>NW_028262369.1:71974934-73262934 GCF_047370975.1 Nipponia nippon | reverse complement strand
CATTATAGCTAGTGGCACATACCGGATGGGAAGGAAGAAACACGGGGGAAATTGTGCTTCAAGGGACAGCAGCTACAGGAGAAAATAATGTTTGTGGAAGGCTGTATTCCTTGCTCTATTGCAGAGACTTGGAGAACAGTACAAATGAAATGACCCAGAGTAAAAGGAGACAGAACACAGCAGCACAGAGAGGTGGTACCAGGAGGAACTAGAAGATGAAGAAAACAAAGAATGAAAAACTTGCGATGGAGGGTGAAAAGTCTGATAAAAAATAACTTTACCATCTTCATGGATTTCTCTTGCTTTTAGAATCTCTGTTTCATAAATTCAGATTTTAGAATTTGTATACTACTATAGAAGATACAAAACACTATCAATTTAAAAAATGAAAGCATTGCAGTTTGAACAACACCTCCACAAAATAGCTGCATGATATTGCATAAAATTTCTAACTTGGCTGCGCACCCTGTATTAAGGAAGGAAACCGAGCTCTGAGATATTTATTGAGTTCAACTGGCAGCTCCCAGAAACTCTAGTTGTGAATGACCAGTCCAAATCCAGACCAAAAGTGATTGCATACGACAACTGAAAGATAGCCCAGTCTGTAATCACATTTCTACCACAGTCAGCATTTGGCATCTTCATCACCTCACTTTTCTGAATCCAAAGAAAGTTCCCCCTGAAGTACAATTTGGCCTGTGAAATGGGTCGGAAAGGAACACCTCCAAACCTGATCTGATGTGCAGAAGCATGGAAGAGTTAAATAATTTCCTTTTTTTGTCAGTTCTTATACTTCCTGTCATACTTTTGAAAAAATCAATAACTTTCAAATTTGAGCAATTTCTAAATTGTTAAGCCAGTTTTTTTACAAACTTTAGAGACCTGCTTGTTTTGGACTCCAAATCTTCTGAAACTTGGACAGGTACTCTTTTTCTACAGACTTCAATGCAGCTCTTACTAAGAAGTGGTCAGGCTAAAGACATTAAGAAATATGTATCTGCAACTTGAAGCAAATCTGATATTCAATCCAGATATGTTAATTAAAGCATCTGTCACTCATGGTGTAATCTACCTACCGAAGGCTTTTGTCCCAAGAAACTAATTTATGTGCCGTATTTGCCTCATATGGCAGAGCTACAAGCATTTTTCCTTAACTTTATAAAAAAGCCAAGGAAATTCCAAGATAAAATATTTCAGATGCTGTTCAGATGCATCCATAAGTTGAGGAAAGCAAAGCTGAGCTATAATGGCACATAAAACTGTAATGTTAACTTAGCTCACACTACAAAGGGTGGTTTTTTTAACCTGAAAGCTGGTAAGAATAGACAGTATTTTTCTCACAGAATGGTGTTTTAGGACAATGCTAACCAGAATTCAGATTTGTCTAGGTGTAACTGGGTGGCGGACCACTTTATTCTCATACAAGAAGTCTCAGAATATTCATATAGGCAAAACCCACTATTATTTTTTAGTTCATAAAGCTGAATATCTAAGCTTAAAATTGCTTTTCTTCACTCCCTACCAAGCTTAAACTGGCAAATGAAGATTAACAGTTTAACCAGACCAATGCTGATGGCCTGTTCTTAACTTCTGTCTTGCTGGTCTCTTATTTCTGTGACTGCCCTTGAGATGATCTCAAGCATGTCTGTTGAAGGATATCTAAAACACAGCCAAACTCTAACTCAGATCTACGCACATCTGGTGGATGTAGCTTTGAAATGGAGTATCTCTGTATCAAGTTACACGTGATAACGTACTAGTTAAATGTCATACCTATTGCATTTCAACTGGTGCAATACTATTCATTCCAGAAGTCAGTAGGAAAGAGTATGCGAGAAAAGTATGATCTTTTCTAAGTATGAAAAATACTGTGGAATTTTAAAATCTGTGGAGTTAAAACTATTGCTAAACGTTAGTCTTTTTATGCTGATAATCATATCTGTGATTACCATTCCATGGTGACAAAATTTCCATCACTCTCAGTCAAATAAGCTTGAAGAAAAGTATCATGTCCAGTTTGGAAGAGTTTGTTCAGGGCAACCAGGAGGAGTGGCTTGTAGTTGTGATCACGATTGAGAAGCCTCAAGTACAAAATCCTCTATGATGATATCACAACTTTCATTAAGACCTTTTCTTAAGTCCTTTTTCTTGGTATTAAGTCTCTCATCTGATGGACATCTGAGTCTATGTTCTGACTTGCTTTGCTCCACTCAGCTTCAATCCCTATGAAATACACTGCCAAAAAGATGAAAAATACTGGATTCTTATGGTACATCAGCCACTTGCGGAATTTGCTATACGTGCTGGAAAAATACAGATTTCTGCTTTCCGTAACAGCTAATAATTGTACTCTATATCATATAGGACCTTTATATTGTATACCATAATTGGCATTTTCTGTCATTTCTGCTGTCCCATCACTGATGAAACAGAAATATTTAGCAGTCTTTAAAAGAGGCTGAGACTGGGTCAGTGACTTGAAAAACTAAAATTCAAGGAAGGCACTGCTAAGTTACTACCACTAGTGTAAGAGAAGCAGAGCTGGCATGATGTTTGATCCCCAGTGCTGGACAGTAAGAATTATAATAAACACTGCGTCAGAGCCTCTGCCTCCATCCAGCCACAAACTGCCAGGACCCTCAGAGAGGAGCACGCAAGGCTGCTGCCCCTCACCCTGCACTGGGCTGCTTGGAAGAGCAAGTTTCTCCTCCCCTATGGGCACACATTGCCATGGCCAGCTGGAGATGGAAATGGGGTATGTTAAATGAACAGAGTAACTTGGCATTTGCAACACTGACAATATTTAATAAAAGTAAACAGATGAATAAGATTAATAAGACAAACAACGTTCTTGGTCCTTTAGAAAACTCCCCTCTTTTGTGGGGGCGGGGGGTCAGTTAGGCACTGAACAGCTTAAGGATTATCATATCCATTCAGGTAAAGGCAAACAGAAGTGTGTTGTGCAGTGCAGTGAACTCGGGGTATGTGTTATTGTTGCTACTGGTTTTGCTCTCTCTGTTTTAACTTGCAAGTGCCTGCAGCCAGGCCTGTTTACATATTTTCAACTGTTTGGTATTGTTTTCTTTACAAGAACCCAAGTGTTATTCAGCAAAATTTGTGTGAGTTCATCTGTAAAACAAATGGCTTCTCCTAACTGGTCTGTTAGGGGTGAGTCAATCTTATCCCTCTCTTCTGTACTTCTGTGCTATTTCTGAACTCCTGCCTTAAATCACTGCCCTTCATGAGAAGCAACAACGGCATTGGATATGTAAACATGGTAGAAGTGGGGTCTTCCTTCCCTTGTGTTTAGGCTGGGCTGTTGGCAAAATAATTGTAATGCATTGTTTTGTTTGGAAAACTGGCAGGAGTTGTGAGGCCACAGCCAAATTTCAGTTGAAAAAATCTGGTACTTAGTAATTTTTCATCTACAGAAAATGTGTTAACTAGTGAAGGTGACTTCTTTCCCCTCCCCTTTTCACCAGACACTACTCTTCTTTCATTAAGTTACCTTTTTTTTGGCTTAATAAGTCTCTGAAAATGGAAGCGAGTTCTTTAAGATTTTTTCTATTGTGTGCTGGAGTGAATGGGAGCACTGAATTCCTGTCATCCCAACAAAGGACTAAACTGTCTACGAAATGCTAAAACTGTCACAGCTCAGTCTCTAGCACTGTGCCACAGGACTGTGTGATCTCCCAAGTGTTGCTGCTCTGCTGCTGCAGAAGCTCTGGTGAGTCTGCATTATCAACTACAACACTTATTTCCACCAGCTCAGCTACGTTACTGCCTGTGTATGCAGCAACACTTTCAGGACATAGTCTACTAAGTAGTGAGGGAGCCTTTCTACATTTTGGTACTTTCTCTTCTGTATATGTCCATCGACTTTCTTTTCCTGGCCTTTCTGTAATAAGAAACAGAGCATTCAGCTACTATAATCTGCACAGTACAAGGCTTATAAAATAACTTTCTATCGCCAGCAACTGCACCACTTGAGCACGTACTCACTTAACAAGAATGAAGAGGAAAAACACAAAAGCCATGTGTAAGCAGAACATTTTGAATCAGCTAATGGCAGCGACTGCCACAGTGTTAAACCCCAGTAAAACAAATGTCTGCTGAATCACATTGCTATTTTCATTGGCTGTGTTGAAAATAAGCTACAATAACTTACCCTTACAGAAAGACATAATGACATTGAAGCATTAAGAACTAGCAAGCTACTTAATTAGAGATGAAAGCTGTTCATCTTCAGCAAGAATTAAATTATTTGAGGAATCTGTAATGAAGAATGCTGCTGGATGTTATGGTCTCTCTGTGTATATTAGCACAAACTTTGATTTCTAGGTTTGCCTACCTTCTTTTTTACTGGAAAACAAAATTCCACAAAGCAGTGACAAAAGACCAAAACCGGGACAACGTGGGAAAGAAACACACCTTTATAAAAGACATGTTCTCACATCAGCCATTTTAAAGATAAGAGGAAGGGACCAGCAATAAGCATCAAAACTCTGCAGAAAATGAGAGGACTGATTCTGGTGCCTCTGGGACTCCCAAGTAAGTTTAAAGACATGCCCAAGAGTTCCCAAACAACCGTGATTTTACCCAACCAACCTGCCATTTTCAAACCCAAGAATACATTGCAGTAACCCACAGAGTTATTTAGACACTGATTCCTTCCACTTTCAACTCCTCACACAAATGTCATCACAGATATAGGAGTATATAAAACCACTGCAAACCACATAATCCAGTGGCACTCGATGTCACGGCATTACACCATATAGAGAAAGTAGCAAAGGCTTAATTAGCTATCAAAACTTTTTACTAAAAGATTCGATTAAAAATAATTTGTGAGTTTATGGTTTCATAGGATGGCTACCTCCACCTTTTACTTCTCTTTTGCTGTTCAGCTGCAAGCACAGGAGCTTGAATGCTGGGACTTTTGGGATACGGGAAGGGAGGGACATGCTGCTTTGAACCTACTAGAGGGAAAAGGTGCTTTAAGTCATGTAGTTAGTCACGTGCAGAGGTGGGTCAGCTCTCTGGTGTATACTCCATGGGATATATAACAGGTTCCATTATCAGGTTCAGTTATGATTCTTTAGTCTGTGATTTACCAGGTACTGCCAATACAAAACTTTTCTTGCTACTCTTAGCTCAACCTATTTATTACACTTCCTCAGACCATGGTGAAAAATTCTCCTTTTCCCACTGTTTTTAACATTTTTCTGGATTAGCTCAAAAACCGCTTATGATCTAAATGTTTTAGCACTGCAATTAAAATCGCTGTCACTGGTCCTAGATGGGACTCCTATAGCCCCCTGAATTTATTTTTCTCCAACAGATTAAAACAGTCCATTAGAGTAGATTTCATGTGCCAAACTGTCAGTTGGTTTCTGTGACTGTCACACATGTCCTCCCACCGCCCGCCCTTCCTAGCGGCTGCTAAATCACATTAACGTGCTATCAGATCATCACTCTCAGATTTTCACATTTCAGCAGCTGTTACTGTCTTATTAGTGAGTCTGCAGAGAAAATCTTTCAGACAAAATGGAACCGAACCCTGTGGTTATTGCGACTGACAGTATGCAGGACTGAAAGTGCCCGAGGGGGGCCTGCAGGTACCATGCAGAGGTCTTTCAGAAGAGACATTTGTTATTCAAAGTTATTGCCCACAGAAAAAAAAAAAAAAAAAAAAGAAAAACAACACAAAAAACCCCAAACTGCTGATCTCTACTCCAAAGATGCAATAGTTGTCATTTTTTCATATTTTTACTATCAAAATTAAGCACAGAACAGTGCAAGAGCCTCGTTCAGCCTCACATATTTTTCATCCTGTCCTAATGCAGTCAGTCATCCCAGACATACACCTTTGAACCATGCAGCACAGTGCGCTGCCAAAAGGCGTTGAGGATGAGGTTTGTCACTGATCACTTTCCATACAAATAATGCAACCTCTGGTCAGGTCCTGTAAGAAGTCAATTCCTCAGAACGGGAACAACAAGTAACACTGCTGTTGTATTATCCTGGAGATGAACAACGTTAGCATGCTTCAGAGATGGGCCCGTTGGTCTGTATGCTGCATTCCCTTGTGTTATTATACGACCTGAGGTGAATGTCCTAAGCCGTCTCTGCCTCTTTTTGCTCAACTGTAAAGTTAAGATAATGATACTTATTTATCCCTGCAACTTTGTTTACAATGACATCTGCTGAACAGATAGTAAGCATGATTACTACTCATACTCTTTTACTCTGTTAAGAGTACCTGAGCTTGCCAACCGCTGACCGATTTGATTAGTAAATCTTTAGAACATTTTTATAGAACAAAATAAGCATGAAGGAATAAACTTTGTAGGCAGAAGGAATAAACATTGTATTTTTTAAATATTAAATCATTGTGTTACAATTTCTCTATGTTGTAAGAACTGCATCATGAAGTAGCTTACATTATATTTAAATCTTTCCCAACAAGTTGTGTGTTTTTTACAGCTCTTCCAGTAAGTCAATAACTTCCAGACCTTAAAATCCATTTAGCAAACATTTTCTCTAATGAACAACCTCTCAGACGCATCTGAGCATCTTTACTGTCTATTTGCTACAACTACCACAATTGCAAATAGCAGCAGACATCACCACTATGTGCTGAAAAAAGCACAGGATGAAATGGTCTCTTTATCACTGTGTTGAGTTGAACAAAGACAGATTATCCGGTGATTAGGGGTTTGGAATATTAATTAAACATCAAGGCTTTCAAATTAGAATCCCAGATGTTTGATCATTATGGTAATTCCCTGTTAACAGCATTCCCTGAAAGGCCTGAGAAACATTCCTCTAATTCTCCAGTGGTGAAAGGTTGAGGACCCTTAGGCTATCGAGCACTGAGCTCCTCTGCATCAATTATACAAGACATGGCCTTTTTAGCAAAATGGAGCCATCTTATTTAGTGAGCCTTCTGTTAAGAAAGCTCTCAAACAGCTGCCTAGGTAGATAAACGCTTTCCTTACTAACACAGGCCTTTCCAAAACAAAGCGCACTGTTCCTTGCACAAGCTGCTTGCTCTGAATCAAGTCTTAGCAGCAACTACCTTTTCAGGGAGGGGTAGCACCAGCAGCTGGGCCTGCTACATCTCCAGGAAGGCTGCCTTGTCAACAGCACTGTCAGTGTGTCTCTGTCTCCTGTCTCGGTCTCCTGTCTAGGCATAGAAGTCAGACCACCTTCCTCAGCCCTCGCTCACCTCTGGCTGAACTGCCTCTCAATCAATGCTACCTGAGTAGCCTTGTTCTGAAAAGGTGAGAAGCTGGAACAAGTTCAAGTCATGCTCAGGAAATTATATGGATTGTCACCAGTTTCCTTTCTATATTACTTGTGCATGTGTATTACTATTTTATAGAGACAACTTCTCCTGAGTCTGTGAACTAATCCGGGAACAATGTCTAGTATTTGCGGAGCCCACTGACAAGAATGCAGATGGTTCTTTTAACAGCACAAGTACTGTTTGTCATAGTCAGCTCAGGAAGTGCGTTTGGAGCTCTACGCTAACAGCCAGCCTGCTTACTACCATGGCATACTGCCCTCACGCACGTGACCTTCTCAGTGCACTCAGCTCTGTGGTTTGTCATAAATTATCTAGCTAGGAATAATGACAGCAATAACAAAACTCCTTTCACCTGGCAGTGATTTACCCCTGGTATTTCTTCCCTCTGTATGTGCTCCTACCAACATATGAATAAAACACAACTTCATGCATATGCCCAGAGCAACCTAAAGACTTTTCATCAAGCAATAGAGTCAGAGAAGGTAACAGGAGATCCAGACAGGACAGAACAAATTACCTGAAGTTCAAGGTCTCAGGTTATTCACTTACAAGTTTAGTCAAACTTGAGTGCAATGTGAAAGGAATTTCAAGTGGAAAGGGGATGTATTTCAATATTTTTCATTCTTTACTAGATGTTAATTTTGCACAGTCTGATTAAGGATTTTCAGCCTTTGCAGGGTGCAGCTTCAGAGCAGATATAATGCTGATCTGGACCAGTTGAGGAAGATTCCTTCTCCCATTATGTGACAAGGAACTTACGTGCTACCTCAGATAGTGCTCTATAGAGGGCAACCTTCACTTAGTGAAAACCTCTTTTCCAGCAGCCCTTAGTGCCCACATATATAGGAAATGCCCACACATTGCTTCCAAAAAATGAAGCTAAAATATCTTAACTTCCACAAAATCTATATAATCACCCCCCCCCCCCAGTTTTTATTAAAAAACTTACTATCTGTGTACTAACAAAATATAAATCTGTACTCAAAAGTATTTGCATTATTCACAAGGTTCCTCTAGATTCTAACCAGGCACTCTGCAGGTCTCCGTGCCATGTTCCAGTCAACTGCAGACGTTGCTGCAAGTAGTCTCTTTATGGGCACAGTTTTCTATAAATCTCTTCCTTGCTCTCACAGAGGTTTTGCAAAACAGATTCAACGACAATCACACAGAGCAGATATTGTTCATGAAGCTCAGGCCTCAACACCAGCTATTTCCACTTACCCATCAGTTTTCCTAATGTACATTCTACTGTAATTCCATAACTCTGTTTGGGAAATACTTAGACATAATTCATTAGTCAAGTTGATGGAAGAAAAGAAGGGCATCCTAGAATATGGACAACTACAATCTCAACGAAATCCATGGAGTCTTGAACATTAACAGCTTTGTTTTTCACAGTAGAAAGCATGCCCAGAGTTTGCTGGATCTTGCTGGGCCTCACATTAATATTGACTGTATAGAAAAACAATTCTTAAATCTCTTGCTGTGAGAAGCTTTGTGTTTTCAATGGTTGTCAACAGACCAGTAAAACTGGGCTGAATCTATCAGTAATTTATAGAGCACTACAAAGTACTGGAAATGAAGGGGATATTATCTTTTTGATAGCACTGTACACCTCCAAAACAATATGCCAAAAAGCTGATGTACCAAAATCAAACTGGTTAGTTAGATGCAACCGGAAATGGCAAACTTCCCAATAGCAAGTTCTTCATTCTTCTATATTGAAGGACTTTGCATGTAGGGCTGCTTGGTTTCTGCAGGCTGTAGTTAGGTGGTCTTGGGAACACTGATGGTCTGCTATTACTACTGATCATCGCAAATGAGCAGCTTTGTCCTTTTGACCAGTCAGTGTTAGCTGGACAATACCAAAAGAGGCAATTGATCATATGAAGCTGCTCATGAAGAAAAGACAATATTAGTTGAATCTCTCCTCAGCTGTCCCTTCTACCTAACTCTCAAGTCATCGTCACAATAGATTATAGAACCTTGTTCTTACTTAATATTCTCCTAATGAGAATATCCATTCGCAATTCAGCACTAAATGAGATTTTAGCACTGCTCAGCAGTGTTTTTCTTTCTTGTCTGACACCTCTTTGAGAAAAAAGATGCTGCGTTGGATGATGGGATGAAAGACAAGGCTGGCACTGGGTTCTAGGATACCATTTCCTGCAGTCAGTATCAGGTCATGTACAGTGAGACCAATCCCAGCAGTAAAACAGTATACTGATATATTCCAGGTGCTTACTCAGAAACAACACAGACTGTGGTCAAAATATTCCCAAATGCCATTCACTTAACCTGGATTAAGGTTATAAATTCTGTTCGACAATTATCACAAATCATCTCACTCAGAAACTGTAACCCCAGACAATTTTTAGATATGGCTTATGAACTATGATGCTTGATGTAGGCTTAGCTTTATTAACTATCAACCAGCAAATGAAGAGTCACTTTTTGCCTTGTTTGAGTTTAATACATGTTGTGATTGCCCAAATCTTTAGATCCACTGAGTCATTTAAATAATTGCCTACAGCATAGTCCCAAGAAGCCTGCAATACTGAATTTTGTTCCATACAGTAGGGAACAAATAGCATTTCTAATAGCAAAGTACAACTTTTATGTTTCTTAAGAAATGTGGCAGCACATACTACTTTGAATTGTTGATTTTGGCATTTAAAGCAGATGTCAGTATCAGTTATGATTAAATGTGCAAGCATGCACATTTCTAAACCAGACCTCCAAAGATAAGCTGAGCAGCACAGAGCCTTATTGTACAGGCTATAAGATTTCCTCTCATCCCCTGACCACCTAGTTCTCTTTATACTTCCTGGGAGAGCAAAACAGGACCATCTAAACAAACATTAAGACATAAAATATATGAATACAAGACAACTACATATTTTTATAGGTTGAAGGAAATTAAAAAATAAAGTAGGGGGAGATCTTAGGCAGTAACCTATAAAAATATTCCACCTTGGTATATCATACCTTCTACTGCTAATTCTTTCCATCTTTCTTTGTTTGCTTGAATGATCTTCATCAAGTTGTCCTTAAACCTCGTTAGGTCTACAGTTGCTAGAGAATTTTCTGTGTGAGTCCCTCCATCACTGGTACTTTTAAAACCGGGTCGTCTTTGTGCTTCAGCATTGCTTACTGCTCCCAAACTATTCTGGCTGCAGAAGGGAAAAAACCTTAAATTATGAACAGTCAGGGAATTTTAATAACACACAAACAGTTAATTTGAATCAAATTCCTTAGGACCTACATGCAAACACTAACTTGAAATAATAGTTCTCATCAAAGAGTGCCTAAGATACAAGACATTTCTTCAACTCATGAAGCTATAACCTGCGACTGATTCTTACAGACCTTTTTCCAGGGAATTCTCAAAAAAAGTGCGACAGCTGAAAATGCATTACTTGTAAGTTGGTTCTTGAAAGAATGTTTATGTAGCCATTTTGGAGCAGCTTCTTAGCTTTGTTTTTGAATAGTGAATGGTATCTTTGGGGCTCACAGGAAAGACATCTGATTGTTATTTGTTGACCCATTTAAAAAAAGCAAGACACAAAAGTATATGACAGGTAAGTAAGTTCAGGTTCAGCTGAAAATTCTCTTCAAGGTACACGCCTTCAAGTGTAGTCAAAGCAGGAGTTAGTACAGTGGCTTTAAAATCCACTTAAGAGCTACTGCACCTACCTTACACCTAAGGTAAGGCAGGAGTCAAATTGATTATTCGTATGTGAATATGCAGATACATGTAAAGGTGAGAAAAAAAGAATGAACTCTCTTTTTTTCTTATGATTAAAAAATCAGACCTATTTCTGGCCTTGTACAAGTAATCATGTCATACCAGGTTTTGTTTACTCAATTATGCTGCATAGTTAATCTCATTGGTACCAAAGAAAGACAGATGTTAATATGCATACAAATGGATTTACATTAATCAGAAAATACAGTTGCAGGGAACATATCAGCGAGAACTGCACAAGAAGAGCTAACTGTAATTTCCGTGTGCTCCAGAGATGTTGAATGGGATAGAATGGAAAGAACAGGCTATAATTCTAATGTTTTCCAGGCACTACAGTGAATGTCACGCCATATACGCATCGCGTCCATCCAGTGGTGCTTGTGCAACTCTGCTGGCTTAGACATTTCTGCATCATGCCATAGGCTCTCCACTCTCTTCATAAGTGTAGCTCTTGATTCCATACTAAGAAAAAAATCCCTTTGTCCTCCATCTCACGTGAGGAAGCTTTGCTGGATCATAAGCCTTTGTTCATCTACCAGTCAGTCATGAACACCAACCAAAAATGAAACCTAGAGCTACTAATCATTTGCATCTGCTAATCACTCATTTGTGAAGAAGTGAGCAGGTAAACAAGGTTGTTATCAATAATGCCTTAGTTTAACACTGTTCCCCAAAACACTAAGAACGCTGTCATAAATACCTGCTTCTAGTAACTTCTACTTACTTCTAGTAACCGAAATACAGGTAAAGTCATGATCAGAAAAGAGCAAGGTTCATCATTTTCCTGTTAAAATCTAACTAATGCACAGCAAATGAAAAATTGCCCTGCAGAGTTATCATATTAGTATCCTCAATGAAAGCTCAAATTACAGTTTTAAAACGAAAAAACATGTGGTAACAGAGGCAATATTTGTAAGAGCAACATCTGATTATTGAATGATGCTTTCAGCGTGGAGTCACTCAGATAACATTGTCTGTCATAGCTAGCTTGTTTTATAGACAACTTCCATTATGATGCAAAAATCAAGAGCTTGATGGGCAACCCCCCCCACCCCCGCATCTCACTTATACTGTATTTAGAACTCTCAAGTGGAATACAAATGGAATCAGTTTTGTCTCAAGTGTATATATCAAATAATACTAAAATGAAGCGGTGAAGAAGAGTGACCTACAGCATAATAAAAATCAGAAAAAAACCTGAAACCACTTCCACCACCTCCACTTCCAATTGTTTCTCAGAAAGAAAAGAATGACTTTTGGTACTGTCAATTAAAATTATACTGAAAATGGCTCAAGAGAAGAGAACCAGGAACTTCAATAATCTATTGCAAAGATTATAGTCAAAAGAAAAAAATTGTTATTAGATACTCTGTAGAAAATCAACTTTATATTTTATACATGTGTATTCTGCTTGTTATTGTGTTTATGCCTTTTTATATGCACGATCATCCACAGTCAATGGAGTAAAAGCATATTGCAAATGCAACATAGCACCACATGATGGCAATACTGTACAGCTATTTATGTTTTCCAACTGTTAAAATAATTGCAATAATTCTGCGAATGACATTATTATGTTAGTTTACGTTAGTTCAATAACTAAGCAGTGTATTCATACCTGGGTGTCCCAAATGCAGGACTTTCAGATTTTGATGCTTCCTCTATAAGAGGCATAACAATTTTCTCCATTGAGTCCGTAAGAAGAGAAAATGTTGGTTCTACTATGAAATCAATGAAACCTAAAGAAGAAAAAGAGAGAAAATCAGATTTTACATTTTTACAGCTCTCAAATCTAAAAATAAATACTTGATATCAGGCTGATTTTCTGACTGTAGTCCTGATTCAATATACTAGATACCACTAGTATAATCTTGAGGAAAAAAGCACAAAACCAAAAACACCTGAAGCTGTACAGATATAACTAGATATTAATAATTACAGCTTTTCATTCCTTTTTATTGTAAATTTTATGCACTGCAGAACACACCTACCATTTGAAATGAATATTAATTATTGAATAGAAAGGAAGCTACAGTTGAGCCAAGGGGCTATAGAAGTCATACTGTTTCTTTTACCATTCAGCTCTTCTTGCCAAGGAGTTAATATTTCAAACTGCTGTTTATTATTCTGTAGAGGTAAAGTGTTATTTCACAGTGTGTAGGAGTGTTCTGTCAAATCAGTGAAGAGAACAAGTAATATCCTTAGGAGACAGCATTCATCCCACAGTTCTGAGATGTCAGCTCTGAACAATGTCTTTTACATTTTAAAGTGCTCATCAAGGTATGGAATGACATAGTGAGAGAATGAAGCATTATTCTCTGCTGAGCACTTAACAGAAAAAAAAAATGCTAAAACATGAGCTAGCAATGGATTTCCAGATGTCTTCATACTGTAACCATTCAACACAGCACAAAGGTGAGCAACAGTGCTTCAGCCTAGGATCCACCTTCCCTCCTGCAGTAGGTATGATGCTCAAGCTTGTTGCCTTTCAAGTCCCAGTGAAATGGAATAAAAGACATTTTGAGTGACAAGATCAGACAGGATGACATGCTTCAGTTCAAGAATAAGAGACTGTCACCTATAGAGTCTTTCCCTGAGTACTGTGTTCACTCACATAAAAGGTACAGCTGTTGGTAGGACATACTGCTTTACTTAATATCTCCTTGTAACTAGCCCCAGTGATCTTTACCAATTTTTATTTCCTTATTATTGCCAATGGAAATGGGGACAGAGAGAGCCAAGACCTGCATTTCTGAAAATGGGAAGCTGAAGTTTGACCACTGTTGACCAAAATGCAATTAGGACTGACAGGAACAGAATGCACTGGTCCTTGTCAACCCAAGCAGGCTTGACCTTGTGTAGTTTGACTCTGCCACACTGACAGTCTGCAGTCCACAGATCTGATGTATGAATTAGCTTTAAATTAAGATGCATCTACAAAACGTTACCAGAATTTCAGATTATAGTAGACACAGACCTGTGAGTTCTTGAGCAAGAGTCAATCTGTCTGAGGACATGATCTACCAAACTCTAAAGCAAGTACAATAAAAGTTGAGCTCATGTCCAGTACTTTGGTTAATCCCTTTCCTACCCCTCCTTGGCATCGTGTGCTGAAATAACTTCATGTTCTTTTGAGACCAGCACATTTCTGCTGTAAGAGCATATGAGTTTAGTGAACAGATAGGTGCAAGGAAATACCTTCTATATGATGGCATTTGGAACATTTAAAATTCAAAATGGGCATAAGAAATGCCCACATGATTTTACATGCTCCTACACATAGAAGAAAAAGAAAAACACAATTTATTATTACCTATTTGGGACTGAGCTACCAAAGTAGACTTGCGGTCACAGAGTGGGGAAAACTGAAGACCTAAAGCAGCCTCCTTGTCTCCCTGCAAACAACAACATTTAATATTATAAGCACATATTTGATAGAGGGACAGAGAGGCAAAGGAATCTGAACATTTTCAGTATTTATTCAGGAGATTACTTCGTTCACTTTATACTCCTAAATAAAAACAAGCCACAAGCAAAAACCCCCTCATTATTTATCTTTAAATTTTCAGGAAAAGCCAAAATTCTAACTTACATTTGACAATTTTTATATAAAGGGACTTATTGCATGCAAGTTCTCCTCAAGAGCAAGGCATGTGGCAATTACATTTAACATATATGAAGTCCTTCAAAATTCACAGTTTAGTGCTGCTGATCCCAGATGTAATGGGATTGGAGATATTTAGACATGTTTGTAATAATATGCCAAACATATGTTTCCTTCTATTACATTGGTTTATCCAACGTGTAAAATTTCTTCAATGGATTTATACAGGTCAAGGGCATGATCTGACTTGAACTCATTCTCACTAGCAGGCACGTCTCTCTGCTGCTGAAGCCATAAAAAAGCACAAACTCAATTTCATTACTCAAGATGACTTGTACAAACCTAGTTCTGAAAATATTTCAACACCTAACACATTAAAAGAGTTTTTTTGTCATAACAGTCTTAACAGACAGGGGGGTGTTATCTCCATTTTCAGCACAGTAGACCAACTGACTTGCAAAAGCCTAAAAAGGAAGTATAGTGGTGCAAAAAAAAACCCTGAAGAGACATCTTTCAAAGGAGGCTATAATTTGTGTTGCTGGACAAACCTGGCCCCCAGAAGCACTGACATTATAGATATAGGAAAACTTAGTCTTTCAAGTAAAATGGCTCTACGTATTACATTAGTCATGGAGAGTGCTGTTTCATGATCATTCAGTGGGGAGCAGTACATGAACATTTTCCCAAAAATCTCATCAGAAGCTGATGGGTGAAGGGGGCAGTATAAACCTTCCTTAGTCTTTTTATTATATATCATTGAACTAGATTTGGGAAAAGTTTAGAACTATAATACCAATAAAAGCACTTCAGTCACAGGAACAGATGTAGCTCGCAGATTGTATTTCATGTGGAAGTGGAGAGTTTCATCACTGTGGCCTTTCAATTTTATGCCCAAGTGTTCATAATTTGACTTCAGAGTGTAGAACACATGAACACTTACTACCAGGAGCAGTGCCAGTGGTATCTCCGTGTAAATGCAGGAGCCAGATCGTGATATAATATAAACTGGCGTGGTTCTAACAATTTCAGCCGTTGTTGAATACAGGATTTCTAAAGCAATATTAATTTTGTAATCTTCCCTTAACTAGGTATTAAAAAAGAAAAAATGCCACACTAGCAAAGAAAGTTTGAATTTTTTTATGTTTTCAAGTAGCTCTTTACCCTAATTATTAATTACTTTGCAATTAATATAATACATAATTAATACTTAAATGTCATATAAGTCTAATTCTATTGTAAATTTCATGAGATTTAAAATTAAAAAAAATCAATAAACTCACTGGACAAATTCCCTTCTTGTGCTTTTGGATCTATTCAGACTGAGAGCAGAATGTTATAGGAGCTGTGATACTTCTTTGAGTGACTTGAACTATGTATTTGTTTTTAAGGTTTTGAGATGGGTGGGTGTATTTCTATTTTAAACAAGTAGCTCAGATTTTTCTTGGCATTATAACACACTTTCTGTAGTTGTTGCTTTTAAACTTAAAGTGCTGTTTGGCTTATTCCCTGAAGTTAACACTGGCACATATTTTAACTATTAGCTGCAGTTAACAAAGTTTTTTGTCTAGGTGAATGTTCATTTTTTGCTGGTTCTCACTACTTTGAAAGCTGCCTGTTAAAGCATTGTTTTTGCACCAGCAGTTTCAGGCTTTGCTGCTTTTTCCTCTAAGGCAATAGAAGTAGTTGAATTACTATTTTTAAAGAAAAGAAGAGGAGGAATTAGCGGGCTTTGTATACATTTGGACTACTTCTTCTTGGCTGGAGATGGAAATTTGGAAATCCCAGAGATTTCCACCACACACACTCAGATCAAGAGACCAGAGGATGCACAACCAAGCCAGTGCATCTAGGAAGCAGGAGACCTACTGTGTCTGCACTAATCAGTGCATGTATATATGTACAGTTACTTCATCACATGTTAAATGTGTTAGAACTACTCCACACATGCTGTTCTTAGTAGTACATATAAAGAGGGATTCAATTCCTTGCACACTCCTCTACAGCCTCAAAGACTTTCACAATTTATACTGCTGAGTTGCAGAAATACATATATGGTGATTTGATTCTATTGTTAAATGCCTTCTCAAGTCTTTGAGCAGCTTATTTGGGATCCAGTTACTTCTTCTAATGAAAGGATAAAGGAATAACTAAAAACATTAGCAGATCCTATGCACTCAACAACCAGTGTGGTACTGTTTATTGCTAATGCTACATCCACTTGACTGGACACATTGCCTCACTGTCCCGTGGGCTCTGCCTAGTCTGTCTCTCTGTGCCTAAAATGTTTTTACAGTTGGTCATTTCTGACCTTTTCAAGTAACATATATCTGGGGTAATCTGTTCCTCCTTTTTCCTCTCAAGTTCAAAATCCTCATCATTTCCATTTACAGAAGCAGACACAAACTCATGACTCTACTCAGCATTTCCACAAAACTTAGTCCATTCATTATTTAGATTAAGGCACCAGCTCTCCAATCTGTCTCCCCAGTGCAAAGCCCAGAGTCAAGGACGTCCTGACGCTCCCTACTGAGAATTCATATAAAGAACCTCTAGGAACCTCCTAGGGCAGATGGGCCTAACAACCTCATGGTTTATCATACTTACTTTTTTTATTCTCTGACCCCTTTTTCCAGTGTGACGTATCTGGTTTGAAAATGTCAGCATATTGCAAAATAACAAAAATCAAGACGAGCAATACATACACTGTTTCATTATCTGTATTAACCATTTTAAAAGCCTGTGTGTAACTGTAGAAACTGAGTAATACCTAAACTGGATTTTGTTATCAGTTGTACTTTAGTAACTGTTATGTTAAAAATGTGCACGGTCACAAATATCCATTACAGGGAGAGTATTCCCCCTTTGGAGAAATGTTTTTTTTTCACCTGCTGTGAGTGAAAAATGGCAGCAGTGACACCAACACCTACTGGGCTTTCTCTTTGAATTCGGTATCTCACAGAAATGAAAAGACTGTCACAAAGGTGTGTCTCCATTTTTGTTTTAGGATATATGGCCACAGCATTAACAGGATGATACTGTCTAACCTCTGGATTTGGATCAGGTTGTTATGAAAGCAAAACCTTCAGATCTATGTGGTATATGCATGGCAAGCACTGGCAAAGAAAAGAAACAGGAAGGCTTTCTGAAACGTGAAATAGAGACAACTTTTTGCCTTCTTTGCTGAACATGAATTGTTTCTATTTTCAAGTCCCTCATCCTACCCTGCTGGTGCTTCTTTTTAACTCAAAGCATATATAAATCTCTGTCTACAGAATGAAAACAGCTTGACAAGTTATATTATTATTGAAAGAAAAAAAATGCTACAACACTCAGAATGCTGGTATCAGCTGAAATAGATATAGAGCTATAACAATTGCATCTTATTCACGCACATAAAAGTTAAATTAATGTCAGTGGTATGTATGAAGAGTAAGGAATATATACTACTGACTATGCTTGTCAATCACAAGCAACAGCATCCTTGCTGGTAGGCTTATGAAAAGATTTAATTGTTTAACCATTGCTTCTTGAACGAGATTTGTTAAAAGATTTTAAAAATGGCACCTGTCGAAAAAATTCTTCCATCAGGGCCATGGTCCACCGGTAGTGCAGTTCCCAGGATTTTGCTGGATGGCTTATGTCTGCTGCATGTAGAATCAAAGACATGGCTTTGGCTTTGTCTACCCTGTCAATTCAAGGACATGCTCCAATTATCTCAAAACAAAAGCAACTATTTACATTATTTTCTTGTACATGAGCTCATTGAAAGACTATAATGAACAGAATGGAAAATAACCTACCCCTCTGTCTGCTGTAGAGTATGTCGCATCGTTTTAATTTGTTGAAAATGACCCGACATATCTGTAGACAAGACCATCTCAATGACCAAGCTACGCAACTCCCTAAGAATAATTAAAAGCAAAATGACTGATTACAATTCATTTATTCTATGTATGGTACATTTGTTTAAGCAGTACTTGTTAATTTATAACTTTCTAAACAACATCACGGGGTTTATTATGTTTTAAAAAGCATTTAAATAAATTATTAACAACTTGAAGGTTGTATCCTAAAGGGATTCTGTGAAAGCAATGTACTTCAGAAAATGCACTCTGCAATCATTATTTCAGAGTCACACTGTTTTGTAATTCCTCTTTTCTAGTGTATAAACTAAAATTGCATGCAGTTCTGTCAGCCATTATGAGTCTTTCCTTATTTTTCCAACAGTAGAGTATTCAAAAAACCAGTCAGTCTCTGGGCTTACCACCACACAAGGGGATCTATCTGTGTCTTTTATTACCACCCTCATATAACTGCAGAGCAGGCATAACACTAAACCTAGGAAGAAGGCTGTGGAAACACTCAGAAGAGCAAGAGGTATTACATGTGAAACACCATCAATATTACACCAATATATGAACATTATGACAAAGTACCCTTCATCTCAAAAATAGCTTAATGCCTATTTCATGAATCAGAACAAGTTCAGGATTTATAGTTTGTCTATATCTTGGTATTATGGTCAGAGATGTTGGCTTGTCCATCAGCTTTCTATTAAATGAATATGAAAACAGTAAAACATGAATAATGTAAGAAAGTGTATTAATTCTCACTGTATATGAAAGTACATTAATTTTGTCAACAATAATTACTGATTTGGAAAATCCTGTTTCCTTGATGAAGAAGAATTGTATAGAGACCATGTAGTAATCTACTGGGTCTTTATTTACATGCTTTTTAAATGGCCTAGGAGGATTTATGTGCAAGAGTGTTGCTTATATGTATATTGGGGACAATTCACCACATTAAATCTTTGATTATGTAGCATATATCTTCATGAGCACACTCCCAATCTTAAGGATGTCCAAGTATCAATTACAACAGTAGAATCCTACTTTAGTCATTCTGACTAATCTTTCATATTGTATTCATATCTTTGATTTACTTAACAATGCACTTTTCTTTCAAAGGACTATGATTTAAAGAGGTAAATTGCAGTTTTCTTTAGGGCTGTTAGAATAGTTTGTTATGAAAACTATCAAGACTGCTTTTGAGCCAAATTAATTGCATATTTAAGTTGATACTCCTCGTTGATTTTTGTGTATTTATTCCTGATTTGCTTTGATGTAACTGGATAAAGACTCAGTCCTCTCACTTCTACTCAATATGCAGCCATAGCAACTTGTGTTTAGAAAATGCCTTACCTTATCTGACCTCATAATAAGATAGTAATTAATTTGCATCCCAACTGTTCCTCCTCCACATTGCTTTGAAACTGTACCCTTCAAATACAGCCAAACCCATTAAAAAAAAAAAAAAAAACAAGAAAAAAAAAAACGGCTAACACTGCATGAAAACTGAGGGTTCTGCATTGTTAAACCCTGTTGTTTGTAAGACTGAAATCATTTTCACTTCCCTTTTCTATGGGAGATTTTCCTAGGAACTTTCCATGTCTGAAGAGTAATCAGAAATAAGCCCACCCCTACTACACAAGATGCACAGAAAAGCAAAAAGCTGCTTCCAGTAGATTCACACTGTGGTGGTAGTAGACAAACGCTAATTCTTACCTCCATCACCTGAATAAGGATCAAACAATGTAGCACTGTCATCCTCACACACTTCTGAAGATTAAAAAGCTGCTTAACAGCAGAGGAGAGGCTCTCCATCTACAGGCCAGGGTTGTTTCCTGCCTGCAGCCTCATCCATCATCAACAGAGAGACAGAAAATTCAGAAGTGATGGGGAAACGGTAAATAAAGCTTTACGAGAGCTATGAATGCTCAGTCTACTACTATTGCACAGAAGATTACTCTTGGACTTAAACAATTTCCAAACCGTTTCCTGGGGAAAAAAGACCCTCTCCACTTCCATACTGAAGGAGACCTCAGGTGGTCTCATAGGTAACTCCTATCAGAAATCTCTGCCCACTTCATTCAGCAGTCCACAGCTACAGGATAATACAGTTAGCATTGCTCATGCTACTACGGCAAAAAGATACGTAGGTGTTGCCCTCTTTCGTTCTATGACGGGAAGTGGTAACAGCATTCACGTACAGCGCATAGTGGTTTTTTGGGCTCACAATTGGAAGATTACTGGTTTTGAGTATACAGTCTCCACCTTTCTTAAGTAAACTGTCATGTCCTGTGCTGTCATCCTTTCTTAACCCTCCTATATCCGTATGTCCTATGGATAGGATACTGTAAAAAAGTAGATGCAAGATGGTGTGAAAAAATGACATTAATAATGCTGTAATAAACAAGAGAAAAGGAGTGGCACATTAATTTATCAGAAAAGTAGTTAACCCATAAACAGAAACCAGCTTTAACTGGATTTGTCCATGACAAAGACATTTAGTCTGTGGGAAACTAATGAGAAAATGCAGGAACAGGCTAAGATGAGCAAAAACAAGTTGGCAGCTGAAGACATAAGGTTCATCTTGCAAGTTATAGCAATCCTGCTTTCCTCAGACAGAAGACTCACAAGGGAAGTAGTGAAAGAAAAGTTGTTCATTTTGCATTTTATATAATGCACATTGTTTTTTAGTCTTTTTTATATAAACAGGCAATATAGCAATGTATGCCTTATGACGGGAATGGTTTGAGACACTAATACCACCTGACCACCTATAACTGTTGACATAACACATGGGGCGCTAGAACACCAGAAGCTTGGTAAATCAAAGGAGAAAGGAGGATAGAAAGGGATCCCTCTTTAGTAATTTAGGGGCGTTAAGTGAGAGAAACAAGACAATATGGAAGACTGGAATATATTTTCAGAGTTGAGAAAAGGGTGAGAAAAGACTATGAATGTCACATGTGTTATCCACAAAGGACATCCTCATCAGAATGCTGGCAGTGTTTCCCTGCTCAGACCCAAACCCTATGTTTTAAACTTAATTGAAGCTGACAGTTTATTAGTGCATTTATCTTCTTAATGTTAGCATGTAGAAAAGAAAATGTAATACTATAAAGTCATTCTCAGTCATTTTGCTTCATCTTGCTGAAATAATTAGCAGAACCACAGTTTAAATAGGCAGGAGTATTAAATTTTTAAAAAATGAAATCACTGCAACTGAAGAAAACAGATCTGACAGTAGTCAAGAAATTAATCAGTGCCAGGAAGTACATTAAAAAGTTGAACAAATTACCATTTCAATTTGCTGCCAATTTGACTCGGTGCAAACTTCAAAACTATTAGTCTAACAGCATGAATTTCAGTATAGAACCAAGAAGTTCACTCTAGTAATAATTAGAAAATTAAAGAGCTTCTTTTAAGTGGCTAACAGATCTGTCATTGCACCAATGAACAACCGTATGTGATGACAGGGTAACAGGTATTTTTGGATATTAGAAACGAATACCAGGAAACCATCATTTCCATGACTGACCTTCTAAATTAAGTATCAGACTTCAACAGGTTGTGCAGGTTCTCAGACTGGCACTTTGGAAGTTACCAGTCTGTTTGAAAGTACAGACTGTAATTGCCTAGCTAAGCGACAAAACATGGAACTGCATGTTCTCATTTAGTTGCTTGAGCTTATTGCCCAGTTCATACATCTCTTCTAAGTTGTACTGAATAGCCCCAACAAGAGACAATAAATTCTACTTTCTCTGGTTGCCAAATCCCACCAACTTCAAACTGGCTGCCTATAATGGACTGGATCTGTGCAGCCACTGTATACAGACAAAATTCACGAAACTAAAATAAAATCCTCTAGGAAGTCCAAATTGGGTTACAGTGAGAGGAGATTGAAAAGCAAGTGCAAACACACCTAGTCTGTGATTGAGCAGCTTCCAAAGGAACATGGTAGTTTATCACAGGTTCAAAAACCACACGGACATGAAGTGCAACAGAAATTAGAGCAAAGGGTCCATAACATAAAGAAAAAAAACTGTGGGAAGACCAGACCAAGCAATCTATGCAGAGAAGAGTGTGCTTCAGAAATGTGAAGACAATCTATCACATTCCTCCCTTTATGCTGTTGCAGTTCACCAGAGCAATATGTATAAACATCACACACTTGGAAACTATAGGCTCCTCTTTCCATTGGGAAATATTTTCTTTCACAGGAGTTTCCATCCTATCACTCTTTTCCCCAGTGACATAACAAAAGGGAACATCTGGGATGCACTGTACCAGCTGGAGCAACTGCATGTTGCTGCAGGGATTCCCAAACTATACTCATTTATGGTGGTGTCCAGTGATGAAGGAGCCAGGGCTGGGGAAGCACGTAAGTGTCTTCAAGCCATCATTGGTCCAGACCTGAACTGAAATTCAACTGAAGAAAATCTGCCCCTTTCTACCTGGAAGCATTCTCTGGTAGGACACAATATGAAACACCACCACTTCAAAAAAACATACTCAAGGCAACAAGTCTGAAGATTTGAAAATCATTACCTCTCTGCAATGATGTTAAAAGACAGAATACTAGCTTCTGATGGCTGTCTACTGACACAATCACTTTCTCCATATTCAATAGCTAGGACAAGCAAAAATAGGGTCACAGCCCCAAAACTATTAGGTCCAAAATAGGTCCAAGCAGAGCAAAGCTGACTCATGTTGGCAATGAAAATCTAGGTGTATATGACAATTATTGCTAAAGTTTACAATTTACTTCCAGAGGTCTTTCTCCAGAACTAAATTTACAACACAAGCTTTATGATAACTAAATCCAAATGAGTGCCCTCTGAGAAGAAATCATTTATGAGAATGAAAAAGTGTATGCTTCCTCTCTCACTTTGTATTAAATAAAAAAATATTATTACTTTAATATTAAGTGTTTTGGAGTAGCTACAGAAAAATAATGAATTGAAAACCAAAAGGGTTGGCAGACTTACATTCAATAAATGCTTTATTTAGGGGTGTTCTGATCATGTAGATAAGTAAAATCATGTAAATCTACAATATAAAACAGACCTTCATCTGTAAACATACACCACACCAAAATTTGATCTGACATTCACATATTCCTTCATAAATGTATAGTTTTGTGAAAATATAAATAAAGCGGAGTGTAGCTTTGTTATTCATGGTGGCATCATTCACAGTGGGAGACTTTCCTGGAAGCAGAACTTCATAGTCCATCTATTTAAAAGTTATTTTTAGGATCTCTGAATAATAGCTATGTTTACAGAAACACACAGAGGACTCATATTTTAAATGCTATACGTAGCGGTCAAAGATATGCAAAGATAACGTCCTTTTTAATAATGAAGAAAGCCCTATCTCTAACACTTGTTCATTTTGGTCTTACAGGTCTTAGTATTTGTGACATATCAATTATGATCCTGATTCTTCCAGCTGGTCAAATTTTCTTCAGGAATTACACTAAAATTAAGAAGAAGAAAAAAGAGATTTCTGTAGTGCTTCTGGGCCTTTATTATTTTTGGATTCTCCAGATAATTCATTTTTTAATGCTTAACCAAGATATGACTATGCTGTGCTATGTTACGCAGCAGAAATCCCAGAGGCAGCAGTGCTCAAGCTGGCAGCAGAGTGTGACCCTGCACTGAGGTTTTAACCCACTGTTAGACAAAGGCAACCTAGCTCAAGAGGGGCAGCACTGTGGTTTTCCTGAAGGGCTATCTCACCTGAGACACTGCCCACACAGTCCAACACTGTGCCTCATAATGCACAACCTCAACTGGAAAATTATATGTAGTCTCCCAAACAGTACTTCTTTACACCACAGCAGCCTTCCCTAAGCTCTAAATATCCATTATTCCTTCCAGTGCCAAAGCTCCTTCCTGTAATTTGAACTCTTAAAATAGACTCCGCAGGGAAGGCCTGGTGTTTTTTATTATTTTTAAATACTGGAATTAAGTTTGAATGTCACAGTAGGTCTTACCTCCAGTCATCTTTGGTTAAATTTGCCAGGATGTTCATCTCTTCTTCTTGCATGAGTCTATAAGCGGCACTTACATGATGATTTTCAAGAACAGAACGATCGTTGTACAATATTGCAACATCTGACCTAGTGTTAAAAAAAAAGGCAGAATTTGCAATAGCATCCCGATGATGGCACTGGGAAAGGTAGGACTGTGTATTCGTTATGAGAACTATTGACTAGATATATATATCTCAAACTATGTTTATTTGTTCCTATTGTATCAAATACTGATCAAGTTTCCATCCTAAATGCATTAAAATTATTATTATTATTCCATTTTATATACTGTTTGTGGGAAAGTAATATTTTTAAATGTGTAAAGTTTTATTTATATAACTGTGACAAAAATTTGTGAGGAGGTCTTTGAGCTTCTTGACTGTAGATAGGATCATAGAGCAACAGAAATGCTTTAATTAGGCTATTCAAGAGCAGTCTTTGGCAATACAACCATTTAAAATGCAATGCATTCAAAAATAGAGGGGGCTCCACACATAGCATGGGTATTAAGAAGTTACTATCCCTGTTCTGAGAGAGATGTGCTTTGGCCCATGTCACTCATAATCAGAAGGAGCTGTAAATAGTAAACTATGTTAAAATTTCAATTTCATATGTTTTAAACAGATGCCATCTTTTGTCAGAAAAACAGCCAAACCTTGAGGCTCATAACAAAGGAATGGAAGATATGCTAAGCTGAAATTTGATTGCATTCAAGTGCTTCCTAAAGCCAGACCCTTGCCATAACGTTAGCACCCTCGACAGTATCTTTTCCCTCTTAATTAAAGACTAACCTACAATACCACCATTATATATAGATTTTCACAAATTTTGATGCAGTATGGATTTATCACACTTAGCTTCAAATTTCATTAATTCTTGGAGAATTTGTTTCCCCAAGACCTGATCTGACTTGCTAAGCACCCTCAGGTCTCCCCTCTCTGCTACACTTCTGTTCTGATAAAACTATTTTCGAGTATTTCAATTTGGGCAGCTGAAAAGTCTGTACTAGAAGAAAGGTGTGATGATTTAGCAGTGCAGCTTACTATGATATTAATAAGGTAAATTCAACCTTTTTTTCTGTTGAGCTATTACTATTGTATATATTCAGTGTAACCACCCAGGTGTACGGTATGGTATCAAAGAATCTAAAAAGTTAAAATAGGATTGGAAAATTTATTTAGAGGGAACAAACCATAACCTACCTAAATAATGAATATATTTACATCCATAATCCTAATAAAATAATGAGAAAATCTGTGATTTGCCAATCATCACATGTGTTTATGAGGCACACTTTGACCCACATAGCTACTGATGGCTAGTTTTAAACAGCGCTAAGATTTGCTATGACTGTAAAAACCATTTCATCAGCTTTTCTCAGGCAAAAGAAGCCTGGAATCGCAGCCCTGGGATGCCACATCAGGGCCAAGTTCCACTAGGAGGGAAGAGTGAGCTCCATCACAAAACAAATACCTGTTTGCAAGCATGCCCAAGTAAAATTCAAAGGCTAACAGGTTAATTCATTTTCCACTGTTGCAATACTTCAGAGCAAAATATTAAGGACAAAAATAGAAAAGTAATATAAACTTGGAACAACAAACTGAAGTTTATTTTTAGCCAGACTATGCTGAGGGAGAAAAGAATTATGTCCTTGTTTCAGCTGCAGATCTAGAATTTGTTCATTATTGAAGGGCACATCTTGGGGCACAAGTATGTTAGAGATTTAATTTAAATGTAACCATTGGGCACTTTCTCTGTATAGGTGAGTGCGAGGATGCTTCTATTCAAAGCAGTAGTATTTCTAGCACAGAGCTGTTTGGTTAGAATATGCCAGTGCTTCGCTGAAATGTTTTTTTCAAGAGCAGGTAAAGCAGACTCCTCAACTGAGGACACTAAAAACAAAGTACAGCCTAGTGTGAGAGAACAATAAGATGCTTTGTACTAGGCTAAGTATCAGGCGTACCATTTATTACCCAGTAGTGGATTGGTCAGTGATTTTCCTTTGATAAGCTGAAAATATTTTAAGGGAGAGAGGTATATGCTATTGTTCTGGACCAGAGGCTAGGATAACACACTGCGCCTGCATGAGGATACAGTTAGCCTGATGTTCAAACTGGATTTCTTTCTAGATTTTTTTTTTTGTAACTACTGCAGATGCTGTCAAAACATGCTAGGAGAGGACTTGTAGTAGATATTTCTAAAGCTGTACTTGAAGGTTTCTCCCTCTGTACTAGGACCCTGTAAGTTTAATACACAACTTGAAACAAAATGTAGCACCTGAAGTAGGTGCGGACACATCGCTGAAGGTGAAGTGATATTTTTCTGGGGATGCTGTGGAAGAAATTTTTGAGTTGAAAGTATCAGAATTTAAGTGAGCAAGTAGAGGGGTGAGGGGTTTTCAAGTCTGTGTTCTGAATCTTTTTGACATCTCTCTTGACGTATCAACTCCAAAATATTACTTCAAATACTATGGAGCTATCTCCTTACTTTTCCACACTGTCTCTGCTCATGTGAGCACTCCCATTAACTGTACAGAGGTCAAGGAAGCAATTTGTAAAATCAGGAATGACCTGGCTACTTCCTGGCTATATCAGTAAGAGGTATGAAACAGTTCAGACCAATGAACAGCAAACTCCAGATACGGCACTTAAGAGACTGCTTCGCTTACCTTGTCTGAATATGAAAATTGTTTGTGGTCCCAGTATGTTCATAATCATGGACGGCAGCTGCAAAGATCATTGCTAAAATTTCCAGTTCTGTGAGCCAGTGCTGGTAAGCAAAAACCAAATCTTAGTCATAACTTCTATAATAGCCTAATTCAGATTAAACATTACAGTACTGGAAATATTTTGCATTACCTTCAACTTCAGTAAACTTTATTCTTGTCTTATTCCAGGTAACAATATATCCATAAGACTTCAGTATTATACAGAAAAACAACTCCTTCTACTACTATGATTTCTCTAAGACCACGTTAATGTCCTTAGGGTCACTAGCAAAGTAAATATTGGCAGCCAAAAATATAAGTTATAAAGATAATTACATGGTATACTTTGTAGCTGTTTTGAGTAGGAAGTATCTAATCTGCTAGCCCATACATGGCACTTGCCAAATTATGGTATATTAATCTAAAAACTTGATATGAATTTAAGGTTATAATTTGTCTTTTAGTGAACAATATATACAGTTCATAATAAATTCTAGGTACAACATCAGCATTAACTATATTTTACCAGTGTACATAGAACTAAAATTAGGCCCATGAGAGATTTTTCTGTTCTAAATTTTATCATACTTTGTACTAGTGCAAAAAAAGGGTACATAAGGCTAGTATACAGTTACACAGAACAAAAGGTGATACAGGTCATGTATACAAAATAATGCAGACCTTAAAGTTTTGTGCACTTTTATACCTCTTGCTAACTGAGGCTGTTGTGTATCATTTGGTTTGTAAAATAACTTCTGTTATTTTACCTTTCAAGTTCTATTTCTTGAATGATAAATCATCCTTGAGGAGAAATTTTACTCCATGTAAAAATGGGGGCAGAAAAATCATACGATAATTAACCCCCGCAGTCATAGGACTGATTAAGTCAAATGCCAGTCAAGCATTTCCACACATATTTCAGAATTTTTTAGTGTAGAAGTAAGCTTCTGTACTAAAGGATTGAAGAATGATCTCATCCTTATGCACCCATATATGCACATACATGTGTATGAATGGATGTAATATGTATAAGCTGCCAGAAGTACTATAAGCTGCCAATAGTAGTACTTGTTTCAAAGAAGAAGAAAGGAAACAGTCAAGATTCATAAATAATGCAAGAATAATGGAATAGGTCACGCAGCGACAAAATAAGACTGCTAAGGAACAACAAGTACTGACTGTTGGTGAAGCGGTATAGATTAGAAAAGGTCACAACAGAGGACTGAGAATGTACTGTAAGCAGTTCTAAAAATGGAAACGATGACCTTCATCGTATTGTGTGTCACAAGAAACCAGGCCATGACCGGTCCTGGCTTTCACAATGTTTTCAACATACCAAATAGAATAGAAACCCAGAAATTCTTAGTAACTAAAGCTAAACATAAACTTTTTCTTTAAGACACATTTTCAAAGATCAACTTTTTCAGTAACCAAAATAGTTGCTAGACAATGCATTTATAAGTAGAAGAGCATTCCTTACAAACATCTATGGGCTACCCACGAAATTCATATGGTGCTATATGAGAGCAAGTATTCTAAAGACCGTAGCTGTACAGTCAAAATTCAGATCAGTGTTCAAATCAGAGAATCAAAGAACTACTTTACCTAAAGGATTTCTAAGAAAGCAGGAGAAAGCTCTTAGAGAGACAGTTAACAAGTGCTTTTCTCAAAGGGAGAGGGAAAAGCAGGTATCCAGAGGTCTGCAAGACTGCAAAGAGCTGGAAACTGCTTCCCTCCCTGCTTCCCTACACATGCAGGTGTAACATCTATTGGAAAAGATCTCTTCTATTGAGAGATGTTTTCCAGTATTATAAATTGCTTATAAGTAAACAGACACATTTTAACTTTTCATGACCTCTGGTTCCAACTATTTTCTTAAACAATGATGGATTAAAAAATGAGTAAGAATGGGAGTCTCACAATGCACTTATTGACAGTAAAGACAATTTTCCTTTAGTTTGAGCAATACAGGTACGTGGGAGGAGAAAAGGGATGGTGGGAAGATGATCGATGACTCAAAAGTTCCTTACAAGATGTATTCCCTAGGACTTGGATTCTTAAATCTTTATAAAGATGAACACTTCATAAATGCAAGCTTGAGTTATATATTTCAGTCGTATCATCTGGGGTTTAATCTCTTGGGAAGGTTAATAGATTGTGTGCCATCTGTGATATCTAACTTTCTAACACATTGATCTCAGGTGGCTGGATCTTGTTTCTTAAGCTAGACAGTAACTTTTGGAAAATAACAATGATCATTTTATTTCCTTAAATGCTACTCTGAATATGTGTTATTCTTCACTGGACTCTCTCTAAAGGCTTGTGGAGAAGCATAAACTCTGACCAGCCAAGTTTTTTGGCAAATGCTGAAATATGGCTGTTTTCCAGGTGCCTATAAAAGACACAAAATGTATGACCTCAACAACAGGAATCGTGAAAAGAATTTTCTAAAACCCAGCTTTTTGAAAAATTTGCTTCAGTATGTTTTTCAGAAGTGAACAAGGAAGACAGCAATTCTTTGCAAGATTTGGGAGTCAGTATCAGTTCCTTAAGATACAATGAAACCACAAGAACTTCAAATCTCATGCCAATCTGCAAAAAACATACAGGAATTTGATATAGAATTGCATCAAATTGACTCCAATCCAGGTATTTGTTAGAAGATACAGCAGAGTTAAAAGAGGCATTACAATGGACATACTCTGAAAACTATTCGCTTGAGAAGGAAACTTCAAATTGTTATTGAGTAAGGTTCTGTAGGGTTAACCAGGCAACAGGAAAAAAAACCCAACAAATTAAATAGAACATTCGCATGATACTGATGCGTTCTCAAACTGCAAATGACATTTGGGACAAAAATACTTTGCAAGCTGCAGAATCACTAGGCCTTCTTTCAAAGACTGATTTCTATAAATGTTCTTTCTGCCTGGCAAGCTACATCTGTTTGAAGGCACTCTTGACTAAGTGTTGTCCTAGTTAGACATCTTTCCAAGAACTTTCCAATATCATAATTCAGCAATTCAAATGTGAATATTTAAAACCTGGCCTAATTTTATAGGAATATTTTCTAGCAGCATTGCAACTTTAATGAGGTTTTACAGCAAAGTAACAGAAATAAAGTCTAAGCTCTTCTGAAAATAGTTGTCCACATCACATCAAAGTGCAGTTGCAAGGTTAAGATGCTAATATTGTAAAACTTGAGTTGGAGAGGCCTTTCTCATTCTTGTGTGCACCTGGTGGAATAGAAGATATACAAATACGAAACAGGTGCCTTCATTCAGTGTTCAGAGATACACAAAGTGTGTTGCAAAGTTGTTTAATTAATGGCTAAACATTCCAAATTGACTAGGATAGCTCTGGAAGTTGGAAACCTGTCCTGGCATCACAAAGGAAATATGGACGGTACTGTCTTTTTTTGAAGGGCGGATGGGCACAGTTACGATGGGCCAAAGAGATATTTATAATGCATAAGACAACAGAGGGATTTTCCTCCCTGTTAAGTTGCTGGTCCAGATGTATACCTGCAACAAAGACATGTCTCACACCACTTAATGCTTGCAGTTAATCTTACAATAGAAGACAACGGTAGGATAGGAACCATGATCTAATCTCTTCAAGCTTTTTCTTCTACTAAAACATTATTTTATAGGTGAACATCTTATACAACAACTTTGGTTTGGAGTGATCTTGGCAAGAGCTGTCTAGCCTATTCTTCAGTCTAGTATGGAAGTCCTTTCTTAAGAAAACCTCTCAATAAGAAAAGGAATCTTGGCTGCTGAAGACTCCAGGCTTCATTCTGCAAGTAGTACTTGTGTTAAAATATAGCTTTAAAAACTTGATGATTAGAAGCAAAACACTTATTTCAAACAGTAGAATTAAACCCTGCAATGCCTAGGTACTTGTTCTTTCCTCCCCTGAAGCCAAAGGCAAAGCTTCCAGTGAGAAAAGGCTTAACATAAGTCAACGACTGTCACTTATTATGTATATATTGGAGCACAAACATTTAGACTCAGCCCTAAAACCAGAAATCAGACACTACCACTTCCTACCTTTTTTTTTTTTTGAAAGAAGTGCATTCATAGTGAAGACAAATCATAAAGGCCATTGACAGAAATGTCCATTTTCTTTCAGTCAGTATTTACTTTTGTCTAGCAAACTGATAGTGAGGAGACTCCCACTGCTGGTATTAAATCAAAGGTAAGTGTTTAGAGTAAAAATGCTTGCACAGACTCACTTCACTTCCCAAAGCAAATGCTAAAAAATATTGGGATATTGCAAGGCAAATGCAATCTCCTGCCTACTATAGGCACATACAGTATGCAAGAGCAGTCCTAAATAAGGTTATAAACTGAAAGAAAAAGCAGCTGCAGAGTATTTGAGTAAGCCTGCACTGATTCAGTATCTCTTTCAATGGCCAGGACCTCAGCAGATACTAAAGCTTCCTTGCCTGATCACACCTCCCAGACTCTGATGTGAAAGTGAAAAATTCTCACCTGCCCACTCCTGCAAATGTATCTCTTCTAGTATGATATATAATGCCCAAGCCCAGCCAATGAAAAGCAAAAAGGGTTTTAGGATTTTTTTCTCTTTTTTCCTCTGCATCAGGAGAGTTCCAGCCTGGAAGAACTGTTAAAATTACATAAAGTTCACAGCCTGAATGGTAGTTTTGGATCTATCTCTGCACAATTTTCAAGGGAGCTTTTTCCTTAAGAAAAGACAAATGCACACATGTATCCAAAACAGCAGAGGCTGAGAAAAGAAGTAAATTGAACTTCACAGTATTTCTTACCATGATACCAGTGTGAATCATTATGTAATGCACAGTTTGAGTAACATCAGCTGCATGGATCAAATTGTGATACGGATTTTTGTATTTGCTGTAACCGATCTCAAGAGCTTCAGCAAATGAAATAAGATTGGGAACAGGGATCTGGGGGGAAGCAAAAATTAAAATAAATGGTTTTTTCCTGCAACAGCTCCAAAGTTATTCATGCATTGAATAAACCATAAGTAAATATACCATAGACTTTAGTTAACAAACAACAAAAGTAAAATTTAAATTGTAAATATCTAATATCTTACATGCATCAGGAGGTCTTCACCCAGTTCTTGTAGATGTTATATCCCTCTACATACACCACACACAGCATGTGGTTAGTGTACAAGAAACTGCAGAGCTATCAACCGAATAGTTTTCGAGACATGTCTGTCTGTATGTCTGTGCCAGGAATGCATACATTGCTCATATAATAAAGGCATGACAGACAGGAGTCTATCAATAGGATTATCCCTTTTTCTTCACCAGTTTTACCTTGCCTGAGACAAGATGTCCTTGAATCTGATAATCTGCCTTCTCTTCCTTCTCTTCCTCCAGGCAATGTATGAAGTACAGGTACTATCTAGTCCCATTTTTTTCCAATATAATGGAATTATATTTTTCTTAAGATTTTTTTCTTTATTTAAAAGGTAAACAGTGGGACTGAGAATGGGCTTAAGCCCACTGAGCCAGTAACATTGTGTACTTTCTGACTGCATTGCTAATGGTAGCCCTAGTGTGGTTCTGACTTCAAGCACCCAGAGCTTGAAGAGAAAAGCTTGATGGAAAAAGCTGAGTCTGGGTTATCAGTTAAAATTAAAATACTCAAACCAATTTCAGGGTGACACAGCCTCTTCAAATGGAACATGGTGTTTTGCAGTGGAGAGAGTCTGAAACTGTAATGAAATTTTCATTCAGTCCTATTATAATGATAAATTTGGCACGTTGATCCATTTTTTTATCTCAGCCTTTCAAAGTTGCTTATAAATACTCCATATTGTATTGCAACACCCTGCAAACACCACAGAAAAACAGCCTTCTCTTTATATATCCCCTAAGTTGGTTAGGAGCGGAAGGTTCAGCTGAAACCCCTGTGCAGTGTTGGGCAACATACTATGATGTAGAAAAAGTACTTAGGACTAACTACACTTTTCTGCCTTATTAGGAATCTTTGTTCCATGAAGCTGGGACACCGATTCAGTACTGCTGAGTAAACAGGCTATATACACTATCTGTCTACTTAATGCTTACAGCATTCAGCTGCACACTAGCAACGTCCCATCCCAAACTGACTTGACACGGGTGTACATAGCTTTCCATTTTTTGGGTCGCAGAAAAATTTGCATGCTCTGGATGAAGTTCCATTTGGTAGAACTATTGGTTTATTACAATGTTCAATTTGCCATATTGTTTGGAATTCTGCACTGCATTGTACAATAAAATACCATTTCAAACATATCCTAGCTTTCTTGTATTTTAAACTTGACATACTTATTTTTGCACACATATTTTTATTTGTGGCTAGTTTCTGACCTTGAAACGGCTCAAAAGGTCATATCGGGTAAACAGCTCATACATCATAAACTTCAGACTGTGCTCTCCACTTGCTTCATTTAGGGCAAATACGTCAAAAGACCATTTATCAACATCCTGTAGATGAGGGGAAAAGAAAAAGAACATAAAGTTTCCATCTGTTTAAGCAGGTTTCCAGTTAATCACTGGAAAAGATATTTTGGGTTTTTTTGGGGGGAGGGGGAAACTTTGGTCATTTTTATTGTCCAACTCTTTCAAACTCCTACTGTAGATAACACATTAATGACTATTTCAATATTAACAATGAAAATAGTTGTGCCAGCTATGAATAAAATACTTGTAACATGAACTATGCAACTTTGTATGCTTAAAATCAAAGGCCTTGATCTTTCACATTTAACTTTCTGCTTACAAATTGTCTATAGAACTTCACGGAGCTAATGTGAATACTCATCCTTTAAATAGGCTATTACGCAATGTCATTAACACTATAGCCATATACCAATTTGAGAATAATATAAGAGTGTTTGACTTTCAGGGGAAAAGGTGAGGCACTACATTCTCAAGAAATACCATTTTTAATTGCATACACAGCCATGGGAACTTTAGTACTATAGAAGATTGCCCTTTGGGTGAACTACAATAATGCCTTAAATTCACAGCAAATACTGTACTCATTCCATAAGCTGCAGCTTCTTTTGTTAGCTCTATCCCAGTACTACTACTCCTTTTTCTTTCCTAAAAAGGAAACAAATTCTGCTCTCCGAGACACTGATTACCATACCACTCAAAGCTGATAAAACCATGTCTCACATTTCTATAAAAATTTCTATACAAATTTCATCTATTGCTCTAATAACATCTAAATGAAATCACAACTAAGCAGTGAAAGAATATATAGACTCATATGCTATTTGTGCATTTTTAACTATTAACTTCTCTGTTCTGTGTGCTCAGTTCTGTAGTACTAAATATGGCTAGGGTATGTTCAGTAGACAAAATATATTCATTTCACTCTAAAAGTCACTAAACATAAGTACAAATACATTCAAATTCCACAATGATTAAACTTATTTCACCTTAAATGTTACTATCACTTCTGCTGGGTAAGCCAAACCAACCATGCTAGAAGTTCTTCGGTACATCCTAAAAGAACAAATAAAATATTAAGTCATAGTATTCCTTTAAAAAGTACTGGAACAATTTCTCTTTTTTTAATTCATCTTTCACAGTTTGTGAAACAATACTAAGCTATTTAAGGGTTTGATTCCAAAGATGACCTAAGTCTTTCTATGAACTTATGAGACAAGCTTCTCTGCTGGTGTATTACTCTCTTATGTTAGCGCAGTCTTTGATACATTGTCGTGTAGAAGTTTCGAAGCTATAAAGTTCACTCCCAGAATTTTCCAAAGTCCAGGAAATTTCCTTACAAATTTAGAGGTTTCATTGGGATTTCTGTATAGAAAAATACAGTGATTGCAGAAATTGAAACCTAAATCCTGGCTCAAAGATTTGCTTCAGGTTCATTCCATCACTAAGGGATCTTCAGCGACAGATGGAGTGTTAAAAGACTTGCTATAATAAGAAAACAAAGCTCTCACCTTTCTACAAAAATCCCAGCCTGTACAGCATGCACAATGCTTCGGAATTTGGGCTTTTCTTCAGGTCTCCTCTTCACTATTCCCATTTCCCTCGTGAATGTAGAAGCTAACCAGTCCCGCACTTCCAGTGGGACTGAATCCGACTGGATGTCAGAGAGCTCATCCTCAGTGTCCAAAAGCTTCCTACAAAAAAATTAATAACAGGTAACTTAGAGGATGGCAGACCGAAGCAAAAAGACTATGGACAGGTGAACAGCCAACAAAACTTAATTTAACAGGAGCAGAGGTCACCTGTAGAATTGACTCAGCACAGCACTAAATGTCTTCTCTGGTAGACACCGAGGCCACCCGGAAGCTGGGCACAGCAGGTATCCCCCTGTTCATGTTCCAGAAGGTAAAAGATAGATACCCAAATGGAAGATATTCAAGTAAAGGCAAGTGAAGATTTTTCTACAAAGATGCCACAGCTTTCGTGGACTGAAGTGTAATAAATGAGTTATAAAATCCTGAGGAGAGGTCTAAAACAGTGGCTGACACGAGCACCTATAGAAAGAGGGGTTGCTGCTATAACTGAGAACACCAGTGGTCCATCTATCTGTCCTCCAAAATGGTCCAAAAAATATTTTGATACTTACATGCAAAGTAAATGGTATTACATAGCCATGCTATGGAGAATGCATTTCAATGAACACCCCGTATACATGTTCATCATATTATTCCAGTGCAATAAAAGTATTAAAGAGAATTAATTCCTTCTGTGTGGAGATCTGTATTCCTATTGAAGGCAGGGTAACAAAATTATAGCAGTAAAGATATTATACAAGATTGGATTACAAGCCAGCTTTCACAGTTCTTAGTTGTTCAAAAAGTTAGAAAAGCTATGTATATCTCTTGCAAAATAGAAAAAGTATTAAAAAGAATCTTCACTTCCACAGAACTGGAGGACATCAGTTTATTTAGAAGAAACATGTAATTAAATACTCTCTTAAAATGGACTCAACACTTAAATTCAATTCTACACTTCTATAAACCTACCAGATGTAGGAACACAACCTTTTTCTTGCTGTTATTTGCCCATATCACTCAGCCTGCTGGGGTTTTCCAAGAACCAAATCCCTTATTTAGTCAGATAACAAATTTTCCTTCATGCAATTACGCAGGACACCCCAGAGTTAGGATGACCTGAACATATGTAAAGCATGCCACCTTTTTAATATGCTTTATTAAAAGTGGTATCAATTGAATTGCAAGCATTATTTGATTACATAGATTTATTTCTCTGGTGATGTCTTTCTGAAACTGCTCGCATTTGCGTGAATTGGACACAAAGCAATGATGGACAAGGTATTTTTGAGTGTGATTTTATTATCAGACAATCTGCTTGTCAAGTTAAAACTTGGCACTCTTCTCCTGAGTGAACAAGATTCTTGGGAAATATATTCGGTGGCAATTCAGCTAACATAATTTGCAGATGGGTATTTGGGAGAGGAAAACGATCACTTCCTTTTCCATTTTCATGTTGTCACCTCTGCCGCTGTCTTTTCTTTCTACTCTGAGCATAACTGTTGATTCTTCACCTTATTTGTGCACTCTGTCCTCACAGAACAGCAGGAATATCCCTGGGTTTTAGGGGCATAGAATTATCAGACTAGGAAGGCTCTTTAATACAGAGTGCAAGAGGAGCAGAATGGACAAGAATTATGAGACTTTCTGACAGTGGGACACAGGCCCAAAATCAGTAATTTATTTTGGAGGAGCAGGACTTGTGTAGAGGAAAGGTTTTGGGCAAGTTATCTTGCAAAAGTGAACCAAGGCTGAGACTGGCCATAGTTCAAAGGCTATAAATTGATTTTATTCCCTAAATAAAAACTATGTTATAGCCCACTTAAATCCCTACTAGTCTAACAGTGTTATTAAACATCCCTGAAGAGATTAGTACATTTCTATTTCTGAGGAATATTTGACATTTGATGTATTTGTAGTATAATCAGGAATAAACCTTATAATCTCTAAAACATATTTTTGTAAGTATTCCAACTGTTACTCAAATGAGATGAAATTATTGCAGCGATAAAAGGACCTTGGGCATTAGGCTGCCTCAGACCACGCAGCAGAGATATTCCACATCACCTGTGCAGCGTGAAGCGGAGCTCTACATCAGTTTGCTCTAGTCTGATGCAGATGTGAATTTGGGACCAAGTCCTGAGCCCTGCAGATATGAGCTGCTGGAGTACAAATTAAGGGTAGCAAGACACTGCAGTTTCTCGAATCTTTTTAACTATTCATCTGTAAAATAGGAGGACTATTCAGTCTGTAAATGATAGTAATAGGAGTTACTTTAGGAAGACAGAACAGATAAAAGAGTATTTGAAAAAAGTGTTTATTTAACCAGCAATTTTCACGAGACCACTGCTCTCTGATGAGAGGTGACTGAACAGTGTGCTATGGGAGAGAGAAAGTTTCAGTGTCTCTGGTTCCTACTTAACCAGCAAAGCAACTGCAACATAGAATTATGTTGTAAGCACAGTCCTTTGTAAGTACAAGCTCTTAAAGATCTCTCAACACATCACCTTAGTAACTTCTCAAAAAGAATTAGTTTCCTTCAGAAGCCTAACTGAAACAACATTGAAGGTGAGGAAACAATGGCTAGTCATTCATCTCATAACTGTCTATTTTCTACACTTTCCTGACCTTTTGAAGAATAAGATTTATATTGGGGAATATTACTCATTAATTAGTTCACTAATGACTGCCATTCTGTAATTACAGGGACAGGGCTCATATATGGGTCTACACATCTGAATAAATTGATGGTTAGATGGATATATAATTTGATGGCAATTTTATTTAGGAAGGGAAATAAATTAGGCTGTATATTGCACCATACAAACTATGCTTAATTATCACAAATTCTTAGAATCCAATAATCAACTCATTTAATAGTTTGTACCTTTTGCCAACTTTTCATCTATTTATACCTTGATTATAAAATATAGTATTTCCATTATATTTCCATGGCTGTGCATATATATGTATGCATACACTATATTGTGGATTCTGTGAAATACATCTAGTTGTTCACCTTTTACCCGCTGATTGTGAAAATGCTTCTTTAAAATAACCCGAATAAAGCAAATTTATACGTTGAGACATAGAAACATCAAATTGATTTATCGGTAATTTTACTTACTATTTACAAAATGCACATAAATATATATAAAAATTTTACTATATGTAACAAGAAGAATCTTCAGCAGAAGTATCAGAACTTGTACACATTAATCAGAAGTACTAACAGTACTTCAGCACTTACATTATAATAATAGCTGAAATTTTCTTTTTCACCCGACGAGAACCAGTTTTTGATTGGCCGCCACCACATTTTTTTACATGGATCTTGTTCTTTTTATGGCGAACCATTTTGCAGCTTGTTTGCTGGCCCCTAGTCTACTGATGTACATCACTGCAGTGAACGCATCAAGTAAATCACAGAGCCCCTATGTGCCTGGCCTTCTTGCTGTTGCTACTTCAGTTGCTCAGAACTTAACTGCAACAAAGGTTGACTCTTTGAGCAGACATATTATGATGTCACTCTGATGCAGTCACTGAGCATTATAACACCACCACTTCTTTGCATAAATTCTACAACACAACATTGTTTATAATTACTGGGAAAAAACATAACAGTCCAAAGTATATATTCAGAATATTTTTATCCCTGAGTGTTTATATTACTTCTATTTTAATTTTTATCTACTTAGAACTGACAACTTTGAAAAGCTTCAGTAAAATCAGTGAATCAATAGGAAGTTATTGGTGTTTGGTTTTTGCCTAATGAAAGTTGTTATTGCCCAGATAAATGGAAAATATATTTATAAATTCTGCATTCTGTAATTCTACTGTTATGTAGACTTCTTGCTCTAACTTGCCACTTTATGAATCACAGGTGAATAGGTATATTATTATTACAGGTGATTATCCAGAATGCCTTGGAATTAAAAAAAAAGAGGGGGAACGGTGAAATAGTATCAGAACACAGGGCCAAAACAAAGACAAACATAGTTGAACCACTGAATTTCCTGCCAAATATTACAGGGATTTTTGCAAGACTTTGCAATATAATTTGTAATTTTAAATTGTAAAATGTAATTTGTAAATTGTAATATAATTTTGCAACATTTTGCACTCTGTGAACTTTAACATAGGTTCAAAAATGCCATTGGATAGATTAATGAGCAAAATAACAAGTGACCATAGCTGTCAAACACAAGGCTAGAACCTCTGGCTTAGAAAATATATGGAGTGGAGTGACTGCAAGATCCATACTTTCATCCTCCAAATCAACCACACTGAAGATCAGAGACGGTAGGCATTTATTTTCTATTTTAAAGTTACATAGTTGTTCCACAAAGTCAGCCTTAAAGTAAAACTCTACTGAGATCAATCCCATTCAACTGGGAGGCATGAACTCCAATATCTTAGTTGAATTAAATAAATGTTAATATACCAAGGCACACATTTTAATTTTTTCTTTCCTAAAGCTAAGCAACACCTAAAAATGCTAATAAACAAAATAAAAAAGCTCTAACACAATGTGCCACAGAAAGTACTTTTTTTTCAACACAAAGTCAGAATTTCAGGGTTACATACACTTACTTTGCTCATATGTCATTAGCCTATTAAGTAGATGCAATACAAGGGAGAGATATGCATGGGAAGGAGAGGGGGAGGCTTGGGTTATTTAATTCTATTTGTTCCATGAGTGGAACTCCCAATGACAATTGTGGGAATAAGTAAGATATGGCCCATGGCATTTCAGCTTAGCAATCAATTAATATTGCAGTCATGGTAACTAATAACCTGATCATCTCATCACAGTACTGTGTTTTTTGCCAAGAATAATTTTTCAGAATTCAAGTAGTGATAATTTCTAGCTTTCTTTTCATTTAATTGAAATTTTAAACATAGTAATGGACTAGTCAGAAGTATATTCTTTTTCCCTTAGGAATATATCAGATGTACTATAGAGAAGAAGAAAGAAAAGAAAATGAAAAAAATTAAAATTAGATAATGGCTATGGGGAAAAAAAAATCCATCAGTGCTGATCAGTCATGCTGCCTAACAGAGATGGTGAAAGATTTCCAGAGGAGAGATTGAGAAGGAGGTATTAGCTTTTTACCATTTACTGAATTAATCACGCTAATGATCAACCCCTTAAGAGTGAATTGATCAAAGTCCTCTTCTAGGTTTAGAATGCAGAAGACAAAGAATTTATAGTCCAAATAGCCAATTCACATTTTTATCAATTATTTGTGTTCTAGTGTCTCGCTATCTTCCTGAATGAGCATGAATCAATATATTCAATCGTCCACTAAAATTTCCACTAACATCCGCTAAAAGATTCTCTTGACTCCCACTGAGGATAAGCAAATTGCAAAAATGACTGAGGTGCATTTTTAGTACATAAAGGTCTCTCTAAAGGAAACGATGAATTTGCCAACACGTTGTACTCTTAACATTTAGCACATTCTCAGAAGAATTGTCCTCATATTAAGAACTACCAATTAATTACAATAAATGGCAAGGACTCTGGATGAAATACAGTTATTACAACAGCAGATAAGTAATGGAGTAAGGACCATTGTTACTGGAAACATTCACTGGTTGATATGTACTGCCTATTCAGAAATACAGACACACATACCAAAGGCCATCAACCATCTTAAGATTCAGGTCAGGATATTCATGATTAAAAAATATAATTTCTCAGGAGTACAGCTGTGAGATAATGTATTTTCCTTTATTTAATTCAATTGCTTTAATGTGGTATTCTGGAAGCTCTATTGGGCAGGGACTGTTTCAGGGCATGACTCATAAATTAACAGCAATAAGTCTGAGACAGAAAAATTCAATAAATTTGGAAAAGGGATGCAGGCCATTTATTAAATATCCTAACTGAACAGTTTTAGCCAGAATTTAACAGATTTTCAGTGTATTTTTTTATATAACTTTGATGCTGTTGTAAGCTTCCCTCTCAGAAAAAACCTTTGGCTTAGTACAAAAGATTTTAAAGGCTTATTTTAAGCTTTTATAAGGGTGGAATATACTGAATTAATCTCAACACATTAAGCTTTTTCTCAATAGCAGCTTTTACAGAGGTATCATTTGTAGATTCCCTTAATGGATAAACTGAATGATTTTCTTCAAATGGTACATTGCTGACAAAGCAACTTCAGGCAAAGTACATTTAACCATGGGTTGGCTGTGGAGGACAGCAACACACACTCAGAGCAAACTTGACTGAATATTCAAGATTATGATTTAACTTCATGCTTAAATAATTGCCACTTCCAATCTCTCCTCAACTAAGTCAGCTCAGAGAGGAATCATATAGACCATCTTTTTCATCTGGCAAATAATTACCAAATAGGGCATCCCATTCCTCTTGTTTTATCCCTGCATCATTAGGTGGATTATTTTCTTTAATATTCACAGATTTTTTTTCAAAAAAGCTATTTTTGAGGAAAAATATTGTCTAGAGCTTTCAAAATAAATTACTTCATTGACCGAATGCCCCACTGTTCTGTGAATGAAACATTTGGTTACCTTCATGTATAAATGAACAAATTAATATCTGTATTTTCAGGTAGAGAGATTGGGAATATATGCTTTTAAAAATTTTAACAAATATCTACATCTCTTCAGTGTAAGAGAATTTAACTTTCTCAACCCTTGCACCTGCAAAGAGATTTGCTGGTGTGACCATCTCTGCTGGTTACCCTGAATGTATAACAGTGTCTGAATTAGCACAATTTCTTCCATAACCAGAGCCTTACAGTCAGTGAAACTATGTGACTCACAAAGTCAGCTAGGCATTGTATGCTACGTGCTGGGTGGGAACAGAATGCAAATGGTCCTGTAACGTCAAGCAACAGACTCCTGCTGTGAGATGCTCAGCAGCAGCTGATGTAGCACCAGTTTAGAGCCTTGCAACACTGATACTAAAATATGGCTTATGAAATAACACAAGAAACATAAAAGATGGAGCCTTCACTGAGTTTTGTTCTCATTTAAAATACAGAGAAGCTGCTAAACCTATAATGATGGCTAGAAGAGAGTGAAAGAAAGCACAGGGCTATCAAATAAGTATCCTAGTTCATTATTTTTTGAGATATTGATTACCAGCTTAAGACAGAGCAGCTGCCACAGACTTGGGTTCTGTTGCAGTACTGAAAAACTTGAAAACACCAGGGAACAGCCTCCTCCAGCTTGCAAACATAACCAAAACTGCGTACTGAAAGCTGCCCAAGAACAGGCTACACTGACCGTTCCTCACCTTGCAATCTCCTGGAAACAGCAGAATTTCATTTAGTTGTCAGGCTGTTGCTAAGCTCCGTTCACACTTCCACGACACACAACTCTGTGAGCAACCAGCATCTAGTCAAGCATTTACTCCTTTCTTCTTCCTTAGACTCCACGAGCCAAAGATGTATACATGCGTGTTCCTATCACATATATTTCTGTTGCGCACTTTAAGGGTCCCGCGGATGTTGGGTGAGATGAAATGATGGAACTCCTTCTCTTGCAAGTGACATGATCACAGTTTAAACTATTTCCTTTTTGTGCACAATTTGAAGATATGTTTGTCCCTGCTTTAAGTCCAGAAACCACAGAAATATTTGGTGCATTACTGGAGTAGTGCACTGGAAATTCAGTATGGTCCAAGGTGTTTATTAAAACAGCAGTCACAAAGTTTGGGTTTAATGACCTCCTTTTTATCTAACATTATACATATCAGAATATGTACTTTTTTAAAATAAGAGCTTTTTCTCAAGAAGGACCGTGTTTACCATTATAATATCATTGAAATACCTTCACTATTTCCAGAGCTCACATGCAAACATATTGTTATGCCACTTACCCTTAATGAGATATCCTTTTGCTTCATGAATGTAGCAATAACCTGTACTTGTTATTTCGTCTTGTTGAATCAAAGATGCTCAAAGCAATTGCCAGCTATATATGACAGATCTACTTCATACATTATTGAAACACGGTCTCTTCTAAGTTATCAAGAGGTTAAAGCCTTTCAAACGGGCATTACTGAACCTAAAACAAACTAGAAGCCATGTATGGAATTGAAACTGCACAGATAAATATCCTCCTGAAATCAAGTATATTTTCTAAAATATTAAGGCATTTTAAAATGTAATAAGACCATAACTGGAATAAAATATTCTGATTTTATCCAGAACAACTTAAAACTGTTCTCCACAAGAAGTTTACATTTCTTGTTTTATTTGGTTTTGGAATATTTTTTTTTTTTATTTTGCAATTTCCATCTAGATTTTATTTGACTTATTTTCTTCTCAGTTAGCATGAATAAAGAGCTGTTTACAAGGAACAGAACAGCTGTCATGACTGAATTATCAGGCTGTATTTATTTCCTGTTTGAGTCTAAATATCCTTCTTCCATTACCTTGAGCCAAGTGGCAGGTACTAATGGAGAAAATTCTGCAAGGTTTGTCAGAATTATTTATAACACCTATTTAGTAAGTTTGAACTTCCACAAAGGAGATCCTCTGAGGGGCTGGAACTGTGAGAGTTTCACTGATTATTTTCAGCTGACAGTGAACCTCCACTTCAGCTACCAAAGCGGCAGATCTCTTTCAAGGAAGTGTTTAGTGCAGCTTATAATTATTCAGCACTGAGAGTTGCAGCAGTCCTAAAAGGCGCTTGTTAAACAAGCTTATTAATTGACATGGGGCCACAGATAATTAAGCTCATAGGAAAGCAGCACTTACGTATGTCTGATTTCTCTGTGCTTTCCAACTTTTCCATCAGCTCGGAACCTTTTATATGGCATATTGACAGTCATTCCCCAAACCAATGTTTCGTAATTTTGGAAGGTTATCCCTACTGCCTATCCCTCTTTCTAAGTACTCTACTCTCAGAACTCCATAAATAAAACCTGTTGTGTTTTTTCTCTGCCTTTTCCCCAACCCAACTGCATACAGTTTTAGAAAGAGCATGTATGAATACATGTGTACATAGTTATAAAAAATGCTATCTTATTCTCAGCTCATAGAATCGCCACTTCACTCGCAAGACCCTCTCTGTTAGTAAGCAGCAAGTCAAGGAAGGCACCTTTCCTGGTTAGCTCTCCCAGTACTTGTATCAAGATAAAAGGCTATAGTGTAGAGCAACAGAGGAGCAGACAAAAGGAAAGTAAGAGGACCTGAGAAAAATACTTCATACTCTGATAAAGGGTTTGAATTCTACAGCCCATTTCCAGCTGATTGTTGCACTATACACAAAGATTCAAGGTGCTGTCAGCTTACAAATTTGCATGTACCTCTATCTGCACACACAATTTTATAGAATGATACTGGCTTTCCAATCAACTCAAATGAAGTAACAATATACAGGAAAAAAATGGGTATCTCCTACTGTAAGAAACTGGAACTGGTCACTGAAAAAGCTCAGGCTTATAAAGAGAAAAGTCGTTTTGCTAGAATAATGCCTGAGATTTAATTTTTAAACAGCACAAATCATAGAATCATAGAATCATAGAATGCCCTTAGTTGGAAGGGACCCACAAGGATCATTGAGTCCAACTCCTGTCCCTGCACAGGACAACCCCAAAATTCACACCATATATTTGAGGGCGTTGTCCAAATGCTTCTTGAATATTGTCAGGCTTGGCGCCGTGACTACCTCCCAGGGGAGCCTGTTCCAGTGCTCCACCACCCTCTGGGTGAAGAACCTTTTCCTAATGCCCAACCTAAACCTCCCTGCATAGCTTCCTGCTGTTCCTTTGGGTTCTATCATTGGTCACCAGGGAGAAGAGATCAGCGCCCGCCCCTCATCTTCCCCTTGTGAGGAAGCTGTAGACCGTGATGAGGTCGTCCCTCAGTCTCCTCTTCTCCAGGCTGAACAGACCAAGTGACTTCAGCTGCTCCTCATACGGCTTCCCCTCTAAACCCTTCACCATCTTCTTGGCTGTCCTCTGGACACTGTCTAGTAGCTTCGTATCCTTTTTATACTGTGGCACCCAAAACTGCACACAGTACTCAAGATGAGGCCGCACCAGTGCAGAGCAGAGCAGGACAATCACCTCCCTTGACCTGCTAGCAATACAGTACTTGATGCACCCCAGGACATGGTTGGCCCTCTTGGCTGCCAGATCACACTGTTGGCTCATGTTCAACTTGCCCTTGACCAGAACGCCCAGATCCCTCTCCGCGAGGCTGCTCTCCAGCCTCTCGTTCCCCAGTCTGTATGTACATCCAGGGTTGCCATGTCCCAGGTGCAAAATCCGGCACTTGCCCTTGTTGAACTTCATACGGTTGGTGATTGCCCAGCTTGGTGATTGCCCAGCTCTCTAATTTGTCCAGATCTCTCTGCAGGACCTCTCTGCCCTCGAGAGTGTCAACAGCTCCTCTCAATGTTGTGCCATCGGCAAACTTAGATAGTAATTCTTCAAGACCTGCATCCAAGCCATTTATGAAGACATTAAAGAGCACTGACCCTTTAGAGGGAGACGGATCCCTGCAGAACCCCGCTAGTGACTGGTTGCCAGCCTGATGTAACTCCATTTACTATAGCCCTTTGAGCCCCACCCATTAGCCAATTGCTCACCCATTGCATTATGTGTTTATCCAGCTGTATGCTGGACATTTTGTCCAGGAGGATACTGTGAGAGACAGTATTGAAAACTTTACTGAAATCCAAAAAGATTACATCGACTGGCTTCCCTTGGTCAACTAGGTGGGCAACGTTGTCACAGAAAGAAATTAAGTTTGTGAAGCAGGACTTTCCCCTCGTGAATCCATGCTGGCTGGGACCAATGATTGCATTGTCTTTCAGGTGTTTTTCAATAACTCCCAGAATAATCTTCTCCATAATTTTGCCAGGTACAGAGGTGAGACTGTCAGGCCTGTAGTTACTGGGGTCATCCCTGTTGCCCTTCTTGAAGATTGGGACATTTGCCAGCTTCCAGTCAACTGGGACCTCTCCAGATTCCCAAGAGCATTGAAAAGTCATTGAGAGAGGTCTCACTATGACATCAGCCAGCTCTTTAAGTACCCTCGGATGAATCCCATCAGGCCCCATTGACTTATAAGGATCCAGCTGGAGCAGCAAATCCCGCACAAGGTCAGGTTTGGTTGGGTGCTTATCATTCTCACAGACCCCCAGAGCCCATCATCAGTGTTGAAGACTGAGGCGAAGAAGGCATTAAACATCTCTGCTTTGTCTATGTCCTTGTTTGTGAGGTGACCGTGCTCATCAAGTAATGGGCCAATATTATTTCTGGCCTGCCTTTTGCTATTAACATATTTAAAAAAGCCCTTTTTATTGTCCCTCACAGTGGTGGCCAGCTTCAGCTCTGATTGAGCTTTGGCTACATGAATGGGTCCCCAGAGCTGTGGAACAGGCCAGGCTCTTCCTTAATCCTTGGCCACACTATTGAACATGCTCTATGAGATACCTCATACTTGGATCTCTTTATTGACCTCAGTTTTGATTTCTCTTTTTGCTTCCTTCATCTCTGTGCCTGTGAAGAATTGCAGAAGGTCCTTCTGCAATAGGTGTTGGACCATTGGTGGGACCATTTTATTATGCTGTTTAATAGGATGTATGTCGTAATGGAAAGATGAGTTAGAAGGATGCTCTTAACCAACTCTCTGTTAGTTGCTATTCCTAATCTGGCTGTAGAGATATTTAAGAGGGCTTTCTCTCAGCTGATATTGAAGTCTGTCTCCCAGAAAGGTGGGGAAGAAGAGAACGCCACAGACAGGATTCAGTTTTAGGTGGCTGGTTGAAGCTGAGGTCTTCCTCTGCTTGAATATGTAAGCAATGGGTCAGTAAATTCATCAGGACAAAATCCAGGGCTCAAGCATGGGCTTAAAATAGAAAGCATGGGTATTTTCATGTGAGTTGCAGAAACTCTGTTCTGAACCTTTGGTCCTAAACCTGCAATACTTTGTACCTTGTAGAACCAGGCATCATTAAATTTTCTATCTTGTAAGCCAAATCTCAGGAACTATTATATCCTGTAAAGCATGCAACTTCCTTCTGGGACTTAGTTAATAAAAGTAATCTGTACTCAGATGGTTTTCTCACTGCTTTACTTGGTGTATTAATTGTTATTGCTCTATACTATAGCAATTACTTCTATCCATACAGCAATTCATATGTAAGAAACTGAAGTCATTTGAACTTTGCGATGTATAAAAGTGCACATTCAGGCTCAGCAGGAATGGGCCATTCTACTTATGATCTAAACTATAATTTCTAATCTACTAATGAGTTCAGTTAACTCAGTTCCAGGCTCCCGGCGGCAGTAGCTCTGTGCAGGACAAAGAACCTGTATTCTTTGGTGGGAACGAGGACAAATGTAACCACACAAGCTAATTCCAGCCTCCATTGTCATTTGACTCAATGATACACTGCTTCTGTTCCTTACGAATTAGCTTCCCAGAAGCTGGAGAGACCTTCTTTGTGTGTTAAATGTTTTAGTGCAGATTTAGACTACAGAATACTGGTCATGCTATTTAAAATGTGATTATCTTTGCAGTTTGCCATGCAAAAGAGTTTACTATGAAAGTACTGGTTTCTCTCTGCCACACAATAAATATCTTAATTTAAAAATTGTTTTTAATGGGGAAGTGTCAAAATTTAAAACAGCACTATACATAATATTTTCCAACTAAGAAGTGGAGGCTCAGCCTATATTCTTAGCATAAATTTAACACAAAGACCACCAGGTTCAAAAAATGCATCACGCTGAGTCTGAATTTCATGGAGACTGCATTAGTCAAAGGAAGAGAAATGAAAAACAAATCAAACACTATAAAACAAAATGAAGAATATGGGGTATAAAATGCAAAACACTAAAAATAAGAGAATAAAAGCTGAAAAGTAGGTTTCATTAAAGTAATTTCATTTTTAACTGTTACTTATAGCATAAGTAACATGGGCCAGAAAATTTGTTTTATATGTCTACAGACATATACTTCAGAAATATAGCTATAGGTACGGAAAGATATACATAAACCATATGCTTAATGCATATTTATATAAGGAATTATACCAAAATTTGATAGGTTTACAAACTCACTTTGAGGTTGCATTGGAGAATAGAAGTATTCAACAAATTAGAACGAAGCAAGATACCCATCTCAGGTTTTTTTGATTTCCTTTCTGACTTAACCCAGTGAAAAATTAGATTGTTCTGCAAAATATTGGATGTAATAAATAAATAAGATTAAACTTTGTTGTGCATCAAGCTAGGGAAGAGCAAAAGCTTTATCCATATACTGAAGTAGAATTTTTGAAAATAAACAGTCACCGTTATGAGGTCATAGGCCCCTAGGATTAAGAAAACAGCCCGAGGACTATGAAAATCTTCCAAACCCATATAAAATTATATGCTTATTTTCATTTAGGCAGTTTAATAATCCTGCTGTTAAGTTTTAAGAGGGCAATTACCTTATTTAAATATTTGCCTACAGTAAAAATAATGCACCTGTTGCTGCCAAAGCCTATGTATTTTCAGGTGTACCAGTCTTCTCTGTGTATAAAATGTCTGTTACTTGTCTCGATGCTCCCACACAGAGCCAGAAAGACTGGATTCCTCATTGTAAAGATACTATTCATTTCCACAGAGGCCTCAGTTTAGAAACTAAGTAAATCTTACATTATTTTCATAGTCCCGATGCCACTACTGAGAAAGAGCTATGATGAATAGTATACCCATTTAACCACAGTGTTTGGGAGATGAAGGAATAGTCAGTGGTTTATGTCCTTGTCTCCTATGCAGCTTTGACACAGCTCCCATGGTTATTAACACAAAATACATGCTTAAGCTCTGACCACTGGTGGCAATACAATATCCTGTAACACAGGGGAGAGAGGACCGCAACCTTCCAAAGCATCCTGAGTGAGATGTGCCAACAAGATGTATGTTTAGAACAACTGCTGAAAAATGAAAATTTATGCTTCTATTGTGGTAATTTGAGCCCAAACCAAAGTTTCTTGATCATTTCTTCTATCTGTCTCCCTAAGGACCTGTATCAATTTAACTATGAATATGACTACAAACTAATGTAAATCCACAAATCAACCCTTGATTCAGTGTTAAAGCAGCTTGATTAACTTAAGTCAGTCAGCAAAACGGATATGCACACAGTGGTATATTAACTACTAGTATTTTAAAATATTTAATTTAAATTCATTCAGTTTTCTCACAAAGCCCAGGTCCCTTGGAAGTCACGCAAGATGGTTTGCCCAAGTCTGCTCAGTTAAGCTTAATTTAACTGAATCTGTCAAGATCTTCATGACATGTGAGCACTTTTGAAGTCACTGAGATCCCTAATGCTTTTCAAGTTGTGTATTTAACTTGGGATCACTAGCAACACTTTTGAAAGTGTCCCTAGGAACTGTATTGTGGCTGACAGGCTGCTCAGGTCATCTTTTTACAGAACTGGACATGCATGCCCTCTAAGAGCAGAACACCAATATAAGTGATCCTGCCAACCTAGCCTGTAATATAATCTCTGAAAAATGGACCATTGGTACCACCTTTATTTGCTATTGTTTTCGTTCTTCTGTTTTCAAATGGGTAGGCTTTCTATTGCCCAGTAGTAGATGCTCCAAATTCCTGACTGGCAAGGTTTGGTGTGTGAATCACAGACATCAAAGGAAAAGAAACAGCAAAAAGTTAGAGCAGTACTTTAAGCACCCTATCAAATATGCAGATTTGCAAGGGGGGTGGGGGGAAACAGATTGAGAGAGAGAGTGTTAGGTCCCTGAAATAACCAGTACAATGGCAGACTTCTTAAATGTAGCATGGAACCGAGACATGCACCGCGTGCTCCAGCAGTATTGAAGAAATTTTGGCAGACATCTTTACAAGACCATTCTGCTTGGAAAAAAACTTAAGAAGACCAGCACACTGAAATAAAAACTGTAAGTTAGCTAGTTAGCTTCAATATAGTATATATCTTAAAATTCTCTCAAGAAGCCAAATACTTAAAACTTCTAATTTAATTGGAGTCAACCCACATTAAAGATGATTGCCAGTAGTACTGCCAGTAACAATAATCATAAACAAAGCATCAAACATTATAAAATAAATCACAGCTTTTCATGAATTTATGTATTTACAGGCCAGATTATAATAGTCTGACTCATCTCTGTGAGCATTTAATTCCAAAACAGCTCTTTTTTTTAGAGTGATACAGTCCTCAGCATGATTATCAGTATGTGGCCTGTGGGGGAAAGAAAATCCATCCTTCAGAAAATTCTTATGACTTCATACTGTGGACATTTGACGAGTGAGGGAAATGAGAACTAGGCAAACTGTGCAGATTACAGTTACATCTGACTTTTGGAATATTACTTGCTTTAATCTTGTCACTAAAAGACCTAAGAGCCACATACGATTCTTCTGATGTGCAGAGACCTTCAGCTCACGTCAGTTACAACTGCATGCAAAGACCAAATTTCTAAAATGTGATTCCCAATATCCTTTCCTGCCCACCCCCCCCCACCCCCGACTTACCTGGTTTCATCAATATAAACTGCCTCCAGCACAGATGCTGCATATTCAATATTCTTTTTTAAATCCACCACATTAATGTCACCCTTCTCCAGCTGCTTTACCAAGCATCTTAATCTGTGAAAAAGAAAATAAAAATATCAGTGCATTGCTTATATCAAATTTTAGTGACTGCATTTTCCATTTGAAATATTGGAACCAACGCAACAGCCAATGTAGAGGTATGAGACCGTCACTGCCTCTCTTGTCTTTTTTAAAAAAATCTGGTTTTAGAACGCACATAACAATGACCAGTTTTATGTTTTTACAGCTTGCTAAATTTGTAAAATCTATTAAGAAAAGGCATAAACATTCCAGTAAGTCAGAGAGGACTCAGTAACTACCATCAGAGCGATTTTATATTAATTTGTGACATTACTGTTATGCCTGAGTCTCTAATTTTGTTTACATAATAAATAAAACTTTGCAAGTTGTCTTACTATAATTTTTCTGTGCTTAGAAGGTTGATTGTAATTTTTTAATATCCCTTATATACTGATTTTGCTTCATTTAAATGTCTCTAATTTTTATTTAGGCCTCTGGTATGTTTTTGCTGCAGAATTTATATTTCTTATTAGCATGAGCTAATGTGGAGCTCCATTGTTTCAGAATTTACAGAAAATTCATCATTATACCAGGCGAAAGGTTGTGCATATGGCATTAGAAAAACCCAATTATTTTCCCAAGTGTGCTTTTACTTTTAGTTTTGAGAACATTCTTTTACGTTACAAATACGGATACGCCCAAAGGGGATTTTGTACTGCATCAACTCATGCCTCTGTAGCAATACACTTATACAGATAAACTCCTTGAATATCAGATTTTTCCTAAACTCTCTAATGAGAAGAACACTTCTGACACTACTCAACTTAATCATACAGAATAGTCACAGCACTGGAGTGAAATGAAAACCTTATCAGTAACTGTGTAGAGGTGTGACTAAATGGATGCTTAAAGAAGTATGGGTATCTTCTTCTTTCTGTGCTATATCTCTGAGTTGAAATAATCTACAGTTTTGTATCATGTAAGATAAAGATTTCTGTAATTAAAGAGACATCATTATTCTAACTTTCACGAAATCACCTTTTTTCTGAGTATGAAATGTGAAAAAAATGTGAAACAAGCATTTAGTTAAAAGTGGATTGAAATTGACTCAGCACTAAGCTGACTTTACTTTCAGAAAAAAATCATATTTATGATGTGAAAGAGCATATATAAAAATGTACACTTTGTTATATAATGTTATATGTACTATATATTATTTATATTAGGCATATACAATATTTTATTGGACCTAATTAAAATGTATGAATTTAAAAAATGCAGTGATATTCAAAACAAATCTCTTGTAAACTTGGAAAGTACTGTTCCGTCATAAGACCACTTTCATGGTTTTTCTTTATATTTATTTGCCCTAAGTATAATCATGTCCAAGCCTGCAAGGATAATTTTAGCAAATGGAGTTTTAAGACCAGCCTCCTCAGTTCTCCAAAGACTTAATTCAATTCAAATTAGCATAGAACATAATACAACCAAGGCTCTTAGCAACCATATTTACTTGGTATTATACACAGTGCATTGCATATCAACAGAATGGAAAAGATAGTGTTAAAAAATTTTCTCAGAGAAGTGAAGTGGGTGGATGAAATATTGTGGGAGCGCATCTCCTACACAGAAATAACCATATGCATGGGGAGGCAGTTCCAGTACATAGCGCCTTCCACTTCAGAGGTACCTATAGACTGAAGCAGCTAATTCATAGACACTCACCTTGCAGTACCCAACACATGCACTGTAACTCTCCTAGGATGTCTGCTTCTCAGTAATGCACACAAACACATATACAATCCCTCCTGAGCACTAACGCCAAAATGCCCAGGTGAGTCTGGCAGCATCATCGCCACTACTTGCAAATAGCCGTAGGGCGGTTCTACCACTTGCACTGTTCCCTTCGTGTTTGACCGAGCACATCTCTGAATCGCACTTTCCAAAGTAGAAGTATAAGTGAATTCAAAAATGCAACTTGCCACAGTGTGGGGACAGGTTATGGTAGAACAATATTAGCTCAAAATGGCTTAAAATCCTACGATTTCCAGTGGTTCTACATTTTCTCAGGGCATAGACCGGATGACAGATATGTGGAATCATTTTTACGCTTGCAGGAGGAAAGGAGTCCTTGGGGAAGCCCTTAAGCCACAACGACCTTGCAATATCTTGCTGCACAGGTGGCAGTCAACCAATGTAACCTGCCCTGTACTTATAGTTCATATTCTAGGAGGAATGCAGAACACAGTTAACAGACTGGGTAATTTGGAAAAGCTGCTCAGGCAAAGTTAAAGTGATTCTGAAGAGGTTACAGAATCACAAAAGGACAAAATTTGTATAATTCAGTGATGACCAGTGACCTTGTCATCTCATGCATCCATGCTTTGTGGAGATGCCCTCAAGAGTGTCTGTAGCTGACCCAGTGCAGATCTGTCATAGACCCACAGGATAATTTTGGTTGGAAGGGACCTCCACCTGATCCAAGCTCTTGCTCAAAGCAGGGCCAACCTCAAAGTTAGGTATAACTACAAAGTTAGACCAAATTTCCCAGGGGCATTTCCACTCGTTTTGAATGCATGGAGATTTCACAAACTCTCTGGGCAATCAGTTTCAATGTTGTAATCATGTGGATTATTTTCCCCAATATCTAAATGGAATGTCCTTTGTGGCAACTTGTGCCCAGTGGCCCCCAACCTCTGCTGTGTACTTCCAGGAAAAATCTGGCTCTATCTATAGTTATTATTATATCTATCTGTTTCCCACTGGGAAGCTGGACACAGCAATAAAATCCCTCCATAGTGTTGCTGATCAGACACTTGTCAGATGATAACCATGAGGTCTACCCCAAAAGTTAGAGAAATGGACTTCCAACGCAGCAAAATTAAGTGGGTTATAACAGCATATGAATGGTCTGCATATACTCAACATATTATGCATTAAAGCGAAATAGCCATAGATTTAAGAGCTGACATTTCAGTAACGAAACTAACATTTTAGTAAAGAATAAGTATGTCAATTTAGAAGACAAACCAACAAGTGTTAAAATACTCATAGCCCAGCATTCCACAAGACAAAGAAAATTATAAAAAAGGACAAGAAAAAGTAACAAAAAAGAATTATTACTCCAGCTGTATTGGGCAGGATTTTTATTTATTTGTTTGTTTTCTTTTAATTAAGTGTGATAAATTGAAAACAAAGGTGAGAAATACCATTAGAAAATGTGAAATGCTACTTAAAATTGGAGCTAGTTGTATTACCCTGCCTGTGAACTGTGCTACTAAGAAATAATAGACAGGAACAAGAGAAAACTGGAGGGGTTGTTTTATGAAATAGAAAAATGGACTGTTTGAACTGTTTTAAGCTGCAAAGAAAATTGCATGCAGAGTTAATATGACACAACATGATAGAAATTTATAGAGAAAAAGAAACATTATTTCTCTCAGGACAACTGAGAACCACATGTTAAAACTAGCAGCCCTGGTTTGTAAGGGAGAAAGGGACATCTGCAATTAATAAAGGGAGTGGGTGGAGAACCATCTTCTGTCATATTGGGTAAACACCATGAACAGCGCTGTGGTATTAAATGCTTTTACGGACAATTCAAATGCGCTCTGCTCCTACCTATTTTAACAGTGCCGTCTGTGGGGTTACCAGGATCAGTGTTTCCCTCACCTCCCTGTGCAGCTGATACCTATGTCCAACTGTGGGCAATAAGCTTTGAGGCCCACCCAGCAACACAGGCAAACCAGGAGAAAACAAGGATTTTACTAGGAGCCGAAGCAGTATGTTCTTGATTAACAGTATCAAAATCATGATTCAATTATTCTCTCCTTTCTCATTAAAATTCTCTACTTACCCCATATTTTAATTAAAGTTTTGGTAAATCTACTGTAACTTTCAGGGGTTGTACCAAATTAACTGAGGATAGATTTTAGGTTATTTGAGAAGGCTTCCTATGACAGTTTCAGTAACTACAGGGAAAAAAAAGGAAGATAAGGAGTCAGTGATTAAAAAAGACTTTGCAATATCATTATGAGAAAATGTTTTCCTCTGTGGAATCAAGCAATGTTCAACAAGAGAAATATGTTTGGAAATACTGAATAATTGTCCTAAACACAGATTAAAAAGATAACAAAAAGAAAGGTGCCAGGGGTGGGATTACTTAAGAAGGGAGACTGTAAGGTAGAGAGGCAGACAAGTTGGACAATTTCAACTTCAGATTTTAAAAACTGCATCTTCCTTTTCCAAGGGAAAATTACCAGTGATCACTGAGAATAAATGAGAGTTAAAGGTTCACCTTAACAGTCTTCAAGAACCAGAAGAGGAAAATTCAGTCTGAAGTTAACTTCTAAAACTGAGTAGAAGACCCTGTGTTTGCTCTCCTAAAGACTGCCTTTATCTACCATCTGATTGAGCCACACCGTTGAGCATTGCAAAGAAACAGCTTTCTAACTTAGGCATCTGGACTTCACTTAAAACTGTTTTGGAAACTTTGTACAAAAAAAGCTGGGTTTTGCCACATATCCTATTAAAGGGGAAGTGAAATAAACTGCAAACAGTAAACTGTAAACTAACCCTGCTTCCTATTACATTTTGAAATTAATGGAAGTCACTGTTGAAGGATGGGCAACAAAAACCTGAATAAGTCTTTGAAAATAATAAACACATGCTAATGCTGATTACAAAGAAATAGTTATTCATATTAATATTCAATAATCACAATGCTAGTTTAAAAATTATTTTTGTTGGTTAAGTCAACTCCAATTATAACTTGTAAATCATTATGTTCCCATGAACTAGTTGAGAAAAGCCTAGCTTTGTGCCAAATGTATGAATTCTTTGAAAAGATTATGAGCAAATACTGACAACGTGTTAAAAAGTTTAAGGACAGAACAAATTATTATGTTCTGTAAACAATTGTTTCATGTTTTGTTTGGACTGTTTAATATTGAATAAGAAAATTAAGTGGATAATTGTAATCTTTATTATACAAATGATTTGACCCTCTAATGAACATTACAAACTAAAAATGGGCTGATATGTAATGTGAAATTAAAAGTAAGGAGGAGGAGAGTAACCATATTCTGACAATATGGTTAGTCACAGTTTAAACACCACTAGTTTTTAAAAACTTTGGGCAAGTGGGAAATTTTCCTCTAAAACTATTTAGAATTAAAACTGGAAACCAGTTTTGCTACTTGTAGTGATTCTTGTAATAATCAGTTGAATAATTTTCACAACCTGTGGAAAGCATTGCTTGCCCAGTAGTTCCTCAGCTTTCAAAGGTTAGAAGTTAGATCACTCAAACATGAACACTCTGAAAAAGGGCCAATATCCAGGAATTCAAAATCATTAGCAATGAGAAGTTCAGCTCATCTATTTACAACAGCCCAATCCCAGCATCCAAGTTGTTTTACATGCCTACACATCTGAGATTCAGGAAAATATTTGAATTAGGAGAAATCCAAAATGGGAATAGTAAATCTTGGAGAAGTGACTTCATCTTGGAGAAGTCACAACAAACAAAACATATGACTATTTCACTTGAATTCTAAAATTCCCTACATAAATTCCACAAATTCCAATTATTTTTATATGAATTGCTATCATTTGAATTTTACACTTTCTATTAAGACATGTATGTATAAAATAAATCTTTATCTAAATACACCAGTCCTCGCAACAAATACTTCAAAATAATGTAGATCAGAAATAAAAAACAAATTGCAATAATAACAATCAACCATGCATAAAGTCCATGCTCTCACTTTCTCAAGTAAAAAATTATAATATATGGATTACTAGAAATCTTTTATTATGACAAAGGATATAACTCCTTTTTTGTGTTTTCTGCAAGATGGAAGATAAACGCTGACTAGGAAAATCCTAGATACAGTTCTAATATTTGTAATACATGGCTATAAAAGACTAGACCCAATCATATAAATGGATGAGAGATACTGGAGAAATATCCAGAATATGATAATAAAGATTCAGGAGTGATCCTATTGGGTAGCCACTCCTGTTCCCTTGCTCCTACCTGCAGTTACAAAGCGGCAACTAACATGGCTTCAAAATGGCTAACCTTTACTTCAAGGTTTTTTTACATTATGGTAGGGAAAACCATGCTGATACAGCAACATTTTGCCGGTCAAGGCAAGACCAGCCTGTCAATGGAGAGCAAGGATTAGAACCGACAGCTCTTGACTCAGACCTTGATGTGCATTTCGCTTCCCTGAAATGATAAAAAATGCAGATTTAAATGTAGTTACCTAATATTTCTTCTAATTAGAGGTGCTGTCTCTCAATAAATTGATACTGAGAAATGCAAGAAAGATATATCACATTTTCAGTGCTGCAAATGTGTTTTATGAAATTACTTCTCAGTCACCACTGTGTCTGAGCATATGCACAGGAAGCCTTGGGTTGCTAAGGGTTTCACGAATCACATTCATTTCATGATTATTTTAAGCACTATGAGTGGTACACACTGATCTGTAATTATGATTCAGTCATTAGAAAATAAATATTGAATATGCTGGTAATTTAGCCAACATTTTGATATACCTAAACTTCATCCCATATTGAAGAATTAAAATAGTTCTGCAGCTACATAACACACACTGAAATTTACACTTTCTTCGTGATAAAACTCCGCATTTTCATGGTGATAGAATTGCCTTGGCTCTTAGATATTGATCATGTTTATGCAAGATGAAGTGGTTTTCCTTCAGGCAGGCATTCTCTATTAAGCTTCAATTCATTTTACCTTACTCATCCTATAAATTTTCCTATTATTTAGCACTCTAATACTGTATAAATATTATCCTTTGTGTCTCACTTAGTAACAGTGTTTTTAAAGGCTTAATCAAAATTTAGTCAAAATTCCTAAGTTTTCTTTAGCACCTAGCTGAAATCACAGAAAGCCATGGGGTCTTGCACAGTTTCCACCTGAAACCATAAACTGATCCAAGCTCCCTAAAGCATTTTTTTTTATTTTTGCATAATTCTCGACAAACCTGATCAAACAAATTGCAAGTGCCTGAGAAGCCTTAGTGTCTTAACCTCAGTAGCACTAAAGGTCTGCTATTTGCAGCTACATAACCTTTCACCATTATTTCCATCATCACTACCTGCTGCCCTGGAGAGATGTCCCAGAGGAGGAGGCTCATCTGGGATCCTGCTGCTGCTGCTCTTCCTTGCTGTCTCTCTCACCTCCCGCAGTTACTCATCCTTCCCCAAAAGTAACTTTCACCATTAGAGTCAATGTATGTCATCAGCACAAATTCTCACACACATGAATTTCTCTCATCTTCCTTTGGCACACCCAAGATACAGAATGAAACCTATTTCAGCCAAACTTTAAGTGTCTTTCAAACTTTTCTCTCACTTCTGCTGATGAACCATCATCAATGCCAAGTCTGTTCAATTGCTTTCCAGGTTGAAGCTTAACGAAAAAATCCTCAAACTTCAAATTGCATACTATGTACATACATTCAGGTGTTTTATCTGTCTTCTATTAGATGCAACAAGTAACCAACTAGTCTTTCCTTACCCTAAACTCTGTGACTGTTTCTATTGCCTCAACGTCCATTTCCATTATTTGATATTCCCATTTGACAATCAATCCATGAAATCAAAGACAAATAATGCACAACCTATAGGACTGATTTGTAAATTGCAAATTATCCTTCTAATGGCTTTTGCTGAATGTTTATTTTTGTCTGAAGGTTGACATTTGATAAGATTCCCCTGAATTATATATAGATTAGATAGAGTACTAAATAAAGCTATTTCATCTTGAAGTTGCCAAATACTTGAACAGTGTATATGTCTCAATGTCTTCATCATAATCTACCTAAATTCACTATCAACAACAAGCTGGGAAATCAAACGTAAACTCATCAACTGCCAAAAATCATGCTTGAAGATGATAGAAGACTTTCAGTACGTCTTACTGAAGCTAATGCGATAAACACACAGAAAAGGCACATAGCCCTCATTCCCCATATCCGTTTAAAAAGCTTTATTTTTCCTGCAGACAGCAGCTTTGAGCACAATGATTGAAGAAGCCGCTAAAAGGCAGAAGTTAAGCTTCTAAATCTTCCAAAGCAGTCCCCTCCATTATTTTTTAAAAAAATATTCCATGGCATAAGAAGGATATTTCTACATAGATCACCTCACACTCACATTTGAGTGTTGGCTCTATATTCCAGCAAGAAACTTGTATCCAAACCTCTGTACCACTGGAAATTATCAAAGGAGTGCAGGCCTGGCATATCTCACTGCCTGTGCTTCAGAGGAACTCTCCTAGCCCTACCTCACAGCTTCCAATCATCACAACTGCATCTCCCGTACTTGTAAGAAAGATCATGACCTACTTCTGCCCCAGGGATGGTCACAGAGTCATGGGAGATGTTTGCTGTTTTAAAAGACTTCCTGCTAGAAGGCACTTCTCCAGATGACAGTATTATGCCAGAATCCCTCTCCCCTTCACGTGATCCAGATTGTTTTAGTATGATTATGATGCAGTAAATATTTGATCTCATCACACAACCCAGCAAATGGAGTCTCTCTTGTCAGCAACTAGATAAATGTAATGGTCTGAAAATGTTTGTCTTCTCCCTCTCATGTTCCCTCTGCTGTGTAGTACTGCTAGAAACTACATTTTGCTTTAGTTACTCTTGAAACTCATAGATGAGATAGTATCTTCCCACGCAGTGGTATCTTATAAACTTACCAATTATCACAGAATGATAAGGGTTTGGAAATGGATCTCTCATTACTCTTCCTTTTATTCTGTCTCTCCTCTCATTCACCCTAAAGTCATTGGTATATCCATCCTGAATCAACATGCTGAATATCTCCTTCGTTCCTTGGGACCAGAAAATCTAGGTTGAAGAATGCTGACACTCATCCTTTGAAAACAGCATGCAAAGAGCTAGAAAGTTCTTTTAGAAACATTAAGAACAAGTTATCATACAAAAAGTCAACTGATGTTTTTTCATTTAAGGCTGCATTAACCAGAACTGGTAACTTTGTACTGAAAATATTTTCTAGACTACTACTAAGGAAATACGTTGCTGTCATTGTGAAGGCTTTTCAAAGCCTTTTTGGTACAATTTCTGCAACTGTTAAGGATAGAAGATTGGTAAGTGTTCAGCACTAAAAATAACATCATTGCCCAGTGATCAAAGAATCTTAATCTATGACGCTTACCATGAGTATCCTTTCCTCTACTTGATAGTCACATATGAGCAAACAACCCAGGAAATGTCCTTCATTAATATTAAAACCACGACACTTTGTTTTGTGATTTCTCTGTGGAATCAAACTACATTAAATACTATATATTCTGTATGTAATTAACATTTTGATTTCCCCAAGACAGAAATTAGAAGCAGGACAGAATTTCCTTGCTGCATACCACAGGACAATATATATAAATGTGGCCAAACCTTTACAGCTAACAATTCTGGCAACTTTTAAATTTGTTTCAGTAATAGTTACAGAGTTTTTGAGACATCAAGCTGTAGAATCTGGGTCCTGGTAATTATTCTGGGTCCCTTGTGCTTATTTACAAATTATTTTATATTTATTTCTGACCTGTTGAGTTCCATGGGCAGAGCATGAAACATGGTACCATTTGGTTGCTTAGTATGCCATCTTCCACTCCATTTCTCTCAACATACATACAACTTATCACTGATGTTATATTAAGTCAACAAAGGTTACAGAAGAACCTATATAAAAATAGATTACAGAAGAAAAGTTTTTTGAAATGGCAGTCCCTCATATTTAGTCTAAGAACATGGTCAGACGTGGTGCCTCAGCTATCTCTCTGTGCCCCATTCCATCCCCTTTTTTCTAGAAATTATTGCCCCCCCTATATCTGACAGCACAAGTGCATGTGTAACAATATGTCTTCACAAGTGCATGTGTAACAATATGTCTTCAACCTGATACTGCCAAAACAATCTGATTCATCTTCAACATATTTTACAGTAGGGGAATTTCTAGTGAACTCTTTCTACAGAACAAGATTAGGGGTCATGTGTATGTGCAGTTATGCTATCAGATGAATCAGGGTAGCTGGTTCAGCTGGCCTAGCAGGTCAACATAATAACCAACATAACAACTATCATAATCCTATTTCAGTCCAAGCTCTAACTTGTCATTTGGTTTAGAAGTCCTACTTTTCTACTTATAATTAAACTTATAGACTTGAAGTACCAGAATATAATAGTTATACTTTTAATATATAATCACACTTTCCAGATGGGATGACAGAGCCAATTTATCTTGAATTCTGCTTTTAAAGTATATAATGGATTCTGAGGAACAAAGTACAGATCCCTATTTGTTGGGATAAAATTGTGAAATGTAAAAAATACCAATATTTGCATTATGAACTATTACAGACTATTCAATAAAATATTAAATTATTTTAAGAATAAATTATAAATATATTATATAGATAAATATATATAATATATTATAAATTATAAAAAGAAATTTAGTCTGCCTAAAATGTGGAAGAAAAAATACCACCACCTTAATTCAGATGTCTTTCTTACTGAATAATTAATGGCTTCAACAAATCTATTTTCACTAAAAGAATTTTTCATTCAAAAGACAGAGCAAGACATAAATGCTTTAGCACAACAGCTGTAGTAATTACAGTACAATTTTGCTGTAAAATCATTACCATCTCAGTGGTTCTGAAGAAAGGATATAGTACATGTAATGTATATGACAATGTAAAAATATGAATAGGGCTTTCATTTAAAATTGCAATACTGCAATTAAAATGAAGAAAAAAGAAAAAATTAGGAGATGCTAGAATCCAGCACTCTTATGTTATGTGCAAAACTAACTTCTGGCATTTAGAATTGTTAAAAATAAATGTTCTGCTGAAGAATTGTCAAATCAAAGTACTTCAAAGTAGGTCTTGGTAATGAGAAGTAAAACATTAGAGAAGCTTAAACACACTTGAGAGCTGTATAAATGTTTAAAAGAGGAAAGAATCAAGCGGGTAAACTTTTCCCCTACATTCTTTAAGAATGATCATAAATAGTATGAAATGTTACATGACCATTCTTATTTACACATGTGAGCTTGACCTAGGATTTGTCTACATGAGAAACTAAATTTGAATTCAGGTCAGGAATGAAACTGAAATTCACTATCTGAATAGCTCCATCTTTGAATACTTCAGGATGAGTAGAACTAAACAGAAACAAGTCCCTGGAGCTCATCAGGAAGAATATTTCAAAAAAAGTTATTCTTGAACAATATCATGTTAAACCCATTATCTAGCATATAGTATACATGGGCTATATGCATATTGGTTTTGGTTCTGGAAACAGTTGTGACAGGAATTGTAGCAAACCGAATAAAAAATCATTTGTAGTCATTGCCTGGTATACAGCTGCCATTTTCCTCAGCCTGCAAAGTGCCTGGCACCTCAATATACAGGGTTCAGGCTTTATAGGTCTGGGAAGGTAAACTGGATTAGAGGCCATTCCTTAGTTGCTGGTGTTTCCTTTGCCTTAATTCACGCTGCCCGTAAGAGTTTCCCCTATTACTTCCACATTTAATAAAAACAGACTAATAGACTATGAAAGCATTATGCAGAAAGTAGCAAACTGCAGCCTTGCTCTAATCTAGAGGACACCATGATGGGACAGACCACTACCCTTACCACAGAATTGCCTAGGTTTTTCTCTACTGCACTCAGGACTTAGATGAGTTCGAGTCTTTCTTCTTACAAATCCCACAAAGTGCGTTAACTCATCTGTCCTGATAAGATGCACTAACAACAACTGCTGTTCACATTGTCTTGCCTGATTTGAAAACATGCTATTAAACCAACCTCATTATCAGCCCATTCACTAAAAAGTGGCAATATTTTAATAGCTTCCAATTTGTGATGTTCCAGGTTTGAAGTGGACTGTCCCTCAGAAGGTGTAGTCCAGAATCTGTAACCAAAAGGGTTACTTTTGTCTCAGTTTAAACTGAGAAAATTTAGCAAACATAGACTGTAATTCACCTCCAAGATATTATTTTAATCTTTTGTTCCTCATCATACATGTAGCTGACTGTAATTTGCTTGTTTACATACACTTTACACATATTATAAGCAGACTAGACTGAAAATTCAGAACCTAGTGCTCAAACTGATCATGACAATATTCAGAGAATACTCATGATCAGAATAACATGGAAATTACACTCCTTCATCAGGAATTTTGCAACAGATGATAACATTTTACTTAACATCTCTATCTCCAGGTGAAAGAAAACATGACACACAAGATATCTCTCAGCCTGAATGGATTACAGCTGAATTTTTCAGAATATATTATGTTTCCGACAGAAGAGACATGTTTGCTTCTTTATGTTAGAAAGAATATTCTTTAATTAACTGACACTCAGTTCTAAGGAGCTACACCATTGTACAACTGGCCCTGCTAACTAGAGCATCAGATCCAGCATCCTTTCCTAAGGCAAAGTACGTGGTCTGTGCCTTATAAAGCACCTCTTGTGCTCTTATGGAAAAAAAAAATGTATGTTTCTGTTCAACATGATGACCATCTTTCCTAGTTAAATGATGCACTGCTCCATTACTTTCTAAAAAAAGTCCTACACTGATTTCAAAATGAACCACATAACTATATTAATCCACCTATATTTAATTACTTGTGAAATTGCTTAGAAATGTTCTGTTTGTCATATACACAAATACTATACCAGAAAGAGCTTTCAACTGGAAAATTACTGGGCTTCTAAGCAAGCAGCAGTTTATAAGAAAATTTCAAAAACAGCTTTCAATAACATAAAATTCTGTTCTTAATGTCTGTGCCTTTCTAGGACTCAGAAATTAAAATCTGAGTTCTTCAAGGTGATGACAGTACCACATCCCTAAATGTACTCCTCTAGGGACATGAAATCTAACCTGAAAAGTTCAGCTCTCTTATGGTCATGACTAACATAATTGCTAAATTGTGCTTCATTTTTCATAGCTCTACTGAATGAATCACTATCCTTCAGTCTCTGTGCAAAGCCTTGACATTCCTTTCAAGTAAGAACGTGGCTACATTTTCATTTCAAAATAGAAAACTAGTAAAGTTCTTGATTCAATGTTATAAGATAATGTTTGTTTACACACTTACGAAGAATTTAGGAAAAGCTTGTGTGTATAAAAAATCAAACTAGGCAGTAAACCAGTTGGTTAGAAAGTGTAACTACATACTGTGATTTGCCTGTCATACTCTTAAAAAATACATTGTTTTGTTTTCCATTGCTTTTCAGATTCTCCTATTACAGCATATTTTTATTGGAATCCTCAGTTTTGAAACCAATTTCTTCACTTTAATCTAACATAGCACTACTCAGAGAAGTAAGTCAGCTTTAATATAGTAGCGATCAATCCAGGCGTTGATCATGAGGGAGTGCTTACCTGAATAAAGACCACAGAGAAATACTAGAACAAAGTATACAGGAGTTAAATTTCATAAAATTAATGCAAATGAGAAAGTGTCTTGTTCAGTAGTCTCCTATCAATATATTGCTTTCACCTGCAGATATCTACATAAAGTCTTGACTATGCAATGCAGGACGTTCTTGAACGGATAATGGTGAAAGAAAACTAAGTGCAATGCTAATTAACAGTTCAGTTCTGGTGAATGTGGTTTTGCATGTGTGCCTTGATCAAGCAAACCACAAAAATAAGAGCTCAGGTTTAATGAGGGTGTTCACAGCCTGTTTGATTGTGATCGTTGGGATGAAAAGTCTCTTAAGATTTTATTGCCATTACAGATTAGGAATAGTCACATTAGAGTGCAATTTCACCCTGGAAAGATAATGTGAAAATGACAGCAAATCAGATGGATATCACCTTTTTGGGAGGCCACCACCCTTTCCTAGGTCAGCAAATGACAGTAACTGCTGAAGACTGTGTGCTTATATGGCTTGAATACCAGGGTCAGGACCCCGGTTGGTTATCTGCTATGCAATGTTCAATAACACTGTATTTGACCATACTAGGAAGTGAGTCTTCTAAGCTATTTTATATCTATCTCAGCTCATTATTTCTGTGGGGTTTGTGGTTTTCTTAATGCCGTATTTTATGATTATTGATGACTAGAGATTCAATTGTTAGGAACATTAAAGGAACTTGTGGACTAAGCAATTTTTAAGTTGATTCAAGGATTCAAGGATGTTATTCTGAAAGATGTGTGAGAGATTTCACTGTTAACACTGGCCAGAGATTTCCATTTCGTGCAGTGATACACACACAAAGGAAGAGAGAGAAAAAAACAACTGCATTTCTTACCACAGTGAGGATACACCTCAAAAAAAAAAAAAAAAAAAAAAAAAAAGGAAAAGCAAAAGGATTGCAAAACACTCAACTGGAAGGTAAATACATAGCTGGAAACTTTGTTCCAGGTTATTAAAAACTTCGTAGTGCTAAAGTAGTTAGAGGTATTCCCATTTATAAATAAATTAAATGTACATTGAAGAAGAAAAGGCGCACTCACCATGAGGCTGGGGGATCAAACCAAGCAATGAAGAGATCTAAATTTAGCTTTTTAACATTTAAGGCAAATCCAATAGTTGTTAAAAGATGGATTGGCTTCCTTTTTAGGAAACCTGTGTTGAAATGGCTGATTGATTAAATGAGAGTATGCAAGAAAGTCACGTTAAAGCCCTCCTCTACCATAGTCAGCCAAGGAATATGAATGAAATGTGAACAAACCACAGTAGAGACACTGACATTTAATATAGTAACTAAACTAGCAAAAATGTTTATGTATTTTTATTAAGAAACTTGCCCAAGGCTCAGTGTGAAATTAAAGTGAGACATGTGGGAACAGCTAACAGTTATGAAAAAGCAGGTATATGTGCACCCAAAAGAAAAAGATATGATCCATGGCATAACTGTTTGGAGAATAAAGAGCTATAAGTATTTTGTATCATTTTTCTATTAATCTTCAGTTTTTATTATCTTTGAAATTCGCTGTCTGACAAATGTGATTATAACTTTGCATAGATCAGCATATATCTTAAAATACTGCTAATATTCTACTGTTAATACATGTTAATGTATTTTACATGAAGAAGAAATGTAAGTAAAATCAATGTAATAATTTTCCTCCTGTAGATCCTAGATTGGGTATTAAAGAAAGGCATTCGTATTACGGTGAATCAGATTTAATGTGAAGTTAATCCAGGGAGTAATGTAAAGTATGCTTTGCCATAAAATAACTGTTTTCTACTCTTGTTTTCAAAATGTACTAGTACATAAATACTTGTTTAAGCTTTTCATTCACTATGATTATTATTTTGAGGTCACACCAGCTGCATTTAGTTTAAATTTTAATCCAGAGTAGTTAATCTCAGACTCTTTTCTGGAATGCTCTTACTAAAGTTCAAATGGGAGCACCTTTAAATGAACAAACACAAAGCAGCAGAGTAAGATATTCTTACAGTACAAAGAAATAAACCTCTTCAAAATGGATCTCACAAAATGACAACAATAACTCTCAAAGAGGATTAATCAAAAGAAGATCTAATTATTTTGTGATAATAGAGTTGGAGGTGCTTACTCAACCACAGCTATTCTCCTAGATTCTGATATATTGAAAAAAGAGATCTTGGCATCTCAACCACAAACATGATTACAAATATGACATAAAAATTTACTAAACTTTCACGACCTCATTTATACTATCTAGTTGTCTGACATGGATTTCAATTATTTTTGCAGTAGGAGGAATTAATTAATTCCACTCAGAGGCAGAATAGCTTGACATGCAGATACATATTTGAACATAGATTGATGTGAGCCCCCAAATCTGACAACATATAATTTAATCATGGGAATAATTCCTTTGCAAGGTGGATTTCTGAGTTTTACCTCTGTGGCTTATCACCTCTGGTTACAACCAGACAGTCGTAACATTTTGAGGCTGAAAATCCAGGCTGCAATTCTTTTTCATTAATTACACTAACCTCACAAGTCTAACTGCATTGTACACCTACAGACCCTTTTCTTTCAGAAGCCTATGAAAGCTGCTGAGTAAAGCGATTTTTAAACACCAGTACTTGTTGTTCAATTTAGCCCAAAGATACATAAATACAAGTGCAAAGATTACAGCAATAAAACCTGTATCTTTTCCTCTGCTTTGCCATTCATCTTTTCATTCATTCCAGCATGCCTCCACCTCTGACCAAACACAGGCTCTTCCCTGCTCCCTCCATGTATTCCTGCCAGGGCTCATGGATGCCCGCTGTCCACTTTCATGTTCTAGTTGTGATCCTTAACCTTTTCATCATTCCCTTTAATCTTGGGGCCAGGCATGTGAAAGACAAACTTTGCCCCTATAGGTCTTCCTTCACTTAGGTCCCTCGACACTTTTGGGCCTGGTCTATTCCAGTTTTGTTTCTTGGTGGTTTGTTTTTTTTTCCTGCCATTCAACTCCCTGCACTCAAACAGACATGCCAAAGAGGTGAACTGAGGAGTAGCGGCATTAAGAGGGCATTTTCCCTCACCTTGCCTTTCATCTACAAAACATATTACACATAACTCTATAGCTCACATAGTGAGGAATTTTATTAATACACAGCTACAGTTTAAGTTTGGATGTATGATTTGATCATATTTTTTCAAATGTTTACCTACAATGATATGAAAGTAACACACTTGCAAGTATGTAACCTTCGAGTCACTAAGCAAGGCAGCTTCCTACAGATTATTCTTGAGTCCTGTTCTAATGATGATACAGGCATTTATTTTCAATATTTAACTGATGCAAAGCAAGTAAATATGAAACATCATATGTTCCCTAAGACTGAAGGCAACTGTTTCCTAGATCTTCATCACTCTGCAATATAACGCTGATGTCAGCAATACTGTTAGTCATCACAGGTCAGAATTTTAGTTGGCATGAATCTCACAGAACACAGTCGAGTTGTATCAGTTTACATGAGCACACGTTTTCCAATGCATTTTGATATAATGGCATGACGAAAAAAAATCAGTGTTTTCTAGGTGAAGACTATCTGCACTGAATATTTTTTAGTTCAGCATATATTCAAAGTTTCATTACAAAGCCATTGAACAACTTCAATTATGAAGGCAGATAAGAAGAGTTGTTTAGAAATACACGAATACCTCATGCATATAATAAAGATATATGGATTAACAATTCATGAAAGATATTTTTCTGCTGTCACCAATGAAGTACAATTCATGCTTCAAATGCACGTAATTCATTTGCAATGCTCTCCAGTAATGTTTCGGTCTTGAAAATACATAAAATCATAAATTATATTGGTTTGAGATAGTAAATCCTGTAGTATATCTTCTTTTCACTACAGGCCTAGGTGACCAACAATTCAAGATGGACTCCTCTGAAAATCCCCAGCACAAGCAGAGCTACGCTGGTGTCCCACAGAGCCAAAGCAGCAGGTAGCTGAGCCAAGTGACTGGTGTCAGCAAGGTGGGACTCTGGGACTTGCGAGACAGAACAGCTCTCCCACGCATAGAAGAAGGATTCATTATATAAGTATTTCTCAAACAACACAAGTACCAAGCTGTCTTTTACTATATCCACATCAACATATCCAGATTATTGGAACTTGTGACTTAGCACTAAACTTCACTGAGAACAACCTTTCCTTTCCTCATTGCTATTCTTTTTACATACCAAGAATCGACTTGATCAGGATAGCTGGTTTCCGTTGCAATGCTGGGGTTTTTTTTCAGCAATGTAGCCTCTTCCAAGAGCCAAATTATAAATTGGGTACATGGCAGAATGATTTTGAAATGGCATGAAATATTCTAAGAAAACATTCTGAAATATTCTAAGAAAAATCTTTAACAAAATAATTATTTGATTTTGCAATCCTTTTATGCACACTCCATTTAACTCGACCAGATTTCTATTAGCAGAAGGCTTCAAAATTCTGTCTTAAACTACTAATTTTAGGTGTCTTATAAAGCAATCAAAATTTTTCTTTCTTTGATGGTGGTGGAATAAATGCTGCCTTAAGCATCACTGTGTTTTTCAGTAGTATCCCTTATAATCCCATAGTAAATTTAACACATGTAAGGTCTAGGTCTGCTTCAGAAATTATAATTACCTTTTCTTCAGATTTGCTCCAATGTTTTCTTGCAATGAATAAGGCAGTTTTTGGTTGCCTTTCTGAATCTTGTCAGCACTTCCCAATCCCACGTTTGTAAAACTGTGGCTCTTTTCCAAAACATATTGTTTCATAAATCTTATTCAAACAGAAAATCTTTAAACAGTATTTTGCAGACCTACATCAGTGAATGAACATGGAAACTTTCCTTTTATAAATAGGATTATAGGAACCCCATAAAAGTCAGTTAAGAGGTTTTTCAGATCTTTTAGAGATTTTGAGTTTTAAAAAGAAACTAAGATACATGTATCATGATAATCCTATTCACAACGCCTATAAAATCCCTATTTACTAGATCTGTCATTGCATTTAACTAGCTCCTCATAATTATTAAAAAGATAAACACTGGATGTAAGATAGATTCATGGTAGGGCGTTCTCTCTATTAATAAAAAAATGTCCCTGCAGTTCCTCTGCTGTTGGATTAGATGGTATAATTATGTGATCTGTCAGATCATTTACCAGCATCCTCCTATAGAACTGCACTGTTTTTATTTAGCTGCTAGATTTAGCTATCATTCTGGAATTTAAAATGAGAATGTCTAATTTTATAGTAATCACAGTAAACCAACATGTTACAGTGGTTCTCCTAGTCACATGTTCTATTCCACATTGAGATTTGACATATCTCAACATTTGATATTTATGTTTACATTTCATGCTATAGGCATTCATATCACTTAACACAGTAAACAAAAGCACAAGAACTTCCTCAGACCTTTCAATACATCTCAGAAAGAAAACAAAAAAGCTATTTCTGAATAATGTAGAGTTTATCAAGTAGGCTATGAGTATGGATCTTTTTCTCAACCAAAATTTCACTGAAAATTATGCAGTACCAGAAAAGCTTTGGGGTTTTAATAATTAGCATTTTCTTATGAAAAGCAAGCCTGTATTTTGTCAAAAACCTCTTATCAGTAGAGCACAGAACAGTGGAAGCATTTTGCAGTCATTTTGCTTTTTTCTGAATGTTCGCAGTGGTACATGACAGAACAGCTTTATGTCTTCGGCAGTTGATTCTCACATGCATCAGCCTCTGGGCCATCTGATAAGGATTGTTCTGCTCCTCTAAATCAGTAAGTACATTAGACCTCTGCTTAGCTGACGTAAGTATATATCAGCCAATTCCTGAATGTCTGTTTTGTCAGGGGAACTCAGCAGCCCAACAACAAACAACAGTCTGGTCCTGGTTCCTAATCTCAACGATTTTATAATCCGGTTCGCTCATGGCCACTCAGACTAGAACACCAGGATGGAATAAGAATCAGGATGTCCAGCTATGAAAATAAGCATATTAATTAATGATTCTGTAGTTTCTTCATGTGCATACTTAAGGCAATTGACTCATCTTTTCAGAGAGAAACAGGTAGTAAAGCATTGACAGAGAAGGAGGAACAAAAATCATATATGTAAAAATTCATAAGGAAAATAAATGAACCTGTCAAGTTCCCATTCATGTTCCTTTTAACAAAATTAAATTTCCTCTTATAGTTAATCAATAAATTATTATCAACATTATTTTAAACCACTGTGGACATTTTTTCACCTCCAACAAAAGGTGACAAATTCTATATTTTAAGCTCAGACCATCTAGTAAGAGCTATTTGCACATAAATATACATATAATAATACCCAAGCTAGCTCCATTTCCAACAGAACAGGAATAATTATCCACTTATATCAATAGATTCAAAATTTAATCTAGTGATCCAATTGACTCTACGGAGCCAGCTGGACTGGACACATCAATGTCATCTCTAGAACAGGAGAGATGTCTTGTGCAGGAGACTTTTGTCTTGTGCAAAAGTACCTGATCTGAAGATCTGCTCACCCCAACAGATTTGGATTTCTGCATTCTATACCTCTTGCCAGGAACTGCAATAAATATTAATTATATTTAGCAGGTTTTGATCCCATACTACCAATGTATGTTCAGAAGACAAATTTTCTAGACTGAATTATTGGAGGATTAAAAAAAAGATAAAGGTTCTGGAGAACTGAAACATATTGTACCTACTATACAGAAATTTTTAAAATTCCTGAAGGCAGAATGTAGATTTTCGTTCCTGTTTTGTTCAGTCATTTTTGACAGCATGATAGAAAATTTCAGCTTCAGTTCATTGTCTCTAGAGAGACATACATCAACTGAAAATATCTACAAATGTCAGAAAGAAACACTGTATTAAATTGCTTGAAGAATCATAACTGGCGTAATGCCAAAAGATCTCTTGAATTTTAACTTGCCTACCAATACAGATAGCTGTCCATCAGTATCAGCTGGAGAGGTCATGTAGCTGAAAATGTCTGGGACCTGTCCAAGCAAAAAAAATGAAGGAAAACTACTGCCACAGTAAATGAATAATTTTCTTCTAATCTCTTTTCTTTGAGATGTATTTCTATGTATCACTGTAAAGGAAGCACTTCCAAGGAATTGCATATACCTGAGGTACTGGAGGAATTGGCTTCCTCCCATGACCCAACAAACAGTGCCAGAAGTTGCTTTGCTGTCTGCATGCTTTCTCAAGCTAGGTCAAAGGAAAGGAGCCCATCTACAGAACAATCCAGTCTGTCTTCAGGTTTGAGGTTTGGCATAAGTTTCAGCTCTGATATAATTTTAAAATTTCAATTATTAAGAAAACCTTAAATCAGACTTGAAAAACTATTAACAAAATGGGTAATCAACCTTAGGTATGGAAAAAAAAAAAAAAAGGCAGCACTCATAATAAAACTATAATATACCACAACTGCTACTATACCCATCTCAAGCAAGGAAATGTTTAAATAATAACAGAGAGGTCCCTCTTATACTGATTTTGCTCTAAATCCTCAGCATTTAAAGCCATGCAGCCAGTTTGGTCTGCAACATTTGTATGTTTGAAAGGCATCTTGCTGGCAATGCTTTATGCCTGTTTTTCTGTCTTGTTCTCTGAAATAGAAAGAAAAGCAATATAGGCACGTAACTATGGAGAGGATTAAAAGCCGATTAGATGTACACAGAATACACCAAAAGAGACAGATTTTCCATTTCCATCAGCCAAAAAAACATATCAACCTCTTTAAAAAGCCAGTGCATATAAATAATGTAGCTGTTTAGGTCATCTGCAAAGCTTTCTATATAGTAAAGAATTGAATTATGGTTTCCTGTTCCGTTATTTGTTGTCTTTGGTCAGTACCCAGGTGCATGGAAAAGTTTTCAAAGTAATGTTTATCACTGAAAAAAGAAAATTCTTGAGAACTACAAACTGGCTAGCTTCTTTAGCAGGAAGAAGAGGATTTGCTTAATGTTGTTCTGGCACACAAAACATAAATCTGGTCTCAGAGAGAGATGCTATATAATCTAGTCTTTTGCTTCTTTCACAAATTATACACTGCCAGAATTGACAGAAGATTTTACAAGCCCTAAAGTGCAAAGCCTTCTGTGTAAATATACATGTTCATTTTTAGATATTAGCTCTAAAAGTTTTGTGGCTTTGCTCCTTTAATATTGTGAACAAGACACATTTTGAATGGTCTGTCATTTATCAAAGTTCCCATCAAGAACAGCTGCTGCATAGCCAGAACTGGAGACTGGAGAGCTCAGTCATGTACATTTTACCCACAACAGTAGCAATTACGTGTATAAGCAGTTCCATTAGCATCGAGAGGGAGACGATGTAATTACAGATTTGTACAACTTGGCCTCAGAACAAAACAAAAACAAAACCAGGAACTTAATTTCTGATCAGTCATCTTATACATTAAGTATACGTTATGCCCAGAAACAGGAGGCTCAAATCAGTTATCTAATACAGGCATCTTGCGCCATTGGAGATGCCCTGGAGTATCTCACCTGGTCCCCAGCTGCTGCTCCAGAAGAGCGCAGGTGTCCTGCAGGTCCTGTGTCATATCTGCCAGCCCTGGGTGGGTGTCTTGGGCACCCTTAGGTGTCTCAGATGGCACTAGATGCCTGTATTTGAGCGACTGACTAAGCCTAGGCTGTCATTTCTTTACAGGTTAAGCAGATATACGCTCCTTCAGACAGAAGATATTCAGTTCAGAAATCACTGAAATCTACTTGAAGATAAACGGGAGAAGGGTTACATTTCTTCAGAGACAGAGAGTGTGTGGGATGGTGCTACTGCTGCAGTATGACATAAAAAGCCTGGTCTCGTACATGTGTTGTGAGAACAGAAAAAAGAGAGAAAGCCAGAGAGACGGAGACAGAGAAAGCGCATATATACTGCAGACTTCTGAGATGTCGGGAGCACCATTATGCCTTGTTTTGCACGATTTTTCACCTTTTGTGATTGATTATAACCTGGTTTAACAAAGGAGGCCTTTTCATTTACTACTGTGCCCAGGTTTTACCTTGCTTCTCAGTCAAGCTTGACACCTGAGTAACATGCATAGGAAAGCAACACACATTCTTAACACCAAAATCTTTTTACATCACCAGCATGGTATTAAAGGAGCACAGATTAAATCCGCCTCCACTGCTGAGCAAATAATGTACTGGCCACAACATAAATGGGAACCAAACCCATCAGATAAAATGTATGGTAATTTTTTTGTTTTTCTCTTTTGAGATCAACTATGTTCTGTAGTCCTCGCTTGGACCCTATGCTCCTAATCCAATTTATTAGTTATTAGGTCTGTATACCTGGTTACCCAGAGAACATGTGACTGTTCCAGAATAAGGATCTGCCTCCTTCCCTTTCCTGTCTCCCAGTACTAAAACTTCCCAGTCACCCCCCTCACCCCTCCAAACGGAGGACATCATAACGCTGTGGCTCCCTGGGGAGAGACCAGCTAAGGTTTGTTTTCTCAGTCAGCTCTGTGTGGTGGTACCTGCCCCCGAGGAACAGGACTGACATCGCTGCTCATTATGACCGAAGCTGGAATCCAGTCTCTCACCTGTCCTTCTGATGGCATCTGCTCATTTGACCTTAAAAACCCTCCAAATCACATCCAGATATTTTTATGTGAGGATGGGAAAGGAACTAAAGGACAAACTTGTTTAAAAGTGATTGTTATCTTAAAGACATTTTTCAGAAATGAGCTAATAATAAAAGGCTACATAAAATGACAGTATCTTTAAAAACAGCTTATCACTTTACCCTATTTAAAAAAACAAAAAAACAAAAAAACCACAATAATTAAAAAATTCAGTTTATCAAGTTCAGTCACACTTTTTAGGCTCTATGATTGCATGTGAGGTCTAAAACTCTTATTTAATTTACAAAACAAGAATATTTTAAGGGAGTTCAAATTGTATGACTAAGATGGATACTAAGCTAACACTTATAGTTGGAGAAAAGGAATCAGCAGCTGACAAGAATCACCTGAATGATTGTCTAAATGGATAATTACCAGAATGTCCTGCCTGGATTTATTGAATCTGCATCTTATGCATTCCCATTCTAGCTATGACCACAGGGAGTTCAAAAAGTTTACCTGACAGGAGGTACGTGTCTTAGCTCTCCTTAGCTGCACTGTTTCATTTATGCAAAATTATGGACTGTAATTTATGCACAATACTTTATACCACAGGCCAATATGAGGAATTTATTAAACCAATCAAAGTAACTTTTCCAGGCGGTTTCTGTCTAGAATTTACAGACATCTTAACAGTCTCCCTGATATTTGCAATGATCATGGTACAAATACAATCTTTAAACGGATGATCAATAATACTTATGACCTTTCCCTTTCATGAGGTTCTGAAAATCATTAGAAATGTATGAATACAATCCTGCAGGTATGAATAGACTCATGGCCCCTGTACACAATACCCTTATATATAAAGTTTTAGTATCTTTTTCTTCTTTTAACGAAGACAACATTTGTTAATACAATGCCATTTTATCTACTACAGACTAGTAAATTAATGATGTGTTCAGACTGTAGAAAATGTCTGTGGTATGGATGCAAGTAATTAACTTGGTAGCTTTATTTGTTCAAATTGAGACATGATTCTGTTTTTGAGATTCTCACTGAAGTAGACAGCAGTTCTGTTCTATTACCGCTATTAACTCAACACTGTACAAAGTGGGAGATAACCATCTTATGCTGCTGTAGAGAGCTTCCAGCTACTAGAAGTTATTTGACTTTGCTTCTGGCCTATGGCACTACTATTCCTATATAGGAGAAGTTTTCTCCTAAAAAGTCATTATAAAAGTAACATAACTAAAAACATTCTTCCATCTTTATATACAATCATCTCTTCTGCTAAAATGAGACTGCTTGCTTTATTTTTTAGGAAACCATCAAAACATACAAAGGGTGTATAAGAGAGAGCAAAATACCGGCCTGGCAATAATTCAGACACCTGCTTCAGTTCTTTCAGGATCCCAGTGACCCTCTCATACTTCTTTCCCACTTAAAGATGTCAGAAATGTCACCAGCCCCAGGCAGCACAGCATCTGGGGTAGCTGCGTAACAGAGGCCTGAACACGGCTCTCCCAATGCTGAGGCAGGATTAAGTTTAGACTGCGCTTCTGAGAACACTTGAATTGGCTCTGCTGCAAATCTATAATTGTAATATTTACAGTTTTCCAAAGGGAAGAAGTACTATTTGTTAAATCAGAAAGTCTCATTTGTGAACAATGGAAAATACTACTAAACTGTACTTTTCAAATAGTGCCAGCTATTTTGCTGCTGAATTGCACAGCATACCATATCACGTCACTGGAGACTAAAATAAAACCTTCCCAGAAACCCAAGTGTCCTATAATACTAACTTTAAGAGATTCCATAGTTATTCCAAGCAAATGGTTTTATCTAAATTTGTCTATTAATATCTGTAGTCAAACTGATTTTAAAAAAGACTGTATGTTTGGGGTAAACATAAGAAACAACATGGAATAATATGTTTTCTATGCACACCACATGAGCTCTATCTCTCCAAATGTCAGCTGAAAAGCAGAGCTAAAGGTTAAGAGGATATTCTTGTCGTCACTTGTGATTCTGCCCTGGCACCAAACTCTCAATAATTATCTAAAGGCTTCTTAGCCACTCTGTGACCTCTGAAGAAGATTCTCCATAGCGATATGTCTCCGAATGTATTTCTAGAGGTTAGAAAGTCATTTGTCAGCGATAAGAACATACTTTCAGTTGTACAGAATACTTCAGAGTTCTTGTTGGTCAAAAAGCCCCAGATAAGTTCAAAGTATCTCACCCTTTTTATATCAGGGCCCATCCATCAGTCTGGCATATTCATTTTATTATAGTTTTGCTTATGTATTTGATGCTACTGGCATTACTGACGTTTAGTCATAATAACAGGTACCAAAAGAAAATAGAAGCAAAAGATAGAAAAAGAACCAGTGCATCAGCAGAGGAGTATAATAGTAGTAAAACTGCATGAAAGTTCCTAGCTCCCTGAGGTTTCCTGACTATTTTCTATGGAAAACCTGAAAAGATCACAGTCTCCTCCTGCTGTTTCCTGAAACAGGAGTAACTGCCACTGCTTAATTAATAGTTAACTGCCCTGCCACTTTTTACATACTTTCTGCTGAGAGATGCATTTATTCGTTTACTGTGATTGAGCCTGTTGGATGGCCTAGAAAACAGTTCAGTTCAGCATACACTGGGACAGGGCAGCTGCAAAGGCCTGAAAGAGCTGAAGTCTCATGAGTCCTGACAGAGGAATTCCCTTCAAGGTCAGGGACACTCATGCCCTGCACATTCCCCAGCCAGAAGAATTTCTTCACTGGAAGGTAAAATACAAAAAATGGTGTTGGGAAAAAGAGAAAAAAAAACCCCTACTGTTCATATCTTGTAGTAACGAAGCAAGGACATTCAGTGCAAGGGAAATTTTCCTCCTTGTCTTCACATCATGTAATAATTATATAACTCACTTACTCTTCTTTTAAACCAGGAGATACATTATGTCCAGATGCCGATAGCTTAAATTATGTCTTAATCTAAACTTTAAAGTATCAAATAAAACCTCATCCTGTAATTTTTATCCTTTTCAACAAGGACAGGTCATGCCATTAAAACTATGAATCTGACCCAGTGATTTTCAAATAAAAAGATATAAACCTGCTTTGTGGTTGGTTTTAACTTTAGAATGTATTTATGTGAATGTGAAAAACAGAGAATAAACAAAAACATTCGTTTTGATAAAAATATGATGATTTTAGATTACTTAGCACTTTTAGAAATAGTCTAGAATTTTATGGAGAATGTCAAGTCTGATTTTTGAATTTTCCAAAATCAAAAATAAGTTCAGACTTAAAAGATGGTTTAAAAAAAAAAAAAAAAGCATATGCTCACAGAGAAAACATATGTTATGTGAAAGTAACCATTTTGTGGAAATCTTTCATGAAAATAGAAATCTAACAATCGTTAAATGGCTTGAAAGAAATACTTTCAGAAGAAATCTGCAGTCAATTTGTCACATATGATCATTTAGAATTACAAGTAAAAGTTCCTACAGAATCAGCAATGAGGTATTTGATCTTCTTTTATAACCTGCATATTCTTCGCTGCCATCACCCTAACTATGCCACCTTGGAAAGGGTTGCTCTATTGTCAATAAAATCTAAAAAGCTGTTTCAAGTTAGTTACATCTCTATTAAAAGTTTACTACAAATTCTACAGAATCCTACCAATTTCTTACTCCTGGTTAAAGAAAGAGGTTTTGTTAACTTCTTGAAATTTAAACATTGCATATTTATTTGGCTTCTACATTCAGTCTTGAGCAAAAAGCAGCAATTCATATAAATGTAGTTATGAGTGGTTCTTCACATTTTATAATGAATACATGATTAAGAGTTACTATGCTGTATAGATATAACCAGTAGGCTATCTAAATTTGCTAATCTATTTTCCTTTTAATTGTTGGGGGAAAAAAAAAAATCTATTAAAAGTGTTTCAATCCCAAGGCATCTTCTTTGGAAACTAATCTAGGAGTAAATTATGTATAAACTTGTTTATCAAAGAGCTGTATGAATTTCTATCATTGTGACAACGTACTTAATTTATTTCTTGTGAGTTAGCTTCTTCATTTCTGTCAAGCTTGTTTGTTTGCATAGAAATTAGCTGTGCTAAAATGTTAAGATACAGAGTGGAAGAGACTGGTAGTGTGGGTTTGTATTTGGTAGAATAGATTATATTTTCATACCACTTTCTATCCAAGGATATTGTGACATTTTATAAACAAGTTGAGACTTACACACCAAATTTTATCTCTGTTCTACAAATAGGGATACTGAGGAACATGAGAAGATAGGTGCCAGGGGTCATGGGAAATAGGGGACAACTCTTGGCTCACAGGCTTATTCTTGCCACTCTGTGCCCTGTGTTTCTCCCATATACTGAAAAAACAGCAGGGAGTTAGCTACATTGCCCAAAACTACAGCCTCAAGACACCGCAGTGACTGACTACTGAAAACTACCTGCCTGGCCAAACCTAACTTTTAAATGAAGTTCAAAATGTTTCCTATAAGCTCCAGTCCTGATGTTTGCATTCCAGTCTTCAAATCACCTTTCTGCCATACTCTCTAAGTTCTCTCTATTTTGCTTAACATGGTCATACTACTCTCTAGCTTAAAAAAAAAAAAAAGGTTTCAGAGGAGTTGATTGTGCCAAACCTATCAGATGGTTAAATATGAATAAAGAGCTAACTTAAAATGCCACATTTCATTGCAAAATTCAAACAAAATTCAGTTACATAATTTACATATTTTCTTTTCTTACTGAATAGCACATGCAAATGACAAAAAACAGATTATATTGTAACTGCTACAATACAGTAGATCCCTAATACTTACAGGTAACTAACATATTTGCTGAAGAAACTACAATACTAGTATTAATTATGAAAAACTGAGAAAAAAGGTTGGCATTTTGAGTAAGGTACTTGATTATAATAATCATTTCACTCCAAAGGGAGTTATTTAATGCAGATTTCTTGTAATTAAATCAAGGATCAATGAATATAGAAAGTGCATCAACTTGCAAAAAAAAAAAAATCATTATTGTTTTCTTTGACGTTGCTCATTAGTGTTCTGCCTTTTCTTTAAAATGCAGTAGCTCAAGTACTCCAAGAAAGACAAATTCATTACTCAATGCAAAGGAATTTGAAGGATATCAGAGGTACATGGCAATAATCCTATTGGAAACTATGGTATATTTTCATTCAATATATTTATAATATTGAAAAAAAAAAATAGGTAAGCCACGTATTACCATCGATCTGTCATAAATTTATGAAGTTACTCTTTTCACTATAAGAAAATTACCCTTATTATCTTTCCTAATTCTTAAATTAAAGACAGATGATTTTACAGTCCCAGAAACCATAATCAGTCTGACAAAAAAGTATTGATTTTCAGTTGCATCATGTTCAAAATGATCATGATGTGGTACTTCAGTTCTCAACAAATTCATGGAACTAATGATAACTCTCGAACATTGTAAAACACAACTTACACTCATTAAAGCTGGGGTCATTTGAATATTTGTGCACATACAGAGCTAGTGGCTGGAGACCATGCTTGTTTCCACGTGACATTTAGCTATGTAACTCAGTGCTGCTATTTGTTACCAAAGTGACCGTTTTTTGCTAGTAAAATAAGCAAGCATAACATGATTTTTTTCATCTACAAATCATAAGTGTACGCTCAAAAACACAATAATGCTTAATCTTTCATTTTTCTCAACCCACATGAGAATAATTGTCCAGTGTTTTCAGAGTTCTTGCACAGGATGAGATGAATACTTCAGTATCATTAAATGACATATATCCTAATTTTCTTTAATCTCCCTTTCTAAATTTGTCTCTGTTACACAATGACTGAATTCCCATCACCACTTCTACTGCTTCTTAGCAAACAGCAACACTAGGGCACAGTTATTGCCTTTTATTTATTAAGTACTTAAACAGGTTGCCATATTTTGGGTTAGATGTTCAGAGGTGTATCGATGCCAAGATTGGCTTTCATAATGTGAAAAGCAATTTTGTTATGCAGAAATAAAATTGCTTTGAAAGCCACTGGGAGAGAGGCCACATGGAGTATTACAAAACTTCTGAGAAAGAGCCTGTTTGCTGTCAAACAGGACAAACAGCTCTACAGCAGAGAATGGTGTTTCCCATGTGCAATATTTACAGTATTTACAATTATTTACTACTAACCTCAGGAGCATTCTCAAGACATACTTTTAAAAACATTGACTTTACTTTTAGTATTTACATGCCAATGATAGGAACCCCACTGAAAGGTACTGATGAAGAAACTTTGATTATTTAGGTACATTTTTCTTTTGAAATGTCTCCACAATTTCTTGCTCTCAAATCTTGTCCCCATCTATAAATAAATTCCACAGAACCAAACTGAAATATATATTTTATTTCACTATGATCTTGAAAAGTTTTTGCACCTAAAATATGATATATTCAGCTCAGTTAAGAACTCCTGTGATGACTGCTTGTCCAAAATCCTCATCTGCCATACAGATGGGGGAAACTCCACCCACAAGCGATGGTAAAGGCATATGAAGCCACTATTGGAAGAAGTAGTTTCCTGAAACTATCAGAAGTCCCCCATATGCCTAAGAAGGAACAGACAAAGTACTTACAAGCAGATGCCTCTTGCCTTATTTTCTCTAATTCAGTCCACCCAGATGCTAAACACATTTTTCGTGCTATGTCAGAGGTACATATTGCTTGACAGAGAAGTTCAAATATTTGATTACCAAATGCACAATTTAAATTCATAACTGTTTTTTCTGATGTGTAAATTGGATCAGTTATCAGCAAACAAAAGACAGAATTAGTCCTTCAATCAGCAGGCCACTTAAGCATGTGTGTAACTCTAAGGTCATGACCAGCCCATTTAAATCAACAGCCTACTTCCACATTTAAACTTCACAGATTCGAGTGTCAGAACAGATAGCTGAGCAACTATTCTGACAACTTGCATAAAATTTTGCAGCTGCTCTTGCTCAAGCTAAACAATGATCACCAACTATTTCCAGTCTGCTTCCTCCCCCCATAATATTTTTCAAGCAGAGATATCACGTGGATTTTCTTGGTTACTTTCTGCAGACCCCTGGGAGGCAGAGCACAGAACCTTGCCAGCTACAGACTACAGGCTGCGACGCGCACGCTGGCACGCAGACGTACCTGGTGGTGTGTCAGGAGATCTTTACAGAAAAACTTGTCCGCTTGCCAGTTCCTTTGCATATTAGAAGTATACCTCAGTGTCCTCTCACTATAACCCCAAATAAAAGGATATACATAACCAAGAAGCTTGACGCGAGAGCCTTAATTTTGAGAGTTACCCAATAAAAATCAATGGTGATTGTTATTTTAAATCCCTTTCTGAACTTTAAAAATATTGTGCTGTAACCACACAACATTAGAATAGATTAATCAGAATTTGATAGGGGAACTATGTGCGGATTGTGAAATATTTTTAATTCTTCCAGTCTTTTTGTACAACTTAAAGTTTTGGAGGATTTATTCCAAAAACTTCAACACTGCAGTGTTTAAACTTCATTGATTTATGTTTTATGGTTCAATGGCATTTGCCTAATTGTGTTTTTTTCATTATTACACAAGAAATAGCCAAGCTTTCTCAACACCATGTTACACTATTTTCCAGAAAGAGAGCTACTGTACTTCCCCCTGATATTCATGTCCCAGAATTCAGTAAGCATGACATATTCTCTTTGATAAGCATGTTTCATGGCAACATATCAGCTAAAGTATGTGTATTATTCATCATGAAACAGGTGATAAAGACAGAGTTCTTTAGCTAATGATAGATTTTTTTAAAAGAACACTAAATTACATTATTATCTCTATCCTTGGACTCCAAGGATGGACCCTCTTCTTCCAAACTCAGCTGAGCAATACCCTGAAAAAATCTGATCAAAGTGGGCCTTGCTTTGGGGGTGGAGGTAGAGAAGACGTTCAGAGGTCCCTTCCAACATAGAATTCTATAATTCTATGATCTGCAACCCAGTAAAGGCCATTAAAAAACTCTTTCTTCCTGACTATCAGACCAGTTTTTAAATTTTCCTTTCTCACACTGTAAAGTTACCTTTACTGAGGGAAAATCATTACAATAAGCTATAATAACTAGAATAAGCTTGGGCTCCTGAAAAAGAAGATATGAAACAGCTGCTTATCTACTTAATTGAATGAAGTTAAAGTAGTTTTTGCTACTAGTAACTAAAAGTATGAGTTAGTTTTGAGTTACTGAACACAGCGGACCTCCTTTAATCACCCTGTGGTTCTTACTGGCTTCTGCAGACTTTAAAGAAAGAGGAACGAATTTTGCCCACCTGATTACGCTGCTGGTTAAACACCTTGGGTCTTTATTAGTTCTAGATGTTAAATCAAACATATCTTCCTAACTCAAGCAACATTGCTCTCTTACTTTTATTTTTTCCTTTCTTCAGCCTTTCTAGTGAAATCTTATTAGTTTATGAGCTTTCCAGCAAAAACTGACATCATAGGCTTTTATTTTTGTTCTTGGTAACATAAGCACCTCTACACTGGGTCACAATAAAAGTCCATCTAGCTCACTATGCAGCTTGGAAAATGGCCAAAAGCAGATGTCCAGGGAAGAGAAAAAGTGCATAAGTAATATACAGTGATATTGGATACTCTCCCAGCCTCCAGTCATGTGGGGATCAAGGACTCCCTGACACAGAGATGGTTTCTATGTATCTAGAAATATATTACTCTTCTATGAAGTTGTTCAGTCTCCTTCTGCGCCCACGTAAACTTCTGGCATCCACAACGTCCTTTGGCAAAGAATCCCTCAGTATAATTTGTGTTGTGTAAAGGGCCATTTATCATTTATTTATAAAATGTCATGATGATCTCTTTTTTGTCTCTTGCTTGTTTTGTTTCTTGTTTCTAGTCATTCTTAACATATTTATAATTCACAATTTGAAACCCTGTTAGCACTATATGCAGCAGCAAAATATTTGTCCTTCTTAACCCAGAGTCACCTATGCAAGTCATCAAAAGGTTTTATCCACAGACTGCAGAACTGCGTGCAATACATTTAGGAGTTTGGTTGGTTGGGGTTTTTTTTAACACTTAGCTTTCAAGGGAGGGGATAAAGTTCACCGTACTATCCTGCAAACTGGATTCCTACCAGAAAATTTTATGTTCCTTTCCATTATAAGAAGTGAGTTAGGATACCCTTAAAAAACAAAGTTTTTATCTTTGTCTGTCTTGCATATGTCAGGAACACCTTTTCCATATGTCAGGAACACCTCTTCCATAAAGACCCAGTTGCTCCTATAAGTCTGCCTTTCATTTACCTACTTTCTTTAGTCCCAAAATAGTTCCCTGATATTTAATTTCAGCTGCCATCTTCTTAAACAAACTACTTTTTTGTCCATACAGGCACTCTGGTGACTGCTACAGCCAGTCCCCTGCTGAGGGAATCCCTTAGTGCCACACGCTTTCATCAGGTTAAGAATTAAGAATCTAGTACAGAGGGTACTTCTTCTGCCCCCAAGGAAGTATTGACTGAGGAGTGAGATAAAGGTATGTATGTCTAATAAGAACTGATCAAATACTTCCAATAGAGATTTGCATAAAACAGTTCACTTACATAAGCTCAGTAGGTCCAAGAACTATGGAGACAAAGAATCCCACAGCACAGCTGCTTGAATTACTTCACTGTTGGGATAATTAACTCATCTGAGTGCTCTGAAGGTAAGATTTACAAAGTTTCTTCCAGGCATTGAGGTGGTCTAAATGTAGCTGTTAAAGGCATGGTCGTAAATTAGCTGATTACTATGAATCTGCCAGGATACAAATAGATGTATCCAAACAGTCCCTTAAGTCCACCACTACTTTTAAACTGTGCTGATCATAGAAGTCACTCTCCTATAAGCACTTCTATGAGCAAGGTCTTCAGATTTTCTTTCTGAAGAAAGAATCATCATGAACAGATTTACACAGGAAAGAATTTCATATGTATCAATGAGCACTCCAAATATGCCTATCTAGATGGAATTAGCAAAAAACCCCAAACCCCCAAAAGCTTGCCAGTATACTGACAATATACATATCTAATACGACAATATACATATCTAATACTGGAGACCTGTGAAAAGTAAACATTAGAACCGAAGGAAGTAAATTGTGATGCTGGTGGCTATCAACAAGTCATTTGCATTTGTAGCTCCCTAGTAATTCAGAACATACATTAAGAGAATAGCATAATGATTAGCTGGGGAATTATGGAATTGTGAGCAATTTAGCTTTTTGGTTTTTATAAGGACTGAACCAAGAAATCTCAAATGCCATCACGACGGAGCAGTAAAACAAGTAGATGAATTAAGTAGAGTGGAAATTCTATCACCAGATTTCCAGAAAGATTTGGACACTGGAATACCTGGAAATGTAATTTGAATTGGCTTACAAAGGAAGGTAGTTTTGAGAACTGAAAATTGGCATGAAAATCATAAACAGAGTAACATCAAGATGAGATGCTGTATCTTTGCTAATATCCAGGACTAACACTTTTTTTTTTTTTTAACTTATTATTTATTAATGGAAAAACATCAATGAAATTTTCAGATTTCAAGCCAGGCAAGAACAAAGAGGATTTAAAAGGTATTTCAAATGTGCAGAAAAGAACATATAATAGTAAATAATCTCACATCATTGGAGGCTAAGCAAAATGTGAGAGAACATATTTCAATATGCATTTCAAGGAAAGAGACAGCTGAAAATGAGCACTACTGAGACAGAGTTCAGGGGACCAAATATTCATGCTAGCATGTCACTAAAAAGAATCCTGCAATTTGGAGATGTTTAACTACATCTTGGAAAAGAAAGAGAGCATTACTTCTCATACGACTTTGGTATAAGAAAAAAATGGAATTAAGTTTTCATATAACCAAGCAAATCCATGAAAAGTAGAAATTGCTCAAAGAGAGCATTAACGGGGAGCTTAAAAGGCTCAATTAAAGAGGAAAGTTAAAAATAATTACGTTTAGATTGGTTCACATTTGGCTAGACTGACAGCATCTACAAATATTTTGAGATCATAAACAAAGAGTAGAATAGTTATTCAGTATGAGACTCTCATATTAATAGCCTGAAATTAAACATGGAAAAATTGAGGCTGAATATTAGGAAAGCTTCCTGGCAGTGAAACAAACTGGACTCCCATGGGAAACAATGGAATCTACATAGCTTTAAACTTTTAAAACTAGACTAGACAATAACACTCAGTGTAGTTTGGGGAATATTTTTGCACTGGCAAAAGATATGGCTGCATGACTTAATACTGGTAGGTTATTGCCATCTCTGCTTTCCATAATTCTGCGAAGAAATACATAAAACCCCCAGCTGCACAGTCAAGAAAGTTCTCTGTCTCTCTTTTCACAAACATTAGCAAAAATTGCAGTCACAGTTCCCCCCCAAAAAACTGGCTTTAAAAGAAAAGGCTTTAGTTATTCAAACGAAATTCACAGAAATTATTCAATACATAGGGAAAAGCATGAGTTCATGTTTGTTGTGTGCTATGGTTTGCTCATGTATTAAGACAGAATAAAAATAAATGATTTTAGGTGAAGGATAGCCTATGTTTTGCTGATTTGATGTACTAGCTTGTAAGTTAACTATGCCACCAAGTAATACTGTTATGTGTTTTGTGCATTTAAGTTGTCATGGTGATTACAGTTGGTCTACAGGTGTATTTTTCTCATTTCAAATATAAAGAGATATTTTTAATAAAGGCAACGGGAAAATATTTTTAGTTTAAAGTTTAATCATCCTGTTAAATATTTCCTCTTAATAATACGCCAAAACTTTTTAAACCCTCTTGATACTCATTCCTTTCTGCACACATTGTTTTCTTTACAAACAGAACATTTTATGTTTAGTGCCAATTACTGGTCTTGCTTAACTTCTATATAAACCCGACTGACGTCAGCAGGAATGCACAGGTGTAACTGTCAACAGAGCAGCGACTAGAAGTCAGCTGTAGTGAATTAAGCAGTACGCTGTGTGCTAATATGCCATTAAACATCGTGATTATTCCAATTCAGAATGTTTTAACAAGTTGCACAGTTTATTGATATGCCTTTACAGATACTTACTTTCCTGATTTAAGTCTTTGAGTTAACTGCTAAGAAACAAACTTACCTTGTGTCCCCTAAATGGGGAAGAAAAAAAAAAATTGCCTGGAGCAAAGTTGTTCCGCCTGTTATTTATGTCACAAAGAAACAAATGTTAATATTCATTTACTGGCTAATCTTTGTAACATGGAAACATTTTGCTTTCCAAAATTAGGTGGTTGATTCAGGGTTCATTATAAAAACCTCCTGTTTGTTTGAGAAACAAATCTGAACTAGCAAAATATTTGAAGCAGTGTTCAGCAACTATCATGAAACAGGATTACAGAGAAAACAAATCACGTAACAGGAATATTTATTCATTAAATTAAAAAAAAAAAAGATATTTAATAAGAAAGAGGTTTTCATTCTGATGACAATTAGAAGGCAGAGCGTTGTTGCAATCCAGTAATTTTGTACCTTTCAAAACCATTGTAATGAATTCTGACATCCTGAGATAGTATTACTGATGGAAAAAGTAACAGTGAGAAAGTGCTAATAAATCCAAGGAAAACATGATACTTATTTGTGAAACAGAAGGTTTGATGGCACTGTAGTTAAGGATGCCTCCTGGCTTTTAGAGCTCTGTTTATATTTCCAATACACTACGCAAACTTTCTTCAGCTAAAAAAACATGCAGTAATGGAACCAGGGGGGAATAGGCTATACTGTGAACAACTATTCTGTGATACTGCCATTACAAGGTCATGTCCCCTGAATGGCTAAGAAATGTGCAGTCCATCTTCTGGATTTCTGTTGCTGTACAAGGGACATGTACCTCCCTGAAGAAGGCAACATAAACTTAGACTGTACTTCAGGGGTGAAAGTAGAATTTAAATGGTAATAGGTCTACTACTGGCCCTAATTTCACTGCAAATTGGCATTATATTCAGAGATGTCAGCATAATTAAATACACAAGGGGAGTTAAATTACCAACGCAGAAGTGATAAAGCATATCTACAGGGAACGATCCTTGAGATCAATATTTCATAGCCTTTACTACTGAAAATACTGTGTATCTATGTGAATTATTGACTATAATAGTGAATCTGGTATATCGGGGTCGAACTTTGTATCAGTGTTTTACATAGAACAGCTCTCTCTCCGTACTGCCAGACCTAACTTCATACTCCACCAAATGGGGGTAGCAGTGATCGATATCCAGTGCAGTGACCATACTCTATTCTCCCCTGTCATCCACGTGCTCCTTCCAGTTTCTCCAGAAGGGACGCTGAAGAAAATGAAAGCACTCTCCATAACCCAGGTAAACAAAAAAGGGAATGGGGCTTCCCCCGGCTCACCTGCCTAAACTGACTCAGCTCTTGGCTACTGCTGCATCCTGCTGCGACAGGGAGGAGAAGGAAACACGCAGCCAAGAGGGCCTCAGTGTAGCATAGGTGTAGTGTGAAACTTTCAATAATACTGCAGGTAGTTATTCCAATCTCACTGGAACGTAAAATAGGCTGTTTCTTACCAAAGCTATCCCTATAACAGCACTTAGCCTGTGTTTTTCTGAGCACAGCATAACCTCCAGTCATCGCAGTTAAGAAGCTCACTTGGCATCCTAGGAGTTATCATGTGTGTGTACAACGAAGGTCGCATCGTTGTTGGGACCAAATAATTGTTTTTGGGGGGGGAATTATGTTCCTTTTAAATTCATATGACAGTACAAACTGACCCACTAAGAAGCTGGGGGTGTTTCTGGCTTATGGGCCACCCAGTTTGATACCTAATTGTCTTCAGCTTTGTCCATCACAGCAACCTCGTAAGTCTGTTTACTTCCAGCAACAGGTCCAAATTACTGTGGGTTTTTTTTTAAGTTCTTCCTTACACAAAGACTCAGAGTGAAGATGCCAACAAGCTTAGATGCAGTCAGAAACCGTATCTTGAAAGGAAATACACTCTTTGAAAAGGCCTATTGCACAAGGTCATACCTAACATCAGAATGAGAAAACAATGCATTAGCTGAGTAATCTTTGTGATCTCCGTAGAGGAAAACCTTGCCAGTGAATGTTTTCAATGCCAGTCTTGACATATTTCTTTTCCATACCTATATTTGTAGAAAGATAGTTTAACTGAACATTAGAGCCTTGAGATGTGCTCACATGCAAGAGGGTCTCTGTGTATGCTGCAGTTTAGATTAGCTATTAAGCCACTTATATCTGGAAAAACAAGGTGACACTGAGAAATATAGTAGATAGATAGACAAAGTTTGCAGCAAAAGAGAAGCTGGTAAATAGCTAAACTATAAGGAAGAAATTCAATATTAATGAAGTGTACACAACTTTAATTAAGCAGAGCAACAATTAATTAAAAGATAAACAGAAAGGTGATTACAATCAATGAGATCAAAGGGACAGTTTCAGCAAAGAAATCAATATGAATTATGGAACAAACAGCGGAAGCAACTTGTAGTAGTGATTTTCCCATAAGAAGTCTATTTTAGTATATGCAGTATCCTAACCAAGTGGCATGAGTAGAGGGTGTTTTGAAGTGTTAGTAAATCTACAAGTAAATCTGCTTTTTCATCCATTTTGTACCTTTCTCCTCTCCCCTGGGAAAATTTCAAAACTGCTGACAGGCCCAGCACGGAAAATCATTACTTAGTACAATTTCCCATGCAACTGTTTTGTTACCTGTGCATGCACTAATGATCAAACAGACTTCTTGCCCACATTTCTTTGAAGAGGGCTGCATAGCACTACAGGCAACTTGGTAATGTTATACAAACTATTTGCAATCTTTCACCCTTCCATGAGCAGATACTAGTTTAAACATGAGAACAACAAAGGTAAAAGAATGCCACTCTTCAGAAAATATTTTAAGTCAGAAAATATCTACTTTTCACATTGTTTATTATAATTTTGTTCATAAAGTAATGAATGATAGCCCTTGTATTATTTCTAAAAGCATATCTGGGGACATGATCAATGCTTGCAGGGAAGACCTCGATAACAAACTGACCACTGAACATGAACATCCGTGTTTAACACAGATTAAGAAGCAAAGAATAGAGTTTCAGGCACTTCTTCAGGATATTCAACTTTTAGGTCACAATCTTAACCCAGAGAGATATGACTTAAAGACAGTGGACAGCTCACACTCCACAGCTGTTCATTCACTATTTTTTGAGTATTCCTTGAAGGGGAACTGAGCAATCAGTAGCTTTAAATGAAATTATAATTTTACTAAAATACTATTTTGAATCCACAAAACGAATGTCTTCCCCTCCTTTTTCAGAATATATCGGAATCCTAAAATACCTTGGGCACACTCAAATCTGAATAATAAACACAATGTAAAGACGGTGAGGAACAGCCCAGCCTTCAAAAGCTTTGTGATTTCTCTTTAAAATACGCAGTTTCACAGAATGATATACATCAGTCTTTCATACTCTTTTTATAGAATGTGGTGTAAGATTATTGGGAGGAAGGAAAATTAAATTATTTTTTTAAAAATCAAAAAAGTAACACAATCTAAACAAACTGTAGGCTGATCACCAGTTCTGTGTCAGACAGAAATGAATTCCCAGATTCCAGGGCTAAAATGGCTTAAGTTCATATCCCTTTTCTATTATTAGGGTTTTTTTAAAAGAAATCCAAGTTTCCTTTTTTCATCAGTGAGAAACTGTACTGAAGTAATTTTATGAATAATTCTACTCTACTTTCACATCAAGACAGCAACTAAGTAACAGTTGTACTACAGCAGACACATTTTACACAGATGAGAATAGAGAACTAACAGTCAAGAAAAATAACAGAGAAAAGGTTACAAAAGGAATTTTCCCATGAGCTTTTTGCTCCCTACACGCTATAAACCTTCTCATCTGAGAAAACTCAGATGGTCACATCATACCAAAAATTACCAAGTGAAGTGGGGGTAGGATAGTAAGTGACTTTGCCAAGCAATGCACTGTTTATGCACTCTTGTTCCCTTGATGATGGTACTGCGTTCTCATAGTAAAACAGATTTTAGAAATTTTCTTTGCAGTAACTATCAAGAGAAAGAAGAAAGTGCTTTATGAACCAGTGCAGAGAGAAGCAGAACTAAAATAAATACTAAAAGCAGAACCAAGTATTTCACTGTATTTTTCTGATTCATATACTCCCTGAGAATGCACGATATTTTCATTGTTTAGTAGAAGTCCCTAGATAAATTTAATGTTCTTCTTTTGTTTCTCTTCAAGAGCAAATTTTGTAATAGCCTTTTTGGCATGACCAGAACAGATCGTGGAAATATTTAATAGTGCTGGTTTATGTTTCATTTTGTTCTATTTCTACAAAGGTTTTAAAAAAGAAGATAAAAAAGGAAAGAAGTTTGCTTCTGCAGCAAAAGTAACTAGGTAACTACTGTTTTATGAAAGCTGTGCATGGCAGGACTTCAGTTGTAGGGTATCAAAAAAGAAAAATCTGTCCCAAAAGCTGGACCAGCATTTCAACTTTCTGCTTTCTTGACTAACTGCACTATATTGTACATAGAGCTATCGGGAAGAAAGCAACCTGAATACATACTGAAATCGTGCTGGCATCAAAATAAAGATGTTTTTCTCTTTATTTTTTTCACATGAATGTAAATAAAACCCAGGATGTGTGAGGGCTTTTGATTTGCTTTACTGAGCAGATTCTTACTCAGCTCTATGTAGCAGTTGTAGCTTTAATCATTTTGACAACCTTGAATTTTTGCCCTGAGCTTCAGGCCTGCAGGAATCAGGAATCTCAAGCAAAATTGCTAACAAAAGCACTCTGGAGAACAATGTGACTATCTTGGAAAGTCCCCTAGCATAGCTGCTTTGTAATTTCAAACCCAACCCAGTCAGCACAGAGGAGCTGTGAAGACAGTCCTTCTCTGAGTTGGACAGAATCCCCTGGGGACCGTGCTTAACAAGCCAAAACCCAGTCTATTAAAACTCAAATTTAGTAGAAGGTTATTACTATCAGTTTGAGATAAAACTTCATGAAGTCAGTAACAGGTACAATGCAGATGACAAAATGACCTCTCTGCCACATTTCAAGTGCCAGGGAACCCAAGAACCGCTCTAAAGTAGGGTTTTGTTCAAGTGGAAAACAACATTTTTTGCCTAGCTTCAGAAATGGATGTACTGTTTTGGCTAAAACCTTCACATGAGTAAAAAAAAAAAAAAAAATACAGCCTGGGAAAGACACCTAGCATGGAAAATTTCAATGTAGGTTTGACAAGGTTATAAATGAAAGAAACAGGTCTTTATAATCAAAGTGTCAGGCAACTTTAGCTCAACTGCATTTTGCAATTTCCATTACTTCTACTACATTTGTATCTTTATTGTCTTTATTTCCCACTTGAATTGTATTACTGCCTGGAGGCCTGTCTGCACGTACAAGTTTATTCTCCTTCTGAAATGCTCACTCTCCCCCGTCTCCTCCTGCAGCTACCTACTACAGCCCATGCTAAAAATACTGCATTAGCACTGAAGAGAGCACAGCCATAGTATTTGGCTCCTATTAGGGCTGCAGATGGGGCATCATTGTCTTAGCAGACTATGACCTCCCATTCAAGAAATGACATTCACAGGATATAAATTTGTTTGAAGTTAAGATATTTTTCATCTCCCTTTAAACATCATTTCCTCACAACTTGTTTTCCTGTGGTATTCCAGCTCATATCCACATTAACAGTTTGTTTCTGGAAATGGTCTCCATCCTGTAAAATTTTTATTGTGAAATATTTTGACTAGGAGACAGAGCACTCATCTCTAAAGCAGCATAGAGGCAGCAGCCTGTATATGCCTTAAATGAGCGATGGTTTTCCTGTCCACTTCAATCACAGTTTATTACAGCCAGAAATCACTGTACTTTGCATAATGTTCCATGAACAGTGAAAAGAAAAGCAACTTAATTATATCTATGGAGTACTTAAAACTCACAGATAAGAAACCATCATGGAAAAGATAAACAGATAATACTTTAAATATAGGAAACTGGCTTTATACATTTCTTTACTTATTCACTTACCCCATAAAGAAACACTTTGCCCAAGGTCAGATATTGTCAAAGATGTCCATATCATGACTCCAGCTTGAACAAGAAAAATGTTTTGAGATGCTTTTCCCAAGAAGGGCAATAAAAATGAAGGGTACTTCTTTGTGTTGGGAGGTATTCAAAAGAAAAAAATAAATCCCTGAAAAGAAAAACTACACATGTTCCTAACCAACTCCATACATAACTCCAGAGTGAGATTACTTATTTTAAGTATGACCTGACAGGTTTAAAGTTAAAATACAGTGATAAAAATAAAACATTATTCTCAATAATACATATATGTATATAAAGTTCAACTTTTGAAGATGTTCTAAAGGTTTCTACAGTTTCTTAGTAAAGCTGCTTTACCACTGTTATTTATTGCCAGGACCATAAAGTTTTGTAGGAGTTGCTGAGAGGTAGTTAGTAGAGGCTTATTTTGGAAGGAAATGTGAAATCAATAGTCAGAAGGTCCTCACAGAAATCTCCTGTCCTCTTCCCCTGCTATTCTAAGACTATGACTCTTAACTGAGGTAATCCTAGAGGTCTCAGAGATTAAATGAGGGCTGAGCAAGTAACTCCTTTATATGAACATGTTTACCGCTCCACGTTTAATTTTCTGTAGATTCATTCTCTTCACTCATGGTCAACAGGGCATCACTCCCATACCTTTTCATGTTCTACCATATGGCTATCCACATGTTTACAATCAAATATCCACAAATAATGTTATGCCTGCAAACATTTCTTCAGTTGCCTCCAGGAGATCTGTCAAGACTAAAGATAAATTTTAAAACCTCAGAGTTCCTATGTCTCCCAGGTTTTCATTCCAAAAGCCTGTTGGCTCTCTTGTATCAGCTTCCTCACATCTTGTATCTGATGCCAGTATTAGATCCTGAAACATTTTTCAGCATCTTGAAATTCATTGTTCTACAAACAATTTTCAGGAAACATTTTCAAAGATCCTTAAGGAACATTTTTCCTTTGTACCTTTGAAAATCTTATACTAATCCTCCTCACAGCTCAGTAGAAAAATTGGGACCAAACGTCTGAAATAAGCTAAATATTGTCAAAGCAGAAAATGGAAAGAATTGCTAAAAGTTAGTAAATGCATTTTATGCAAAATGAAGTGCACATTTCTAAGCCTGATTTATCGATTTCTAACAATAGCTTTTAACTTTCAGTCTTGCAGATTTATACCATTTTTATCCTAAAAGGCAACTTTATATTCCTACATCTATAATTTTATCAGTTTCTGCTCAAATTAGGAACACTTTTAACTGGAAGCCTTAAATAGCAAAACTTCATTAACAAATTTTAAATTACATAAAACGGACCTCTGTTATAAGATTCCAAGGACACAAAATTCTTGTTGCTGAAACTGCAAGCCAGTAGTCATGTTTAATGACCACTTTAGGGAAAATAAAGACCATCACAATTTTGCCTAGACTTAATCTACATCCTGAACATTGAACAAACAAACAAAACAAACAAACAAAAAATCCCAGAAATCACTCTTTCTACATTTGACAGCATGTGGAAGGACTCCTTTACCTAGCTAGAGCTACAAAAAATTAAATCTAGATTTATGAAGCTGCAACAACCTGTTTCATGCTTTGAGACAGAGGTTTGGGACCAAAGAGAGTTTTACTTACCACAAAACATTGTTTGCATATTTGCAAAAAAGTATGTCAAACAAAATATGTCCTTGTTTGGATCTGATGTTGTACACATGGTGTTTCTTGATGCAGTTTGGATCTATCTGCTCTAAGTCCAGATTTGGTAATACCGGAACATTCTGGATTTTCATAGAATTGTTATGTAATTAATAGTCCTTGTAAGAGCTGGTTATCACCTTGCCAGAAGCATTTCATAGGGAACTGTATCACTGATATGGTTAATATCTGGTAACTGACATAATGGAACATAGTCCACAGGAACTGGTACTTACGTAACTACGCTAAGTAGGTGCTTAATACTTTCACGCCAATGGAACAAGACTGCTCCATGAGTCCAGCGAAGGGACACAAAGATGATTAAGGGACTGAAGCATCTCTCACATAAGGACAGATGCAGAGCCTACCTATTTCTGACATCATGTTCCCAATTACCTCTTGAAGATGGAGATCTGACTTCTGATATCCCTACCATTACACTGGAATCTTTAAGGTAAATTGTAAAGCCTCTTAATTTTTTTTTCAGTAAAAACTGCAACCCTCAAAGAACTGTCTCAAATGCTGAAGAATGCCTGACACTTGTTGCAACGTATGTAAGAATCTACTGAACCAGCGTAAAGTGCCTTCAGTGATGTTCTGTTTACAAGCTGAGCATCATTAATAAAGGGCTTACTTAAAACTCCCTCCGGCCCTAATTAAATTAGTCTGTAAAGGGGGTCTGGGAATCCTGTGTTGGAATTTATAGAACAATTACAGTTAGACTTTTACATATGGCAGAGATTAAAACTACTGCTGTTCAGAATTTTTGCTCACTGCTTCTACCACCAGAAAGTCCGGCAGAGGACAAGTAAAGAACTGCTCACATGAAGGCCCACACTAATGACAATCTGCTCTCTTGGAGACTGGTGGTAAAGAATCTGTTGCTTGCCAAAGGAATTTCACCATGTCCAACAATGCTTCATTGATGGGTAAAGCCATCCATCTAGGCACAGCTGTGTGCAATACATCCAACACTGTAAGGATTTTCCTAGGCTGCTTCCACATAGATGTCAAGCAACTTTTCTCATAAGATTTTGGAAGGATTTGTAATCATCTGGGATAAAAGAGTATGATTAAAGGATGGCTGGCTCAGCTGGTGCTGACAAATATACTGGCATCTGCTATTCCTCCTCCTGAAAATTCTTTTCCAAGGGAACCAGATCAGTAACAGACTGAGCAATAGGAGGAATAAATATATCTTTCATGATCTTTGTGGTGAAACCTTATGGAGTTTTGAGATACCCCATGGTGACCAAAAAGAGGTAACATCTGAAGAGCTGAGGCCCAGACAGAAGGATCCCTGTAAGCAGGAAATTAAGTATGTCTGGTGCAGGGAACTACAGAGAGACAGGATCCATGTGGTTTGGAGTGGAAAGTCTCTTTGTTGCCTTGCAAATATGATGCGGAAGATGAATACTTCTTTTAAGCATGGTACAGTACTGTAATAAAACCTAGATCCCTTGGAGGGTACCAAGATAGACACTAAGAAACTACATAAGGGAGCCAAATAACACTGTGTGTAACAAATCTCTGTTGACTGTCACCTAGTGTTAGAAGGCTGGATAAGAAGTTGAATTGGAATTATTCATTGATAAGTATGTATTTGCTTTTAATTAATAAATTAATTTTAATTGTGATTTTAATTACTAAAATCTGATTAAAAGATACACATAATTGAAACGATAGAAGATTTCATAAAGTACTGAGAACCATCAGTGCAGTTTAATCCACATCTGTTCATTATGGTTTGCAATTGTTCAAATCTACGCTCTGTCTGATTTATGGAAGGGGTCTCTGATGCCTTATGGAAGTGTCCTAATTGTCATGCCATATGACAATCACAAAGCAGATCGTCAGTCACTCTTTTGCTGAGTACTGAAATAGTCACTGCACTAAGTTTGAAAATAGTTATTTAACTCAGTGATTGAGACATTAGCATGGGAGCCATAAACTGGACTTGGTTTCTATCCTAGTAGATATTTAATTTAAGTGGTAAAATATAAAAAGAAGACACTATGAGGCCAAGCCAGAATACCTTCTGATCCAATTATTAGGTATTTTCATATCAGGTCAGATAATTTGAACTAAGTCGTATTTGTTTCATTTTGTTTGAGTGAATAAATGTCATAGATCTAACTTTTTTTGTTGAGCTCTTAAATAAACAGATAAAGGTAGCCTTGCATAGGTATCATGAGGGATAACCAGCAAAACATGAGTTATCTGAATATTGTACCTAAAAGGAGTAAATTACAGTTTTGGGCATATAACTAGCAAATCTTAAGTAGATGTATAAGTGATATACCTCTGTGTTTGGCACTGGTGAGATCAGCATTGGAACACTGCAGTCAAACCAGGTGTTCATAATTCAAGGAAGATTTTGAAAACTGGCTATAAAACTGGAAGGAAAATCCATGAATATAAGGGAATTAATGCTTTACAGTAAAACTTCTGGAGTTCAATATATATAGAAATAGAGCCACTTTAAAGAGTTCCTAACACACAGTCTACAATGCCTAAGTAAGGGACAAAAACTTAAAAAGAGAAGTATTTCAATCTAGCAAGATTATAGAAGAGGATTGAAAGAAGTTTAAATTAGATAAAATAACACTAGAGTTAAGCATTGAAATAATTTACAAAAAGTATGGGAGAATCCCTATCACTGATCATTTAACCATTTTTTTTTCTAAAAGATGATTTATCTAATAAATATTACTGGATTTGAAGCAGAGATTTATTCTGAGTAACTATGTGTACTCTATTAAGCATGAAGTCAACACAGGTAAATACAGTAATCCTTTCTTGTCTGTAAAACCCATTAATACATAAATTAAAATGGACCAGTATTTATTTAGAAATAATAAAGAAATAAATATACGACCATTAAACCATTCCTAATTGCCATTTGCCTGCTTCGTTCAGTTGCAAATTGCTATACAGAAGAGGACCTGAAACAATTGATTCTTGCTCTTGGAGCAGTGAACAATCTCTAAAGCCCTTTTCCAGTTTTCAAATTTCCTACATACTTTGAAATTGTAATATTCAGTTTCCTTCTGCAATATATCATTGGATATTATATATCTGCACTGTGTAAATGATAAAGATAACAGACTATTTCTCAATTGGTCTTCACACTGAGCAGCATCAAGCTTGAGAGATATGCAGCATCTGTCTCAGCCGCTGGACTAAAGCTTCTGTAAAGTTACATGATAGAGCTTTAAAATTAAAATATTAGCATTAAGAAATATTATCTTGAGAACTGAATCAACAACAGTTGTGTATACCACACTTACTCAAACTGTTGACTACATTCCCATAAAGAGAAAAATTTACAATTACGGGCAGGTTGCTTTACATTCTAAATTCTTACAAATATGATCCTTTTTATGTAAAGGTAATTTGATCATGACTCCACGTACTGCAGAAGTCTTAATGTTTTACTTTTAATTAGTAGAGGAATGGAATTAAAAATAACTCTGTGTTCAATTCAGTGTTGGATAGGTTATTCACCTTCTACAGACTGATACTGTGAAACCCTAACTGTGAAGGACAGTGTTTTCTCATGTGCAGTTTCATTGATTTCTTTATAATGACTACCCATGGGCAGAATTATTTGCAGGACCACATCTTTACTTAGTAAAGAAACACCATCAAAGGATAATCAGGAAAAAATGTGGACATAATGAAATCAATCCCTTATACCAAACCAGTCTGCAAGTTTCTAAAAATGCATACTTGGCAATCTCAGAAGAGCGCTTTACATGGAAGTTTCACATCTGTGTTGCAGCCTAAAAAATACCACATTAATGGATCTGTTCAGGATCTATACAACATCTTGGGACAGTGGTGTTAGCAATCCAATTCATCCAGTCACTCTTTATTCTGTGAATATTCACTATACAAAATCAGGAGAGTTTATTGTATGAAAAAAAAAACCCTCTTATTTTAAATGAACACTTGTAGAACAGTGGGTGTGCTTTTAAACATTTAAACATGAAGAATTTGTAATATATGTAATCCATGCTGTTTGTTTACTGTTAATTTCTCTTAATTTCATAAGAGAAACTAAACTGGACACTTCTCTAGAGAGTCTTCAGCACAGTTAATTCATTTTGCATTCATCCCTGAATTTGTTCACAGCTTATTTACCAGCACAACAGATATAAATTTGCATTTGGTGTGTTAGCCCATGCTAAGCTGAGTTGGAGTCACATTCCGTGTTTAAATGAGAGGTGGTAACTCATGGCTTTATTGCCCATGTGAGCAGTTCTTTCAGCGCCAAGTCAAACGGATTAATTTCAACCTCCTTTGGCAATGATTTAAACTAATTTCTTTGACTGCACTAGAACAAAGAAGTTGCTGCTACTGGGCTTCCTCTGAGAGCTGATTCCTAACAGCTATGACACAGTAATGACCATGTCTTCCCAGTCTTTTGACTAGAACCCTGGTTCTCCCTTTTTGCTTTATACTCACTCTGGCAGCCCTGATCTAGTTCCTCCAACTGTTAGGCAAGCTTTAACACACACTGTTTCGTAATGTGTGCTATAAGGTATGCTAAGGCGTTACTATGGTCTTGATGTCATCCTAATCTGGCTGTGCAGAAGTACTCTGATGAAGCTGGGAGACAAACTGAATTTGCCTGCTAAATTTACCTATTGAGAACAGTCACAGAGACAGGTCTTTCCGCCGCTATTTCAGATGTTACAGAGGAGAAGAATCGGAGTTGGTGTAGAGCAAAATGATGTCAACACCCATATCTCCTCTTCAGTCTGCATCTGGTAAGTCGGCCCGCAAAATGATCTTGACACTGGGAACATCCACCCTGGTGCAAATAACCAGACTCTGTATTTCTGCCAAAGAAAGCTGGGCAGAAGCACCACATAGTCTGGGAGATGTCTGCCAAGGAAGTCCCTCCATAGTTCAGGAGAGCAGCAGGAGGGCATGGTTTGAGTGCAAAACTTCATGGAACAAAGGACTTAATCAACAAGATGAACACAGACACGTGCAGGATTGAGGAAATTAGCTAACTCATGAAGGCTGCGTACCTACTCACATGTCAGAGAGTGTTCAACCTTCAGTGCAAGTCCTCTATCTACCAAGATCCCAAATCTCTATTAAGAGAAGTGATTCCTGCTCATGAGAGAATTCACGCCTCACTTCTGCTAGGAGGAGTCAGTGCAAGATAGTGGCCAAAAACTGTTTTTCTACCTGAGGCACGTGATCAGTTCTCTGCTTGCTGCTGCTCATCCATGGTCACTGATGGCACTGCCAGACACAATCCTCAGAGCAGTGAAGCAATCAGTGGCACAGCAAGCATTCTAACTCTTACTTCCAGCTGAAGCTAAAGGTCCAAAAAGAGATAAATAAATATCAGAAATAAATATGTAGACAAATGGTGTCAAGTAAAAAAGGCTGGAAAAATACAGGGCCTTTGGGAAGAAGTAGCTTTATTAAACGACTACGACAGGGATCAAATGATGAAGCAAATTTACAGAAAATTACCAAGATAAGAAAAAACAGAAATTGCCAAAAGCACATAAAGATAATGAGACAAGAGCTCTGAGGGTCTTTTTGTAAAATAATAATATGTCAGAGAGCACAAAGTATATAGGAAGGAGTTGGGGGCAACTAATTGTTTCAAGAAGCAGAGATGTTTACAGAAGGAGAGGGATGATGGGCCACTATTTCAGTTTTACGCACAATAATAGAAATATGCTATGATAGGAAACTGCAAACGGATTTTGCTTAAAATGATGAAATCTTTGGGGGTCACAGTTATAGGAAAAGGAAGGAAAAATGAAGGAACAGAAGAAATACAGTATGAATGGGAATGAAATCAGAAAGGCTGAGGCATAAAATGAATTAAACTAACATGGATTCACATAGGCAAAGCCTGATGAAATTCAGTTATATACTTAAGGAACTAGCTGAATCTTGCTCTCAGTCATTAGTTACAGCTTCACAAACTAATAGGGACAGGGTATTAGAGGGCTGAGAAAAGGCACATAGTACTTATCTTTGGGGAGATGAAGAAGAACCTGGAAAATATATCCATCCGTTTAACTAAGATTCACAGAAAGAAATAAATCTCATATAGGTAATAAATCCATTTGTAAGAGCATATATGTTAAAAAAGTAATTAAAATACAGCCAAAAAGTAATTAAATACAGCCCAAACCAAATCACGTCAAACCTCTTTAATTTTCTTCTTTGCTAGACTAACTGGTCTACTGCGTAAGGATGAAGTGCTTACGTAATATACTGACTTTAATAAAGTCTTTCCTGCTGTCCTGAGACATTCTCATGAAGAAAGTAAGGAAATATAACTTTGATGAAATTACCTAATATGAGGATATGTCTGGTTGAATAAGTAATTCGCAATGGTTCACTGCCAAAGGAGCACATTTCAAGCTGGGTATCGTAAGATACCAGCTCAGCTCTATTGCATATTCTTTTGGATGAAGAAATAAAGCTCAGTGATAAGAGCTTATGAAAATCAACAGAATGATTAAAGTTGCAAGTACCTAGGAGGTTAGGTAAATGTTTCATTTGGAGAAATGCTCCTCATTACACAAAATAACATTTAATATAGACAATTGAAAAATGTTACAGAAAGGAGATGGAGACAATTGATGAGGCAGCAGCAATGCAGAAAACAATCTGGAAACTACATTGAGAATGATAACGTGAGTAAGAATGGATGATAACATAAAAAAGCAAGTCTTGGTGAGGTGATACAAGAGAGAGTTGTGTGTACAGTAAGACATACTAAACATTCCATCAACTAAACCCTGAATAACTTCTTGTTGGAATAATCTGTCCATTTCAAGGAATCGCAGGCAAACTATTCCTCCATACCCTCAGGAAACAAACTTTTCAATCTGGGTATGTTTTTACAGCATATTTCATTGTAGTGCACAGACACTGAGAGAATATGCAAAGAAGCTAAGTCAGGTCATGGAAGCAGTCAGTAGCAGAATGGAGCTCAACCTGGGCTAAGACACGGACTTCAGGATTCCTAAGTGAACCTTTATGTAGTCTGGTTTTACATCAGGTAATAGAGTCATTAAAGGTGTTTTTTACATTCCAAGAGGATGGAATGTAAAAGGGGAGACCTGGTAACACAACAGTACATTTTAATTTGGGCCCTGAAGGGGCAATCATTCTGGCTAGATCAGTCTTGCCGAAAATTATTTAAAATCTATATGCATTTTTACAGGGACTTGGTAAATCGGTTTTGTTCAAAACAACAAGAAAATACTGTTAATTATTTAGAAAAAAAACATCCCAGTTATTCAGGTATAATATTCATTTAATTTAAATTTTTATGAAGCATGTTAAGCGCTGAAACCCTTTCTCCAGCATTAAGGAAGCTATTAACTTGGTTCACAACAATGTTTAAACAATTCCTTGTAATTGTCTATTATCAACAGAGAAGGTTACTGCAATATATTAGTTTTACACCAATGCATTTTACCTGTTTTACATAAAACAAAAGTTCCAGTCCGTGTCTATCCAAAGCCACAAGAAAACGCATGATTAGTTTTCAAATGAGAGGCTAACAGGACCTGTTATTCTGGTGCTGAAAACTGGGTTTTCTAAAGTTAGGGGATTAATAATTTAAGAATGATCACATCAGCACAAAATGCTTCTCAATTGATGCCACCAGGAGGCCAAACTAATTTCCTCAAAAACTACAAACATTTACCCATACAGTGTATAACAACAACCATGATATGGCAAGAGCAGCATTCTTTAAGGTCTGAACATGGACGGAAAACCTTTGAGCTCCAACAACGGGAATGGCAGTACAGAACAATAAGGCAGACAATTTCTCTGTGTCAGGCAATGTTTCAAATACTAGATGCAGGCCTGAAGGAAAGCTGTATATTAACATTTCTGGTGATCAGGAAATTGCTTTACTTAATTTTTGCAAACAAAAAAAAAACCCACGAACCACCAGGATCTACTTCCTGAGTGGATTTTTCAGATCCCTTAAAGTACCTTAAGGAGTCAGACATTTTTAACAACAAAAAACATTACAAAGCTCACTCATGCCAGTTGGAAAATGACTCAACAACTGATCTTGCAATGTCTTTTGACTTCATCATTAACCTTGGAAAAGTTTGCCTGGGAATAGTACAAAACAGCACACCAGCAGTGTCCCAAACAGACCATCAGGCTGACATTAAATATTTAATATATTTCACCAGTGTCACTATCTGTAGTCTATGTACAGATAACATGGACTTACTAACACAATTTATGTTTTAGTGTATTAAAGGATGAGTAAGCATGTAAAACTGCAAATGACCATATTCTCATTAATTTCTTTGTCAGCTTACCACCTGCTTATCTTTACATTTCCACATTACTCATTGTATTCTGTTACTCATTCTCTTCCTCTTTTAATTTTGCTTTAACTTCTTTATTATCCATTTTTCTTTCTTTTTTCCCCCTCTCTTTTTCCCCCTTCATATTATTTCTGTAAAGTTTCTTATCATCCTCCCTTTCTCAATTCCACAAACTCCTATCCAACTTCTCCGTGTTCCTCTGCCACTAAAGTCACTGTATTTATATATTTACATATTCACCCCAATCATCATCAAGTTCATTTCTGGTGCTGACATCCTATATTTAAAATCCCAATTCTTCATCTGCATCTGTGGGGGTGTCTGCAGGGTCCATCTACAGCAAAAGGGCCAGATAACATCAGCTGTTAAAATAGGTGCATCAGTGTAAATAGTGTGTGTGGATGGGATACACAAAACTCTCTTAAAGGGTGCTTTCCCAAAACTGTTTACGTTAAAGAGGAAGATGACCATCAGCCACATTAAACATTAACCAAGGAATTATGAAGAGACTTCTGAAACAAAGGAATCAGCTTAAAAAAAAAAAGTATAGAGGAAGCACAGAAATTTGGAGCAGCAGGGAGAGACCTTGGAGTGGAAACAGCAACACTCAAAGCCTGGTTTGACACTGCCAGGAGTCACTCTGCAGTCATCGCAAGATATGCATCAGCATGAGTTTGTGGGGCGCCTCAGTGGCTCCCGGAGCAGTAATGGGCACACAGAGTGCTGGAGAAACCCCGTCTCCATTGCAAGGTGTGTGGAGGTAAGGGAATGAGATTTTTCAGACTTAATTTACAATGTAAACATAGCCTCACTTGCTTACACCATGCCCAATCCTCCCACTTGTCTCCTTTCCTATGTCCTTTCCCACTCAAAATTGCCAGCTCTTTCTTCAACCTTCCCCAAAACCCAGGTCTCTTCCCCTCCCACCACCAGTATGCAGTGATTTTCTCCATTTAAAAACAGCAAGGCTTGACTCCTCCTCTACTCTTACTATGAACTGATCTCCACCTCCAGCATCAATGACATGCCTGGTTTTCCCCTGAACATCCATCCACAGCCATCCCCACAAATTATCCTCTTCTTTTGATGAGATTTCTAATGTTTTTCACTTTTTGTGAATCCATCATCAAAATGCATTGACAGTCTCTATCAGTACACCACTTAGCATAAAAGGCTCTCAATCTGGACTGAGCCTACTAAATGGTAACATAGTACAAAAAGTAGTAATAGACAATGTTGGATTTATTCTTATTATGGTAAAGCATAATCTTCAACATTAATAAATTGAGGGCAGGCTTTTTCATAATAGTACAATGATCTATAAATATCCATGCTCAGAAAGCACCTATTATAGTTCACGATGGATATAACTTTTACAAATATTTGATCAATAAATCATATTTCCATGATTTGCAATTTCTTTCTTTGCTCTTTTTGTAATCATTCCTGACTTACGTCTCCTAGTATTGTAGTAATAATTTCAAAACTTAAAGATGAAGTAATGGAAAATATTTCTTTTTCTACATTTCCACACACGCTTCTTGTTGAAAACAAAAATTTTGCTATGTCTCCACAATATGACATAATGCATTGCAGAGACACATAGGGAAGCTAAAAATTAGTTATGCTTGATACCAGAAGAAAATCTACATTTTTCTGGTTAGTTTTACATTGGGCAGGCTAATTTTACACTGAGATCACAATATATAAATGAAGACACAGAGTTTTATTTAAGGCTATGTACAAGTTTATGTGTACGAGTTAAGATATTAATTAAGGCTAACAACTGAACTGCTTGTATTAGTCAAGTTAGTATTTCTAGATGATCCTGTATTACGCATGAAGCTTTCAAGTGCTTTGTATTCTCTTCTCTTTCCTGGTGAATTTCAGGTTTCCAAACTCTCAATAAAACCAGATTGCCAGAAAAGAACATTAAAGCAAGTGGTATCATTTTAAATGAAGTGTTGCAATGGCCAACTAAGTTCTTAACAGAGAACATACCAATAAGTCCATTTTTGCACACTAGCAGCTGAGCTCAGAAAACCACAGGTTTATGCCAATGCAGCCTATGCAATTGTCTATGAAGGTCATCAAAATTCACGTTTTTAAAACAACTTTAAAATCATTCTTGAGAGCAGAATTCAGAAAATACTTCGGGATAACAGTTCCAAAGCTTTATGTAAACTGTTCTCCAGTCCCTCTTTTGGCTTTGCTAATTTTCTTCATTACTTTGTCATTACTGTCTTATAGGCATCATAGTCATGTCAAAAAGTTAGAAATATTTAAAATATAAACTCTTTTTAATGCCTTGCCAAATCCTGTTTTCACCTTCAGATTCATTTAAAAAGTAAATCAATATAGTTATCATTCTTAGGTGGGTAGACAGTTTCTGTCATTTTTTCTATTATCTGCCTTTTTATGTACGTAAAAGGAGAAATTTTGAAGAATTAAAATGAATGCTTGTAAGTGCAAGCTTGTTTAACAGAAAATTAAACATTTCAGAAGTCAAGATTCCCATAATATCCAGTAATAAACAGAATATTGGCTTGGATTGTTCTCTACTGTTCTCTCCTGGTTTGGAAATCAACTTTTAATGGCATTATCCGCTAGGTCCTTAAGGGCAAGCCAAAATATTATAAACACAGAATACTCTGAAATATTAAGTCTGTTACAGGAAAAAATGAAAAATATTTTAAATGTCATGTCTTCCTGAGATACCCTGTTCTTATTCTCCTATTTCGTGAAGATAATTTCCAAGCAGATTAATGAACAAATGCTAATGAGCATCTCAACACTGTGACGAACCCCCAATATACATGGTTCTGCTACATGGGCGAATCACAATTTCTTTTGCTTTGAGTGCATTTATGTGCACACAGGCAAATTAGAAACCCAGAAAGGCATCCTAGTCTGGTTTTTAAACCGAAGGTCATGAGACCCCTGTGATCTAGCCAGGATTATGCCGGAAGATATTCAGCCTGGTCTGATAGAAACAGCTGTTTTAAAACTGTATAAAGGAAGTTCACTTCCCCTCTTTGCTGCTGCTTCCAGCAGGAGTCAGCCTCCTCTCCCTCCTCCATTAATTTCCACCCCCAGATACAGAGGCAAGAGACCTACCTTCATTCTGGTCCCTGACCCCAGCCAGATGCTAAGCCATGCTCCAATGCATCCTTCTCACCACCACAGAGATAGATAAATTAAAAAATTCTTGCATTTACAACATGTAAAACCTGCCTATTACTTAAACATGCAAGATGGGGCTTATTTCCTTTGCTAACTCCTTAAGTTTTCTTCATGGAGCCGCTGCACTGGACAAGCTACAGTTTTCATCATGGGCTTTCTTACACAGATATGAAGCATGCTAACCTGAGACAAGACAGGTGCTATGTACTCTGTGGGAACTGCAAGAACTAATGCTTCGGGAAAGCTGAAATGAGTATTCTTACCAGGTGATATAAATGTATGACTTTCCAGAAAAGGATAATGCAAGGGAGGAGTAAAAATAAATCTCTCCCACCAAACTGAAGGCCGCAAGGTCTGTGAAACAACAGTGACTCTTACCTTTTGCTACAGCTCCTTTTCCTACCAGTTTGAAAATATAAATCACTGCTAATCTGTGTGGTGGGCCAGTGCTTTTCTTTTCATCATATCCATTTACAGTGTTTCTTCTTCACTCACTGGCCTTGTCTCAAAAAAGTGAAGAATGCAGCATAACAGGGGGGTTTTATGGCTATTAGGTCTGATGAAACATATTTCCAATACAATGTTTCACAGTGCCAGAACCCCAAATGCTTGCAGATATAATTTACTTCTTCAGTCTGCCTCCAGAATAAATTAATTCCACCCCAGAATGAATTCTATTTTCACTCCTGATTTTTCAGAGAAAAATAGGGGAAAAAATTTTTCCCCACCAGGGAAAAAATTAATTCAGCCTCAGATCTCAACAGAATTCAATTTCTTTGCTGTCTATTGTCCTCTCTATTTTCTAGGATATGCAAAAAAATTCACTGTCTTCTTTTGAACTTTCTCTTGTACCTTCTTCATTGCTTTCTCCTCTTAAAGGAGTACTGCCACAAAGCCAGGTGACAGCTGTACAGTCACTGCTCATCACTCCTATTTCTTCAGGGATAATAGAAGTTCCACTCTTCCCTTCTTAACTCCTCTGAAAAGCAACTACCTATGTCTGATCTGCTGCTGCTCTTCTGCTACTATCTGAAAAATTGTCTCCTTTTGATCCTGGCTGAGGCATAATCTGACTTTCCTTTGAATGTCCTTCCAAACCATGCAAATGACACTTTAATTCCAACTAAAAGTAATTCTTAGAGATGAAAATGTTAATCACTGAATGCACATCGGTTCTCACTTAACATTTCCTCTTCAGAAGTCTACAGTCAAAGTTAGTGTTAAATCAGTTCTTGATTAAGTAGGAAAAAAGTAAAGGGAAAGTTGTAAGAAAAAGCTTGAGATACATAGGCAATATTGGTTTTCATATGGTATGTTCCCTAGAGAATGTAACCCAGGACAGAACAAAACTGGATATATAGCAACATAACCAAAATGGTTTTCACTTAAATAAATAAGCATGCCCTCATTAATGAACTGTCTTAAGTTAGGAAGTTCAGTAGATGAAAATATAAAAAATGTGATTGTTCTTATCCATCAATAGCTTTTGTTTTCCGCTGTTGAATGTACCAGAACAAATGGTCCTTTTCACAAGTCCATTCTTAAAACCAGTCAGGATTTCCCCCATCACTTCAACAGCAATCTAGACTACCATTGCTGGGATGGCTATAAACATTCTGCTAATTTCCTATTTCAATCTGGTTAGGCCAAGCTACCTATATGATAGAGCACGCTATACTATAACATATTACCAGTTCGTTTAATTTCAATCAGGTTTTTTTTCTTGCTGGAATTTCTAAAATGTCTTCACCTTCTTCTATTATGATTAAGGGGTTGAATACTAACATTTGGACAGATGTTCAAATGCATCTGAACAGCTTTAAGCTACAAGAGCTAATGTAAGACATTTGTTCCTTTTCTTTTGCATTTCTAACGTACTCGGTTCTGCCTCCTTTCAATCTACTTATTGAATAAATGTGTATCATCTGTCTGAAAAATTGGATTCTCCATGCTCTCCCCCTACTTAATCTACTGGTCTCTTTCTCTTGCTTTCTTAATTTACAAAATGCCACCTACTGTCCAAATTTTTTTATGTTCTGCTTTACATTTTATCTTCCTTTCCAACATCTTCTGGAAGTGCCACGGTTCTCAAAAACAGTGTAATTTATTAGCCTGAATTCTAAGAACTTTTTACATGCTTCATAACATTCTGGATATTCCTTAAAAATGTCTTCACTTCTTGCTTCAGTCAAATCTAGAAGCAGACACTCCTGTCCTCTTGATCCACCTCTCAAAGCCCAGGTTTTTTATTATTACTTTTTTACACCAACCTCATTCTCATTCTAATTTGTAAGTTAGCTCTTCTAAGGTACTGCCATTTAAAAAAACCATTGATGGTTTAAACTAACACACAACTATATAATATCTTTGGGTATTTATCCATCAGTGTAGCCATTAAACCACACAGGAAGAGGTAGAAGCAAGCAGGTAAGCAGAAAATACCTTTAGCAACATCACCAACAGGATGGCCATGTCTATGAACTATACGTAGCTTTGCAGACGTTGCAGCAAACTTTGCCATTAGGGCAAGGGGCAACCAAGAAACACACTGTGATTTCAGGGTCTTCTTGTGGAGCTGTGTTTTTACATTCCAGCCTTTCCTTAGAGCAAGAAGCAAAGGATGACTGCATCTTCTTTTCCCTGCCCACCTTACTCCTACATCACAGGAATAAATTGTCACTCATTAAATTAATATGCTACATTAATTTACAATTAAGCTATCACTAGCAATAATGATATATAAAGTACATTCATCGTAATTGCAGTGCACAATTCAACATAAACCTGGCAAAGTTTCCCATACATCTGCTTATTCCCTACACACAGTATAAAGATAATAATAATTTGGACCCATTTGAAGGCCACTACAAATAAAGGGAGAAATATCCCTTTTCCTATGAGCTTCTAAGCAGCTAAAATCTACTACTTTCTAGGCTTCCTACAGGTACATAATTTTTTTCTTGTTTACTGAGTAAGTTGCTTCCTCTTCATTAGTTGTTCTGATTTGGTACCTTTTCTACAGACACTAATTGAAAAGGTGCAAACATCAGTTATACCCATGCAAAACACAAATATACCTGTTTAGTACATACTATATTGAAGCCATAGGATAAAGAGAGTAAGATAGAACTCACAAATAGGAAAAAAATTACTGCATTAGCATTGTATGAGGATGTATTTGCTCGTACTTGGTAAAACTTGGGAATATTTTGAGCATCCAGGAGAAAAAAAAAAAAAAAGAAAGAAAAGAAAGAAAAGAGAAGCCATGTAAGAGCATTACACTGATGGTTATTTCTTGCTCGAAAATACTTGTTAGTATATTTTTTCAAAAGGAAAAGACTCTCTGCCAAAAACTTACAATATCTAGAAGTTGCAGAACATGCTCCTTCTATATTTTATTATACTGCATGAAAGTGAGAAAAACCGCAGAAGTTATTGATATGGATTATTCTTGCTGCACAAATTACAGCAGTATAAACATTTTCTGGAAACCAGGTCTTTGTAAACATTTACAATATACTGTACAGTATATACAGTATATAATTACCTATGTGCCCTGGAGTGGTGTAAAAGTAATGTTGGAATAGTTTCTGCCAGTGGATTACAGTGAGGATCAGCATCCAATTTTTGGACCTGATTTTAGTATAGAATAAAATAATGAATCAGCCATATATATTTTAAGGGACTAGAAGCACGAGACCACAGGATTGGACTGGGTCATTTTCTTAGTAAAGGAGAATTCAAAGTTACAAAGAGATCCAGTCTAGTTAATTGCAGTTAATACAACATTCATATGCATAATGAACAAAGATACTGGAACAACAGCAACAGTACAAGGAGCTTCTCTCATATGCAGACACCATAGAAAAGATAATAACAGAGCTCACTGAAGGGCTGGAAAACAAGTGGTTTTCACCCTTGTTCTCTCTCTTGCTTTCAGCACCATGAGCCCTGTTTTCCTTTCCCTACTGCTCTAAGGGAAAACCCTTGATCCAAAATTGCATGAGACCACAGAAAATGTGCAGAACAGAAGAGAGAGGTATTTTGCAGCTAACACATTAATATTTTTAAAACACATTAAGAGTCTTAAATTGAAGACGTTACACAGCAAGGACAAATTATTTGTTATTATCCAACTGCCATTGATCTGGAAATCTCAAAAGACCATGGGTTTCTTGAAATAATTCCAGGCTTTCTTGGATCCTGCAAGGCAAAGACACCAGAAGAACTTCTCTTGTGATACTCTAATCCTGTTGCTTCCATTCACAGTCAAGACCAAGAAGACCAAAGTCACACAACCCACCCCCCTGAAAACTGAAGCAGAGTGCAGAAGAATGTTAGCTTCAGTATAAGCTTTGACTATCAACTGTGTAGATTCTTATGTTAATAGAAATCATAGAAATTTGAGAACTAAAACATCTATTATGTCATCTAATCTATGCAGTTGGCAGGGAAGGATTTGTTCCCTAAAGCATATTTTATATGGCTTTATTCAGTCCAATTTTAAATGTCAGAGCTATGAAGCTCCCACTGCTTTCTTTGAGAAAGCTGATTTGTTTATTGTTTGAATTAATTTCACCATCTCCAGTTATAGCAAACATGCTCAAGATGCTGGTCTTAATAAAAATACGGAATGTCCTCAGTAATTTATGTTAGCATTAAAATAGCCAGTAAATATCCATGCTACAAGCTCTGTTGAAATATATCTTTGCATATAGCAGACTGTTCTTTTGATATTAAGGAATACAGGAGTCTCTAAGTATTTGGCAGTTGGATCCTGATGCAATTACAAAATTTTATCCAAATTGATGTGCTTTAGTAATCAATTCAATGTGATTCATAAGCTTGGCTTTTTCACACAGTTATATTTCTGAATGAATTTTTTAGTTATTTCCAAGCACTACTAGGTAGCAAACACCAAAATTTACACTTCTTTCCCAATATTTTAATATGTTTACTTCTTCATCAGCTCAGGAAAAAAATTTACAAAAAACTGAAAATTAGTCAGAAATGTCTTTTTATTATTGAGTTTCCCATCTTGAAACATAATACCTACCCCATTCTTATGTAGAAGATTGGTGACATTGAAGGGATTATTTAGAACAGATACTCAACCTATTTTTTACATTACTGGGAAGGCAACTCAAGTAAAAGTACAGATCCACTGTAAATGTAACTTTGCTAAGTAGGAAGATATTTGTATGCACTTACTAAGTTCTGACATAGCTCCCAAGAAAGACCTGATTTTTAAGAGTAACTATAATTAGTATTGGCTGTAGATGAAGCATGGATAAGCATAAATATATACAAGATTTGGCTAATTTCATATTTTCTTCTTTTTTCTTTTCTTTTTGAGGGAAAAATTGACTAGACTGCTGATTCAGTTACCTCAATGTACTGTCTGTGCCCAGTAAAACCATTTCACCTATATGGAGAGAAAATTACAGGATTAAAAGGACTGAGGCTAAATTTTCACTATTCTTGTATAGGAACACTTTTTCACTGGAGAAGTATTTTCCAAAGTCATAAGGAAAATGAACACACACTAAAAAAACCAGCTCTTTAATGTACTATGATAGCATCTGTATTTACTGTACATGATACAATCTTTATGGCATACGGAGATTGTCTTTCAGTTTGAGCTGCCTAAAATATTATGCTGGTCTTGACCTTGGAAACGTTTCTTAAGCATTTACTCTAGTATTACAGACATCTTTTGCCAGAAGAGTCACTGCAGAACCATGGACTCTTAAGGGGCTTTCCATATTAGGGGTTTTCTTGCTCTGGATTAAGCATGCCAACAGTAGTTAGTTGCTGTTCTGTATTTAGAACTGATTTGCAGGGATGGATTTCGGTAAGAAATGTTGAAACTTCTTGTATTTCATTGAGTTAAGTTCACTCCCACAAGACAATTTAGGGAAACATCCGTTAAGAAAGCTCTTGCAAACTATCCAGTACTACACTAGCTACAGCAGATCTCTATAGCAGATTCCTGAACACATGAGGAAATATGCACTTATTCACCCGCAGTTCTAATGGCCCCAAAAGACTGTGAAGAATATGTGTTTAAAATATTTTTTTTAAGTTACAGTTTATTGGATAATTATCATAGATCCTTAAAAATAATTATTGATGTTTAAACAGAAATATATTCAATTAAACTATTAGTTTAAATAAAAAGATATCACTTGACGAAAACATCAAATGTCTCTTAATCGTCAGTCAAGCTTTCTGTGAAATAACTTCTTAACTCCACTTTATTAAAGCAAAGTGCAAAATGTTTAATTTAATTCACGATATAAATTGCATAGCAAATCCACACAGGACATTCAAATTTAAGGTTAATGGTTAAGTCATTTCACTCCCATAGTAACTTTCTAATATCTCTTTCTGCACCGTAACTGTAACACTACTGAAAGATTTCTCCACATGTAACATTAGTAGGACATAATCCTGGCATGACTACCTGTCTGAACTTACTCTGGAGCTGCAATATCAACCATTACTGTACTCCCATAATGTATGACATCAGTAGTGGCCGTCCAATAAATAACAATCCTGTATTTGCTCTGGGACCATAATCTTATATTTATTTGTCATATCAACACTGTGGTTACAATACCCTACTGATATCACCCAGTAAGAGCTGGAGTTTTGTTAAAGATGTCACCAGCCATAAATAGAAGTGTGAACTATTGCAGGTTTATTTAATCTTACAGTCACTGCATCCTTATTCACAGTAGTTTGAGAAACATTATTTCCCACTCAAGGTCACTTGGTCTGAAGCTAGGACTGACCAAAGCAAAGAAAGGGGTCTCCTGTGGTAAAAAGCACAAGTAAACTAGATCTAATCCTGATCTGTAAAAAGAATTTTATAATTGACTTTAGAATATAAAATAATCAGAAAGACGTTTGATAGATCAAACTAACATATGTAGGAAGCACTGAAGAACCACCTCACAAAAACTCCAACTTGTTACTCTTTAAACTTCAATCCTTCCTATCAGAAGAGTCTTACAGATCAGTTACACTTTAAGCACTTGTCTGCACGTCCCAGCAAGCAAGCTACTTTACTCTGAAACATGTATCATTTCAAGTATTAAAATTCTGCCATCCAGACGTAATCAGCTAAACCACCCAAGAACCATGTTCCACTTTTAAACAATTTTATAATTCCAGAATACACTGAGGGACTGCAGAGCCGTAGGAAAACAAAACACATGAAAAAAGTTTTCAAGAGCTATGCTGCTCCTCTTTCATAATAAAGACAATCCCACACAAAACTTTAGAGAACGCAGATGACTGAGAGGAGAAGAAAAAGAACTTCTATAAAGTCTCAGTACAAGTGAAAAAAAAAATATTCTGAGCACCAAAATCATCTGTTACTAGGCTATGTAATATTAAACTTTTTCTCTTGAACAACTTTTTGTGTGTTTGCATAACTTTAAGTTAACAAATAGGATGTAGAGAGTGAAGTTCATAATGTTTTCAGTTCAAAGTAATAATAGCATCACTTACCTAAAGATTGGTCTTTGGAGATGTTTTTTCTTGATTGTAACACAATCATCCATTTAAAGTGGGGAAAAAGACTTCTTCCAGCAAATAACTCCAAAAAGACCAGGAAGTAATCGGGAAACTTGTTCTTAGCTACTGTGCTGCAGAGAGCACACAGAATGATATTTTGGTGCTGGGGGAAGCCTCCCTCCCTCTTTCCGACAGTGGAGCAGAAAAGGGCCATAGAGGCCACATAAGCCAGGCACGGCTGTGTGCTACCAAACTGGGCAGGCTGTGCAAAACTGGAGTCAAGTTGATTGAAGCACAGAATTGTACTGGATTCCTTTCAACTGTGCAAGAAAAAAGGGGAGCTTTGCCAAGTGCTACCCAGGTAAAAAATTGTTAGATTATTCCAGCCATGAGAGCACTTCTTACACATGCTGGTCAAAGTCTTAAATGCAGAGTCACTCTCTCTCTCTCTCTTTAAAACACAGTGTTCCGAGGCTCAACTTTTTTTTCTTCAAAATAAAAGTTGTGCAGCTGTTTCAGCATTCCCACGCGAGTACCTTCAGAAAGTTTGTTCTGGTAAAAGAACTGTATACAAATTAATGAAGACTGATGGATCTGGTCTGTGAGGCTGGCTCTACTTCAAGAGATTGTAATTATTTTACAATCTGGCTTTTATTCACTCTGGATGATGTGTGGATATAACTATGCAAATTAAAGCACTGCTCATAATTTTTAGCATTCATAACCTAATAACGTAGAGTTGGCTGAAGCAGAATATGGTGTTCGCAGCTGGTAGGACCATAACTACATAAAACAAACTGACACTACATGAGTGAGGAAAACAAAAATGACCAAGTTCAGATAGTGACAGTAGCAAACTGTTGCTGTTTGCAGGATAAGATTTCAACAGAGATCCAAACTGAAAAACTTGCTCTGACATCACACTGACATAAATCAGGAAGAATTCAACCGCAGCAAACACAGGCTGTAAAGAAAGCTATAAAGCAGAAGCGGTTGACTGTGGTTCTCAGTGAACTGAAGTCATGAGTGGTTCAGGTGAGATGCCATTTCCCGGGAACGTCAAAGGGCCCATAACAAAGCTGTGCTGGCACAGGGCTTGACGGGAAACGTGGAACCTGGCCAAAGGAGCAGTAAACCAGCAGCAAGCCATCACCATGTGTGTAGCTGTACACTCTGGCTGCACATTACCCTGGAACCGTGTGCCCCCTTCCTGCCGAGGAAGCAAAGGACCTGCCTGCCGCAGTTGTTTCTTCCTTATGACCCAGCACTGGAGCTCGCTTGCGGCTTAACTCTTGGAAAGCACTCGGTACGTGCTAAGTGAGGTTACTGATATGTGACAAGTAGGATCAGGAAGGTTGGGCATCTTTTGCAATTGCATTATTGGTTGGAGGGAGAGCAGAGGAGTGGCAAATTTACACAGTTAAGTGTATAACGCTGGCATTATCAGATTAAGTTTGAGGGACACTGTAAATCCGCAGAAAAGGCAAGATAAGCAACACTGAGATGTGTCTTAAGCTGTATATGACCAAGAAAGTTCATATTACATTATGCACAAATTATTATTAAATTCATAAGATTTACAAGAAATAATGCTATACAACAAATAGAGAGATAACAAACATTCCAGTAATACATATTTTCACAAAGGAAAATTTAGCAGTGTAATGGATTTTACTGAAACGGGTAAAATCTCTTCCTAGAGCTAATATATATTGCTTATACAACATAGCGACAGTGTTAAGTTTGGTTAGCCTGAAAGGACCCAGAAACTGATCCCCTCACTATATAAAACTATTTTCTTGACACAGCCATGGAGTAATTATCTAAAGGAACAATTATCAGACAGCCATCACCAGTTATTTTGTGTCAATTCAGTTTCACCTTGCCCCACTCTTCATTTCTACTTCTCTGAGAAGTAGAGAGAAATACATCTTCATAAGGAAAACAATTATCTTTATCAGATCACAGATTAGCTTTTGCCAAGATCTTGAAGGATCTGAAGATCTTTCTTCAACAATATGCAGTGTTCAGAGTGTTGTCATATTTTTAAATATTTTTATGTAGTCATGATCTTACTTATTCTTGCCTGCCAAGATTCACATTTTTCGTCATGTAGTTTTCCTGCTCTGGGTTTCAGCATTTCAAAATAATTTGCTGCTTTTTGAAGTGTGTTCACTCACTGTCTATACAGAAAGCTGAAAATCACAAAGAAATCTCCCTTTTCTTTCTGTTCACATTATGTGCATAGGACTGCTATACTTCTGTTATTCAGAGGGACTATCTGTAGCTCAGGGTAAAAAACTTGATACCTTCTGAGAGTTTCAAGAAAGAAAAAAAAATCTCTAAACTCTCAGTTTATCTCAGTTTTTCATAAACCAAATATGTTTTTCCATTGAACTCCCCAACCTTTCATCTAGCAGTTTTATTGGTACTGAAACTAGTATGCATCTTAAAAGTAAATTTTTCTGGGCCTAGTCCAATGCACATTATTGTTCATGGGACTTCCATTTAAGCATGGCACTGTAAAAAGTCCTGTTTGGGGAAGCTGAAATTCCTGCAGTGTAATTACTTTGGCTACAAGGAATTTTGAGATGTTAAAAAAAGAAGACAGGGAAAGAAAATATTAATATAAAATGGTAACAGAACTTCACTTTAATTGCATTGGTTTTCATCTTCCAGAGAGCCCTCTTTGACCATTTTTTCATTCAACACAGCAGCAACCCACTGACTTTTTCCTTGTAATATTCAGAAATCATGTCTACATGTTGAATAAGTATTCACACAAATTCTTCAAGAAAGGACATTTCAGAAAGACACAAAAGATTAACTAGACTGCCTGAAGCCTGAGTCACACTAAGATTATTCCTGTATTGTTTAGTGGAAAAATCACATGTATAAAATTCACCTGCATGTAACTCTTTGCAGATTACAGTATTAGAGCATATTGGAGTAATATTAGTGAGTTGTAGGACATACCCGGACCTGATACACAGAATGCACTGAAGAGGTGCATTTCTATTAGAACGAGGAATTCTTTTGCTTGAAAGCATTACTGCAATTTTTAAAAGTCCTCTATAGATAATCTTCATCATATTTCTTACTTCGGACTAGTCCTTTCAGCAATAATTAGAATGGTAAAAAGCTATTTAAATTATGCCCTAGAGATATCTTCTTTAATTTGCCAACACTGGATGAAACTCAAGCAGAAAACTCCTGAATTGTTTGTTTTTCAATTTATTTTCCAATTATTGTTGCTATTGTTTGCCCAACACAACCAATGACCACTGTTCTTTCTATGCGATGAAAGCTATTTTTATTTCACCTCCCATGCATATGTTCATGTGAAAGCAGATTTTTTGGACCAAAAGCATGTAATACTTTACCACTCACAAAACCTCAGTTTCCCTAACCTCAATATCTATAGCAATAGTTAAATAATTTGATACCTCATACTATGTCTCAAGGCAAAAGACTATATGTGAGCTAGAACCCAAAATATTTTATTCTGCTTGTTTTAATGCCACATATTTCTTATTGATCTGTAGCTCTTTGCCAGAAGTCTAGAAATGTAATTATTTTTCTACTTTAATTTCAAAGCTATGGGCAATTAAGATGGTAAATTTAAGAACCAGTAATCTGTATGTGTCAGACAGTTGATTCCTTCTACTTTCTACCTAAAATATCTACTGGCTAATGAAGATATGTGTAGGCATTGCTGGTCAGGGTTAAGGGCTCATCTACCCCACTAGAAAGACGGATAGGTGGGAGGACCAACAGAAAGGGAAGACAAAGAAATTACAAATGCATGATCAACCACATATGGGAAAAAAGAAATTGTCTTATGAAACTGCTGGAATATAAGTGAGAAAAATAATTGGTAAACTGTACTGCAGAGTAGTAATTCTGTCAAAGTAGAAAGATAATTTCTCTAAGAAGCTTGCTGTCCCAGGCCCAGCACTATTCAATGTTTTCTTCAATGGTTTGGATGGAGATAGGTGATATACTTAGTCCATCACTGACAATATTAGCAGCTAGTAAGCTCTTTGTCTGTAACAAATTCCAGAAATGTTCAGAAAAAAAAAGAGGATATTAAAAATACCAAGCTCTGCATACACATGGGAATAATCTGCTGAACGAGGGGCCATTGCCTAGGCAGCACTTCTTCAGAAAATGCATGGGAAGTAGCAGTGAATCATGAACTAAACATACTATCACAGTCTTATGAAAAAACAAGTATCACCCTGGGACATATAAAAGGGAGTATCATCCAGAAGAGCAACCGCCCATTCTCTCTGTATTCCTAAAGCTCACCTGAAGCATTGTTTCTTGGTTTGGGGCAAAAGGATTCAGCAGAGACATACTGGACTAAACCTTGAGAAAACAGAAATCTAGAAAACATCTCATATGAGGAAAGGCAAAAAGTCACATATAATGTAACCTAAAGAAAAGAAAAGTAAAAGCAAACATAATTAAAAATCTTCCAGATTATAAATGTAGCAACATAAGTTTATGGAAACAGACTATTTTCCTTATCATCCTGGTCAAGAAATAATGGGCTGCAAAATAGCTCATAGAGCCGTAAGTAACGGTAATAAAGATTCAATGGTGAAAAGAATACTTTTCAATGGAAAATAATAAGCACATGAATTGCTGAAGAAACCTGTCCATGGAATCACAATGAGTAAGTTTTTAAGGGTAGATTTTTAAAAGGCTATATAAACACCTTTCAGAAATTATTAGCCTTGCCTTGGAAGAGAAAATAGAGTAAATAATCTCTGAATACACCATCCAACTTGTTGGTTACAGTTGGTAACCAACTGCTATTATCAGCTTCTAACTGAACCTGCTGTGTAGTTTGGGATTTTTGTGTGCATGAAACCATTTACCAACCAACTGTACCATTTGGGCTTTTGACTCCATCTATTTGCCACTTCACCCAAATTTTGGACTTTTGTCCTTAATTCTGGCAACAATGTGTGACACGTAAAGCTTTAATCCATTAAATGCCACAATCTCTGTTCTGCTTCGATAAGAAAGCAAGGGGTCAGAGGCTTTCCCCTATTGTTCATAAGCAACAAGAGAACAAGTGGAGAGGTAATTTTATGCATCCATTTATTTTCTGGACTAATTGAAGTAAGTAAAAAAAGCCCAAACCATACATCTACATGCTTCTCAATTTTTTTTTTAAATGTACGGTTTTGAAATATAAAAATCTAAAGCAGAACTTATGATGAGAATGGTCTTTTACTTTTCAAGTACATTGCACCAGTTCACTGTTTAGGAAATTTGTAATGTAATTAAATCACTAACTAAAGCATGAAGAGGAAACTTTTTACAGTAGAAAATCAGTGTATCTTGTGCAACTCCTAACAAGATTTTTATTTAGTTATTTATATGATTAGTGAATTAAATCCACTCCGTAAAGGCTGCATACAGGCTAAGCATTTAAACTCGATGCATAAGAAACTGGAGGGGTGATGTGAAATCCATCTATGCCGTCATTGTGACTTAAGCAAGGAAGAGGGTCTTCCAAGGCTCTCCACAAGACAGAATAGCTGTCACAGCCTTTTCATGATAATGAGAGGGATATGTCTCTCAGCACCCTTTTTACCAGCTTCCAGTCCACATGCAGGCTCTCCAAATCTAACAGTCTATATCGAGCCAATAAAATTGCCCAGGTGTATGATGTCTTGTACTGTCCTCAGACACAGGTTAAATGCTATGGGAGATGCTGTGATTGCCTGCCATACAAAGGGTAATCTTTATCAGAAGCATATAATGCTTAATATAGAATACTACCCACTAGAACTGTGTTTGCGTAATGGTTTAAGAGCTAAATTATAGATACCCATATTCCTCAGCACAGTTCATCCTGTCATGGATCAGGCTGAATGCTTTTTTCACCCAGCTGCTCTACCAGGTTTGCATTAAGCTTATGCACTCTGCGTCCGTAAATGTGTAGGACAGTCTCAATTTATTTCTTCGTGTTGACGTCAGCAAAACCCACTCTAAAACTTAACCCAATGACTTCTCCAAGCCTGAAAAACTAGACAGCACTGAAGATAATTGCGACTCATTCAGAATCCAGATACAGATGTTGGCAAATGTTACTGGATCTATTGTAGTACATGTGGTAAAGCCCTGTGCAAACAGTTGTGCAGGTCTTTAAGTTCTGTCTTCCCTTTTTACCTCTCTTTTAAGTAAGAATATTTATAAAATTGTTTTATTCTCTCTTGCTTTCCCTGTTTACATGCACACACAAACTGAGCAGAGACTTACGTCAATGCCGTCATGCAGGAGATTAATTTCCCTGCTAAGACTTTCCTGCTCAGACTGGAGCACAGGAACTGGCTTAAGAAGCTTCCCAGTCCTTTACTTCTGCTTTTATATTTTACCATATCTTAAGAGTCCTAGCAAAGCTCAAAGCAAATAAGTAGAAATACCAAAAAAATACAAATACCAACATCTCATGGGGATACTAATTTTCCCGATTAATAAAACTGTTCTGAGGAACATGACCAGTATCACAGTTGTATTTTGTTTGATTCTACCTGATATTATTAGGATTCTATACTCTGCATCCTCAGTGAAGGGGAAGAGGGGGATGAGAAGGAGAGGAAGGGAGGGGAAACAAGGAGAAAGAAATTCCTTCGGGATACGATACTAAATTAGCACTGAGATACGAGAGTCAAAACATGACATTCTTTGGTTTTGAGCCAGTGCAATATTATTATTGGCCACAGTGGATGGACTTTCAGTCTCCATTGGAAAACACTGTAATTGATGTGCCATGTGTTTTCTAAATGTATATATAAAATGGCAACTATATACTGGACAATAGAGCAACTACTGACTAAGCATACTGTTGTTCTTTAAGGGGGAAAAGGGTAGTAAAATGCCCAGGACTTAGTACAGATGGGCTACAGAATACCAAGCAAAAGATAAAGGCTAAACTCTTTAGTGATAATGATTAAAATGTATGTCAGTATAAATATTCGGTAAAACAATTAAAGATAGCAAAAAATAGTTTAGAACTCCAAAATTATCGAGAAAGGAAAACATGAGTAACTGTGGCATATATTAAGAACGGCTATTGGATAACAGCAAGATCATGACCAAAAGAATTTCTCTGCTAAACTGCAGTTCCCCATGGAAAATATATGGGCATTTAATAGGACAGAGACTATGCTAAAAGGAATCAGAAGAGATATGGTAGGCTGTATCAATTTTCTCTATATACAATAGAAGTTCTCATCTGAAAGACCGGAATAAAGAGGCAAGAATCTATCATAACTACCTCTCCACTACATAGGTTTTTCTTCTTAACTTGCATTCAAATCCAGTTTTAAATTTCTGTGTAGGTAGCAGAGCATGAACTTGAAACCAAATTTAAACAACCATCAGCCATACATAATAGAGAAACCATTGCAAGACAACGGGAAGAACTGTAGGCCTGTTCTGATTAATGGTATATGAAAAATAAATATTATTTTTTAAAGTTTTCTTTCAGGCAGTTCTGCTTCAGATACAATAAGATTTTTTTTCATTTTAGATTTTGAAAGTATTTTGCACTGCCTTTCATCATGTTCTCCAAGTTCAGCTATTTCTCAGTTTTTTGGAACTTACTTCATTTTCATTGGTTAAAACACTCTGGTCTATGCACAGTTATTGACATTTTCTGGTTTTCATCATTAGATTTCTGGCGTTGAGTTTGAGAGACACGGAAACTATCTGGAAGTACACACACATGCATTTTCCTGGGGATTAGTAGTATCTGGGAGTTGTTGCAGTGTCTTTGCTATCAACTGTTTGTTCTTTGGTCACGTTGCCATTATCCACTGGTTAGATACAAAGAAGCTGCAACAGCAAAAACTCTACAGGTGATTATATATCATCTTACAAAACCTTTTTTCTTTGAAATAGCAACACTAATAATACCAGAGCTTTGCTTTCTGATTGCGAAAATTGCTTTTAAATAACAGTTTCCCCGTAGATGTCTTGAAATGTGACATTCATCATTTTAAAGTCTTACAAAGAGTGATAAATGAAATTGTGAGTTCAGCTCTATCCTCAGATATGTAACATGGCCATAGACAAAAAATGTCTTGTGCATGACTCAGAAATCTATTATTCTAAGACAATAACATTTTGATCATTCTTATCTTTCTATTACAAAGATATTCACAAAATGTAATGCATACAGTAATGATCTGATTTTTTTTTTCTTTCTATCTAGATTCTATTGTGGCCTTTGCAATACACAGTACTGGTTTTCAAAGATAAGGTGACTGCAAAGAGTTATATCTTTTATTCTACATATAAATTACCTACATTATTTTCCTCCTTATACCAGCTCACCATCTCCCCAACACCACACACACTTCTTCCCAAGTCTCTATTTACTGTGATGACGTCCTTCCAAATGTGGCAAGTTTATGTGTACTCATGACAGAAGACTGGTGGGAAGTTTATCTCTTCTAGCAAAACCTTAAGGAGACCCAGAAGAAAACTCACCCTGGTTTTGGCAACAGCATTTCCAGAGAGGAAAAACAAGCAGCAAAGGAGAAACATAGACTTTTTGTATATCAAATATTTCTCTTTCTCCCCCTGGTAAAATTAATTGTTAGTATGACTAAACTATGTAAAACAGGGCTCTCCTGCTAATTGTAGTCTAGATAAGAAAGAACTCCAGAACATATTTCAAATGTTTCAGCTTATTTGATTTAAAAAGTATGTGTGCAAAACCAACAAAGAAATCTTCAGCCTCTTGCTAGAGAAAGTAAGTACAATTATATAAGTGTGGGAAATACAGTATAATTCCCACTGAAATCACTGGTAACCATCCTGAAGAAGGGTTCACTAGTGTGTTTGTGTTCAGGACCTGTTACTCCTTTGGATAAATTTTGACAGTCAGTTGATCTACAGTGAGCTTGTCAGAATATCACTTATTTAGTGAACAATTTTTTAAAATAAAAACAGTGCTCAAAAGTAGTTCAGTGCTCTCACTTTTTACAAAGGGTCAAAAGTTTTCCAGCAATATAAAATAAAAAGGACCTGACTAGAGAATGTGAAACACACCAAATGTTACAGTTTATAAACAAGGAATGAGTCATGGTTTCCTGTAAGGTCTCTGCCTAGATTTTTTTCTCTTCCCCTTCTACATGGAAATACATCTTCATTTAAAATCTCATTTCAGAAAAATTAATTTCAAAACTGTACTAGAACCACGAACTGCAAAAAAAATTAATGTGCATTCATTTTATACCAGAATCTGGCTAAACTCAAGGCTGAGGCAGACTAATTTTGCTAGTTAAATTCTCTGAGATGTTTGAATGCGGGTACAATATAATTGGCTTTATTACTCATGCAATTTTTTTACATATGAATTTAGCATACAATGTGATGGGCTATGCTCCCAGCCCCAGAGAATGCACTGTTTTGCTTATCCACTAAAAAGACAAAGCACACCCCAAGGCATTGTTAAATTCCTTACCTATGGTCTGTACGTGTACCTGGACCTAAGAACGAGTTGACATTTTTCATACTAAAGTCTTAAAACTGAACTAAAAGCAACAAAGGACAGAATTTTTAACAAAAATCTGTGTACTGATGTCTTTCGTGGTACTATTAAACTTCTCATGAGTCACTACTGAATGATAAATTAAAACATAATATTCAGTAAGAAAAAGGTTTTCCAGTATCTAAAACCATCTTGACAATAGCTGGAAGATAATTTTAATATGATGCAGATTAAAATTGACCACTGTATAGTATTTTATGTTATTTGAACTGAAGACTGGGTGCATTTTCCCTCCTCCCAAAAGGTGTCAATTATGTAGTTCTTATTAGAATTTTACCACTCGGTTCCACTCATCCCCTAACAGAAGGATGAACAGTTTTGCTTCACACTCATTCCATCTCACCTTTTTCTCTGGAACCTGTCAAAAAACACACCGAGTTGTTTTTTTATTATGATTCTGGACTATATTATGTGGGTACCTTCTGACTAGAATCAGAACCGGCAATTTGAACTAAACCACTGAAACACAATTCAGATGAGAATCATTAATGCACAGGTGCAAGTTTCTTCTGTTGAGTCCCAGGAGCTTCATGGTTCCCCTTAGTCAGCACACTGAAATATTGTGCATTTTCATCATCTATGTTTTACAAATTCTCATGACAAAAGCAAAAGTTGCCACTGCATTGAGCAATGCAGTGGTCATTTTGACATAAATTTCTTCTTTGATAAGTATATTTCACACCAGTATTTGTTTTCTTGCTCCTACCTATTAAATGTTTGATACTGGTGATTAATTTCTAATCTCATTTTTATGAGTAACAAAATCAGCTCTCTGCTAATGTTTAATATACATTTTTCCCTTTAATATAAAATGCATATTCTCAACAGCTTTTAAATACCACTGCCATGAGCACAGTAACTCTCTTTTGTTATACAGATTATTGTCAAGCAGTAAAGCGTAATGAGACTAATTGGAAATTAATGATATAAATACCCAAGTAGTAGATTTTTAATTATCTTGTTGCAGAATTTATAATTAAGCAGGGAGATCTGTACATTCAATAATGCTACTCTGCTACCATCCTGACAAGACAAGCTAGAACTGGAATTAACATGTCCAAGATAACAATATCCAATCCAGTCAAACAATGTGTAAGAGATACCACCACGTGTATCACAAACCGATATTTTTGCTGAAGCCCAGTAGGTGTGCCATGGGGAATGTCAAGCATTTAGTGGCTCTGCTATTATCAGACTTTTATTTTGTCTACTACTCTATGCTTTTGAATATTCACACCAGACTGCTTGGTACAAGAATTAAATTAATGCATATAGAAAAAAGAAATATAAGACGTACATGGTCATGTAACTAGTCCCAACTAGCTGACACAGACACAGCTGAGCGCACTTAACATCACCAATTCATTAAAATTTGCACAGTTAAACAAAATTCCATGATTTCAGTATTTTCCACCATGAGTTGTAGTAGTCTCATCTTGGACATTTTGAAAAACAGAGCGCCTCTCATTTACATCAGAGAGAAGTTGTTATAACTTCAGTCCCACTGACGTCAGTAGCATTCATTGCATGATTAAACTCACTGTCAGTGTGGTCCTCAGAGAGCAGACGGAGCAATATTCATTGAATATGGTGTATGTGGTAAATCATATTCCCAACAAAAAGACCTATCCAGTTAGGATAGGTCCTAGCTAATCAGGACATTTGCAGTGGAAAATAAAAAATGCAACTTAAGATAGCCTTAGGAAGGAACTATTTCTATTCCTTTAAAGAAACAGGTTTTAGTGGATCTTGAAGTAAACCTATGGGAAAACACACTCTCCACTGAATTTTAACCTTCTTCCCCCACAAGAGCCCTGAACTTGGGTAACACCTGTCAGATGTGCTTCCAGAAATATTACTGAAGCCCACTGCCATTTTTCAAGTGAGGAATTACACCCTTTTGCATAAGAACAATATGAGCCATGAAGATGCTAAACATCCTTCCACATAGCCTGTTAGCAACCCTAGCATAGCTCAGAAACAGGAAGGTTAAAGAGAACAGCCTCTAGTACTACCACTCAGCCCTGAGCAGGGCATTTAGCATGGTGTCTTCTCCAAGCCTTAGACTGAGATAACCAGGCATGGGTCAAATCAACCTTTTAGTAGCCAATGCTCACCTGCCAATGCCCTGTACCTCACTGCAAACTATGCAGACTGAGCTTGCACCCTTTTCTCTGATACTGCTGTTCAGTTTCTTGAGGTGCATTGCTTGAACTTCTCATGTCCAGATAAGTTGGGTTCAGATTGAGACAGCTGCTCATATTCTTCAGTTTTATTTGAAGTAATCCACAATATTTATTGCAAGGCCACTATAGTAAGTTAAAGACTTTAAATTCAGTGACATATTCTGGTTTGGTGCACTGAATGACTTCACTCTACAGATACATACAATCAAGAAAGCATCTAACAATGGTGAGCATTTAAATAGCATGTAAAATGAAATGAGCATGTTATAATTAATGACTATATGACAGGTGCTAAAATATAATTGTTCATTTAACAGCATTTCTTACAGAGCGTTTGAGACATTTATGAACGTGGCTTTCACCCTGACTCTATACAAGCAAGCAGTTGTGCCCACATGACTTCTGTCAGTAAAATGGCAATTACAACTAAGAATTTTCCTCACTTGGATCAATGCAATGTTATTTAATTATCCCTTTATCCAAATTATACTCTTTGACCCTTAGGAAATTATTCTTTTAGTGATATGATGGGGACCAGCTCAAATACCACGATTAAGAAAAACATTTCACAAAAACATACAGCCTAAGGAAAATGTTATGGGCTACTCGGGTCAACTCTGCTAAGGCTGTTTTGGCAAGACTATTTTAGAAAAGAAACACAGGGAAGACCACAGAAATGCCAGTAATATGTCTATGTAAAAACAAGTTGCTTTCTATTTCTGATAACGTCTGTCTTTCATATTCCTGTGTAAATGACTGTTTTTGTGATTTGGATTTCTCTGGTTTAGTGAACCATATCTTTGGGGAGGGGCTCAGGGGGAGTTCAAACAGTGACTGTGCTGTGCAGAAGCTCATGTTACAAAGCCATGGGGATAATGACGAATTAGACTTTCAAGTGGCTCAGGGTATCAAAAGCAAGAAACATGACTGCAAGAAGGGAGCCATTAAAAGCTCCCAGAGACCTGAGGCTTTTTGGAAACACAAGGAATAAGTGCAGACTTAAATAGTGCTTCATTGGTGTCTCCCAGCAATGGCTGCCAGCAGTGAGAACATAAGCCAGAAAGTAGGTTTAGTTCTTAGAATAACTGGTTCTGATGCACTTCACATCTCAGTATTTTCCTGTTAGATCAGGCAAGGAGACTAACTATGAAACTGTATTGCAGATGCTGAGGAAAATTGCATTCCACTTAAAACTGAAAATTTTAAAACTGCAAACACATATCCTTGAAAAGAGTGAAAAGTGGGAAACCTAATCGTTCATTAACATAAACATGCAGTCTGAATCTCTGAAAACAAAAACAAACAAATTATGATGGTGATCTGGGACAAATATCTCAGAATGATACTACTGAAAGACTGTATTTGCTCTTGACCAGTTAGATTTGCAAATAAAGAACATTTTGCACTTCAGGTTGATATTGTGAACATTAAAAAGGGTATAAAACCTCTCAAGAATAACACTGTGATGGGCATGCGGAGCTCAAAATCAGATACATAAGTAGTATTTTGCAACCAACAGAAACAATACAAGCCAAGACAATGACCAGTGCTTGGAAAGAGATGCATGAACTTCAGAAGTTAGATCACTGTGACAGTGTTCACAAGTGCTAGCAGAAGTCACATCTCCCAGCATGATATTTTACCTGTTTTGTAACAACAGGAGACTGTTGACTTTTTTTCAAGTTTGTGATTACCACCTGGATCCTTTTCTGTGGTATTGCAATGCAGCTAGTTTTTCCCCATCCTGTGTTTGTAAAACTCATTACTGTTGCCTAAATGTGGCAAAAGTCTGGCAATTGCACTGTGTTTTTGTGCCACAAACATAATTTTGAATTCTAATTTTGCTCTCACTGTATTTGCAGTTCTTGCTGTAAGTTAATAATACTGCAAACTATAGAACAAAAATGTACCTGTGTCAGAGCATTTCAGAGCCAGTAGGTACACCTTTCTGACAACAAACCTTTGAAAACTCTTTGCCAAATATAGTTTCCAGCCAGTGTATGATTCTTAGAAAGTTCCCCGGGCTCTAAAAGCAATTTTATGGATATGTTTCTCAAGGAACCACAGAACAAAAGAGGTGATGAAGCAAGTCACTGTATTCATTCACAATGACAACAGCAGAGGAAAAACTAAGTCTAAAAGGCAAAGTCACCACACAGCAAACAGATCAAACTCGCACTCTAATTTCAGCCAACTAGTATCAAAAGCATACCTTCAAATTTGCTGGAAAATATCCTGCTATTGGTAACTGTTGTAAGCAATGACCCTTCCTCGGACTCCGCCTAAAGTGATGTTGACAAGTTAAATATAAATATAAATTGGATAAAAAAACAATTTCACCAACGGTACGAAATCGCCTTGGAAACTACATGCATCATGAGTGGTAAGTACATTATCCTCACAGTTTTTCTTAGATCAATCTAAAATTATGATGTTGAAGTGACCTCTGAATGCATACAAGACAGCTTCAATTCCAGCTTACAGAGATTTAGCTTGCTATTGCTAATACTGCACAAAGCCTTGTATGCTTATGCCATATTGATGGCGGAAGCTGATTGCTTCACAGAATGTCCTTTGTTAAGTGAAGTGAGTGGCATTTAGAATAGATTAATGGCAAAAATAACCTGGTTATTTTTCCTTCTTGCACAAATGTAAACAGTGCGGACTGATAGATAAGATTGGGCTGGGACCTAAGAGCCCTGAGCTTTTGATTAGTCCATTGACTGATCTTGGACAGGTCACTTTCAACTCAGACTACCTAAGTTTCAACACTGGGAGCTGATAAAATTTCTTCCCTTCAAAAGGTGCTTTGATTTTTATGGACTAAAATTCTTTCTAAGAACTAAGTATTCTTTCTTCCTTTGTTTCTTCTCCTATATCAAGCAAATTTTCATTTCAGTGACTTTGTAGCAATAGTTTCTTTTGAAACCCCTTTCCTCTGCAGTAATATCCAACAGTATCTTTTTCATCCCTCTTATGTATCAGGTGCCCTAGTCTCATACAGTTCTTGTCAATTTGTGGATATGTAATTCACTATTTCTTACTAGCGCTTGCCACAAATTCAGTATGTCCTTTGGTATAAGCTTTAAGGAACCACTTTAAAGTGAAAAAGGCAAATATCAACTTGTTCTCAAGGTTTCTGCTTTGTTCCAACACCACACTTACTATTTGGAATACTGCAGTAATTTCCTGCTGGTACTTTGATCCAAGAACATCATGAGCTATGCAGGTGGTTTCTGTCACACTGTCATTCATATTTCTGACAGATTTTGAGTCTGCATAATATTCCCTGATAAATTTCTTAATGTGATCTGTGCCAGGAAAGGAAAACTTATGTTCTGCCAGCTTGCTGACAAACCCTATCTACGATATCAGACTTCTGCTCAGTCAGTAATGCAAATAAAACTTCAAATCACAGTGAGAAATACTGAAGAACCTTGTAGAAGAAGGCCACTACACTTGACCAGGCTGACTCACTAAATCACAGGGTTATGTGTAATTTGTTGCATAATCATAATCTTGGTTTTAACTAAGAAAATATCTTTAGTCGAGTCTGGAGTTCAGCAAACCCACCTACCCTCTCCCATTAGCACAATGCAATCTTTCAAGTCAAGCAACATTGTAATGCAAGAACAGCATCTGTCAATAACTCCCCTTAAGTTGAAGATAGAAAACCAAGGAGGGTTATTCTGTTTCAGCTTCTTAAAGGACTCTTCACTAACAACTTTGACTTGGCGTAGGAGTAAGCAGGAATAGTACTGAAATTTCACAAGTCAGCCTCATGCAGGTTGCCTGGAGAAGAGGTCAAAGACAAAACTATTCTGGACTCCAAAAAACACATGGAAACATAGAAGGTGTTCAGTGCCCTTCCCAGCTATCTAATCACTCTAATGGAGAATGAAATGAAATCTACTTTCATCTCTAGCACTTTTTCATACTATGAAATTTTAAAAGCCAAATCCATATAAGATTCTAAATTGCATATCACAATGCACAAAATATCCCTTTATTTATTTTCCTGATGTAAAAGTACTGAAATGTCTACACTTTGACACAGTCCTCTTACACAGACAATATATTCACTCATTCTAAAGCTGAAACCTACTTTGAAATGTTCTTTTGTCCTACCATAATTAATCAGCAGCTGGATGTAGTGACTGAAGAAATTCAGAAGATAACGTGGATTAGGGACATTCCCACACACATCACTTCTGAGGAGTTTCAGGTCTTCTCCCTTCCTTACTATTTCCATTGAAGTTATTCCCTCCTCCCCTCCTTCCCCTCTTAAAACTTCTTTTGTTACACACCATTTGATTCCTCCATTTTTAGTAGTATTCCAGCATGAGATGTTTTGGGAAGGCTTTGATTCTAATGTACAACGATATAAGGTCACAGGAGAGACCTTCAGCTAGAGTTGAATGTCACAGGATCAGGGAAATAAAGGCAGCTCTTTGCGTCTAACCTTCCTGGGTATGAACAGAGCTCAGGTGACATGCAAAAATAAATGCTGAAATACTAAATAATAGCATTTATTTCTTAGGTAAAGATTTTTCACTAGCATAGCAGTCATTCATAACAACGTGGACAAATTTTCATGCACTATAAGAATTCTAAACAATGTATTTTAAACATTTGTTTGCTGTGATAGTACCCAAAATTCCCAGTGGCAGATAAAGACATCATTGTACCAGCTGCTGTACAAACAGAACAGAAAGCTGATTGCTACCCCAAAGATCTCACAACATGTTATCCGAGAAATGAGTACACTGATATGTTACCAAGTCTGAATTTTGTTTTAAACTTTCAGCAATGACTGGTGAGAATGAATCTGCATCCCACAGTAGTTTACTTACAGGCAGAATCAATTATGCTTTGAGTCATCTTTATGAGGTTCAAAAATACAGAGAAATTACAACTATACCTTGTTAAAATAAGATTCCTTGTTTGCTTATAGATAGTTGCCAGGGAGCATCAATCGGAGTGAAGCTACAAGTGATTTGCTTAAAACAGAATGAATAAATGCACAAAGTGAATATTAAACATAATTACTGGATCTCCAATGGGCCAGTTTAGACAGTGAATAAACGCCCAGCGAAGAAGTGGAACTGGTTTCACATTTCAGCAGTCGGCTTTCAACAATGACAAACACAATAGCTAAACCAGCTGAAATAGTTTATTTTCTATATCCGCTATCCTAACCTCAGTATACACCATTTTTACACAGATGTGACATGTTTCTTGCAGGTCATTCTAAGGAAGGCAGCTCTGCGAGTCCTGAAGATCAGTATCGTTTCCTGTTTTAAGCACCCACCTGTGCTGCTCTAATTTTTTTCAGTTGACTCAGTTGAAACGATAACTTTCTAAACTTACAGTAATATTTAGCACATCTTTAAAGGGTGCAAATAGCTAATGAATGGTGATTGCAGTGATAATTACACTTGCCAGGAAGTGATGAATCATTTCGAACTCTCTTACTGGTCTTATTTTAAAACTAAAAACTTGGCACTTATCCTTTTTTTATTTTGGCATATGTCCAAAAAGCTGCAGCACATTTTTCTAGACCAAGGGTTAAAACAGAAACACAGAAAAATGTAACAAGAAAACAACGGCTCGAAGAAGAGAAAAAGAAAGGAAGAAAAGCCAATGACAACAGAAGTCCAAGAATTTCTAGAGATGTGGTCTGAGGCTCTACTTAAACTGCTGGAATATTAAGCTTTCCACACTTGTATAAGCAGGAATCACAGACTAAAGCTCTAGAAAAAATGCTGAACAAGAACTTAGAGGAGTTTTAAGATATGATGAAAGAGCTGCAGAAACCCAGTTACACGTAAATGCATCTAAGAAGAGGAGAATGGCTAAGAAGACAGAGTTAAGTTTGTTTTTTGTGATATGTTGATACTTCAGTGAAATAATGAGTGCTATGTCCATTATCTGAGCAAAATCTTCTAACAGTGGAATTTATCAGCATCACAGATTGAGGCAAGACTATGAAAAGTGTCTTAAAGTCCTCTGCTTAGTTTACATCAGAAGTTAAAGGCTGGGCACTTAAGCACCCTAGTTACTTCCTAGAAGTCCAGACTTCATTTCTCAATTTTATCTGAGATTTAATAAAAAACTAAGACAAAAGTCAGTTACTCCTGAGCATAATTTATGTCCTGCACACAGCTATGCTCTTCACAGACATAAACTAAGAAAACAATGTTTAGAAACTTTGGTTTAGAATAGTTAAATTGAAGCAAAGGAGCATTTTCTGTTTTATCCAATTACAGCATTAATGAACAAGTAGAATCAGCAGTATCTTTTAAAGAGGAATAAGAAATAAGAAATACTTTCCTCTTCATGCTTTTTCTCAAAGCCTTTGAGCACTGAGGATTACATGAACACTGAGAGATGCCTGGCGAGCGTTTGGTTTGAACATTTTCACACTCATGTTCTCCAACAGCCACTGAAAAAGAAGGTCTCTGAATGGCTTAAAAGTAGCAGGCAGCATTGTTTGATTTTTCTGTGAGCTGATCTGCCAAGAAGAGATTAGAAAGTTCAAGCATCTGCTCCTGACCCTGACACAAAAAGACACAAAACTACAACGAAGATTTTTTTTTTCAAAAAGTCTGCTTGGACTAGCAGTAAATGTTAAATAAAATGAGTACTGGCAGCCTGTAAGTTCACATATGAATTGCCCCAAACATTCGTTGCATTTAAATTCTGGGGTTTTTCTGATTATCAGTATTTTGCATTTCATCACATTTGTCAGACTTTGAGTCCCTGGAAGAAGCACCACTAACAGTGCAGCTTAACAGCTACGCCAGCAGCTTGGAACCTAAACAGCCCAGAGAATAATGCCGAGAAACCTCTAAAATCTTTTTAGCTGCTGTACTGCAAATAATAATAACAAGTGCTTATAAGGTTAAAACTTGTACAGAAGCTTAATGATCTTGCTTTTATTTTGCAAGGAAATGTTTTTCTGTGCGATTCTGAATTAACAATACCTATCTTAAATGTGGAGACTGCATTGCCCTACTTTTGATGCCTTTTTAGTTTCCAATTTTTGTCTAAAGTATCAATTTCATGCCATGTTTTTTTATTATTCCCGTGTGTTTTCCTGCTATTTATTATGGGTCTAACACTACTTCAATTTGGAAAAATGACAGAAAAAAATCCAAAATTACTATAAATAGTCTTTTTAAAATTCATTATAACTTTCAAAAACTGTGGATGAATCTGCCTATCTCCAGCCCCTCAGATACGTTTTTGGCAATGGTATGCAGTGCTGCTACCTCTAAAGACGATTCTTACATTTTGTTAAGTAAAAGAAAGTATCCAATTCATTTCTTTCCCCACAGTTTCTGAGGGCCAATTGGTGTTGGTGACTTGAATTGATATTGGTGTATTTAACTTCACATATTTAAGTGCTCTAAAGCATTCAAGTTCATCTAAGTAACAACATGTGAAAAAGTGTCAGTCAGATTTGACAGGTATTTTGAAGGAAAAAGTATCACTATTAGTAAGAGGAATTTTCACCCATATATATACATATGTTTAACACAGCTGAATATGAAAAAAATAAGTATTATTTATTCTATTTTATCAGCCAAAAGTATAGTTATATAAGAATCAGCAAAAAGGAGATAATAACTTTCTGTGATACATGAAGGCAGCATGCTTATCATGACATTTACGCCTACTCAGATGTTCATCTGCGAAAGTCATATTGACAGCTTAGTACTTGAAGTCATCATTGTTCACAGACACATACAATTAATAGCTAGACAGTAATGAGATGTAAGTCTACATGAGTATGCAGAGGGTGGAAGGTTGTGGTGCACCCACATATATCCACTATAAAAACTCCCTGTTGCAAAGAGTGTCTTTATTAGCAAACCAGGATAAATCAAACTAAAATACCATTTTTGTGAACCCTGTTTAGAGCTACTTTCCAAGTCTGGCCACTGTCCAGAATCTTTCATTTGTAGGCTCGGGGGGAAAGGGTGAGGAGGGGTTTCAGAACTCGTTCTCCCTGTGTATTGTTGTATTTAACTAGATACCACTCCCTCATCTTTGCAAGGTGGACTTGGGAAAGTCCCATCACGATAAAGCACCTGAACAAATCAATAACCATTTGTCTGGGGCTCTTACTAGAGTTCCCCGATGAGCTGATTGCATAAAATATCAGAAAAGTAAAAGATGCATGAACTTCCCAACCTTGAAACAGTTTACAATCCAGTAAGAAGCCTGCAGAATTTAATATTTCTTATGGGATAGGTATTTTAGCTTTTAATCCGTTTTACCAGTGACTCCGGATTTCAGAGGCCTCAGAAGTCAGTCCAGAGAAATGAAGTCTCATGCAGGCATATACCAGGGGAAACACTGAATAATCAAAAACCCCAGAGGCAAGCAGGAGTAGAGATGAGAAGAATTCAATGTAACTTTCTAGTCAAGTGATTTGGTTAGCTGGTTTTGCCACCTTTGAGATTAAAAGAAAAAAAAAAAAAGAAAAAAGCTGGCAGTCCCCTAAAAATGAAAAGCCAACACAGAAATCAACACTGACATTGCAGATACTGGAATTATCTAGAGTGTATAGCCCTCACTACATATCAGCTCCGACGCATAGTTCTGTACATGTGATTAGGTATGTCAAGAATGAACAGTAGTCACAGACATGTCTCATGGTGGTAACATGAATGTGTGTGACACTCTTCCCTGTTTTTCTTTCTTTCTTATATAAAGCAAAATATTAGGCATATTAATAAATTCTGATAGTTTGTGTTCATATATATTTCATGTTTCCAAAATGTATTTTCCTTTCCCCATTTTTTTTGTCTTAACTATTCCTTTTACATATGTTTTTAATACTTTTGTTCTTGCAAAGAAATAGCAATGAGCCATTCACCCGAAAAGTGCACATTTCCCAAAGCCCCATTAACACGTGTTTCTCTGAAATGTATTAGGTTTACTTACCAGATTTTACTGTTGAAGAAGTCCCTCAGCACCACCAGTCATTCATATTACTTTAGCCTCTTTCTCTGAGAGGCGAAGTGTTAAAAGAAACTCTCTTGCTAGCAAAACACAGTGACATGACCAAAACGGAATCAATTGCAACTAAAAATTAAGCCTTTATTCTAGGTCAGGTACTAGTTCACTCTCTTGCTCTCAGAACAACAGGTATTTGTTTAATAGTCCCAGATACATTAAAGTTTTTGTGCTACTGGAGCTCAAAGAACTACTTGAAATGTTTGAGAAGTTGTTTGATTGCCATGTATATAGACAGTATAAGCAATACGGTCATAATGAACTACAGCAGACGGGAATCATGACATTAACAGGAATGTGGAACAACGACCCAATTTATAACAAGGAACCGCAATTAAATGCGAGTTTAGGACTTTGCAACCTAATCATTCTGTAATGAGTAGGACAAAGCTATTGATCATTATTTGTAAGTGGGGGGGGGCAATCTGACCATATTATTTGAGTATATTGTTTAGAAGCTGACTGATAAAAAACGACTAGCACCTTCAGAGAGGGGGCAAAAAATGTGAAAAGCCAGCCTTTGGGTTTAGCTTGAGTGAGAAGTACTTTAAACATCAAGAAAAGTCTTACCTGTCACAATACTTCTTAATGCTAATGAATGAATGTTGAAAGAGAATTTATTGGTATCGTTTGGTCTGTTTTGCTAGAACAAACCCATTTAGTAAGGAGTCAAGAGAACATGCAATCATGTCAGGATTTCATGTTGTATTGAAGTGACTAAAGGCAGAAGGAATGTAGCATGCATCTTTCAGCAAAAATGGAGGGGACGACAACCCGCTCCATAAATATTGCTGTCATCTACCTTTAAGTCTATTTTTCCAAACATTACTAGGAAGAGAATCAAATAACACATTTAGAAACAAAAACAAGTGCATAACCTTGAAAGGAAGTGAGTGATTTTGTGAAAGGAAAAAAACCACTTTTTTTCTCTGCTGCTTTCTCTTTGTGAGTCATACTCTGGGAGTGGTACCAGAACATCTTGTTGTCCTATTTCTATGGAAAAAATCCTTGAGCAAGTTCATTCTTAATTAAGTTAGCACGGTGCCAAGCAAATGTAAAACACTGCATCTTTGATTCAGTGTTTTCTATTGTTCCGATTGCAGTGGGGGAGGGAGGGAAGCAATCTCATGGTTTTGTTAACAGTGCTTCAGCACTGGCATTGCTGTGAACGGCACTGGGGTAACATTTCCTTGTGTTTGTCAGCCTCAATGAGGGAAAATCTTTAATACAATTTAGGGATTCTGTTTCTCAATACACCAGTTTCAGCAGTGAATTAATACTTGTACCCCGGCTCTGACAGTTCATTCCCATGCCACATCCGTTATCCCTTTAATTGTGTCAATAAACCAGATCCTTGAAATTATATGGATTCCTACAAATAATCTGGATTAAAGGTAACTCTCCTTTCCAAAAAAGGGTGGGGAAAGTAAGAGAGAAAAAACTAGTTTGACTACTGAAGTAAGCACATGTCATTGCATCCAAAGCTGTGGATTGAAGCTGACACAGATAAGTGGGATAACTTCTGGTGTTAGTAATTTTTCCCACAGTATAAATGCGACCTCTTTATGCTTACTAAATTTGTTATGAAAGTTTTAATGTGAACAGAAAAGAGCTACCTTCCATTGAAGTACAAGTGCCTGAATAGAAGTGTTATAATTGTATAACCACATCACTATAATTGGTAATATATTGCTGCTCAGATAATGCCTTCGTTCATTTTCACTTTCATAATTCACTTACACAGATAAGGCAATCTGGGCAGCTGCAATCACATATGACATATGTAGGCATTGGTACGTTGTGGATAATGAAATTAAAAATTAAAAATGATAGCCTACATTTGCTTATTAGCAGTCTACTTTTGGTATAAGACAGTTTACTGAGTAAAATATCTCTTTTATATGTGTAACTGCTAAGCTTAATTTTTTACACATGAAGGAATGGCAGATTCACAATGCTAGGAATGGCTTAGGGAAGCATAGGGAAACAAATATTTGTGATGGGAAGAGACATTTTGTAATGGGGTAATAATGCAAAAGAAAAGAGCTCTTTCAATGGGGAAGGCTGGATTTAATCATGAAGTGAAGCAACAAAGGCTTTTGTGTTTCTGACACTTTCCTCTGAGGCAACTCAGCAGGGAAAAAACAAAACTTCTAACTTTTATTTGTTATACACTTTTAGCAGTGCTGAGTGTATAGTGAGAAGCCTTCAGCTACCTATAAAAATGTGAGTACAACATTTAAGACTTCATCACTTACTTAATGTGGTATATACTTCTACTATTATATCAATACTGTACAATATTGTGCGTATCATGCTAGTTGTATGCTGCACTAGAAAGGAATGCAATGTGATTATCTGGTTTAAGTGCGGGTGGCATTAGATAAAACTGTCCCTTCCCATCTATGTCTCCCTTTCTCCCTGTTCCCATTCCCCAAATAACTACAGAAAAACTGCTAAAATAAAATTTTTTATGATGCTGTGCAACTGTTTTTTCTTTCAATGTCTAATTCTCTTCATCTGCATAGTCAAAGCTTCACAGTTGCATTAAACATGGGATCTATTCATGACGATCATAATACAAATTACAATCTGCTGATTTTATTGTTAAAAATAAATGTAGTGACAAACCAGGACACAATCAAGTGCATGTGAGCTGAGGAGCCCATCCTTAGTTTGTCTATCTGCAAAAACATAGCTCATTAGCAAGAGTGGCAAAAATCCAAAATCATAGCAATAAATAGCAAATTTGTTGCAATCTGTTTCTGTGTTACTACTATTGCTGCAGCCAAGTGATAGACAAAGGGAGGTAAACACATTTCTTTCCTTTGGGAGAAGGGAAAAGAAAAAGGGGGGGGGGGGGAGGAAAAAACCCAAGAAGCTTCAGGGAATCATTCTTTTCCTATCAGGTGACTTGCTCACTTAGCAATTAAGAAAAGAAGAATCACATCCAGTAACAACTAACTTCGAAAAATTATAACATACTTGACATAGCCCAGTGTTCATAAAAAGGAGTAACCAATAAAACTTAGCCAAATTCCACTGCATCCATCAAATAGTGTGCTCTTCTGTCACAATAAAGTAAATCTGTTTTGAGGTCTCATTTATTTTGTTGTAATTCAATAGCCTCCAATTATACTGGTGTAAGTGAGACCAGAACCAGGCTAATTTTATTAAATTATGGACTTGATGGAGAAATCACAGGCTGAAGTTCTCTGGTCTATGTTCTATGGGCATGACATCAACTGTATTATGCTAATTATGACACAAAAACTATTACATACCTTTTTTTTTCCTCATTCAAAAACCCAAAACCTCTTTTACATTGTCCATTTCAGAAAAATCTGGAGTTCAACACCACATTTTACCTGAAGGAATGAACTGAATGTCAGATCTTGACATTTTCTTACCTCTCTGAACTGCAGTCTTCCAAAGCTACAAGATTTTCAGATCTTTCAGGCTGAACCACAAAGTCCCAGTACAGCCAGGAACTGGATTGCCTTTAAATATTATTAGATCCTAATGGATTGGATAAAAGCTGATGACTGAGCAAGTAGAACCCATAGCTGGGCCGTGAAGTACTTCTTGCTGAGATCCAGAATTGCATTATGCAGCAGCCCTCTTGTGAAAATCATCAACTAATTTTCAGAAGTGAAGCATCATATGGAAATTTTTGAACTCATGCCCATGTATAAAGCTGGAATTGGTCCCATGCATGTGGTAGTCTGCCAACTTCAGTAAGGCATGGGTGCCAGCTAAAGACAGATTTAATATAGCTTGCACAATGTAGAAAAATTTCAGTTCCATGCCAGGAGGATCATCATAATGTTAATCATTGTCAAATGATAAGAATGCATTTTAGTGTGAGGTATCACATCTGTTGTCACTTTACATTGTTGTTATAGAGCTTTACACAGTATCTTTCTGAGTCTACTTCAATGCAGTCACCGTATGTAAAGCTGCAATACTGTTTTTCATTACTGAGAATGAAAAGAATACAGTTAATCTCTAAAACTTCTATGAATTCTACCTTTTCCTTGAGATTCTTCCCCTCAAAATCTTCCTCTACTGAAGCTGATGTCCTAAAGTATAAAGTTTCATTCTATTCCCTTGCTTGTTCAAACTAAGCATGTATTTGAGATTACATTTCACATATAAAGATAAAGGTTGAAAAGCATTTAAAAATCACGTTATATTAATAATCATGTTTCCCCAGATAGTAACATGATTCAAGGACTCTGCAACTTCTGAGTTCTCCTCTCCCAAAGCAATGAGATGATTTTAGCATTGAACTGATGATGAAAATGTTCTGAACTTTCAAACTTAAAACTCTTAAGTAAAACTCATAGGAAATTATATTCTTTCGTTAATTCATTATCCACTTTTTACGTTTTGCTTTCATCTTGTATGTGAACACAAGGATATTTTCAAACTACACGCACCGGCATTCTGGATACAGCCCTTTGTCATAAAGCAAAGAAGATCAGCACAGTGCTAAAGGGCTAAATATGAGCTCATGCTAAGACAAGGTTGACTCTCTCATGTATCCAGAATGAATCTGGTCAAAGCTGAGTGCAACTCAAGGGAGAAATAGGTGACAGAGATGGCTCCATATGGCTTATGCCCACCTGAGCCACATAATTTTTCCAGAAAGTAATAACGTTAACATATTATGGCATGTTTGTCAGTGTCAGACTGTAGCAGAGCTGGTATGTGATGCTAATAGCAAGATTCTAATGAAAGAGCAGAAATACAATTAGAGGACCAAATCAAAGCTAAGATTTTCTATAAGTATTCTAATACCGTGTTTACTTCAAACATCAGGACATGCATTGTCACAGTTGTATTAAACCTATCACAATTTAGTCTTCTAAAAGGCTCTAAGTGTTTGAACACAAACTTTGGTTTAGGCTGTAACAGTGATAGGAGCAACTCAGAAAGTTTGGATTGAGCTAGAAACTGTTGTAATCTTCTGGGATGCTCATATCCTGTGTTTACCTCATGTCCATTTCTAAAACAGACTTGCAGCTGTTGTACATTCACTTTTAAACCTTTTTGTCCCTATCTGCTATGTAGGCAAACCATTTTTGTCTCAGCTAATGTTCAGTTTCACACAGCATATGAACCACATTCCATCTACAACAGGGGTATATGTGCGTGTTCTTGGAATACTGAAGAATAAAACAATCGTTACTGGTGAAGGAAAGGGGAAAGTTTTGATATATGAAACCAGAATTAGGAATCGTAAGGCCTAGGCCATAAGTGTTCATGAACTGCCTGTTTGGCATTCTTGGAAATTCAGTTTCTGTTTCACGGGACAGAACTACATCACCAATCTTTCATTTCTTACCAAAAAGATCATCTGACATAAACCATTTAACAACAGAAAGCTACTAAGTATGCATCATACTTCTTTTAATTACAAAACCGGGAAACCAATTAATTATATCAGTTCAGAAGTGTGTTGAACCAAAATGTTTTCACACTTTCATGCCTAGTTACTTCTACATATTATATATTTAAACATTTCTGGAACAGGAGGGATGTTCTAGCAATCAACTGGAGACAGAATCTCTTTTTGATGTGTCGCTCACACAAGGCAGACAATGGCTAACCAAACTACTCAAGAGAACAACTAAAAATAGAATTAAATATTTCTCTCTTGGAGGCAAAGCTTCCTCACAGTTATCACTAAACTATTTACATGTATATGCTATTAACATTCTTCATTTTGACATGTCTTTGACAATTTTTTTTAATATTTCTACAGAAACAAGCAATATTAAATCAATCTGCATAGAAAGAAACTTCAAAGTCAAAAGGCCCAAATAAGCCAAAGTTTTTATCTATGGCATTTTAAGTTAAGAACATACTACACCTGACAAAATTTACATAAACCAGAAAGTATCTAGTAGAAATAAACTTATTTTGAAGAGTATAAATTTTTTTCACTCCTTTGACATATATTCTCACCACTGTACTTCCTATCACCTAATGATTGCAGCTTTCTTTCCAGAGGTAAGTGTGCTATTTCACTCAGTAAATCAAAACATTTACACAGTTTTGAGGAGTCTTCATGGTGAGAATAGGAAGGAAGGGCTCAACACTTTCCAGCACAATATTATAATGCACCACTGTTAAAAGCACCAAATGCATGCACTACATGGAGAGACTGAGACATAAATTTCTTCTCATTATTAACTTGGACTTGTAATCAAGTTAAGCTTTACAGAAAAAAGAAGAAAAAAACCAAAAAACAACAACAACAAAAATAAAAAAACAAACCCAATGTATTTGTCTGTAAAACACACTGAAAGAACTCTTAAGTACACACACACACAAAATAGTCCCAGGTAAATTAATTTGAAGTCTCATTTTTGTTCCAGTTATTTAGAATTAAGACCAATAATGTCTGTTCAAGAGACACACAACACTAAAATAGGGTTTCATTGTCACAGCAGTATATGGCAGGGAAAAGGCTATTATATCTCCATCTTACTGCCACTAACTGTTATAGAATTATCCCATACACCTGGTTTGTAAACTTTAACTGATGTTACGGCTGGTGAAGGTGTCTTAGTAGCCTATGAAACATATATTCTGAATTACCAAAGAATGAATACATGATCAGAGAAAACCTTCTTTGATACTTTAGCAGTTTTCTGTGAAAGAGAAACATCTGATTTCCAATTACCCATAAAATCCAAGGTCTTTCTAGTGACGTCAAAAAGAATTAAATCAGAGTTGGTCAGTAGTTTTCTAATTGAACTTTTTCTCTGATGGAAAATGTCAGATTTTGTGCACAGCTTACTTTGCTCATAAAATTATATCTGTCTTGGAGATTCCTTGACTACAGGTAACTATTCCACTGAGTTGCTCAGAGCTGTGGTCCTGGGTCATCTTTGGCAGCAGAGGGACTAGAACCACTGGTTTTCAAATAACCAGTTTACTGCCACCTCAGTTTATGGTCTTGGAAGTAGAAAAAGCCAGAAAAAAATGTTGATAGAAAATTTTTAAAAGACATTTCAGAATACTTGTTCTTCTGAGGATTTAATTTTGGTGGCCTTTTTCAAGTTTTTTTTAAGTATTTCATTTTCTTCAGAGCAGGAATTCTGCATTCCAGCCCACCCTAATGGAAATCAATGCCAATGATGTAATGCTTTTTGCAGCGCACTTGCCTGTGCATCAGAAAATAACACACTGATGTTAAAAAGGGACTGTCAAAAGGGACAACCATTTGCAGCTCCAGCTGAGCCTGGCATGTTTGGCATCTCTGGCAAACAGGTGTCTCAGTTACCTTAACTGAAAGTATTTGGGGTTAGGAAATACAGTGATACTAATAAAAATCTTCACTTTAGAGGACAAAATTTCAAACCTTCATCAATCCTTTAATAAAAAGGGAAAAGAAAGCTACTGAATACGACTAAGTGGTGTCAGAGTATTAAAAAAAGAAAGAAAGAAACTATTCAAAACACACAGTGAATAAAAATACAAAACATATAACTGCAGGTAAGCATAATGTTAGATGTTGATTCTTCAATACACTCTGCAGACAAAACAGCAGAAAATAAACAGCAATAGTACTTCATTTCAATTTTTCTAGGCAGAAAACCAGTTCTGTATTGTAGAGGAACAAAAGTAAGAAGTAAATACTACCCAGTAGTCTGTTCCTTAGTGTCTTTCTGACATAAATTACACTAACAGTGAACCACTCAAATGTAACTGCCTCCAAACACTATTTATCAGAGAAATTTACAACAATTAAATGTCTGCATAATATTTATGGAGGCTACTTGTTTTCCTGGGGGCGCCAAAAGTCTGGAGAAGGGCTGGGTCAAACAAACTGCAGCCAATGTCAAACAATAGATAATGGAGCGTAAGCACTTGCATAGACAAACATCTTCCTTTAGATCCTTCCCTGTTAAATAACACTGCATCGAATAATATCTCCATTATGCTTGGAAGTTTGCACTGCTGTAATTCAACAGTCTCTAAAGCTGAAAAAAATCCTTAAATAAATAGCAACAAAACCATACAAAAATGCTGAATGACTATGACTACAAACATTTAGTTATGCCAACATGCAGCAGCCATGAGACCAGTGAGGAAGACTTGAGAAAAAGCACATTCCTTTTTTTTTTTTTTTTTTTTTTTAAAACTTTGGAGAGATATTTGTAGAACTACTAGTTCTGGAAAAAGTAAAGCTTTAATGCATGTCTCACATTTTTCTGTTCTCCAGCAGATGATACCTCAAGGTATACTGGCTTCTCTGGAAGGTCTAAAGTCGGATGTATTTGCCTAAATTGCCAACCAAAGAAGCAGCTTTGGAATACTTTTTTTTCATCATTTTATGACACTGACTCAGATAAGCATTGCTTCTCTTATTCCAAAGAACCCATATTAAACCCCATGACTGTCCAGCTTTGTTGTACAATAAACAGCACAATGGCAGCTAATAAGTACTCATTCTCAGGGCATTCAGGTCAAGAAAAAAATCAAAATTTTAATATAGTAGTTTTCACCTTTTTTTGATTTGCAGACACTCAAAATATTGCCAGTGGTGGCAAAGAGCTTTATACAACAAAGGCAAACAATAGGCTTAAGGGGGGTTAGATTTCAGTTCTGTAACTGCTAGTTATAGATTACCTAGCAGTACTTAACTGATTCAGTTGAGGTGCAAATACGTGATTACAATTGTCTTGAATTAGCCAAAGTACACAACGCAGATGTTTATACTGGCCTTCTGTCAGGCCAGCTTTCTGTTAACTGCAGGAGAACAGATGTTATCTGATGCATCATAAAGCTGGAGTGACATGGGCAGTACTTGATCTTCACAAAATCTGCTAGTTCAAAGTTAACCTTTCAAAAATACTGGAACAAAATTGAACCCTCAGGATAAGTTCATATTGGATCAACACTTTCCTGTTTTGATCTAATACTAGGTGCCCTAGAGTAGGATTTACAGTATCACGGAATCAAGGACTTAAAACATGAGCAGTTTAAGACTATGATTGTTTTGTTGGAGAGCTGCTCAAGCAGGACCATCTCCTTTCACTTTAATTTCAGATATTCCCACCCTTAGACAACGTCCTCCATTGTAAGGATGCAACTAGGTATGGAAACATAGAAGGAATCCAACCTAGGACCTCATTCAAGTTTAAATTTATAGTTGGGGTAAAAAAAGTTATTACAGGTTATTTTTAACACAGAAGAATTCCCTGCATGGCATCAAAACCAGTCATAGACAGCTAAGAAAGATAGCACGGAGGCAGCAATGAGAGCTGGGAGACAAGAATGAATCATGGGAGACAACTTACTCCATGATGGCTGCTGAAAAAGGTCATCTTTTAGGGATCACGTAGCTGACAAACTCCCTCAGCGCACAGAAGACCAGTTTGGAAATCACTTTTCTAGCAGAATCCACAGGAGTAAACACAACAAGTCATGTTAACAGAATTTGACTTACGCTTATGAAATTACATATGCTGGCAAACAGTCAGAATCACCCAAACTTTCAGGAGCAAGTCGCATACTCCTTTAAGAGCACTATTCCTTGCATATATATATTCAGAGAATGTGTGTCTATGGTCTGAGTCACAGACTAGTCTGCAGCCAGCTGCAGCCTTTAGCAGATATTGAATGCCTTTAGTAGTTCTTTACAAGTAAGTCTAAGCAGTTTTCTAAAAGAAAAGAGAGGTCTGGGAGAAGGCTGGCTTGTTCAGTCTGCAACACTGCCTGCCCAATTGTAAAGCTTTATGGACCGTGAAAACTGAGTCACTTCATTGTCAGCTGTAACTTTGTAAGTGATGTACTCAATTTCTGTTCAGCTTCCCTTAACTACAGCAGGGTGCAATTTTCTCTGTTATTTTAGTCACAACTGCTCTGTTTTCTCTATCTCCTTAGTAAAATTAAAGGATTGACTTAATATTAAGTTCTGACTGCCGCTATAGCTCCTCTCTATGAGGCCTTATTTTGAAAGTTCCATAAATTGCATTGGTGACCTCAAGTACTTCATTAAATTGTATGGGAAGGCAGCAAAGGAAAACCAGGAAACCTCTCAAACACCTGCTATCACCAAAGAATGAATAAAGTACTACATCACTCTGCAGTTTGTGTGGCGAGCTTAACCCATTTGGTCCTTGGTTGGTTGGTTGGTTTTGCTTCCTTTTGGGGTGCTTTGGATGTTTTTTTTGTTTGACAAAAAGAAAACCCACATGTTAGATACAACAATACAGTAGCACAGGAGGACTTGCTACCATACAGTAGATCTTAAACCTTTTTTTGCAGTCTTAGTTTTCTAAAGACTCCAGTAAATGGCAGCAGAAATAATTGCAACTATTTTGCTCTAGCCCTCCTCCAGAGATGATATCAGGAGTAAACCAGATCGGATGGCAAACGCAAACAAAATGGAACAGTGCTAAATGCTTAGTTCACTCCTAAATGATTATTTTGACATCTTACAGGAAAACTTCTGTCAGACACAATTTTGATAAACCTGAGGTTATGTTTCTCTTTTGGATGTATGAAGTCAATGCCTATTTTTATTATAACTTCCACGGGTAACTATGTAATTTCAGTATTTAGGCATTTGCATTTTTCCAACTCTATATAATTAGCAAGACAAAAGGCTTTTTTTGCCTATCCAGATATTTTGACTTCATTCTGTTGTGGAGGTGGAGCAGAAACTGGGAGTTACATGTGGGAGGGCAGTATGAACTCTGAGTTTTTGACCAATAGCTCACAGAAACGGCTAATCATTTTGTGGCAGGCTTCAATGTGCACCAGCTAAATTGGAGAACGAGGTTTTTGAAAGAAACATTTATAATAATTGGTCGGTCTGCAGGGCAAACAAGGGCCCCTGCACAAGTAGCTGGCAGGAGTTCAAAATAGAACGAAAGTAATTATTTGTGCAGTGGATTATATGCAATCTCTTTCTAGGCAGAGATCTGAATTGAGCGTTTTTAAGTTAAATAGTCACAGAAAGCATCTTTTAGGAAATCTTAGAAATGTTTGATGTAGCATAAGTAGTCAGAAGTCTAAGTTAAACAAAAATACAGAGTATAGAAATTTGAGACTTCATTTAATTGCAGTTTAGCAGTTGGCTTCATGAAATGTTATCTTTAATTTCCTTTGAAGTGTTCTTAGGCATATGTGAGGAGTGTATGTATATGTACATTTAAAGGTCTAGTAATGGGGGATTTCAATATTATATTATATTATATTTTACATTACTTAGGGACTGTGAGACCTGTAAAGACACACTGCTGCTGTTCTTAGTGATATAGGCAAATTATGGCTTGTGAACCGCTCCTTCAATTTGCAATCATTTCTAGTAGAGCTTTCCATAAGCACAGCAATTCACCTACCCACAGTAAACTGGAGGATTAGCATTTACTCTAACCCATCGAAAGCATTGATATGTGCCAGAAATTGCAGCAAAAAATTAGTATGAACCAGAAAATTAATTCTGTGCCTCCTGTACATGATAATAATGGAAATACCTTTCTAACAGTAAAATAATAGCATTATTCTAATATGACTGGATAAAAGCATTCTCTATATTGCTAATGCTAAGTAACTAAGTATGGCTAAAATATCTATAGTAATTGAAAATTCTAACATTTCTCATATTATAAATTTAATTAGATACATATTTCTAAGCTACAAAGTTATCATTATAAATTGTTTACCTTGACTACTCAGGCACAGAAACAGACTGGTTTCAAAATCAAAAGAAACCGTTCACAATTCATAATTGAACAATTCTTACTGTAATTATAGCACTAATGGGATACATATCAATCAACAGGTAAATCATTATATAATTTCTTCAATTTTCTCTTCAGAGCATTTCTGAAATCATATTTGACAAATAACAGTTTTAATTTTACTTAAATTCCCTTTAGAAATAGCTGTCATTTGAATTTTTCAAGAACTTGAGGTCTTCCTTTAAAGAAAAGTTTTCACATTAGGAAAAAGTAAAAATGGGCAACATTACAAGTAAGAACTACTTGAACTGTGTATCTATTTGTTCCTAACGTAGTTAGCAGTAAGTGACAATTTCTGTCTCACCGTTTTTTATCATAGTTATTCACCTGTAATTCTAGCTCTTCTCTCTTTGATTGTTCAGTACTCACATTTATAAACCTTTATATCACAAAAAGTTAAGTTTTGATAAATATAATCTCTTCAGTTAACCTTTATCGAACTTTCATAGTTTAGCCATATTGAGCATACAAAAAAGGACGATAAGCAAACACAAACACCATAGAATCATAGAATCATTAAGGTTGGAAAAGACTCTTAAGATCATCAAGTCCAACCGTTAACCTATCACTGCCAAGTCCACCACTAAACCATGTCCTTGAGCACCATGTCTACCCTTCTTTTAAATACCTCCAGGGATACTCAACCACTTCCCTGGGCAGCCTGTTCCAATGCCTGACTACCCTTTCGGTGAAAAAGTTTTTCCTAATATCCAATCTAAACCTCCCCTGATGCAGCTTGAGGCCATTTCCTCTTGTCCTATCACTCGTTACTTGGGAGAAGAGACCAACCCCCACCTGGCTACAACCTCCTTTCAGGGAGTTGTAGAGAGCAATAAGGTCTCCCCTCAGCCTCCTCTTCAAACTAAACAACCCCAGCTCCCTCAGCTGCTTCTCGTAAGACTTGTTCTCTAGACCCTTCACCAACTTCGTTGCCCTTCTTTCGACACGATCCAGCACCTCGGTGTCCTTCTTGTAGGGAGGGGCCCAAAACCGAACACAGTACTTGAGGTGCGGCCTCACCAGTGCCAAATACAGTATAAAATAAAATGTGAACAAGGAACTTACTTACTTAGAAAAACAAAGGAAAGACCTGTTTGTCATATACAGTTCTGGAAACTGTTCTATAGATCTTCCACCAGTATCCACAGATGTGGTGAAGGAATGACTGGGTGAGGTTCCCTAAATAAAGTTACCCATTCTGGTTCCTTTTAGACCTAACAGGCTGCTAATCTGGATTCTATTCGATGCCTTTTAAAGCATTCTCTCTTCTGATAGGTGTGGAGGAAGCCATTTCTCTACTTTCTTTGACATTAAGCCAAGTTTCCTCAAATCAGTGACCAGGGCCCTTTTCTGCCTCTACAAAATGGGTATGCATGCAATGATAGGCATTTATCACTGCAGCATTGCAGGATCAACAAACTAGGTCTATAAGTCAGTCCCTTTTAGTGTCTAAAAGAGAGTTTAGACTCTCCTTTCTGCAGAAAGGCTGCAGAAATTGGGGTCTATTATGTTGGATGTGGAGGAAAAGAAAAGGAAGAAGGTAAGGAAAGAAGTTTATGCTTTTCCTCAAATCCCTTTTGCCATCCAAATTAGCACAAATTAGTTTTAGGAAGTGATGGCAATAACACATATTCTCTTTTTAAATCAGGAATAATTATGTAGAGTAGCCTATTCTAACCGCACGTGAACTCCAATCCCCCAAACTCTTGGGACCTTGGATTTTAACTTTTTCCGTTAAGAGATTTTCTGGCCTCTTAGAGACTAGTCTAGCAAATATGTATATCTATGAAAAGCAAGTTATTTTCTCACTAATTAATTCAAATCTCAGAAATAAAACTCACTCCTAATACTAGGTTCAACAGTAGAGGGGATACAAGAAGCTACTTGCCAAGAAGATGCCTACTTGCAGAATAAGATAAGGTGGTGGGGGGGGGAGTGTCTGGCTGTTCTGTGGGTGACATTGAGTGAAGTGTCAGGCAGCCAACCTATACTGTAAACAGACAGCACACCATTTCACAGAATAATGAAGAATACAGAGTTAAGTCAAGTCTATCTGCAGATTAAGGACAATACCAAACAATACCGCTAAACATACAGAGCTCTGCTTTAAATCTGGTTATCTGGGTTCTCAATCAAACTGCTTTAAAGAAGCTGACTCTCCTTCACAGCTCACTGCCATGCTCTATCGGCATCTGATGAAAAGCTCTCCTAGCTGGCAAATCTTCTGGTCCTATTGAAACCAGAATACATTTAAGCTGGAGACTTAGATTGTCTAAAGTAAGATTCCATCTGATAGCGAATGAAAGGCTAAGGGAGAAAAAGTGTAATCAGTGGCATTGCACAGTCTGACAAGGAGCCCCCTCGTCAGGCTGTGACGAGATGCCTTCTGAAGCAGAAGGTGTAGAACACTCCCCTTCAGTCAGGCAGCTGGGATTCCAGCAGCGGCTCAAATGGCTTTTGCTTTTACTCTTCTGCATAACAAAGAATTATAAAAGCCCCACTATTATACGAGTTATTTAGTTGTCACTTGTTATTTGTTTTTGCTTTCTCCCTGAAGTACAAAACATTAGAAGCTCACAGTCTGCATACTGAAAATGTCTTAATTCAAAGATCAGAAGCTCAAGTCAAGACAGAAACATACATGACTCATTTTCACAAGTAAGCCCTGTTTCAGTGAGCTTGTGTTTTATACACTCAGATATCAATAAACTCAGCACCAATATTGATAAAGTTACTAATTTCAAATTAATTGCTTCTCTTCCAGAGAATCTCCTTTTTTTGCAGCATTGCTGCAATTGCAACATAAAGAAAATAGAGTTGGATTTTGACTTGCCATGCAGAAGACAGAGCTTGGCTGTAGGGCCACATGGACCTGGTGAAAGTTAGGTATGGTTTTAGTTTTGTTCAAAACATCCAAGCTTTTATCACAGCACTTAAGGAGAGCATTAGGTTTGGAAGCTCTATGCAAGCCTATAGAGTAGAAACCCCATAGAAACACCCTTTCATTCAAGCTTCCACAATACCCAGCTTTTCTCATTGGGCATTCAAATAAGGATTTTCATTTATCCTTAAGCGTAATCAACTCAACTATCTTATAGAACAGCCTGCATTTACAAAAATAAAAAAAAAAACCAAACCAACAAACCAACAACAAAAACACCCCAAGACATGTGAGGTTAAATGTGTACAGAATTCTGCAGCCAAATCCACAATTAAATGCCTAGCATGTGAAAAGCTGAAATGCTAAAAGAAAATAAAAGCTTATTTTACGTAAGGACATATTGTGTAGTTTTTAAACACTATCCATATAGCTACCTAAATGAAATACCATGTTCTTTCAGAAATAATGACCTGCTTGCAAGAAGATAATCAGCACTTTCGACTGGCAAAATACAGCAAAACTGTGTCAAAATCACATGTATACATTGGGGAAAACTCTGTAGGCCTGTGGACTCCATCAGCAAGAATAGATTCAGCTTCATAACTCACATCACGCCTTGACTTTAACATCGACATACTACTGTACACTCCTTTAAAAATTCAGTAACTTGCTTCACACATACTAGTTTCATTAACAGTTCCCTCTCTAAGATGAAACAATTCTCCTGACTGACAATTTGTAAAAGAATTCTTCCCAAGTCAGATTATCTGTGGCAGTCCCACTTATTGGTCTCTCTCCCCTACCACATACAAACATACCTCTACTTTGACATCTGTGCATCAGCAAAATGAATCCTTTTCTTTAATGACCGATGCTTATATTACAAAATGAGCACAGAGATCTGCTCCGAAAAATTCAACTCTTCTTTGAAATTTCCCCATACAATATTCATAATATTGACTAGTCAGTAATTGCCAATTGACTGGCGAGTAATTAAAATGAAATCATCAGGAAGTCTGAAAAATAGTCAGCTGAGCAAGTACCTAATAATATAACCCGTTTCTTTTAAATACAAGTATTTTAGCACTATCTTGTCCTGCAGTCACAACAGTCGTGAGGTCAGCACCAATTTGCAAAAGATGCATGGTTTTCAAACACTTAAGCTCCATTTGATTTTGATACACCACAAACTCCAACTATTGTCTTAACTACTCCTAAAGAAGCATGAACCTTATCTCCTGGAGCTGTTGTACTGAGTGTCACTAATGTTTAGTTATTTACATTAGTTTGTTTAATGGAACCATTCCAGAGGCAGCTGAAAGGAAATGTTTAAACCCAAAGCCTAGCAGTAACAGAGAACTTACGGAATGAACAAAAGCAGCAGCTTAGACCCTACACAAATGGAAGTCTGCAGAAACTGATGGAGGTCTCTAGTAGCAGAAACTCAGAGGCAAGATGCGTGGCATCAGTAAATGATCAAAATATTTGCTTTGGGGTTTCTAGGGGCAAAATGGTTCCCGAAGTGCATAATCTTAAACAGAGTGATGACAGGATTCAGAGCAAATATTCAAAAGCATATCACAGAGAAGTTCTGATAAATCCCTGGCCGCAACTGAAAGGTGACTTTCCAATGAAGCAAACCAACTTTTCTCTTGAAAGAAAGCAGATGGTGGAAACTCCCTTTCCCACAGCCAGCTTGAATTTCTACCCAATGCATAGGGCAAACAGGCAGTGCCATAGCCAATGCATCTACTCCTCTTAGCACTGTAAGTAACCTGTTTTCCTTCAACAGCTGAGGCACTATATAGCATCTGTGGAATACCTTTAGAAACCCAGTACTTCAAATCTTTCCAGCAAAAATAATAGCACCATTTCCTTGCTTCCAAGCATCAAATGTAACATGTATTTGTAACATCCTGACATCAGCTTTCAGAGCAAAACCCAGACAAATACTTAAAAGGAGGCGTTGAAGTTTAAGGGTTTCAGAACACACTAGTTTGAGGGAGTTTCTCTCTGACACATTGCAAATGTTTATTTACTGATCATTTGCACCAAAAGTCTAGACTGAAAATGGCATTTGAGAGGAGTGAATTAGACACAGCAGGTGCATAGTGGCCCCTTCAAATAGTCCTTCAATCAGATTTTAGCATTATTGAGCACCAAAATAATTGACAAAAAACCAGAGACATAGCATCCTCCTGATAGCTAAGTACCTTTTAACATAGACTTCTCTATCTGCATTCTCAAAAGGCGAAGTATTGATACCTCCTACGGAACTGCAATAATATACTTACCTATATATACTGACAGGAATGAAACAGCTCCAGCAATGCTGATTCTGAAGACAGCATTTACAAAATCATATCAGAGCTATGGAAGTATTAACCTGAAAGGACTTACCTGCATTTTATTTTGGATAATAACTCTCACTAGTTATATATCTTTTAAACGGGATGATTGAACCTTATACAGAGTCTGACATTAATCTAATTACCATCATATATGAGAGCGATGTACTGTATTATGAGAGCAAATACTATTCACAGCTTAGAGATAACTCTCCCATTTGCTAATTAGTCATTTTAACAAACAGATGAAAACGATCTTTCCCAGGGAACAGAACAAAAGCCAAGGAGAGAAGCTACTCACATTCCTTTGAGCCGTTGCCACATTTTCTCTGCATGTCCTCCTATTTGATACTTTATAGAGGTGCTTTCCAGTTCCCGAGTTGTTTCCGTCGCTCGAGCCCCCATCGTTATTGTCCTACAGCGATACAGTTACAGTCAGGCTCAGCAGCAAGTAAAAGCATTCTTTAGTCCACTACAAATGTCAGAAGATCCACGCATGTTAGACAGTAGCTGCTGTCATATCAAAACACATCAGAATTACAACAGCTGAGGAATGATCCTGCCTGAATCGCTATTCACTTTGATAGACAAATTCACTCTCCCCCCCACCCCCCCGCCAAGCACGGAGCAAGTACACAGAGCTCCTCTGACCTCACGAGTCTAATCCATACGGGTGAGCCAGCTACTATACTACTGACTGCTCAAGCTCCTTTCTCATGCACTTTTTCTGTTGTAGGAATACGCACAGAAGCACAAAAGATTCCTTAAAATGGACTATAATTCATTGCCATACAGGATAAATGTGAATGGCTTTAACAATCCAGAAGGAAAGAAAGGCTGGTTTCTGCTCTGCAGGTTGGAGAAACAGGCTGCAATAGGAAAGCAGATGGTAGAAGCCAGTATCAGCCACATCACCCTACAAAAAGAGTGCATGTTCAAATGCCAGAGCTTTCCTCTCTTTAGCTGATCCCGAATTGATCTTAATGAATAAATATCTACCAGCCTCTCAATAAAAATATGACTGTACAAATGCTAAGTCGGTAGTGAAGACATCTATAAATCCCTGCAGAAGAGAAATTAGAGAGCTCTACAGGTTGTTATTGAAGGAATATGCTGTAATGATGACTATTCACCTTCTCCTAGCAACTCCACACAGTAGGTAACTGTCAATTTAACTGGTGGAAAATGCAGCAGCTGCAAGACAGCCCGCTCAGCGAATCCTTCGGGACAGCAGCATGCGTGTGTCAAAATCTGATGCTGAACTGTGTGTACCTGCCAGCAAGAAACAGTTAAGCGCATGCAAACAGCAAAAGGGTTGAGGGCTAAGTGGTACGCCAGCCGTGCAGCAGATTGCCAGCTCTGCCTTTCAAGTGCAAACCTAAGAACCTAGGTGTACAGCCAAGGATGGGGTTTGGGGAGGGCAAAGGAGAGGATTTCCTTGCTGCTTGCTTAGCCACAGACTTGGGTTTGCAGAGCACCTCCTGTACTCTGTAAATAGCACCTGTCTTGTTTGATGAGTCAGTAACAATCTTCATTTCTGAAGCAGCAGCCAAATAATCAAATATACCACAGACTTATCTCAGTGATCATGTTTGTTTCAATCAGAGTAAGAGCCGTGCAAGAAGCCAGGCAAGAGGGGTGTGCCAAGTAGGAGTAACTATGTCTGAGCCTTGCCAGCTACTGGTGTCACTGCTAGCCGGGAAAAGGGGCTTTGGGTCCATGATGGAACAGTGAGGATGAGTGTCCTCGGATGCTGACTGGAAGGAGCCTAAGGGTAGGAGATGCATATCTCAGTATGGCTTTAACTAGACAGCTTTATCCGTGTTAAATTTTACAAAGATGTGAGATGATGAGAGCTTCCCATCTGATGCAATTGGCAGAAATGGATAATATTGTTAAGTACTCAGGATCTTACAGAAAAATAAAAAAGAGGCTCACTGCTTTGAAATAATCCTAACACTTCAGAATTTCCTAATCAATTTTCTTTCTCTAGGACACCTTTTATGCACATTATAGATTTAAAAAATACCCTATGAGAGTTGTAAACCAGCTTGAGATGCATCTTTTGCACACTGATTTCAGAGGTACATTTAATTTACTTCTATGGATTTAACACATACACAGTTTTAAACTGGTATTAATTCACGGACTTTCACAGAATTATTCCTGACTCAGACATATAAGAGTCAGTCCCATAAAATTCACTAGCAATACCTGAAAAACAGTCACTGGGTGAGTAACATCTCTTACAATTTTCAAACAGCATCATACAACAACAGTAAGGAGATACAAACAGCTGTTTTTTCAAAAACTGCAAAGCATTTATTTGGTTAAAGGAGGCAGAAGTATCTTTGAAACTTCACTGAGGAACCACTTAAAAACTTCCAAACTTTCCACTCCTGTTATGCATGGAGTCCAACTAAAGTTTGTAAGAAAGAGTATAAATATCCTTCCATGGAATAACTAATGAGAACCTCTGGCACTAATCTGGGTTCTTCCCTGCCATTTAACTGCCAGACATCTGAAGCAATGCAAAGAAATTAAGTATTTATAGAAACCACATAAACCTCCAGGGACAGAAGGGAATTTTAAGGGCCTATTTTTTCTCATAAAGTATTCCTGGCTCTTGTTGTCCAAGTCTACAATGAAAAAATAGTGGTGTTTGTAAGCTGTTCTCTCTCCCTCACAAGGAAATAAGTAGTTGAAAATACATTGCTTTGATGTACTGGAGAAAAGTACTATAAGCAGGTAATATCCTTCAGGAAGAGAGGAAGGAACAAACTGCCCAAATAATATCACTGCAAATGGAGATACACCTGCTAACTGCACCAGAACTCCATGAAGGAAAACTATAAAAACTTTGCTCTCTGCAGGACCTCACCACTGCAACAACAGAAATTCCTACAACGAAAGCACCTGGCATGGATTAAGCAAAGGACAAACAAAGCGGCCTCTTCCCCAAAGGTTTATCCTGAGGATCGATATAGCAAACCACCAGAGATGACACTAAAGGATGAAATTGTGTCTCTGAAAGTGAAAGAAACAGCAGGAAACACATAAAAACAGATAGATAAGGTATTGGAAAATTAGAAGTGTCCTATATGTCCCTAAGGAGAGAGAAACAAACCATTTAAAACAAACGAACAAACAACTTTTAGGTATGCTGTTATCTTGGGAAACGTGAGCAAAGAAATCCTCATGGAGACATGGGGAAAGGAAGGACCTTTCCTCCCTTTAGCTTCTGTGAATAACGCTCAGAGAATGAAGCAGCCAAGCCTGCACCCCTCCTCCCACTCAGAGAAAAGCAGGCACAGAGGCTGAGAACGACAGATCCAAAGCAGTGCCAACACCCCTCTGGCTGCAAGAGGTGGCACAGGGCAGAACGGACAGGAGTGTGCCGCTGGAATATAGGTCAACCGTACGTTAAAGCCCATATGTAACAATGAGGGGATCAGAGGAGGAATTACAGAAAACTTGACTTGCTGAGAAAGACACATCTGTGCCCCTGCAGTACAAACTGGTCTAAAGAAGATCCAGAATAATAAACAATGAGCAGCTACTTTAGGAAGCCAAATCAACCAGAGAGATAGCACCTGAAATGATAGGTTAGCTTAAATAGTTTTTCTCTTTTCTTTCTCTTTTTCCTGTTCTTGTTCTGGTTTTCTGTTCTTGCCCTAGCTCACCCGGTGTTTCTGCAGCAGTTCCAGCAAGTTGTTGTTACAGTCCATCTTCCTCCTATAAAAATATTGTCTTTTTTGCCCTTTGTCCACAGCTTTTTCTTTTTTTTTTAAATTTCAGCTTAAAATTTCCATACTAAAGTGAACACTAAAGGAAAGCTTCTATTAGTGAATACAGAGATATATTAAAATAGGAATAATTAACTTTTTGCCTTTAATTATGGCAAAATAAAACTGTCCCAATGCCACTTAATCCTCAGATAGGAAGCTACAGTTAATGATAACGTATCCTAAGCTCCTTTTCTTTCATCTAAAAATACTTCACTTCAGTAGTAATATCAACGCAAAGAAATAATTTTAAAATACACCCAACAGTAAAGAAATCAGGTTCAATATTGAGTACTGAGAGACCTTTACAGTTATGCCAAAAATCACACACTTACAATGAAGACAACTTACCTTAAAATTAGGAAAATCCTGCAGCTAGCCCAGTTAGAGATTAGCTATGGAAACAGGAAAGGGATCGTGCAGGTTTTGATGAGGAGAATTGGAGCTTTATTTTAAATAAATCCTCTGCTCCTGAAGGTAAATTAAATATGCTGCTTTGTTTGAAATTATCTTCAAAACATCTAACTCATGACAAATGGAGAATAAGGAAGTATCAAGAGGCCTGCAGGGTGACTTGTCAGACTAATAATACTCATCCCTCCAAACCTCACAACACAAACCTCCCTGGGGTGGAACTGCAGGAGAGCAATGAACCAATTAAGAACTTTGAAAACAAGGGGGGGACACACAACACCAAAACAAAATGAAACCAACAAACCCTCAAAAAGATAAGATAAATTTATTTTAAGTAGTGACAGCAGGTATTAGATCTGTATGCTGACTGTCCTGGCCCTGATTTAGCAAGCGCTAATACACATTTAATTTTAAGCAGGTAAAGCATTGCATTTATTTGCTGGGTAAGACAGAGTTCAACACCATCGTAAATAACAGAGTTAAATTACTGAAGAACTGCCTGCCACTGGACTCAAGTGTTGTGAACAGAACTTAAGGTAGGACAGAGATCTCATCTCTCAAATTCTGCCCTTGGGGAAAAGGAATGCTAGACAGTGTTCTCCATGTCTCCTTCTGCCGTCCCCATTGTCTATTACCTTCGCGTTTGTGAAGTGATGTGCAATCCCCTTCTTCACAAGCAGAGTTTCCAGCCTGCTTGCAATGCCCAAATGTGCAAATTATTAATCAATAAGAAGCGCAGCAGAGGAAAAAGGAATATTTGATCTTATTAAAGTTCATGGACTTTATTTAAATACATAGGTCTCCAGCAATCTGGCAATGGCAAAATATTGATGTTACAGTAATCTTGGATTTTCAGATTTTCCATGGAATATATTAATAAAATTAGTAGAGTTACATAATTGAGGAATAGCAACTTTAAAGATTTACACATATGGTCTACACAGTGCATTGGCATTGACTCAGTTAAGTAGGTAAAAGAGTTGGGATTGATATATTAACAGTGATTAGATGATCTAAATAAGGAGACCCAACAAGGAACATTTTCCCTTTAATTTTTTTCTTTTATTTTAGTATCTTCTGCTACATCTGATTTACTGTATTTGAGGCTTCTTCATATAATCACTAAAGTATTTATATTCATTCACGTGTCCCGCAAGTACCAAGCTTTAAGTATAGCAGGGAGAAAAAATATCTTCTATTTGTTTGCTATGTGCATGGCATATCATATTAGTAATGAACATGGAGTCAGATTTACCAAAGCTTTTAGGCAATTAAAAATGAAAAAAAATACCCACGAAAGCTTGCAAGCAAATTAGTTGATAAACCTCAGGGCACAAATAGACATATATTTGCAAACCTATTTATGACATATTAAGACCTTGTCACATTTGATTGTTCAATACTGCCCCTTACTAGAGGTCACCAGCTCCAAAAGTCTGTCATGACTGTCTGTGAGTGTTCACAGACCAGTTCAGTGCCAAGTAAAGTTGGGTTGATTAAAGCAGATGTCTTAAATCTGCACTAATGTTGTCTAGGACCTCACTGCAGTCAATAGAATTTAGACGTCCAGGTGTCTTAGGCAGGCACATGTATTTTTAAGTTTACTTTGAATATGATCTTTCACTCAATTTTCTTTAAGGAATCATTCACTTACTCCAGTGAACCAAAGAATCTGAAAAATTCTGAGAGATGGAGAGACGGCAAAAAATGAATAATTGCAGAGATGTGGAATGCATGAGAGGCGTGCTATGGATAATCCGAACAAAAAGAACTGCAGGGGAAAACTTGCTACTGCATCATCAGTAGCAAGACAGAAAAAGATAAAAAGATGACTGTTTTTTTGAGCAGCTGGACTTGGAAAGAGGCCTTGGAAGCAGAGTTTGAAAAGTGTTGAAAACAAAGACAGACAGCTGTCAATCAATAAGAAATCAAATGTCCAGCAGAAAGTGTGTTGCACGTCAGTGAATGAAACGAAGCAGGAGAGTTGCTCAAGGCAGGGTGATAAAAGGATCATCTTGACCTGCTTTAAAGATAGATACTTAGTTGGCAGTTGTATGCTACATCTTTCTCTGAGTATGTGGAAATTGGTCAGCAGAAATTCACAGTAATTTAAACTGAAAGGTAACTGTTTCATACACAGGAAACAAACTGGATGTTAAGTGAAGAAACAATGAAGAGTACAGAGTAGTTCTGAGGTTTTCTTTAGTCTTAGTTCCCTTTAAAAGTGACACTGAAAACCAGATTAAAGTTCCTGAAAACAGGAACTTTAGCAATTGCATGCAGCTCATATAGTGTCATGGGGCAATCAGTACAGCCTGAGAAAATAGAGGTTACAGGTTTTTAAGGTTTGGTGGATTGGCAAACTGGTTTTGAAAAGCATCGGCTGAAGTTGAGGAGGAATATTCATGAAACAAACACTAATTTTTAGGAAGTCCTTAGGAAGCAGTTTGGTTACAAAACTAGTATGCTGATTTTTGCAAAGAGAGGAAACCATTCTAGAATTAGCAGCAGTGTTGAAGTAAGATGGATTGAAATTGCCACAGAGAATCACAAGGATAACGGTGTACTTCATAACAACATGAGATTGTTACCTTTCAATGTTGAAAAGGGCAAGACTGCCCCCATAGTGTAGAATAAATAGTTGTAGAATAAATAGTTGTAGAATAAATATATATGTTCCAGGTTAGTTATGCTCCTTTTATCAGAGGCCACTGCCTGTTTTATCACATTTCATATGTTTTCAACCTCTTCTTCGGGAGTTCTTATGAAGACATTATAATTTTAATAATCATGCACAGAAAAGGTAATGGTAAGGTAAAAGTCATTTGAAAAAAGCTGTCGTTGACTGTGAAAAACTGTAACTGCCAAGTTATTGGTATGAGCATGTAACTAGAGAAAGAGAGAGAGAATACAGAATACATGGGAAAAGCAATTAGGAAATCTGGATTTGGCAAAGTGTTTGCCAGTTTATCCCACTGATCTATATCAGATGTAAAGAAAATAACTAGTTCATGGCGGCAAGATGAGTGTAGACAAAGACAACATGGAGTAAAGTTGTTTCAGCTAATTGTTTTCTAAAAGAGGTTATTTCAAGCATTTATTTTGAGCTACTCAACAAAGAAAACAAAAAAAATCATTCCCTTTTGCTATACGTTACTTACACAAAGACCATAGCAACAAGAAAATGTTTCTTGGTATTTATAAAAGACTATAACAGAACAGATGCCAGCAGAGAAAAAAAAAAGTCTCTTCATCTCAAACTAAAGATGTAAATTATGGAATCTACCCTTACCATAGCTGTGTTTACTGTAAACCAGCTTTCCACTAGTAGTTGACCCCAAACAGGTGGAATCAATTCATTACACCCCACATAGCAGTCCCTTCCAAACCTGAACTACAAATCTGAGCTTTCAGGACAGAAGGGCAAAGGCATTCCCTTTGATACACAAGACCTTCTGCATCATAACCCCAAGCACCTCCTGTAAGTTTGGTGCACTTCTAGATGATATACAGTATTGCATGTGATACCTTGAAAGATTACATCAAACTGCTTTCAAAAGTATCAAGGTCTTCATTCGTGTATGCTTTTGCTTTAAAGAAAAATAAGATGATCATGACCTCCTCAATCCAGGTTATAAAAATACTGAAGGAAAAATCTACTTAGTAATGGCAGCATATTGCATCTATGAAACACCTTGGTTCCTACTTAAGGGGGGAGGGGGACGACAGGAAGAAAGTAAAAGAAATCTGATTCTCTATATTTTATTGAATGTGGAGACAGTCATGACTATTGTGTTGCTGTTTAAATTTATAGATTATGCTCTAGCAATCAGAAGAAAGTGCAAAACAAAGATGAGAGGTTTTTCAAGCCTATCTTCTCACATTCTGGGTGCCTGTATCAGTCCCATAGAGTCATTTAAAATTTGCATTTGAAAAATCAGAAAAATTCAGAAAGTGTGTGCAGGATGCTAAACCATGATTATCTAAACTGTAGCTAGAGGATTTGAGCTTTGGGTTATCAGAAAATGGCTTTCCCCCCAAAAAACAAGCAGTTAATACTGAATACTATACTACTTTCTTTCCTACTTTACATATTCTAGGGAAAGGCAAGCATCTGTAAGTAAAAGCATTCTAACTTGGATTGTCAGGTTTCACTTGGGACCTTTCCTACCAGTGAGAGAAGAAAGTCCTCATTCCACATCAAATCTCTTTCATCCTTAGAGAAAACATGAGAAAAAGGGCATTCAGTAGTGGCTGACTGGCAGGTAAAACAACAGAGAAAGCAGATAAGAATCAACAAAACAAATAAATAGTTAACAGGAAAATGTGTATTTTCACTTCACAACATCCCTGATAACTGCTTTAATTTATATAAATGTTAACAAGTGACAGAAAGAACTAAAATTCTCCAGGAAGGTAATTCTGCACCTATTGCATTACTAAATGTGGAACTTGACATCATGGAGCAATGGTGAAGACCAAAAATATAAATTCTTTCCAAAAGGACTAGATACGATATTAACCACAAGTCCAACAATGGCTGTTAAACAAAATGGTTCACATGAAACCTCCAGCTCAGGATGTGAACAAACTGTGGGATGTTACAAGGTAAAAAAAGCGTATTAGAGAAGGATCACTCTATGTACTTATTCTTTGTTATATTCCTTTCCTAAGTATCTTCTCCTGCCCATCACTGGGAACAGAATACTAAGTGATAGAAATATGGTAGTTCTTACATCTTTATTCAATATAAAGTGCTTCTTAAGACATAGAAAAATATCTTTGATTCATTTTAAAATGAAAAACTTCTTCATATCTGTATATGCAGTAGTTTTCCTCCTTAATTTATAAAGCAGTAGTCTCCCATAAAACCTTTGCGAAATGCCTTCTGCTTCAGTAAACAAGATGATGGAGTCATTGGTACTGCATATGCATGGCAGAAAAGTAAATACATAAAGAGGCCCTAACAAAGAGCCAAGAATATGTTCCACACATCCTTCAACTTGGCCTGGATAATGTGCTATGTAGTGCAAAACCTACAGAAGACATGTAAGGAACCTGAGAAAAATCAGCAAATGCAAGCTTAATTTTCACAGCTTCTAATTTCAAAATATTCAATCTGTACAAAATAAATATTCTCCAAAAGTCATTTTGAAAGAGAAAAGAATTGTATTGAATATTAAGTACATGACGTGACTGTGTTGGAGTATGCACAATAATATCTGATTCAGAATTAGTCTATTCAGAACCTCTACACTTCAGGGAATTGCTACATGACTTGAAATCTAAGTGCAGCTGAAATCAGGAAGGCCTTTCCTTAACATATTCTGCATTTTAACCTTAATTCCAGCAAGATGGATTCCGGCTTTTGGCTTTTAAGTACCTTACAAGATGAGTGGAGTATTAAATTGATGGTAAAAACTGGCAGCACATTTAAAAATTAGTTCAACAGTCTAGCATGCAAAAAGATTAATGGCAAGAACAAAACTCTGCTGACAGTCAGATGTTTAGTATCACTTAAATGTGTTTAACATCACTGGAACATGCAAGTTCAACCAAAGTGTAAAGGTAAAGTTTAGGTAAGTTTTAAAGTTGTGCTGGCAAAATATCTCTCTGTCAAGTTTTTTATATCAACCCATGATTTGGTATAAATATCTATGCATACATTTCCTAAACAAAAATTAAACATGGGAATTCAAGTCAAAAAGCAACTGAAATGATGAATTTTCAAATCAAACATTTGTTAGTTTCTTAAAAGTTAGACTGCTTAGAATGACGGGTTCTAAAATCATGATTTAATTATCTACCTTATTAATTTGTACTTTATTGACACTTGAGCAATTGAATGTTAAACACATGTCGAAAGACTGATTGTTAGTGGAGGCCAGCAAAACTACTTGCATTTACAGGTTGAAACTTGAGGCCAGAGGAGCAGCTGAACTATTCTTAATACCAAATGCATTACTGATGGAGCAGTATATTAGCAGTAAGTTTACATCTTTTGTCAGGTATACCACCAAAAGAGCTTTTTCTACCTTAAGAATAGCTATAACTCCTCCACCACAGACTGTTTTCATTAATTTTTTTTTTCTTTTTGCACCTGACATTATTCTAAGACCACTGATAGGACTGCTGGGTAGAGTGGGAACTGAAAAATACCATTACTCCATCTCTTATCTTCTTCAACCTGTACAGTTACTAACATTGATGACTGAACTTTGATACAGCCGGTGAAGTTGCGCTAACAATAAAGATTTACAGAAAAGGAGTGTAAAGGAAAAGTAAGCCCTACACAGCTCATCAGAATCCTTTTTTGGGCTATCTTATTTTTCTTCTGTTTGTTTCTCTGTTTATCAGTATAATGCTTCCTGCCTGTATTAATCTCCATAAATGTAAATTCTGACCATTTTTAGCATGTGTAAAGAGTTGTAAACCGCCTATCAATAGCACAAAAATGCCTGGAGATTAATTCAGAGGAGTGAACTCACTCTACTGTGTTAAAAAATGTAAAAATATTTAATAAAACAGTGAGGTGGTTTCCCTTGAAATGGAACACAGGCTGAGCATAAACCAAGCACAGATTTATCAGCTTACAGAAGTGAAAAGAGATGAAGAATTTCTGCTTGATCTGACACAGTTACCTTAGCAGATCAGGGTTCTCCCTGCTCATTATTAAGTCAACAAGGTAACCACTCTGCAAAAAATGTATATTTCATAATATAAATAAGTAAACACAAAATACAGGAAGTGTTCAGGAGATCTCAGGTAAACTCTTCTGTTCAGTTTTAGGAACCAAGCTTTAATAGTTTGGGCAAATAAGAGTGAGTACAGAGGTGAACAACAATAAAAAATAGCATAAGTATAGATAAATATAAATAAAGTTAGCATAAAGAAAGGCTACAATAATTGTATATACTAGTCTATAAAACAAAAGAGTTTGGTTAGATAGGATGCTTTTTTAATATATATATTGGATGCCAATGCTAAAAAAAAATTCAGTGGTTGTCAATATATAGTTAGGGTAGCAGAAGAAGTAATCAGTTTAATTTGTAACAAACAAAGTTTAGGCTAGAAATTAAGAAACATTCTCATTACGATAGTTAAACACTACAGCTGGATACCCAGGGTGATAATGGAATTTTTTTCACTGAAGCTTAAGAACAGGACAGACAAAAATCTATCAGAAATACAGACAGTCCCTTGCATCTTTTCTATTTCCATTTTTTTAATCTTGATTTTGAAAATGGGCATTTTAATTAGCTTGGGTTGAGATATTCAAATATATCCCGTGAAAAAGAAGATAGCAGCATGTCCCACAGAGAAGCAATGGGATAGCACATTATAAGCACAAGAACACTCAGCTATTCACAGGAGAATTCTCATGACTGATAAAATCTAATTTTCATTTCCATTAATAAAGTACAGTCATTTTCTTTTAAAGAGAGAAAGTGTTTTTAAAAATATCCATGCTGTCAATCCAACATTCTAGAAACACTTTAGCAACAAATAGCAGTTTGTACTTCACTCAAAATGAAAATATTTCTGACTCTCCAGAAAGTATCTATGGAAAGCAATGAGTATATGTGCATGTTATATGATCTAAAAAGTGCATTGTTTCATCCAGTCAGGTGCATTGATGAGCACAGATTAGCACACTAGTTAGACCAATTCCACATCACTATCAAAAGCAATGCTATCATTGAAGTATATCTTTACAAAACACTTTTTTTTTATATTTTACAGATTAGAGCAATGGATGATAGTAAGAAAGAACCAAACTTGTTTCTAAATTGTTCCAGTGTTTATTCTTTTTACTAAAAAACTTGCCACTCTTTTCCAACTGTTTTAGCTCTAATTTCCAATAATAGGATCTTTTTCCATCTTCATCTCTTGCCGTACAAACCCTCTCTGCAGTACATTGTTTCCTCATGTCCATACCTACGGATCATATTGCAATCACCACATAATCTTGTTGATAAACTAAAAAAATCGGAGTTCTTAGATCTCCAACAAAAAGGTACATTTGTCTCTCTTTTACAAGATCAAAACAATTTTCAGTGTTCGCTAAAATAACTTCATTGTGAAATCAGCCTGAGAGTCCCAGCTGAGGTCTCAAACAGTTCTATTTTCTGTGCTGCCACAGCTGTTTTCTGTGAAGTAACTTAATTTGTCACCAGAAAGATTAAATTCATGCAATTTTATTTTTTTTAATAACTAGTGGGTAGGAAAAGTATCATATGTTTGATAGCTTCCAACATTGATGGGTTCATCAATCAGATTATTTATATGACATTTAATAAAAGATGAGTGCAAGGTAGACAATAAGCCTTTTCTTATTTAAGACAATAAGCCCTTTCTTATTTCAGGCTACAAAATGGCCTGGGTGAACATGTAAGAAAAAAAACAGTAAAAGAGGATAGAGGACTAGTGATTGAACTAGTTAAGAAACTAGCTCAGAACTATGTTAAGCATCTTCACACTGTTAACCACTTTCCAGGGCAGCATTTGATGCCTAAATGACGACCATTGGGACAGGTATCTGACTATCATTGCAGAAAAGGAAAAGCTAGACATGGAATTCAAACCTGACATTTTGTTTTTCCTCTGATAAAAGAATGACAATATATTCCAAAATGCTAAGTTCAGGGGCTATTTCAAGTCAAACACATAATTACCAATATAGATAGAAAAAGAGGTGCAGTGTTTCTATTCTAATATAACAGCTAGTTTTATCAAACATCACATAGTGATGTAGCTTTTTTGTTGTTTTGTTTTAAAGAAGACTGTACATTAGGATATCAAAAATATTTACTATATTGTGATGGAAAATTACTGGAGGAAAACATGACATTTAATAAGTCATATTTTAACATAATCAACATTCATTATAGGTTCCAATAGACATGAAAAAAATTTTGCAGTTCGCCTGTAACATTTTTAGTCTGGTACAAGGTTTTATATAATATAAGTTTTTATTTCAAGCTGCAAAATTTTCACTAAATGCAGCCCATCTGAGGATTAATGGCATTGCCTCACTACTACATACCTTCCTCAAAAATTTGAAGGAAAGCCGCCATTTGATAGAAAAAATAAACAAACCCAAATCTAGTTTTCTGGTACCCAAATGTAATTTAATATACTTTGATTGTTTATAAAAGTGGTCCAAATAATTTTTAACATTTAAATTATCTCAGTGAACTTAATGACATTAGTTTGTATTTATACATGCAAACAGCAGTTCATTTACCTTATGTATAGAGCAAAACTTTGGTGAGTCCATACTGATTTTAATGAATGTGTAAACTAAGGTGTTCTGCTCTGGGCTTTTGCTTGAGAAAGTGGTAATATAATTCAGACAGTTCCTCTGTTTCTATAAGGCCTGATTCAGCTCTCACTGAGATCTTCTGGCCTAGGGAACTTTTCTTGGTGAGGCTGTTGTCCGTATCAGCATTGACACAAAAAGAGATTGACACAAAAAGAGATTGACACAAAAGCTGCAAAAGAGAGGCTGCACAATGACACAATCGTTTGCATTAGGTGGTCCTTTACAAATGGGTCTTAGGGTAGTAAGTCGCTCAGGGCTGCTGCACTATGAAGGATCTTAACGATTCTATGATTCTATGATCTGGCCTCTATGTCATGGAGCAGGAATTTTACACAACAGGAAATATCTCCTGTGATCCTATTTTTAAGTAAAGGTATTAAATTTTGACAGATAAAACAGAAAGAATGTGCTCCAGTCATTAATCTTAAACTTTTAATATCAGCATGATTTGAGCTGTAACTTTAAAATTCTTGCAAACATTTACACTAAACAGTCATAGCTCAAGTTTAAACTTAAGCACCTGCCAGAATATTACTGAGATCACTAAACTGCTGGATATAGCCGGAATATCTTTCCTTTTTTTCATTAAAACAGCCCAGTTTCTGGAATATGAGAGCTATAAAGACCTTTGATTTGATTATTGCATGCCAATATCCTGTCTGCAAAACCAGCCAACATTACATATCTAGAGAACAAATGTGAAATTAGGTAAGCATAAAATGAGCCTTCTCCAGAATCTTCCCAAACTAGGGACTTTTTGAGCCAGAGATTACATTTGATAGCATGTCCCATGGCCCCTGCTAGATTTATTCCATATGAATTTGCCTAAAGCTTTCCTGAAATCCCTTATTCATTATTCTCCACAACATTCTGAGGCAATTCATTCTACACTTCAATAACCCATTACAGAAAATATACTGTCATTTGTATGTTTTAATTGCAACACATGCTAATTATACATGATCTCCCTAAATTCTTGCATTAGAGGAACATTAGATAATTATTTCCTGTTCACGTTCTCCATAACATTCAGTTTCATACTATTCACATGTAAATGACATGGATTTACAGAGTGGCATAATATTTCATGTTTTATTCTCAGTTCTCGTCCTAAGAATTACAAGCTTTTCATATGTCTTTTCATAGTTGCTGAGCCCTGAGATGGCATTTTGAGATAAGTATCAAAATGATATCGAAATCACTTTCTTGAGTAATAAAAATATTAGAGAAGCTATTATGTGTATGTATAGGTCAGGATTGTTTTTTTTCCCTCCTCATGTTAATGATTCTTAATTTACCCACAAATTGTCTGACATTCAAATTGTCTAGTATTCGTCAGAAATCATAACATTGTTTTCTTTGCTCATTTTTAGCAAGAGGAAAAAAAGCTAATTACTTCTAGCATACTCTTCTAACTCAGACTTTTCAGCATTCTATCATGTGGATTTTGTTTTATTTTGTATTCCAATAAACCTTCACAGAACATGAATGACATATTGTATCTGGTCCTTGAATTAGGAAAACCTTGATCGGCCCCTGTAACCTATCTCAAACTGATATCAACTTATTATCGCAGTATTACAATTTAGCTCTATTCCTGAATTCTGATCAGTTGTTGTAGAGTTTAAACTCTGTCTGAATCATTGATGCATTATTCATAGAAGTTTAGTAAGTATGCTTTTCTATAGTTATACAACTAAGTTTTTAATGAAAGACTGTACTTCATAGAGAAACATAAATTTACTTTGCAAAAACACTAGATATATTCAAAAAAATTTGAATTATGTTCTCTGAAAACAGAAGTATAATAGTGAATGTAACTGCAGCTAAACAATGCAGTTCTATGAAAAAATGCTGACTTGGGAGATTTTTATAGGAGGAAGCCTAAACCTCTCAAATTACAAACTTTTCCTTTTCTGTCAACGGTATTGGTATGTTAAAATTACACAGTTCAGGAGTGAGACTGTCACTGGTACAACTGCAAGCAGCTTACCAGTCCTCATCATGTTTCAAAAGACAGGTATCTGAGGTGGCTCTGGTTGGTGACACATTACCCTAAGCAACAATACTGTCCAGCACATCCCAGCTGGGTAAAGTATTATTCCTTCTCCCATTCAACAGACAAGAAAAACAGTTCTCCACAAATCCTGCTTCCTACTTATTATAGAAGAGCTTACAGTCAGAGGTAAGAAGGTATACACTGCCACCTCACTCTCAGGAAAAACAGACCACTCCTGGGGTCAAAATTTGAGCTGCAGCAGAGAATAAAATAAAACAGGAAAAGAAGCATCCCCTGTGCAGATGTCCAACAGCAGAGAATTCCCACTTTAGGCAACCAAGCAGTGCTAAAATCTTGCTCAAGTGTTGTGCAAATGGTGCGGTCAGAGTAACATCTCCTCACTGTGAACTTAACCATGCTATGGCATCTTTGCAAATCAGTTAAAATTTGACTGAATTACGTGACTAATGGGTTCTGAAGAGGAAAGAGCTTTTGGGGCTAGAGAGGCTGATTGTTCAAGAGTGTTGCTAAAATTAGTAAAGGTTTACACAATTCTTATGTATCACATGGACATTTTTTTTTAATATAATTTCCCCTGTCTTTTGAAAGACTTAATAAAGAAGACTAGAGAAGTTAAGGGGTAGTGGACAAGACAATTTCTAATACAGTTTTAAGATATACTCACCTTGTATAAAAAAGCAACTATTTTGTACAAAAAGCAGCTAGAAGTTTTACAAGGACTTTGTACCTGGCTTTCTGAATTTCATAAATAACTTGTGTCAGTGTGGGAAATTATAGTAAACTATGAGGAAAACAGAAGGAAAACAGACAAACAAACAGAAATATAAGTTATCCAAGTTCTGTGACAAGTATACAAGACAAAAAGTAGGAGCATAAGTATAATAACAGAACATGATAAAAAGATTTCATCCTACACTTCTCTTCATAAGTCAGACCTACATTCTTTCCGCTAAGAGAGTGAACAGTATTCATGTACTGCTTCTGAGATCAAAGAGATTAATTACATTAGGAACCCTAACAATCATTTTCTAGCATTAGCAACCTACTGCTTGATATTTTTCGCACCAGAAAGTAACATTATGTCTACGTTTTTTAAAAAATAATAGGTCAGATTACATACAGACCTTTGTATAAGCCAAAGTCTGGAAAGAGAAGAATACAACAGTAAGATAAAGGCTACCTTAGTATCTCCTTATTTCAGCATTATGCATCAGTGAATCCTCACAAGAAATAATAGAGACTAAAGCTTCATAGGTGCAACCTAGCCAACCTTTTCTTCTGCAGGAATGGCTAACCTATTCCCCCTGCCTTCTCTGACTGGTCTCATCCAAGAAATTGAGACAGTTACTAGCACTGGTGAAAGAGAGGTGCACACATAGGTGAAGATACAATCTGGAAAAGGGGAGAAGAAGGGATGGTAAAGAAGATTTCCAAGTATCTTCTTTGGAAGGCATTAAAAAAGAACGGAAAAGAGCATTTTATTTTTCCATGGAAAGGCTTGTCCTGAGGCTTCCCAAGTCCCTAAGCCTCCTAGCAGACACTGTGGGAGTGAAGCAGTATTGGGACATAAGCAAATCCATGAGACCAGATAGGAGGCATCCAAAGGTGCTGAAGGAGCCAGACAAGGTCCTTGTAAAGCTGCTCTCTGTCATCAGAAGGGCAACGAAGCTGGTGAAGGGTCTAGAGAACAAGTCTTACGAGGAGCAGCTGAGGGAGCTGGGGTTGTTTTACTCTGGAGAAGAGGAGGCTGAGGGGAGACCTTATCGTTCTCTACAACTACGTGAAAGGAGGCTGTGGAGAGGTGGGGGTCAGTCTCTTCTCCCAGGTAACAAGTGGTAGGACAAGAGAAATGGCTTCAAGTTGTGCCAGGGGAGGTTTAGGTTGGATATTAGGAAAAATTTCTTCACTGAAAGGGTGGTCAAGCATTGAAACAGGCTGCCCAGGGAAGTGGTTGAGTCCCCATCCCTGGAAGTATTTAAAAGATGGGTAGATGTGGTGCTTAGGGACATGGTTTAGTGGTGGACTTGGCAGTGGTTAGGTTAGGTTAACGGTTGGACTTGGTGATCTTAAAGGTCTTTCCCAACCTAAATGATTCTATGATTCTATGATCTACATAAGATCAAGGGAATTGGGGAGCCTATAGAAGAGAAGGCTCAGGGGAGACCTTATTGCTCTTTACAGCTACCTAGTCAACGGATACAGAGAAGATGGAGCTAGACTCTTCTCAGAGGTGCATGTTTATAGGACAAGAGGCAACAGACAAGCAGAAACATGAGAAATTCTGGTACTTGGGTGGAAAATTACCACGAGAAATTCCAACATTTTGAAAAGAATTTTCACCATGAGGGTGGTTAAGTAGTGGAAAAGGTTGCCCAGAGTGACTGTGGAATTGCCGTCCTCGGGCTGTTCAAGGCTCAGCTGGACAAGTCCCCTAGTACCTTGATCATGTTTGACTGCATGACCTCCAGAGGTTCCTTCCAGCTACAGCTGGGGCTCTATGATTCTAATGTACAGCAAAGTACTGCCACCATGTATAAAGTTGTATTAGCAAAGCTGTGCTTTGCACTGCAGTAAGTTGGGACTTTTCATTTCCAATTACTTGAAAGTTCTTTTATAGTACTTGAAATCTGAAAACTTCACATTTTCTCCAATAGCAGGATATAGATGATATAATTTACCTGCAGAATACATTGCTGCAGGATGCAATTGATTTAATTATGTTATTAAGATTTTTAGCAGATTAAGTATAAATAATAATGACAACTGCTATTAATGTAACATAGGATACAAATAAAAAGGCTAGCAATTTTCAGGCTTTAGTCAGAGCATAAGCATATCACCAGATGGAACAAAAACAAAATTATCTTGTTACAATCATACAAAATCCTGGCCAGGTATATCTAATACACAATACTATCAGAGACAGAAAATTGAATTATTTAACTATTTTCCTACATGTTATATACTGTTTTCACTATTAAATATTTGAAGAACTATTTTGTGTAATTTATTTTTGAGGATAAGAAACAGACAATACTGCACATCAGTAATTATTTCTCTGCCTTTCCCTTTACTCATTCCTCCAAAATATAAAAGAAGAATTATTACAGTATGCAAAAGACAGACAAAATATGGAATTTTTTACTACTTACAAATTATTGTTGAAACATATGCATCTATCAAATCCATGTTTTTGTATGCAAAGGTACTACAAAATAGATCTAAAATTTAATATTCAATAAACCAAAATATAATGGTTCATTCAGCCCAAACAAAGGCTAAAAACATTAAAAGGCCAAAGCCTGGAAGAATTATCTGCTTTGTTTTAAAAACACATTTAAAATGAAGAGATCTTAGCAAATTTAATCTGCTATAGCTGACATCATTCCTGGGCATCGATTCAAATTCCAAATTTAATTTCAGTGAAGCTTTAGTAAAAGTAATGCCTTCTGCAGATTTAGACCCATCTGACTGACATCATCTACTGATGACAATAAAAAGTAACTTAACCAAATATGGTTTCTGTAAACAGTTCTTAAAATTAAGGATAGATGAAATATATGTTAAACTGGCTTGGGACAACATTCTATTGGATGTTGCTTACTATTAGCATGGTTTATGCCCTTCCAAGTAAGTATCAGCACAGACTTCAGAGTTCTTTTGAATGCATTTTTTCTTTTAGATAGTCACATACTCTGTGTCACAATTTGATGACTTTTGATATATTGATATGGTGAAAACGTACTTACTACTGAAGAGAGATGTATGGCATGGTGAGCAAAGCACAGAATAGAGAAAAGGAAAATCCAAGCTGGGGAAAACATCTGCCATGGGCCTACCTCCATGACATTTAGCAAAATTTTAAATTTGTGACAATGGTAAAAGGAAGATCAAAAGTAATTTTATTTCTTTTACTTTTTATGGTAGATATCAAAGTGTACTTAGCTCATGCCTGTTATTGACTTTGCAAAACCGGCAGGAAATTGCATGAGTTGAAACTTCCTTGGGAAATTTTTAGATTCCAACTCTGCTCAGAAAAATTATCTGAAAGTACACTTGGCAGAGCCTTCTATAATCTCACAAAAGACCACATTGGAATTTGCTGGGGATTGACAGAGCTCCAAGCACATATATTTGCATATTCAAAAAACATTACTTGCATGAAAAAAATTGCATTTGTTCATACAGACTGATATTTAGCCAAATCAATTAAATACTAACTTACGTAACAACTCATTAATCCTCATTAGTGTGCATTTGTTCCTAGGATTTCTATTGGTAAGTATCTGAGAGGTAAATACTCTTCAGTTGCAATGAAACATACACATACTCTATTCCACTTATTTTTTTAAATTACAGCATTTAAAAACAAGCCCAAAAAAGTGCCAAGCACATAATACTAAAACCCTTCTCCATTTCCTTGAGTTCCTCAACTCCTTCCCTCATAGGAGCAAGTGTTAAAGAAATGAGTATATCCCAAAGTAAAACTTAAATAAAGATTAAATCCATATCCAGGAGCTTTTTCAGAAATGCTTTCCTACCCCTTAAACTAGAAGGCTAGAGAACATGCAAAAAAAAAAAACAAAAACCAAAAACTTTGCTAACTCACTCAGAACATCGGGTTATTCAACATGTCCATGGCCTTCAGGCTGATCACTGAAAAAAGAAAGTGCTCATCAGTGAAAAATCTACTTACGTACCTTTCCTTAGTTTTACATTCCTAATCAATAAATATCTTCAAATTAAATTTCTGTTTGTAAGAATACCGCAGTTGACTATACACTACTAAATGGTATTTTAGAAAAAAATCTGAAAGATACAATAACAGATACATTCCCTTTGTGGACTACGAATATGCCCAAAAACTTCTGTGTTAACACAGTTGTTGAACTTAGTTAAAATGAGTACTGAGAAGGCAAACACAGTTCTTGTTTTAATAGAATAAATGTCGTCTCTCAGCACTGCCCCACACAATTACTAGCAGATAAAAACAATTCTTCCCACATTGCAACCACTTCCTAAACAAGTTAAGCTTCTGTTTTGATAATTTTTTTATTCCCCATTACCTTTCTTCAGTCTCCATCTGTCACTTCCTAATAAAGAAAAGGGGAAATTTTTCCTCAGCTGTGACCTCTGCCAAGAGCAGTAATAATTTGGGTGGGTTTTTTTGTTTGTCTGGTTTTCTGTGTTGTTTTGTTTTGTTTTGTTTTTTTTTGGGGGGGGGGTGTTGGGTTTTTTTAAAAGAAGGAGAAGGAGAAGAAAAAGAAGATAAAACATATGTGGTTTTAGATTTCCTCAGGAAATTGTGAAAGATAGGAAGCTCCTCATGATAGTTGAGATTGAGTTTCAAAAGCAAGCCTGATCTGCTTGGTCAGAACTATTTAAATTGGGTTATAGTCTTTGCTGAAGGCAAATAAACCCCAGAAAGTCTTCTTCCAAATTACTTTTTCAGACAACAAAGCCCAACCATGTCAGACATGAAACAACTGATTTCCTTTAAAAGTTGTGGATTTAGAGTTGTAAGGATTTTAAAAGATGATAGTACCCACCTTTTAAAAGTTTGCCAAATACGGATTTCTTGGCAGCTGGAGGCATGTGGAGCAGCGTTTTCTTACATAACGAAAGGCAGGGGCAGCGCCAAGGGGACACAATGGTAGACCATAAATGGACAAGTTAACCAAGGCCATTACGGATAACCTCACCCCGTCTGTAATTTACTGCTTGTTTGTGCATCTGTAAGACACAGTTCAGGACACGGAGTTAGTATAAGTACATCCTTTTAAACCCTTTTCTAGCACTTTTTCCTATCACACTCTGTAGGTGAAAGTTTATTATTCTAATCTGAATCTTTATGAATGTAAAGTACTTGGTATCCCATAGTTTAGATAAAGCTCAGGCAAATGTAAGAGATTATAGCATGTGAGAAAAGGGCTGTGTCTCTGGCACAAAATAATGCAGAAGAGAAGAAACGATGGCCAGCTTTCACTGTATAGCCCTATACAGTAAACTAACACCAGGCCAAGGCACCAAGGGCTACACAAACAACATTACGCTTGGCACTGGTGAAAGTTTCAAACAAATGTGGCCTTTTGTAACTAACAAATACTTTGTTCTGTGGAATTATTTTTGTCTACAATTTCCAATTCTTTCTATTCTCCCCATACTTTTAATAGAAAGTACCTGGTGGATTAAACAGAATATTTTTGCTAGAAATTTAAAAATGTAGAGTATCTCAAGTTTCTCATAATCTCCAAAGCAGCTCTTTGTTTCATTTTGTGTACAAGGTTTCAGCCACTTGGATGAAGACAGCAGCTTGAAAGATCTTTTGTAATGCACCAAAAACAATAGGGAAAAAGCTCTGTAAGGTTTATGATGTTCAACATTCTTGCTGCAAATTCGGTGTAAGTAAAAATAGAACTAATCCAAAATCAGCGTAAGCCCATGGCATCCCAAAGGATGCTGCAAAATATTTACAGACATGCTGGAAAGCTCAAATTGAAAAGAAACAAAGGAAAAATAAGCTGACAATGGCAAAGAAAACAAACAACAGGAGACAAAACCAAAACACTCATCACTCTGATCACACTAACGCAGAGATAATTATTTACCCATAATCTGTTCACTGTCAGGCAGTTCATAACTGCCTCCAAAATCCCAGAAATAACATGGAGTTTAAGTCTAAAAAGAATTCCCCCGTGAAGAACTTATGTTCTCTAAATAATCAGTTTCTAATCAGACTTAGCATTTTTTAAAAGAAAGAACAGCATCAAGAATAATAATGAACTTAGAAGACTGCCATTTTAAAGAAATTAAATCTCTGCATTTTATCCTCCTATTCCTTTCATTTTTGTCCTTCTCATATATGTACATTTAGGACTTAATTATACAGAAAACACAGTTATTTGGTCCCAAGCCAAGAATCCATTTGCTGAACAAAAAGTGTGAACACGAGAATAAATTTGAAAAACAATATTTTGGATTTTTAATTAACTGATAAACAAAACATCTTGGAAATTTGCATAAATTACACGCTAAATTTTAGAAAAGCAAATAATAAAAACTGTAACTGTGGACCTACTTCAGAGTATTTAAGACAGAGCATAATGTGAAATACATTAATATCCATTTGAAGATGCTTATGCAGACAAGCGTCTGCTTATAGTTTGAATCGCAGACCTGCTAACCCAGCAGGCAGCTTTGCCTACAGTGGACGTTGCAGGGTAGTTATTAAGTGAGGTATGAGCAGGCTGGTGCAGGTATCAATAGCCATTAGCTACCGCTCCATGGACAGTGCACAGTTACAGGTAAGTAGGCTTGCACACATCAACCTGACGCCATGTGCTGAAGGCATCCAGTACTTCTGCTAGTTTTTCTGAAGCTATGAGGTATCTTTATGTTCTGCCTGAACCTACAATGCAATCAGAGCCACTTGTCAGGGGGTGCAGCTGCTGGCCCCTACAGAAATAAAAAAAAGGAAATAAGAAAAAGAATTAAGCATCTCAGTAGCATTTTACTGATTGTTCATTGTAATATTATTGTAACAATATTACTGGTATTATTACTAATCATCAAATTAATATGTTGTAAAATTAGATAGTAGAAATTCTTTAGAGTTAGCTGATTTGGCTTTGGATTTGTCCTTTAAATCTGAAGGAGCTATATTTTCAATGGGAAAAGTCAGCCTCTTCATGTGCCACTTTATGAACCTGTTTCTCCTTGATCATTTAGCACTCAAGGACAGTTGCACGGATTTCACAGAAATACTAGCATGGGTGCATAACTATATAGTGCACTTGCTTGAGGCTGGGTTCTCTGTGACAGACATTGTACATGGGAGTGAACCTGACTTAGGAGTCTTCTCAGTTAGTATAGAACAAAAAGAAAAATTTATTTTTTAAATTTTATTATACGGAATATGTAGCACCTACAATCTGCTTTTTTAAATTCGTACTTTCTTAAAAAACATTTCCAAATTTTATGTTAATTTAAGCCATAGCAATCTGGGTCCTTAGCTAAACCTTTGATCATGGGAATTACTGATTAAATCCCACTGATTTTAGGTATCACTGAAGACACTTTATACTTCCCAAAACCATTAAAATTGGGTCCTATACTTCTGCTTTTTGTTTTTCTATATAAAAAAAAAATTAGATCATACTGTTGTTGTCACATAGAGTTTAAAACTGGGAAGGAACAGAGACATGAGAAGAATCCTCAAAACTAAATTACAGTAAATCATGGAATACATTCAATGTACCTTTATCCTAAAGAAGATCCTTAGGATTCAAAGACATTAAGTGAAATGCATTCTAGCATAGCAATGGGACACTGATATCCAAGTTTATGTTAACTGCAGATTTGTCAGTCTTTCCATCTTCCTTATCTGCAGTCTCATTTACGTGAATGAATATAGACTCCATGTTTTCCAAGTACCAATATTGCAATACAAAAGTTCCATAAACTTGGCCTTTTCAACAGCAAATGCATCATATTCAAAATGCTCTTAGATGTAAGTTCTCCCTTATTTAGTCTTCAGTGAAGACCACAGATGGAGATAACATTTGCTCACACTTTATTACAGAGCAGACTATCTAATAATCAACGTGTTGTAGCACTGTTCATTTTGCCTTAAAATAAGCAGCTTTTAAAAGAAGTAAGTTTCAGTGGTTAAAACTAAAAGAGGTTTCTTTTTCCTTTAAATGCAGCATGGAAGTACAACAAATGTGCAGACTAAGATCCTAAAAGACTTTACAGCAGTTGCAGCTAAATTTATACGTGTAATCATCTGTATGAGCACCCTAAAGCTGTAATGTAATTCCGACTAGTTAACACAAATACACTGTTGAGGTTTAATGTTTAATGGGAGTAGTAATTTAATACTCATTTGACAACTGAAAAGTGAACAAACTGATGCATCTACTAAGTGATGAAACAATTCTGTAAGAAATGACAGACAGGGAAGGGAAATCAACCATGTGCTATTTTCTTTGTACATAGTACACAGAAATGTGACTTGAACTGGCACTTACCCTGTCCCTGCTATAACAATAAAACTGCAAGGCAAAGCTAAAATGAACCTCTCTTTCAAACAAACCATTAGATATTTTCTTCTACTAGCAAAATTACTTTGGCAACATTTTAATACTGTGCAAGAAAAGCAATCTGTCAAAGGAAAATAAATTCTAAAATCATAAACAGCTGCACACAGCAAAACTTAAGCAAGGTAGCACAAATAATAAAATATGTCCTAGATTAAAGTCATTTCTATATTCCACATTCTGTCTCAGCTACCTGCAGAAAGCTCCTTATATTAAAAATAAAGACCAAAATGGCTAATGTTGCATTTTAAAGGACATTCACGTAACAGGGCACTAGTGTTTTGAGGTTTGATTATGCATTGTTTTTCTGTATGATCACCTATTTATTTGAATTGGTGCAAGATGCAGCCTTCTGTAAATACAAACGCAAAGCCACTGTTACAAATTGCTTGCAGTCAATCAGGTCATCCCAACAAAGCCTACTTCTAATCAGCAAAAATTTCATTTTCATGTTTTTGCTATATTGTACACAAAGGCATGTTCTGCTTAAGTCCATTCTTTTTAAGTACATTTTTTTATTGTGATGCATAGTATAGAACGATAATATTTATTAATTTCAGTTGGTTTATTTTATCACATACCCATTCACGCCACTCTTGTACTTCACAAAGAATTCATTCTGGTACACAGAAACATGGTCTGATGATACCAGTGAGGATGTTAAGCCTGTGAGGAAAATTTAAAAGAAATACATGGGATTCTTTCTGTATCCACTCATACTTGAGAGAACATGAAAGAGTATTCCTCTTTATTTTTAATAACTTTTTGTAATATTGAAATCAAATGATTTTGTAAGTAAACTGTGATTTTGTAACTGCACTGTTTGTGTCTCCACAGACACTAACCGTTCAAATAAAATTCCAGGTTTAACAATTCTTTATTCTTTTATTTTTGTATTCTTGTATCTATCATCCATTGATAAAAAGATGCTTTTTGAAGGAATTGCTCCTTTCCAAATCACAGCTTAGATTTATTAATTTAACAGATTTATTAATGTAACAGATTTATTAATGACATTTAAATAAAACATGTCACATAATATAGTTTATTCTGGATTATGTGAACACGAAAGGAAATATACTCAAGGTTCAAATGAAGGGGAGTTTCCTTTCCACTCAGAGCAACACTATGAATAAGAGCTAACAAGAGAACACTGCTCTTTTTTAAAAAAGTTTGCCTTTCTTGAAGTATGGCTTTTGCAGATGAAGATTCAGTATCTTTTACCAGTATCACACTAAATGTACTATTATAAACTATTCTATTTCAGATATAGATACATACACACACTTAGGAGCTTTTGAAATAATTTGTTTAATAAATGTGATATCTTAAGAATATGTTCCAATTATTTTTTTATAAAACTTCCTTTATAGTCATTGATACAGAGACTTGAACTGGAAACTTTGAATTGCTGTGATTCATTTTTTGAAAGGAATAGGGTAATTTACGCAAATTATACTGCAGTAAATTGGTCATATCTGCTAGATTTAATATAAAGTACTATTTTATTTGCAGTTGTTTTCATTTATATACTGAGGATGTAAATTTTCCTAGAACCTAAGTAAATAATATTCTGGTCTCTGGCCAAACTTTGTTACAGAAACACCACTATTATAACAGGAGCCTTTTTAAGAGTCTGCTCAAATACTTCATCATTTTAATTTTTACATGTTATCAGTGATGCCATTTTCTCAATGAAATTGGTTTAATAACGGGCACACTGGAAAAAAGTGTTGTTGTAAGTGCACCAGCCTGAGTATCTGGAGAGGGAGGGTCTATTTTTGTCACAGGCTGCCTGTATGACTTTGCCTAACTTGCCTAGTCTCCCCATGCCTCAGACTCCCCTTTAGTAAGCGAAAGCATCCCCCTGCATAGGTTTGCTGGTGTAATATTTATCATTTTCATCCATTCCTTGACATGTTTCTTGAAGAGGGAAGGGGAAATCAGGATGCCAAAACAAAAAAAGGCATTTTTGCAGCTATCTGGTATGTATTGCATTTTGTTGTTGTTATTGTTCTGGTTTTTGTTTCTGGTTTTGGGATTTTTTTGGGGGGTGGGGTTTGTTTCTTGGTTGCTTTTGGGGGGTTTTGTGTTGTTTTTTTTTTAATTCTTAGTGCGAGAAATCTAAAGACTCTCTATGCTAGGATTGTTCACCAAATTTTTCCAAGTTCCCGTCTCACTCGTTGGAATTCAACCTGCGTCCCTCCAAGAGAATCCCACTGCAAAACCAATCCAACGTTGTCTGGAACATCCAGACACATTTGCAGACATTTGACTTTCCAAACTGCACGCACAGTATAGCTCACAAGGATGATCTGGAAACACTCCTGTAAACTCTTACCATATCTGGAAACATATGGAAACAAAACAAAACAAAAAAATGTTTCTCACAGAAAAATTCTGCTGTACCATCCACTAAGGAGCACTTTGCTGCTTATGGCCAGATAAAACACAGTGTAGTCCTTCACAAACACTTTTGCAGATGATGTTATATCACTTTGTACTGCCTCTACAAGAACGCTTTCCAAATTCAGCTGCCCATAAATTCTAGAATAATACTTAACTGCTAAAATATTTTAATCCATGTAAACAATTCTTTTGACATGTAGTGAAAAGGTGTAAATTCAGCTAGAACTATTGCAATATACTTGGATTCCTCACTGAGCTCAGTTTCTTGTCAAGCAAATAAACATTCATAATCCATCAATGCAAAAATAGCAGCTTTAAAATATCTGAAGTTGTATGCCTTACATGGGCCTTTAAAAAGTATTAAAACATTGAAAGGCTCAGGCATGTATATTTTGGTAATTAATGTTTCAATCATATTGCATTATATTTTAAATATATTATGCATCTTAAATATATCTTGAGACATATTTGAAAGATTTATTGTTGTCTGCCTGTTCATTTATTTTAGTTTTCTGTGTTACATCGCATTTTCTTTTTCTTCCTTCTTTCTATCTACTTTTTGTTCCCCACTAACCAATCCACTGCTGTTACAAGCAGGTCTAGGCCAGGCCAAATTAAGGACCCCAAACCTCTAAATAAACATTTAGATTCTGGTTGCAAGAGGGACTCAAGTAAAAGCTCCCAAGGTTGACTCTCACTAGGAGTATTTTACTTCTAGAAGTTTATTTTCCCCTAGACCACAGAGTACAGGAAAGAAGTATGAGTTTTAAATGAAAACCAAACTTTGCAATCAATCTAAATGGGACACGGTCGCAGAAGAGCTCCTGCAGCCGCTCTCCTGCCGTCAGCAAAGGCTGGTTTCACAAGGAGCACGGGGGGCTCTGCCACCACACAGCTCTTGCACCTCATTTCAACTTGCATCATATGCCTTTACTGGTCCCTGAGGAACAGTATTTCACTGGAAAAAAAAAATAAAAATGGAAAAAACTCTGTTCCCTTCTGCCCTTGCTACGAAATATTATCCACTGTGCTTTGGGCTCCCTCCAACCACAGCCTCTGTAAGCTTTTCTCTTTTTAAATATTTCACATCACCCAAGACCACGCAATGTACATTCTGTAAAGCTCTGTTCTTTTGCCCTTACCCAAAACCTTTAGATATTACTATTGACACAGGATTTCAGATCTGCATCCTGCTTAATGCTGACTAAGGTAAGATACACTAGATGAGCTTTTGTTTCTTCTTCCAATTTAAGCCTTTCCCTTAAGCAAATCAACAGGCAAGCCCTTTGGCCTAACTCCACATTAGAAATAGCTTACAATAAAGGACCTGAATTGTAAAATAGGTTTTACCAATATATTACTAATAAAATTGAATATTCTCTTCTGACATTTTCTTCATTCACAATAATTTGTTAAAAAATATGCTTAATAAAACAGTGAAGACAGTGAAATATAAAATCCACTTGCTCCCTCAGCTCCTTTCTTTTTTCTAAGGAAAAACGCGCTGTTCAGAGCTATCCTCCTGGGAGAGCTGGTTTTTACTCCAGTCTACTTACAGCTCAGTTAATTATCTCAATAATAGATTGCAATAGGAGTAGGTCTATAGAGCTGAGGGCACGATGTGTCCTCTACATGTGTGTCAGGGGGGATTTACTCCAGAGAAGTTCTGCCTAGTCCCTTGGACCAACCACCACTTAGCGTCTGGAAAGCACTGTGTGTATTCCTGGAGCAAATCTTATTTACTTTTACCCAAATGGAATCTAGTTCATGTTTTCCAAGACAAATTTATAACAGGAATGGAAGTGTGATAACTGAGGAAGATTATGACCCTCTGTGTCCATCAACAGTATTGGAGAAGGTGAGTAAACTCAGTCACCTATTTTTATTTGTCATAAAAAGAATGCAGACGCTTCCCGTGTTTCCTGTGACAGTGGCACATGACAACAGGTGCTTTGAGCAGATCCAACAATAACCTATAGCAGTCAATAAGCTGAGGGAAAACCACATCTTTAAGGCTAGAATTTTTAATGCCAGGAGCCTTCCTAAAACTGTCATCCGTTGGCCAACACTTTTTAGCCACAAAAATAAAATGGGAAAGAAAGAGAGAAAATACATATATGCTTCCTTAACTCTACAGCAAGAAGCAGGGCAGAAGACACAGTTCCACACAGAGGCTCTTCAAGAGAGCAAAGCAGTGGCAAATTTGGTGCAAATACTGTCTATTATCCTCATGTAGCAATTTTAATTTCTTTGGAATGAATCTAGGAGCAATTAATTAATAATAAATATTATTTAAATCCCCTATGGGGACATCTCCTTAATTAGGATATGGCAATTCACAAAAGCAGCAGCAGTGGAAAAAAAACAAAAAAAACCAAAAAAAACCCAGATGCAATGATTTGCATAAATATAATTTGCTAAAACAATTTTTGATTGGAATGCACTTAAAATGTTAGGGTTCTACATGTCGCACATTGCTACATCCCTTTGTACACCAGCAATGCCCTGAGTTTTGCTCTGAAGACATCTGCTATGATTTTTAAGACCACCTAACCATTTTCCTTGAACACTCCTCAGACATAAAAGCTATTTTCCACACTTTGTTTCCATAGATACAGCGATTTTTTTTATTAATCAGAATGATAGCCTGGAAATTGCTAAGCAAATACATCATCAGCAAGCAGTTAATATTCCACGCTGTGTCTGTTTAAACAGAGTTCCACTCTGATCACATTTAATTTTGGACAGTTAAGGCAGAGTGGGATGGGACAATGTGATACTTTCTAAATGGAGATTTTGACACTGTGGTTCGAGACAGAAACCTAGGTCAGTTATCACTTAATACCACAGCTGCGGAGCATACTGAGAAAAGCAATCAGTTGCTGCTTAGGGGAGGAAAAATCCCTGTCAGGGAGACCAAATTAAAACATCATTTCATCCAAGTATTTGACTAAATTGAATTTTAATCCAGGAAACTTAAACAGACAGACCGAATAGCAGAGGGGAAAGGCTTCTCTAAATCTATCGAGTTAAACGGAACAACTCTGGAAACACGCATCCAAAGCAAAGGCTCCAGCATCTTTTGCAGAGACAGTGATTTGGGTTTATTTCTGTCTGTCTGAATAGGACAGTGAAGCAAAACAGATGGGCTAATAATTATTACCGGGCTAAAGTTGCTACATTAGCTTTCCAGGGCAGATAAACCTCAATCCTACAAATTTAGCATATACATTAAAGTATCTGAAAGACTCTGAAGAATTGGGAAGACTCAGAAGTATTCACAACCCAGAGGTACTTTAAAATTAAAACAATTAATTTTAAATCATGTCCACAAACATTCTCTTCTCTCTCTCCTTTATCTTCTCCAAATAACAACTGCTTAAAAAGGAGAATGAGATTATCTCAAGAATATTTGCAGCAAGTTGAAGAAATACAGTAAAGCATGGTTCCATATCAAAAGGAGAGAAAAGGAAGTGTGTTGCAGAAACACAGTATTAAAACCGGTCCTCTGAGTAGTGTTCACATGAGATAAGTATTTGATACTTATGCTAAGTGTCCGATATTGAAACATTCCACAGTATAAAGCACAAATTTAAGGTGCAAATCCAGTCAACCCTAACCAAGCAGAGACAGTGGTGTCATGGATAAAAAGTAATTCTGAGGACTCACATGTGCCCATCCCGTACATGTATATAGTTATATTTATTGAATAAAGCAGCAGAATGTTGGACTTCCCAAAACAGACATATAACTAGGGATGATCCTAAGTGAAATTAAGCTTCATTTATGTTTGTGACAGAACTGATTTCCAGTTTCTTGATGTTGCTGTGGCTAATGTATCTGTCATGATGTTAGCCTGACAGTTGTTTTTATTTAAATTTCTCAAGCAGGTCCACCACCAGTGGGCAGATATTACTATGGCAACTCAGCACAATTGGAGAAACTGTTCTGAAGTTGTTAGGCAACACAATGCCATCAGCTGCTGATGTTGCTTAAGCTTAGTGCAGTTCATGCTGTCTGGAGTCATCTAATTAAGTATACCAAAAAAAGAGCACTCAATTGGGAAAGCGATGTGGAAACAAGGTGTCTTTGTAATAAAAAATAAAGAATGACAATACAGAGTGAAAAAAAGAATAAAACAGGTGGCTCATTTTTTCTTTTGCAAAACTCAATATAAAAGAGAAAATGGGTTTAGTAGGTTTCTAAAATGCAGGTATGTAATTCTTAATAAAATTTATATAATTAGGTGGAAAATAAAAAAATTTTTTTCAAAAATTATGTTCACTTTAGAACACTGTTTCAGTTCATATCCCAGCAATAATGTTAATTTGGCCTGCATTGGTCTATATAAAACAAATCTTAGCAGCTTTCCTGAGAAAGAAAATTCTTAACATAGTTTGAGGAGTGCAAATCATCAGTAGAGCTGCCCTTCACTCTGGCTATCTAAAATGTTTAGAACTGATGGCTATAGAGATAAGTGCTTGATCTCACACAGGGGATGGCTCCTGCAGAGGAGTGAAGTACATTGCCAGAGCAACGTGGACAACTTAATGCTGCTGCTGCTGCCTGCCATGTGCTTGCTACACAGAAAAAAAACCAAAAAAACAACTTCATCCTTTCTTTTTGGCATGATGGAGCAATAAATTCAAACACAACCTGTAAAGCAAGGACTAATCGGTGAACTAGGAATTATTATCCAATGACTTACTGTTCCATCTGTCTTCCGTAGAGTGAGCTAAGTATATGCTTATAGGTTTGGAAAAAAGACAGAGACAGCAATAACACCTTGGAGAAGTGTTCCTCTACATGCAAAAGGAAATTCCTACTGACAACATCCAGTTTATTGCTAATAGTCAAAGACAATGGAGAACAGCTAATGTCACAAAGGTCACTGGAAAAAATTACTTGAAATGTGCAAGTGCAAAGGACTGAATTAAACTGGATTAAGAGAGTTTGGGGTTTTGTTGGTTTTGTTTTTAATCTACAGTTCCAGACATGCAAACAATTTTAAAATGCTGTAAGACACAACAGGTCAAAGTATCACACAGAAATTTGTTTTGACACTTCTAAGATTAAATGTGGAGGGATTTCTTTGGGTCTAATACAGCTAAAAAAATACTGAGTGGTTTATACCCTGAAGGATCCTAGCACTACCCTTCTGCAGAAGTAAGCACAGAAGTACCAAATGAAGACAACTGCAGATGCATCTGCTTAACTCTTCAAAGTAAAAATTAGATCTGTTACAACATTTTTAAGAATTCTCCTAGACTAGATGTAACTCTCATGTATCAGAAGCCTTCTGCCCTCAACACCTTGAGGACTGCAGCTCTCCAGTGCCGCTAGTTACTCCTATTACTCTTGCAACATTACTTGTGGTAACTTGTGTGACTTCATCCAAAATATCCATGCAAAGCTCAGATGTCCCTGCCTGAACAGTTGGAGCTCTCTAACACTAGTATCTTGCCTGATAAACCTCTAGATTTCTTTGAGGAAAGTGACAATTTATTGGAGATTTTCCATTGTACTATTTGAAACACAGTAGCAGGACACACACTATGGGAAAAAGTAATCATTAATCCAAAAAGAAGCGTTATCTAAGGTAAAAATCATTTCAGGTTATAGATCCTGGATAGCATTCATCGAACTCTAGCTCAGCCCCACCTCACCTCTTCATTTCACATCCACTGTCCATTGGAGAATTATCTACTGACATTTAAGTTTATATCCACCGCTCCACTCCTCCTTGCTAGGAAATACTGACCTGCCTAGTCATGAGTAATGACAATTTAATTACTTCTTTCCCAGAGTCCTAGCTGGGTTCAGCAAAAACATGGACATACAAACTTGGGGAGGTATAGAAGGAGAAGAACTTCAGATACCTTTCCCTTTAAGCAGAAAAATAACTTTTAAAAAAAGTCTCAGAAAATTCTTTTGAGCTAGAAAATGATCCAGAGTATAAATATCAATTAACTAGTAAAGTCAGACTTCAACAAACCATAAAGAACTATATGGGAAGTTTCTTAATACACTGGAGAAGCTGAGGGTCAAGAATTGTAAAATAAGTAATGAACCAGTTCACGAGAGAGAGAGGATGGGTTTTAATGCAAGTGGGACTGTCAGGCTGCAGAGGTGCCCAGGATGTTAATATTTCAGTAACTACTTTTTAGTTCATGTTTCATTAGTGACACTGGTTATGATGTGAGGGACGTAAATCTATGCGTGTTTCACAGACAACAACATAATTTGGTTATCAACCTGCTGAAATGCAAAAATGATGAGAGTTTTGGCCCCATTTCTTTATTGCATCATTTCTTCCAGCAAAACAAATGGAAGAAATTCATGTAATAAATCTTTTAAAACTAAACCAACACTGAGTCTAAATATCTATTACATTTGGTTTAGAGTTCAAAAAGAATCCAGGAGGATCCATTGGCATAGCCTGTTGCTGGACACTCTCCAAATATTTTTTTTACATATGTTTTTTTACTTGGCAGCTTATGCTATTGAAAATATGTGATGAATAAAGAACAATATGCAGTGTCTGTGATGAAATTTACTGTTTTCTCCTGCCATTTCTTCTAATTTAATAAAATGGCAACAACATAGTTCAGAGATCTTTTTCTCAGTTGCTTCTATTTGCAGATCGCTTCATAAGAGAAGATAGCTATTCTTGGTCAGTTCTGCATACCAAATTTTCCAAAGGCATCTACAAAACACTAGACACCAATAAGGATATTCTTGGGTCCCTTCCCGATTCCATAAAAGTCAATAATGAAATGTAGTTCTGTTTAGTGGTGGATAAATCAAAGTACTTAGTTGGAAAACTACATTTTAGAGAACAGCATCTTCTTCGAGCTGTAAAATCTGCAACCAGTAGCATTCTCTCCAGTGATGCAAAAACCACCTCTACAGTCACTATTATTATAGAGTGACAGTCACAGAAGCATGTAATCCATATACATTATTTAGCATTCAGAACTGAAAAGTTATAGTTTGCAGACTTTTTTTTTGTTCTGACAAGCAAGACTTCAGCGTGCTGAAGCATGTGAAGATTAACCAGCCCCTTATTCATCAGCATTGAACCCATCTTTGGGTACACTTCTTTGCTGGAATGACCTCAGCCAATACGCTCCTAGGAACATGTTTGCTTTTTTCAAGGTTACACGTCTTCTTGTGCCTGATAGTCAACTAACAGTCTTTATTTTCTCCATCACTTTCAACTGATGGGCCTAATACAAATGTTAATCCATAAAAGCATAACCTTACCTTTCTCATTATTAAATTTCCTATTGCTATTATTTTGTTTCACAAGGTCATGCAACTGTGTCTATGCAATATATTTATGATCGCCCTCACTATTTTGTACCTCCTGACTTTCTGGCATGAATAAACTGAAATCAGTACATTCCTACTTTTTGTACCATAGGTATTACTAAGACCAAAGTCCAAGACCAGGTTGTAGGCTGATGTTTGGGAGTACTACCTCGTAATTTTGCTCCACCCTGACTGTTTTTTCTTTTGTCTTGGCCCATTTTTCTGTCTCTTTTCCATAACTGTTTGTCCGCAAATGTGATCGTTTAATTATTCTGTCCTTCAAAAATGTGTTTAAGAGGATTTTTTAATTATTACTATTTTGATAACAAAGGGGTCTGCAGTTTGTCTGTTTCACTCCCTTTCTTCAAATTCAGTTATTTTAAACATCATTCTCCAGTCTTCTGGTGTCAACTAAATTAAATAAAAAACCTTCCACATTTCATGGCTATCAGATGCCTGCAGAGGAAATAATCTGATCCCTTTCAGGTGATCATATTAAAATGTTTTGGTTTTCCTTCCAGATGTAGGAATCCTCATTTTCATGCAGTAATTTCTGTTAACCATCCTTTTTTTGCCTCTACATTCTATATTATCAACCTTACTAAAAACTGAAGTGAAGTATTCATTTAAGTTTGGCGGCAATATCCACATTATCTTTAATCTCCAATTAGAAAATATCTACTAACAGATAATAAAGTCAAGCAGAAAATGACATTTTTATGAGGCATTTAATTTCAGATATAGATTGTGAAGCAAATGCTATTTCTGGTGGTGAATCCTTAAACAATCAAGGAGCCATCAGGAATGGATGCTATTTAGATGTGATTTTAGTAATTAGTGAGGACATAATATGAGAAATTGCTTTAGGGGCAAAAGAATGAGCTGAGGAGAAACAGCTATTTAGTTCTAATTAAATGGAAAGATAAGTAAAAGGAGATATAGTCCAAAGATTCAGTTTTAAGTGTACAAACTTTGATTACCAATGGAATGATATGGAAATTAAAAAGCTTTGAGATTCAAATATGGAAGAAACCTGAAATTTCTTTCAATTAGTGCTTCTCAAACTCCTTTTCAAGTGAACTGTCTTGCAGCAGTAAAGCGTGGAACAGGGTCTCTCTTACATAAGGGGCACATCTATAGGACTGTCCATATGGGTGGGAAAACAGTAAGAGACATGAGCTGCTATTTGCATCTCATGGATGCACTATCTGCATTTTTCTCTATGGGAAGTGTACATTTACATACATTTTTAGCTGCGGTATGTCAAGAAAGCACATATATACATATGAAGATAAGTCCACCAAAAGTTCTCTGCCATCCCTTTACCTCCTCTTTATCACCTATAGACTTTACTAGCAACTTTAAGAATATTGTTGAAACTCTCTGCACAAATGCAGACTGTTGCTGCATATTAGCAGATCAGTTTCCCCAGTTTTTATTATTACAAATGTGGCAGTCCTAACCATTTTCCAGAGGCCTATCTCTGATCAACAGCCTGCCAGTGACTGTCAGGAGCCTTCCAGCAGCCTGGCACCTGCCCTTTCCCACTGTCTCTTGGGTTAGAGTACAGTCATCCATGACAAGGACTTATATTGAACTTGGACTCCAAAGACAGAGCCAACATACAAAGATCTAGCTAGAGTTAAGACAGATCTATTATAAAAACCCAGGCCAACTGTCTCTATTCATTGTGCACAAAAGAAGGAATAACAAACTTGTGACCCTAATTATCCCCACTGAATGTTCTCCAGCTGAAGGCAAGCCTGTACCCATGTTGCTGAAGCGCTGGATTAGACAGCCGTGAGCATGATCATCTGTTGGCATTGGTGAACACGGCCACCAGAAAGGGCAAGTCCTGTCCCTGTATCAGCATGCCCTGAAGAAGCATTGTGTGTGCCACAGGCACCTCCGGGAGGTCCAGTACCTGGGCTTTACATACACTATCTAATTCACTACAATCCGTGAGGCTGACCCTCCACCTCACTAAGTGACAGTACTATAGACAAAGCTAAAAGTCATACTTAAATCAGAACTGGCTCACTAAAGCAGCAATTTCACCAGTCCTGAGTTTTGGGTAAAAGGATTCTGCTCTGGAAGTTAGACCACAGCCCACAGTAAGGGAGAGACGAGAAGATGAGAGCGGCAGAGGTGAAGTGCTCTCCAGCAGCAGGAGTCCCTGAAAACATTCTATCTGACTCATTAGGAATTATTCTTAAGCTGAGTGGAGAAAATTGAGTCATAGATGACTCACCCACTTACCAGATGGGAGGAAAGCATATATGAAATTTGGGACCGCCACTTGGGGAACATCATGAGCCACTAGTGCTTGAACTGTGAGTCAGCTTCACTGCCTGCCACAAAACAGGGAGCATACAAAGTGATAGATGCAGAAGCAATACACACCTTCACCTTCCAGCTAGTCCCCTCAATCGAAGTACATCACAAAGGTAAGGTGTTTAGAATATGAATTCCATCTCCGTTTAGCTACTGAGCAAGCACAGATGTTAACTGGCCTTATCCAAATCAGGCTCATGTCTTAACTTTTACACAGCTGTAACAGGTAGTCAATAAAAATTCAGGACATGAAAATATTTTGTCACGTCTGCTCTGTTGCAGGTAACTTCTTAGCCATTACATATTCACAGGTATTTTGCTACCAAAGCAAAAGTGCTCATTAAAGGCTGGTGAGCAACGCCAGAAATCTGTAATCTTGCACATCATAACAGTTCCAATAAAAGTGGAAAATCAAGGCAGAGGGAAGGCAACAGCTACTCATCTTCAGTGGCAGTTGCCAAATTTCAGGATTATGCACTTCGTCTTTTAGAATCACAAATCTCAGATAGCAGAAAGACTAACTTCAGAGTGTGGATTTACACCAATCCCTTAATTTGACCTCCCATTTTCTGTACTGAAAGCCTCTCTGAGCTGCCTGTGTACATGCTGGAAAGTCTGTAACATCCAATCCTGTCCTTGAAGCCCTAAGCAGTTTGCACTGAGACTGGAAAGCTACTATAAATCAGCTTCGAGCTGACATCTAAAAATACAAAGCACATAGCTGCCCATCCTTTTTCTGGCCTGACATCTGACAGTTCAAGGTTAGTCAAGGGCCCATCAGCTCTGGCCTACTTATTTACTTACTAATGTCATAAGCAGCTTAGTCAGACACAGCTGTAAGTTTTTTTGTCTTTAGTCTTACGGTCCAAACATTCCAGATTTCCACCTGAGTGACTGCGGCAGCCTTCCCGGTGGTGCATTATTCTGCAGCTTTAGCAGAACAACATTCACTTGACATATACTTGCATTGGGAGCTGAAGATGTAGCTTCTATGGGAATGAAAAGTATTTGGAGGCCAGGGTCTGCTAGGTGTCACTCTAGACCAGAATTTAAACCTCAGCTCACTGTGGTCACTCTATAGATGGGTATGTCCTTCCAGTCATGGTAGTTACGCTACTGTAAGTATGATACAGATTTTCATAATTCTACAGTCAAAATCTCCACATTATTACTCATCACAGCCACAGAAATCAGCTTAACAGGTGTTCCAGTATGATGTAATATACCATAAAGTTCACAAGCTATTTGCAGGAATACCTTATGCAGTTCCTGATAAAAGTATCATGATCTAAGTAAGCATTAGCATTTAAACAAGTTCAGCTACAAAAGATGCTTTCACAGTACCTAAGGAAAATTCAGATTAGAGTTTTTGCTGGTCCATAACACTAAATAGCACTGCATATATTCTGACAAATCCAAACTACTTCCCAAGGAATGTCAGCATTGCTACATGCCATTTTTATCTTCTTCCTTTGGAACATATGCAGAAAACTGGTATTTGCATGTATTAGTTCCTTTGATGGTATAATATCACGGCTACAAGGCAGTGGGTTTTCTTAAGTGAGAACAACCCTCTCATGGTACCAGACTGTCACCATCAACATCTAACAGGCAATTTGCATTTGAAAATTTAAAATAAGATATTAAATATTGCCAACCATAAAATTCTTCTGCTTGGAAAACACTCTTTATCAACATTTGAAGTACAAGTATTCCTTCTACTTTATATTTAATAAATAATGATTGTTTCCTATAAAATACATATTATTAGCAGAGTTCCAGCCACATTCCTGAGCCTTCTCTTGCCTTTCTTCCATGGGAGCAAATCCAAACTAGTGATTTCCATGCTAAATATTTGAAATATTTGAGTAAAGTTCTATTCAAGTCAACTCTCCATTTTTTTTGGAGGTATGTATTCATCATGTGTGGCAAAAAAATATAGAGATTTTCATCCAGATCAGCAATTCTGTTAAGAAAAACTAATCCTGGCTGAATTATTCACTTTCATTCTTGAAAGAAGAGCCCTTAGTACTAGCTAGATTCCTCTCCACCCACTTCTTTGGAAGATGGGATTTCTCTGTAGCTACAATTGCAAATCTGAAGCTTAAATTGCAATTAAGTAGTCCCTCATTTCTTCTGGAGGCTAACTTCAAAAATGCAATATGCAAGGTCTGATGGGAAGAAACATCTATAGTTACAGTACTCAAACACAGCAACCTTGATGAGAAAATTCCAGGTAATTTTTCAGTTTACAGCTATTAGGTTCACTTCAGTCTTTCATTCCAAGTCTTTCTGGCCTGGGACCCACAAAGGGACAGAAATATGATCTTCAAGGGCCACACTTGTCAAAAGTTTATTTAACAACCAGGCTAACAGGGACAGGTGGCCCCAAGCATTCATTCAGTGCTTTTCTTTAAAGATGTTGCATGTTTTGCATAAAAGAATGAGAAACATCAAGTACACAAGAACAGCCGAACTTTATTGCCAAGTAGCTGGCTAGTGTCCTAGGAGACAGACACCTTGCTTCTGGTGTTTTGTAATAACAACACAACAAAACATAACACACTCAAATATTAAGAAGTGAAAGAGATTTCAGGCAGGCTTTGCTTAGCCTTCAAGGGACACTGAAAGTTCCTGCTGACCACCTGAAATGTGACTTTCTAGCCATAATCAGTGTGTCAGCACTATTGTCTCACTTTGTGTTAAACATTTAACCTTTTACCTTAAAAGATTTGGGAATCGACCTGTCAGATGTGAACCATTAAAGCTGTTTATTCCACCCTAGTTTCAAGCAATAAGGTCTCCTGAATTTGAGTTTGCTTAGTATACGACTGCTAAATTAACCAAAAGTATGGTGTCTGATTAAAGCACAGTCCTGGGGGTCACAAGATCTGGAAGGTATTGCTTTTGTACTCTCCCATTGAGCCCTACATTAAAATAAATTATAATGTTTGTGCTTTGGCTTCTTTATCTGTGAAAGACTGAACTGTAAAGCAATTCAAAACTGTATTCAAGAATTTAAAAATCCATATGTAACTCTTGGGAATGGAATACAAGGAGAAATAGATAACATTGTTTTTGACCTGTATGTTTAAAAATGTTGGAAAAAATCAGAGATTTACAGAAACTGTCATAATAACAATTAATTTCTCTTTGACTGCTAAAAATGTTAGCCTAGTTAAAATCTTTAAAGATTCATTGAAAGAAATCATTTACATCACAAAAGTCACCCCTCTGGCAGAACAGGGGACATCAGAAACTCCCAAAACAACTGAAGTCTGGCTTCCTGAATTAGCCTGTTCCTCTCTCTTGTCCCAAAGACAAGCCAGTAATTACTGAATTTTCCTGACTTTTACTTTAAGGTACCAGAAACTGAGTGACTGCAAAATGAACTGGAGTTTCTTTAAAGAGTGGAGTAGGTTTTACTAGAGAACAGGTACTACAAAACCAGGCAGTGGGAGCCAAGTTGCCTCCTATAGCTATCTGGAATGAACATGTGCTGCTCAGATTAAATGCAGTCCTTGATATGGCCACAGAAGATACGTAAAGCTACAGAGGATCTAAGGTCTCCTACTGTTGATAATGACTCATATCCTGTATTTTTCACATAAGACAGAAAGTTCCAGCTATTTATGGTACAGCCCATTAAAAATTTCTTTTCATGAAGAAAAAATGCTGTCAGTTGCCATTCAGGAGTTGATGTAGGAGGCCAGCTAGCATGTTACAGAAATTATCAGAGAAAAATACTATAATCACAAAAGAGCCAAATGTTTCCTCTTGAGCCCTTTGAGACAGCAGATGCATAGTCACAAGCAGAATCTTTTGTCTCTGAAGATTTTGTTCATACACAGATCACCCTAGAAAAAAAGAAGGGTGGAAAAATATGGTACGAATTATTTCAGTCCACTCAGTTCTATGCTGTGTATCTCACAGATGCGTCAGCTCTTCCCCTCACTCTGCCCCAAAACGCAAGATGTGAACATACCTACACCACTGTTAAACTGGATGGGGAAGGAGCAGAGTGCGTGCGTGTGCCTGCTGCTGACTCACGTTATACTCAACATCTTAGAATCATATCCTAGAATCATTGAATCGTTAAGGTTGGAAAAGACCCTTAAGATCGTCAAGTCCAACCGTTAACCTATCACTGCCAAGTCTTCACTATACCATGTCCTCGAGCACCACATCTATCCATTCTTTAAATACCTCCAGGGATGGAGACTCAACCACTTCCCTGGGCAGCCTGTTCCAATGCTTGACCACCCTTTCAGTGAAGAAGTTTTTCCTAATATCTAACCTAAACCTCCCCTGGTGCAGCTTGAGGCCATTTCCTCTCGTCCTATCACTTGTTACTTGGGAGAAGAGACCGACCCCCACCTCGCTACAACCTCCTTTCAGGTAGTTGTAGAGAGCAATAAGGTCTCCCCTCAGCCTCCTCTTCTCCAGACTAAACAACCCCAGTTCCCTCAGCTTCTCCTCATAAGACTTGTGCTCCAGACCCTTCACCAGCTTCGTTGCCCTTCTTTGGACATGCTCCAGCACCTCAATGTCCTTCTTGTAGGGAGGGGCCCAAAACTGAACACAGTACTCAAGGCGCGGCCTCACCAATGCCGAGTACAGGGGCACTATCACCTCCCTGGTCCTGCTGGCCACACTATTCCTGATACAAGCCAGGATGCCATTGACCCTCTTGGCCACCTGAGCACACTGCTGGCTCATGCTCAGCTGGCTGTCAACCAACACCCCCAGGTCCTTTTCTGCGAGGCAGCTCTCCAGCCACTCTTCCCCAAGCCTGTCACGTTGCATGGGGTTGTTGTGACCAAATCACAGGACCCAGCACTCAGCCTTGTTGAACTTCATGCAGTTGGCCCCGGCCCAACGATCCAGCCTGTCCCGGACCCTCTTTAGGGGAGGGACAGTCCCCTCTGTAGGGCCCTCCTACCCTCCAACAGATCGACACTTCCACCCAACTTGGTGTCATTTGCAAACTTACTGACTTACAGGTTACTTACAAACTTAATATGATACTAACATTTATAGTTCAAATTTTACTGAGTCAAAACTGATATACACAAGCTTTCTACTATCTACTCATTTCTCTGGTGTTATGCTCAGCCTTTCACTGTCCCTTTGGGTCCTAAAGTCAGTCACTTCAGTCTACAGGGTTGGTCTCTCTATAGTGAGACCTCAGTGTCCCAAATCTTCACTGGGAGGAGCATGATGGTGATGAGGTGATGTTGATGGAGGGGGAAGGAAGGGGAGAGCTGTCCTTTTTGCAAGGAGTGTGACATTACATTGATGGTTTCTTCCTCCTCAACCTTCCCTCCTACAAACCACTTGGGGCTATTTTTATACATTTTCTAAGATGTTTTTACACCTTGTTCTTTCATCAAGTGTTTCTACCTGGTGGTTATTTCCTATAAATATTTTATACAATGGGAAAAAAAATCAACTACAGAATTACTACACTATAGGAACTTAAAATAAAACCCACAGTTATTGCTGTCAAATTTCAGTTGTGAACCGACTCAGTCTATTAAAAAGATTAAAAGACATTTCTAGGTAAAAGTGCTGACTTTTCCCCATGCAAGTGGAATAAATTTTAATAGATGCCTTGTTTTTTCAGTTATAATTTTTGACTGATTCATTGTATCCAGATGCTAAACACTGTTCATATTTCACTACACATACAACAAGAGTTCCCAATTGCACAATGTAATTCATTTCAAAGTATTCCCTGATTGCTGAGGGATGGTTTATAAAATCAAAATAGCCCTTTAAAAATATCAGCAGGCAGTAAATTTTACAAGTGCTGAGCTTCAGTCATGTAGGAAATTAGGTGTTAGAGACTTGACTATGATATTGATTGATCTCTCTAGAGGCATATTCTGCCATCATTCCCCTTGGAATCAACAGGAATTTTGAATGTAAATCAATAGCAGGATATTATGCTGTGATTAAATGCCTTAGGGATGATGTATATAGTGAAAAAAATGTTGAGATCATTCAAGATAGGATTATTGACAGTATAAACACAATCCAATACAGGAACTGCAGTTCTCCGTTTAGCAAGGAAGCTTTCATAGAATCACAGAACGGTCGAGGTTGGAAGGGACATGTCGAGATCATCCTGTCCAACCCCCTTGCTCAAGCAGGGTCACCTACAGCAAGTTGCCCAAGACAATGTCCAGTCAGGATTTGAATATCTGTATGGATGGCAACTCTATAACCTCTCCCAGCAACTTGTGCCAGTGTTTGACCACCACTTTCAGGACAGAAATGCTTACTGAACTATCCCTGTTAAGAGTTGATCATATAAGTAATGCCAAACTGAGAACAGACAAACGTATTTTTCAAGTAAGATAAACTATACATGCTTCTGCTGTCAGATCCTTTCCCATGTAGTTTCAAAGGGGAAATTTTGATTCTTCATTGTGAAGTAGTCAAGGACAGTTCTGACATACTGGTCTTTGGAGACATAAAGGGAGCATCTGCAATCTATATTTACAACCTCTAACCAAAATATTTATACCTAGAAGGGACGAAGATGGACAGGAGATGTCACTACCTGGTTATGGGTCCCAAGGGACGGTTACTATATGAGCATAAAACATATGCATTGCTTTTATCTAAAAAGATACACAGACCCGAACTGCAAACAACAGGACAATGTAGAAAATGCCAGTGGGTAACACAGGGCCCGCTTTTCTGACCAGGATTCTAAACTAAGATTATCCATGTCAAAAGCGGCAGTGAAAGACCAAAGGAAAAAGCAATTGCACTATTCAGCAGAACAAATATTTCTGTTGTCAAAGCGGGTAGAAATCAGTTCTCAGGTCAACCTACACAACCACTCCAGTTTCTGGTACTCTCCAAGATTCTTGACTGTGGAATGGTCGCAAAAGGAAGGATTTCCTAAACCTGAATTCCTGCAGTCCCATTCTGGGGAAGAATAGATCAACAATAAAGCCATGAAAAAGAAAAAAAGAAAAAGAAAAAGGAAAAGGAAAAGGAAAAGGAAAAGGAAAAGGAAAAGGAAAAGGAAAAGGAAAAGGAAAAGGAAAAGGAAAAGGAAAAGGAAAAGGAAAAGGAAAAGGAAAAGGAAAAGGAAAAGGAAAAAGAAAAAGAAAAAGAAAAAGAAAAAGAAAAAGAAAAAGAAAAAGAAAAAGAAAAAGAAAAAGAAAAAGAAAAAGAAAAAGAAAAAGAAAAAGAAAAAGAAAAAGAAAAAGAAAAAGAAAAAGAAAAAGAAGTCGAGATGCATACACTTTCCACTTAAAATCAGAATAATTCAGGTCAAAAGGGGCTTCAGGAGGTCTCTAGTCCCAATTCCTGCTCAAAACAAGGTCAGCTATGAGGTCAGATTGCTCAGGGCTTTATTCAGTTTAATTTTTTCAAAATTAAATTTGTAAATTACTCCTCTGAGGTACACGTATATCAGCAGAGAAACTGGCAAACTGCCAGAGTACAGCTGATTTACAATCTACTGCTGAACTGGAAACAATATGTTGAAACTGCCAGCACCGAGGTCAACAAACAACTCGGGATTCAAGACGCTTCTGAACTACTATGAAACTTCCTGGATCATTGTTACAGCATATAAACATGAGACAATGAATCCCAATTAATTTGTGCACAACACTGGACTCTGTGGGACATATTTGAAATACCAGTTCTGTGCTTTAGAGAACTCCATCCTCTGTCATAATAAGAAACTTTATTGCAGCAATAAAGCAATTTATATGGCTTAGACTTTAAGGCTCAGACTTTAAGGTTTCTTGCTCCAAACAGATGTGCAGGCTGGTCCACAGGGACTCTTAACTCAATACTCTTCTGCCACACTGGTATTAATCAGAGTAATGTCTTTACTAAAGTAATTTTTTTCTGATTCTTGTGTTTGGCCAAACCACATTCAGCGCAAGAGGAACACAAGGCGAAAAGCAGGAATGGGACAGAGATGTTCTGCTCAGGGCCAGAAGTGCTTCTGCTTTTGGACAGATTATCCTGGAGATGTAAAACAAAATTATTGCATAACATCTGGGAATCCTAACATACCCATATCATACCGAAGACTAATCACAACAGTTTCACATTTGGAAAAAATCAAGTGAGCAGATACAGTAACTAGTCAAGAAGCATTTAGTAAAAATGCTCCAGAAACTTCCAAAGCTTCCAATAGCCCCAGTATGAAAAAAATCAGGTAGCAACTGAATGTCTGCAAAATCAGTAAGGCAGGAAAATAAAAGTCAAAACTGTTTCAACCAAAAAAAAAAATCCAAACAAACAAAAAAACCACAACCCACACCACTTACAGGTCATCGCAATCTTTCCAGATGTTGGTTCTTGTAACTATATTTACCTGAAGAATTTACAGTTCTAATGTTAAAAATTGGAAAATAGTGATGAGTGGATAATTTGATGAAACTTTTTTTATTTATTTCATTTGTTCTTCATTCCATGTACTTCACAGAGGCCAGTATCAGTAGCTTAGGTATTATGATGCAAAATTTCTGCTAAGAAGCCTGTGCTCATGTGCTCACAAGGAAACATGCAAATGCAAACTTGACTCCTCGGCACATACAGCCAATGGAAACCGTGCAGCGTGAAAAATTGTGTAAGTCCTACTATAAGTGCTTTTGTTAATCCTCTGCCTATTCAATTAATTTCTCAACCATCTTAAAGAATGAGACTATATTAGTAGTTCCTACATTTACTTTCATTAAACTGATTGTAAAAATAAGGATCAAACAAATGGCCAAAGAAAGGAGAATAATCCATGAGTGCACTTCAGTTCCTCTGACCTCAAAATACCTTCCATCAAAAGATTCCTTGTATTTATTTTTTTTTAATATCATCAACCACATACACTCTAAAACTTAAAAGAAAATTTACTAAATAGTTCTTTGGAAATGTGCCTAAGGTTGTCTCTTCAAAGGTATGGACAAGCAGGAAGGATACATTTTTAGCAGCACTTTGAAATTCATGTTTCAGAGAATGATTTGCGAAGTCTGAGAACATGCCATGCAAATGACCTTTCCTTTCTTCCAAGTAATTAAGATATAAAAGACCCTTAAACTGTATCAGTTTTGGCAGTGACTGTCTCTCAAGTACCTGGATTTATTCATCAACAAGATGCCTCTCACATTCTTTTTTGTTGTACTATCATTTCGTTGATTGCTTTCCTATTACAGAAATTCTGCAATTCTAAAGAGAAAATTCAGAACTTAATCTTTTAAAATATCTGTCTGTCTTCCTTCCTCCTCCCCTTAAAAACATCCAAAGCTCACATTAATGCCAAAACTGAAAAAGCTGATAACACCTAAAGGTTGGAGAGAGTATAAAGGAAGAAAACAGCAGAAAAGTATGCTTACATGAAACAAAATCTAAGATTCACTGCCAAGCAAGTGCAGAACACTTGTATTTCATCATGCATCGTTTCATTTGATTGTGTCTAACCTTTCATATGTTTCAAAAATTAGAATAATAGAAACACCATCTAGCAATAGCTGTGTTAATGGACAACATGTATTTCACAGAGACTGGTGATGAATTATACAGTTTGTAAAAATGTTATTGCATATATGGAATTAAGGGTTTCTCACTTAAAAGACTTCTCAAAAGTTGCATGGAGTACTGCATTAGAAATACGGCCTGAAGACAAGCATACCTAAGGCTGCTTTGTATTGCTCCTATGGTTAAATTGAGGCCCTATTATTCTAGTTATCAAAACATAACCATGAGAGTCTTTCTCACCCTCAAAAAAAGGAATGATTTATATCCCTGAACAAGCTCATGTTACAATATATAAATCAAATTAATTAGAGATTTGGCAAAGAATCAGGAAGTCTTACAGGATTTGCAAACAATAATAAATTGTTGATTAAAAAAAAGTCAGTCACATACTTGTATCACATACATATTTTGACAGAACAAAGACAGTAAATACTTCCTTTTTTGTAGGATTTGCTTCTTTTCCACCTGTTCTTAACTTGGGATCCAGTTCTCCCCACATTCAGTCATGTAGGAATGAAGGCCTCCATAAAACATTCTAACTTTTGCACATTAAAAAAAAAATCCATAATTAAATTCTAAAAAACAGATGTTAACTCAGCAACTTCTTACCTGAATATACATTGAGAACAGAAACAACCATTGACCTTAATGACTAAAATAGACCTTTCAGCTTCTTTTGCTTCTCCTAGGAAATCAGCAGCCCAAGCAAGGAGTAAGCAACTCTGCCTGGCATTGCACCTGCCACAGGTAACCATCTGCAAGTAGATGCTATCATAGACCAGCAGGAACGTGGTAATAACTCATTGCTACAGAAGGCAGCAGTTCTTCACTCCCAGACCTGCTCCACTGCATCACACATCTGGCCACAAGTTAGTCAGATTAGATGCGGCACTTCTCCATAAAGAGATGTTCAGGAGGTTGGAGGGTATCAGTTTGAGTGCTGGGGCTAATGAACAAGTCTCTTTTAAAAAATAAGGAGGCTCCACCTCTAGATCTTGCTTGGACCTATCTTTGCCACGCCTAAAGGCTACTGCTGTGTCAACACAAAATTAAAATCCCACTAAGAAAATCAGGAAGTTGGAATAAAATGTTCTCAACAAAGGAGCAGCAGCAGCAAGAATCTCTACCGTCAGAGGGACTGAGAGCCCTGACTCGAGTGTGCAACTTAGATCATGGAAGATAATTTGCATGCCTAAAACATAGATATTCAATTATTTCCTTTAAGAGCTGGATACTTTTAGAAGAGAAGCTTACTGAGGATGGCAAGAAGCAAGAATTAAACAGACAGGAAAAATGTCTAATACAGGAAATTGTCTGGGTAACAGCAACCAATGATTTAACTACTGATGTGAACAAAAAATTGTATCTACAACAACACTACAAACACTAACATTGTTAATAGCAGCGCTTACCTCTCCTGGAAGCCAGCTTGCTTTCTTTTTCTCACTTAAAGCTCCGTCAGCATCACTATATTAGTGGCTAACTGCTGCTGCAGACATAGGGCAAAATGCCGGTGCACCCAAGACCCCTTTTTCCCTCGCACATCAACAACAGCAGACCTTTACATTTAGGAAAGGAAGGAGCTTTCAATTGCTGTGCTTCACCACGCATCAACCATACAGTCCTGTTATAATGGACCCCGTGGGGAAAGCAGAGCAATGAAACTAGAAAAGGTGAGAGACACTTCCAATGCTTTGAAGGACCCTAGACATAAGTGATAACAGTCACATGAGTGCAATCACTTTAGTTTTTTAAATTTTTTAATGCCAGACAACAAAGAATGTGCTTCAATGGGCCACATGAATCTGATCTAATACCACACTGCTACCTAAAGGGGCAAGCTCCTTCCCCTTACCCTAAGTAGTGTATTATGGCTGCTTCCCTTGTATTAGTGCAAGCATTTGTGCGGCCACATGGTGAGCTTATCAGAAAACTGATGTGGCTGGAACTAAGCCAGCAAAAAACCCATAAAAACCGATTCATTTTCAATCAGCATGGTTCCTTGCTCCAGCATACTGTGTGCTCCCTTGGCAACAGCCCAAAGGACAGGGCAAAACACATGGCAAAGGATGAAAGGGAAGGCAGGATCTCTCTTTTCAATAGAAGATTGGCTTAAAAACACCAATGTCAGAGATGTGGTATTAGTTAAACAATCTGAATGGAAATTCTAGCTATGGACTGTACATCTTCTATCCTCAATTAAGATGAACTGGAAAAAAGACCAGGATTTCCTTAGTAATTAAAATCAAAGATACTTGGTTCAGTAATGTATCTTTGATTTTAGAGGAGTGCTTATGATTTTCTTTAAGCATGTAAGTTTACTGAAGGGAAAAGTAACACCGTTCTTGTCATTCTAGAGGTGAAACTTGGTATAAATGGTGCACAGTTCATAAAACTGAGAGCCTGCTTTAGAGACCAAAATAGTAGCTCTGCAGTCAGTGCTCCAAAACATGAAAACAATGGCTGGGTATGCTATTGAATGAATCATAGGTGGGGAGTGAATTAATCAGTGTAAAAACCTCCGTGCATAAAGTAGAGAAACTAAAGGATCTGCAGTTTGAATTGTGATTTCATTGTCTTTTCAATATCTTTCCATGGTAGAGCCAAGCTTTCATATCTCTCTGAGGCATTACCATTGCTCAGGGTTCTTCAGGGAAACTAACCACACCTGAACTGCTTTAGTTTCACATAATTTGGATATATCTGTAACTGAAGCTTTTCAATTTCATTAATGACCAAAAAGCACAATCTAATTTTTTCAATTCTATTTCTTCTGTAGTCACATTTTTATCTATATTCAAGATCAACATGATAATTTATCATGCAGAAGTAGTTATGCAAAACTGTGTCTATTTCTACCGTAAGAGGGTGGGGATGAGGGAACTTATGCCTTTCAACAAGAAACTTTAATGCGGAAAAACACAGTTCATTTTAAAATGTCATTCCTATGACATTTTTGCCTTTTTTGGAGACACGTGGCTTGTTTAAAAGATACAAGCACTTCAGAGCCCACAGTTCCCCAAGGAAATGGAAATGTGAGTCCAATTTCTTGCAGTTGCATAAAAGCACAAAACCCTCAAGCATTAAATCTTAACTTTTTGTCTGATTATTTCTGGATGACAACTTTAGGATCTTTACTGCTTAAATAGCTTCCTTTCCTAAAACATCCTACCAACTAGACTTCCCATGAAATAAACCCCATCTTTTACTACTGGACTTGCAAAAGCCGCAACGAAGAAGTAGTCTCAAATCTTGTAGCTGATTTAGATTGCTAATAAAAATCTTTTATCAAATGTCACAAAACCTGTGAGTACACCATCTCCCGTTTGTAGATGCTTGATTGCAACTGAAATGAAATTCAGGAGGTATTCAACTGTGCATAAGGATTTAATTAAATCCTTCCAATACTTGACATTATAGATATTCATAACACTGAATTTTGATCCCAGAATTTCTTAGATTTCAGCTTTTTGTGTCTTGAATGGAAGTTCAGTTACATATTCAGTATTAGACATGAAAGAAAACAGGAAGAATTACTAGTATAAGTGTATGACTATATAACATCCTGCCTTTGAAAAGGATGCAAAAGACATATACAGACATTATTGAGCTCTACAACGTTCACTCGTACAGGACTGCTGCATTGCCACTACTTGTATAATGAAAGATAACATCTTTAAGGAAATACATGCATTTGAAACTATTGGATAGCTGTATCCCTATTTCCTCCCATTCTCTAACTGCCAATGGCATTTACTTGCAACTGGAAGTTTCTCCCCTAGAAAGTGTCATCTCCAACATCACAGCATCCCCCCAGCACTCAGTAGTCCAAAAGAACTGGCAGCTAAAGGCATTACACCAATCTAAATGTTCTTCCCAGATTATAAAACTCTATTGGCATTTTGTTCTTTAGTGCAAAAAGGGCATGATGGTTTTCTGCCTTCTCCCACCAGGCTACACACAGGTTTTCTCCATATATTTGCCCCACTCATTCTGATTCGAGAGCTAATAATGTAAGAGTGGCCTTGGTTTCTCCCACAAATTTAATCTGACCAGTCCAGTACAAAGGTGTTTCTAACGATAGGAAGTTCCCATTTTAATAATGCAAGTTTCTAGTAGTCTCACTATACAACACACATGAGATATAACATTATAGTTACTCAACTCAGACCACAGAGGTAAAAAGGCCCCCAAGAATGCTTTGCAAAACTATATATAACCTATATATTAACCAAAAAGGTCAATTGTCTGTAGAATATTTTTGTGATACCTATTGCCTTTTTGTCTTCCGAGTTACAACACCGTGTATGGTATACAAAACTGAACTTCTGTAAGAGGCAGAAACAGATTGATTTTATCCTATGAAGAATGAAATGGTGAGATGTTAATGCCCATAAATCCATGCTAGAAAAACAGCTGCATTTCACAGGTAAAAAATATTTTTAAAATTCTAAAATGATAGAGCAGCCTTTATCATTGCAGCACATAACTACAAGAAGCAAACTAAACACATATATATGATCCCTGTCACCTGAAATATCTAATGCAGCACTCCTCTCTCCTAACTTAAGCACTCTTCTACTGTTCTCTGCTGCACGACTCTCAACATTAACTTCCATGTGATTTCTGTATCTACAGAAACACGCACTCACGTTACTGTGGTTACTCTTGTTAAACAAACCTGCACAACCATAAAGTCACAGTTCTGTAAAGAGTATTGCAATGCCTATTATCATCAAGTAATATTAGGAAGACATATCTGTTTAAAATGGTATGACGAGTGATACTATAGTTAAGAAATAGGATCTCCTTTGAAAACAGTATCAATGATTCCACAAAAAGCAGAAGACACAGAAAATCTGTTGTCCATCACATGTATACTTATATATGTGTATATACACATGTACATATATACATATGTGTATATATACATATTGCTAAATGTTCCAATTTTTTATATCCAGTTCAGTTGGGATTCTCTAACATATTACACAGATGAACAAAAGGATAAAGATTCCTTGCATTCAGCATTTTTAATAGATTAATTCAGTTTTTAGAATGACAAAAACAAGGCAAAGTGATCAAATCAAGAATAAGTTATCAATAGTTTGAGGCTGGACTTATGTACATCACATTAATCTATACTTACTAGACATTACTGTAGTTTCTAAAGAAAGTACTTTCTCTATTTCTGTATGTGCATTAATCTCAGTTGCAACATATTTGAAAGATCAGCCTTTATCTTTAATGGTTACTTCTTGAAAAATAAACCAATGATCTCAATAGCAATTTACCCATGCTGCAAGTGACACATTCTATCTGTCCTTTCTAAACAAATACATAAAGCATTTAATGAAGTAACCCTAGACCACGCTGTTAATCAGCACTGGAATATAATTTATCAGTTCCCATTTCCAGTTTCATTTGCAAAAATAATTAATTAGCTTATGGAATTACAATTATATAAAGAAGAAAATATGTCATTATCTGTCAAAAGTAATGCTAGACATAGCTCTTACTCATCTTTGGATATGCAAGATTCTGAAAAAATTTCTAAAATCAGACTTACATGTAACATGACCTTTTCTAAAGTGAACAATTAATGTTCAAATCAGGCAAAGAGATGTAATTTTTTGAAGACTTTAAGTCAGTCAATCAGAATTTTTGCAGTGCTCCCCAAGTATGCACCAGAAAATAAATGGCTACATAAAATGCACATGGCAAACAAAGATTTGGAAAAAAAATCTAATATATTTGATTGCATAAGTAGCAATAGAATATTTCCTACAAATGACAATGGAGAATGTATCTGCCAGCACTAGTACTGGGGACGTAAGATGAAGGATATAAAATATAACACATTACAGAATGTTGAGTTTTAGCATATTTTGAAAGTTTTTGGTCAAATCCTGTAAATAGGGGACTCCCTTTAGTGGAATCAAGATTCCACATGAGGGAATAAAAATCAATAATCACTTTGAACCCCTTAGTCATACTGATCTTCACAGAGAATCAGATTATTTGCTAATAATATTACATAAGCTTACCTGTACTGTTATGCAGTAGGCAGCACCTCATGCTTACAGAAAGCTAAAGTAACCTTTAAAAAGGGTTCACTCAAGTATTCCTCACAACATGACACATGAAAAGTCATTAGAACAATGGAAGCTGTTCACCATTTAGCAGGATTAGGCCTTTATTTCTTAAATAGGAAAGCGAATATTTTAAGTAACCAAAACACAACCTAATTTTCAAGACAGTCACAGAAACTGTTATGCAGAACATGAGGTAGAACAGCAGGGAATTCAGAAGATAAAACTGCCAGATGACTTTTGAAGTGGATAACATACCATGTTACAGGAATTAGACAAACAAAAACAATCAAAATGTGTTCTATCAATCACCAGAAATTTCTGTCCAGATTCAAAACACTGGAAGTCATCCCAACCCTGAAACTGAAGAGATTTAATATCACAAGAAGAAACAATAGTTTCATGTTTTCTGATAAAGTACATCACCTCCCTCTTCCACATTCAGCCTTCATTGTTTCAGAGGAAGGGGAGAACCATAGAAGCCGATTCCATATATTGGGGATGGAGAAAGAGGAGAAAAGAGAGGAAACTCTCTGGATCACCAAATAATATAGTGCAAACCAGCAAGATCAACAGTGGTCAAGACAAGACCCTTGTCAGTCGCCCTTGAGCTCCTACTTTGTTAGTATCACAGAGGACACCCTTCAAAACTTACTTTTGCAAGTTCCTAACTTCATGGTCACCCCTACCTTGTCATACCTCTCTTCCACAGATTCATCACCCTCTAGCTTAAGGTAACTTAAGTTCTGATGATGATATTCCTTTTCATTCAACTTAGTCCATAGAGTTATGTCTTTATAGAGTATTTACTGTTACTTTATACAGTAATTACTGTTCAATAAAACATAACAGTCTACAAAAAGCATCTGCCTAAATACAATGAAGCCTGCATCTGGTTAAGGAATCAAGGGAAAAGGAAAGTACAATTACCTTACACATTTCTTAGGATGAGCAAAATGTGTAATTCACATCTAAATCGCAAATATTTGCTATCTTCTTTCTCACAAAACAAAAATTAATCCTCAAATAAGCCATATTTCATTGAAATTTACTTTGCATACCTCTCAAATATATTTACTTTGTCATGTATCTTCACAATTATACTGACATCAGTAACAACAACACTCAAGTCTCACAAAAATAATGCCTCAAAAGGGATATTAAACAACCACTGTAGAGTAAATAATCAGTTAAAATAAGTGTATTATTCTGGAATTAATCTTTGATTATAGACATACAGTGAAAACATCGATCCATATTCACACAGCGTTTGAAATGCAGTCCTGGACATGTTATTGTAGAAATATGTGTCCCAATCACTTGGATTAAAGAAAATCCTTCAGCAAATTTTGTATCTAGTTTGCGAATCAGCTAGAATAAGACAGGCACTGGAGCAAGGCTCATCATCTGTTTACCCGATATTTCGTGCATGCTGGCCAGCATGTTGCTCTTCTTTAAACAGAGCCTATTTTCGAGAAGTTGGTGTTTACTTACAGCATTAAAAAATCAAAATCCTCATTAGAGTCCACCCAAATAAATTCAAGCCCACATAAACTTTCTAGTTACTGCAGAGGCAGTACAGGGCATAGGACATGCTATTTCCATAACTCAGGTTTCTGTAGCTATACTTAAATACAGATTTCCATTAGCGTATTATTTCTCTTTCCACACCTTCAGGTCAAGATAACTAATTGTAATAATACAAGACTCTACCAAGAGATCTCTTATTGAAGCTGCAGCTCCACCCTTTCACATATTTCACACAGCAAAGAGAGGGAATGCAAACAAAATATTGCTCAGAGTAATCATAAATACGTAAGAAATGTCATATTATGAGCTTTCTTCTTTACGTAAGAATAGACTGCAAAGTACATGCAACAAGTAGGCAGGTAGTTGGGACTTTTTTTCCCCCTCTTTGTGGCAAGTGGAAAAGCCCTGCTATGCTTTACTTCTGCAAGTTAGCAATCACCTTTATTATAAAAACGTAAGGCAATTTTGTTTGAAGGACACTTCAAAATTTTTATCTTCAAATACAATTGTATACATGACTGGAAGCAGATTCACCAATTAATTTTCAGTAGTTTTCTTTCAAGCTTGTTATTCATGTAAACAATTACAGAAAGCTAGAATTATTTTCTAAATGCATTAGTATGATGCAGGACTAGCATATACTTTGCTTTGTCTAATGGAAAGAAGCTTTTAGGCTGTGTAAAATGCTAGTGACGGAACTGTCAATCATTCAAACAAGTAAATAGCTTTTTTCCTCCAAATTATGCTTTCAGAAGATTTTCATAGCTACTTAACCTCAGTCCCTCACTATTTCTGAGTTGTTACTTCTGTTAAAGGGCCTTTCTCTCACTCACGTCCAGAAATCTTTATCTCCAGCTACTAGGAAGGTTCTGAGATCCACGGGTCTGTGTATTTCTCCAGAATCCCTGAACTTGAACTTCAGACACTGAAATCTGGAAAGTACAGTCTTCCACCAACACCTGAATACTGTTTAATACATCAATCCCAGCCAGGTCAAATGTCATCTGAAGAACACTTACAAGCCTACAGACTGCTGGCTGCAATTCAGGAAGCTCCTTTCTCCATGTAACACAAGAAGCTGCCTCCACAGCGAGTCCTTCAGAGAGAGACTTTCTCCCATTTGAGCTCATTATACTCCACATCTAGCAGAAAGAGCTACTTGAACAGTACTATCAATCAGGTGCCTTTTAGAGGCAAATCCCCCAAGACAACAGGTAAGCAAGACTGAGAAGGCTGGGCAGGGAACCGACAAAAACGAACTGAGATTCACATGCCTTTGTGGGGCAAACTAGCACGTTATTTTGTAAATGGAAAGGGCTAGTAAGGGATAGGCAGTTACAAAAGATTTCCTAATGTGACGGTTTGTTAGGCTGCAAGTAACCTGATGACTTGGGACTATATTCTCTTCTTGGTGTCACTGTGTCAGCTGAAGAGTTAATAAGTCATTCTGTCTCTAGCTGCTTATTGTTGTCCTTGAAACAGGGTGTTACACCTTCCAAATCTGCTGCCTGTTTGTGCTTATATGATAATATACCCTGGCCCATTTTAGTAAGACAGAAATGTTGTGTCAGAAGAGCTATACTCCTACTGTTTAAACTAACCCAGCTTATTTTTACTCTAATGGGTAAGAAATTGCTTCTGTCACGGACCTTCAGGAAAACAGCAGTGCCGGTAACCTCTCAGTATAGGTGGAACTAGAACAAGACATGCATCTATATTTAATACTACATAGTTTTTGTTTTTTCTTTTCCTTAAAGATGCACATAAAGTTACTTGTTACTCCAGTATTAATCTGAGTATCATATTGCCAGTTTTAAAATGGGAATAGAAATATCCCTTTACTTCAGAGAAATGTTGTGAAAATCAGCTGGTTGATATCTACAAACCTTCTTACATCCATGCTAAGCACCACAAAGGCCTATAAAATTAACAGTTCTGTATTCATCCTGGGCTAGGGACAGAGAGCAGAAAAAGCACTGACTACTCTTCAAACCATGAAAAAAAAAAAAAAATAATAGCTTTGTACTAAATGCATACAACCTTTTAATTAATATATTTTGATATATTAAAACACATACACAAACAACCGTAACAGCTGCTAATTTTAAAAAATTGCACAAGCAGCTGTGATTTCTTACTATTAGGAGTAATTTTCTATTAATCTTAGCAAAGCTACTTCAGTCAAGTTCTTTGTGATTAGAAGGCACCTTGGACTAAACCACAATAGTCTGGACTAAACAATCCAGACTAAACCACAAGTATAGTGCATGGTGACAAATGGTATATACACTGAGGAAAGATGTTTGGGTTGGTGTTTTCTGAATATTCTAAGTTTAGGGAGTATTCTAAGAGCACAGTGTAACAGATGGATGGAGAGAGTCTGTCCTGATAAATTACATACATCTCTGTTCCTATTTGAATTGTAAATATCATGTTCATACAAGTTACCCTGTGAATAAGTTGCAGTACACACTTACATAATCTTCTACTAATGTGAAGTGTAGAAAAAAAATGCTTGCTGTTAGCTAGAAGCATGACAGAGTGATTTGAATGCAAGTAAAAAGCAGTTAATATTGAATACTGTCTTCGTAAACAGATTTTGATGGATTTAGCTCCATCGTTTATAAACCAAGAGACTAAACATAGCGTGCAATTAGGATACTGAATGTCTTCAGTACCAAATCCCTTGCAAATTGCTACATGAAATATGGACGCTGTCACTCAGAATTAATAAATAGTGCATTTTAGTATTTTATAGAAACAACAGTCTTTTCCCCACTGTTCTCTATTAATACAAATTTTGCAAGCATTCCATCTCCCAGTTCCTTAAAATTAAGGTATCCAACACAGTGAATATAAGGCTGGGCAGTTGAAACTAAAGTCTGCTTTTAACTCTCATCCCGACTTTCACTCTCACTTTGGGTGAGTCCAGCTGCATCCAGACTGAAACTGGGAATGCTTCCCATCTTATGGATTTGACTGTGCATCTTGACTACATAACGGGAGGAGACTGGGTGGGCTATCACCTGGAATTATCATGGGCAGGAAACCCAGTCACACAGGATGGAAACAACATCATGCAGTGCAGGTGCAGCCTTAAACAATCTGTCTTGGACAAAAACCTTGCTAAATTATAAAGCCTTTTTATTTAGTGAGGAAAAAATGCAATCAACAGGTTAAGGACTAAAACTAAATAATCCCTATAGCCATGAACCATAAGCTGCTGTAACATTCTGCAAGGTCTATTGTCCAGTGTCAACTGACATACACATAGCCAGTTAGAAACCATGGATAAAAAAAGTTATTACTGCATGACCCATATTTTATGTGCCCACTGACACACGGCAGGAAGTTATACGCAATATATAAGCTTTCACAAACAAATGTAAAATCCTGTATTCTGACCTTCTCCTCAAAAATCTCGTGTTTCCATACTGCCTGCACAAGTAGAATGCCTCAAAGTGCACATACTCAAACCTTTCCTCTGCATTACTGCACTCACCCGGTCTTGAGAGTTCTTTAGAAGAGAGAGGTCATAAATTGCCTTTTAGTATATAAGCACAAGACTGAAAATTCCTCTATTGTACACCTTCCGTAGTATTCAAAAAATACAGATAATGGTAAGGTAGAATTGACTTTATGAATTGAGAAATTTCTAAAGATGTTTGCAAATAAGTGTCCTACAATACTGTGATATTTTCTTTTGTATCTCAGAGCCAGAAGAGATTTTACTTTAAATTACTCAGAAATAGTTTTATTATCTCTGTAAAGCCGTTTCTCTCAATGCAGAAAACTGTGAGATGGGCTCCCTCTAGAGTCTTATCTCTGATACAAACTTTGAATTATAAAAGATTGCATAGGTCATTTATATGTGCCAACATCCTACTTAGTTCCCTTCCAAAAAAAAGTTCTGAGATACCACTGGTGAAAAAAACCTTCACATTCCCAGTAAATGTTTATGTGTTTGTACAGATCAATTAAATTCTTAACACAGTGCAGTAAATTTTGCTCTTCCATGTATCTATCACAAGATCCAAATGAATTTTGAGATATTTCAAAAACCTGAATATAAGCTTAGAAGTGGAATCCTCTATCTGTATTAAATATATATATATCTTTAAATAAATTCACTATGTATATGTAAAAACATCCCTTTCCCCTTGTACACCCCTGTTGTTTCAGTAATTCAAGCAGAACTCACAGCAACCTGGAGTTTGATCTTGTTTGATTCAGGCCAGTGGATGCTTTCCCACTGATATGAGCATGAGAACATGCAAGCACATTATTAGCTCCACAGTAACTAGAGAAGGGTATAAAAAGTGTGGGTGAACAACTTTTGTCATCAACTAGTGAAAATTGTATTATAACCGATACTCATAGAAGACACATTCTTGTCTTCCACCCAGAAGACAGTGAGTGTGGAGGGGAGATGGTGAGCAACAGAGCGAGGCCGGGCTGTGTCTTCTTTCCCCCACCAGGTAAGCAGAGCTGAAGCAGCATAGATGGGGAGTAGATTGAACCAGGAAAAAGACTGGCACCATGCGTTTTTCTTCCCTAAGCAAAGAGTAATCATATTGTGAATCTCAGGATATATTCCCTGACACAATTCCATGAGCAGCTCCATGCAAATATATAGTACCGCTTTCTCCACCTAATACAAGCAGCAGTGATGAATCCTAGGGACAAGGAGTACAACAATTTTACAACAATAAGCTGTTTCATTTCATTTTCTATAAACTGGTAAAAAAAAGAAACAAACATCTGAAAAAAAACTTTTGAATGTATAAAAACCCAGTGTAAATCTAGCACCTTCCCAGCCTTGTGTTTTTATGTTCTTTTGCTTCGCACACATTGGGAAAGAAAACACAAGACTTTGCCTTCAGAAAAATATATTATATTGTAGATGTGAGAGCCTCTTCTAGAACGAAGAGATTATTACTTCCTCATAAATCTGATGATTACAATTATGTAATTAACACAGCTGCACATACATAAATTACAACCAAAATGAACATGTGGATTAAAATCTGTCATTAACAGAGATACAACAAATCATAAATGCTTCCTTCACTTCCTAATGCTCGGATTCACGCTCTTGTTTTGCTCTACAGTTCTAGATCTACATCTCATATTGTACTTAAAAAAAAACCAAAAAACAAAACCCAAACCAACTAGTACATCACTAGATTAAGATAGCTATTACATTTCCTTCAGAATAGTTAAGAATAGTTTTCAGATTTTTTTTTCCCCACTGCAGATTATCAGTTAACTTACTTTTTCCCTTTGCAATGTACTAGGTGCATTGCTAGGACTGGTATCATAGTCATCCTCTGCAGAGCCAGGCAAGGAAAAGGTATAACGAGTAGAGTCTGGTGCCTTGACTATCTCAGTCTTCCTTAAATTCTTAGGCTGAGCACAGAAATATGTCTGTACAATCTCTTAAAGAACAGTGGCACTGCTTAAAAGAAGAATATGTTGAATGGCATCATGCAGTCTTTTAGGCTTTTGATACGTATATGCCACAGTTCAGTCAGCTAATAGGACTACAGGCTGAGAGCGCAACAATATTCTAGAAAAGTTTCTCATTTTTTAAAATCACCTTATATTGGTGAGTAAGCACCAAGACAAATAGCAATAAATGAATTATGTCATATTTTCCTTTCTTTATGCTTCAGTACAAAATTACATATGCAATTACATCACACAAATTTTCATTACTAATGCAGTTAAGACTTCCTTCTAGTTTTACCTATTAATAAAACAAGCTAGCATCTGTTATTATGGGTTGGAAAGGATTATCAAATATAACATACAACATCTCATAAGTTGTCAAACACAAAATTAATTCAGCACCTTCTACAAAGCTCACTCTGCCTTGAATTCATATTAACTCCCTTTCTTCTTTCACAGGTCCTACAGCTCCCCACAAACTGGGTAAAAGACGGTTTTTTACCTTTTTTTAGCATGCTTGGAAGGTAAGTTTTTGAAAAATAATCAAAGGAATGAATCACTATCAACGTAAGTTTTTTCAGGAAGAACCCCTTTTGGTAGCTCCATTTTTTTCTCCAGCAGCCTGGAGAAGAGAAGGCTCTGGGGAGACCTTATTGTGGCCTTTCAGTACTTAAAGGGGGCTTATACGAAAGATGGGGACAGACTTTTTAGCAGGGCCTGTTGCGATAGGACAAGGTGTAACGGTTTTAAACTAAAAAAGGGTGGATTTAGACTAGATAGAAGGAAGAAATTTTTTACAATGAGGGTGGTGAAACACTGGAACAGGTTGCCCAGAGAGGTGGTAGATGCCCATCCCTGGAAACATTCAAGGTCAGGTTGGACGGGGCTCTGAGCAACCTGATCGAGTTGAAGATGTCCCTGCTCATTGCAGGGGGGCTGGACTAGATGACCTTTAAAGGTCCCTTCCAACCCAAACTATTCTATGATCCTATGGTATTTTATTTAAAAGGGTTTCAGTCAACGTTCATCCCAAAACCTGAATATACTGCATCCCACAATACACCATCAGAAAGCATAGTAACATTTAGTCTGTGATTAAAATAATTTTATGACAACATCCTACAAAAAATATGTTCAAACATGAATAAATTAAGTAGTTACTGTAAACCACTTGTCTACTGATTTCCTTAGGAAATCAGCAGCAACAGCAGCCAACCCACCACCCTACCTCCAGCAGGGTAACTTTGCAGCTCCAAGTTCTTATTGCAGCTAGTCCAGAAGACTGGCCTGGGGCTGAGCCAAGGCTAGGCATTTAATATTCCTAACCCAAAACCAAGGCAGCACACTTCTGAGAGCTCTGATTTGTAAGGTAGATGGGATGGAGTCAAAGCAGAGGGATCTGAGCATTAAATTGCTGCGTCCTAGCAGAGACGAGCAGCATGTTTTCTCCCTTCTTAGGAGGCAACAGTTAAAAACACCCCTTTCAGCTGAGCCTGGTACCTTCTGATCCAGCACTCTTCATAACACTACTACTGCTAACCCATCCCGCCGCTGAGATCAGCGCAATTGCATGTGCTGCGGTCCATTTCAGACAAGTGCCCGCAGCCAAACATCCTTGACTTTACCAGTGGCAGCCCAGATTGTAGTAGGCAAACGGGTCCAGGTGGGACCCGGGCACCCCACCAGTGGGCCCAGGTCCCACCACAAGGCCATACACACTGGCAATGCCCTTCTCTAACAAAACTGGGATCTGCCCACATCTCAGCTCTGCCATTGTTCCAGGGCAGGACCGAGATGCTTGAGTGCAGGCCCATGCCTGCCCACGCCTGCCATCCCTAAGTACAGCCACGCGGCTCAGCTGCAACTATGGCAGTGGCTGAATACTGATATTAAAGTTGTTTACTCTGAAAGCAACTGCAAAGCTCTTAGTAAATATCGCATTTTTGAACAAATGCCAAGCAGTTAAAAAATGCTTACATATTTACAATAAATATCAAAGACAGTCAGGGTTGAAGCATGTTGATTGGCAATCTATGTATGAATGCTAGTTTACACAAGAAAAATGAATCACAGTAACTTTGGCTTCCAGCATATTCTCATAAATTCTTGGATCACGTTAATACATTATGGCACTTCTACAGATGTTAAATCTATTACCTTGATTGTACAGACTTAAGTTCTTCAAACATTCACACACACAAACATCCTCTTTTTTTTTTAAGTATAAAGCACTTCAGTGCAGTTGCGGGTTGTTTTTTTTTTAAACAAACGCACATGAATGCAAAGTGCCTACAGAACTGAGACCATGTGTGCTAAACAGTTTCCTCTTACTTTGAAAAGTATTTCTTTCATAATAGCCCTACTAATATCCTTATAATTTGCTTATAAGAAATCACATATCATTACAACCTTTCACCTTCAACATAAATTGAGGACAGAGTTAAAATCAAACATAAGTATTTTTTTTCTTAATTCAAATACCACTTAGTAAAGAAGCTGAAATAAGCTGAGATTTCCAGAGTTGTGAAGAGGACGCTGTGACAATTCCCAGTGAGTTCAATAAAACTACACCAGTTCACGCCACAGGGAAAGCAGTTCTCTGTTCAGGATCCAGCCCAGCAACCAGAATGGGCATTTAAAACACTCTGTATTTCAACTTTAGCACATATGTTTATTGCAAGAATCTCAAGTGCAAACTGACTAAATGGAAGGATGCTTTAAAAAGCTACTGTTTATTAGAAATCTTCACTTTATTACAATTTCAGCATAGAAATTAAAACTATATGATGATTCAGACCACGAATTAGGAATCTATTTATGGATCATGAATTTTAACAGGAGCACAGGGAACAATTTTAAAGGAATATATATAAAAATAATGCCATTAACATGAGTTTTAAATTAATGAGCCAAGTTCAGTTGGCTATCATTCCTCAGGCTCATTAAGGATATCTGAATGTGAATCACAAGAATTTTAAAATAATACATTGGATTTATCCATCAGGCTTTTAAAACATTTTCTTTTAATCAGAAATTATAAATACAAAATCAATAAAAGGACAATGCAAATAAATCAGTTTTAAATTCTCTGTACTATCTCAAAGGCTCAAACTGCAGCACCCTGTACAGTCACATGTATAAACAATGATATATGTCATACCAGTGGAAATGAATACTTTTTCTCACAATGTCGCCTTCAGAAATCAAACTAAGCATGATACCTAATACAAAAACCCCATTGTGTATTAAGACAGCTACAATATAGGTAGAAGAGGTCATGTTAATATAGCACATAAGTGCATGCAATTTGATGTTCCAGTTATTCTAGAACATGTCCATAATGAATAAACCTTTATCTATTTGCAAAGTGGAAGGGGCAGCAGCATCACTGCAAACAACAGCAGTCAAACACCTGTTCCATCCTTCAGTGGTAAAATACTAAATAAACTAAAGGAATGACCTATGTGCCCCAAGGGAGGATGATTTTGAATCTCAGTGACAACTGAACGGTTCTGTTTCTAGTCTGCAAACAACCTGCCACACAGTTTGCTCCTACTGTGTATGAGAATACGTAGAGATTTGTTGAAGATGTATGGTTTCCACTACACGCTGCATGTTATGGTTCAGGTTAGAAGAAATGCAACAGCCATGAGGAAATACTGAGGCACAAAGACAAGTAGAATGCAATTGTGAGAGACTTGTACATTGACAAGGGGAGGTACACTGCATACATAGCACCATTCAGCCCCATCACAAACCCCTTGCTCTGAAGAGCACTTAAAAGAATAATGCTCATGATGTCAAAGTAACGATTTTTGTGAATAAGTGTTCATCAGTGAGAGTAAAAGACCACAACCTAAGCCATTAATATGAAAAATACTACTTTTTTTAACCCAATATGACCCCAGCAGTCACTTTCACGGCCTTCGACAAGCATGATTTGATATCCTCTAGCCTAAAAACGTCCAACTCTGCCTCTTCCAACCCAATTTGCCTAATCACTGACTCTTCTTTCTCCTTTTTATCTTTTGTCTCTGCTTCCTGTGACTAGAGCTTTTCCTAGTCCAAGCAGCTAAATTCAGACTAAAGAGTATACAGGGAATAACTGCACTCTCTAAAGAGCACAACACCCAGGCATAAATCCATGAATGGAGAGCAGAAAACCTGGGCTTTAGCCTGGGGCGAATCATTCGGCTGTACGTACACACAGACACTAGCAGACCTAACGCTGAGGAATGAGAAAGCTGCACAGTGACAAAAACAGACTTGTCTCATTTCATCCTAATTCATAGCATCGGCTTAAAGTCGAAGAATTTGACTTGCTATTCATGGGCCATAGCCATAGTATGTAGTTTGTGAAGATGGGAAATCTCAGTACCGCAGTAAGAATGCTTTGTTTTGTTTCCAAACAATGCCAGACAGCTCAGAATTACTGAAAAGGGGCCAGTGCAGCAGGCAAACTGGCAGTAAGTCATCTGAATTAGAGTAGGATGCTAAAAATCTGAAACCCCCGAAGGGAAGTTTAATTGATAAATGAGAAGAAGCAAGCCCATCTTGCATATTCACTAAATACTGTGAACATTAAGAACGGCTTCCATTTGTTTGCCCTTTTTTTTTTTTTTTTTGTTCATTGACAAATGACTGCCACTGCTATTCTCTCCAAAGTGACACATCCATCGTAATTTTTGAAGGTTTCTGCTTTGGTTTTAGACTTTTGAAGAGCTGCATTGTTGTTATTCTTCTGCTCTCTTTAATAAAAACTCCTTCAAGGATACTAGGAACTGAATCATCAATATTTAAAACATCAGATGTTGAAACACTCAGACAATTCCACCATCTGCTACACTGCAGCAGTTTGCATGTCCCCCCTGTATATGAAGTCTCACTTCAGGAGATGTCGAGCTCTTTAAGACCCAGTCAAGTTTATGGATGCATTGTATACAAAGTAGTCACCCTTGTCCTTAAATTAATCCTGAATTAGGAAAAACTGTTAAGCTGTAACAGAGTAGGGGAAGACAGGAGTTCTGGAATAAAACCTGTCAAAATTTTTAACCTTTTAGGGGACCATAGTGAAGCCATCTCTGAACATCTCTTCAGCCAAGATGTCTGAAAATCCTATAAAATATTGTCACTCGAACCTTATTTCTACAAAACAATTTATCCTATTTAGACTTACAAATAGCATTGGTGTTAGCACTTCATGTTCTTATAACAATGTCTGTATAGATTAAATTGTGCATTAAAACAGGTATAAAGATTTCTGTGAGGCCATTAGGAAACAAAATGAGGCACAAATCCCTGGAATGTACAAGGGAAAAAACACTTTATAACAGCATAATCAGGAATTCAAAAGATCAACCACTGGCAGACCAAGTCAGAAAAAAAGTACATTCTTGCATTCAAGATCTGTAAAGAAACCCTTAAACTGTGAAGTATACGTTACAGGAAACTTCTGCCCCCACAGTCATACCTCATTTTATCTCCTCATCTTTTCTAAACTGTCAGAAACTGTCTTTCTGACAAGCACCTTGCAAACAGCTTTTCTATTGCATCAGAGAACCTCCAAATACACTTGAAAGTTACAGTCAAATAAAGCTCTGCCTGTTTAGAAGACCACACTTGGTTTACAGAAGATTTTGAAAGTTTGCCAACAAGGCTATGGCATTCCCGGCGGGCTCCTTTGAAATTTTAGGGTTTAGTTTGGATTTGGCAGGTGGCTTTCATTTGTGCAAGGGTTCCCCAGGAATTCTGCCACCACAAATGACTGAAGAGACATATCCTTTCTGCTCACATCCCTTCTCCCGCCAGCTCCACATAACATGAGTTCATGTTGATTCTTTAGCAGCCTGCAACAGGAATTAGTTTGCAGACACCATGGCCTGAAAGAGCTGTATCCTATGATACTTTTGGCTACTGCGATGAAATAGTTTGCAGGAAAAGGCCCAGCTGATGAATGGAAAAAAATAAAACCCAGTTCCTCCTAAATTACCCACCGTGCAGCACACAGAAACCTTCAAACTGCCGCAGCCTAGTTTAGCTTTTGATCTTCTTTAAACTGCTAGTAAGAACGAAAAACTTAAATGACAAAAGTCGATAAGTTAAAGTTCAAAATGTGCAAAAATGAACAGAATTTCTCCTCAAAATCCTCTTCATTAACAATTATTGAGTATTTCACTGCAGAAAAAAAAGTCCTTATGAAAGCTGAATGCTAATTTTAAAGCAATCAAAAATGCATAGATGTTTTAAATTACAAGAAATGGCTCTGTAACATCTTGACTATTTAAACAGAAACAGATGGTTTACATGGCTTTACTGCTTAATTAAACATCTTATATATTCTATAAAATGATATCTGATGGCATTCTTTCCGATTGGCTTTCCAAATTTAAATTACAAAGTAATTTTATGTATGCACCATATTAACCAGAAAATTAATTAAAATTTTCATATTCAATACTAACTTACCAACCTAGTTTCTATTTTCTAATACATGTGAAAAATCTTATTGTCCACTTCTTTCCTATTTCTTCTTCATGATAATACTAACATTTTTTTCAGAATTCTACTGGGTTTCTTTATTGTAAATAGTCCTAATTTAAAAGCCAATATTTTAGATTTTCCCTTTTTATCCCCTTTGCAAAAGCAAAAATAGCAGAACAGGAAAAATAAGATGGAATTTATTTTATGAAGACCTTAAAACCAACTAAAAACAAGATATAGGTATGGATGCTACTATGATAGTAAGATACAACTAGTGACAAGTGTGAAAGATCTGAGAGAGATGATAATGAAGAAGGTTTAAAGAGATTGCTTAGAATTCATGTCATGAAAGAAAGACAACTGGGAAAAGGCATGCTGTCCCCAAGTTACCCAAGGGAAAAATAAAACCAGGTTACACAGTTCCACAAAGCCACAATCACACTGTGGGAAGAAAAAGAATGATGCAAAGAAAAGACTGAGCATAGTCGGTAAAGTTCTCATAAAATCTTTACCAAGTACAAATTTGATGTGGTAATTCCAGCAAAAGGAAGGGTTTCACAGTTATTATTTATAGTTAATGGTGTGACTTTTTAAAGCTGATTCAAAACAAACACAGTAAAAGGTAGAAATAGACAAAACAACAATATAATCACTGAGCCAGAGGCTTGTTTAACTGTGTGACTACTAAAGACAACCTTAGATTAGAATGAACTTCATTCTGATCTCGTGGCTTATAGTTAAAATTGGCGAGAAAAGGTAACATCATTTATTGTGTGCAAAAATGGCCCTGCTTAGTTAGACTTCAGTACGATCTTTACGTAAGCAGATGACAAATGCCTATCACAAAGTGAAGCACGAAGTTGCTTTTCAGTGACTTGTGAGTCATGTAGAGTCGTTAGGGTCGTAAGTCATTACATCCTCCACGTAAATCAAAAGCTCTATCATTAGGGCATGTTGCATATTTTAAGCTACAGCAGCTTTTCCTGGTTCTTTCTGGGCACTTGTTCAGCACTCTGCGTCTCAGAATTCCACAAAACTTTGGGGGCCTCACCTGCTCCTCTTGACCCAACACAAGTCCACACCAAAGGGCGGGGGAACAAACCAAAACATTAATAGATATTCCTTAATTGATCAAATGCAGCTATGTCCCAGCACAGTTCTTTATATATGGCCAGTACAGTGTAGAAGGATAAGTAACCCTATTTTTCCATCTAGACACGGAGACATGTATTTTGATTAAAAATAGCAGTTGCAAAAAAACCAAACCAAACCAAAACAAAAAACTGAAGCATTTTATTGAGTAAATCCGAATATCAACTTGGAAAAAAAATTGCAATAATATGATAAAATTAGGACAGTTAGCTGTTAAAGCGATCAGAATCTTTAAGACTATGTGAGAGTGTCTGCTCCACATCTTTAACACCCAAATTAGGCATTCAAAGCCACTGACAAAAAGAACAGCAGAATAACTCATGGAACTCACTACCATTAGGAATTAAAGCAAATACTTTAGTGAATATTTTTAGACGTGCATTGTTTTCAAAAACATAACATTGATTTAAATTAAGTTAAAGTTATTACTGAAGTTTTAATCATGACTGAAGATCAAGAAATGCCTATTCTTGTATTCCTCTAGCTAAACAAGAGAGCTTTTACACTTTTCCACTATGTATCATGCATTGCCTTGTAGCTGCATGTGAGTTCAGAGAGAGAACTGATTTTGCTTACCTAGCAGTTGCTTATATTCCTCTAAGTGAAGCTTGGGCTGAAAAAAAGGAAGAAACACTTGACAGTTAGTTACACTAAACTAACTTAGGTCTGACACATTTCATATGTTTTAGCATGCATTATTTCCTTAATACCCCTGGGAGACTTTATGTATCATCGTGTGCTAAATGAATTTTTAACGATTGCAAGACAATATCCCCACCCCATCTGGAAGATCCCAAGTCACTGAATACGCACATAAAGAGATAAATGTTGCAACAGAAAGTCAGTCCTTCCATAAGAAGTCTCATTTAAATTCTGAAAATTGAAAATTAAAAAGAAAGGAACCATCCACTAACCTACTTTGTCACATAACCATTAGGAAGGAAATACAAGTGTTTCAGCAGATATGTTTTTCACCATCAGTTTGACAGATGTTTTGATTTCCATAAATTTGTAATAACATGAAAATTATAAACTAATTTCTCAGGTGCACTCTACTACAGTATAATATTTTTGTCTCTGTTGACTAAACAGGTTTTTTTCCCCAAATATTTCACAATGGAAATGTTTGTTCAGATAGCTAAGACTGAGAAGCAAACACAAAAACCTTGAATCAATTCACTTTCAACAACAAGCTTTAGGTGCTTCCATGTCAGTTTGACATTGGCTGAAGTATCTAACTCACGTTTGGTTTTGTCTATGTAAACAAGACTAAGTTCACAGACTGACCCATAAGACTATTTGACATAACTTCAAACAAAGCAAGTGCACGGAGGAGCAAACTGCAAGAAATTCTGGATTATAGGCATTGTGATATAATCCAGAATTATCTTTAAAACAGGTAATTCTTGCAAAGATTTCTTGCAATGTATATATATTTGAGAACCTGCTTTCCAGGCCCTGTTCACAAAACGAAGAATGTTTTGTCTCCACAAATAGTAACAACTGTCAGCAAGCACAATAGTTCTGAACCATACTTGAACTTCCAAACGAAGTCCACCCCATCTGCAAAGCACCCTACCACTTCCCAATCCCTTCATAACCCTCAGCCTGAGGTACTGCACTTGGCTCCGTTAGCCTGCCCTCGGTGAGGAGGAGCACACCAGTGCCCTCCGGGAGGGATCCCGCAACCCGAGTTACACTTCGCGTGTTATTCGCTCCGCTGCCCTCTGCCCAGCGGGAAGCCTCTGGCAATGTCTTAGGCCTGTTTGTTTTCAGACATTTACGCCACTGCGGACGTGTGGGGAGACGCAAGTGACCAACTGCGGGGAAGCCACCACGCTCCATCCACCCGCCCTCTCCACCACCAGCCTCGCCGAGGGCAGCTCCCCGAGCTGCAGAAAAACGCCCCTGAGGAAACGGACCCCTTCGCTGTCTTTTATCTGTAGAGACCTGTGAGGCACCTTCCGAAGCGGTTCTGGGCTGAGGGCACAGGTGAGGGCACAGACTGCACACCCTGTGGCGGGCTCTCCTCCGCAGCCGCACCGGGCTCCCCGCAGCAGCTGCATCGCGCCACTCTCCTCCTCCACCCCCCCACTTGCACCTCTTTATTCCCAGCCCCCTCGGCCCGCCGGGGGCTCCCTGGGGGCGCGGTTGAGCCCTCCAGCGTAACGGCTGCCTTCGGGCCCCGCCGTGGTGCCGACCACCCGCATCACCGCCGGCCGCGGGCGGCGGGAGCGCAGGCTGCCGAGGGCAGGGGGCGGGCCCGGCTGTGGAAGGGGCGGGCCGGGAGCGGGGCCGGGGCCGGGGCGGCCCGGCAGGGAGCGGCCGGGAGGAGCCGAGCCCCCCGCCCGAGGCGGGCGCGGCGGCCACGTCAGCCTCGGAGCCGCCCCGCCCGCCTCCGGCCCAGAGCCGGATCCCGGCGCGGGCCGCCCTTCCGCCCGGCGCCGGGGTGAAGGCGCCGCCGTCCCATGCTGCTCCGCGCCCGGCCCGCTCCCTCCGCCGGCTCCCCGCCGCTCTGAGCCGCCGGCCGGCGCCGCTGCCCTCCCCGCAGCCCGGTAAGCGCCGCGCCGCTTCCCCGGCGCTCGCCCGGCACCGAGGCCGCGCCAGCGGGCAGGGGAGGGGACCGCGCCGCAACCCCGCCCCGGCGGCGGTCCCTCGCCCCGCTCCCCTTCTCCCGCCGCAGCCCGGCCGCCCCCCGGCCTCGCGGGGCCGTTACCTCCGGCCGCGCCGCGGCGGGCGGCACCCGGCGGCGCATCCCCGCGCCCCGCCGGCCCCCTTCGCCGCGGCGGGTCCACCCGCGGCTCCGCTGGCCGAGCGCGGGCGGCCGCCGGGGTCTGCCCGGCTTCGTCTGCCAGGGGCGGCCGCCCTCTCCGCCCCGGAGCGGCTGCTCCAAGCTACCGGTCCTTTCGGGAGAAACGTCCCCCTGCGGTGCTAAAAGTGATTTTGAAGGAAAAGTGAGCCGTGCTAAAGCCGGTTTTTAAAATGCGATGTAAGTGGCTGGTACTTAGTGTCGTTCAGTAAAGCTTTGCAAGATTACCTCATTCACAATGTACGTAATCAAGAGATGGTCTGTCACTTGTGTGGTCTTCAGAAAGCAGGTAATTAGCCATCGAAAAACTTAATGTTCGTGTGCAGTCTGCACAAGCTGGCAATGGGGTTCTTCACTAACGTATGTTTATTGAATAAGTAGGAAAATGTATTTAATTGCGCTTTTTTCCTCCCCCTCTTCTTATAGGTTGTGACTTTTGCAAGGCGTGTGACATGAAGTAGGACAACCAGCATTTTGAAGAGCTCTGTCATAAATACGGCTGTATCTCTGAACACGGGTGGATTTACTGGAGACTCTTGCCCAAGCCTGCTCGAATCAGAACCTGTAAACTTTCCAAAAGCTTCATAATGGAGTTCTTAGTATCCAAAGCAGATTATGCTAGATATTTGAAAAGATCTTTATTGCTAGTTTTAGTATGTGTAATAGTTCTTGTGTGCACTGATCAGGACTACTATAGTTTACTTGGAGTATCCAAAGAAGCAAGTAGTAGAGAAATACGACAAGCATTCAAAAAACTGGCATTAAAATTGCACCCTGATAAAAATCAGGTAAGTTACATCTTTAACTGGTCAAAGGTATTGAGTTAATGGATCTTAGTGTTTAAACAAAAACTGGTTTTAATTTATCTAAAATGTTTCTGTGTTCTTATGAAGTAATGTAACCACCTGATAACATGGTTCAGCTCAGATTTTCTGCAGAGAAAATTTATAAAAAGGGATAGACTGGTCATACATGGTTGTGTTGAATTTGGGCCATATTAAATTGCTGTAGTAAAAAAAAGAGGCAAGATCATTCTCAATTACATTTTTGTAAATAGAGGAAAACTTAGGACTGTACCATATTACCTCGTTGGTAAACTGATGAGTTTGTCTCTTTCTGTTTAGCTTAGGGGAACTTACTGTTTCCCTAACATGAAGAAGTCTCATCTAAACAGCAAACACCACCAGCCTGTACTGAGGCACCAGTCTCCAAGTATCAGATAGGACAAAGCAGAAATTCTGGGACTGCCAAGGCATAACGAGGGAGGGTAACAAGGAGCTCTAGACTAACTAGAGAGAGAAGACTGGGAACAGCTCAGTCTGTGCTACCATATTGTCCGAAGTACAAAGGAATCATTTTTAAATGTAAACGTCATCAGTTTTTCCTCAAGATTTCCTGAAATAATCTGAAATTCACAGGAAATACGGGGGTTTGGATCTTTGTATGTGCAACTGCACCTGCACAGAGCCCCACAAGACAGTGATGTTCCATGTGAGCTTGGGGCCCGTCTGCACAGAGTATGTTGAAGCCTCTGAGGCGCTCATGTTTTACAATGGATTTGAACATGGCAAAGCTCAAAGAAAAAGCCAAATCTCAACAAACTTAGAAATGCCAACTTGTAGCTATTAACTGCAAGTTTTATTTTCCCTATGTTGATACCTTTCAAAATAATAACGTTTCGGGTCAGATTCTGTAGTTTAGTCCAAGTATGCGAATACTACTAATGATTTTTCTAACAGGTTATTTTCAACATTACTCGTAATATATAGAAGATGAAGCCATTACACAAATTCCATAATGGTAATTCATTTCATGCGTATCTAGGTAAATAAGTTGAGAATCTTTAAGAAAAAGTGTCTTTTGAACGAAACGTGTAAGCAGAAGTTAAAAAGGTGGGAGAGTGCTGCAGATTTTGCTCACCACTGTTATACTGCACCAGCTCAGAACCCAAATGGGGGTTCAAAATATGTCTGCAGATTTTTCACCATTCTAATGCCAAAGCTACCTAGAACCAGAATGCTTTTTAAATAAAAAATGGGACCTCTGTCCACACCGTAAGATCAGAAGGGATGAATCTGTCTTTATAGTGGAGATTTTCAAACTGGACGAGTGGGGATTCTAGGGGAGTAGAAAAGTTTATAGAGGAAATGGTAAGTCTTCATTCTTGAGTACTTATTTTTTTTCTTCCCTTGAAGAAAAAGAGTTGAAAGAAGAGGGATCACTGAAGAACGTTACAGCTTCCTACCAGTTCACTTTGTATTTCAGTTGGTACCTTAGTGAGGATGAAGAAATGAGCAGAAGACACATCTGGCTTCAGGAAAGGAATACTTTACTGTAGTTTGTTTGGAGATCACTGTGTAATGTCTGCTTCCATCACAACTGATACCTTTAGTAGGGATATAAAAATATTTCCAAAGATTATTTTCTCAGCATTATATGTACAATGTGGTTTGTTAATTACTTACTAATTATAGTTTTCCTTAAATAGAATGATCCAAATGCACATGAAAATTTTTTGAAAATAAATAGAGCCTATGAAGTACTTAAAGATGAAGATCTACGGAAAAAGTATGATAAATATGGAGAGAAAGGTCTTGAAGATCAGCAGCAAGGAGGTCGTTATGAAAGCTGGCACTTTTATCGCTATGATTTTGGTAAGTTATGATGTATGTTTGTGATCTGCTTAAAACAGTCACAAGTAAATGCAATATTCAGATCTATATCAGATCTTTTTACGCGTTTCTGATGTACCTTATCCACATTTCTGTGTGCTCTGTTGTTCTCCTGTAGGTGTCATTTTCTGTCTGTTGACCCAATCTTTTATTTACCCTGGTAATGGCTACCCAAAAATATCAAAAAATGTAATAATCTATTTACCTAGCCTTTTGTTCCTGCTGTTTACCTTTATTGGTCATCTAACTTCTTGTTTATTTTTTTTTAAAGTGCAAAGCTTTTTTTTTTTTCCTTCCTTTAAATTCCAGTGTTAATGTTTCAGCACTATTCTTTTTAACACTTTAATGCAGGAAGACCTTTTAGTTTAGATAAAGTATTCTCAAGTGGATTTTAAGAGGAGAAGGGGAGATTTTTGCACTGTCAAGCCTATTTTATATGCAGTTATACAATTAGAGATCAGTAAAGAGGTAGTAGAAAATGAAAAAATAATAGAATCATACCTAAAATAATCTTGAGACAAATTATTTAATGTTTATCTCGACAAATTTTAGGTAGCTGTAGGGAAAGGCTGGGATGAACTGTTCTCAGAGCTGCTGTAACAGGAGTAAGCTAAAATAGGGAGCTGAGGAATATGGTTTGATTGATATGAAAGAAAAAGCTGAAATGAACCTCCACCTTGGCAATATTTTTTTCTGGTGTAGTTTGATTTAATATGTCCCAATCTCTAAAAAATTAATGTCTGTGCAAATTGAAATTGAATAAACCAGAGGCGCAACTATCACAGGAAAATATGGAAACTACCCTAAAACTTCTTCAGATAATCAGATTTAAGAGATTTTATCTGTCTGAAGTTGCACTGCTTGATTGAGAAACAGTATCCTTGAATGTCTATTTACCAGTCATTTGGAGAGTATATCTATATTTTTATACTTATGTATATTTATATATATATTCATGTATTTTTTTTATATATGTATGGGTGGGTGTATGTATTATATTACATGGTATATAAATGGATAGTAATATAAAAAGTACCTTGTCACCTGTAGAAATCAATTTCTCTCATTTATTTGCATTTAATCCTTGTATACCTCAGGTGAAATGGCATCTCACCACGAGGTACTATAAAAGATCTGTAGCCATAGTAGCGTAATATAATGCTGTCTAACAGTATTTTTGTTATCTCTGCACTGCCTTTCTTGTGTACTTGAAGTCATAGACTGTTTTGTAGTGATGTTCTAGGTAGGATTGGTTAGCATTTTAGAAAAGCTGTCGTCTTTACCTTTATTCTGTCCGCTTTATTCCACTGCGTTCACACATTCTGTTAGTGGAAAAGCTTGTGGCTGAAACACCTTTGTGATCTAAATAGTTCAGATAAGCAGAAGCTGAGAGAAGAGGTGAAAGTTTCCAGGCATTACATAGAGCTCTCTCACTGAGAGCTGAAGCTTCTTGAATTTTAATCTGACAACTGGTTGATGTTATTTCTAATGCTCTTGCCATAACAGTGGTAATTCAAGTTCTCTGCTAACTCTGTGTCTGGTCTGCTAAAATATCAAAGGAACTTTTTGTAGCATGGGAGCACGGGAATTTGCAAGAGATTAAACTAAGGTTACATATTACTAAGCAAATATAGCTTTGTTGTAAAAACTATCTTTGCCAGCTTACTATTTCAATTTAAGTGTACTGTCTTCTGTTTTCTGTCTTGAGAATAAGACGATAGTTTGTTTCTTCATTTTAAAGATGGCAAAAATAAAAAGCGGTTGTTGGTTTTTTTAATAGGTATTTATGATGATGATCCTGAAATTATAACATTGGATAGAGGAGAATTTGGTAAGTTTTAAATAAATAGCTATCTGACAATATGGCAACCCAAAGTAACAATTTTTACATTCTGAGCTGTATATCTATAGAATTCTATTACATACCTAGACAAAAAACTGTCAGAAAATCATCTTCAGATGAGAAAAAAAAAAAAAACCAAAACAAACCCTTAACACTTCCTGGTAAATGCTAGTTAGCAAATAGATCGCTATCAATAAACAGTTTAGATTAACTTTGAAAGATATTTTGTGAGATCTGTAAGAGGAAATTATTTGAATTAAAATTTTGTTTCTCCTAATTTATCAGCACTATTTTTTTGGTCTCTTGTCTAAATATGCACTTGATAGAACTTTTCTATTATATTTCTATTAATTTTTTTTCTGTGAAATCCAGTCAATTGTGCCTTGCACAAGAGGTTCAAGACCAGAAGGTGATACCAGATACTAAAAACACCGTTAAGTAAAACAAGGTCCAGAAAGATAACGCTTTCAGTGAGGACATCATCCAGTTTTTTTCTTTTAAAATTATAACTAAGACGTTTATAACTAAAAGAGACTAGAGAGAAAAAAATTGGATTTTGTGTGATTTTTCATCTGCATTTTGAGTACAGTTTCCTTTGTATGGACTGGATCTACATGCTGAACCAGTTTTGTAAACCATTCTAATAGCAGAACGTCATGATGATCTCCATGAGAACCTGGTCTTGCTTTGGTTAATTGATTTGCAGAATCTACACATTCCTTAGTTGGCTTGTTTGTGAGGATATTTTAATACAGGCAAATATAACTTAGAAAATACACTATAAAAATTTTGTCCAAAAATGGAGAAACTGAAAGCCATGTAATTCAAGCTGATAACCTCTGTATGTGTACGTTTTATTGCTGATGTTTTCTTTTATAAGCAAGAGTATTTAATTACGTTTCCCTTGACTTCTCTAGTAATTATATTAACTTGGACTTTTAAATTGCATTATCACCTGTTAGACAGAGATTCTACATAAAAAGATTGCCTGGTGGAACCCAGAAAAGTGATGTAAGGAAATGGAAAGAGTTCTAGTGGGTGAAAATCTTTTAGAACCTGTATTTCATTTTTAAGGTAACCAGACTTACACTATCACACATTTCAGCTAGATTAATCTGTAGAGAGTAAATTTATTCTTAATTAATACAACAGATGTTGAAAGGGTGCTGATATCTTCTGAAATACGATTTTTGCATACTTGCCTACAACAGCGAGTATGTGCAAGCGAGGCGCAATGTTTATCCCATTGAGTTACTGTTATTAACTGTGTCTGACATAAATGCTTAATTCAGCTCTTGGGGAAAACAATATAATAAAAATGTATATTCTACATTGTAGATGTGCATTACTTACAATTTTCTTCTCTCCATCTAGATGCTGCTGTTAACTCAGGAGAACTGTGGTTTGTGAATTTTTATTCTCCTCGATGCTCCCACTGCCATGAGTTAGCACCTACGGTATGTAAAACAAGCTAATTAACTCTGAAAATTCATTGTTTTTAACAGCATAAAACTTAATGAAGTGGATTTTTTACACTGAAGCTGAAACCAAAGACAACAATTCAAGATGCCAGGAATAAAACATGCTGATTTTTTCATTACATCTTTATAGATATATTAATATATATTTATATTAATAAATATGTATTTATTATATTAAATATAATATATTTATATTTTTTAATGATATCTTTCCCTTTTTTTCTAGTGGAGGGAGTTTGCTAAGGAGATGGATGGAGTAATACGCATTGGAGCTGTCAACTGTGGAGATAATAGAATGCTTTGTCGAATTAAAGGCATTAACAGTTATCCTAGTCTGTATGTTTTCAAAACTGGGATGGTGAGTGATAAAACTTCAAGCGTTTTCAGAAAGACTGAAATCTGGAAGAGTATTTCTTTAATACTTGTTTAATCATAGATCTTTATATAGAGATCTTCCTTTTAATATATTACTTCCTTTTAATAAATTACTTTTTTCTCTTTCTTCACCTTGGTTAAATTAATTTAGAAAGTTAACTTCAAAAACAGATATCTGGTTTATACAGTGCTTTTTTTTGAATCATTTTACCACGCAACACATCACAACTGATTTTGGAAGCTACTGTTGGCAGTGGTGCTATAGCAAAGCAAGAAGTCTACTTGAACAGTTTCTCTTACAATATTGTAATGGACTTTTCAAATACAAAGAATAGTCTGTGGTTTTGAGTCTAAAAAATATGACCATGTACCTAAAGAAACTTGGAAATTCCTTCCACAAGATTTCCTCCACGCTAGCCGCATTATGTACGTCATGCTTTATAGCTGCTTGTTAAGTAGTGGTGCCAGGGGTGGTGTACAAATTGCACTTCAATAGTTGGGTGCGTTTTGACAATGATAAGATTTGAGAGGTTGAATGCAGAGACTGTGCATGCACTAAATGGACTGATGCAAGCAATTTTTATTTAAATAGAAATATAATCATGGGAATTGGTGTTTGTAAGACTAAATTATCCTTGTGTTGGTGGACTTGGAAAGTCCATTACGAAATTTTAAAAAAAGTTAAATTCCAAACATTCCAGCGTGGGAGGGAGAGAACTGTTAGAGGTTTGGGGTGGGGTGGTCCCACAGTTGCATAAGTACTGTTATAAAAAAACAGTAGGTTTTGGGGTGTGTTTTTCTTTTTTTTTTAAACTTTATAAACTTTATTATTTGTCTTCTGTAGCAACCAGTGAAATATTATGGAGACAGGTCAAAAGAGAGCTTAAAGAACTTTGCCATGCAATATGTTACAAGCACAGTCACTGAGTTATGGGCAGGTAATGTTGACGTATTTTGCTTGGGGTGCTGTTCTTGAAATTGCTTTTACAACATAAAATATGGCAGAAACTATGTATACAACTGAATCTGTCCACTGTTGCTAAGTCGTCTTTTTGAGATTAAAAATAGTTTACTGTAATTTGCTAATATAAGTTATAAAACCTGCTTGTTTCTTATTCACGTTTAACTAGTCACAAACTGATGCAAATTGTTTCACTCTTAGGAAACTTTGTTAATGCCATTGAAACTTCATTTGCTTCTGGTGTTGGTTGGCTGATCACCTTCTGTGCTGAACGTGGGGGTAGGTGTGTTAAATACTTTTCAAATAAGGCAAACAGAAAAAAGTACTTATGCTGATAGTGGTGTAATCCCTTTCACTTCTAATAAAAAATTGTAAAACGTCTGAGATGATCATAGTATTTGGACTGTGGGTCATTTAAGCTCTGTTTTAGAGGCAGTTGGACAAAAGGGACGTTAATAGAAAGATTATGCTATTCTGCTTCTGTAATGTCACGTGAGTCATTACAGCAGCACTCAAGTGTAACCCTTCAGGAAGGGAACTGGCAGAAGAGGCCTCCGATTTCAGTTTCCAACTCAAGCTCAAATGACAGATATTGCATAGGTGCATGCCAGCTTGTCATGATAGCTGAGTAGAAGAAAGGATGTATCTCCCCATTAAACCACCAATACTCAAAAATTAGCTGAATATTTTCTCTTAAGTTAGGTTTGGACATAGTAATTGGCTTTTACCACTGACGTCATGACAGAGTTTAGATTTGCATTGTTTTTTGTAGCTGTTTGTCACTGACTTTCTTGGGATCAGTATTGGATATGGTATATGAGAAAGTTGCCTTGGTTAGCTGGTAGAGCTAAGTAAATGAGCTACACCTTTGACAAATAAAGATTTCTCAGTCTTATGAAGAGACCTTTGCTCTGTGAACTGAATAACCAGAGCTGCAGTCCTGGATTTACATTTGTAAATAGCTTGATTTCAAGTTGCAGTCCTTTTGTTATTAAGATTTCAACTTTGGTCCAATTAAAGTTAGGTTGATGCATCTTATTTCAGAAAAAATTCTGCATCAGAAGGTAACTATTCGAAGTCCAGATGGGTAATTGGAGCATATGATGTATTTATTATAGCAAGTTATTATTTGAATCACAGAAAATTGATATTTCCATTGAAATCTCATTCCAAGACAGTATGTAGATACCTCTTGGGTTTTTTTTTAAAGGTCAGTCTTAGTATAGCAAATAAAACATTTAAATTTTTAAAATGAGAATTCTGTGCTGATGAAGCAAGAGAATGATATTCATGTTATTTTTAACTGAGAGTAGACAACCAACAAGTGCTGATTACTAGATGTTGCAACTATAAGTCACTGAAATACCAGATGAGTAGCCAGGAAGCATGTCTTTTGAAATGGTCATCTTTGTAGGGAGGAAAGGAGTAATTCTAAACAAGAGTAGGTTTAGTGCATTAATAATTTGAAGTTTTATGTTTGTAAATACATCATTTTTATTTTGCAGATTGCTTGAGTTACCAAACACGCCTTAAGCTAGCTGGCATGTTGGTAAGCAGTGTCTCACTTTGAAAACATTACCTATTATAGTTAAAACAAAATAAGAGAAGTGAAAGCATGAAGTTATAGCCAAAACTCTCACTGAGTTTAGTGGAACCGAGATTTCACCCATTAACTTTCAGAAGAGTGAAATATTTTGACTTAGTAGCTATTGGAATAACACTAAATTTTTAAAGAATTTTATAAAATGTGAATGAATATTAACTAATGAATTACAATGTGGTCTCCTTGCATTTTCTAAATGTTGTATATAATTGCTTGTGTTGGGATTTTCAAAAGCATTTCTGAACCGGAAACTAAAAAATACTCTTTGTTTTTGTTGTTTTGTGGTTTTGTTTTGTTTTGTTTTTTTTAAATTACAGGAAGGTCTTGTTAATGTAGGCTGGATGGACTGTGGCACCCAGGGTGAGCTTTGTGATAATTTAGATATCTCATCTAGTACTACAGCATACTTTCCACCTGGAGCCACCATAAATAACAAAGAGAAAGGAGGTGTTTTGGTACGAGTTGTTTCTCAACTGTTCTGTATTTAGATAAAATAAGGTGATGACAAAGGAATGTATAAATAACTTTCAGTCGGATTATATACAACTGGAAAGATGATTTTTTCTTTTTTCTGCTAAGCTTGTATGCCCTGGTATGAGTTTATATTCCTCCTGGCTTCTAAGGCAGTGATCCCTGGAGGTGGTCCCCAGTTTGCCCATATGCTGGGAGAGTGAACAGGAGCATGCTGCAGGAGCAGCAGCCGTAGCTCTGCCTAGCCACCTCCTCAGGAGCCTCCCTGAGCAGCTGTGGGAATCCAGGGGTGGGATGTTCTCTGTGACAGGTCCAAGAGCTAGTTCTGAAGCTGCTACCCAGCTGTCCTGGGCAAGCTGGGGAGATTTGCCATGTGCCCCCGGTTTTTATTCCAGCAGCAATATGGCCCAGGTATCACAAGTTTGAGAAATGCTACTCTGAATGGAGTACTGACATGTGTGATAAAAGTACTCCTACGGCGTCTGTCGGTATGGATTATGCTATTCGGCTGTATTCTAATATTGCAACCTCCTCCTACATTTGTATGGTAGTTTTAACTTCCTTAATTGATAGGAGACATTTCTCAGTTTGAGGCATGGCTTGTTCCTTTATTGTCACTACTGTTATCGGAGGAAATTAAATTTGTAACCTGCCTACTTTCAACCTTGTAATTTACCAGCTCTGAGTTACTGATTCATATTACTTCCTAAATTTAAAAAATTACTGAAACTGAAATATCTGTACAGTGCAGTTAAGGAAGGCTGTAAAACTAGATTGGAAATCTTGTAAACTTGATTGGAAAATTTGGTTTGAAATTTGAATTTGAGACTTTTAGCACCCGTTTTTGTCAAAATCTTTAGTTTAATATTGTGGGAAAACAAGCTAAAAAGTAGTGTTCTGAGAGTGATGTTTGTGAAACTATATATATGAAAAAGTTGGTGATCAGATCACATATTATTAACTGTACTCTTCAGTTGATGGAAAGGAACAAATCAGAATAATTTCCCTGGCACTTTGAGTACTAATCATCGACAATCAGGTTGATGTTTGTAATTCCTTATAATAAACACAGTTAACTTTCCTTCCTAGTTTCTTAACTCCTTGGATGCCAGAGAAATATATCAGGAAGTAATGCAGCATCTGCCAGACTTTGAAATTATCTCTGCAGCATCATTAGAGGTAAATTTTTTAAAAAGTATGTTAAAATTTCTTTAAATAATGTGTTTTTATACTTTTTATCATTACTTTTTTTCAAATCCTCTTGATACAACAACCTAGCATTTATTTAACTGAAAATGACTTTTCTTTTCCCCCTCTGTAGCCAAAATTATTTAATGTTGTTTAGCAAAACAAGAAAAGTAAGGGAGGGAGTGTATTTAATAGGAAAATAGAATACCACAGAAATTGCCATTGCAACTCACTCTGGAACTGTAACTTTCTAGTTATTTTTTAAATCTACTACATTGTAGAGAATTTTGGTTTAAATGTATTTTGTCAGTAATGTAAGAAAGAAAAAATACTTGTTAATCCATGATAAGTTATGTATGAACTGAAATTAGAAGTCATAAATGTTACTCATGTCTTGGAGAAAAAAAGAGGAAACCTCTTTTCACACTTGTAGTAGCACTTAGCAGCTTGATCTACAATAGGAAACGCACATGGAAACAAAAAGCATAGAGGGTAGCCTGTAACCAGCTTGTTTTCAGATTTTTTCCTCTTTCCTCCTTATGATGCAGTAAAATGGTGGAAGGACTACATGAAAGAATTTGTTGAGTAGAGGAGGTCACTCAGAGATCAGATGAATAATTGGGCATTTGCCTTTATAAAACATAAAAGGAATTTACAAGTTGGTATAAATTGGGAATAAATTTTTTTCTCTGTGTTTTTGTTGTGGTGTTTTTTTTTTTCCTATGTTTAAAGGACCGTCTGGCTCATCACCGATGGCTGCTTTTCTTCCAGTTTGGGGAAAGTGATAAATCAAATGTACAGGAATTTAAGAAACTTAAATTTTTACTTAAAGATGAACATATTCAGGTAAGACTGCTCGCTTATCTAGTGTTAAATACCATTTACATTCAGAGAACAAGTCAGTATGTTTTTCATTATTATTAGCTGTTACTACCACCTGCCGCCTCTGGTACTGAAAGAGATATACTATCATATGGTAGATCTGTAGTAAAGTTTTTAATTTAAAGCAAGCAATGAAGTTTTCCATATGGTTTGAATAATTTAAAAGCAGTTAGGAAAGATTATCTTTTAAATCTGCTCTCTCATGGGAAATGTTGCTGCAGATCCCATTCAGTTAACAATTAAAAATTAACACTTCAACATCAAATTGATGTATGTGAAACTGTATTTGATTACTCAGAAAACCCTATAATTATCTTTAAAAATTTTCTTAATAAAAAGAAACTAAATTCAAAATTTGTACTAAAGGCATATGGATTGTGTTATTGTATAGGGTATTTTTAAAAAATTGTTGCATTGACTAGAAGAATTTTAATGTCACTTTTATGTGTCCTTTTGCTTCCTTGCTATTTTGTTTGGAGGGGGAAAAAAAAAAGAGGATTCTTCAAGGTTTTATTCCCTGTTTTGGCCTTTAAAGTAAAAATTAGCAAACAACCTCATATAGCTGTGCTAGTAGTTTTCCTCAAACATCATAGTTACAAGATTGTCTTAAGACCCCTGTTGTTTATAAAAAGGCTACTACTTTCCATATTTTTACTGTTTTTTGATGAATCTATCCTAACTTGTACTGCCTTTCAAAATATGTTAATCTATATAAATTAGGACGCCTTAATTAAAATGGCACTGTTTGTTAAATAGGTTGGCAAGTTTGACTGTCTTTCCTCACCAACCATCTGCAACAAACTATATGTCTATCAGCCTTGTTTAGCAGTCTTCAAAGGAAAAGGAACTGGAGATTATGAAATTCATCATGGTAAGGGAAACTTTGGCAAGTTTTAATCATTGCATAATCACTTTGAGATGACACTGTCTTTGGCAAACTGCATTTGTTTTCCCAAAGAACAGTTTTTTAGTTTTAATATTTGCTATTTTTTCCTCTGACCTTACTGTAGCTTTGTACAAACTTATCATTTCCTTTGTTTTTTTTTTTTTCCCTGGGTAAGCAGTCATCAGGTGCCAGGAGATGTATTTTTGTCTTTACTATTCTGTCTATTTCAACATCATTTACATAATTAGATACAAATCAAATCTCCGAAGCTGATCAGCACACCTTCTGCTTTGGGTGGGTTAACGAAAGACTGCTCTAAGGCACAACCTTCATAGAGGTTTAACATGCTGGTTATACAGTGCTGCCAACTTGAGAAACTTGGATTTGATTTCATGTGTCACTGCACTAAAACTAATTCCATGTCTTGTTGACTTCCATCCAAGACTTTTACCACTTTCATTTCCAAAGCAGCAGTTTTTTTCCACGAAAGGCTGGAACTATGTTACTGTGTACCACTGAAAGGGCTCAAAAATGCTGATGGAAGAAGAACGGAGCCTGAAGCAAAACTGTAGCTTGCAGCAATAGGTGTAGCTTCATCCAGAATGCGGCACAAGACAATTATGCAAGAATAGGTTCTCATTTTTCAGCCTCTGAAGTATTAGAAACAGCTTGCTACAATTAAGTCAGAACCTCAGTACTGTAATAAAGAAGAAAGGAGAAAAGTTTTTGACCACTTAGAAAAGATTAGTCGTATCTAAGAGGGAAAGATGATCCATACATCTAATAATTGCTGCTAGGAAAAGCCTTATTATACTCCCTGAAATTTCCACTCCCGCAGAGGAGCCAAGAAAGGATCCTATACATACACTATTTGTAATCTATGCCATTATGAAAAGATTAAAGATGCTGTGAGAGAAATACATTGGACTACAGTACATACATTCTTTTCTGAATGCATTGGTTTACTAGTTACAAAACAGATGGTATCTAGAATGTTTGCCAATAGTTGTCTCACTCCAGTATTTCTAACAATATAATACTCAAAAGAATTAGGCTTTTTTATATGCTACGTTGAAGGGCTTCAACGGTTTAAAATCTAAGAACAGTAAGAAATCTTAGTAAGTCACTGTGCAGTGACTTCAGATTTAATTACCCTGAAGTTCTTATTCTCAGTTCATTTCAAGACACAAACTCTCATTTCCACTGACAAATGTACATGAAGAGACTTGATCTTAGCCCACTAGAGCTGTGTCAGCAGGAACTTCAGTTACACCTAAAAAGCTGTGATGTATCAGTATCATTTATTTTGCTTGAAGTCTTTACTCTATCAATACCTTTGCCAAGGCAAGTGTATCTAGAATAGAAACTTTTTAATTCCAAAAAACACTAGTAAGATGGTAAAACAGCTAATAGTTCAGTCACAAAAAAACATTAATTTTGTTTGACAAAAAACATGTTTTGTCTTGGACAGAACACTTAATTGGCTAATATTAGGTAAACATCAGTTTATTTAGCCAAATATCAACTGTCACCTAGAGTATGTCTTACCTATGTAGGTTTGGACAGTTCAACATTGTCTTCCTGAGAAAAAGCAAGCCAGCACCTGTTCAATTTATTTAAGCAGGCCATGTTTAAAGATCAGTCAAGTGAACTGAAGGACTCCTGTTGCTATCACTGAGTTTTTTTAATGAGGTCTCTCATAGGGAAAAATAAAGTTTCCTTTCTACATTGTTCTTTGAAGGAAAGAAGATCTTATATGACGTTGTTGCATTTGCCAAAGAAAGTGTCAACTCTCATGTTATCACACTGGGACCTCAAAATTTCCCTGACAAAGAAAAGGAACCGTGGCTTGTGGATTTCTTTGCACCGGTAAATATTTAATATTTATATTTACCTTCTTCTAAAATCTGTTGTGTAACTATGTAGCAAAATACTAGAAGTATCTTGAAAGTGTCCTTCAGCATCACGAGATGGCATTGTAGTTTCTCATTCCTTGGCAGCACTAGTTCCTAGACAGTGTGGGTTTTGTATTTAGTGGAGTCTGTTGTCAAAGCAGCATATTATTCATCTCAAACAGCTTATGTTCTCCTGAGAGCTAGCTGTGGGGAAAGCGATTGCACTTACTTGCATTTTGTTTTCTAGTGGTGTCCTCCTTGCCGAGCTTTGTTACCAGAGCTGAGAAAAGCATCAAAACATCTTTATGGTCAGCTTAAATTTGGAACACTAGACTGTACTGTCCATGAAGGGCTTTGCAACATGGTAAGCTGCAAGAACTAAAAAAAAAAAAAAAAAAAAAAAAAAAAAACCACACAAAAAAAAACCCCAAACAACCACAAAAACAACAAAAAACCCAACAACAGTAATCCTTTCAAAGAATATTATTTTCTTCTAGTTGGGGGTAAGGGGATGAAGGCAGACAATGCTTGTTCTTTAATATTACTTTTTTAAAGGGTAGTAAACCAAACCAAACAGGACACTTGTATCATAATTTTTTTCAAAGGAGCAAACTATGAAACCACTACAGATAATATATTAATGCAAAATACAGGTCACATTTTGGTCTGATTTCATAGTGTTATTGGAAGACTGTGGAAGTGTCAGAATTTAATAATTCCTGGGGTTTTTTAAGAGGAAAAAAAAGAAATTTTTTTCTAGCGTGTATATAAATACACATTCTTTTTGTTCTTCACATAGGAGGATAAAAAACTGTAAAATATTTAAGAATAGAAGTTTTATATTAATATAACACTTTTTGAAGACGTCTGCAAAACCAATTCTAATTCAGTTCACCCCAACTGACTTTGCATTTTGTTTTGTAGCACTTAAGTGCAGGATCAATTTCAAAGTAAAAGAAAGTTTATTTCTTATCAGTTTACACTTACTTAAAGATATAGTAATGGAATTAAAAGTATTTTATTTTTTTTTAATCATGCCCAATTTTCCATGTTTAAATTTGCTTAACTTTTGCTTCAATGAATTTATCATGGTAGAAATATGGACGTTACTTTTCCTGAATTCCAGAAAATACTACATTTTGACAGCTTTCCTGAAACTACACACTTTACTGTTCACAGTTTTTTACATTTAGAATGTTTGCATTTATCTTTAAAATGTGAATGTCTTAAAACACAAAAAATGAGCAAAAAAGAACAAGCTTTTTAAAGTTTTATTTAGATGTGTTTACACACTGAAGAATTCAAATCATGGAAGCATCTGTGTTCAATAGTAAACAATACAGTTATTCATACAGTACAGGCGTTTTCACCTGAAAACTGGGAATAGGTTTAAAATTAAGGCTTAAGAGGCCTGTGGATTAATTCCTATATTTGTGGAGCATGGCAAAAGAACTACTGGCTGGTTTTTAAATTCAGAACAAACTATGCCATCTCTGAATACAATTGGCATCTTTTCTGTACTGATTTGTAATGACTTCAAACTCCCATCCGCACGTAGGTCTGAGCAGTTGTACTGTACAAACTGGATAGATTAGCAGCTGTGAGCTACCAATACCGACAGCAGTTAAAGGAAAGTACAAGAAACCTAATAATCCCTTGCAATTTCTTATTGTCTCTTTTGTTAGCATAACATTCGAGCTTATCCAACAACAGTTGTGTTCAATCAGTCTGATGTTCATGAATATGAAGGACATCACTCTGCTGAGCAGATCTTGGAGTTTATAGAGGTATGTAAACTATAATCCTTGTTGCAGTCGTGCTCTGTACACAGCTCATCCACAAATATGTTCTTTAGTTGGAAGATTCTACATGGTTTTTTTTTTTTTTTTTTAAATTAGACTAGTAAGATAAAGACTGAAAAAACCTTGGGCAAGAAAAGTGATCAAGCACCTGTCAGTCAGGACTTAACACCTAATGGATTAATTTCCCTACTCTGTCAAGTAATTTCTTTGAGATCGTTAGCAAACAACTTAAGATCCCTTCCAATCTGCAAAGTAATAGTAATGATTTCTATCTCATAGAGAGGATAAAGGAATTAAAAGTATGAAGTGCTGTAATATTAAGGTGAAAATGCCTCACATATGCACCTTGACATAGGAGGAGGTTCACATTTTTGTCAATTAGCTTGCTGCCCTCCATGCTTCTCAGCAGTTTCTTGAACTTTCATAACTCATAGAACTGCAGATCGTTGGTACTCATCATTGTTGCTGCCAGAGGTCTGGCACCCATCTTTCCTCCAGCATTCAGGTTCTCTCACTGCTAGGTCTGCAGGCTATTTTCTGCTCTTTGAAGAGACTGTTCATTCTCTCCAGGCAGCCCAGAAAAAAGCAGGTTTAAGAGCACACATGCAGGAACAGGTGGAGATCAGTCTTTTTCAGTTGATATTCAGAGGCCCCTAGTGCACCATATGTATTCTGCTGCATCCCAGCCTAAATAGCGTGGCTGAGTCTCATAATGCCTGTTCTTGCCAGGTAAGATGAATTTCTTGCCTTTTGCCTCCCTTTATGGAGAAGAGGCAGAAAACCTCCCTTTTGCAGCTCTTCTTAGTAAATCAGGCATACAGTTGTTAGCTTGAAGGGATGACTTTTGATGCTTCCATGCCTTTCGGTGGTGTGGAGTCTTCCCTACCACAGCAGCAAGCAAATTTCACTGAAAGAGGGACATTCTCAGAATTTGGTACAGTCTGTTTGTATGTAATGGCGCTAGATACGGCATAACTTATTGTTGCAAAGTATATGTCCATAAACTGTCTTTACTTTAGGATCTTAGGAATCCATCGGTGGTCTCCCTAACACCAGAGACATTTGTTGAATTAGTTCAGAGAAGAAAACGAGAGGAAATCTGGATGGTTGATTTCTACGCTCCCTGGTGTGGACCTTGTCAGGCTTTAATGCCAGAATGGAAAAAAATGGCCAGGGTAAATGACATTCAAATGTTTTTTTTTCTGCTTTTGTGTCCTGTTCCATGGAATTATTGAGACGGTACAACTGCTATCATAGAGATTTGTCAACTGAGAATGTCCAGTAATTAATACTGCGGGCAAAATAAGGAATTCCTACTTGACAGTTTTATATTGTTTCAAATACAAAGTTTTTCTTTGTTTTTTTTGAAGGTTCAGTACACTGATACTGTAATCCAGTTTTTCCTGTTAATACAACTGTGTTTTCCAAGATCGAAGAAACTTTAGAGTAACTAACTTTCTTTGATGCTTAGTGCTTTATATAGATAACAGCTCTGCATTTGTTTAAAACAAAATATGAGAAAAAGATTTATCCATAAATTAGATAAGAATTGGTTGAAATAATTTGCCACTTTATTCTCAGTATTCTTCATGATGATTAGTCATCTTTGAGATAGTACCTAGACTTTGGTGAAACCTCTGACTTGAATTTAAGATTAAAGGAGTTCAATCTTATCCATCTTAAGTATTTCCTGTATTAGGAAGATTTTTTTTCTGAGATCTTGTTTTCTTCATGGAAAGTAAATAAATGTTAAATACCATATACTTTAAGGCTGATGGTCAGTTAGCTGAATTACACATACTTCAATATAGAATTGTTGGCATTGGGGAGGGTGTTTTTGTTTTGCGAGGTCATTACAGTGTTCTCTCATTTGCAAAGGTAATATTACTTTACTGACAACCATCTGGGTTTTCGTGGACATGGTTCCAGGAATTTGAACCAGAAACTTTGGGCAAAAAAACAGGGCTTTGGAAACGAGTGCATGACTTTCAGACATTTAGAACTCACCTAGACTAGGAGTTGTAGGCAGGATTCTATGTTCTGGTCAAATGTCTGTGAAGTATTGTTAGCTCTGTAGTACACATCCAGTAATCATCAGCTTCCCTGCCCACACCAGGTGGTTTGGGCCTTCGCAACAAATACAGTGTGTGCTCAAGACAGGCCAACTGTGCAACTGATAGCACATCTGCGCTGTACCAGAATCTGTCATAATTACTGAACCTCTGATAGGAAACACTGTAATATGGTAGTCTGTATACTAAATAACGACGCTCATATGTACCTTTGAGGGCAAGATGGGTGCCTTATGAGCCATGTGCATGCAGCTTATACTAAAATGTATGTACACGATGGGAACGTACCTGGGTGGCGGGCTCTCATTAGATACCAGTCACCCATTTACAGGAGAGAAGAAAGCCTTGTGATAATCTTGGGTTTTTTGTTAGGTTTTTTTTTCCCCAACTAAGTGATGAAGACTTAAATTCTGAAGTATTACTGAAATTGTAGTGTTATTGATTAGCATATTTGATTGATTGTAGGTTTTCTTCTTTTTTCAGATGTTAAATGGATTAATCAATGTAGGCAGTGTGGATTGTCAAAAATATTATTCTTTCTGTCACCAAGAAAGTGTTCGGGGATATCCTGAAATAAGACTCTTTCCCCAAAAGTCAAACACAGCTCATCAATATTAGTAAGTAGTTTCTTTCAGTTTGGGAAATGTTAGATGATGTGGAACAAGATGAATATACATTTTCTGTCGTGTAGAAAAGGTTCATCACAGCTATTAAAATAAGCAGTTATGATATTACTGTCCTAGATGTTATTGACTTTGTTACTTCAAACTAGTGCCATTTTATTTTGCCATTTCATTGCAGTAATTTGAACTGAGACTGCCTCAGGAATCTTAATTTTTATTTCTTGTTCTTTATCGATTGCCAGTTTTCTAACTTTAATTGCCTGTTAAAGTAGATTATTTAAATGATATAATATAAAAATACTACAAGACCTAACTGATTGTAGCTTTATCTTTAGAGAACAGTGATGTAGCCATCTGATCATCCTCCCTGCCAACAGTCTGTTAGCACCATTGCAAAAATTTTGTCATATATCTAGTCATCCCATTCATTGTATCATTAGTGTAGAAACATTAATCATTAACAAAACAAAAAAAAATTCTATGGGAAATGAAGTACGGCCAAAACCAAACAGCCTGTCCCCTCCATTTCACAGTACTGTTTGAAGATCCAGGGATTTCAGTAAGCACATGCATATTTAAAGATAGATAACCATCTGAAATAGCAGATGTGTTGCTTCATTATTTTAGAAATTGGAAAGTTTTCTATTAAATGCTGGCAGATAGTAAATTGTAATGCCTCTTCATCGTAGTGCGTAATAGCAGACTTCAGTAGCTTTCATCATTGGACTGCTTGCTTTTATTCAGTTCCTCTAGATAAAGTTTCTCTTAAAAGCAGATTTCTTTTTTCTTGTTGAAAACAACTAAGTTGGTGAATATGACTGTTAAGTGCCAAATTCCTAATAATGAGTCAGCTATTTCCTGCAAAAATATGGAAATTTGTCTCTTAAAATAAAGATCACCAAAAATTATCAAGTCAGATTTTCACCAGGTAACTCTATTGAAAAATACTTTGTTATAAAGTTGTAAATTAATGGATATGAATCCTGAATTAATCTTTTTTTCTAACTTGTCACTGGAATTTCAAAACTAAGCAATGCCCTGAAAGTCCAAATAATAAATCCTTGTCCAAGTAACCAGTTTGCCTGGCTTTTCTACTGTCAAATTGAGGGAAATGTATACAAGTAATAATTGTTTTATTGTAATGAATGAACATCAATTAGAAAATATATTAAGATATTTCAATTTAATTCTCATGTTTCTTAGAGCCTGCAATTTTATCTGGAGTTATTACCAAAGATCCTTCATTCAAAATAGTTCTAGCCATCAAAGCTTACTTTACAGCTTGCAAAGCAAGTTTCTTACTCTCTTGACATAGAATTTTCTTCTCTTCATCTTCTAGTCCTTAATTCTGTATCTTTGAATTGTATTAACAAGACTTCCTTATTCAGATTTGAAAGCAAGGTAGAAATATAACCTAAAACATAAATGCGTTTAGTTCATTATTTCATCATCTCCACTCTACAGAGTGTTTTTTTCCAAAAATAATTCAAACTACTGTGCAACTGGATTTTTGTTTTCTTTTGAATCTTTTTATAGTAGCTACAATGGATGGCACAGAGATTCATATTCACTGAGAGGCTGGGCATTGGGGTAAGTTACTGCATTAAACTTTGTTCACAAGCCACTTATATAGTTTGCTTGCTAGGAGAAATTAATATTTAAATGCTATGTAAATCAAGAATTAGAAACAGGTATATGTATTGCTTAGTTTAAGATGGTAAAGTTTCCACATCTTTTAACTCAAGCTTTTAAAATGTGGAGAAATAGCATGCTCTTTACTGTCCACCCGTTTTCTGAAGACCGTATTATTATTTTGTCTACCACTTTTTAAAAGTGATTCTCTTACAGTACCAAGTGTAAAGTAGGGATTTCCAGACTACTAATATGCTTAATTTCAGAATTTTTTCTTATGCTTAAATGGAATTTGGATATGTTTAAAGTTTTGAATGGATTATGACTGTTATTCTTCCTTTCCACAGATATTTACCACGAGTGTCTGTAGACCTGACTCCTCAGAGTTTCACAGAAAAAGTTCTGAATGGAAAAGATCACTGGGTCATTGATTTCTATGCTCCTTGGTGTGGACCTTGCCAAAATTTTGCTCCTGAATTTGAGACCCTTGCAAGGGTAGGTTTTTAACTGTATTAGCAAATTGTTATACTCGTAATGGTTAAAATATAATTCTTCAGCACTTCATTTCTTAGCAATCATCCAAAAATTGCATACCCCCAATGATCCTCCTTCTCATTGAAAGTCCACACTGTTAGGTCCCACTTGCCAGTGGGTATTATCTCTTGCACAGACACACACACACAGACCCTCTTTTGAGACAGATTTCAGCTTATGATGGGGTTACCTTTGGAACTGTGCTGTTCTTTGCCCTGAATTCAAGTAGAAGTGCTCTCCTGAACATGCAGTGACTTCTGATACGAGGTTAACAGTCTGAGAAGCAAGCAACTACTCTGAGATATTTAAAAGATTTGAGCAACGTTTTTCATTTACTTTTAGCTGCACTGCTGGCTTATTCAAGTTATTTGCTTACAGTCACCCATGGAAACTTGAAGTTTGTTTCTAATAAACATTTCTTTTTAGGCCGTTAAAGGAAAAGTAAGAGCTGGAAAAGTAGACTGTCAGATGTATGCTCAGACCTGTCAAACTGCTGATATCAGAGCCTACCCTACTGTTAAGTTTTACCCCTACCAAGGAACAAAGGTAAAGCGTCTCCTTTCTGTACGCTGGTGAGCGGGTACTGTTAGTAGATGTATTTCATTTCACGTTAAGACTTAAGAGACTATTTCTGTAACATATTGAAGTGCATGATTTAGATATTCGGGAGATACAATAATCATCAATTTCAGTAATATTTAAAATAGGACAACGATACAGTAATAATGTGTTATTGAAAAATAATAAATTGTAAATTAATAGAACAGTAACTAAAATGTGGACTCAACCAGAATGAGGGTTTAATTTTGCAGGGGTCTCATGTGGCAAAATGTTTTTCAACCTTTACCAATTCTACCACCAGCTACCAAAAGCAGGCAGAGTCTCTCTCTGAATGAAATGTGGACAACTTCACTTTGGCTAAGGAAAAATATTCTTTCAATGTAATCATAGCATTTCATTATAATATTGACTTAAATAATGTATTTTAAGATAGAAAATTGATTAAAAATATTTAGTTGTGTTCTGTCTCAAAAACAAACCTTATCAAACCATTTCAATTATCAGTGTGACTCTCTGTTGCGATCAACATTTCCTACTAACAGATTAGTAGAAATAAATTAAAAATTGGAAAGTATCCAGATAGTTCTAGGAAATTGCCTTTATTCTTGTAAAACCATTAAATTTCAAGAATATTATAGTAATCTTTTTAAAGGTATTAATGTTGAAGAGAAAGTATTCAATGCATTCTGATAGTAAAGGCAATTCTTCTAATTATACTTTCCTTTTCTTTTTTTAACTGAATCTCTTATGGGAAGTTCTAGAAATCCTTCCTCGCACAATCCCATCAAATTCAATGAGACTTTTCAGTGGTAAAGAGTAATGGCTTTTCAGGTCCCAAAAGTAGCGACCCACACTGGCAGATTTCATGAACGTAGATTATGAAGTAGCAGATTTTGTAATGGCCATCTACATTAAATACTTAGCTGAATAAATGTGAGAAAATTATGGAATGATAGAATGGTTTGGGTTGGAAGGGACCTTAAAGATCATCTGGTTCCAACCCCCCTGCCATGGGCAGAGACACCTTCCACTAGACCAGGTTGTTCAAAGCCCCATCCAACCTGGACTTGAACACTTCTAGGGATGGGGCATCTACAGCTTCTCTGGGCAACCTGTTCCACTGCCTCACCATCCTCATGGTGAAGAATTTCTTCCTTATATCTAATCTAAATCTACCCTTTTATAACTATTTCAGGTTTCTTTAAGGATCAAGACAAAACTTGTGTAGTTCAAAATTTGTGTAGTTTAGAAAACTAGCAACTAAGAGTGGTTCTTACTACAAAGACAATTAGCATTGTTTAAATGGAGACAAAAATATATCTATGAATAATAAATCAATGTACCAGAGCCATTGTCTTCCTCCCTGCATTCCTCTTGAATTTTACCTGAAAGCAAGCAGATTTTCTATTCAGTGTAGAGCATGGGTAATATGTTACACAATTTTTTTTTTTTTTTAAGAAAAATGTTCTTGGCGAATATATAGACAGCAGAGATGCAAAAGGTATTGCTGACCTTTTGAATGAAAAATTAGAAGCAATTCAAAACAAAGGAAAAAGAAAAAAATCTAGAAATAAGGTAAGAATACTTATTCTGGGGCCTTTTGCAAAAGACTTACTCTATTGTTAAGAGTAGCCCTTTAAAATGATGTTAGTATTTGCTCTTTGTCTGTGAAATATTGAATGCTGTATCTTCAAATAGTACCAGGTCCATTTTACTTCCAGTCTTGTTTTGGTTACCATTATTTATTCAAACTCAGTTCTCCATGTCCACAGATGTAGCAGAGGATACTGCAGTTGCAACGTCAGTTATAGCAAGACTTAGCAGAATTTATAGATACCCATGGGACAACTGCATTAAAGATAGGTGGTAGAGATGCACCGTATCCTTAAGTGTAATCCTTAGACTAGATTGAGCAAGCAGGCACTAGATTGAGCAAGCAGGCACCAAATTGCAGAGGCTGACTAGTGCAAGATTGGGATTGACATTTTTAACTCAGAAAGAAGATATTAATACACAGCTCTTAAGAAGTACCCTGAATTCTATTTAAGAAACATTTGTCCAGTTGAAAAATTAGTACCACAGAGGAATCTAAAATCACAGAAAAAAACCCCCACTAATCTTGATTTTTATTCATATTTGCAGAATAACTTAAATTGTTTATTTTCTTGTCACTAGGATGAACTCTAAGTGGTACTGGAGGTAGATGTGATTCAAAATATTCTGAAGCTGTGAATATAGAAGACACCACAAGGAAAATATAAGGCTGATTGCATTCATGACAGGACAAAAGAGGTGAAAACTAGTTTGAGTTCACGGGCATATGTGACTGTATGAATTCTGTTTAAACTGTGGGGAGATGAAAGCATGAAAGCATTTTGGTTTTGGTGGAGGCATTGAATGTTTCTGCAAATGAATTCTGCATGTCCCTCTTCTGATGTACCAACTACCTTCTTCCTACTAGTCAAGCATTGGAGTTGACCAGAAACATGGACTGTGTCACTTTTGCCTACCCATTTACTAGTTCCTTATATTTTTCTGTCTCTTTTCAAACACTTTTTGAATGTGGCACTCAGCCTATGGCTGAATATGCACTCAAACCACTCTGCAATGCAGAAACACAATGAGGGATTGTCTATTTGAAAGACAAACCGTTTTACCTGATGATTATTCTGCTTTGAGGTTGCATTATTGTCTAGTCAATTGCTAAGAAATAAAATCAAGAACTGGTAGCAGGATAGGTTTATTAAATTACATTGCTCCTGCCCTTGAGTGGATTACTATATTGTGGCACTGGTAGTGCCTGGATGAACAGAACTTTGAAGAGCTTCTTTGGTTGTTTAGTTTGGGGTTTTTTTATTTTCTTTTTTAAATAATCAGAAAAAAATCAAGGACTTCAAGCTCAGTGTTTCATTGACTTTCAAAATTTAAGTTATGCCATAGAAGCATCTGCTTAAGTTATTAGGTCATAACTTTATTATTGACTTTTTAAATATGAATGTATTCTGTGGACATATTTAGCCTCTTTTAGTATTACCACTTTTCCTTTCTCTGCAGACATGTTTTGGGGGTTTTGTTTGTTTTTTATATAATCTTTAGGCAAGCAGGATAGCAAGTGCCTTTTTTAATTTAATAACGAACATTGTACATTGCAGTGTCTCCTCATACATTTTAATAGAATTCCCACTCTTTAGAGTAATATTTTTCCTAGCTTCTCAATAGACAAGAAAAATTACAGAAGACAACAAAATGTCTGCTGCATTTAGGAGTTCAACATTTAAATGTTTCATGTTTTCAATAAAATGCTGCTGAGAACTTGTCAGATGGACTTTTCTCCCTTCTCTCCCTGTATTTAGATTTGGCATGACTAGTAGTGTGAGTATTATAAATTTGTAAATATGCTGTTATCTACAAGTAATTTATTTTATAAAGAAGGCAGCAAGAAATAAGAGGAAGAGATTCTAGAAACTTTGACACATTCAAATGCTTCTTCCCCTCTGTTCAGGGTTGCCTCTAGTGCTTTGCAGTTTTGCAGTGTATTAATCTGAGAAAGAAGAGAATGTATTGCATCTATTTTTTAATAAAGTAGACCTTCCCACATCCAAATCAAACTTCAAACTTCAAATTCTATCACAGTCAAAAATGAAAATTTTGGTATTTTGTGACTTTAATACAAACTCTGTTTTGGTCAGTTTTTGCATGTATGTTTAACTGTAACTTCAGTTCCCACTTCTTACCTTCTTCCTGGAGAATGAGGTCATGGTTACATACTCTAGGATCCTACTGTTAAAAAAAATCTAATCAAAAATAACCTAGTATAGGTATTTGTACAGTTTCTTCTGTATTCCTGTTAATGTACAGTTTCTCTCATTACTTAGTAGGACCAAAAAAAAAAAAAAAAGTGCTTCACAGCAGTCTCCTCCATAAGATGATGGTAACATAAGACCTTTCTGGCTTTACTATGGCTGTATTCATACTTCAGCTTTTTGTAAAAGTTACTTTATCACTTCCTTCTGGTTTAGTCATTTGAAGCATCTAGATAACTACTATGAAAAGACAACACTGCTATCCTCATCAAAATATCATCTACACTGACTTATTTTGTCCGGGCTACTAGTTTTGAAACTCGTTTAGGCTGTGGGGAAGAGGATTTTGTTTAAATATCAATGAAGTTCATTTTTAAGATTTAATTCTGTACTATGATGCTCTCTTTGCATCCAATTTTTTAAATTTCTAAGCTAGAGACCAGATGATGTAGGTTTCTAAGAAGGTTTTCCAAGTTTTCATGGTTTTTTTTGCCGGCTGCCCTTTCTGACAGTTTTCAATAAGCAGCTTGGGAGAAATGTAGAGAGTAATAAAATCTTGCCTTTATTCCTAGCCATACAAATAAATAAAACCTTCTATACATAGTGGGTATCTCAAACCTTCTCTAAGGACAAATTCATGTAATTACGTGATCCAATTTTTACTAATCAAGGGTTTAAACTGATTATTCAAGACACTTCTGGAACAGCACTATTTTTAAATAAGAACATAGTGAAGTAGCCAGGTCCCTTAATGTAGAATTAATCTAATCTGTAGAATTAATTAATTCATTATAATTATTTATATATTAATTACTAATTATATATTGATCAAGTCAATATATAAATTAACTAATTAATCTAATCCTGTAGAATCATGGAGGTGTCAGCATTGCCTCATTCTTCAGAAATCAAATTAGTAAAAAAAAAAAAAAAAAAAAAAAACCACTACACACCACCAAACCACAAAGACCACCTGGAATAATCAAAACTCTTCTCAAAATGCAACGAAGAATTGTATTGGTTAACAAATATTTTGGAATATACTCCTCCACTCCCAATGCCAAAATGCCAGACATAGTTCAAAACAAATTATAGTCATATTTTAGTTACTGTTTTGATACTTAAAGTTTATTTCATATTTTAAAAGAAAAACCTTCAAATTCACATATCCAAGCAATAAACCAAGCAGAAAATGAATCCAAAACAGTACATGAATGAATGCTCCAATTTTAAATAATGTTCCACCATTCCTTAGTGCCCCTCTCTCCTCCAGAGAGTAAATTTCAATTTTACTCTCATCATATGACCAAGATTGTTCCACTTCTCCCTGTAGCTACTGTTTATTATCCCTTATTCTTCACACCTTTCCTAGCACCACTCTCTAGTGTGACTGTTCAACTGGGTGGACAAGCGTGATGACCTGGGGGTTTCGACTAAATGCCACAAAACATCTCAAGCAAGGCACGAGCACTCTCTAGAGCCTCTGTTGCTTAGGACTTGCCAGGGTATTAAGTAAACAGTGGCAGCTTTGCCAAATTTCTCAAATTACAAGCAGCAGACCATGAGGCTGGCCTTGTACCTTTTCCTTCTCGTGTAACTATACATGCACAAAGAAAGGGCAACACGTAATAAAACACAAAATACATGTATGCTGTACAATAGGTGGCACAGTACATATGGAGGCCTAATGGCTTTTAAATTTATCTCTGGCACCCTATTTTGCTTTAATTAAAAGAAGGACTTCTGTGGCTGTTTAGTGTCACTGAACTGATTAGCTATCATGCCTTATACCAAACCAATGAAGTTCCCAAGACACATTTGGCTCCTTTAGCTTCTACTGCTGCTAAAAGGCATAAAAATAGAATAGAGAGAATATAGCAAAAGTTTCAAGCAACATATTGGTTTTATATGGTCTGCAGTTGGAAAGATCATGTTTTGATCAAACTTTGCAAGTTAGATTTTTTTTTTCCATTCATGGGAATGCTTCAGGTTTAATTAGTTGTGGCAGTTCCATATATTTTTATCAGTTTATAAAAAGACTTAAATTGCTTTAATATTTAAAGTTTTCAGCAGGAATGCACAGAAAGAACTTATTTCATTTACTGAAACTTTGTATCTGAAAACAGTGATTTCCAAGTCCAAATACTTTCAACCTTGGTCTTCTCTCTATGCTAGAATTCATTACTAATTTTTTCTTCCATCTATATGTAAGCCACCACACTTTGGATAATAAACAGCTAAAGATAAATCATCAATATGGTATAAAGCACTTACCCCCAACATTTAACAGACTTCGCCTTGTACTGCTAATTTTCTAAGCTCTAATAGACTTGTCTGTATGTTACTAGCTGCCAACAGAAATTAATTACAGTTAGTTGGGCATAAAGAAGAATGTTTCCTAAACGAACATATATGATCAGTGTATTCTGCAGACTATTTCTTGACTAAGACTACAAGAGTCATGTCTGTTAACATTTGGCATGTATTCTTCACAAGCCAACAAACACATCTTGTAAGAAAATGTCTACCTTACTTAAATGTCAGTATTTCAAAAAGCATTCAAGAGCTGAAATAAGTAGGAGTTGGGGTTTTTTTTAAGAATGTGATACACAGTAAAAACAAGTTAGTTCTGGTGAATTCTTACTATACAACCGAGCTGAATGAAAATACTGTCTTAAAGATGTTCTCTGCTTTCTAGGGCATAAGGGACAGAAAGCAGTATATTGTTTTTCCATAAGGCAGCTCAAACTTACATGAAGAAGTAGGTATAATTTCTGCATATTATAGGCTGCCGTGGAGCTACATAAAGAATGACCTTATTCTTTTCTTTTCTTTTCCATCCTTGTCAAGTACCAGACATGTTAACAAGAACATACTTTAACCAGAATTGTTTACAGATCCTTTCAACCATTAGAAATTCACACCCGGAAACGCTGACCCGGAGTTTCCAGAAAATCATTTTCTCCCTATAGTATGTGTTTCAGATAGTGTTTATAATCCTGGTAAAAAAAGAAAACATTTTCTTCATCTTGTTATGTGCATATGCGTACATTAAACAATCCCAGTTGTGCCATCCTAGATAGTCCTAGACTTTTTCATCATGTAGCTAGTTTACTTTTGTTATGTCAGAAGAGATCTCAGCTAGTTCAGTAACAGAAGCCCACGTCCAGGATACCGTGTGTTTCATTTTTGCTGAGGCTATATTAGAAAAATATCCTATGTAAACAACGGAGAAAAGTTCCTATATTCCCATCCTGTTTCTGCAACTAATTCGGTGCTTTCTTTTCAGTAATTATGTTCACTTACTTTATTATCTTACCTTTGATCATTATGTCTTGAATGACTTCGTTATTCCAAGTACTAGAGTGAGTGAACTGTGTTTACAGTGCGCAGTTTCTCCGCTCAGGCTTGAGGCTGGAACAGCGTGCAAGAAGTACCTGTGTGCCTGGCCAGCCACGAGAGCCAAGAAGTACCAGCTGATGTTCTGGCAGTACCTGCTCTTCTGCTTTGCTCTTTTTTAGCATGAGTGCACTCTCATGCAGCTGCAGCTGTAGGGTACCCCGGTGCACAGTCACTGCTGGTAGAATAAGGCCCATGTGGGGAAGGACAGCTGTAACGACGTAGGTCTCTGTGCTTAAGGCATCACACGAGATGTGGTAACTCTCTGTAGGATGTGGTGTTACACGCACAGCTGCACTCAGTTCAGCGAAGACAGGTAGGCACTTTGTCACCTCTTCACCTTTCTGTTCTCAAGGTGTTTGAGGGCTAAGGGCTAAGCTACCGCACCTACGTATGCATGTGCACTATACAGAAAAGATTAGGACTTCGTAGGAATACCTATATTTGCTTAGCTGACAATAAAGGGGCATCATACTAAGTATAACAGAAAAGAGCAGAGCAGAAGTGTTAATTGCACTCTTAAATAGCAGGAAAGAGTCTTAACTGTAGGTATTCTGCACAACTCTTACTTCAGAATGTTATCCTGTCACAGAATAATTAGTAGAGCACAGGGATCTAACAGGCTAAAAACTAAATAAATACTGCAATGTATATACAGGTATTTAACAAAATGCCTTTAAAATTTTGGACAAGTGGGAGAGGCAGATTTGATTCTGAAATCGGGAGTCCAAATTTTTTTCTGGTAAAATAAGGAGAATGGCAGCAATTTCACTGAGCTTACAGAACAAGTTTTTCTTAAAGAAAAGATTTGTCAGCCTTCCTCAGAAATATTTGTCATTGCTTTTGTACTTGCAGAAAAGCAGAAGAGCACTGTTCTTGTGAATACCAGTGTGGGCCATCAGAGGTTATGGGAACCTCTGAGCATGTGAAAAAAAATTTTCCCTACCTGTGCAGAAAAAGAAAAATACTGTGTGCATAAACACGTAAACACTTCATTTTACAGCATGGCATCTCAGCGGACTATTCCCTTGTGTAGTATGGCAGTGAGACAAAAACATGAAATGTCATATGACAGCAAATTGAAGGCCAGGTTCATCTTAAATTTCATCTTAATTCTAACTTTAAGGGCAGGTATGCTATAATTTAACTCCAGATCACTCACTGAGTACAAGCAGGTCCCCTACTTGCCTACGTATACTGGGTTTAGAAGACAATCAAGTTTTAGCTGCTCGGTTTGTCCTAAGCTGAAACACTTCAGAAGCCATTAAGTACACTAAAAAATGATACTGGTGTAAAGTCATTTTAACACACCTGTTATAGAATTCAATGTGGACATCGGTATTTTGATCATTAATTGTCTTTGCATCTTTAACACAGGTTGGCATTACTACATCGGTTCACTGCTCACTCTCAAGTTTAAACAGTACCGTGTAAGCATTCCCTCTCAGGGATCCGTATTGGAGCAGTGTACCAGGGCGGTGATCCCAGCCTTCTGTTTCTGCAAAGGCTGGCAGGGACTCTAGAAGGGAGTACGTGCTGGCTCCTCAGCTGCATCAATTACTCACTCAGTGGTTACAGTTCAACAGAGAAGCAGGGCGAGTCAAGAGCAGTAAACAGTTAAACTGCCTAATTTTTTTCTGGAGGTACCTTTAGTAAAAACAGCTTCAGTCATTAAATTGCCTTTGATTCAATCCTTAACATATGCCTACACTTGCTGTATATTCTGTGCATATAAATAAGGGTGCCTACGGAAAGTGGATATGAAGATATTTATCATGAATTTGGTTTTTAGAGCTTGGTGTGCTATTCAAGAACGGGCAGAGTTGCCATTGCCAGTGAAAGGAAGAGAGCTCTGAGACAGGAACACAGAGCTGCCTGCTGTTTTGACAGACAACCTCAAGCACGCAAGACAGCTCTAGCCAAACACTGATGAGAGATATTAGAAGAAAGTAGGGGTTTTCCCCCAAAACTGAACAAGTAAATAAAAGTTATAGTACTCAGGAATTCCAACATTCCTATAGTGAGAATAATCGCTATTCAAATACTATACTATATTCAACCACCATTTAGTATGGAATACATCTATAAAAACACATTACTATAGAAATATACCTAACTAGCAGATAACATAGAATTAAAAATTTATTTTCACTGTACAAAACTTGAGTACTGTGTTCACATCACAGAAGGCTGTAAACTGGTTTTGTGCAGACATACTGAGATCACCACTCTGTTCTTGCTATTTTGGATGGAAACTGGGAAGCAAATTCCACAGGCCCAGGATCCTTAGTACAAACAGCCTTTCTTCAACAAGGAGCAGGATACAGCCGTCATGTTTTTACTGACCATAGATATTAACGGAAAAGGTATCTGTCCTCACTGAAGTACACATTCAGTTATTACGGGACTTCAGTCCTCCAGCTCTTCAGAGGTAGATTCACAGCACATTTAGACACCCGGAAAATAACATAGAACTGCCACTAAGCTCATATTTTCTCTCACAATTCTTATAGCCTGTGAAGTAATTTAAGCAAACGTATAGCCAGCCTTCGCACTAGAGGACGAAGTGACAATTGGAACTGGAGTGCCAGCAGGTGGCAGCCACGATTCAGGAGCTGGGCTCCTGCAGGCCCTCAAACAGCTTCATTCTACAAGCAGAACAAAACAATCTGTAATCTGCTGCTGTAACTATACAGTAACCGGTGGGGTTTTTCCCTCACACCTACCTTTTCAGCGAAAACAGCTTCCTAACTGCAGTAAACTGTTAAATTATTTTGTCCCTATGCCAAACACAAATAACAACATATGGGACCTTCTAATACACGAAGTTCCATTTTGAAGACGTAATGCCGGAAACTTCACTCAAAACTGCAATTTCAGGATCATGTGCAGGTACCCAAAGCCTAAACACTTCTAAGGAATGGTAAGGTATATTTCTCAGTAATTTACTACTTCAGCTACAGGCATACTCTTACCTGTTTTGGGGGCTTCTTATTTTTCTTCTTAACTTCAGCAGCGTTGTTTTGTGCCTCTTTCTGCCACCTTCTCTTTGTCAGCTTTGAAGCACCACAAAACCCTCAGAGCTGAAGGCAGGATTCTTCTGTTTCTGGCAGCCAAAACACACCCTTCTGTAAGAATAACTTTCCACTGTGATAATTGGCATAAATCTGCTTTTATACTCTTCTCTCATATTCTTCTTCTACTGACATGCTTGCTTTTTTACATGCTTGCTATTTTCCCCACACAAGTCATCTTCAGCGCTTCAAAGGTCAGGCTATAATTACTAAGCCTAGACATCTCTTCTTCAGAATGGCAATGAGATTTTCCAACTCGTCTTTTGTGTATTTACATGTACAGCCAGTTCTGTCGTCCCAAGAGCATTGACTGCAATGCCCCTTTCACTACCAACGCTCTATTCTTCCTACTCAGGACTCCTCACACCACAGCTCCAGCACACCTAGCACATTTCTCCTGTTTCCAGAACTTGTTCACTTAATATAGCTGTAAACAACTGGAAAAGAGTCAGAAGACAGCTTGCTAAGGCCGCAAGGACTAAGGACTAGTTACGTAGCCTTCAGATGGGCTTCGAAAGAGCCTTCAGATTAGGACCAGAGACCTTACGTCGGCCAATTCTGGTAACACAAATTTACCTACAAAGATCTACAAGCAAGAAGCTACAGAGAAGCTACCTATAATCACAGAAAAGGAGGTGCGATGAAAGCAGCTCCACAAATGACACAGACCAGCAGGAAAGGATCTCACCCAAGATAAAAACGTGGGGGGAATAAGGAGTTGGCTGGCTGCTAACAACTCTGCTTTCATGTATTACTGCAAGCTACTGCAGGAGTTAAACTGAGAAGCAGCCTCTGTAACTGGCACAGGCTGTGTGAACAAGCCTGGTTTTGTAGGATGACAACCTTGTGCCTTTGGAAACACTCAGGAACGCTGGCTTTATGGTGCGTAAGAAAACTAGTTTGCTTGGAGCTCTGCAAAGCTTAGACTTAGTATGCAAAATGAAAATAATTCATTACCAGGGATATTTCAGCGTTGGGTTTCATCATTCGAACTAAGCGTTGCTTTCTGCCCTCACACACGTCACTCGGTGTAGGACTTTCGTGCCATGAGAGGCAGCAGGGGCTGGAGAACAAGGCATTGTAACAGGACGCACATGTTGGGGCTCACTCTGACTCTGCTGCTGTGCTGGATTACCAAACAAGCCACCAACCCACTCTTCTTACCTGTTTCTGTCATCCTTCATCTTTTGAGAAGCAGGCTCTGCCTCCATGCACACATTTAAAGATACAGACAAACCTCCTCTCACCAAAAAATGAAATGGTTTGTTTTTTTTTTCTTTTAGTTCTTTTTGCTCCTTAGAGATCTGACAACAAACCAAGGCGCCACAGAGGGAGCTCGGAGACCCTAGATTGCTGTTTTGTTATTACTTTAGTACCTTAGTGGCAATACTAGGCTAGTATCAGTGTGTAACACCGCTAGATCTTGAATCTCTAGTGTGCCAGATTTCCCATTCTATGCCCTGAAAACAGGGAGAAACGAGGGATGGCTTGGCTTTTCCCAATTATTGTGCAAAGTTACTCTGTATCTGCACTGACTTAAAACCTCCACACTAAAAATGAAATACTCCTTGTTGCTTGTGTATCTTCACATTAGGACACCACAGGACTCAAATTGAAACATTACAGCATAGATCAAGATGATGAATCCCAACCTTTTTTTTTTTTTTTTTAAATAGTAGTATTGTCTAAATCAAGGTGGTAGTGGGGAAGTTGACCAATGTTTCATACCATCAGTTACAACCATGGAAAACACGTGCAATTACCGTTTTATTTTCTAATACTGACAACTTCAGTACTGACCAAAAGAAGTTTTGCTTAGAGCACAAACTCGTGTCCTTTACTAGGTGTTGGCAGTCCCACTTGTAAGTATTAGAGGAATGCTGTTCCGATAACCCTGCATTTGTGCTTTTCAACTTTGTGCCAGAAGCCCCTCAAGTCCCACCACTCAACCTTACATCAGCAGAAGGCAGCACTGCCCCTGAACCGAGTATCCCACCTTTTGCCTTGCTCACACCCCAAAGGTGGGACAGCTTCTGATGCAGTTTCATACTGCAGCAGATAAAAGAACTCAAACTCACCTGGCAAAAGTGCACATAATACAGGTAAAATCCTTAAGTTTTAGATTTTGAATTTTATGTTCTAGGAACCAACAAGTCCCCTTCCCAGAACTCATTACACATCATATTTAGCTTTAAGAGAGGAGGTTACCATACACCAGGTTAATATGAAGCAGTCAAGATATGCCATTAATTTTCAGACCTCCTTGGATTTTTTCTTTATCCAGTCCACTTGAGAAGACCATGGAAATACCTGGAGATTTTTCCTGAGCAAGTATTCTACCCCTTGGAAGAACTGGGCCATGGCAAGACCACCATCTGCTGGACAAAATTGGCTCCCCATCTCACACAGCACTGTGTGCTGAAAAGCAGCTGGGGAGAAGTGCATGAAAGGTTATTTGCACATTCTACTGCCACTGACCTGGAGAGCTGCCCAGAAGGGTCCTGCTCCATTAGAAGAGACAAGTTGCAAGGGACATAACAGGCATGCTTACACTGCACGCAAAGCTGGCAACCTCCAACAGAGCAATTGCTGCAGAGCAAGCAGAGGGGTTAGCCTCTGATCGAGAAAACGGGGCACTATGAGATCTAACTGCTCCACCACATGGAATAGACTCAAGTATATTTTAGTCACTTTATTTGTATCTATTTACATTACATTTTGATTCTCCAAGTAGTCAAGGCAGTTATTCTCAAATAGTTTAGTACATCAATTTTATAAAATACAACTGAACCAAGAAATACATACATTATGGTACATTAAGTGCTTTGAATAATGATTAGTCTGGCCACCTGCTAGTGAGCAATTCATTTGGTCTTGGTCATTCTCACAGAGGAGAGTCCACTCCACAGGTAACTCCTCTGAGCCCAGCAGAGCTACTTAACCAGCAAGGGTCCCTCATGGGCTTTTGGGGGACAGAATGCATCGCTGGGCCTCTACAAGGCATTCTGCTGTCTACACGATGACTCAAAGCAAGTCGTCACTTCTGACTGGGACAAGATTTAGACATTTGTCACAAGGCCTCAGATCAAAACAACCGAAGAAAAAGAGCTGGTGTAGCTCTGAAGAAATGCAATCTTCATGTTTGCAACTGGGATTTGCTTACACACATATATGCTAAACCTGTGTTATAAAGAAATAGAAAACTCTAATCAAAGGGTTCATGTATTACTTCGGCTGTTCCCCATCCTTAGGCATGCTGCAGGGACACAGACCTAACACAGCCCCACAAGGAGCTCTCTCAAAGATCTCTTCTGCATGAAGTATTGCTCTCCTTTTGAGAGAGTCAGCTTTGAAGCAAGTGAAATGCCAGGACAATTCTCATTCTGAAAAGGGAATGTTTGAGGAGATCTCTTCAACTGTTGGGATTCGAACTAGAAATGCTTACAGATTTATGTCACATGGCACCCAAAGATGTCCCAGTTTCAGTTGACACTGCAGCTACTGTGTTACCCATGACTAGTAGTTTGCTCTTTACTCCAGTCTGGTCAGGACTAGTCTATCAGCCACATCGTGACCCACACTTAGCTGTTGATGCCAGCTCAAAATCACTCCTGCAAATCTCTCCAACTGCTGTAACTTCAGCCCAAGAAGGTCACGACTCACACATCTGGGCTCTGCGTTCAGAGGCTGCAAAACAGCTGGCCAGTGGAAGGTTCTCTCACTTTTACAGTGCTGAGGGCCTCACGCTGTCATGTACAGGGGAACATTAGCTACAGTCAGATGAACACGTTGCTTTAGAGCCAGCTGCGTGGGACTCTGGAAGACAAGCAGTATAGAGCAGCCACACATCACTGGAGTAAGGGTTACTGGTGACAGGACAGGGTGTCACAGCTCTACATTAGCCTAGTGCAGATGCCATGACACCGCCTGTATTCATGCTCCATCAACCAATCCACATACTGACAAAGGTGGAAGATAACATAACCAGCTGCTGTTGGGTCACCTTAGCTGGTCAGGCAACTCAAGTTTTTTCCGTCTAGATTTTAGGAGGGGAAGGAGGAAGAACACGTGTAAACTTTAACTGAGACTGGAACAGATTCAGGCTGCATGGCATGCACTTTCACATCGATGGACCGAGATAGAAGGTAGAAGCCACAGAAGTGAGAGTAGCATTGAGCTGATGGACTGGTTGGTTCCTCATTACACAAGTCCCCACGCACAGCTAGCCATCTTGGGAGAACATTTCAACACAGGAGGCAAGATGTGTCCCAAAGGTGGTCAGCTGTACCTGATGCACTGCGTTGGACCAAAAGGATTCTGGGCCAGAGGAAGCAAGAAGTACTGTGTCATCTTTCCACAGCACACATCACTGCAGCCTTCAACATTGCACCCCTAGAAACAACAATTACATTGTACAGAGAAAGTGACAATACTTTCATTTCTGCTGCTTCAAGGTCAGCATCTTTGCTCATCCTCCAGCAGGGCTTTGCAATGGGGTGGGGAAGACTTCTTCCAACACAAATGACTGTAGCCTTCTGGCAACTCAGACCTGAGCTGCACTGGCTGTTTTTGGAGCCAACAGTTCAAGTCTCACTGCTGGCATTTTCCTTTCTCAGTGCTGCCCAGCTGTCACTCCTGAACAGAGCCACAACCATCTGCTGCAGAAGAAAATACTGAACACAGGAGGAGTGAACAAAATGCACATTTCAATCCATAGTTACAGTGAAGATAGCATTACCAGGCAACTGGTCAGAACGAGCAAGTGGTCATAAAGAGCTATACTGTCCCGGACTCCATGTTTGTTTGAAGTCCTTCCATCAGAGACTGGAAGTCAAAGGACAGTATTCTTGCCTCTCAAACTCATAAAAAACCCTCTTTTTACTGGCCTATATTATAACGAAGCTAAAAAGTAAACTCATCACCTACAAAAACAAGTAAAAATTAATAAAAATGGAAAGAAGTGCTTATTGTCATAACATAGAGATTCACAGATCTCTGCACATCTTATCCATCATACAAGATACCTGTTAGTTCAGGTTTTTCTTTTTACAGAAAGACAACTACATTCATCTCAGTGGTGCAAAAAAAAAAAAAAAGTAATACTGCTGAAGAGACAGTTTTTCCACTGGGACTGCACAATGTGATGAGATCTGGATGCTCATTCTCATCAGCTTGTCACGAATGCAAGAAAAACATTCTCCTGGCAAAGTTTCACCATGAGGTAAATGCATTGTTTGAAAGTCCTGGGCAACTGAAATGGATTTGAAATGACCTGCCAGGAATGATGGTTTCATTAAGGAGAAAGTTGTCACTCTAAAGCAGTATGCTTCATTTTGTCTAGCAACTTAGCACCTTCTGCTAAGGAAAGGGTTAATCAGCTTCATAACTACAATTAATCAAGTTTTGTTAAATTAAAGGGTATATTTTTTAGTTACCTGTTTCCAGGGATTTGGGCAACATTCAGATCAAAGTACTGTTTAGGACTGAAGGGATATGTTTTGTGTTTTGCAGTATGCTGATGACTGACAACCCATTTTCATGGGATTCAGCTAAAATGCAATCATGACAGATAAAGACAGAGTTGTACTGCAGTAATATAACTTAAAAGATGTAGTGATATGGCATTATAGCTGTGGAGCTGCCTTTTAAAAAAAAATACTGTTTACAGAACAGAGGAAAAATTGAAGCTACAGAGCATAAGCAGGACAGGTTATTCATGGATCCTAAACAGGTTAACTACAGACCACTGCAACAATAGCAGAACTCAGGAATTAACTTCATTTTTTTCTCACCCACCCGTACACACAGAGGGGGGTTTATTTCACATTTGCAGTACCACGTATCCACTACAGAAACATGAGCTGCTCATATTCAACACCACTTAGGCAGCGCAAGACTTACAGAGATCATGTACTTCTACACCACCATGAACTGGACAGTATCTGTTTCAGTGCTCTTACATGGAGATAGCATCACCTTCCCTGCTGACAGAAGGTATGTCTCTTGCTCTTCAGTGGTACCTTAGAGCTTAGATCCTTAGTGACGCTGGTTCACTTATCAGCCTCCAAGAGAGGATTATAGTGCAACAAGGAGATTTCACACTTCAGCATGACGCACGTGGTCAGTGTAGACATGGAACTGCAATCCTCTTGCTTACTGCTGGACAGACTGCAGGAAGAGAGCAGCCTATAATGTCATTGTCCTCTTGTGCTTTCCCAATATGGGCTTTAGCTTAGCAATTCAGGCCCAGTCCTGTCCAATGGTCTGGCACCATCAGGAAATACTTGTCCATAGCTTCACAAAACCTGGTCCGGTACAGTTCTGGAGAGACCACAGTTGGCATCTTACCTAATGTGTAAGAGTCAAGAGCAGTTAGAAATGGGCTGAAGAGTATACTGCAGTACAGACAGATGTCACATGAGACTACAACACCAGACAGCATAATCCTGAAAGCATACTGTACATGGAAGGTTCTTGGAACCAACAAGCATTATCAGCTGCCTTTTTTGTTAATTTTGATTTTAAACATCTAGGAGAGAAGATGGATCAAGGTCTGGAACCCTAACACTGAATTGAGATACCTGAAGTTGGAGGACCCATCTAGGCTTTTTACATCAGCCCTGATGAGTTCGTGTCTTTTTCTCTTCTCATGTTTACAGGTCTTTGAGCTTTTCCAACAGAGATGCAAATTTCTCTCATGAAGAATTTCACTCTATGGACATGCTCTTATCTTCTCCAGACACCTGAGCAGTGGTACATGAAGCGTTCCGCTTCCCTTCTCTTTTCAGCCCTCCTGGTAACGTGGCCAACACTAGGCAATGCTGCACAAAAGGTACTCTACTCGCTTCCACAAAGGGAACTCCTCACCTCCTCAAAATATGGGCAGTCGTCAATCATTTTATAAGGATTCCTCCACACTAACAGCTCAGAGTATATCTGGTTTTCTGGACTCAAAACATCTTCTAAAACCAGGCAGCAAGGTTTTTTGCTAGTATCTCTGTATGGATGACTAAGTTTGTATGTGAGTAGTTGGTAACTAAGAAACAGAAAAGAACAGTCTGATAAGTAGATGACCTTTACCCCATTCACAGGAATTATAGTACTTAAAGGGTCACTCATGGAAGCAGATCAATGTATTCATTTTTCTGAAACTTGTTATTCCTTCACCTGTTCTGGACAACTTAATCTAGTGTTGCAAACCTGCATGGTGGGGAAGTCATGGCTTTATTAGCACAGCTATTGGAAGCTTCCAGGTAACAAAGAAACGTGATCAAAAGTTTTGCTTGCGTTCTGGACTTACCTTGTCCTCCCAAGATGCCAGTTGACTTCACCACCATTTCAAGCTTTTTGTCCCAGGTAAAAGTGCGAATATAGTCTGTTGCAATAAAAAAAAAAAAATCCACACACAAACATGTCACGTCTGCTGTAATCCAAGTAACGCTGTTCTAAAATGTATCTATTTCCCCTCAAAAAGGGCAAGAAAGCAGTAGGCTTTCCAGTTACCCCGACTGGAAGAGGGGGCTGCAAGGAGAAGAATTCAGAATTGTTTCCAAGCCCCTTTCAGAGAAAGCATGCTCAGTCATTACAAGCACATAAACATTTTGGTCTGCAAAGCTGAAGCTGCAGTCATTATCTCCTAACATTTGACTACAACTGTCATTATAGAATTTTGAATTTGCTGTTTCTAGATTTACAAGAGGCCACCATAAGTATCCACATGTTTCACCTCAGCTATGCTTTACACAAAACTCATCCAGACCTGCCGATCTTAAGACTTATCCATTTATCTGAATACTCTTTGAAAATGCTCCCTTAGAGCGCTTTGGGACTGATATCATCAGTTTGTGCACTAACTACTGTCACTTCAGGCCTAGAGCCCCCCCACAACAGGGCGTACAAATAAAATAAAGTCTTTGCAGCTCCTCACAGACTGTACTTGTTTCCTGTATCACATTAGGATCTAAAATAAGTTGAGTCTGAGGTCAGAATCTCTAACTCAGTCCAAGTTAATGGCTTTTAGTTAGGCCTCTGCCATGAATTTCGCTTGAGTACTTTGTAAGTTCTCAACGTATCATTTAGAGAACATTATGATAGCCTGATACAGTGGGCATGTTCTCTCTTCTTGAAGATATTTGTGTTAAACAAGCTCCTTCAGATCATGAAGAGCTGTTCTCACCACACTGAAGGAACTGTTAGCTTTAAACACCATAAAATATACTCTTTAGTCAGGTAAGACTTTCCATAGGACAGCAAAAAGTCACATGTACAGAAGAAGCAGAATCTCATCCCATTTACCCAGATATTCAAGAGTCTACAAAACTAGAAAGTAATAACAACTTGCAGGTCTTTGTAGCTGGGACTTCAATTCTCAACTAGAAGTGTTATTGGAACGGCTTTCAAGCTTTGTCGGTAAAGAAGTAATCCAGACCTCCTGGCTTGAGATCTCATCGGGAAGCATTTCTGAGCTAGGTTTCAAGAGCATCTAATTTCCAAGAGTCACTTCCACATCCTGCAAAATGGCTTAATCTCCAAGTCTTTTGCATAATACAAGTTTGCCTGTCTAAAGATGAGGCTCTACTTTCCAGTCACAAGTCAGAGGATGTGGCAAGGTAATTACTGCATTGCCACCCATACTATCAGGTCAGACTACATGATCACAAGTGATCCCATAACATTTAACTTCCCTTTTCCATCCCTACCAATATTGTTTCTCCTTAGATCCCCTCCACACAAGTTAAAATTTAAATGGCTATGTAAGCATTACTTAACTTAACTTTAAAGATTAAACACATAAAAGCATACAGATAACCTTCCTTACTTCACCTGGAGTCAAAGTGTAGGTTAAACACCAACTTGACTGCTTTTTCACTACCTGTGAGGCCTCCTGCATATATTCTTAGTACTGCAAATGCTAACACAAGCCCATACAAGAGCTGGAGAGAAGACTTCCTGCCTCCACTTTGAATACCCGTGAGGTGTGAGGATGGCATTCTGTCAGGGATAAGACAAGGTTTCCTGACACACATCTCTGTGGTGGTGGTGGTACAGTTCTAAGAATACTATAAACACCTATGCCAGAAGAAAGCAGTTTCACCAGCTGAAAGCAAGAAAATACAAAAGACAACCTACCAATTATCCCAACAACCAGCTCATTGTTGGTATCATCACGACCCACCAGCAGGGAATAGTCAATGATGAGGTGGCTGGAGAGGAACTGGGAATCACTGTGTATGGAAGCTCTCAGCACAGCCTTGCAATGGGAACGGATGTACAAAGGATTGTCCCGCACCATCTTCAGAAGGTTCTCATCCAGCAGGACTACATCACAGCTTTCCTTGCCGGTGTCTGTTTTAACATTTCTATTCCGGAGGGAGCCCTTCAGGTCAAAAACCTGCAAATGGAGAACAGCACTACTTTGTTCCATGGTTCTGCAAGGTTAAAGACTTCAACATAATTAACTGCAGTGTTTGAGAAGGCAGCATGGCAGGGCAACTCTTTCCTTCTCCACAGGAGGAAGACAGTTAACAAAAAACATTTTTGTATTACAAAAATTAAAGTTTTCTGAGTGGAGAGTAGCATGTAACCCTACATGAAAGCTCTGCCACCTCAATTCATAAATCGTAGGCAAGTTCTTTCATTAGTATTTAGCCTAATTTAAGGGAAAAAGGGTGTCCCTATTTTTATATTGTATGGGTAAACTCAGTTTTCCAGCCAGCTTCTACGGACTCAAATGCTGACAAAAGTAAAGCCACTGAAGAGGGAGGTGGGTCTTGCATGAAGCACCGTTTAACATCTGTTGGCAAGGCAAGAGACAGACCATCATTAGGTTGGAAAGGATCTCTGGAGGTCTCCAGTCCAATGTCCCGCTTGAAGCAGGTGCTGTTAGAGAAGGTTGTTCAAGCCCTGTCCAGTCAAGATTTAACTAACTTCTGGGATAGAATCCACAGTCTCTTTGGGTCTCTCTTCTACTGCCTGACCACCCTCGTGATTTAAAAAACAGACAAACAAAAAGAAAACCCACAACAACACCCTTTACATCTATCTAGAATTCCCTCGGTTCACTTCCTCCCACAAACAATCCCTGTTTGAGGTCAGGCACTGGGAGGGAAGGTGGAAAGAATTGATACTATCTAGTTTTAGAAGTGACATTTGTTTTAACTTCCTTTTCAGCATCAATTCTGTATTTGAAGAGAATTTTCCCCCAGTCATTTTAAGGTCTTCATTCTACTGTCTCATAAAGGTTGCTTTTCCTTGATTAAGCGCAAGACTGAACTCAAAATCTTGTCCCACACATGAAGTGATTCAGAGAGAGAACAGCAGGTTCAAAACATTATTAGTTTCCCCCCCCACTACACAGTAGCTCACCATCTCGTCTAAACAAATTAGTCTGTAATCCCAGTTAGTTCTTCTAAAAGCTTTGCAAAAAGGTTTCATATTTTCCTAATTAGGTTGGCAATGCTTTCCTCTCAGACGCTGGAGATGCAGGGACAAATAAGACTTCTGAAAACTGAAGCCTGCACTACAGCTATCTGAAATAGCCAATATAGGCATCAAGTTACCAAAGATCACATAACAAGGGAACAGGCATTAACTGTCATCTTTGAGCAGTGCTAGATACAGACAACACATGCAAAGTTGAAAGTTAACCTAGACAGCTACTGGTAACCCTGCTCTTGCTCCCAGTCAGAACTGCACTGCAAGGGAACAGAATGCTTGGTTCTTACCTGAGCCATTTTCCTGCCGTAGAAAAGGTTTTCCATGACAAGCAGATCCAGCTTCTTTTCAGTGTTGTTTTGAGAGTTCTTGTATCCAATCCGATATACCCCAAGGATTTTGGCAAGTGCTGTGGGCTTCTGATGAAGAGAAGACGCGGGGTAAGATCTCTGTGTACAGGCAATCAGCAATCAAACACTAGAGGTGCCACTGTTCTGTCTGTGTATTACAGCTTAGAAGCTCTAGCTAAATTCCCACTTTTCAACTTAAAAGCACATTATTAGTACAACTCGTACCCTCTGACATTTTCTTTTATTTAAATGAAAGGGGTTAGTGGAAACTGTTACTAGTCTGTAAAATACAGAACACTGCCTAAAATAAAAGGCACGTTTTTTTTTAAATACCTTCTGCTGAACTGCATTAATGATGTAAGTGAAGTAGTGTGGAGCAAAGTCAAGGAATGACTGGACTTCCAGACGAGGCATCTGCTTCAAGATGAATCTATCATCTGTTTTAACATCAGACAGAGGCAACAGGTTTACAAACAATAAGTGATGTATTCTTTGCAAGTTCTTTAGGACTGTCGCACAGCTGAAGTGGTTTGAAAAATTAAAGGACTATAATTCTCTTAAACCCTTAGCTACAGAAGCTCATTTCTAGAAACTTTTTTACTTCATATATTCTGAATTTCAGAATTTCAGCCTTTCTGGATTTCGGCCTTCTAGCAAATCAGGGAGAAGAGACTGCCCAAGTTAGATTTACCTCAGCTACATGGCCTTCTTATACAGGCAACAGAAACAGCCTAGAGACTCCTCCATTCAAGACTTGTTTTAAGTAGGGGCCTAGAATCAACCACAGTTAAAAAAAAAATTCCTATAAATCAACTATAGCATGTGGGATTATAAGAAACACCATGTCTTCAATGACCAGTTTTCCTTGAATTATACTCAAGGTTTTGTTTTCTGAAGCCTACCTAAAAGAGTACAACCCTTCTACTCAACTGGTGTCCCTAGCTGCTAGCTACTGAAAAACAGAACTACACTTTGTTCTCCTGCACATACAGAGAGACAAATAATCTGATACTGAAGACCCCAAAACAATCTACTTAACTTTCCATTCCGAGTGGCCACTTCAGTCAGCAATCCTCTGGCTAGAGGTAATCAGGGATTAAATGACACACTAAACACCACCATCCCAAATAATACCCTCTAATTACGAAGGGGGAAGCAGCTGCATTTACCCTCAGTCACATAGAAGGCAGCCCCAGATTTGCCACCTCGTGCCTGCCAGGGCATAGAGTGAGAGAGGGATCGGATGAAGTCCTCTTCACTGCTCCCCAGTATCACTTCACGCATCTTGTGAAACTCGCCAGCATAATAAATCCGGCAGTAGAACTTGGCATTCGCATCTGAAAATTCTGCAAAAAAAGGTCATCCTCAATAACAGCATGCAATACTCATTGACTACCTGAGATGAAACTTAGAGGTTTTAACGGATGTCTAGAACAATATTATTGTGCTAAACATCCCTCTCTCATGCCTATTGTACTTTGGAAGTCTAAACCAATAGGATTTAAATGGAAAACTGACAGGAAAGTCAACTCCCTTTAGGTTAGCTCACAGTATATGCCATGGGAAAGTGTCCAGACAAAAGATCAATTTAAAAAAAAAAAAAAAAAAAAAAAGAAAAAAAACGTTTATGGAGTATTTTTGCAACAGAGAGGTTGATTACAGTAACAATTGCATTGGTCTGTTCTTGATTTGTTTTTCCTTCCTGCCCAATAAAAAGAAAAAAATCATTATTAACTTCAAGATTTCCATTATATTTGCATGAAGAAAGGAGTTTGTCAGCTAAGACTTCATGTTATTATTTACAACTACTCACGGAGTTCCACATGGGGATTCACCAGCTGTTTCTTCTGTCCATCTCCTCCATCTATGTCATCTGAAGGCATAAAGGGACCATTCAGTCAGGGCTGTTTATTATTATTACTGAGAAAGCCATGTAAGATACTACTTGTAAACTCACATTACAAGACAAATATTTTCTTTTTTCAAGAATACAGAGGGAACTATGCACAGGGAATGAGAGGTGCAGCTATAATTGTACGATATAATATGTATGCTAGAAGGGCACTGCTGTTCATGGGACACATAAGTACAAGCTTTCTCTTTGTCTTCTCTTCATTCATTTTCCATGAGCTGAAACAATGAAAGTTAAACAGGAAGCAAGGAAGAGAGACTGGGCTGCTTAACTAGAGTCAACTCAATCCAAAGGCATTCAAGCCCAGACTACTCAATGTCCCTATAGTTACTGAGGTCTGAAAGACCCTATTTCCCTTCTCAAAGCAAAGCAATGTCTTTAGGAGAAACCTACGTTTGATGCTCAAATCATTCATTTTCAATGCATGTTGAGTAATCTTGAACTGTTGAAAAAGCACGAGGAGTGCATTCTGGGCCTTACAAGTATGAAGGAGGTTTGGGAGAAGTAACAGTCCAAGACAGAAGATGGACTCAACAGCCTTGTACCTTGAGGTTCTGCTCCTTGGTTTTCTGCTCCCTCTTTGCCCATCTGTCCAACCTGGTAGTAGGCACTGTCAGCACCACGTAAGGTCTCTTTCTTCTGGGAAGACAGGTCTGGGCTTTTCCCTCCCGTGCCACGGAAGAAAGACAAAACACCAGATGGTTTCTTTGCTACGGGGAAAAGGAATAAAGAAGTTGGTCTTGGTGTTTCCACAGGCAGTTTAATAAAAGCATGACTCTCATCAGCATTCTCCATTCATTGTTCTAACTGGAGGAATGTCATTCAACTGCAACTCATTTGCTATTCTTCAGGCAACCAAGGTCCATCAGGCTAGCTGATTTAGTGTTCTGAGTAGCATTCTGGAATGCTGAGTCATTTGAAAACACAGACCAAGCATGAGCATCTTTAACATAGCAAGAACCTCATTTCTCCCTTTCAAAATATTTTAATTGCCATCTTTTTGAAGAAGGCAGTGCCAAAAGAGGTCAGAACATCTTGTGGGCATCATACCCCACTGAACAGGCTAGACTCAAGAACAACCCAAGGTTCACTATATCATAACATTTTAAATCTGGGAATGATAGTCTGATCTCATAAGAATCAGAAAAGCCATCATGGGCACAGACTTCAAAAAACAAACACACAGCCTCCCCCTGCTCCCCACCATGTTCTACATCAAGTCAACTCTAAGACTAGTCACAATTTAAACTCAGAATGCATTTTCTTTGTTCTAACTTAACTTTCACAAGAGCTAGAACCCAGGTTAAGTGGACTCAAGTCTGAGCCAAGATTAGCACCATGGATATGATTTTCGCAAAATGGTCTTACGCTGTTCTGGTTCTGCACTGCGATTTGAAGGACCCATGTTAGCCTCAGGCAGGCGGACGGGGCTACTGCTCTTTGGTTTGCTGTCTGACATGCTGAAAGGAGAAAGATATAAAAAGAAGTCATAAGCCCAACAAATACTGCCACCCGAGACACTACTGTTTTACTCCTGTACATTTATTTCTCCTCCATACCCAACACTAAGTAATGCTAAAGGGAAGAGGATACAGTTTAAAATTGTAACAGTGTGGGACTCTCCGAAGTTGCCCTCCTCCACCTCCCTGAGAAAAACCTCTCAGGGCTCCATAGCAACAGTTCCACCACCCATCACCATGGGAAAGGTAAGCAGGCCCAGTAATCCCTACGATGCACACAGTCAAGGAATCAGGTGATGGAGCCAGCACAGTCCCCAACATGAAACGGAAACTCAAATACTACAAGTGTGTGTTGGTTACATGGAACATGTCAGATTCCACCAGAAAGCAGAGATCCTAACAGAGGCATATTTTGAGGGTCCTTCCTCATCCTCGTTTTGGCTTATTCACTACAATCTCTGTGCCTTTGCTCTATGTACTATAATTCCTGCATGTAACCTGTTCGGCTGTAGTCCTTCTTCAGAACTGTTCTTCAGAGATGCTTTGGACAACTCATCCAGGGCATTTCTGTACTCCTTGCAACTGAAGGGGAAAGGAAAATAAAAAAAATTCAAAAAATAACAATTTTTAAAAGTCAGCTGTTCTCTGGGAGACTCTAACATCAACCCAAAGATTCAGTTCAAAGACAACCACAGGAAACAAAAGCCCACAGTAGAAAAACTTCTCCTTCATTTTTTCTTACAATTAGAACTTAGTTCCCTTAGAACAGAAGCTTCTCTAGATCATACTGCAGGAAAAATCCCCCCCCTCGTTTCTCCCTCTGCCACAACTTAAGAATGCACTTCTTTAAAAGCCTGCTGCCTTGTGGATACACAAACCACAGAATTTACTGAAGCGGCTGGTTTGGAGAGCTGAGTAGTAGCAAGAGCTGCTACGACTGAAGGCAGGCAAGGGACAGACTGCAGCATGAATACCTAACTCAGTTGCACTTCCTCCAGGCTGAAGAGCTGAGCAAAATTTTGTTGCACTTCTTTCTCTAACAATATCACATTACAGGGAACACTACACAACCAGTTCATTTTTGTGTACCAGAGTTCGGCAAGAAAAGCCCCAAACCCAGTTGCAAGTTGGAAAGCATGCTTTCCATATCTCAGTAGCAAAAGGAGAGAACTTCAGCTCTGCAGAAACTCTCAACACAGCTGAGTGAAGAAATTCTGTCATGCTTGCTCCCTAGCATTAGGATTTAAATATTCCTTGCACAGAAAAGCTGCAAAAGTGCATGTGTCAGATGAACAGCAAAAATCACACCAGTACCTGAGAGCAAAAGCTATGATGGAGCTTGGTTCTTTCTCGCAAACTGCAATAGGTACACGTTCATGCTCATACATTAGGTAGTGCTTATCTGGGTCACTAAATGAAAAAGACATAAGGAGACTGTTAGTAGATCATAGTAGTTTGTGGAAAGAAAAGGTTAAGTTTTGGTCAAAACCCAGATCTCATCACTGCACTCCCAGGCACAAGCTGCAAGTCTCAGCATGGAACCAAAGCTGCCCAGATCAGCTTCTCCCAATAGACACATTCATAGCTATATGGTTAAATCTAAATGGTAATGTGTTACGGCAATCAGCACTTCAAGCAAGCTGCTTATATCAGAAGACCAGCTCCAGGTTAGAGTAAGAGTCTATTTCTGTTTAGCAGCCACTGTTTCTAATGGCACCAAAACCTGCCTGAGTGTGTTTTGACTGTCCTGCAGCATAGCCTGCAGAGTGAAGTTAGGGGAAAACCCTGGACTCTTTTCTGAAAAAGCACTTTAGCACAGAAAATTCCCAAAAGCCTCCTGGGTTTCTGTAAGATTTTCTTTTACTTATCTGTAGGGTCCGGTCATTTAACTTTTACCGCATTAGCTCATGGCCTCCACTACTGCCCTCGGGGTAGGGTTCAGAAGTTAAACTCAGGCTGCCAAACATTAGGCTCACGTCAAACGAGAAACACTACAAAGCACGCAGACCAAGTAGCTGAAAGACTTTCCAGCCTGCCCATTTTCACATGAGAGGGGGACTTCAGGACACATGCAGTAGCCATTGAACCTGACCTACACCCAGACAATGCCAATTTGAGTCCAACCCTTGGAAGAGGTCTGGAAGCAAAAAACAAGAGGCAGGCATGTAGCTTTAGTAAGTCTTTGCTAAGGAAGGACATTTCTGCTCCCTCCCTGCAGCAATGAAATTAGAAGGCACCTTTCTCCCTCTTTCCCCCACCCCTTCCCCTCCCACAAGAGTTCTGAGGAGGCATGCCTGCTAGGAGGAAGAGAAACTGATAATGTATATGCACAAGGGAGAATCATTAATAAGAAAAGCAGGTAACCTACAAACACTTAGAACAGACACAGAAAACTTCTTCCCTTGAGGAAGGTCTATAGCTTATTTAGAGGCAAACCCAAGTGATGACTTAAATTATATACTGAGCAAAGGAAGCATGCACGGCTCTGTTTGCAATTTGACCAGGCTGTTAATTTTGTACATCACATATATTATGCAGTACTTACAAGGGAAATGGAATGGGGTTATAGTTGTTTCCAGGCAAAAAGTTAGCCAAAATAGCTTTCATAGTAGACTTTTCCTTAACTTGGCTGTCTGTAGATCCCAGTGAGTGTCCATCAAACACATCTGGAACAGAAGTAAGTTAAGTCTGCATCACAATATCAAACTGCAAGCTGTAAATTCAGAAGGAAGGAAGGTTGCAGAGTTACCAGATTTGCTGTTTCCTAAACAGATCTCATATACTTGCCACAGAGAAGCAAGAGAAAGAATACAAGACCACAACTGAACTATACCTTCTGAGCTGCTTGTTGTATCCTGTTCAGACAGCGTGTTGGCACCAGTCACATGCTCCGATACAACCTCTGGAGAGGTGGGCAGCTGAAGATGGGTGGAGCCTGTGGAGCTCTGACTTGATAAAGTAGTCAGGAAACGATCCTCTGAGAGTACGAGGACAGTTAAGGACAGAAGAAAACATTTTACATGGCCGTCAGAAGTGATATTACTTGCTCCCAGGCCAAGCTATCACCAGTGTCTACTTTCAAGAAGTTTTTACTTAGAAAGCAGGTAAGGCCACCCAGAGCACAGGAATGAGCAAGCTGATCAATACAGCACATAACCTCCAGAAGATGCACACACTTATACCCACTACCTTCAGTTCCCACAAACCCTCAGTATGCCTCACAGGTAAGAGGTCTCAGCACCCATAACCACTTCACAGAAGAGGCAAGAGGCATTTCCCAAATTCCACGTAGTTATTTAGTTATTTAAAATGCCTCTGAAAGTTTTTAAACTCAAGTTCAAAGGAAAACCATTGGTGGCCAATTTAGTATCATTAGTAATTCAGCTTCATATTAGAAGCAGACTTCGGTTTTTATAATAGTAAGCTAGAAATTGGCTTATTCCCATCTCACACAATGGGGATTCACTGTTTCTCTAAATTATCAAATTTGACAAAGGCTCCCATATTACGTCAGGGAAAGGGTTACAGTAAGCTTCTTTTGGCAGCTTAAGAAAAATAAACAAACAAACAGACCTTTCTCTCCATTTTGCAGTGCTGGAGACGCATTGCGTGGGGAAGCATCCATGCTACTGATCTAGGCAGAATAACAAAATACCAATGTTGATGCCAAGCTCTTTATAGCTGTATCCCTTCCTCTGTGGAACACTTGCAAAAGTAGATGTACCACAATAGAGCACTCCCACCCACTGCACTGTCACTGTATCTGCCACCACACAAAAAAAGACAAGGCAACAGCAACGCAGTTTCACAAGATGCTTATGACTGCTGTCATCTCTGTATGCTGCTTTAAAGACTACACTCTTATTGATCTAGCAGCAAGTAGGTTTATATAGGTTAAGTGCGTTTTAGCATCTAAACAAATATGTGTTAACTGGGAAGGACACGTATGCATGCAGCAGAGCAAACCCAGGGTCTTATGGGGTTTCTTAATGCACCTTGCTAAAGTTAGAACTATGGGGAGTTCAGCCACTCTGTATGTAGCTTATATTGTACTGCCTTGCAGCCTGGACATTTCCTCAGAGTACCAGCTCCCCAAAGGGTGGTTGTTCGGCATGCTGGCAACTGTACCCTTAGACAGAGCTCTTGAGGCAGCAGTCCAAAATCATTTATACATCCCCTCAGTACACATCACAGAACAGAGATGAACCTGCAAATTCATTATCAGTCCTCCCTGTGTTCTTTGCTCTGCCTCTCCTGATAATTTTTGCCTTTTCTTTTTTACAAGGGATAAACCTGATGGGCAACAACCTAGGATGTAACAAGGTGACCTCCCTCCTATCTAGGCACATGCCTAACAATGAGCGCAGCTCTCTGCTGTCAATATTCAGATTAACACTACACAAAGACCACAGGAAATCATCAAATCCTATTCATACTTAGTCGTCTTCTGTGTAATATGGCTCTTGGTTCACATCTTTAGGAAAAGATACATACACTAGCATGCAATTCAAGCTTTTACAGCTGAAAACTACATAACACAGTAAAACAAGTTTACTAAGTGAACTGAAGCCAGTCTTAAGACTATTGTGTTGCCCCAAAAAAACCTCAAACAAACCACAACAAAACCCAAAACATTTAAGTAGCTTCTAGCCTGCTTCTTGTACCTTGCTTTCTTCGCCTTGCCTCAGTCTCCCAGGGCTGGGTGGTACTGATGGACGTTTTCTCCCTTTCTCTTGTTGGAAGAGATCCTGCAATCTTAAAACAAAACAAACCCACAAAAAAACCAAAGAAAAAAAAAAGTCAATCAAAAGACAGGTTACAGGTATTAGCTGTGAAAGGCACAAGTTATGAAGTTTTTCCATACTAGAATATAGCCAAGCATGCCTTTACAAGTCTTTACTGCAAACTCAGATGGTTGCTAGCATGTGCCAAAGTTATGTTTCAAATGGCCAAGACCAGAACATTTTCTTCACCTCTGAAATAAGTTCACCCAATTAATTGCTTTCCCGTGCTCCCCTCTTCCCCTCTCTTCCACCTTTATTCAAATGACACTTTCTCCTCTCAGATGCAAACTGTGCCCTACAACACACACTTTTATTCTCTGGCCTCAAATGATTTTCTGTTCCAATCAACCAGCTCTGTGGTCTTAACCAGTAGAGAACGTTCAGCACAAGGTGTCGTAACACACTCTATATAGCAACTGCACTACAGGGAGAGAAAGTACAAAACCTCTTCCCTTCTATAACCAACGCAGTATCAGTGTTGCTCATGATTCTAACATGTGTCCTCTTACCTGTTATTCCAGGCCTGTAGCATCTCACAAAGTCCTTGCTTTTTAGCTATCAGAGACTCAAAAACAGATTGCAGCTGTTGAGGTGTGTCTAATGACGATGAAAGCAGCCTTGCTTGGATTTTCTCAGTCCAGTTTCGAAACTCCCCCTCTTCCATCTGCCAAAAGAAAAACTGTCAGTGTTCTGTGACCAGAGATGACACTAGATCTGAGTGGCTTCTCCACACACTTTGCAGCCTATGGTCTGCCAATGCAGAGATAGTCCATTACCTCCTTTTGGGCAAAGAGGTCTTCCATCTTCTCTTCTCTCGTTTTGCTGAAAGTATCTGTTTTCAGAGAAGCAAGGCGATCATCAACAGCAAGATACACTTGTGACACCCTGCCAACAGGGATGCAAAGAGTTAAGCTGTGACTAACTTGGACCATCTTCAACATTCTTTAATAAAAGTCTGAATGCATTTAAGAATACGGAAGACAATATATGACAGCCTTCTGCACAGTAGGCTGTCCTACTGAATTTACAGGGAAAGTTGAAAAAAATTCATTACTATAGCAGAAACCTAGAAGTTACACACACTGATATTCCTCTTCACAACTTATTCTTAGCAATGGAAGTTGTCAGAGAGTAATACGAAGGCCACAAACACATTACTAGCAGAGGGGAACTGTTGTGTCATCTGTGTCTAGGAAGAATCTGGGACTGCAAGCTACACCTCCACCAGAAGGGCTCAGAGACAGTCAGAGTGAGTAACTCTGTTTCAGCCCTAAACCAAGCTCCACAGGTTCTGAAGTCAGGCAGTCACAGAGACATCAGCCATACAGGAATGCTGCCACCAGGCAGAACAGCAGTCAGGCTGGATTTAATACAGTTTCCATCGTGCCTGTCTCCCACTTTTCTGTTCCTACATTTAGAAGGTGTCTAGGCTTACAGCAGTTTACCTTAGACTACAGGAAGGTACCAGACTGTCTGCTGTTACCATATTCAATAGCTAACAAAGGCAATGTCTTTTACACACCAGAGAGTTTAGTTGCCATGTGGCCAATATAATGAAAACAGTTCTGTTTGGGCAACAGATTTGAGCAACGGCTTTGCAGTTTTTCTGGGCTGAAGGCAGGATTTAAACTTGGTCAGATCTTCCAAAAGGAATGTTAGGGTAAGACTACAAAGTGTTACCTGCAGTTTTCAGATTTAGTCTTCGAGGACCACCTCCTCTGTTCCATTTTTAGTATTAGAGGGAGGAATCAAAAATACTTTAGCTGTGCTTGAGAAGGCATTTTGTAAGAAAGGTGACATTTCAGACACCAGCTGATGGTCAACCTTTCAGTGGCTACTTAACAACATCACTCAGAAACATGCTATACCACTCAAAAACCAGTGCAACATTCAGGGATGGAGAATAGAATAATCTTAGTTTCTACTGGCTATGTTTAAGCTGAATTGTCGCCAGATGAAAAGGTGAGAGATTAGGACAGACAGAGCAGGTAAAGCTAATAAAGAAGATTCCAATACCACCCTCCCTTATAAGTATATGCACATATAAATGTGTTTAAAACCATTACTTTTCTATTAAATAATGAATATTTAGCAAGTCTTATCTATACTAGCAAAAATGGTTTTGTGTTCCGCTAATAAAAGTCCAAAATACAAATAAGCTGAGGAAGGCATTAAAAACAAAGCTCACTTTTGAGAGAAATCCTTGAGATCCTGCAAAATAGTAACCTTTGACGGAGCCTGCCGTTTGATGTAGATCTTGGGGAGCGGGACACACACTTCAAGCAACCGTATTGGAGAGTAGCTGAAAAGGCAATACGACAGCTATTAACAAGACTCTCCCCACATAGTACTAATTCTACATCATATTGCGGTTTGTGGCCCTTATATGAAAAGGGGCACTGTCAATGTGTCCAGGGCTTTAGTTACTTTTAGTAGCAATAACACCTTGTTCATTTATCTCCTAGGCAAAAAGTAAAACCACAGATCATGTTGCAAAAACAAAATTCTGAAAGTTTTTGAGATTAGACAGGGAAAAGTGTTTGCCTTGTGTATCATGAACTGCAGCCATCCATTCTTAGGAATAATGCCCACCCCATCCAGGACAGTGATGGCACCTGCAATGCCCTCTGCAAGCCAGCCACAACCCTGCACTTGTGGTTATAGCGTAGTTACACTACCCCATGCTGTACTCAAAGTGAAGGACAGACCTGATGAATCCTTACTAGAGCTACATGCTTCACATGGTACTAGAAAGAGAGAGAGAGAGAATGAAGTTTTTAGCAGTGGACCTCACCTGAAAGATGCCACCATCTGATTATAGGAAAAATACTGGTGATAGTCATGGTGAATGGAGTGACCACAAGGCTCTGCATTAGCCCTTCGAGTGTACTGGTGCCCATAGAATCTCAGCTCAAGGTATTTTGCAAAAGACATAGACCAAGAATCATTGGAAAGGGGAACAACCGGTGTCACCTGAAGAATTGAAAGCCAAGTGTCTTAATTTCATCCTTTAACTAAGATTAAGGACAGACTAACCTAGACAGCAATCTAGTATTTCTAGTACCAGAAGCACCCATGACCCTGAAACATACTAAACAACAACAAAGATAGCTTTGCATAAATGCTAAGGCCAACACATAGTTAAAATAAATCAGATCAACAACTGCTAGTTGATGATGACAGGTGCTAAGCTGGGGGAGTGCAAACATATCCTTGACGGAAGCTTATATTTGGGATGCTATTTCTCTGCATGGAGACAACTTCCAGCAACCCAATCAGCAGCAGTGGTTTCATCATATACTTTTTCCCTGGTGATTCTTCAGCTACAAATACATTGGTATTGCTCTGCAGTGTATTTCAACTTTAGCAGTGCTTGCAAGCTCAGAGTGGCCACCACTTTACACATACTTAATAGCCACAAACATATTAGTGTTTACATGAGCACACAGAAATAAAGGGTTATAGAACAGGTGTATACACAGAAGCGTAGGCCTTGCCTTCAGCAATTACATTAACTTCCTCCAGGTATCTTTAAATCCAACACCCATGTTTAAGCCAGCATAAGTAGGTGAATTGAGTCATCCACATGGATAATTAAGATGTTTTGCATTTCAGGCACTGTATGAATCTTTTTTAATTAAGTTTTATTCTCGTCTCTTTAAAGGCTCTTAAGTTTTACAATGCTTAGCTAGAGATGAGTATCCAGTTGGTCATGTTTTCTTAGCTAAATTACAGAACAAGTTTCAGATAATACACAGTCTTACTATCTTGTGTTTTTTTAAAACAATTTATCCTTCCTCTAATGAAGATTTTACTTACTTTCTAATGACTACTAAAGGAAGTCTAGACATCACATTGACGCAATGCAGACGGTCCAGTCCATAGCAGATCAAAGAATACCAAGTGGTTTTAGCCAGTTACTAAGTCAGTAGGTCTCAGTGTCTGCCCTTCCCCATACATACATTCTTTTGATGCTCATACTGATTCACTGCAGGAAAGGGCCCATATTCTTCACCTCTAAGAGGGCAACTCCATTTTTTCCACGTGTCAGAAATTAGTTTCCAGTGATACATCAACTCCACACTTAAACCTGTCCTCTCAGAGCCAGGTTTGACACTTTCCAACAGGACTACCTCATACAGGATGTTTCACTCTCAACAGCCCCAGTTCTACAAGAGGAATTTGTAGATACCTGAGAACATATGTATCAGTAACAGGTTTTGTGCTATTTTAGCCATAGCTCCAGGGATGAGTGCTTTCTCAAAAATACTGCCTTTCCATACAAGGCCAGTCACAACAGGAACACTAAATTGGAATAGCAATAATTCTTAAATCCACACCCTTACCTGTTTGCACAGTCTACACCAGGAGTAAGTAAGAATGGTGTGCTGGTACCCAGGGACCGGGGAGTCCAGCTCCTTTAACACAATTTGCACACAGCCTTGCCCATGAACAAAGCGACGAATGTGGTGCACCATTGGTGTTTCGCAGAACATGCTGGGACATTGGTAGGAAGGCCTTACAGAGAGAAATGGAAACACTTATGAATGATCATGTGCTAGGCACTGCTGAAGAACTGATTCAACATATCTAACATGCCTTTTAATATCACATTACTATTTATCTTTACTCTAAAAGTTTCCTAAGTCTTTAGTGAAGGCTGTTTTTGCAGAGTGAATTGTTCTCATTTAGAAATAGCATGTACAGAAGCTCCCTTGCTAGTAATGGCTGTATAGGTGCAGTGACTGGATACTGGTTGCTATCATGACCTTTTTACAATGAATCACTTTCTACGAACATATTCCATATAGTCCACAAAATATGGATCAAACACCTGGAAGCACTTGGCGCCAAATTAGAAGACCACTTTGGCAGTGTACCACAGCAAATGCTAGTGAGGACAAAGATGCGCCAGAGAGCCTTCACAATGGTAATGTTTCAGCTCCTGAAGGAAGAGGTGAGCAAAATAGTGCCATATAACCTCTTTGAACAGAAAAACCCATGACCTTTCTTTGGATGTTTTTTTTTTTTAAGTCACGGAAGAGAGACTGACATCAGAAAAATAAAAGCTGAATTGTTTAGGTACCAAAGCGACATAGGGAATTCCTCAAAAACATAAAGGGCCTAAAAAAGCCCAGATCCTCCTTGCTCGCATGAAAAAAAAAAAAAAAGCATTTTAATTACTGAAACTACGGAGATTGAGAAGCATTCACTTTAGCACACACTAGCTAGTCAGCAGAGAAACGAACTTAAAAGTAGGCAGCTAAGCTCCTCTTCCTCATTGATCAGCACAAGGAGAAATACTTGTTCCTCCAGAGAAGGCTAAACGTGAAAAGCATTTTGCTACTGCAGGGGGCCAATAGAAAAAAGAGAGTAATCTTGTCTTTTGAGGAGCCACAAGCTACCTGTGCAGCTTCACAGCCAGCTGAGACCCTGTATGGGGTTCTGGCGGTACTGGTTATTACTGAAACGTAACAACTTGCACCTCTGTCAGATGAAATAAATTACACAGTACTTTGTTAGGGTTAAAAGAGTTCTGGACAATTTTATGTTAGCCACCTTGCAGATATGACAAAGCTTTACTCTGAGACATTCCGATAACACTAAAGGAGTCATTTTTTTCCAGAACTCATATGAAAGTTCAAATAGGAGCCTTAGAAAATTGTGATCAGTACAGTTGCTTGTCTTGAAAAACAGCCATTTGGAATACATGGTCAGAGACTTCACTAGGCCCTTAGAGCCCTAATTGCTACAAGAAAGTGCTAAGTGAACACATTGTCTTTATGAACTTGTAAGTCTTGTTCTGCTTCCTCATTAAAGCAAATAAGAAGGACAGAGCCCAAGTGGGAAAGCAGTGGATGTATTTGCTTATAAGAAGTGAGCATGAGTAAGCGAATTCTTAAATCCACTTCCTGTTTCACTACAGCATGATAGTTTAGATTACCACAGATTTAAGTGGTAAGCTTTACTAGGACACAACTGACTCTGCAGACTTGCGTGCTATTCTCTTAAGTGCACAGGAAGCAGAGTCTACGAAGACTGCAGCAGATCAACTTTAGAGCTATCAAAAGCTTTTTTTTTTTTTGTTTAGAATAAAATTTAAAACCTCACCTGAAACAGTAGCGCTCCAGAAAAATCCCTAGAGTCAGGTCATTTTTCCCATAGAACTCCATGGTCACAATCCTAAAGCACAGAAAGAAAAGCTTTAGAGGGTGGATGCTGCCACTGTGAGCTGTGCAATGGCCTCTAGGTGCACAGAGCTGCACCCACTGCTGCCTTGTTTTCAGCCCTGTATACCTTCAAAGGCTTTTTTTCTCTTGACTACCCCTTCTAGACCCTTGCTGTCAAGTTTGCTAATAATGAGATCAGAGTCCTACTAGAACAACTTTACACTTGACATTTAAAAGTCGAATACAATTCAACTGCACTTTTGAAGATCATGTTCGAGAATATCTAGGCACAGAAGTCTAGACAGCTTGAAGCCTCAAACACTAACATTTAAACAGTTACAAAAAGGGTACATCCAGGTGATGAAAAAAGCCTTAAGAAAACCTTATTCTTCTAGAAGATTTAATAGCAACTTCTGTTTTCTCAGAACCTGAGGTGACCAAGCCCCTTAAAATGTTTAAGTATCAGTTTAAGTGTCACAATTCAGACATCTCTAATATCAGTAGTTTACATCCTCTTATGGTTGCTGTTTAGTGAGCTTATCATCACCTCCTTTGGTTCACTCCTAAGCTTTTACAGGAACTTTTACTAGGCCTTTCCCTGTAATAGAGCCACCTCTATATTCGCACCTGAGCTAGATGATGAAACACCAAAACCTGTCTTGTTTAGTAGAGCTAGAAGCATGTCACGAGTTGCACACAATTAACAAATTACAGCCCCCTAAGCTGGAAATACAGTTAAAGTTCTTACTGCCGCTGACTATACTATGAGAAAGATAGCAATATATTCAAATGCCACTCTCAGATGATACAATCTAGAAGTATTCTAAGATTCTCTCAAGGCTTATTTTTGGGCTTGGACATTCTTCTGTGTTCATACACACTAACTCTTCCCTACAAGACTGCATGCAGTGCCCTCCCCACACCTACATTACTCTTCAGTGAAAGGACCAACTATAGCATTTAGTTTCAGGCTGGGCTTTCTCATAACATGCCTTGGGGGTTACAAAGACTATGGGATACTGCTCTGGATCCACCTGACTGGGCAAGACAAAATTCTTTTGGCAACAGTTCCTGTTACAGGATGGGCACAACCTACCAAGGAGTCCTCAAAGAAATACCACTATGAGGCGAGCACTGACCTTGACTTCGGAAAAAAAGATAGCAACTATACAAGCTGTAGAGGAGTAGTTTTCATACCACGGGCTAACACAGGCACTTGGAGCATTGCTGGACTGAGCAGAAGAGCTACTGAAGAGAACGCAGAGCCTCTGATGGTTTACTGGACTCAGACAATCCACCTGGTAGACAGAAAACAACTCATTTACTGCTAACAGTCACCTCCATCCACACACAACTCCCGATGACAAAATTCTATTCTAATAGTTTTATTTACAGACGAATCTCTGCTTGCTCCTTTTACACAGATTAACCTTGCATTATCTCTGAGCTTCAGGTAGACTTGTACCACGTATAATTGCTAACTGCCATTTTTAGAACAGCATAACTAATATGCATAATGAAACCAATGCACATGCATGTGTTTCTGTGGAAAGGAAGCTAAGGAAAACAGAAAACAACAAAAGCCCCTAGACAAACATCCAGAATCTCCAAAGCACTGTACAGTTTAGGACACCTTGGAGTCAAAACTCTGCCAATATATTACAACCTCAATTACTCATTCAGGCGATAGGAAGACTTCTAACTTTGTCCTCTGTGAAGAGGTTTACCATGCTGCTGCTGGAATAGAGCTGTTTCCCCTTCCACGCCCTACAGAACTATGAAGCTACCAAATACTTTTCTTTGATCACTGAATAAATTTAAAAACAGCATCAACCAGTCTGATCCAGCGCAAGGGCTAGTCTTACAGTTTGTAAGATTATGGCCTGTGAAGCTACACAGATTTACATTTAAGCACCAATTAAAACGTGACTTCTGCTCATGACCTTGGGGGCTGATTGGCTCAGGGACCAAAATGTTTGACTATTTCAAGAGATCAGTTCTGCTACTCTTGTTAATAGACTTTTTTCCTGAACAGCTTCCAGTTCAGGAAAGTCTCAAGGTCCTTTTCCTCAGATACAAGTTAGTTGCTTTCATGGCAGTTTCCCAACTTTAATTTTGATTACAAGCACATACTGCCTTGCTTTGAAATTTGAAAAATTTTCCCCTGCCATTATGACATTCCCACATTTCTTCAGATCACCCAAACTTTTACAAACAGTCAAATACTTTAATTACAGCCTACTGCTGTTTCCTTGACATTAAGCCTTCTGAAAATGAAAATATTACACTTTCAGAAATCACCAATACAAGCAGCAAGAAAGCTCAGTTTCAGAAACAACTTCTCTAAGTTTGCTCCCCCTACATATACTCATTTTCAGAAATCCATCATGTACAGCTGAGCTGAACAGGCAATGTAATACACTGATTCTTGGCTGACTTTGTGCATTTCTCAGAAAGCAGAGTCTCACAACCTCTTCCCTTCTCAGGGAAATTTTGCAGTCAGTCTCTTGTTCTGCCTTCCTACATCCACATAGTCCCTGGTTATATTGACTTGTTTAAGTGCCCAGAGCACTGCAATCTAAAACGCAGTTTTGACCCAGTAAAAAAAAAAAAAAACAAAACAAAACCAAAAAAACCAAAACAAACCAAACAAAAACACCCCCACACCCACAACTCTGGTTTAGCATTTGAGACACTACACCTTCTCTATTACCAGGAGAAACTGATGTAACCTGGGTTTTCAGTAACATAGCTTTGAGTCTTACCTTATGAGACCACGAGGATTCATTCTGAGCCAGTCCCTTCTCATCCTCTTCAATTCTGCACCCAGTTTTTCCAGTAGGGACACTAGACACATCCTTACTTTGGGCAAAGGGATCTGTGCTTTTCTGTAGTATCCTCCCTCCTCTGGCCCGATAGTCAGCCAGCATTCTGGCTAAGCTCTGGCTATCACCTAGATGTTCTGCTATTCTAGTGTTAACCAACTCGTGAGAAGGTAAGATTTGGATAGCCTTGGCTTGGATACTCCCATTCATCCCTTGTAGTCCAGAGAGATCCCGCAATAATTGTCTCTTTCTTCTGCTCTCCAACTCCTTGTATTCCTTATTGAGGAGAGGAGACCAATAAACTTGCTCAGGGAAGTATTCCCGGGCAGGGCACCTCATGCCTTTTTCAGTCAAAAGAAATGGTTCACGGAACATCATTACAGGAGAAATACATAGAATGACATCTTTCAACTCCTGCTTAAATGCTGCAGAGTAAGTCTTGAGACGATCCTCAGAAGAAGTTACCTCTTCTGTGACATATAAACCAGTATCATCCTGGAGAGGGTCTCTGAATACTCTCATCTGACTCTTGGACTCATGCAGATCATCTGCCTGTTGAAGAGGCTCTAATGTCTGGCTATCCAGAGTGACCAACTGCTGGTCCATGCCGTGTAAGGGCAGTAGGGATGTTTCAGGTATTGCAGGAGGTACAGAGTTGAACACTGGAAATGGTGACTCCACTTTGTGGTGCTCTTGCTGTCTGGAGGACACAATTTCCAGTTGACTATTCTCTTGGTCACCTCTCTCAAATAAACCTCTTTGTTCAAGCAAGCTGACCTCATCAGAGGACACTGACTCAGAGATTACAGGGAGCTTTTCAGAGGACAGTTCAATGTCTCTGACTGCTGTGCTGAAATCCTCGCCGTTGAAGAGGTTCTGTTGCTCGTTTTCATCTCCTGGCTCCTCAATAAGGGAGTGAAAAGAGCTGTTTTTGGTCAGAGTAGGGGGCATGGCAAACTCATCCATGAGGAAAGAGATTTCCAGCTGGGAATGATAAGCCACACAGACCATGAAAATCAGGATCTCCTTCACACGGGCCAGCTCGTACTCTGCAGCACCACACAACTTGATAGTGCAACCTAGGTGCTGGGGACACCCTTCAAAGAACATCAGGGTTTTTGTCTGATCTAGAAGAAAGAAAAAAAAATAATAGGAGTTAGGATGACAGTTACAGTTAACCTGCTCTTAGATATCTCACACACTGAGGAGACTGTAACAGGTACTAAGAGCAAGTAACATCGGTAGCACAATCCAGCTGCAGAAATTCACATCACTGTACTGAAATAACTTATTTTCGCAGCAAGCAAAAGAAGCATTTGCTATAAAACTCCTGTTTTGTAAAACAAGTCATCATAAAGTCCAAATGAAGGCCACATGGAACATGTTGGCCTAAACAGCGTATTTATTCTAAGATCACTGTAGACTCTGCAGCTGTGAAACAAAAGAACCACTATCCTCCCAGGCACATTTGCTCATCTTTAAAAGTCAAAAGCCTACAAGATTTTGAGTGCAATTTAAAGGCTGGAAGGGGGCATAAGGAAGAGGAAAGGGAAGAGATACAAAGACTGCATCTCCACAAAAATTTGCATAAACCGCATTTATATGTGCCAGCACCACTGGTAACCTGTCAAGCAGCATTTCTTCCTTCTTCCTTTGCAGACTTCCACTGCCTAAAGGGGGTTACAGAGAAAAAGGAACCTGATTTCTCAAAGGTGCACAATGACTGCACAAGGGGCAGTGTGCACAAATTGCAACAAGGCAAATTTTGATTGCATATGTTAAGGTTGGACCAGATGATCTTTCGAGGTCCTTTCCAACCCGGGCTGCTCTATAAGTCTCTGTTTCTATGTAGAAAAATTCTTTATGCTGAGGATCGTTAAGCAACTGAACAGGTGCCCAGACAGGCTACAAAATCTCCATTCTGCAATATTCTCGACAGTTGGCTGACAAAGCCCTGAGAAATCTGATGCTACATTGAAAGTAATCCTTCCTGTTTTGAACAGGAAGTTGGACTAGACAAACTCCAGAGTGGTGGGAAGAGAAAAAACAGTTTGGAAGGAAGAAGCCAGCCTAATTAAAATCTAGTGCGTCTCATCTTAGATCATGCTTTTGTGTCCACAGCCAGTTCACTGTAGTTCCAAGACATAACAGAAAAAGAAAAATGAGTAGGAAGGATAATACTTGATCACACAAAGCACCCAACAGTTCAGATCTAGTTAAGAGGAGCAAAGCATTTATCCTTTCACAGACACAAGCTAAGACACATCAAGCTTTACTCACCATTGGGCAACTGAAAAACTTGCATATAAAATTTATGACAGGTTCCTAAACGTGGTTTGGTCAACAGTTGATCCATTGACATCACTAAGTCTCCCTGGGTCATTCGACTTACCCGGTCTAACACTTGCTGTAAAAATGGAAAGAACAGTAAGAATCTACAGTGCAAAGAGGACACTAGCATCTCTAGCTTGCTCCCAAAAAAAAAACAAAGGGGGAAAAAAAAAAAACAAAAAAACCAAACAGCATGATTCAGGAAACCTCTCACTGAGGTGCAAACTCTGGGTTAAACCCAGTCACACAAACACACACCCACAATATACAAGGATCTTAGAAAAGCAGTTGGGTAAATATTTCCGGTGAGAGGTTAAGATTGTGCCCTTCCTTGCGGATATCTGGATCTGTTCAAGTGAAAAAAGTTCCAAGAGGTACAGTGCAGTCAGCACAGTGCTGGCTATCAGGAGCTCAGCCAACTCCCGCAGCCACCCTCTGTTTGGCTGTCTGTACCCTGCCTCACAGGGACAGAGAGGCTCTCTGGGGATCACTGAGGAGCATGCAGGATTTGCTACAAATAGGAGTCATGATTAACTAGAATCAAGCCAGGGTACAAGGACCTACCAAGAAAGGACACAGCTGAGTAGCTGTGAAGAGCTGAGGAAGTTACTCTCTAGGTTTGCCTGTCTTGCCTTCTTGGAAGAGAAGTACCATTGAAAAAGAGCCCAGGTTTGGTTAGAGGAGAAAACAAGACAACTCTTTGCTTTCTCCAGGAAGCTTGCTACAAGGAGAAATTACAGGAGATCCACCACAAGGCCCAGTCTGACTGACAGGAAATGCTCACCGGCTTGACATTGATGACCAGAGTGATACCATGTTCTAAGAGCATGTCCTGGGCAATTCGAGACACGGTCTTCTCAACAAGGACCAAATTAGGCCTGACATCAACTATCCGCTGTACGTAGTTCTTCAAGAACTCCCTTTCCTGCAGACAGGAACAAAGTATGGCAGTTAACTACTGCAAACCCATCTGAAAAAACACTTAAGTGCTTAATATTACTTTCTGTCTCATTTATATACTGATGTTTCCTATAGAACAGGGAAACCAGCTATCCAGAAAGCACTATCAGTTGCCCACTGTGCACACGTCCCCAACCCCACAACACAACACCTAGTTTATCAGTAATTTGTTATATGCACTAATTGCATATGAGGATATAGTCCAATGACAGTCTGCAGTAAGGGACTTGCAGCAGAATCCAAACTTATGCACCTTACATCCTTAATGGAAAAAGGGGTTATGTTCAAAAGGTGCTAGAATTAGAGCATCCTAAACCAAAGCCGTTTGCATTATTATGTTCTTCACCTTCAGATACATGCTAATGTTGAGTGCTGGCACTCAGAGACACTTCCATTCACAGAGTATGCCAGTGCTGTATGCCTCTACAAGTCTGTACACAGAACCTCAGTCCCTAAATCTGTGCTTGGGGACAGTGCTTCTGGAGTAGGATCCCAAATGCTGTGCACTGCAAAATTGCTCTTCTAATCATGCCCACCTTCTGGCTCTATCTCACTATCCATCCCCCCTACACACTTTTATTGACATGTACAGAAAGAGAAAGTAGGGCTGCAACTCTATCAGAACCAAAGGTCTACACTGCTAGAGGGAGGATACAGCTTCCCAAGCCAGGTATTCTCAATTGCGTTATTGCAGCTCACATCAGTCAGGTTTTAAAAGTTCTGTACAAGAGAAGGATACCACAAAAGCAGTTTGCCAGCTCCTCAGAACACAAACATTCATGTTAGGGTAGCAAAGATAAAGCTTTTGCTAAAAGCTAGCCTTTTCAATTGAACTAGTATTTCTGTAGTATTTTCTGTCCTATAGGACTTTAATGCAGATACATAAACAGTATATAATCATGTCCTGAAGCAGCTGCTGCAATAATCACAGACACCAATATTTAGAAAGTATAGTAGATACTTCTACCCCATTCAAAGGACAGGTCTCAGTTTAAGCTTTTACTAGAAAACCAAGTCACTAGGCAGAGAAAAGTTTTATTCCTAAAGCTTTCATACCTGTAATCCTGTCTACTAATCACCAAACAGAAGTGGTCTTAAATGCATGCTGAGGAAATAAGTTAAATACAGAAACAAACATTATGGCCCAAGCTCAGTAGGGCACTAAATATCCTTGTTACAAGTACCCTGGCAAACACCTGAAGACCGACTCTCAGACAGGAATGCAGTGTGTTAAAGAAAAGGTCTATCCATTTCAGTGGTTTCATACTTAAGGCACCTCCCTGCTCACAGGGGCAGGGCACCTGTTCCAAAGTGACATTTTGTAGCACGTCACTTATGAGGTTGATGGTTGTCACGTTTTTTTCAAGCCTGACAAGAAATAACATGGGTGCAACCTAACCCTCACCTACACTAACTTTTCTACTATTTCTTTGCACACCTAAACTATATCTAGCTCTGACCTTCTGAACCATATGTTCCTGTTGTGGTTTAACCCCAGCCGGCAATTAAGCACCACACAGCCGCTCGCTCACCCTGCCCCCCCCCCCCCGGTGGGATGGGGGAGAGAATTGGAGGGCAAAAGTAAGAAAATTTGTGGGTTGAGATAAGAACAGTTTAATAATTTAAATAAAATAATTAATAATAATAATAATAATAATAATAATAATAATAATAAAAAATTGTAGTGAAAAGGAAAACAACAACAACAACAAAAAGAGAGAGAGGAACAAAACCCAGGAAAAACAAGTGATGCAACCGCTCACCACCCATTCACCGACGCCCAGCCAGTCCCCAGGCAGTGATTGCTACCCCCTGGCCAACTCGCCCCAGCTTTATATACTGAGCATGACATCATATGGTATGGAATAGCCCTTTGGCCAGTTTGGGTCAGCTGTCCTGGCTGTGCTCCCTCCCAGTTTCTTGTGCACCTGGCAGAGCATGGGAAGCTGAAAAGTCCTTGATTGGTGTGAGCACTACTTAGCAACAACTAAAATATCAGTATGTTATGAACATTATTATTCTCATACTAAATCCAAAACACAGCACTATACCAGCTACTAGGAAGAAAAATCAACTCTGTCCCAGCTGAAACCAGGACAGTTCCTTACATGGTGTATCATTAAAAACAAAACGTGTTTTCCAAAATGCTGCATTTAATTGTGAGGACCATAAGATCACTCCCAGTACGTGTAACTTGACGACAAAAACCCCCAGCACAAGACTACAAGTTTGTACTGTATTTACTGCAGCAGTTTTCTTAGCTAGCTGCTAAAAGAGGAAGTTTTTCTCATTCCTATGCAATCCCACTCACTCGACTCCACCTTACACACTGAAAAAATGAGATGTGCACTGATCATAATTTTGTTTGAATCACTAGACCTCAGGCAATTTTAACCAAGAACAAAAGCATGCTCTCACCTGAAGTACTATAGGGTCTATGCAGGTAAACTTTGTTTCTTCTCGATAGAGGTACTCAATCGAGCACTTCAGCAGAAGAATTTTGGGATTTTTTAAGCAAGAGTTCATCTAAGACAGACACAAAAAATAGTTAAAACGAAAATACAAACACCTGGAAGGGGAAAAAGTACACAAGAGAAAAAAAAAAAAAAGACAGACTTCCCATGATTTATTTCTTCCCCTCCCCCCCCAAAAAAGTGTCTCAGCTATCCCCCCCGCTGCAGACCCAGCTACACATTCTTCCTTCTTATGAAGATGTCACACCCAGTTGTTGGAATTCCACAGCTACTGTTCAGTAAGAGTGCAATGCTAAAGGTTTCTACAGTCACACCCAAGAACCACAAAGTCTTGATATACTTTGGAGCCTCCATGTAGACCAGTTCTATCTTGACCTCCTGCCTTATTTAAAGGCTTACTTTACTATGTTGTCATAAGTCAGGACCACAAATACCATTTTCTGGCTAAAACTTGGGGTAATTATTAGATGCCTTCTGGGATGGTAGGGGTGGAAAGGATGCTTTTCTATACATGCATGTGGAAACCTTCCCGCCCCAAGAATCTCTGGGCTAAAAGAAAACAGCTTGGAAAAGACATGCTTTAAAAGCTATTCTTGTTTAGGGTCTCAAACTAGAGAACGCTTGCAAACCTCCTGAGGGGTGAGAGAAGCTTCATGACACAAAAAGGAAGTCACAGCATGCTTGTTTCCTCAGCATGCACTACAGCCAGCACTTGATTAATCAAGCCCATATTACCTTTTTGTGTGCAACATTCTTAGTGCAAACAAATCCATTCACCACCATGGAGTCAAATTTCTTTCCACCAGGGATCTATAAAGCAATGAACATGTTTAGAACTGTCATACACTCCCATAACTTCTAATGCAGTAAACCTAATACATAGAATACCTATAGTAGCTGATGTGCAAGCTTCAGCTACACCCTCAATTATCAGATGAAAGATCAGATACAGTCATGCTGGACACACAACTCTTTTCTTTTAAAATCTGGCAAACTAAGGGCAACACGAAAACAACTACTGAGTTCCAGGATCTCTACACCCTTCCCAACAGATGCGTATTTGTTAAAACAGGTACGCTCTGGAAGATAATAACGGAACCTAACTTCTGTAGGCCATGGGGAGCATATACCTTTGCACATGCCACTTTCACTAACAACGAACAAGTTGTAAGGACAGGAGAATGAAAAAAAAAAAAAAAGAAAAAAGAGAGAAAATGAAACAAATGTCTACCTACTATTTGAACACAAACTCGACTGGTGTGTCTACAGTCACAACCAATCACAGGAGTAATAAACAACATGAAACAGGTTTCTGAATAACATGTTTCAGAGGACATTTCTGTTATGAGCATGTGAAAACAGCAGACAGCTACGAAGAGCTTTCACCTCTGAACATCTGCTCTTTGAACTGGAGTTTCAGGAGAGAGAGCAACAACTGATGCTGCCACAGAGCTACCACCAGAATCATAAGGCTCTCCTCATATTTACATGGCTTCCAAACAAAAGAGGCCTCCTGAGGTGAATTTTGCCAAAGAAAAATAAGCCCAAGCCTTTGATCCTCAGTCACACTATCTCCTTGGATGTTAGTTTCACATCAGCCTCTCAGAAGAAACTCCGCATGCCACAACTCCAGCCTTACAGTTTGACAATGTCAACACTGGGCCATCTGGCAGAACTGGACGCACCATCCTATAACAATTAAGTTTTCCTCTTGAAGAAAGTTGTTGTACTTGGCATGGGAGGAGTTGAGTCCTCCATAATGGATAGTTATAGGGCAATAGATTGCCACAGAGTCCTGCAAGCTACTTATCCAGCATTCAGTACATCTCCAGTCCAAGCACAAAACAAGCAGAAACCAAAAAAGGAAGCAAGTCATTATAGAGGTATTGCTCTTTGCTACTTTCTGCAGCCTACAGCCTGAAAGAAGAGGCCAGCTCCAGGGCATTAAAGCACCCTTCACAGGATGCAAAGTTCCTTCTGTGCAACTTTTTCTAGAATCCCACATTATCCAAAGGCCATGATAGCCAATTACACCACTGAACATGCTGGGAGCAGCGGGAAGGGGACTCTCCTCTTCAAACAAGGGGTGCTGCCAGCAGCTCCATCCTTTTGTTTCCCTACATCCACTGTTTGAAACTTACTTTTTTGATGTGGACAAACTGGCGGATATCCATGTCATCATCTCTGTTCTTGACATCAGGCCGTACAGTTTGAACTACCTGGCAGACCACAGGTACAATGATATCCCTCCAGGACAGTGACAGGGACTCATTGTACAGAAGCTGCTGAAGCAGTGCCATCATGTGGTTGTGATTAGCAGACCTGTAAAAAGCCAAAACAAATAGGTTTCTCGTGAGAAAAATACAGAGCAGTGATTAGTTGAAGTCACATTTAGAAGTAAATTTCTTAACGTTAAGAGTGCAGGAAGTCCTCTGAAAGAACAGCTGCCTAGAACATTCTACAGTCAACTCAGGTCCTGTACTTCAATATATAAAAATCACAGGGGAAAAAAAAAAGCAATCAAAATATACTGTAAAAATGCTGTTTTCTTAATACAACTTAGTTTCTTGTATTGTCCACTGTAGATCAAGTCCCACTGAAAGTTGGTAGAATAGAGGGGCTTCAGGAATTGTTACTCAAGATATGCAAATTCCTTTCTCTACATGTTTCTTACAGCAGCCTTTCCATGGCTTGTTTCTCCCCATTCTCTTCTCTCAGCAGATCCAGATTGCTGTGGTGCCAGCCTAGAGGTGTGAAAAGGAGTTCTTTGGACTTCTCCTCCACCCTCCTGTTGAATAATGATTCTGCAAGAGACAAACAAAGCTTGTTAATATAAGGTCACAGTGTGTTAATGTAAGGTCACACAGGCCTGTGTCTTTCTGAAAGGCTACTTTGAAAAAGAAAGAACTTACTATTACATAAGTCTAAGCCTCTTGAAATACTGAGTTTGAGCTAGACCTCATGGTAACATGATGCAGCAAACAGTATTGAGTATAACAGTGGTGAGTGTACAAAGGAAAACCGAGGTACTAAAATTCTTGTACTGCCAGTATAAAGCAGACTGTTTTCTCTTCTGGAATTGAATTGGTATCAAAGTTTAAGACAAGGGAAAAAAAAAAAATATTATATCCCAGTTTTGCCTATAAATAAGCAGTAAATTCCAAATATCATGTCTATTCATAATACATAATCATAATACCTTTTAGACTTAGAACATTGGTCACAGGCACTAATTTGATCCACAAAAAGCTGCTGCTTTGAAGACATCTACATATAAGTGGCATTAAAAGATCTAGTTATTTCATTCAGGCTGCAGCACAAGTATCAAAAGTATCTTGTTAAAGGCCTTGTTTAGCGCATCTCCCAAACATATTTAAAAGAAATGCTATGCTACCAATTCATACGTCAGACTTTTGAACCTTTATGTCACTTACAGCCCTGATCCCACACACCACCTCTTTGCTACTCATTTGCAGAGGGAGCTGCCAGCAGGCTGGTTCATCTAGCCCATGTCACAGTATTTACTACTACAGAATTTCCAAGAATCTTCTGTCAAGAAAGCGGCACAAGCTTTTCAAAAGATCTCAGCACATCTTCTTACCTCCATCCACCTAATAATCATATACACAGGTATCTCTCCACTATGATAAAGAGGATGCCAATGAAGGCAGTATCCACCGAATACAATTTTTTAAATCCTAAATGTCAGCATAAACTATAGCCATTTCTGGTTTTGGAGATGGAAAGCATGTTTCAACAGTTTAAGACTGTCCTCACTTGGAGGGGGCCTGCCGCTTTCAATGACTATATTGTGTAGTAACTCCTTAGAACTGTTCTCCATTTTGCAGTACCAAGATTAGAGGTTATTTCAGCAGAGTTTTCTGTGCTTTGAAAGAGTTATAGGTTATTTCCCACACAGGTATCCTGATATTATAGAGGGACGTTATATACTTCCCTATTCTCGTAACAGCTGACTATATAAGTCATTTATGCTAGTAGTGTATAAATTTTCATCAGCAACTATGCAAGCCTTCAGAGTTCAAGCTTAAAACTCCTCAGAGTGCATGATACAACTGCAAAATCCTTATACAATAGTAATCTGAGCAGGACTATTGAAAAAAGACTCTTTAAAAACAACAGTTAACTTTTCCAGGTGCTCCATACCCAAAATTAGCTGTGTAAAAGATTAATAGGAAAGGGGAAAACCCAGTGTAACTTTTCTCCTGCAAAAGCTCAGTTAAAAACTAAGCATCAGTTTAAAGACTTTATTTTTCTGGCTGCACAGACATTGGGGTTTCCCCCTTATTTCCTCCTCTTATGAGCTCACCAATGTCAACAGCATTAACTGGGAGAAAAAAAAAAAATCCCACAAGTGCACCTGGCCACAATATTGGAAGGCACATGGATTTTAAAACTCACAACTGCATCTAGTGGCCTTTCATTTCAGAAGCAGTAGTGGTGGCGGTTGTGGTGACGACAGGAAACCCAGAAAGATTTAAGAGATGAAGCTTTAAGTTACTCTGTAGAAGCAGTGAAATTAATCACATCACATCTTCATTTGCTTGCACAGAAAGTTAAAATCAGCATCTGTTACATAAGTTTGTGGGTGGAAAAGTTGTGAACAGACTTGCCACTTACACTTATTTTAAAAAAAAAAAAGTAAAAGCTTTTCTTTGAGTGCTTTTGAATGAAGAAATCTGAGAAGAAATTTAAGCTTGAAAGTACATTCAAAAAAGTTAAGAGCGTAGTTTCTATATCAGTTTTGCACAAATAAATTCAGATTTACAGTCAAGTAAATATTTCTAAAGGGTCAATGCCCTATTAAAGGAGTATTGAGGAGTTTTCATCATTATATTAAAAGTGCACAACAGCAAGATTTGGAGTTTCTCCTTACCTTTAATAAAAGCATCACTTATAGAGAACATCTGCTGCCCTCCGTTTTCAGGATTCAAGTACTCTGAAAGAAGAGAGAAGAGGGAGATAGGCGGAGACAAAAAAAAAAAATGACAGGTTACACTGGTGCACCCATATAATTACAATGTACACGCCCACACCAGAAGAAGAAGCATTACTCATCTAAGTGTTTAGTCACCACTTTCGCAACAGCTCGATGAGTGGTCAAGACAAGAATATCCTCTCATTCGTGTTCTATCAAAAAGTTCTAAGACAACAAGAAAATAGTACTTACTACTGTGAGGAAACAAAACAAAGTAGACACGAGCAAAGACTGAACTAGGAGTTAAGGGTTTGCTTTTTCAATTGACCCACAACACACTTTTCTAGATCTGAATACAAATATGTTAAGCTGCGAGCAGCCACCATGGCAATGTCCAGACAGGGAATGGCCTCCTCACTCTGGTCTAAAAATGCAGCTTCAGAAGGCATTTTGCTCTCACACTCCAATGAATTATCTCAGACTGAGGGAGAGACCAGCCGTAAGATTTCTCTTACACAGTGAAGGAAACAAAAGACACCCTGCCTTTCAAGAGCTAGAAGTCTAAAGTCTAAAACAGTTTAAAGCATTTTGAGGAATCCATGCTGACAGGTAGACTCCCAGCAACAAAGGAAAGAAAGAGCTATATATCACTTTACATATGGGAAATAGGATGAAGCTCCATCTACTACATTTGTTTAGCTTGCTAGATCTTGATCTTTCATGCAGGCTGGCTACAAAAAGCTTGTTTTCTCCAGAGGCCATTAGCTTGTTATGTTCCTTGCTTCTACAAAAAGGGATTGTAGAGTGGGAAAACAAGAGCAATAGCCCAATTGCTTATATGGCATGCTGATCCAAAAACCGAAGCTAACCCTTTATCACCTTTCCTGAGAATGGTCCAGACCTACTGCCACAAACAGAATGCAAAGCCAGGCAGCTTTCAGACACCAACAGAAAGCAACAGAAAATTGACAGGACACAAGCAATCACAAGTCTCTGAACAGCAGCACTCAAGAGACCCCCTACATGCCACCAGTTTAAAAATCTGAGCTTGTCTGCAGTTGCCCAGTTTGCAAAGAGATACTCAATAGATGATCAATGTACCAAAGAGAAGTTGCAAGCCTCCCTTGCGGCTTGATGGTTATTTCTAGATTCCTTTCATCTCTTGCTTAGATGAAGATTTTAGCATTAAAAGCAACTTACTGATCGATAAAAGCTGGCTCACCTTCAGCATTCATTCAGCCACAGCCCCATGACTACCTAGAGAAAGTCATGTCATGCTGTATCTACACATGAGCATGTATACTAGCACCTCCATCCCTCTCCACCTTGCAACAGCCTCAGGGCACCAGCTCTTACTGTGAACACACTCCAATTAGGTCTGACATATCCCTGACTGGCATGGCCGAGGCAAGACTTAACCCCAGTTGAAACCTAACCTTAGTTATGCTCTGGACAAAGACACAGGTGGCACCTCCAAACAAGGAACAATTCTCTTCAATACAGCTTCATCTCCTATAACTTTGCTTCCAGTTGTGCCCCAGGGGAAGTTCCTGACAAGGTAAGATACCATACCTCTTCCTGGACTGGACAGATAACACACTCATACATGTGAGTTTGAGATGGTGAGAGTGGCTAACATGTACATTTCTTACCTCACATCATCCCTACATGCATCATGCTCCATAGAATGGTGGGGCGGGGGGAGGTTCCTGTAGCATATTTTGTAGCCTTGTCTGCAAGCAGTCAGCTATCGAGACTATCTTACAAACTCCCCTGAACAGCTTCACCAAACCAAAACAACAAAAAGTGAACCAAAAAACCCCACTCCAGAACATACAAATTCCTAGGTCTAATATTCAAGGGCATCACTGGAAGCAAATACCACAATGCACAGAGATTCACAGGTCTCCAATGGAAGCCAGCAGGTACAGATTTTATACACTTTACAGATTGCTCTGGTTAAACATCAAAACAGACTGGCCATCAACCACAGCTTTTCCACTAGATACACAAACAAGGATGCACGTATCCACAGATATCCACTGAAAACTGAGGTACCTCTTTTCAAAAGAAGGTGTACCGAAAGGGCTCCTGGCAACGGCATGCTAAGCCTTGGCAAGCCATGGTGATAAGAAATTGTGTCATGGTTAAATCAGATCCTCTTCTCTTTGCCCCTCCTAACTAGACGCAGGCATCAAAAACCCAAAATACCTGCTACCAGGATCAAGGATATCCGGCCGCAAGAAAATAAAGTTTCCCATATCTCCCACAAAGTTTAGAAAATAAAGTTTCCCATATTAATAACTGTATCTCTGTAAAAACAGCAACTAAAACCCACATTTAAAATAAGTCACTTAATCTCTTCCCCCAATTTAAATGCAGAAAGCAATCTTAGTTTCCTATTTTGATACATACTATGAAGTACCATTGTCTTTCGGCAGATGATACTATAAATGAATCACTATACTCACTTGTAAGATACTACAAGCCAGCTAACTTGGAGTCACTAGAATTTCATGGAAACACACCAGACATTAGTCAGACTATACCATCACAAGAAGTCCTGCCATTAGACTCAGACTATATACAAACCACTCTGTTCTAAAGCACAGCTGGTACATCACCGGCCATTGCTTCAAAGCAGCTGACCTCTGTGACTGGTGGAAATTGCATATCCCTTAATCATTTGAAGAAACCCACTAACCTCTTAGATCAAAGTTGACCTTAGAGGACAGGGTATAGATGGACTTGGCAGTGTTAGGTTAACAGTTGGACTTGATGATCTTAAGCGTCTTTTCCAACCTTGACGATTCTATGATTCTATGACCTGCACAGCTAGCACTGATGTTTTGTCCTGTCAGTCCTCCCCCAATAACTGTAATTTACACAGTTGTGAGGAAATTGAGTTACTAGCCTCAGAAAGTGGGTGTGATCTTCAGTGTTACTTCATTATTTCAAAGAAAATTAAGTCACTGTCATCCAGTCTAAGGACAAAAGACAATTCCAGTGAAATCAAGCCAAATACATGTGTCCATAATGGTCATAGGGAAGTTACTGACCCCTGAGAGCAGCAAACACACCATGTCGCTGATCAAGTACTCTGTTCTTAAAATAACCATGTCTCATTTTACATAGAAGCTTAACTATCTAGTCTTGGCTGTCTAATCATTGTGATACTTCATAACATCCTGAATGGCATCTTTTGTTGAATATAGCCAGAATAAATCAGGAACACAAGGTGAAAGTCTTTGCACTCCAACTTCAGTATTTCCAGAACAAAGTTTTAGAAGTCACCCATTTCACTACTCTAGGCACTGCAGTATGCACTGTAGGTTTTTTTTCCCCACCTAATTTTTGAAGGCCTTGAATAACAAACATCTAAGTACTTACAAAATTTCAGTCTCCTTATTGCCAAGTGGGTTTTGCTATTGAAAATGCTGTCATTCATTTTAACTTGTTGCTCCCTGCTTAGGTTTTTCCTCTAGAGACTCTCATACCAGGAATCCAAAAAAAGATGTACAGTAAGTCCTCAGTATTTGCAGAGGATAGAGTTTTTTCAAAAAACTGCAGGATAATACCTATCTCTCCACAGTGCATTTTAGTGACTCACACCTCCACCCTATCCCAGTTCTGGGCATATTACTGATACTTTTTCCTCAAGGGAAATCCATTCTCTTAAAAGGAATTGTTCCCAGTTTTCTACTACGAATTACATTTCTACAGAATAACCTGGTTAAGAGACCACATATTTCGGGAACAGATAACAAACACCAGTCAGCAGAGATTCAAAGATAGCAGAGTGCTATCAACATATAATTCAAAGGCAGAAATCTCTCTCCTTTTAGTGCCCTCACCACTTGCCTTTTCTGCTGATCTTCTCTGAGCAATCCATCATCAAAATCTTTCTCACAAGAGCTTCAGTTCTGGCTATGAGAAGCCTTGATTTGGTCAACAGTTTCCGAGAGAGGTAGGCACTCTTACGTTTCCCCTTCATCATGTACTGCTTTTAGTACAAGGAGATAAAGACTGAGATACGTCTGAAACCAAGACTATCACTCTAGAAGTCCTTTAGTACTGGCCAGAGTCAAGCTGACTACTGCCTGCTTTACTGCCAACACACACTGATAAAGATAAACCTGCTACAGCTGTAAATTCATAGGATACTGCAGCACACCTGGGCCTGTTTCAAACTCATTTAGTCCAACATCCCTCCTGCCTAAAAGGAATTCATTGATATATTCTCCGTCTCCACACCTTTCCTTCCCTTCAGATGCATTAGCTTTTCATTTCATTAGGGCACGAGCTGGAAACAAGCTGAAGTGAACCAATAACGAGCTGGTATGTCAGTAGTGCTGACAACCCATCCCTACTCTTGAGTCATCTGATATCAACACACATTTCAAACCTGCTCTGCTCCTCTCTTTGGGGGGAAAAAATAAGCAATTAAATTTCCCTTCTTCTAGACATATTTTTAGCAAATAACACAAGGTGACTACAGTAGGCACTGATAAATGTCCCCTCTAATTTGCCTTACTCTCTCCCCCATGTCTAACATACTTTGAAAGTCAGCTGTGACCAGTTGTCCTCCCTCACTCTCTTCAGTGACCATTTCACAGTTTCAGGAAATGCAATCTGTATGCAAGCATAAGGTAAGTCAAGTCTTGCATTCTGATCCACAACAACAGAAGAGATCCATTAGACTTTATAGAAGGATGAATTCATTAGAAGGAGTCCAAATTATTTAACACTGGATCATCTTTTAAAGTTGGAAATACTGAAGTGGTGGGGTGAAACAATAATTAAGAATAAGAAATTCCTTAGAAGTAGCCAAAGATAGAAGTCTACAAAGCTGATGTAACCTAAGGAAGCAGAGCAAAGACATCAATTGCTACCCAGCATGTAAAGCAACTAGAATACACTAGACCCAAGCCAGTGGCAAGCCCTGGTTTCAGTCAGACCTTGTCCAATTTAGAGAATGCAGTTGTCAACAGGCAGACACATTATTTTTTCCATAAGGATTTTGCTTATAGTTAGAGTTTTTCAATTTAGTACTTATTTAGGAGAAAAAAATTTTTTTTCAAAAGAAGTCTTCAACACTGAGTATTTGATTTCTTCCTACTTCACTTAAGTGGATGTTCTCTTTTGAACAAATGTTACATATATGGATTAAGTTAGGCCTTATGGCTCATCAGTAAGATTCTTCTGTCAAATGTAAGCTTATTAAGGTACAATTAAAAGTCAGCACAGAGCTCTTCCAAGTCAATCTTGTTTGTTTGTTTTTTCTTGCTTGCTTTTCCAATTTAATCTCAAACCGTAGAGACAAATATCAAACTGGTTTATGTACAGACTGTTTTTCCACCCCAGTTAGCCAGAAACTGTATATATGGATCTGCCCTATTATGTATGGGCAGGAGACTTTGCTTCAACTGCAAAGAGAAAGTCACAGGGGAAGTTACACACTCTGCAGAGAAGGTGTTTAAACAAGTCTACTGAGCCTCCTCAGAGGTGAGCACATCAAAACTGCAAGTGAGTGCTGGCTAAATATTGTATTTCCCCCTCTGTAAGACAGCTACAAAAGTAGTGTCCAAATGGGTCAGTATTATTAGGGCCCAGCTCTCCATCATGTGCAACTCCTGCTGGTGACTACCTCATACCTTTTTGGTCGGCAGGGTGAGGGGGCACATGTGGGTACTTGGAGTGCTTCTTGATATGGAAGTTCACGTTGTCCAGCTCCACGTTCAGGCTGATGGAGGCGGCTGAATCACTGTCCATTGTGGACTGGAAGCTGCTGACTGAAGTGCGCTTGCTAGGGCTGGCGGAGTCTTTTAGTGTTGGGTAAGGGGGAAGATACAGGGAGGAGAAGGGTTCAAATGGGTATCATGAGGGTACCGGAGAGGAGAAAAATTGTCTTTAATACATAAAGACCAGTGTGCAATACTACAGGAATACAGTATTTTCATAGTTCTAATCTTATCTTCATGTGTGCGTGCTGACATATTGGGCATTCTTTAGTGCATTACTATAGGGCCCAATCAAGCAGAAGTCTGCCTGAGAAACAGAAGGCAGCAATTTACATGCTTCTCCTCCGTTAGAAGTATGAAGCTTTACTAGTTCCACTAAATACAAAATACTGTATCCATCATAAGAAACAGGAGGACTAGCTAGGTTATAGATATAGGTTATATTGCTTAGATCCTTATAGCCCCATGTGCGCACACACACAAACACACACACAGACACACAAAGCAAGACATGGTTAAACTACTGTGTCCTGAAGGACTGGGGATAACAGGGGGGAAGGCAGGGCAAGAACAAGACTCAGGTGAAACTCACTGGCTAAGTTATCTTCTCCTTCATCAGCAATCTGCTCTGTGTCACTGTCATCAAACTTGATGTCTTTGAACCAGGATGGCTCAGAGTGCCCCTCTACAGAGTTCACAGAGTCACTGTCTGGAGATGGGGTTTCCGAGAACTCCGTGCTCTAGAAGACAAGGAAGAAAAAAAGGTGCTAAAGTGAAGCTCTGCTGAAATATTAAGCAGCCTGCTACAAATGCAGATCAGGCATTTTAAAAATTAGAGGATACTTTCAGTGGGCTGAGCCAGGTTAGTCATAGAGCCACCCCCCTTGGCATGAAATAGGAACTCTTTGGGACAGGAAACAAGTATTTCTTTACACTTCCCACGTGCTTAGTCTCTGCCTCCTCCCCACAAGTTCTGACTAAGTGGCACTAAAGGACAAGTTTATTCTGCTGCACATTTTCTGTCACCACATCCAGCTAAGCAGTTTTGAATGCTTCCTATTCCCAGCCAAGGTGGGTGATGACCATATCCTTTGCCCAGAAATCAGCACATGCAGAAGATGGAGGCTAATTCTAAGTTACTGGAGCAATTCTGTGACTGACCAAAGTAGCTCTAAGAGTTTCACTCACAAGTCAGGCTGGTGCTACTGTGTCAAAACAAAGCCTGGCTAGAGCACCAGAGAACCCGGAGAGCATCTAAGCAATTTCCATCAGCCATCCTGATGCCTCCAGTCACCTCAAGAGGTGGTTCTCACTATCATTCCTTTGGCTACAGTGAGTGCAGCAAGCAACTGAGTCAACAACACTGGTTTTCCTGACTCTTTGTCCAGGAGAAAGGAGATCAGACAGTGCTTTCAGCTGATGAGAACAAGAATTGGCTTTAAACCTTGAATAACATAAGCCCCTTACAAATAGTTACAAACAGGGATCCACAAGCACTTGCTAGTTAAGGGCAAGCTATTACTAGCAAACTGAGACAGTGCAGTTAACTAGCTGAGATGCCAGATGAAGCCCAGAGCAATCTCAGTGGAAGACCATGTGACTGTGGCCAAGGGCTGAAATACACGAGGAAGACAAGACACTAATGGCTGCAAGCTTTCTGACTGACGTCCATGGGACAGCTGAGCCATTCTTTATTGTGAGAAGCTGCAGAAAGTAGAAGACACTCAATTGAATGCTTTCAGGTAATAGAGAAGCTACAGAGATATCTTGTTCAAGTTAAAAAAACAATCCAACCAGTCACACCAGTGACTGCTCTTACCCCTCAGCAAGTCTGATTGCAACGAGATACGGTAGGATAGCATCTCTGGTCACTGGTTCCTTGCCTCCCCCTCAGCTAGCCAGTCCTATTTGGGAGGCATGACAAAGACCCCCTCCCAATCTTGCATCATGTGGCTAAGGTACTGAATTCTTTATTACTGCCATCACTGGAGATCAGAAGGTGGTTACCAATACAATATATAAGAAGATCCAATACTGTATATCTAAAATATCCATTCTTTGGAAGTTTTTAGAGAAGGAATTTTGAAACAGAAGACCACCATTGTGTCTCAATCACCAGTAACTGCACACAGATTCTAGATTCTGCACGTGATAGCACAGCTGCCACAAGCACAGACTATGCTATTCCAAGGCCTCTGTGGAAGATGTCCACCATGAGAGGCACTGGCCTAGTTTAGAGACCCTTTCCCCCACTTTAGGCAGCAATACACTTAACAACTCATCCTCCACAGACAGGCCCAAAGCTTTCTGGGCAAATGCAGCTTCCTCAGGCTTTAAACCACTAAGGAAGAAGACCTGGACCCCAATTCTCTGTACAGGAAAGCTGATTTAGAAAACATACAATGGCTGCTGAACACAGGATTAGAAAAGATTCTAGTCAGCCACCAAACGCAGCAAGAACCATAGCTTCCCTACTCCTTTTACCTGTAATGGTCTGTAGAGAGCATACTCATCTCTGAAGAGCTGATCATGATGACTGACACATTCTAGCCAGCGTCCATCAACCAACGCTTGTCCTATTGCAATGGCTTGGACCCTGGAGATGTAAGAATAGAGATGGTTTTCTAAGTCTAGTTCTAAACACACATGGTTTATGGTACAAGCATGCTACAAAAGGAAAGGGTCATTTGCTACGCACTATTTGACTCATCAGTATCCCATTGCCATGTTTAATCAGTCACTATTTATAATATTGTGGGGAGGCAGCAGAGTATACTGGTTCAAGTACAGAGCTAGATGAAGAGACTGCCAGTACTCTAAACTCAGCTGAGGTGTCCAACAGATGATTAAGACATATTGGTTTTGCTCCTCCAATATTGTTAGCTTGAGTTATACATACGGAGCATCTCTGCTGAGTGAGGACTGTTGCTCTACACTGAAGAACCATCTCAGTTTTATCCCCCTCTCACATAGTTAAATACACCAGATTCTTTACACTCACTTACAAGGTTAAGAGCCTGCCAGACCCACCAGAAATTTAGCTATCAAACACTATTAGTGATCTCCCATCCCAGGGGCAGACTTGCCCTTTGGAGTATCACTGAACATTTTTGGACAATCTTTGTAATACACTCACTGTTCTCCAACTGTTTAAGTGATACTTGTCCCATAAGCTGCCTCCCACACCAGCTCCCAAACCAGACAGCCCCCGTGCCCTGTTGTTTTGGGTCACACAAAGTCAGAACCCTCCCTGCTTTGGTAGGCAGTGAAGAAGAGACCTGAATTTTCTTTCTTTCTCATCTCCCTGCAATTGGTCTATCTCTGCAGTCTAAGGTACCCTGTATCAGCTAAAACTCACAACCTCCTGTCACAGAAACAGAAGACACCTGCTGTCTTAAAGCATCAGCGTTACCTTGTGGTTATGTGCCCATTTCTGATGAGCCAGTTGACCAGCTCTTTTCCTACAATACAGTTGGGATGTGTCCGCAGCCAGTACCGATGGTCCTGAAACTCCATCCCACTGTTGTGATGGCAGATTTTCTTCCACAGATCTTTCAGCTGGACTGAGTCCTGGACAGGGAGATGTGCAAGTTACTTACTAGTCTGACCTTAGCACTGGTTTCAAGGGCATCAGCCTGGGCCCTCATATCAGGTTCTAGATCAAGAGTCCTCCACAAACAGGCATAAAATCTAAGACATTCTGCACAACCTATGCAAAGGTGCAAACAGAAACAGCAAACAGACATGAGATCAGCTCCTTATATCCTTCCTTTTATATAAAGTTGAGAACAAGGAAGAAACAAACTGGGTACCATCAGAATTAAGTGGTTTCTGTTTTTAATGTGGCAAGATTTTGTACTGCCTACAAGATACTTACGTCCTCACTACTGCCCTCTTGCACCCTATTCTCAAATTCACATGGTGTGTGTAAACGTAGAGGACAATGAAAACTCATCCTTGGAAGAGGGTTCTTCTATATAATCTGTGCTCAACCTAGGCTTTGTGAAGCATACTAGTCCGTTATCAAGCCCAGATATAAAGCAAGTACTTGACACAGCAACGCACACTGCTATGTTCAAGTTCTGAGACACCATTTCTTATTAAGGATTCCTTTTTCATTGTCCAGTAGCAAGCCTTTTTTAAACACTGCTAGCTTTGGCCACTAAGCAAAGAAGGTGTGTACCCCTCCCAACTCAATTAACCATTTTTGACTCTGTGGATCTCTCCCCCTCACCACTTGGAACACTTCAGCCTATACCTCAAACTTATTTTCGGGCCTGTTAAGCATGTGTGCCAACTCTTATGTAGGCTACGCTCCATCCAAACTGAGCTGTGTCTCCGCACCTGGCCCCTTTTGCTTTCCCACATGCACCCTGGCTTGGCACAGCACAATCCATTGTTGCAGAGTGGAAACTGGGACCTGGGATTATTTTGAGAGCAACAGAGCACCCCAAGGGGTGGAGAAGAGACACTGCAGCTCACTTTCTCAAATGCCTCACTCATTCTATTTTTGTGTAACAGAGAAAAGAAAGTTTTAATTACATTTTAACTGGTTTCAGCTTTCCAGTAAATTGCCAGACCCACGTTATTGCACTTTCCCAAGGGTGCCCTGAGATCCAAGAGTTTTGCTCCACTTCTGTTACTAGACCGGCTTTCTGCTTTTATTTCCAGCAGTGGCTGTCCTGGGTATTATCCTAAAACCAACGTCAGCAGCTTCCCTTACGTACCAGGAGTCAAATGGATCAGTAACGGAACACTTCATGGGATCACAAGATTTGATGCAACTGGCAATTCCACAGTTCAGCTGCCTTGTAGTTTACCCTTAACTCACATGGTGAATTCAGTAAAGTGGACAAACTGGCAGAACACAGCAAATCCTTTCAACTCAAGGATTTTGACCTCTAGTTCACAGACGTATGTGCTTACACCAGCGTACGTACATCCCCCCCCGCCTTTTATTTCATGAGCAAAGTTCATAAGTCTTCTTAATGGAATATGTTAAGCTTTAAATTAACTCCTGATACAGAGTCAGCTCCACATGCTAAGGGCATTAAACAAACAGTAAGAATTCACAGAAAATCCTACATTAATTGACACTGCATCTTCTGCTCTTATACAAACAGAAGCGATACTACCAATTCTCTTCTCCACCAAGGAAGGAAACAGACAAAAAAATTAAACAATGTGAAGCTGAAGTGCACTGGGACTTGATCATCTTGGTCCAAGTTGTGTTTATAGCATTTTAAATTTCATTCTTCCTGCATTAACATGCTGACACGGGGCAGGGTGGTATAAAGAAGTGCCTTAAAAATATGTTTCTCCCTCATGTGGTTATCCATTTACAGAGCACCCTGAAAGGAGTTGTGCAACTGAACAGGAACTAGAGTGTTTCTGCACCTTCAGGAATACTTGTATGTGTTTTGCTGACAGCTGGCAAATACCTGACAACACAAAAATTAGCCTTCCTGATTTTAAATTGGCAATGGGGAGCAATCTTGAATCTTTTAATGTGTGAAAAACACTCCCTTCCCTTCTCTGCATCTTTTCTGCCCCATTTGTTGGAAACACTTCCCCTCCCTCAAAGAAAAGAAATACTGTTTTCTACTGAACATTGTACAGTAATTGCCACCTACAACATTGCCTCTGTGGGGAGGGGATAATAGGATTACACAGAACACTGCTGCATATTGATTTTTCTTTGAAAAAGTATGTCACTACAACCTTCTACAAAATGTTATATTTATTCTGCAAACAAGGGGATGGGCCAAGTTATATTTTGGCCCAATAAGCTGTAACAGCTATAACTCATTCATCATGGTGTAACCATTTGGAAGCAGCCATTTAAAGTTTCTGACTGTGTGGCCTATGAACGGGAAAATCTGAACTTGAAGAAATACAGAATCAGGACACTGTGTTACAGCTGCAACCATGATAGGTTTAACCCACAAGGAGCCACCACACACCAACTCCACACTGCGGAACACACTTCCCAAGACTAAAACTTTAAACACCTTATGCAAACTTCACATGAAACTATAATTTGTTTCAGGAAGATGGAAGTGTCCAAAGCAGCATCAATATTTTTCCATCCCTGCACCACCTGGAGGAGGGGTCCGGGTGAGAGTGCTCAGACAAAAGCCTTTAAAGGTAGCAAGATACAATAAAAGCGAACTTCATCGCCTTCACAGAGCAAGACAAACAGAAGTCTGAAAGGTACCAGAAGGATTTTGCGCTCATCCTCGCTGGTCTCTGCCTTCATATGTGTGCGACTAGCCTGGGGGCTGACAGATGTCTCATAGGCAGGCACCATTGGTGAACCTGACCGATCCAGTGACAGGTTAGTGATGCTGGCTGATCTGTAGAGGAAGAGAGAAGAATTGAAGTGTAAGTGTTCATTGTGTCATGCTTCACCACAGCAGGCATTGATCTTGTAGCATGCTAAAAAGGAACTCAAGCCTGTGACATTGTTCACTCTCCTCAGTACAGACGTACTGCTTAAAGCTTCCTCTCCTGTCAATAGAGGAAAGGATCCCTAGGGAGCAAGTGTATTGCTTTGGAACATCTAAGTTAAACATAAACTTTTGTAAAGCTCTTTGTAGGAAGCAGTTAGAACTAAGTTTAGGCACGGCAATTCATATATGTCTGCATTTAAATACACTGGGGAAGGGATGGGATGCTGGGTAATCAGAAGCTCCAGCAGTTTGAAGGCAAGATGCCAGCAAGGGCAGACAGCACCAGGATCCCTGTAACAGGGCACTGAGATTCCCCCTGTCCTTGACCCATTTAGAATTCCTTCTCCTCAGCTCTCCGAAATACATGGCTGACAGCTTTCAGAGTCTGGAAGTTCAAGCATCTGCTCCCCAGGGTGGCTAAACTGTCTGCTGAAGCTGGAGGTCACTCCAGCTGGCAATTTTCCTTGTACTGCGATATGGAGCATCCACCTGATCTCAACCCAGCTGTTAGGAAATCTTGGCTATGCACTCCAGTACAAGCACACCATTTTGCAATAATCATTGCAAAGCTACAAATGCAAATACAAGTTCCAGATACCCTCTGCTCCAATATGCCACAACTAGACTAAGCCTCTGAATAACCAGAGTCCAACTTCCCATCACATAGCAGCAAAAAGCATGCCGTGTAAGCTATTCCTGCTAACAGCGCTCTAAGGAGTGAGGATGGAAAATGCTTCTGCACAGAGCAACGGGGAAGCTCAAAATGCCAATGCTGAACTGACTCAAGAGGCTTGCAGCAGTCTCAGTGATGACAACTGTTGCCAGCCTCTAGTCTTTGGAATAAAACTCAGATAACTTCACAGAGCTTGCTAACTGGCTAACAGACACTGATTTTCTCAATGGATGATATGGTTGAGCCTAGGCACGAAATAGCAATGCCACCCTATTTCAGCCTTTGTACTGCAAGGAAGTAGGCACTGAAAGTACAAGTCTCAAAATCACTGCTTTTTCTTCCTCTGTCTCTTGAGGAGGAATACTGGGCTGATAAAGGGCTTTAGTTACGACCTTTTTAGTCATTTATACAGAATCACAGGAAACTATGTTGGCACTACATCCATATACATCTAAGGGTGATAAGCAAAAACTTTCTGTCATAGTCAGGCATTCAAGGCAGGCTAAAACTCTGCCAGTCTTCAGATGCTCTCAAGTTAAACAAAGTTAGAACTGGCAGAGTTATACAGCTTAACAGAAAGCATTCTTATTTGGAAGATGAGACTGACATCAAAGTCCATCATTAAGCACTCCTCTCTGTTGTTTTGCAACAGCTACTTTAACTGTGCCACCTACCTGTAAGCAGCAGGGATTTTTAATTTGTGTAAAAGGGCATTAAGCAAGAGTTAGAACAGTCAGATTTCATATCTGTGTCTTTATCATCACCAGTTACACCTCTGACTTTATTGTATTTATCTTTTCTAAAAACAGAGGGGGAGATTTTGCAATGAAAATCCCTGTCCTTTAGAAGGACCTGCAAAGGAGAAGTTCAAATCCCTCTGCTTGCAACATTTGACTGTTGTGCTGTTTTTTTCCCATAAATAATCAGTCTGAGAAAAAAACAACACATATCCCCCCCCCCCCCCCCCCCAGGGAAAACAAGTAATACTAAGTAACTTCTGATACCTGCATCTAAATGCACTCAACCTGCATCTTTTTTGCTTCACCTCATCTAGAAAGAGGCATGGTCAAGCTTGCCTCAAAGAAACATCTACAGCTGCTTTGAGAAGATCTCAAGGCTAGCATTGCTTAGCCCAAAGCCAATAGCTTTGTTTCCACAGTTTCAGAATTTTGACAGAGATAGGTTATACCTCATCATTACTTCTCAAACGTGAGTCCAGACAGGTAAGTACTATGGTGAGGCCATGAATAGTCAGAGTTACATTTTAACTTGAATGAGCAGTTGGGCCTGCCAGGTCCAGCTTGGAACCCTCCAACTACTGCATGTGTGAGCAAACAGCAAAAGCCTTTTAAAATAGACAATGGGAAGCAAGAGAGCATCATCAAGGTTTCAGACATTTCTTGATGTCACTGCAGTTATTTAGCATTAAACTTTTAACTCTGGACTCCTTGCCATGTTTGCTCAGAATTGATTTTTGGTACTGGCTTAATTCACCAGTATTTTACTTCCCCTAGGTGAGATGTTTGGTTCTCCAGCTGTACAGTCAGCGTGCATCTCCTCCAAACCATCCCCATCACACAGAAGATAAAGACTCCAAGCAGTCCATTCCCTGAAAGGCACACCCAGTATCCTTCTCAGCTGAGTTCCCTAGTCTTTGTTGGTCCTGCCAGATCCCTCCGAATTACTAAACATTCTGCATTCCTGTAACACCAATGCAAAGAACTCTCTGAATGTCTCCTAACTCCAACATTGAAATTTGGATTATCTTTGCTCTGTTCCTCGTATCCTTGCCTCACCTTTATTTCCCCAATTTAACCATAATGGAAGGATGTAACCAGAACCATAGCAGAAGCACTGTGAAGTGGAAATTACTTGTTCTTCTAATACCAGCCTATTTAGTGGGATTAAGCTCAAGCATTCACAACTTACACTACAGCTCTCATTAACATTTCCAAGTTCATTCCAGCACTCTTGCATAAAGAGCTAAGATGGGATTTTAGCCTAAGAAAGCCTGGTAACTTAAACGAGATTATTCTTAATGGAAGAGCAGAGGGAGCAGATGGGGGGAGGGGAACCCACAAAACAAACAAACAAAAACAACACTTCTGCTCCTCCATGACCTCAGTCTTTGCCTCCCATTACCAAGACTCTGTTACTCCCTTTTCTTCAGCTTCCTCAGAACTCTGCCTTTCTTAGCCACCTCTTTCCTTTTCTGTCCTCTTCACCACCACCTCTATTTGCCTGACTCAGCAGCAAACTACAGGTTCCTCAAAAGTAGTACATTTATTAATATGAATATGTACATAAATGGTCTTTCCTTACCATTACATACGGGTAACAGGGTGTCCCATTTTACACATGAAACAGCATGCTCAGTAAAAACAAGACCCAAAATACAGGCTTTACAGTGAAGAGCGTGCTAGGTGTGCATCCAGAACAGAAAATACTCAGACATCACTAGTTTACCTGTTCCTAGCTGGTGACTTCCCTGCATCCTCCTGCACAGACCCGAGGCGTGCTGACAACGTGGTAGTTGAAGAGTCTGGGTGAATCAAACTGCAAGGAAAAGAAGCGTGTTACAGATGTTTGAGAGATTTGCCACAGGCAGCAGCATCAGAACAGCTGGAATTAAAATACAGTTAATTATAACATTACCTCTCATTCACACCCATGACTGTTAAATCAATGAGGGAATAGGGAAATCTTTCCCCATCTGTAGGCCAATGATATCTGGACGACAGTGCTCAAGTCTTGTCCTTTCAGACCCAAGTCTTGGACAATACAGCCTCTTCCCACTTCTTGTGTTATCCTGCCTTCCCACCCTCTTCTCCTATATCCCTTTCTTACACATCCTCCTTCCTTACAGGTTGCTATTACTTGCTTTGGAGGTAGAGGCATTGCCCTCATCTCCCCAACACATCATCTTTGCAATCCAAGCAATGCTATCTATAGCTATTGTTAGACAGCTTTTATCAAGATAGCCTGACAACCTTCTATAATTGTTTAACCTAGAATCATAGAATTGTTTAGGTTGGAAAGGACCTTTAAGATCATCAAGTCCAACCACTAGCCTAGCAGTGCCAAGTCCACCACTAAACCATGTCCCTAAGCACCACATCTACCCGTCTTTTAAATACCTCCAGGGATGGGGACTCAACCACTTCCCTGGGCAGTCTCTTCCAGTACCTGACTACCATTTCAGTGAAGAAATTTTTCCTAATATCCAACCTAAACCTCCCCTGCTGTAACTTGAGGCCATTTCCTCATCCTATCGCTTGTTACTTGGGAGAAGAGACCAACCCCCACCTCGCTACAACCTCCTTTCAGGTAGTTCTAGAGAGCAATAAGGTCTCCCCTCAGCCTCCTTTTCTCCAGACTAAACAACCCCAGTTCCCTCAGCTGCTCCTCATAAAACTTGTGCTCCAGACCCTTCACCAGCTTCGTTGCCCTTCTCTGGACACACTCCAGCACCTCAATGTCCTTCTTGAAGGGAGGGGTCCAACACTGAACACAGCAGTCAAGGTGCAGCCTCACCAGTGCCAAGTACAAGGGGACGATCACTTCCCTGGTCCTGCTGGCCACACTATTTCTGATGAAAGCCAGGATGCTATTGGCCTTCTTGTCCACCTGGGCACACTGCTGGCTCATATTCAGCCGGCTGTCAACCAAAACCTGATCACTATCACCTTTGCCATCCTTTTCCTTCAGCCCCAGGAGGAAGGAGAGCAGATGTTCGTACCCATCAATGTAAATTCCTACTGGCAAAAAAAAAAAATGTATCAGATATAAGCCACTACACTCCAACTGATACAGCCATACTGGCTGTGCTCTGGGATGTAGACATGTTACTAGCACAACAAATGCTCTTCGTGAGAAAATATACACAATACAACTTTGCCTGAGTAGCTGTACTTGCCTAGAGTACACCACTCCTTCACTATTAAAGGACACGGCCCTTCAAGTCAGTTAAAGCAGGAGCCCATGCCTCTATGTTCCAACTGCTCAAAGAGCAGAGCAACGTCAGACACGATAATACAGCATCACTCCCCTAAATGCTTTACGCACTGTTCTGCAGCATATGACAGCAGGAGAAGCAAGAGCCTTATCTCAGGTGTGTTATTTTGGGAAGAGACTCAACTCCCAAGTTTTCTCCTGAAGCAAACTACTTCTCACACCTATTGGGAAAAAAAACCAAAACAACAGCAACAACAAAACAACACCTTTGTTTCCATCATGAAGCTGCAAGTTGCCACTTTCCACTGCAGTGCCGTTGAAGTTCAATGTCTTGAGTTTAAATCTCTGAAGGTCAATCAGGAACTTACCAAATGCAGTACTAAAAAAAGCACTGTAGGCCACTGCAAAGTTTTACATTTTAAGAGCAACAAGCACTGAAGAAAATTTTTACCCTCCTAAAGCAATAATAAACTACCTAATCTCAATCTCTCTCCCTCACACACACAAAAGCAGTCCATGTTTACTCAGTGCCTCCCAACAAGACTAAGTGTTCTAGAATAGAAAGAGTTATCAGCCTTTCAAGAATCAGCAGTATTTTCCTCAAGTGCTACAAGCTGCCCAAAATAAAGATATAAATACTTTCTTTACATGTTCACGTCTACAAGCTGTTGAATTGCCGCAATAAAGATAGCAATAACACATCAGAAGACAGAACTAATGATACCTTCTATTATTTTGTACACCTGAAAAGAAGCATTCCGAGCGCACATACTTATTCCCTAATTCAAAATTTGGTCATATTTATCCCAAGCATTGCAACATTACTGCTTAAGATGACCATGACATTAAACCAGAAGTACTTTATTTAGGCCTAAAGCTGATTATTTAATTGCTCCCATATAGGAGCACCATACTCTGAAAAGCAACATGCAAAGCAAGAGTCAGGGTATTTCTGAAGACAGCTGTTTTTGAGGTTTTTCTTTTAATACTATCAGAACCACTAGAAGAGTTCTGCTGAGAGAGGCACATGTCACTAACACTACCCCTCAGTTAAAGAAAGGCTCTGACTCAAGACCTCCTCAGTAGTTTCACACTTGCCTGTTCTTCTGTTTTTAGGGAAATGAGCACAAATACCACATCTGATTATTTCTTCCTGCCCCCACATTAAATTAAATCAAGGTCCTCAGAAATTAACTTGCATACCACTTCAGAAGTACAATGTTCTGTTGTTCATCTTCTAAAAATAAAGATCCCCTCATTCGACAGCAATAAGAAGAAATATACTTTGAAAGGAGATCAGAGAACCTTTACAGCTGTCCTTTCAATCCCACTTCAGTTGAAACAGGTGGTTACTTCCACCATTTCACTCTTATTTACACAGAGAGCATCTCTTATATTCTTTTTTCCAATCCAAAACCTGATAGGTAAAGCATCAGTGTTACATTGACTTGCTTTTTGATACATTACTAGTTAGAAGGGATGGGTTTTGGGTTTGTCTTTTTAAATTCTGAAGGTAAAAGCCTGCTCTGTCACTGGCATACAATCACCAATTCAACAGGCTATAGGAAGGACTGCAAATAATTTAAAACTCCACTAAAAAAGTTTCCACATTTCAACTTGAAAAGAATATCAGAAGCAAGCACAGGATTAGATTCTTTTTACAGGAGATATACTTCTAAGTTTCATAGATGGAAACCACCAGCTTTTGTCTAGGCATGTGTCAGCCTGAAAACACAGTTAAGATTCTGAGCCCAGCCTGAAGTCATTCACTTTACCTTTGCCAGGTTAGATCCTCCTCCAGAAAGATGTTGCGGCTAGCTTTACGGCTCCCAACTGGCGTGCGTGGCTCACCAGGATCCAGCACTGATACAGAACACGCAGAATCTGACAGAGCGTTTAAGTCTTCCCCAATGGAGTTACTGTCTGTGGAGTGTGCGTAGCTTAAGGCTATTTTGCGGCAGTAAGTGCAGGCTCGGAGATCCCCTACGGAAAGGGGAACCAGAGAGTGTAAGTGAACAGGAACAAATAGTACTCTGTTCCTACAGGATCAGAGGCATGTAGTGGTAGGAAAAGAAGGATTTCGTGTTTCAAAACCTCTTTGCATGTTGAAGTCTAGTTCTCATATTCCCTTACAGAGCAAAACCCTGGATAATTATACACTCAGGGAATTTCTCCAAGTCAAATGATGCATAACACATGAACGGTAAGAGAGGGAAAGGTTGCAGGGGCAGGGAGAGAGAGCACTGAAAATCATGGTACACTGAAATCATGGTACAACAGTAGCCAGTAGACAGGACATACCAGCTGATGTCTGGAAATCATTATCTACATCAGGAGATGTCTAGAGTTTGGTAACTGGTATTTGAAAGAGTTTCCCTCACCCTCAATTAGAACATGTGGCTCATTGCTTTTTAAAACTACCATTACTAAGAGCAGCTTTTACTTGAGTACACTTTTTGTACTCAACATCCTCATTAAATAGTGGCCATATTTGTTTTGTCATCATGGACATAGTGTTCGTAAAAATAAGCAGGCATGGCATAATCCACCATTGTGCATGAAGAAATTGGTAGAATTAGGTCCTGTGATTCTTTTTGCTTATTTCTAAGCCCACTAGAGACCTGTACAGCATTCTCTAGCAGGTGCCAGAATCTCAAATGCAGTAGTCCAAACAGAGCTGAGCACACAGAGAACGTTCTGCTTCTCAACAGATAAACCCTACCTGTGTAGCCCATGAATTTTCCAGGGATTTCCTGATTGCAGCATCGACTACAGAAGATCTGCCCACAAAGTCGACAGTGGTGCCTCCGCCGGAAGGTGGTGAATTTCTCACTGCAGTCATAGCATTCTTTGCACTGGCTGTCAGGCATCCAGTACTGCTTCAAGTCACTGTCCTACAAGGGAAGGCAGCAAAGAAAAACTTTTTTGTAAATAAAAAAGCATGTTTACATTCATGATTGCTTTGTAGACTGTGCACATGAAAAGGACAATTTGATATATTCATATATGTGTGTGTGTGCACACTCTTGCGTGTAAGTACAGACATGCACAGAAAGGATTTTTCATGGGGTTTTATAGGGAGCCGGAAGGCTGAGAGAGTTCTTAACCCTCAGAGTACATCTAGTAAGCCTTTGCCTTCTTGACCCAAGATGGAAGCAAAGCAGATAAAAACTATCATGAGCTGTAGATAAAGGTCAAGAAGAAACAAACATATGAAGTACTGATTGTTCTTCCCTCTCATTTGCCCCTAGCACATAACAGGCCCTCAACTAGCACAGTTTAAAAAAACAAACAAACACACACACACCAAAAAACAAAACCCACACGTTAGTTGAAACTGTTATCCAGGGGTAAATCAAGTTACCAGGAATTATCAGTGCAGGAAGATCATTTCAACAGCTAATACTGGGATGTACTTTGAAAGGATTATAGATACATGTAAAAAGTTTTGTTGTATGATCAAATTCTTCAAAACCTCAGTAAACAGTTGTAAAAGCCTGTGTCCCGGACTGATGTTCTTTCAAAACTCCAGGCTAACTGCTTTGTGACGACAACTGTGGAATACACATCCAGCAGATAACAACATATACCGATTTACAGCATGGGTGCAGCCACAGGAATTTTTGTCTTGTTTTTAAGACTTGAAAACAAAGAGTTAAAACTTCCATTTGGTGTTGTAGCTATAAACAGAGCAAGACAAATATCTCAATTATGATTCTGAGCACATCAGCTACAATTACCATGGCTGGAGACAACTGCTAATGGTCACATGACAGCTCTGACTGTGAAACACTCTTTGCTAAAGTTCAATTCTGGCACTAAGCTTTTTCAGAGGGATTGAATACTCTGGGTTTTTCTTAGGAAGAGAAAGTGCTGCAAGACTTTTCTCAAAACAACCTGAGAAGAGAGTAACCACAGAGAAGAAAGGTGATCTGTACTCTGATTTTCACATAATCAAAAAAAAGCATACCCTGAATTGAGGTTTATTTTTGCATGTTCACAAAGTGAAGTTTGACATAGCTGCTAGACCAATTTTGAGACCAAAACAGCTATGATCAACATGACAACAATTCCATGCTGTCCTCACCCAAGAAAACTCATACAGAAAGAGGTCGAAGACTGCTCAAGGCAGTCTAGTGTTCAAGAGAGTCTAGAAATTTTTAAGATGAACACCAAGCTTCAAGCAGGGAAAGCTGCTGTGAAGAGCTCTGCCAAGGAACTGCTGCAAAGCTGCAGGCAATGCCGATTAACGTGTTTTGCTGCGGCTCTGCATGATAAGCCAAGTCTCTGGGTCTGCCACATAGAGAGTGGCTGTTCCAAGCAGCAGTGCCTCCGCCCACCATCTCTCCCACATTGCCTCTGCCCCACTTGCACATGACTGGGTGTTTAGAAACACAGCCATTGCTGGTGACACCTTCCAGCTCTCTGCCTTGTTCATGTCAGAGCCAACACTCAGGACAAGAACAGCCTACAAGGAAGGGTTCAGCACAGAAGTCTGGCCTCCGTTAGCAGCAGAGGTTGATTAGAGCAGTACATTCCAGGATCTGACACACGCTTTCTACAACAGTAAAGTGGCCTCCTGTAGAGACAGACCAGCCTGGAGTGACTCAAGCAAGACATAGCTGCAGTCAAGGGCAGCGATGCATTACCATTTGTACAGAAGTCAGCATGCTGACAACTAACGTACCGCTTTCAGAGAAAAATCTAGACGTACTAATTTACTGCTGCATCCTGCCTGTGTGAGCACTTCTCCAATAGCTTCAAAGATGTCTGAAAATCTCCAGGGCCTTCAGAACCTGCCACAAACTGAAATATTAGTAGGGGCCACACTCAACGCCCTGCTTACTGCAATGACAGGCTTTTGTTTCACCCTCAAAAATATGGCCCTTTTTACCAAAGCAAAGTTACTCTCTCAAGCAGAATAGCACTGGAAGCTGAGTGAATTTACTCAAAGTCTACCTGTAAAAGCTACCAAGCCAGAAGCCCTTTTCCTCTTCATTCAGTTTAATTAAATGTACTTTTCCTGTTCGGGTCTTGCTCCGAGACACAGCTATTTATACTGCCACTTATAAATAGTTGTGGCTCCTTTTCTCAACTAGATCCTCCTCTTAAAGGCATCATGCAACACAGCAGAGGGAGGTGAAATCAGCAAGTCAGTAGCAACCACCAGACCCTTATCCAGCTGAATCAAAACTGATTAACAGAACAAGCCTTTCAAGAAAATATTGCTGACCAATTATTACCACAGTAAGTAGCAGATTCAATTCATCCTCAGAATTCTCATTACTATTTGTGACAGTCAATGTGTTTCACCTGCGCATGGTTAGCCTTCATGGGAGAAAACCCTCAGGTAATACTAGATTAGGCAGTACAGAAGTGGGAAGAAGTCTAAAATGAGAGCATCTGGTCCAAGTTCAAGAAGCTGAGCAACTGCAACGTTTCACTCCCACAATGTGACAGATGTTTGACATGTCAAAAGTCAGCGTCAACTTAAATTGTTTCCCCTGCACACAGAAGCATTTTTGAGTTTAATCACTCATCCTTCAAACATTTGAAAAATAACCCCGTGATGTATCTAAAAATGAAGCTCAGAGAAGCCCAGTAAACAGTTCAGTTTCTAGATAGTTTGGGCCTACAAATCCCTCAGAAGAAGTACCTGGCTCTTCCCCTCCATGATTTCTTTGAGGCGCTTTAAAACGGTGCTGAGGCTTCTTAACTGAACTGCTGTTCGAGGATCATGACCTCCAAGAGGCGGTTCTACTTTCCTTCGATTGTCTGGAAGGGAAGAGAGAGTAGTATTCATTTCTTCCATGATACATCAACATTCACATCACAACACAAAACCCCATTAGAGGGAGAAATGTTCACATATGTAAGCACTTTACAAAGTTACAGGGTGTATCACTTCTTGCCCTTGCACTCTTCTCCCCCAAAAGGAGCTTCTGATGCCACATAGCTTGCTTTGACTGACATTTTAAATACCATCCTCTGTGTTTACAAGAACCAATTTAAGTTCTCAGAGAATGAAAACTTCTTTTAAAGAAGTGATTTTCAACCTACTATATGAACCTTGTAATAGTCTTTTAGAAAGCACTGAAGTCTCATTTTAAAATGCCCTCAAGGATATTAATACTTACAAAATAATTGCAACAATATTCACATTCATTCTAGGACTGGTGTAACTCAATGCCTTAACCTGAACTTATTTATAAATGACTACAGCAAGTCTCTATAGCAAAGAGACTCCTGAATAAAAAGGTAATGCAGTTAATTTCTTTCCTATAAAACACTAGATTACTTTGAAGCACTGCTGTACGAGTTACAAATAGGATCCTTCTCTCCAGAAGGATCTGCAAACACAGTGCTGTATTTACCTGGATGATTAAACATTTTCAGAGTCGCTTTTCTGCATCAACAACTTTTCTGAACAGTTTAAAGTTCCTTACCAGCTTCGCTGCTCTCCATCTGACTAGCATTTTATTTTGATTCCTCCTAGTACACGAAGAACAGACATGGCTGCTTTCTGTTTACTGCTTTAGATATCACTGATGTCAGCAGGAATGCTGACAGCACTAGCAGAAGCGCGTTAACTGTTGCCGTGCAGTAACAACTAGGCTATTCCTTTGCGTGCAGCAGATCAAAACCCTTAGAGTAATGTGATTAAAACTGTGGGATTCCATGACTCCTCTTCAGGTTCTTAGTAGACATTTTTAGTTAATCAACCCACATATAACTGCCTAATGACCTATGTACAACAAAGAATCCATAACCAGAGATGATTTTGAAGAGACTCTACAGTGCTTAAACCGAGTTCTATGGCTAGCCACTTGGAATTTATTTTTTTTAAAAAAATCAAACAAATATACTTTTGGACAGTACCTAGTTGAGTATTTTAGGGTGATTAAATGGACTTTAATATTTCAAGAAAACATTGATAATACCATAGAAACCTTTGCCTCCTCCTTACTTCTCTCACAAGATCTACGCTGCATTTACTTCCTGGATTTCCTGCTGTAACTTCTGAATTCAAGAATATCTTCTTTCCAGGAATGTTGCTTTCAATTCAAAAAACTACTATCAGGCCTCCTGCCTAACTAGCTACAAATCTTGTCAGGCAAGTGATTCCCAAAGTATGAACATACACAGCACTGAGGAAACGCCACGGGTAACTCCACACTGGTTCTCTTGTTAGTTAAATGTGCTTTTCTGTGTTACATAAAAGAATGTCAAAAGGATATCATCTACATAAGAAAAAGCATGCCATCAGCAGTAGGAGCACATGGCTAACCTGTTTATACTAGAGAAGTTGATCAATTCTCACATTAAAATTCAATTGGCTCTCTTCCTTTTCAACTATGTGATTTCTCCCTTTCTGAGGGAAAACACACTGTATAGCAAGAATGTAAGAAGTCATTGTTCCTGCAGTACAGGACACACTGTGTCTATAACACCATCCTTGTAAAAGAATTCACGTGTATCTTAGGTTAACTCTTACTCCCGATCCAAATTCAATTACTATAAATACCACAACCATTTTCTCAGTTAAAGCACTCACGATTTACAGATGTATATGTTTTCAGTATTGTAACCATATTTCCTTATTTCACCATTAAATCTGCAAAACTCATGTTCCCTTCCACAAACACGGAAACTATGAGAGTATTTTTCCTGCTTTGCCTACATCATCATCCCAACTGCCATCAGTTGCACTTCTGAAGAGATTTCACATCTTTTTTTGATTTGACCCCAAGAGGGCTGACCACACTTACACATCTAAGTAGCAGTAAGCCTTTTTAGTGCTCCTGAAGCAACAAACTCAGTATTTGCTACTAAAAAAAAAAACAAAAAAACCACAAACCAAACAACAAACAAAACCCAATAAAAAAAACCACACATACAAAAAGCCACACACCCCACCAGCCACAATTAAAATTACACACAACAAATCGGGTTTTTAAAATAAAATTAAACTTTATTTAAGTGTTATTTAATCTGTTATGACAATCAGATCAGGTCCACAAACTTTTGCTTGTCATTGTCCAATCAGCACAAAAACAACTGCAGGAAGTAAAGACAGCTTCCTCATGGTTTTGATATATATACAGTCCTTATACTTTCTCAGTCCACAACTCTACCATATCTTCATTCATTTATTCTTCTTCCCTAGCGAAACACTCATACAAGACAGTCATTTTTTCACTTGATATCATTTTGTATTTAACAAACAAAAGCCAGCTGCATCTCAGCCCTTCAACGTAACACACCAACATGAGTGTGGAACATACCTTTTCAGGACTACCAGTTTATGCAGCAATTGTGTTTTTCCTATCCATTCTCATCTACATATTCACTGAACAAAACCTCAGTATACCAAAGGAACCCCATCTAGATTTCCAATTTGACTTATTTCTAATTTATTTATCCTTCTTAAGCTAAAAATTAGTTCCTACAGCTAAAAAAAAAAAAGTCCTCATATTTCAACAGTAACCCTCATCCTTCCTATATGTATTCATGGCTGCTGATCCTTGGCAAAACCTATACATCTTCTGAAATAGCCTATGTTTTTCTCCTCTTTTTCCTACTCTCCCCACCTGAAGCGTGATCACTGGGAAGGAACCTGCAATACCATTCCAGCTATGATTACCTACTCAGTACACTCTTCTGAGTTCAGCCCACAGAGAGATTTGCTCAGGAAGTCATGCAATTGTTCTGCATCCTCAGTTACTGAATCCCTGAAATATATTTTTCTGGAGTTTCTTTCATGACCCTGTGTATTTTAGCATTCATTTTACAGTGAATGACAAGTCAAGAACACTATGAGAACTACTTTGTTGCAACTTAACTGCTAGTTTCAGTTCACAGGAAGACAGCTGACCATACCCTAACACAAGAGGTACAACAGAGAGCTTCACACAGTTTCAACAATAAACAAATACACCCACCAGGGATACCACAGTTTTGCTAATACAAATCAAAATGAACTGCTTTCTAGTTATTCATTGTCAAAGCATATAATTTCATATTCAAGTTCACCATCACAGTTCAAACATTGCATCTTCCTCAAGTCACTGCCATACAAAGTACTGACATGAAAAGTATGAAAGCTGTCCTTAACTTCATTTTACAACATGCATTTTCATTTTCCAAAGCCTTTTCCAACAGAAAAGATGCTCTGGTAATGTGTCACGTTCTTTATGAGTCCTAGTAACCACCACACACTCTCCTCAGGCCTTCCTCCCCCTCCTATGATTGTTGGCCTTTCCTCACTCCTCCTAAGCTCCTTCCCCATTCCCTATTACTGCCAGTCTGTTAAAATTGTCTAGCATTAACAGCATTATCCTGCCTGACAGGGTAACAAGCTAGAAGTGCTTTTACTACCAATGCTCCCTCTCCAATTGGTCAGCATTTCTAGTTCTCCTTAAACTGGATTTGCAAGCTGTGACATTATCTCAGTACAAGACTATTTTGGTTCAGTCCAGCACCTCAAAAGCACTCAGCTGACAGCACACACAGACACATGCAGTCCAGTACAACCAGCTGGGTCCACTGTCTCTGCAGAATTGACACCAGCTCCCCAGCACCCTACTCCAGCACATGAGGATGCAACAGATCACCCAAGAGGGAGGCCACAGAAGTCAATGCAGAGCGTCAGCACTGGTTCTCCAGCTGTACAACCCACAAAGCATCTCTGACATAAGCCACGCATTCAGCAGCTTCTCCTATTTTCACAAAAGCACCAATAAGGTGCTATTATAACATTTTCACGTAAGCAGTCCTGAAGGGAAGCACACAACTGAAATCCTACATATCTGATGCTAGACAGTTTCCTTCAAAAGCCACCATCCCTCCATCTTGTTCTGCGTTTACAGTTGTCAGCCAGCATGGTCCCTCAGCAATGAGAATATCTGCTGTGCAGACAGTGCAAGCTAATGGACAGATGACGGATGGGAGTCAGCATCTTCAGGAGCTATTTCATTCCATCACTGTTTAGAGGCATCAGCAGCCTTTTATTTATTTACTCCTTTCAGTTTGCTTAAGCTTGGCATGTTATTTAAACTCAAGTAGGCTAGAGAGACCTTTGTTGAAGAACTTAAACGCGTCTTCCTGCCTACACTTGCCAATGTTATGAAGTGTGAGAGTAATGACCAAGCCTAGAGAGACATTTACAGGCCTACAGATATGAGGTTGCAAGAAAACTCAACTAGATTAGACACCTAACTGTCACTGAACTGAGTGGGTGAAGTGACGTACCAATCTAGGTGTTTATGTAAATCACATCACTCCTTTTCATACTTTTCATTCTTTAGATATGAGAATAATTTGTAAGATTTTTTTATGCAGCCTAGCATCAGCTGCAATGGCAGAAGTAAAATTCTTCTCTGCTCAATGTTCAGAAATCCTCAAAGACCTAATTATTCAGCACCTTTTAAGACAAAAGAAGGCCTGAAAATTAATTTTCTGAAGTTTGCTTCAAAAAAGCAATGCCTGATTTTTGCAGAGGGAAGATGCAAGTATTTTTCCCCTCTTCAAATACAGTGAGATGACCTGAAAAACTCCCCTGAAACCTCTTCACCAATCCAGTACACTTTCATTTGGATTACACAGAGTTCATGTTTGTTACAATACCAAGGTTATTTGGGGGAAGATACTCAACAGTGAGTCAGGCCACTTAGCACCCAATATCACAAAAATCTCTTCAAAAAGCCAGCAATTCCTGCTTGGTCTAACTTTACTTCTTTCCAGGCTGGTTCATCATCACATTTTTCTAAGCGTACTTTCATCCAAACCCAGGGACACGAATGGAGGTCCTGAAAAGGAGTTGGAATAATGCAGCAATGGTTTCTCCCACACACCTTAGACCAAGTCTCATTTCCCTGGCTGTCTGCTCCCAGTGGACGTCAAACAGCAAGATTATTTCTACCTTCTGAGTACCGAACAACCTACTTCACCTAAAGGTTTCTAACCTGTAATCCCCAGATAATTTCCAAGCAATTTACAAGAGGTAACTAAGAATGAAGTAAAGTAAATTGGCAAATCAGCCAAGAGCATGCTGCTGTACTTGGGGCATTTGAGAAAAAAGCTTTAAAAAAAAAAAAAAAAAACAAAAAAAAAACCCAAAAAACCACACCACACCAAACAAACCTTAATTGGTTTGTTGCAACAGGTACAACTGAATAACACAAACAGTACTAGAGGGCAAGGAGCAAAATGATGAATGTGTTCAACTAAGACAGGATGCAAATGACTTAGATTAAAATGCTAGCTATCTGTACTGGACTTTTGCCTGGTTACCAAGACTAGATATCTTTCTAAAAATCCCATACACATTAACACTGTTTAAGATCCCATTTGTTTGCACTAGGTACCGTACTCTTGGAAATACTGTCTTGCACAGGATTTTTACCCAGCTTAGCAGTTTGCTCAAGGCTATCACAAACAGCCAACAGTAACCAGGTAGAACTCAAGAGGGACCTCTGCAATCTACTTACTAGCTCTTCCAGATTTTCATAAAGCCACTACGCAGCTGGCACCTTTGAAATCACATTCAATTCCCATTCCAGCTAAAAGAGATTCAGTATGGCATCTGGCAATAGTTCCAGGCTTAGGAATAAAAAAGGTTTAGACACAAGTTCCTATTCAATTCTCCTCTAAACAGCTACAAGCCACAACCTGCATTTTTAACTCCCTTGAAGACGCAAACATCAACCCCATTCAGACTGAGCTCTAAAGTTACAGTTTGCATCTGGCTGTTAAGAAACTGAAGTCTCTCAAGACAAAGCAGAAATTTTCAGATCAAGCTTCAAGTGACTTTAAGACGTTGGATGTGTTTTAGCAGCCTCTTTTGTTCCAGATTGTTTTGTGATTGAAACAGCAGAGCCCCAACAACAGTGTCTTGCTGGAACACTAAGAAGGGTGGAGGAAACATGCTTCTGATGTTGAAGTGTGACCTCACTAACAGAAGCAGCGTAGCCTGATACCAAATCCTGCTATCCATCTAGACAGTCAACGAACCTTTGTTCACCTCCTTCCACCTCAGTCTGAAGCATCCCAGACTGGCTAGTACAACATTCCCTTGTAGCACAAAGAGCTGAAATTACCCAGGGTTGCAGATGACCTTCTTTGCAGCTCACCAGTCAGCTGTTTTTTGTAAGGAATCGGTGACCTCAGAGACTGAGCCCTGGTGGGATGCTGAGGACTGGACCAGCCACCACTCAGTGCTTGTGGATCACTCTGTCCTGCCTCTGCTCTCTCTGCCGGGGATGAAAGCCTGCCATCATCTGGAGTTGACAAAAAGCAAGAAACCAGCTGTTCAGACATGATAAAGAAAACCAGTAGTGCATGCAAAACTAAGGGTAAAAAACTCTCACAAATAGCTCATTTGGATCATGATTACACATAATAAAACACATGAATTTTTAGTCTGAAAAGTACCATACAAAACATGGAAACAGGCCATTATGTAGAGCTTCTCTGTCAAGGAAGCTATTTCAGAAATATCCCTAATGTGAAAAGTGTCTAAAAAACCAAACCTGCAAGCATGAATTATTCTTGCTATATGGAATAGCTACGCTTCATTATCAGCTTCTGCCCTGAAAGGAGTTTTTCAGTTATGTTAGAAGCCAGTACTGAGGTCATATTAAAGTTACCGCAGCCTTTAATAAACCACGCTTTTCCATCAGAGGATCAAGTATAGACAGGTTCTCATTGATTCCAGTAACATGCCCGTTTCATGTGCTGTTTCAAGGTTGTTTTCCCATTCTCTCAACACAATAGTTTGCTGACTCTAGCTACATTTGTCAGAGACAAACAAGTGAAGCCAATGTTGACCACATCTTACGTTACTTTCAAGAAATTAATAATGACAGGTGATATTCTACTATGCAAACTATTAGCAGCCATACCAAGTAATTATTTTTCATTCTGCATAAGAAGAGTCTGAACAGATCAGTTTGCTTATGCAAAAAGCTATCTTGGCCCTTTTTCCCTAGCCCAAACATTGCAGAAGTGTGCTTAGCAGAGCTGGATAATGAACAGACTAAACAACAGCAGCTGACCAGTTTGCCATCTCCAACAAAGAGACAGACAGCTTTTGCACAAAACCAAGGTGCATTCATTCACCACTCTTTGCAGTATATTTCTTTGAAACAAAAACTCACATAGTTCTTTAAGAGCTTGCCTACTGATAATATAAGTGTTTCATGATACATATAGCACAAAGGCCAAAAATCAAGTAGTACTTTTTAATATACAAAACTTTCACAACACTTCAGACCTCTTGATGGGGAACACCTAAGCCATGCAAATTAAGGTGGACTTCCTGTAAATACACTGCTTTGTTGCAGCTCGGCTGCCACAACTGAAGGTACAAGATGCACAGGAAGGTGAGGAGTGGAAGAAGTCTGGATTAAGAGCTTGCATTGGAAGGAGGGACACACATTTTGCTCATATAGGCTGGCAGAGGGTTAGTCCTGCTTTTAGCCCCAAAAATTTCATACGGGCAAAGGAAATCCAGATGTGCAGCTAAGAAGCTATAAAACACTATCTGCTAACTGGCTTGTCTCTGACCTTCATGGGCAGCCACAGATTTCTAGCTGCAAGATGCTGGCTATCTTGTCCCACAGCAAAGCTCTACTAAAAAACTCACCCAAAAGCAGGATGCAACATCCCTCACAAAAGAACTGACTCACCATCCATTTGGCCAGTTGTCTGACATTCTGCTCTTATATTCAGAGGTGTTTTTACAAGTTTATGTGGCAGCAGAGGGCATCAATAAACCAAGCAGCATGCACAATCCACAGACACACATTCCCCCAAGCACTTACCTTTGCTGAAACGGAAGAGATTTACAAAAGAGCTGTAGGCTGATTTAAAAGGAGGCTCATCCTGGTCAGGAGTCAGGGGTTTGAAGTGAGTGAGATGAGATGGACTACTAGGAGAATGAGGTAGATCACTGGTAGAGTCCAGTGTCGGAGACCGTTTGTCATCTGCGGCCATTTCACGTGCCCTGGAAAGAGTTCAGCAACATGCATTATACACAGGGTGGTAAAACGGAACATCTTCAGTCAACTGAAGAGGAGGTGTCTCATTAGATGCTAGAGAGGGGACACTCACCCCACCGACCACAGACATCTGCTATTAGCCCAGGTCAAGAGTGCCAGAGTTAGAAGCCCATGTCCCCTGCCTAGTCATTGGCAAGAGATCAGCATCTCTGCAGAGAGCAATTCAGAGCTCCTAGTTAAACAGCCAGAGCAATCAAAGTAAGTAAACAGCCACTATACTGTCTGACTCCAGTTGCTGTTTTATGGGAACTTAAATGGAGACTCTGCATGCGTATCACGAAGAAGTTTTAACTTCAGCTCAAGAGAAGAGCTGTCAATACTATGACTTCTGCAGCCCTTGTAACAAGAAAACTGAAGACAGGCACGCCTGAGCAAGCGCAAGACATACTCATTGTTTGGCCAGGTTAACTTCAGAATGAAAAACAGAATGAACCGCAAACAAAAGCAGGACTGAAAAATTAAGTTTGGTGGCACGCTGCTTCCTTCCCCTCTGCTCTACAATACAGGGCCTTGTACAAGTTACCAGGGAAGCAACCCAAACTGTGGTTTATTTGTTCTCATATCCAACACTTCCAAACTTCCTTGTTTTCAAGAGTAGCTACATTAAGGAAAAACAAACAAACAAAGAAACCCCCACATTCTATATTAGGGGAAGTCATACTTGTTAAGCCTACTTGCTGTGTACCAAAGCCTTCATACGCCCAAGAGTCATACTTTCCCACAGCCCATATTCTTTAACCTCAATACACATGTGATTTCTTCCACTTCGCCTCACTAAGCCTGCACTTCTAGCCTGCTAAGCTAAGGCGCTTACTACCTTCATCTTTGTTTAAGCAAGACTTAATGAAACATTTGACAGAGCAGGAACATGGGGAGCTGATGGAACCTACGAGTGACGTCTGACTTTTACCTGTGCCAAGGATCAAAACCCTGTATGAGCCTACTTCCTGCTTAGCAGCTGATACATGCTCCTTCATGTAATACCAGTTTCCACAACTGCTCCCTAGAACCTACAGGCATATTTTGCTGACTAGAACATTTTCTTCCAAATTCTAAGAAGCCACACTAAAAATATACATAGGCCAGAGAAAAGCCACATGGTTGACAAGTGACACTGGAAGTGCTAACAAGCTGCGTGCAGCTCCTGTGGTGAGGCTTGACCACTCCTACAACGAATGCACAAAAGATGCTATCTGCAAGTCAATCATATGACTTCGCAGTGGACTTTTGCTTGTTGCTCTGCATAGTAAGCACCTTTAGCTCAGAGTTCCTCCTCATATTCACATATCCTTAAGAAAGCAGAGAGACATCGTTCAAAGTTTCAAGAGAAACTCTGGTCAGGCTCTTTATGCAAGGTTGAGTCTTAGTCTGGAATGCTTCCGCATCCCTCTCCCCTGTAAGTCATGGTATTTTTTGCTGTTGTGCATTTCAGCAATATTATTCAAACAACAGATGGTTTAAACATGCTTCAAGACCAGAGTTCATGGAAAATGCCTTCAAGAGCATATGTTCAGGTAAATTTGGAATTGTTTCTCCAATACTTAAGGCAACTGATAACTTGCTTTTTAAATGTTGAATGTACGACAGGGCTGTGCTCCCACACACACTACCACAATAAAAATACCGTTATGAAGTCAACCAGAAGTTATGTAGGAAAACTATGTTCATCTCTCAGCAACTGGTTATAGCCTGGCAAGACAAAAAAAACAAGGAAGTCTCTGAACCTGCATACATCATATATGTGATTCTGGAAAAATAAACTTTAGCTTCAAGGGAAAAAAACACATAGTAATTGCTTCTGTGACAGCAGCACTAGCCTAATTAAAACTGATTGGAAAGAAAAGCACTGCACTTGGCATTAGCTCCAGAAACACCTGGATTTTCTGTGCTGCACAACACATTAGCTATGGGGTGTATCACCCTTTCTTAAAGTGCTTTAGTTTTCCCACTGAAAGGGAAACACTTCCCCCCCTAAGAAACAGGGAAATAGTCACTTAGGTGTATATTATGGGAAATCAGAAAGCAAGGCCCACATATCAGTCCACAGATACTGAACCAGACTACATCTTCCTCAGAATCCTTACCAAACAGCCACGGGGGATCTATCTAAAGCCACTTCAGGCTGCAACGTCTTCAGCACTCACCAGCTCACCGCGGGTAAAACACGGAGCGCAAGTGTGACGCTGCGCACGCGGCCGGCGGTTACACCCAGCGCGCCGCGGCGACCGCCTGCGCCCCGCAAAACGGACCACGACCAGAGGGGTCCGGGCGCTCCTCCTTACTTGGATGTTGCTCCCAGGCACCTGGGTAACGCACCCCGGGTGTAAAAGCTGAACAGCCGTATTTGAACATAACCGCATGACACACACGGAGCCGGAGCCGCGCTGACTGCGTTGCTTTCCCCTCCGTGAAGGGAACACCCCCGCCGTCCCCCGCCACACACACGCACCCGCCTGGATGGCGGACCCGGAAGATCACCCGCGACGGGACGCGACGGAAGCAGAGGAAACCTGCTCGCAGGCAGGGACCGCGCAGCGACCCCCGGGCCCGCCTAGGAGCGCCGCCGTCAGCCGCTAAAAGGGACCGGGCCGGGCCCTACAGACAGGGCTGGCGCACCCCGGGGAGCCACTACCGCGGGCCCACGCGAAGCCCAGGCAGAATCACCCGGAACCGGACGGCCTGTCCTCACCTGCTCCCCGCGAGTGCGGGTGCCGGTGCCGGGGCGCAGACCCAAGGCGGCACCGCCTCTTTTCACGCCCCCCGCCCCGCTCCCGCGCCGGCCCGCTCCCCCGCCCCGCCCCTAGCAACCCGCCGCGCTGCCCCCAGCCCTGCCCAATCGCCGGCCGATGGCAGCGCTCCTCAGCGAGGCATCGCCAATCGAGGCTCCGCGCCCATCCACCCGCCGGCAGCGGACGCTGGGGCCTCCGCCCCGCCCCGCCCCCGCGCACCGCCCGCGGCCCGGCGCCGGCCCCGCGCCGAGGGGGCTCCGCCCGGGCGGGGCAGTTGCAGGCTGCCACAGCGGCAGCCGCCGCCAGCCTGGCAGCGGAGGGAGCCCGGGGAGGCGGGTGTGGCCCCTGCGGTTCCTCCCCGCTTCCCCCGCGGCCGGGGGCGCCCTCTCCTGCCCCTCAGGGCGGGGAGCCCCGCTACTCGGGGGCCGTAGTGCCGGCATGGCTGCCTCCGCGCCAGCCAGCGTGTCCGTGCCCACCCGTGCGTACGCGTTTCCCCCGGGCTGGGCTGCGGGGCGGTTCCGCCGGGACCCGGCGCTAGGGGCAAGCCGGCCGCCCGCGCTCTCCCTGGGGCCCGCTCCAGCAGCCCGGGCACACTCGAGCCCCCTCGGCGCCCGGGCCTTCGTGCCCGCCAGCGCCACCGGCTTCCATGTGGCGACGCAGGCCACTTACTGCGGCTGTCTCGGGGGAGCGCGGAAAAGGCCCGGCTCGGCGGGCAGGCCACCGCGCTGAGGGCTGCTCGGCCCGGCGGAACGGCCGCGGCGCGTTACGTGCTGCCGCGGCCTCCTTACAAGGAGGCATCGGCGCGCAAAACCCGGCGGGGCGGGCACCGCCACGGACCGGCCGGAGAGCCACGGCGCTAGCGGGCCCTGGGGCCCGCGGGCCACGGCCGAGCAGCCGCTCCCCGAGCCCGCCCCCGCTCCCGCCCCGCCCCGCCGCCGGGAGGAGGGGCCGGCGGGGGCCGGCAGGGGGCGCCGCGGCGGCGGGACCGGGCGGTGGCGGGGGCGCGGCCCCATAAAAGGCCCCGCGCACGGCCGGGCCCCGCATCGCCGTGAGAGCCGGACCAGCACCGCCTGCAGGTAACGGGGCTCGGCGCCCCGGGGCTCCGCGGCGGGGCGGGATGGGGCCGCACCGCACTGTGCCGCACCGCACGGCAGCGTGAGGAGCCGCGCCCTTTGTCCTTCCCCTCCTGGGCGCGGCGTCCCCTGCCCTGCAGAGGGGCCCCGAGAGGGTGGTTTTGTGTGTTAAGGACTTTTTTTTTTCTGGCGGTTGGGGGCGGGAGCTCCGCGGCAGGCTGCCCGCCCGGCACCCTCTCCCGCCGCAGGTATCGCTGAAGACGCCCTGGGTGCTGAGGGGGCGATTGCACCGCGGACTCGGTCTCCCCGGCCTGGGACCGGGCTTTCTCGCCTTGCAGTCCAGATCTACCTTAAGAGTCGGTAGCGTCACCTAATGCCGGTGGCGCTTAGGGCCCCTCGCCCAGCCCGGGGCCGCCCTCCTCGGCCGGGGGCAGCGCCCCCGCTGGCCGCCCTGCGGGCCGGGCCCGGCAGCGCCCTGCCCAGGTGGTGCCGGTGCCTGGGTTTCGGCCTCAGTTGTGGCACCGGCTGCAGCCCGCGGCCTGGTTCGCAAATTCTACCTGTGCCAGAAGAGCCGGCCTGCACGGCGTTGTCGGGGCAGGCTGCGTGCGTGGATGGCGGGCAGTGCAGCCGAAAAACAAGTGCAGGCAAGATCTCGGTTAGTGACAACGATCTGCACTGCTCTCCCTGGGAGCAATGCCTGATCCAAAGAGATCTTTTGTAAACCTGAATTAAGGATTTGTTGCAATAGTTAATTATTGACTGTAGGCCCTGAGTCCTTCCCAAGCACCAAGGAGTATTTGGAAATTCACAAAATTTCTTCGAAGCTGCCTTGGCTAAATGCCTGGGTTAGATGCATTTGAAGAAGGGTTGCTGTAGGAGAAAGACCTTGCTGACTTTTGGCAGTTCTGGAGAGTATAAAATCAAAGGGGAAGAGTAACAGAAAGAGTTGAACTCTAGGGAGTGCATGCTCTCTAGAGGAACCTCTTGGCGTGTTGACTCTGGCGCACAGAAGAGGAATGCTACTGCAGTACTGGCCCTGTACGTAGAGAACCTGGGGACATCAGTGTTTGAGGAGGGGAAGAGTGCTGGGGCCATGGTCAGATAAACATGTAGGGTGCTGTCAGAGTTGCTTAAGAAGCTACTGTTTCCACATATCAGTGGAGAGGTAGCTCAGTGGAGGTGCGTCTCACATACCTTTGTGTTCCCCTTGTGACCACAGCACCGTATAGGTCTGCAGCCAGCTTTGCAAAACCTATTGCTATGACTGACATAGTCTCATTTGTCTTATTTAAGTAGGGACCCAACCACAAAACAAGTGATGGTGGGTAGGTGTCTGTGTACATTTTGGCTTAAATGAATCAGACTGTTTCTCAGATTGTATAAGTGCCAAAAGCAAAACTGAAGTCTCCTGAGTAGTACTCCTGTGCCTAGACCACGGGAGTGTGATACAGTCCTTATTTAGATACTCACAATTGAAAATTGGGCCCAAAATACTTGCATGAATAAACTGAGTTTAGACAGAGTGTGGTCATGTGAAGTGAAAGTGTTCCATGAGGACTAGAGAGGTCTCATAAGCCAAGATGCTATCTTTCTTTGGGATAGGAGTGCTTTGGACTACTTAATTTTTCAAGTTTAGGTGCTCATAGTAAATAGAGTCTTTGTAGCTCACAACCTTATTTTTCTTTTTTTAATTATTTTTGCTCTTTAAAAAGTCTGGAAAAGCTTGATGGAGTAGCTAGAACATAGCTTAGAAAGCTGATTCTTTTCCCAGACTAAAAATGTTTAATGGACTGGATTTTGGAAATACAGCGCAAGTTAGTTTAATTAAAAAAAAAAAAAATATTGAACCAGAGAGCGGTCTCCACACGTGCTTGTAACCTGGGGCCCTTGAGTGGCAAACCTCACACCTCTGAATAACTCCATCTAGATGAACAGACTCTCTGTACAGTCATGGACCTCTGTGTCTGTGAGACTGCAAACTCAGGCATGAGGGCTTGGTATCTGACTGTAGTATTCTAACAGCTCCATACAAGAATGGGTCTGTCTTAGGAGGAGGAACTTGCCAAGTCATAGCTCTTGCATAATTGGAGCTAAGAACCGGGAAACTGTGGCTGTTAGAAAGCAGGGCACTGTGTTAGAAGAGTAGTTCAGTGGCTTGTGGGGTTGTTTTTTGTTAAGTAACGAAGTGCAAATAGAAGGGCAGAGTTCATGTTTATTTTTTGAGGCTTTGTAAACAAGTATCTTGGGAAACCTATGTTCCATACAGAAAACAAATCTGTCCAGTATTTATTTTAACAGCAGAAATAAAGCTTGCCGGGAGAAAGTACTCTTGATGTGGCCCTTGGATTTCTGTATCTGTTTCCGTCCTTCCTGGGGAAGGAAGCTAATAAAGAAGCTGACAATGTATTAATCTTAATAGTGCCAGCAGTATGAGCTGACATTAAAATAATGCCCATTAACCCCTGTTTTTCAGAAAAAGAGGGAGAAACAGGCAACTGGACTAGAACTCATGAAATCTAAAAATAAACAGTGCTCATCTATTTCTGTGGAGTTTGGGGAAGAGTGTGGTCATGCTTTCAAATTCCTTTGTATAACCATAATTAAAGCTTATGCCCTTAGAACACACAGCCTTAAATCTCAGATATTAACCTTTACTTTTATCCTTGGATAGATCTCCCTAGGAGCTGGGGCTTTAAGAAAAATACCAGTTAGCATGAAACTAGGGGTAAATTCTGGTTATTTTCAAGATTTTTAGGAGAGACCCTGTATGCTACATTAGTACCTCTCTCCTAGTTGTGTTGTATCCTGCAGTTTTACATGTATTGGTGATGTGTATTGGCAGTTTTTAACTTAGGTTGGGTTTTTATGTCTGTTGCAGCTCAAGATGTCTAAAAAAATCCATGGAGGCTCCGTTGTGGAGATGCAAGGAGATGAAATGACGCGGGTTATCTGGGAACTGATTAAAGAAAAGCTGATTTTTCCTTATGTAGATCTGGATTTGCACAGGTAATGGCTCTTTATGACACACAGCCACTTTGTACTGCAATTTACATGTGTCATTAGGCATTGATCATGTTTCACTTAGCACTGAGACCCTTATAGCTCCTCCTGCACTAGTGCAGAGAGGCTAACTAGCCCTTTTTATACTGGTAAAGTTCCCAGCAGACTCCCCTGGTTAACTTACCTAAGGGCCAACCTCACTAAGTACTCTGCAAAACATGGGCTCATGGTGAAGGTATTTTGTCAAATTCTGTTGGTAGCCCCTCTGGGGTTCCTCACAGCAGTAAGCAGTGAATGCTTAATTATGAGAGTTAGGGTTTTTTTTTTCTGTACTGTGCCTCTAAGAGGGCCTCTCACAGACACAGTCTGTGTTTTTATCTTCAATGTCTTGGCTTTCCAGCACATGGGCAGTTTGCATGGCTTCCTGCAGCCTAAACAATTAGAAACATGGGGTGTTTCAGCCACTCCCTGACTTGAAGCCTAGCATCTGTGGACTCTGAGCAGGTTTATGGCTTCTTTCCATCTCTGTTTGAAGATCTGCCCAGAGGGCAAAAGGGTGTTTGTAGGGCACAGACTCTGCCCTGATGTCTGTAAACTTGAGCTCTGTTGCTGGCAGTGTGAGCTAACTGTTGCAATTATTCCCTGAGCCTAGGCTGTGCTCTTACACTCGGTTCTGGAAAAAACAAATACTAGCAGCTGGCATGGCAAAAGGGACATGCTATCTACAGCATCGGTCAAGCAGAACAAATAATCTCTTCCCTTTCTAGCCACTGAGTTATAATTATTGGAGAAGTATCCAGCTGCATTGCTCCTAACCATGTGGATCAAGGCCTTCAATGGTATCTGCCATTATTAAACCCACTAGTCTGACCTCTTCCCCTGCTCCTAGAGTCATTTGTATGCCACCTACATCAGGCTTTTTGCTTGCTGGTGTTAAGAACCAAGCAAACAGGAACCCAGCAGCATAATACATGCACACAGTCTGGAGAACATCCCTTTTCAAAGAGGGGTGGGAGGAGGGAAAGCGGACCCCTGGCTGAGGCAGCACAATGGCTAGATTCATGTACAGCTGGCTATGCTTCAGGGCTGTCCCACGCTGGCCACCCGCTGTTCTCCAAAAGTTATTAAAACAGTGAGTGTGGGAAATGTGCTTCCTTTCTGACTGTTTGAGGGGAATATTGGCAGTTTTGCTGCGAGAGCAGGATTGTGGGTCCATTGTCAAAGCAGTTTTTGATTTGAAGCCTAGTGTAGCTTCATATGCTCAGTATAAGAAGGAAGCCAGAACCCTCAACACAAGAGGTTTTAAGTAAAGGCCAATATTCATCTGGGGATTGTGCTGCTCCATACCATTAGAATCCCAGACTGAAAGCTTCCATTGCCAGGAAGCTCAGAAGGGAAGGCAGAGGAGATACTGGCTATGTCCCATCCTGGCAGAGAGCCTCAGCCATAAACTGAAGCTGTCCTTTCTCCAACCTCCTACCAGCAGCAGAAATATCAGTGTATGAGCCTGTGTTTTCTTCCACTCCAGCAGCGTTTGCACTGGAAGAAGGATACCTTCAGTTATGGCAGAGTACTGGAACTACACTCACAGGCACATACAGGGTCTGGTTTCTTTCCTGTTGCACAGGAACAAATGTCCTGGGCATATCTGACTGTCTTTATGTGTTTGTTACAGCTATGACTTGGGCATTGAGCATCGTGATGCTACAAATGATAAAGTAACTGTGGAAGCTGCTGAAGCCATAAAGAAATACAACGTTGGCATAAAGTGTGCAACCATCACTCCTGATGAGAAAAGAGTGGAGGAGTTCAAGTTGAAGCAGATGTGGAAGTCTCCCAATGGGACAATTAGAAACATCCTAGGTGGCACTGTCTTCAGGGAGGCTATTATCTGCAAGAACATTCCCCGGCTGGTGTCTGGATGGGTGAAACCCATTGTCATTGGCCGTCACGCTTATGGGGATCAAGTGAGTCACTTCAGTGCTTACCCCTCTTTATCTGAACAGGCTTAGTTCTGACTGGTAGAGAGCTACGAAGACTTGGATATCCCTGTGCTGCTGCTTTATCCCTTGCACTCCATCTGGGAGTGGGTACTTGCTAGCACTTTGTATAGCACCTGACAAAGTGTGGGAGAGCCTGGTTCATGCCTCTCTTCCTTAGACAGTGCAGCTGTATAAACAGCATTCAGGGGTCTGTGCTTGGATTAAATAGGTCTGTACCTAAACACAGGGTATAACTCCTCTAAGTTATTTTTCTTCACCTCTGCAGAACCCTTCTCCCTGCATAGCAATGTCTTTAGAAAATATCCTTTACACTGCCCATCTTCTTGTTTCTCAGAAGGACTTTCTGGCGGCAAATGTTGCTCACAGCAAAAGTGGATCTGAGTGACTGATTTTTAGAAGTGGGCAAAGTTGCCTTCTGTGCATGGGTGTGTTTTTGTTTTCTTTTTTAACTGTGATCTGCTTCTTAAACTTACACAGCACTCCTGCAGAGTTGGTATTCATACTGGGCACATCAGGCTGTGGTACCAAAGTAGGGAAACATCCCTTATCAGAGCTCTCCTGGCAGAGGTAGTGCAAGGCCATGGAAAGCCTTGGCATGGCACTCACTGTAGTGACCTTTGGGCAGCTCAGAGGACAAGAACCAACCATACTGTTCTCCATGGGTAATGATACTCTGTAAAGCAGCCAAACATGACAAAAGAAAAGTCTTCTAGAGGAGCCAAGTGCTTAAATAGATGGGTAAACCCACAAACTGGGGGCAAGTCGTAAGATTAGCTGGGGTGGGAAGGTAAAATAATAAATTTCCAAGAAGATAATTGCAGAGCCCTGGCACTAGAAAAGAATGGGGTTCAACATCCTTAACAGTACTGAATAATTGAGAAGGGCAAAATAATAATAGGAAATGTAGGATTAAGGTGGAGGATTGAAACCTTGCCAAAGTATGAGATTAAAGTGAAAGGAATAATATAAGAACATATAAAGGGCATATGAGCAAGACACTTCCATAACTTCAGAACAGCTCAGGGAACTGATTTGCTCAATAAGAGGAGAAACTACATGAAAAAGGGTGACAAATTTCAAGGCAATCTAACCTTAAATAGTACTGTTCAGGACAGTTGGGAAGATGAGACACCATTTAAAAACTTGAAGTACGTTGGCTGTTCTTTTGAGTCTGTGTAGCTCAAAGGAGCAAAACATACCCATTTACAGAATTCAAAGAACTCCTACTACAGATTGGCCTTTCAAGTGTCATATGATGGATACAAATAATGGCTTTTGTTAAGGTGCTGTATGATTCTCCCTTATTCATAAGATCAGTAGTTGTGATACAAATGGCTTTTTTTTGAGGCAGGGAGAGGAGCCTTTCTACTCACAGACCACACAACACTGGATACTTTGCACTTTAAAACTTCAGTGCATCTGCAAAAATACATACTACTTGTCTTTCTAATCTCTAGTAAAATAATCTGATGACCACATGGCTGAGTACACAGAGCCTGTTCAGTGGGGTTTTTGGTACAACCATTTATGCTTTTCTGCACCCTGCCCTCCCAAATACAGGTTGTCTTTTATGGTTCTGTCCTCCTGATAGATAAAATCATCATGGCAAATTTTTTTTTAACAGTACAGAGCAACTGATTTTGTGGTACCTGGGCCTGGAAAAGTAGAGATGACCTACACTCCTGAAGATGGAGGCAAACCAGTCACGTACCTGGTCCACAACTTTGAAAGTAGGTATTACCTCTAAGTTGTGATTAAAACTGATATTTTTGGTTTAATTCAACCTTGAGGTATCAGTCAGATCTGTTTGATGGTAAAATATGACTTTGAGGTAGAGTCAGGGAGAAGGTCTGGGCCTTCTTCATTTATCTGGGAAGTACTGAAAGTTACTTGAAATCTTCCTGGGATCAAAGAGGCATATCAAACACACAATCATACTAGACTGGCCACCTGTCATGCTCCTTGTATGATGACTCTGGTAGTGGCATCTATGTGTTTTGCTCTGATCAGAGGGAAACCTCCTATCTAAACAGGGCTTGACCTAAGGGGAGATATATTTGAGAACAATTTGGGTATCATTCTTTCTGGTTTTAGTTTGTCTTACTGGGCTCTGTATACCTTTGCAGTTTGTACCCTTCTTTATTAAGCAGTCTTTTTTCCAATAGAAATGATAACTGACGCTTACTCTGCAAGGTGGAAAGGAGATTTGACAAGGATGCTCCTGACTGTGTAGGCTCTAACTCTTTTAATAGATGCAGTCCCAAAAGTATTGGTGTCCCTCCTAGCAATATTGCTGTGCTGGTTGTAGATGTTGCTAGGCTCAGGAGGAGGAGTCCTGACTTTGCTAGGGTTTGTTGCCTAAAAACAATTACACACACACGTTGCTAGAACCCAGTCTGTTTCTCTAGGGGCAGGATTCAGGAAAACATCACACAAGCCATCTCTTGCCTATCGGTGATCAAAGGGTTCAGAATTTGAAGCTGTATGGTGACCTATGTATGTGAGTGTGCAGTGTTTTGTTTCTGGCTACAAAGACCTAACACATCCCTGTAAACCACAGAATCCTGGTTTGTATGCAGTTGGCTTGGCAAACAGGTACCAGGACTGCCATATGACCCTCTTCTGTAATACTTGATTTCTCTGGCATTCTTGCTTGCAGGAGCCTAAATCTCTGCTATCTCTTGGTGCACAGCCTTTCATCCAGAGTTCACCTGCTTCACTGCCAGTCCTAATCTGTTTTCATTTGATAGGTGACTGGTGAGCCTGTGTTGGAGACATCTGGCAGTTCCAGCTGCCAGTCTGATTCACCGCTCTGCGTTGCATCAGCGAGCAGAAAGCAAGAAAGTGCAAAGATGGCAGATTACTGCTGTTGCTCTGGGGGAACTCCCCTCCCCACAGATAACTGTTGTACCAGCATATCTCCACAACGCATAAGGGAAGCTTGTCCTGTTGCTATACTAACGTGTTCAACCTTGACACCGAATCAAGAAACTTTAGTAGGCAGTAGGATTGTATGATTGCAACAAGGGGTTTTTTACCTATATGCAAATAAGTATTTGAATAAAACTTAATAGCTGTCACCCAGCAACTATGAAATCATGGCTCCAGAGAACATAGTGTATGTAGCTGATCAGACCCTGTTCTGTCCTTGACTCACTAAGGGAGGCAGGGGGACAACGTGTATTTTCGTTGGTAACAACAGGAATTTCATTCCCTGCCAATATCAACCTCAAATGACCTTGCTATCTTGGTGAGCAGATAAACCTTCTCTGGCTTCCCCTCTTCATTCTGCATGTACGTCCATATAGTAACAGCCACCTGGAGGTAGGGACACAGGGACATTAGGAAAGGGTATTTTCAGAAATAAAATCTGGGGTGTTTCCAGAGCAAAGATCCCTGATGAAGGTACTGTACACCAAACTAGAGAGGTGGTGGTAGCAAGGTGCTTAAAATTAAGTACATGGTATCTACTTTTCCCTAGAAATACAAAGAGCTGTGCTCTGAAGGCGACAAAGCTTTTTCATGAAGCCCTAGACCCTACTTTCACCCACAGTCAGCCTCTCCCATGATCTGAATGCTGCTTCCCCCCAGGTGACCTGGGCTGTAAGTTTAAGGCACTTCTATTCAGGCTGTTAAAACATCTGCATTGCACAATCTAAGTCATGTCAGTGTTGATAGTTCCTCAGAGCCTTCTCAGGACTTTCCCTTGCACCCAGATGACTGGCATGTTCTTCTCACAACTTGCTGGAATTGAGCCTGAGCACCTGAAACAAAGCTGCAGGGTAGGCCAAACACATGCACTGAAAAGATGTGGGAATGCATGTGGCGACTGTTTACCTGAGCTAGGCAAAGCAGCCTCTGACTGCTGGAGGTAGTTCTGCAGTGTGGTCAAAGCCTGAAAGTACAAGGCACTTAAGATGGGACCAAACCCATTTCTAGCTTTGACTGAGGCCCCTGCTCCAAACTGCTGCCTGCTGCTTTCACAGAAAAATACTCTGTATTATTTATCTAGCTAGTAGGAGTTCAAGCATGCTCATTCCTGTCACAGTTTTGCTGCTTGGGTTGGATTAGGAAGAAACATCTTAGGGGTATTAGATCACAGTATTAAGATGTACCTAGCTGTAAAAAAACCCCACCTTCCTATCCGTGCGTCACAGGACTGCTGGAGCTTTGAGCTGATAGTGCAAAGTGAATCCTCTCCAGCCTTAAATTAAGAACTATATCAAGACACCTGGGGATAACACCGGCCTGCCTGCCAGAGTATGCTGTGGGGAGATTGGCAAATCTTTAACCAAAACTAAATGTAGTTGATTCTTATCTGTTCTTCCTCTACTATCAGGCTGTGGTGGTGTAGCCATGGGAATGTACAATCTTGACCAGTCTATCAAGGATTTTGCCCACAGTTCCTTCCAAATGGCTCTGTCTAAGGGCTGGCCCCTCTACATGAGCACCAAGAACACCATCCTGAAGAGATATGATGGCCGCTTTAAAGACATCTTCCAAGAGATCTATGACAGGTAACTAGGATAGTTGTATACTTCCTACTGCAGTGCATAAGTCTGCAGCAGGAACATCCTCTCCAGCCTTGTGAACTACTACAGTTAATTCAGCATTTTCAGATGCTCAGCACAGCACTTTTAGGGGGCTATGCGCCTTCCCTGTTGCAGTCTCCCTTGTCCTGCAGGACACAGTACTCGATGTCTAAAGCTCTGCTAAATGTGGCTATGGTGTTCACCTTTCCTAACAGAGTCACAGATTCTCTATGAGCTCCTCTGTGATTCTGAAGCAGACTTGCAGTGGACTAGCAAAGCAAGTGAGGAAAAAAAAAGTAAAGGGGATGCAAATTTCTTTTAAGTTGGTTTTTTTTTTTTACTCTTATCTCTATGCATCTCACTATGCATAATTACTTGTACAAATTGTGCAATCGCTGTTTTTATCTATATGTCAAGGTGTTCTGTTTTTTGTTTTCCAGAGAATACAAGTCCCAGTTTGAAGCCAAAAAGATCTGGTATGAGCATAGGCTCATTGATGACATGGTTGCTCAGGCCCTGAAATCTGAAGGCGGCTTTGTCTGGGCCTGCAAGAACTACGATGGGGATGTGCAGTCTGACTCTGTTGCGCAAGGTATGAGATATTTCCTATGCTACACTGAAGTAGGCTCAGTAGCAGTCTCCCGTGACCTTGTGTCATATCTTACATAATGGCCCAGGAGGTGGTGTTGGGTCTCAGAACTTACATTTCAAACCTGTGGCCAGTCATGGAGATATCAGGCAGGCAAAGAATTTCTGATTTCACTTTCACAAGAAAATCCATTGAATGCAGACTGTGTAGTTGCACTTCTTTACCAGATGGCAGTTCCTACCAACATAACAACTGATAGGTTTGTGCTCTACAGACAAGTAAGAAAACCTTCAGGACCTAAAGTGACCTGTCAGGTATAAAGACAGAGATTGATATGTTTAACTTTACAGATTTGTAGTGCTTGATCAAAATCCTATATAACCAAGCTGCCTGGTGCCAAAACAAATATGGATGCAGAAATGCACAGGGCAAGATGTGTGGCTTTATGTAATATGCTCTTTCTAAAGTAATGCCAGTAAACTGCCTCCCACAGAACAAGGATGTGTGTTGGACTACTGAACAAAGAAGCTTTCAAAGACACAGATCCCTGAAACCTACATGGTTAGAAGTGATGCAAATGTCCAGTTTTGCCAGCTCATGGTTCCTTTCACTAGAGCAGATGCTCTTGATATGAAGTCGGTTTGTTTCCTATCACCCTGTGGGGAAGATAGTGATTGGCAGCCCAACACTGCTTATTTAGGATTCTTTGTTCTCATACTGCACCTTTTCAGAAAAAATCTGTCCGGCAAGTTAGGTGAGAATACTAATTTTTGTGAAATGGTGCAGAATGTCTGCATATCTATATCTCATGGTTCAGCAGCACTTCCTGTTCAGATGAGCTGTTATTTTGACATGTCAGGACTAGCCAGTTAGTTGCAGCAGCACTCCTGTTCAGGAATACTCACATGAAGGCTGGGAGGATGTAGGGGGATTGTAGGAGGGGGGGATTAAGGGGAACTTAAGGGGGCTGTCCAAAGTAGACACTGAACTTTTAAAACTGTGTATTCTGTAGGCTATGGCTCTCTGGGGATGATGACCAGTGTGCTGATCTGCCCTGACGGCAAGACTGTTGAAGCAGAAGCTGCTCACGGCACAGTTACTCGGCACTACCGCATGCACCAGAAAGGCCAAGAAACCTCCACTAACCCCATTGGTGAGCCGCTTTTCACTGCCCTTCAGTGATCTCTACATATGAAAGAACAGGTTTGGAGTAAGAACAACTGCATCCTTTCTGCAGAGAGTTGCACCACTGAGTGGTGAAACTGGTAGTTCGTAATGCATTTTTCTTCCATGGAGACAGCTGCAGCCTGGAGCAAAAACAGGCTGGAATGGAGTGAGTGTGAACAATAAGCTAGACCTAACCTAGCCTTTGAGACATGCTCTGGCTCTTCAGCAAACAACGGGTTTATAGCCACAATGGCCTTAAGGTTTAGGTTGCCTGTTTTTTATTTTACTCTCCTTCCTGATGTTCCAAAAGACCTAGCCACCCTCCAAACCATGTACATACTTAAAGTGTAAGTGCACCTAGAATGGGATGTGAGGGAAAGAATCCTCTACTATTGCACAGGGACCAGAGTGTAATTTAATACCAGGAAGAAGACTGTACCCTTCTATCGTAAGTACGACTTTCTGTGTAACCACAGAGTCCTACCACTGGTCATTCTTTCTGACTTGGACAGGAACAACATAAGATAAAATGGCACGCACAAAGAGATTGCTGGAGGCAGTGAGTTGTTTCTGGGGTTTGCTTTTCTTTAGAGCTGCACAGAATGCAAAAGATGCTTAGATGAAGACAAGTGTTCTCTTTTCCATACCAGATTTTCTATCTTTTTTCTGTTTTCAGTTTTATTAATATTAAAAAATAATTACTGTTCCACATGACAGTTTAGAACAATGTCCAGGGAGTTCTAGAAGGATAGAGTAATCTAGTGTTCTCTCTCAGCTTCCATCTTTGCATGGACAAGAGGACTAGCTCACAGAGCTAAGCTGGACAACAACACTAGCCTCAAGAACTTTGCAGTTGCCCTGGAAGAAGTCTGCATTGAGACCATCGAATCTGGCTTCATGACAAAGGACCTTGCTGCCTGTATCAAAGGCCTACCTAAGTAAGTGTATGAAGTAATCGACTGTGCTTGGAGGAGGCTGTTTTACTTGGCGTTTCTGAACAGCGTTTGCTGGAAAGTTATTTTGGTATGGTGAAGAATTGCTGGAGTCTGGTCACAGAACAGGGCTCATCTGTACCCAGTGCTGTACAAACAGAACATGAGACACTCCCAGCCCCATGTAGCTTAGTCTAGGTTGCTCTGTCCCTGCTATCGTACCAAATGCATGGGGAAAAAAATAAAGAAGAAACTGCAAAGATTTCTCTTATGACAGGCTGGCTACATTGGCCAGATCCTGCCCTGTCCATTTATTAAGATGGAGACCTACTTCACTGCAAAATACCACCTGGCTACCTCTTCTCTGGAGCCTTTTGGCAAAAACCATCAGCCTGATGAGTAGGAGATAACTCTTTTGGTTTTAGAGGCAAGACTTAGAGTTCTTTGAACAGTCTTCCCCTGCTTTGAACATTTGAGTGACTTTACAACTAATGTCTGTCTTGTCTTGTTTCCCCCCCCAGCGTCACACGCTCTGACTACCTGAACACCTTTGAGTTCATGGACAAGCTTGCTGAAAACTTGAAGGGGAAGCTGGCCTCTCTGCCCAAACTTTAAGGCACAGGTTCTACTCAAGTTCCAGTAACAAAGCATCTCCCACTTACACCTGAGTGTAAGTGGCATTGTATCACACTCTGTTGTGTAACATTTCAAATACTAGACAAAAATGAACATGTACACTTTTTAAAATGTTTAAAAGACCATGTTTTCTTAAACCCCTTGAGCTGCTGGGCTAGGCCTTACTTCTGCTAAGCAGCTGAATGTGATAGTATTCAAGCTCAATATGGGTCTGGATTCCTAATGTCATTCACAGCAGACCTGAGGTTTCTCTCCATGACTTTATGATTTGTGTTTCTCTTCTCTCTTCCTCTCAGACTGAAAGCCAGTCTGTGTCACAGCTCTGGTCAAACCAGTGGTGACTTACTGTCCAACAGACCTTAGAAATCAGAACCGTCCTCATCTCTCCAGTACTGTCCACTGAGCGTAAGTGAGCTCACAGAGCTATGCCAGCTCTACTGCAGCCCCTCTCTTTCTTACTTAATTTCTCTGTTAGTGCCAACCAGAGCATAGTATCCTGATACTAAGGGATTTGGTCCTGTTGCTACAGTCAGGACTGTAGCATTTGTGAAGAAGCACTTAGTAAACGCTGGAAACAAGCCCTATAGGCTAAGAGCCTAATAAAGCCATGCTGCAGTGTCTAAATGCAGGCCATGCATTTAGTTATACTCCTTCTGACTGGATGTGAAGCATAGGAACTGTTAACCTCTTTCCCCACCCCACAATTCATAAAGGTGCAAAACTTTTCTCCAGTTGTCTGGGCTAGTACTGACCCTTCCTGTTGTGGTACAGCAAGTCACATTATGACTATGAAAAACTATTCCATCCACGGTTTTGTGAATTTTAAAGAATATTTTAGTTCAGACTAAAATAAAAGTCAACTAACATTCTTTGTGTCTCTCCTTCCTTTGTGTATTAGCAGATACAGGGAAATTCTGCCTCAGAGAGAGACTCCAGTACCTTTCAGCACAGTCCAGTACATGCTGGGCAGACTGCTGGAATATGATATAAACACAAAATGATCTCTCCCTTCTTAGAGTAGAGTTTTAATGTGTTCTGGCCATGGCAAGGTGGGAGCCGTAGTGTAGTGGCAAGCATCAGGTAGCGCACAAGAATTTAAAGGTACCACTTCCACACAGTAGTCTGCTATTCTGTTACTAACACAAGCCCGTAAGAAGTGCAGCTGGAAAAAGTCCCATTGCTGACCCACTGAAGCAACAGAAACAATCAGGAACATCTGGAGATCTGTGTTCCTGCCTGGCTTCTGACATCAATAGTTCAAATTACTGTGCCACATTCAGGCAGATCATACTACAACAGCATCTGTAACAAATTCCATGTTATTTACTAGCTCTTACCCAGCTTCTGGAGTTACAGAGTACCAGACAAAGCTTAGTACCTTTCAGGAAACTGAACAAATAAAGGGGCATTTTTAAATCTTACACTTTTTGTTTGTTTATTTTAATGACTTAACAGTATAGCTCAAGTGTAAGCAATGTAGTAGCATTTACCTGACTGCAGAGGACACCGTTTTCCCTCTGTACTAACAAAGTTTCCATCTTCTGGAGGACTCTGCAGAGTACAGCAAGACCCAGTCTGTCCTCATGAACTGATGGATGTTGCTGAAGTGCTGAGGAGAGAAAGGAACACTTGTCTCCGTGTTGGGAGAAGAAACAGTAAGTGTGGTCATAAGAACAGAGCATCCCTTTCCCTGCCCTGCCATGGAGAAAAAATATTTTTCTTGCTTCCAAGGAGGCACATTCCCTTCCTCTTTACTACTAATACAATCACATCTTTTCCCCACCACTCCCTCAAACATTTAATATCAGTAACCTTCAAAATTAGACACCAGCAGACCCTAAAAAAGCAAATGCTGGAGGCCAGTGGGCACTCAGCCTGCAATGGAAAAGAGCACAGGATTCCCTGATGGTCTGCTTCATGGTATACTAAGTGCTTCCCAAAGCTCTTGGGCAGTGCCCTTGTAGCTCCCACTACCAGTAATAGCCCCCTGCACCAACACTCCCTTCGGCAGACCCCAGCAAAAGTTGCTTTTAATCAAAGTATAGCCTAACTCACCTTTAGTGCTGACACTGATGTAGTTAGATGCGTGCATCTGTGTCCTAGGTAGTGCATGCTCAGGACTGGTAGAAGGCTGTTTTCAACTCCATACTTACGCAAATCCCCACTGACAGCAAATACAGTGAGAGGGGATATATTAGTCATCTGACATGGCTCCCTTCCGGAACAGCAGAGAGCTCAGGCTTCTAGGGCTGCCCAAGGCTTCAGCAGTCAACCCTAAATATGACTTCCCAGCAGGCTGCTCTACCCGTACAGAAGCCACCTTTTACAGGAGGTCACACTAGGCAGCATGTCAGCATGCCTCTTCTGCTTGCTGTCAAAGCCTGGGCTGCTGCAATCCTTTCATACCCACAAGGGCTGCTGAAAAGGGTATCTGCAACACCAGATCAGCCCTCCAAGGTGTTCTCTCCCCAGGCTTGCGTAGGGCCAGGAGAGAACTGGCAGAGCCAGCTAGCTGTCTGTGGTGCCACAAGCACTTGTGCATGAAGACTTTGCAGACAAGCACCCCAGCATTTAAAGGTGGAGGTGGGGAGGACAGGGAATAAATGTCACAAAACTTTTATACTGTCAACATAGAAGACTTTATTTATACTTTAAAATTAAAATTAAAAAAATAAGCTATGCAAAACATTAGAGATATTCTACCAAAGATGCACAAGCCCTTAGGAGCTTGGGGGCTGCCTGTTCAACCACTATTTTACTTCTGGTTCCATGTCTCTTCCCATTGTTATTCGCTTGTCTGCCTGGGCACTGGGACGTCCTTCAGGAAGCCATTCTTCTTCCTCTTTGATCTTCTTGGTCATTGCCTTGGCTTTGGCAGTTTTCTTGTTTCGGTTTTGTGGAGGGGCGTGGAAGAACGCCATGTCTGTAAACGGGTCGCCCTGCCTCAGTTTACTGCAGAACCAAAAGGGTTAGACTGAACCATCAAGGTATTTCTTGAATATGTATATGATTTCAGTCTCTAAAGTTTCTGATTTTACCGAAATGCTTCCACTATAAGATGACTGATAGTACAGTTTGTTCCTTGTCCAGTACAGGAACAGCTGTACCAATACAGAGTACCTTCTGACCCAGTATAACCAACTCCTCACAAAAAGTTCAAACTGTGACACTTTTCAGGGAAAAAACTTAGTATTACCCAGTAGCATAATAACAAAGTCATCACTTTAGGAGTTAAATGTTTCTGGCACAGTAGCCATTGGATGTACTGAATCCACAGTTTCTTAGGGAAAAGATACAGCTACTTGTGTAGGTACTTGTATCTGCCAGAAAAGGCAAATATAGATACCGCCTGCTCACAGGGAAGAACCCTCCTCAAAACCTAGCATTTCCTTCACCAAAACCCAATTAAAATGGAAGTATTACTCAGTTGTTGTATAAAACTTCAGATACCGCAGAATGGCAGCAAGTGAAATCAGGGCTTTCACTTAGCTGTCTTTATTTACCCTGTATTTTATCCTTACACTAATCCCTCATTAGCACTGGAGTACCAGAGATACAGTCTGTAAGAGATGTGCTCATTTCAGGGAGGGAAATAACATCTTTGGTAGCTTATTACCAGAAGCCTGCGCATGCATCTGTGCTAACGCAGAATTTTGGCTTAACCACACTGTGGTAGAAGAGGAGGGTCACAAAAACACGAGGGGTAAGAGGAACTTAAAAGACAAAGTGACAGAGGGTCCAGCCCTGGAGAGTGAGCACATGAGAGCAGAGCAGGGGTTGCAGCAGAGGAACAGTCATGGGAAGGAACAGTTTAAAGCCCAACCTGTTGAGTTTTGGCTCTGCATAGCATGCTGGGCCCCGTCTCCGCCTGGATGAGTGCCCTGACACTTCGTCCGAGCTGGAGGAAGTCAGAGTCCTGGCATTGGTCAAGTCCTGTAGTGGCCTGATCTCTGCAAAGGGAGACATTCACACATGAGTTGATCAAAGCATTTCCAAATCATTTCCAGATATCCTAAGAAATACAGCTGCCAAATAGAGAAGGGTCACATTACCAGGTTTCTCTGAACACTGCACAATCCTGAATCTAGTCATGTTCCCTGTACACTCAGGAGACCATTTTTGTCTAAAAATCCCAGACCTGCTTGTCATAAGTCAGCTCATGAACCAAATTAGGCTGCTCACTGAAAAAAATACAGGTCACTAATACTGCTAGTATCACTGGGCCCTGGTGTAGTAGAAAAAAGTGATACAAAAATGACAGTTGATAGTTCTAATGCCCAGGAGCTTACAGCCTGGAGGAGAAAGCAAGCTTATGGCACCGAAACAACCTAGGAGACTTCCAGCAAGACATAGGACCCTGCCAGCATTTACTGCAGCTTTCAAAGTGAAGTCAGCCAAGAGGGGGAGGGCAGGAGAACAAACTTCCTCCCTCTTTACAAAGTACAGCCCACTCTAGCTATAACAGGCCTGTTTGTCAACAGGTACAGGAAGGAAAAACCCCACAAAACAACTCTCTTCACAGAGTATCCAATAACAGCAAGCTCCCAAAAAGGCTCAGCTTAACTCTTGTGTTACCAGCCTCCAAATCCTTTTAAACAACAAACCAAAAAACCACAACCAAGAGAATTTAGGTAGCTCCTGATGAATTTCCATTGAAGACACCACCTAGAGGTATAAAGTCTGAATCCTTGCAGTACTAACCATTCTGGACCAAAAACCTGCCATCTTCATCATATTCTGTGCCCCAATAATGCTGACCCTAGTAGGCAGGGTCAGCATCAAATTATACTTTTCAACTGCTTGGGTAATTGATTTTCGAAACTGACAGGCATGCCCTGTAGATAACAAGAGTGTTAAAGCAGGACTTGCAGCACATGCTCCTAGTCTTTTCTCAATATCCACACATGAACAAGCGACCAGAAATTCTTACAGGAATGCTGATAAACTAGAAGCAAATGCAGCCACAGAAATGACTGGCCAGCACAAGTGAAAGCATAAATGGTGTATTGGACACTGATCTTTAACTCTGAAAAAAGAGAGGAGGGGAAGAAAGATATAAGCTCTTGCTGCATGGATTTTTGGCACTCATTCCAAACACAGGTTCCCTCCCCAGCCTACCACCTACCAGGTTCCTGTGAAGATGAGCTCTGAGAACTTGACTCAACCTGGTTTCTTTCCCCAGGTATTTCCTCCGCAGTCTTTTCGTTAAATATGAGGGAGCTTTCCGGCCAAACAGAGGATTTCTCTGGCATTCTGTTGCCCTCAGTACTTAAGCTCTTGGAAACTGGTACATCTGTAAGCCTGGAGCTGACAGGCAAAGCTGCAGAACAGGTCACAGAGGAGGACTCAAGACTGTGTGAAAGGCTTGTAAGATTATTCGTAAGCAAGATCTCAGCTATCTGCTCCTCCAGGAAGGCATCTGGCTCAGACAGCAGATCTGTAATGCAGGAAAACTTCCCTGTCAGGACAGTTTGCTTGGATGCAAGTTCTGCTGAACTTCCAATGAGCACCTTGGCACCATCACTTTGTCTGGGCAGGGAATCAGTCTCTGGAGGTCCAGAGGTGTTCCTCTTCCTCTGAGGCTTCCGTTTGGGATAGGCCTCTTTTTTTGAAGCATTCATGTTGTTGCCAACTTTAGCTTGCCCCTTTTCTTGAAGGTCTCCTGTCTGTTTTTTATTGCTCTGAGCAGCTACCATCCTCTGAACTCTGGGGATTTTGCTAGCTTTGCTCCCAGGAATAGACCTGGGAGGTATAATTTCATCCCCTTCAAAATCTGTCCGGATACAACCCAAGTTTCCTGCAAGATCCAAAGGATGGACAATGTAAGTTTTTCTGCTACATTTAAGATTACCTGGTGAGTCTTTTGTGCTACTCTTAACTACTCCTTGAACATCTATACATGGCCCAAAACCATCAACTTCATTTCTCTGATCACTACAACTGCTTTTCCTGCCAGTCTTCTTCCTGCTTGTCTGGCTTCTTTTAGGCTGTTCTTCAGCTTTGGCCTCTGATATTTTCACACTGTTTGGCAGATTCTCCTCATCAGAGTCATCTTTTTGCCTAATTACTCTAGTTTTTCTGTTGGTTTTCTGTCTGATGCTCTTTGTGCTCACACTTGAGTCCTCTTGCAAAGCACAGGCACTTGAGGTCTCTTTCCTCAAGAAAAGTGGATTTTGTAGACTGGAATAATCTGAGGGAACTTCATAACTTGAGAAGGTACGATCTGGGCTTTTTGACAAGCTCTCCATACTTTCGATCTCAAAGATAGCTTCCTTCTTAACCTGTTGCAGTAAGTCACCGCTTCCAAGATTGTGCGGTTGTGCTGGATTCACAATGTATGTTCTTCTGAGATCTCGGACTTCATCAGGAGAGCGGGAATGTTGCTCCACACCACAGCCTCTGTTCTTCCTGTTGAAAGCCCCCAGGGAAGCCTTCTGCCTCATCTCAGAAACTTCAGACTCACTAGAACACATTGCAGCTTTCAGCTGAAGAAGCTTCTTTGCATTTTGAGCACTCTTTTCACATTGAGGTAGATCAGGACTAGTTTCTGCATTGTTTTTAATTGCATTTGTTTTCTTTTTTCTTGTTCTTGCCTTTTTAACAGTTGTTTTCTCACCAGTTTTACAATTACCTTTGCTTTTAACCTTCACAGGAACAAATTCAGGGACTGGGCTATAGCTGGGGTCTGTTTCAACACCACATCTAGTTTCTTTAGCCTGTGGCTGATCACAGAAAATCTCTTTACCCAAAGATTTTCTCTCAGGAGTAACAGTGGTTTGAGTAGGGGAAACCAGAGAGCTGGGAGATTTCAGCTGTGGCTGTATGTTGCTCTTGCTGGAGCTGCTGCTGTCCTCTGTGATACTCCGCTGAGCTGCCTGAGTGGAACTGGCACATGGGAAGATATCCACACCAGAAGATGGAGTGCTTGTTGCAAACAGGGTGGAACGCTTTCTCCTCTGAGTAACATGCCCTTGTGAGAGACGGTCAAAGAAATGTTTTGCCATCTCATCGCCCTCATATGAAAGAGGATGACTTTCCCAGGCAAGCACTGGCAAATTGTCAGGATTTTGTTGGGTGGCACACAAGGCCTCTGTTGGAAAGACAAAATTCATTCTTAAGACTGAGAAATGCAGCAGGCAAATGCCAGCTTTCCCCATACCACTGAAAGTCACACCCCACACACTGCCACAAATCCAGAGCATAGAAAAACCATGATTTTATCCCTACAGGGACTCCCCAAACTTACTGTGTAACAGAATTGCTCAGCTGGCTCCCCTCAGAACAGAAAGGCAGCCCAAAGCAAGATCCCTTAACCAGCCCTAATATTTAGGAATGCTCATGATCTGTATGAGAGTTGTTATTTACATGGCAAATCCACAAGGAACAGAAGATGCGCATCTAGTCAGATTTTGCACCTTCAGACATTTCTGAAAATCTTATGTAAGCTCAGCGCCTATTACTCAGAAAGCCTAATGAGTGATCTTGAGCTATTGCAAACATGCCAGATATCCCCACCAAGACACCCCATTCTGGGATATATGTAATTCTAGCAGGATCAGGGTCACTGAAGCATGCAGTTCCTAACAGTAATTACGAGCTGCTGGAGTGATGGTTAGGACCTAACTGGAGCTATAGCACTGCACTTATTCATTTCTGAACAGAGACATGCAAGGTCACACCAGAAGAACAGTAGAAGATGCAAATTTACCTCCAAGGATGCCAGAGTCAAGAAAAGCCTCTTGTGCTTCCATTGCTTCAGTTGGCTTCTTCCCATTCTCTTCCTGGCGGGACTGAGGCTTCTCGGCAGGCTGCGGTGGCAAAGCATCTTTGGAGGCAACAGGCACAATTTCCAGGGGCTCATTAGAAGCAGATCCCTGAAGATCCAGTGAGGATGTCTGTACTGCTATGGAGCTGCCACCTTGCTGTCCTGCATCACACAGCTTGGAAATGGGCACTCTCATTGGTATCCCTGCAGCCCTGGTGAGAAGGAATAACAGCAATGGAGCATGTTCCATACCTGTGACAGGCCCCAGAATCCCGCAGAACAGCTACAGCTTTCACCTCCATCAAGAGCTGCTGAAATACATTTCTGAAGGCTTCAAGTGCTGAAGAACACACACTGCCCAGCCAGGACAGATTTCCCATTTTTGTGCAAGCACAACTCATAAGGAAAGCACACTGCTGCGGACACAGAAGCAGGAGAAAAACAGGCTGAGGCAACAAGGAAGTAAGGCCTTTTGGCACATAGGCTGCAACCACAGGTTCACCTCGCTGTGGAACACCAACGTGGCTGCTTGGAGGTATGGGCGTGGGCAGCTCCAAGAACTCTCCTGTGTTCAAAGAGGAGACCAGACAGAGCAGAAACGGAACTTCAAATATATTTTAAGAGATCCTGCTCTGACCTTCTTTCCAAAACACAAGTTCACATCATACAAGCAGATGACTATTAAGCATTTATATGTAACAAACATCAAAGCAGCCAGCTATGGCACTCACTCAGTCGAGGAAATGTTGCAGTGCTCACAGCTACAAAGGAAAAACTACCCAAAAGCAATGCGCTTTCAAACAAAGGAAGGAGAAGGACCAGTTTATGCATAGACTTGGCATTAGGACAAATAAGACAAGGAGTGGCAGCAGAAAGACACAGAGTAAAGAAAAAAATCAAGCAGTGGTGGTTTAGAGGAAGGCATCTCACGTAAAACAGACAACTGGGCACACACATAAAACAGAAGAGGAAGTTTAGCATATAGAAATTCAGGACAAGCTTGGTGATACCCGACATTTTAAGGCCCACCTCACAAGCTGACCATCTGCAATATCATCCGCCCAGCTATCTTCAGTCATGCTGCTCTTCTGGCCATTGGACAAGGATGCAGAACTTGTATGGAACTGGAAAGCAGAGACATAGAAGGGTGGTTTAAAACTCTTGCAATCCCCTGTGCACCTTCCTGCACAGAAACAGCAGAACCTCAGTTTCACCCTGGAAAGTTTGTCAAGTATGTCAAATACTGCTGGTGACCCTCTCCCATTTAAAATTTTTTTGCACAAATTATGGAATAAATTGCAGCAGAGTCAGATTCTGTCTCCACAGGCTTAAGGATGAAGTTAAACTACTTCAGATAATCTGAGACTAGGAAGCAGGAATATTTTTACCACCCACCTATGAGATAGGACATATTGAAAGTATCCTGTTCCCTATCACAAGTTGCCATGGCGACACTTAAAAAAATAAATTGAAAAGAAGTCACAACCTGTCATAGCAGAGGAGCCTACTGACCAATACAGACAATGACCCAGAGGAAGGCAGTTTAAACCTGTAGTATTTCCTACAATAAAAAGTTACCCTGGAAATCATTAACACAAAGCTAAAAACAAGGATGCAGCCAGTACCTCATTCAAGCAAGCAAAGGAAAACAGTCGAAGCATCAAACGCTGAAGTGAGCAGGCAACACAAAGCAAAAGACAGAGACAAACACAGCCCCCTTCCCACAGCAGTGTGCTCACGTTTCCCATGGTTTACCTCAGACAGCCGGGCCATCTTAACTGCAGCCATAAGGTTTTCAAATTCTTTCAAGGTGTTACTCTATGTTGAGGTAATAAAGAGAAACCATAAAGACATTAAATCAAAACATCTATTCCAACAAGGATGCTGGTAGCCAGAGCAAGGCATTTTCTGGGGAGAACACAGCTTGGAAGAAAGAGTAAGCAAACGAATGGTGACTGTTTTCATATGCAGAGACTACGGACAATCAGTGACAGCTCACTCCTCCCAAAGTTGAGATGCTAGTGCCGCATACCTTGCCCACCGCCCCTCTCCATGCCAGCCACACTGTTAATGCCATACCAGGAAGGAGAGCTTGTGCCGCAGCACAGCGTTCTGGAAGTGGCACTGCTCCACCTCCTTCTGCAAGATGGTCTTCTCCTGGATGAGCCGCTGTGCATTGGCTTTTGCCGCATTGAGGGCCAGGGCCAGTGCTTTATTGTTGTGCTTTAGGGAGACTTTAATACTGGAGGAGTTGTCTGTAAGTGATAGAGAAGTAGCACACAGAATCAGCATGCAAGGTCTCATCTATGCCTCCTCCCTCATCATACTTCTTCCTCTTCGCAGACTAGCCTCCCTCGAGCTCAGATCTCTACAACTCAATAGCCCCCACACAAAGTCAGCAGAATAATTCCTTCCAGCAACAGACACAGGAAAAACTTTCCATAATAACCTGCAACACTTCAGACAGACACCCTCTCCATCCTTAGTGGGTTGTGCTCAGTCAGCAAGCTACTGCTTCAATTCTTAATGAATGATGGCATGGATCACGTGCTGAGTTTAGAAAGATATGCTTCTGACTTTGAACAAGTCACCTATAGCTCTGAGTGCTCATCTCCATCCAAAAAGAGGGAGACAAACCTACTGTCTCCTGTCGTAGCCCTTGAGCAGATTTAGATCCATGTTTCCCAATTTCAAAACTAATAAATAAAAGTAACAGAAATACATAACTTTTTCAAGGTAGTCCAAATTATCTCATGCACTATCATTGCATTATTTCCCCCATAAAAACAAATCACAGTTAGGCTAGCTTCTGCACAGGGTTCTGTGTACACTAAAATACTTTCCACACCTCTTATTTTTGCTGTTTGGACCCTGAGGACTCAGTTACCCAGACACAGCTGTCTAATGCCATCTGAGATGCTGCCGAGCACCCTGTGATGCCCCCAGCTGCTGCTCCAAAGGTTGTGCATTTAAACCTGCCAGTCCCTGATACCTCAGACACCTTTGGGCACCTCAAGTGGCACTTGACGCTCATTTGCAGGGTACTGAATTGACTAGACACCCACAGGCAGAGAAGCAGCTGTTAAATATCAGCTCTGGGTAAAAGACTGCCACCCACCACCACCACGGCCACGGCCAAAGGCACAGTTATAAGCTGACATAACTGCCAGCCTCTGCACACACTGCAAGGCAAAATACACTCACTAATGATTTTCGTTTTGATTTTTGATGCAAGCGAGGCATTCAACTTCGCAGTCCTCAAGGCACCGTTCTTCTTCTCCCGCATCCGCTCTCTCACACCACTCAGGCTGAAGAAGGATGTTTCGGAAGCCTCCCGAGATGCCATAGCTGGAGAGAGCCACACCGAGCAGGGTTACCACCCGTAGCCTTCCCTTCAGCAAGTACTCACCGGCCAAGACCGACACTCCCCCCGAGAAGCGTACCTGCGGCCTCGCCCCCCCGCCCCACTGCTGCACTGACGCCGGCAGAGAAGAAGGAGGCCGCAGGGCCGGCCGCAGACACCCGACACCTCGCCCGGCTCCCGGGCACGACGGCCGCCGCGGGCAGTTACAGCCCCTCCACCGCCTCCATGCGCCAGCGGCCCCTCAGCGCTCGCGGGGAGCGGAGCGGGGGAGCGGGCGGGCTGGCCCCCCTCACCTGCGTGCGGGGCGGCAGCCTCGGCACCTCCGGCGCGGCGAGCCCCCGGGGCGGCGGGCGGCAGCCCCTCGCCACGGCCAGACGAGGGAGGCAGAGTGGGAAAGGAAGCCGCGCCCGCCGGGAGACTTTTGAATGCAAACGGATCGGCGGGCAGCCCGCCCCTCGCCCCGCCCCGCGGGATGGCTCTGGGGGGAGCGGCCGTTGCCCTGTAGCCGCCATTTTGCGCCCCTGGGTCGGGCCGGGCCGGCCCGTGGCCGCTAAGGTGCTCTGCGCTCTCACGGGGAAAGGGGACCCCGAAATGCTGCCTTCTCAGCCGCCGCGGTCCCGCCACCCTTCTGGCTGGAAGCGCCTAATTTTGAGGCCGTGCTTGTGAGGCGCCAGCGCGGGCCCTCGGCGCCGCTGCTGCCAGCTTGCCCTGGGCACGCAGAGCTACAGCGCTCCTGAAACGCCTCAGGAAAGCCCGAGGGCTGTTCTGAAGGACAGATCTCACCCAAAAGTTAGGGTTTATTCGTCCGCAGAATGCAGCACCTGGCTTGCAAGCTTTCACCTGCGAAAAGGTGACATTTTACAGTCTATTAAAAGGAAATTTTTTTCTTAAGCAATTTACATTTCAGTCCAAGTTAACGTATTGCTTTCCAGACACCTTCGAATTTGTCCTCAAGAAGTTGACATTGTATGTGCAGGTGTGATCATGTTACATATTTTAAGGAAATGACATGTAAGGAAAAAGCAGCCAAATAGTTTGGTGGACAGCAATTGACAGTGGAAGTGCAGAGGGAATCTGCAATACAAACAAGGCTGGCAAAAATGCTTCTACCGGCTGCCACACGCATGTGAATGGTAGCCCTTCGCAAGAGTCCTAAATCCTGCTCCTATTATGATTTTATGTGGTACTTGTTAATACATTAGCTGATGAGCACTAAATCAAGTGAATTATTAAATAAATTTATTCCTTCCAACTTAATTAAGTAGTAGATTGACAGAACACCATCCATACCAGCCCTGAAAATCAGACCTGCAGTGGATAGCCATGCTGCAGACATGCAGACCTGCCTGTTGCTTTATTTCTTACTCTGGGGAACCTGCAACTGGCATTAAATGTGCTATGGTGTGGGGAAAACACTTAAGTATCCTTCTCTAATACGTATTCTGTGCTCTGCGCGTGACAAATTCCACAGTTCGAGGGGCCTAAACTTGCTCTTACTAAGTTTACTAAGTTACTTTACTAAGTTTATTAAGCACACTGGTTAGCGAATTAAATTAACAGTCGACAGCTTAAAACCAGAGACCCTTTCCCACGCAGCCCTATTTAAACAGTGGAAATCTTTGCCAGATGATATTGCAGATGTCAATTACTCACGTTTCAAGAAGTGATTGGACAAGTTTGTGGAAGTAAAAAACAAGCAAGGGCCATTAACTGCCAAGACAACACCTTTTGCTCAAGAAGGTCCTGAGCTGCAAATCGGTGGAGAATGGGGAAATACACAAAGTTTGATGCCTACTGGCGCAGCTCTTCCATCTCTTTCCTAGGCATCCCCTGGTGGCTGCTATTTTTTTCCCCAGGAAGAGCACAAACACAGTGCCACCTCCCTCCCTGCCTTGCAGTGATACAGAGGTATTTCTTGCTTTTGGGAGAATAGCAGGGGTCAGTTCGCCGCAGGGCTAGGGACCAGCCTCATTTCAGGAAAGTCACTTTCTTCATCAGGGTATCACCACATAATAGAAGAGGAGTTGGGTTAGCAGGACTTTGGGTCAGTCCTGGCATGGCTATGTTCACTTTGTGAAGGTCACTTTTCACACTCGCCTGGCCATACCAGCAGATCAGCCCTGGGTAGGTGTAACTGGAGGAAAGGCAGGCAGTAGATCTGCATTTCTCAAAGCAGAGCAAACAAGCAGCAGCTCTACTGGAGACATGGGGTTGCCACAATGCCTGCCAGACAGATGCCCTTAGAAATCAAATCCAACTTGATTACAAGCCCCGCAGCTAGAATGAAAGGTGGGGAAGTGCTAAGCTTGGTGCTCCTTTTGTCATAGAATTAATGAGAATGGCCATAAGCATCTAACGCTGCTAGGAGGGGCCATTCCCAAACTCCAGCCCTCCCTCAGTGGCTGCCCACGTAGCTTTCCGCTGCTATGGCAAAGACACGGTAGGTGGCAGAACCATGTCCGCCACCTTTACCTCTTGCACCTGCCTAGACACGTGCCTAAAGCTTGGGCTTTGGAAAGAGAGTGGTGAAATGAAATAAGGAAGAGAAAGCACAGCACAAATTCTGTAAATACCAAGTAGGCTTTTTCCTGGAAAACATCTATATGTCATGATAATACATTTGCTTTCATGTTTTCTTAGGCCATCACAAAGAGAGGCAGCATTATGATCATGTCTCACAAACCTATTCCTATTGTTTAATACGTAGTCAGTTAACAGCATGAGAAGTACATTCCCAACAAGGGGGATGGCTCATTCCATTCAGAACTACAGCCTGCAAACCTTACTAATCTACAAAATCCAGTAGCCTCTCACTGGCTTGTTAGTCATTCTGATGCATTGGCTACCGTCAGCAATCCTGTGCAAGATGTGCCTTGCATCCATTGGAAGGACAACAGCAGGATTTAGTAAGTCGTGGGGAGTTCTTGGCTGTTAGAATTTCTCCTAATACTGTAAGCAAAAACATAACACTGATGAAAGAACAAGTAGCAGGATCCTTGCTATATGCCATAAACACTGCAAATGGAACCCTAGATGGGCTCTTGGGAGGTATCAGATCTAGTTTTTCGCTGTTCCATATGGTGGAATGCTGGAACAGTGGAAGCTGATAGCTTCTTTTACAGGCAATTAGATCCATCAGAAAACCCAGTGAAGAGTCTCTGCCTCCCTTGTTAGCATGTCTTCTATGTTTCCAACTAGCCGCTCAGCAGTGAAACTCAATGCCTAGAACTGTAAAAGGATCATTTAGCTTGAAACTGATAACCCAGCCTGAAGGTGCAGGTTTAACCTCTTCTCTGTGTTGTTTTGTTTTTTTTTTCTTTTAATTTCTGTCAGCTCAGCAGCATTGTTTCTAAGCAACGGGAGAAAGCTGCAGTCCTGCGTGAAGCCATAGCCTAATTTCCCCGGCACACAAACTGAGTGGCAGAGGCAAGAAAGGAAGAGCAACGTCAAGAGGGAATTCCTTCTTATAGATACCTGAAGTCAGAGAGGCTCCAAACCCAGATCCTGAGGGCTATTGCAAGAGTTGACACAGGTAGTGCGTGATTTCTCATGTACATGTATGAGAGAGAGAACAGGGGGACAATATCCAGTAACACAGACAGCTTACTAGGTATGTCATTACTTTGTGTATTTCAGAGCAGAGGAGTGAAGCATGCACTTTGATTTTACAATAAATTGGTGGGCCAGGTGCTGGCTGCTCTCTTTGCTGTGTCCTGTTAGGCCAGCTGTTACCTCATCTCTTCCAGCCTGTCCTCTTCCCAGTCCATCCCCTCTTTGTACCACATAGATCTGATCAATACACACACAGTACGGAGAGCAAGCCATGTACTAAGAAACACAGAAGTGGCATCAGGTCAATAGATTGCATTATATGAGAGAATATCCATCACTGTGATGAGGATGCAAGCAACCTGCAAACTGACACTCAAGATTGATGCTCATCTTAAATGGGCTCATTCTGCCCATTTCCCATTACCAAACTCCTTACCCTCACTTTCAGTACTGTGCATGTTGTTTTCTCTTTCTTGACTAGATTTTTCTCAGCTTCTATTGCAATCTTACCTGGGAAATGGTTTTGGCCAGATTTTTGTAGGGGATCTCCAAGTGTCTCATACTCTTTATCTGTGAATCAGATTTGCTCACTTACAGAGATACTTGGTAGGATGCACTTTTCTCTCTCCTAGGTCCCATTGAGCTTATCTTTCAGTGACAGCTAGAGTATGGAAAGAAAATGCCTGAAGAAACAGATTGAAAAACTCCTGTGAGTAGTAACTGCCTACAACTGCCTTCATTGCATTTGAGATGGACTTGTTTTGATTGCAAAGGGTTGCAATCCTAGCTGGATGACAACTGTAAAACCTTAGTCTTCTCTTGCTGGAAAGTATGAACAGACTTCCTTTGAGATGCTTTTAATTTTCTTACATGCAGTCTGCAGTGTGAGGCCTGACTGCATATGCGACAGTAGAGATGACACAGCCCAGATCTTGCTCTGTGTCAGTGGGAGCGACCAGGGAGGTGCAGCGTTCCTCCCTTGCCATGCAGCCAGCGCCGGTCTCCTAGTTCATACAGCAGTATCTCATGCTCTCGGATGCAGGAGTGCCCAGCAGACAACTCTATACAAGTCCTGTGGCCATCTTCCCTAGCACTATTTGCATGGATGAGTAGTACTTAGTCTGAGGAAAGATTGCAGAATCAGGCCTCCCCTGAATGAGAAGAATGAGCACCAGTGAAGCATCTCTTTCAGTCTCTTGGCTGTACAGTGAAATCCTTTTGTGAGTCCCCAGACTTTAAATACTTGATCTGTATTTGTACCTCCTCCTATATTTTGGAGCCTTTGGGGAAGACAGCAGTGTGGTTTGGGGGTTTGCTAAGATTAGCAGTGATGCAGAAAACCAACAGCTTTCCTACTTAGGAGGTGTCTGTGAGAAATCCTGCAGTAGATTCCTAGCCCTGAATCATATCAAATTTAGCCCCGGTCTTGCACTAGCTTGAGAGTCATCTATTACATTTCTTATGCACTGGGTTGCTTAGAACCAGTTGTAATTTGGAGCTATTTTCTTGTTTTAAGGGGAGATTATGTTGGCATCGGACTACAAGAAAATGAATTTGATCCAAGAGGACAAAGGCAGCCCACCTTTCTAGATGACATGGTAATCACCTGACTTCTTACTTCCTATCCTCTTTAACTGCAGGGCTACAGAGAGCTCTGAAGGGTGGCTGTTTGGTACAGCTGAATAACCTGTTCCTACAATGATCAATAAAAGCCCATTACTAAAATGTGTATCTAAAGAGATTGGCTGTGAATAGCATCCAGGTATAATGTATCCAAGACAACTCAAGTTTTTGCTGATTTTTCAGCAAGACAAAGCTCATCCACAGAGGACATCTGATAAAGTTTAAGTCAACTAACCAAAGGGAATTCTTCACAAACTAAAGTTGTCTGTGCATAACAAAACATCTTTCAGCTAAGCTGAGAAAGTCTTCCTGGGTGTGTTTAAAACCCCTCAAACCTCAGCAAGTGTCTTACAACTGGTGAGCTACCCAGTGTAGTTGAGAAATACTGGGCTCCAGCTCACATTTCCCTGCATTTCTCTGGTCTTTCTGTCATCCCTCAGTCAAGCAATTACAGTAAAAAAAAAAACCACATAAGGTTCTTCTGTCTTTCCAGGTGCATTACAACTTAGCCTTCCGTGTTGCTTTGCTGTGGCTAAGCGGCTTGGATGCTCAGACTGCACTGACAAGAGAGAAAATGTGAGTATTGCAAAGCTAAGGCCCTGCTGTTGCAGTGGGTTACACCAGTGTGAAAATGGAGTAAAAACAGCAGTGAATTGAGCCCAGGACTACTTTTTGCATTTATAACACCAGGCTAATAATCTTCTTGTTCAAAATACCATACAGGAATTTTGCAGCTCGCAACCGATACATGTATCCCAACCGAATTGAGAGAGAAGCTATGATACTATCTTCATATGCTGGAATATTAATGGTAAGAGGGCAAGAAAGATAGCAATATCTTTTGCTCTATGGCACCTGTCTAGAAATGCTCCCTACACTCTGGATGTCTTTGCTCATTGAAAGCACAGTGTACAGACTGCAAATATTACAACTCTCTCTCATTTTTATCAGGTAGCCATTAAGTTTTGCTCAGCCTTAGGAAACAAAATAGGTTGTTTCAGTAGGTGGCCCTGTGCGTGTGTATAGGTTACTTATCTTGTCTCACCCAAGTGCAAAATGGTGAGCAAATTTTCAGGACCAGATCTCAATAGATTCATAGTAGCAGCATGAAACACTACTAGGAGTTCACATGAAAGCTGTTTCAGAGATCAAAGGAAGGGGATATGAGCTGAATTTCACACATTCACTTTAAAGAATACTACTTCTGAGAGCTGAACCTCTCTCTCTTTACCTTCTTCACAGAACAGCATTCCTGTTGAAGAGATCTTTGAGATTTACAACATGAGGCCCTCAGCAACACACTGGCAAAGCTCTGCAAATGTGAGTGATTTGTTGTTTTTTCAGCATCTCTACTAGGGTTCTGAGTGAAGGTCTTTCTTACCTGTAGTGGCCTGGTCCAGCACGTAGTGCATTGGGCCGGCATTCTGAGAATGTGATCCACACGTGGATTATTTCTCTTCTCACTCAGAGTAAACACTGTTGAACTATTCCCTTCTCAGATCTGACGTTATAACTTAAAGCCTTGTGGGTGGCCTTTCAGCATCGTAATGAGGTGTAAAGCCTCCATGTGCAGCTGTAGTTATCCATGGGGTACTTCATCCCTGCTGCTAGTCTCGAGGGTGTGTGTCTGTCAAAGCTGCAGAGTGCAGCACATTTCTTAATTGCTTGCAGATTGTATTGTGTGGGGGTCTATTATTATAGCTACTGTTTATTCCAGCTTTCCCATACTAATAAAGGAAGAGACTTCATTCTATGGAAAACAATCACTACTGTTAGACCAGCAGTGGTTGGGAATATGTGGATGATAGCTGGCAACATCCTACAATAAACTCTCATGTATCTCCTTGTTACAGCAGAATATAAGTGTTCAGGTAGCATTCAAGACCACAAGTTAGGTGCGACAGTGTGAATTTTATCCGAAGTTAGTGCTTTCCTTTGGGATTGTCATCTGGCTGCCAAAGATGTACCTTGTCTGTTGCCAGTCTTCTTCCCCAGTCCACTCAGGTTTCAAACCAGAAATCATCAGGGGACAATAGCTAAGAAAGTGTGCTATAGGTCTGAGAGAAGTCATTCGTCAGAGGAACCAAAGATGTGAAATTTGGCTAGAGACCTTTAACCCTGCAAGACAGAGACTTCTTTCAATACCTCCATGGGGTTTTTTGTAAGCTATTGTAAGCTATACAATTGTAAGCTATTGTATGCTGCTTAGCACAGTGTGCCAATACTGCAGGTCTTCATCTGGGGTTGTGTTTAGGCAGGTTCATACAATCAGTGCTATGTTTACAGAAGCCAATTCTCAGAAGGGCACTCTGACTCTTGCGTAGGCATTATATGACACTGCTCAAGGAGATTCAGTATCTGCATCCTAGGAATCCTTCCTGGGTACCAGTAAAGGATCAGAGATGGCACCCGTGAGAGAGCCTTAAATTCTCCCTTTATTGCAGTGTGAAAAAGAGGAGAAAAAGAAAACAGTGCTAAGCCAATTTTTATTTGCAGTGCATTGCAGTCCTATGGAAGGTGAACACAGATTAAACAGAACAAACCAGCAACTCTCTGACTGCAAGGTCTTCTGTGTTACCCGTGCACCTGCAGGGAAAAGATGTGCTAGAGTCTGGAAGTATCCTTGTGCCAAATCATACAATAATAACAGAAACCTTGCACAAGATTTTGCAATTCAGTTATTGCAGAGACAAGAAATAACATTACCCTGACTTGCAGATTAGATTAGACTGTCTGACTTGGGCAAGTCATTTAATCTCTGTCCTAGTCAATCTGTGGCACAGTCTGGGTCATTATTTGCAGTTAAAAAGCCTCCAGAGAGAAGGAGGCTGTGTTTTCTTGGGCACAGTGCTCTGACAACATGGCCTGCTGTCAGCCAGTACACCAGAGTTGTTTGGGTATAGTCAGCTCTCAAGACAGGCAGCAGAGTGTGTGCCTCCTGCTTCCCTTCATCTGAGATTTCTAAGAGTGTATTTACATAAGCAAAGGAATCCAATACTGTTTAAGACCTTCCAGACAAGTCACATCCCCACTCTTTGGGAATGAAACCTCCATGTGGAATGATCCATCAGGTCTTAGGGAGCTTGTAAGACCTGAGCAGTTTTAGACGTCGGGACAACTTCTGTGTTCCCAGTTCAAACACCTTTCTATTTATATTGGGCATAAATTGCAGGGTTTACTGCTTTCATGCAAGTTCACACATGGGTGCTGTGTTAGGCTTAAGTGGCAGGGTTCAGGCAGCAAGGACTGCAGTGGTGGCCTATATGGGAGGAGACCATGAGCTGCCCTGTGCCAGTCAACCCAGAAACCCACGTAAGCAGCCAAGCATGAGCCCAAACTTCAGCTAGAGGAGCACATGGCACCTCTACTGAAATGTATTTAAGGAAGAGCAGCAGCTACTAGGGAAGGAGACATGAGGACACATGTAAGGAGGCGTGCGGGGTGACTATTAAGAGAGACATGCTCTTAGAAGGAGGCTTCCCCTCCACGCCATGGCCTGCAGGGACAAAAGCACAGAGGAAAAGTAAGAAGTATAGAGCAATGTCAGACAGAAACCATTCGCACACAAGCCCAACCTCCTTTGCTACCCATCACCTCACAGAAGGAATTGGGGCAGACTGAATGTAACCATGAAAAAACAAGGGAAGTTGAGACTAGGCAGGGGAGGAAAGGTGCTTACTATATTTAACTTCTAGAGTTTGACCTCTTGATGCTTCCCTCATTACACCACCACTGGGATCAGAAACCTGTAGCAGCATAATGGCTACTTCTAAAATCCCTGCTTCAACTTTTTAGTCTAAAAAGTCACCCGTTACATGCTAGAATATTTGAATGATGTGCTCGTGGGTTTAGAGGTTTATGAAGGCTTATTGGCATGCCTCTTTCTGGTTTAAATGCCTGGCTGACCACAGACTTCATGGTTCCTTTCTGACCTGCACACTGGCATGGGGCTTTGCCCACCCAAGCAAACAAAGTGCTAGTGCAGGGAAAGCACAGACACATAAAAGCTCTTTGTCGTCAGTAGCTTAGCTTCAGGGAGACGGTTTCGTTCGTCAAAGGGCAGAAGCGGCTTGTTTGACTGTGTCATGCCATTCCTCTAGTGGACCTCTGCTGAAAATTATCCCCAGGCTACCAGAAAAAGAAACTGTGTATTTGGTTCAGGCAAAACTGGATACAGCGGACAAATGTAACTGAGCAACCAAATAGATTAAAAAAAAAAGCCTTCAGTAGACAAAAAGGAGATAGTTACTCCAGCTTGACTGATCAGATCTCATCTTGGCCCTGCAGAGATTTCACCAGTTAAAACTCTTCAATCCTATCCTGCCCTGACACTAACACCTGCACTTAGCCCCAGTCTTAAAGTAGTATCCCATTCCCAAACATAGTTAACAGGCATTCAGCATTGCTAGCATCACACACCTTGCAGAATCTACCCCAAACATTTTGATGTCTTCTGCCCTTTAGGTCTGAGAGAGGCCACCAAAGAAGAGGTACCAGTTCAGTGGTACCAGTGACTCCTAGCTTTGGCCATAGCAATGGTAAGCTATTGGCCCATTCTCCCACCAGCCTACTGCCTAGACTGGTGTGCTATAAGCAACAAAGTGGAAGGAATCTCCTGCTGCATAAAGGTGTAATGCATTTGGATCATATAACATCTGTGCCTTTTAGAAAATGTTACATTTTAAACTGAAGTCATTTGCCCCTTTCACTTTTGCCCCATTAGTAATAGCAAACTAGCTCTAGCCTTCTCTCTTTGAACATAGCAAAAAGCTGAACTATTCACCTCCTCCTCTACCTTACAGCACACCAGGGAGGGGCAAGAAAAGGGCAGTCCAGCTATTCACCACCACACTAAGATGTAACCCAGCTCCTGGGTCTTTGGCATTGAGTTTTACAGAGGAGCGTTCCCACCAGTGTGCTCTAATTACCATTGATGTGGAGTGGGGAAGGAGGCTATGCAGGTCCGAGGAGGTATAGCCTGCTTCACAAGGGCCTTGCCTGTGTTCAGAGCAAGTTTCTCTAGCAGCATATCATTAGTCATGGAAGTGTAATTGCCCTTTAAAAAACAGGGGAGGTATTATAGTTTTTAATTCACGACTTAAGTCACAAGAAAGCATTCTGTATGGCCCAGCTATTGAACGAAAGAGCATTTGTGCTGGAATATGTAGATTTTATTTTCAGTAACACAGACTTTATTGATGTTTCCCAAGCAACCACTGAAAGTTGCTGTGGAATTGCAATCAGACTATAATAAATTATTCACCTGTAATTCACAGTGTTTCTGGTGTGCTTAACTTTTTTTTTTCACCTTGGTCATGCTTAGCTGTAATATTAATGACAGACTGCCACCCGGTGTCGAGAAAGGGCTAGAGCTACACTCCAGCTCACAGCTACATACATCAAACAGCCTTGGCCATAACCTTTCTTAGTTGAATTTTCCCATGTCAAGAACTAGAAATGCCGCTAGATGCCATGTAGGGGCATTTCACAACATGTTAGTTCGAAGGAGGGAATCTTCCCCTCTGCCCCTGGGATAAGTGGGTGGATCAGCTCTCCCTCCTTTTGCTGTGAACATTACACTGTGTATTTTTACTGTCATACTCCTCATGGGCAGGAATCCTTTTCTCTAGGAATTTCCAACCCAGGATATTTTTAGAAATCTCCATTTTGTGTGCACACCATACACTGCAGAGGAGTGATGTCTTCTTGGAAGTTTTCCAGCTACTCACGCTGTTTCCCATGGTGTTTTGGTTTGGGTTTTTTTGGGGGGGCGGAGTAGTGGTTTTTTAGATTTGATTTATATTCTGGTATTATGCAAGCAGAGACAAAGAAAGAACAGAAATAGTCTTTCTGATCATCTCATGTTACTGTGCACTTGCCTAGATCCTGTCCCTAGTGGACTCAGGGATACTTCCTTGATGGTCATGAGGTGGCAAAGTTACAAAATTTTCTGAAGAGGAAGATAAGCCATTGTTATCAGGATCTCCAGTTTCTATTTCAGCAACAACACTGCTTAATTTTAATAATGGGCTTAAGATCATTCCCAGTCTATGAGAAAGGAATGGAAATGCTTTGCTGAATTTGGAAACTAAGGATAATTCATTTTGCAAAGCCCTAATTAGTTTAAGAGGTTAAATCTACTGTTATCATTAACAGTAACTCTTGGAGCACAGCTTATGCCTCCTTAAGAGTCCTAGTCTCAAAGAGCTGGAATCCAGCCCATCTCAAAATTCAATTTCTGTTGACCTCAGGTTTGGTTATCTTTTCTTCCCCCGTGCCCCCCTTCCCGTTTCCCATCAAAATAAAACAGTGGAGATTCCCGTTATCGCCCATCACTTTTGAAGCTTTGGCTTAGATCTCCTTGAAAACCAAGCACTAGCTTTACCAAGATACATAGATACTTAGGGACCCTAAGGCACATCCTAGTGGGATTTAGGATCCAGAAGATTTCTGATTCATGAGAAGGGACATCTTAGCCTGAGATGGATATAATGGTTGTTATCCCAGCTGCTTGCTGCTTCTCAGAGTTTCCTACCCCATTGTCCAGACATTTCAGGAGCTGACATGTGAACAGCTGAGCAGCCGCAGGCTGCATGCCAGGATGTTTTGGCAGATCACAATCCCCAGTCTGCAGCAGTACACACAGGGCTATAAAATGCAGCAGTTCAGCTACTGTGTGGACAACTGAAATGCCTGGGCAGTGGGGATGGGCACTTCAAGAAGGTGAGTGGGCCAAGCATCCAGGACAAAAACTGCCAGCAAAGCTGTGCTCATTTATCCATCAGGACCTCTGAAGCAGTTATCTTACTTTCAGCTGACCACAAAAGAGCATGCTCATTTGGCTTGGCACATAGTTTCTGCAGACATACTAATCTATGAATTGTCCTTCCAGGACCACTGGATTCAGCCTTTCAAGCTCTCCATGCACCCATTTGCCATGCTGACTGCCCCTGAAGCTGCAGAGTATGCCTGGAAGCAAAGTGAGCACAATTCACCCCAGCTCCCACAAGGCCAGGGCAGGGGGACATGGGGCAGCAGCACCTGGCCCAGCAGAGCCACCAAGTTACAGCCTGCTGATCTCCAACAGCTGCACAGGGAAAGGATAGTGTAAACCTTGGTCTATGCCTATTCTCTTGAGGGGAGGGGCGGAGGTACAGGCATTTTCTCATTGTAGCCTAGAAATAGTGTTTAGCTCAGGCTCCTAAGCTCATGACAATTGCGAAAGGGGCATTTTCCTCAAGTTGAGGTAAACAATAAGATTACACATTTCTGATAGGATCAGCCTTCATGTCTCACAATCACTTGTTTGTTCTTAAGCTTGGACTATTACTAGGACTTTTGCAAAGGTCAGTTATGCTGCTGGCCAGTGAAAGAGCCACCCCCCCTTCCCTGCTTCTTCTCCAAGTGCAGCAAAACAGAGTAATTGCAGGGGCATGAGGGAATTTGAAGCTGGAACCCCTTATCTCCAACCATGTACTGCAACTGATCCCATGCAGTAGGTCTGTAAACCAGCCTGGTGGCCCCCTGTAAGCCCAAGATGATGTGAGGCCCTTTCTCGTTCCCAAGGCATCAAGTCCCGGAGAGCAGCAGCGTGTCAAAAGACCAACCCTTGTTCAGCAAGGAGAGCTAAGAAAGACAGCAAGCAACAGGACTCACTCACCAGAGGAAAGCAACACGTTGACAAAGTAGGTCTGAAGAATTCACACAAGCCAGTATAACTGTTTCTGCAACACTACCACTGAATGTCACAGCTAGAGTGGCACCTCAAGCCACCCAGAGCCCACAAAGCCTTTCATGTCTGCCCTGCTCAGCACTCTTTAGCATGAGAAGTTTCATAGTAGCACAAATTTATAATATAGTGTCAATGCTAAATTGTACTTTCACAGCAACTGGCTCCTTGGCAGGAGGTGTCACTCATGAGCTGGAAAGTCGACTCCAGTACTCAACAACTCCAGTAATACTCAACAACTCAACTCCAGTAATACTCAACATATGCATGGAAGGCACCCTTCTGGCTAATATCCCTACAAAACACATTCACTACTATCACTTTTAGGTTAAAAAAACAGGTGAAGACTATTTAAAAAAAAAAAATTAACAAAAAATTGACTCCATAAAGAACCCAGTAATGTCAGATTAGCCTAGCATGTACGTGAATTAGGCTCTGCCTTTCTATTTGTCCATGATTTGCGAAAGCCTATTGTTTGCTGCAGCTCCACTGAGCAGGAGACCTAAGAAAACAGTCATCACAGCAGCAGCAGGGCTGGATTTCGCCAAGTAGAGGGGCTCCCCCACAGCCTCAAGTTCAATGTGCATCACATGTCACACAGCAGGAGGGAAGCTGATCTGCCATGCAGTCCCCATCTCTCTGATGGATTCAGCCCTGCGTGCTGTGCTTGCATTTATTAACATTTGCATCCTGCAGGGAACTACAGAAGCAAAACAATGAATCTCTCCAGAGAAGCCTGGAACAGATTCAAAAGCAAGGAATGCAAAGGAAGCAAAGACATAACAAAGACCCAGACTTCATGTACCTCACTTAGCTGTAGGTGAGCTAACTGATGTCTTCTACCGTAGCTTTGGTAATGCATTTGCAACTTGTGGTTTGGGGTTCTTTTTTTGGTTTTTAAATCTTAGCAGTCATTCCTTCCTTCCCACCCCTCATATCGTGTACCCAAGACTCTGACATTCCCTCCTCTTCCCTTAGCCACTTCTTTCCTGTTTCCCTGACAGTGTGTTGGGAGCTTACATTTTCCCAGTGCATCCCTACTGCTTCTCAACCTACCATGCTGCTTTTACAGAGCCAAAGAGGGGATGCAGCACTTCAGAGGCAGGGAGTACACCCTTCCGCTTGTCCACAGTGCTGTGCAACTCCCACACATGATCCAGAATGAGGCATGAATGAGCTTCCCTGCATGTGACATGAGGGTTGTGCCTCTTAGGACGATCCCATTTTCTTCAGCTCTCCCCTTTAACCATCCTACTTCCTTATTTCCTTAAAGGATTCAGCTAAAGAAAAAGCCTCTCCCTGCAGTGCCAGCGTAGCACTGAAGCCTAACTGTCTTCCATTCCCCGTTCGTAGGTCCCTAATCGTGTGTCTCTGTTAGGTCCATGCTGTGCTGCCCAAGAACACCCCCCATTTCTTAGATGAGCTGTCACAACCTTCATTCTTGTATTAACTCTACCTTGCGATAAGAGTTGGGTGCACATGGTTCTTCTTCCACATCCCTCTGTTCCTCTGGCTGGAAGCCTGGGCACGCAGCATGGGGTGTTTCTATAGGACTCTTTCTAATTAATTCCATAGAAGTTTCAGGGCTCAGTGGGGTAGTAGAAGTGTTCACTGCTGAGAGGTGTGTTTGACACTAACTGCAGGGTAGAAAGCCTCCATTAGAGCTTGTTACATATAAAAATTATAGAAATGAAGATTCCCAGCTACTTCTAGCCAGGGGATAGACATCCATCCAAAGTATGGTCACATATTATGCAGCTGTGTTAACCCATGCCTTGGAGATGGTCCTGTACTCTAATGCAAAATATCTGCTAAAGGAAAAACCAATAAACAGTTGTGAAGCAAAAACATTTTTCTTTTTCTGCCTGCTGATTCTCAGTCACTGACCCTGTTTATGGAGATGCCAAAAGACAGCACTACACAAGAAGGGCTGGGAATGGTTAAACTTAATCAGGGATTCAAAGGATCTTTTAGAAGTCCTCATGGACTCAAAGCTTGCTTTCAACTCACCAGGTGCACAGCTTTTTTTTTTTTTTTTTAACATAACATCACAAATTTCCTGTTAAAATCAGTCTAAAATGAAACACAGTTGCTGCCCTTTCGATTCTGAGCTGTCTGTGGGGAAAGACCTAACCACAGCTTGGTGCATGCAAAAATTACAGATTAACTGGTGAGTCTTTGTGCTGATATTGATGGGGCTTCTTAGCCATACCATGCATTCCCCCACTTTCCTTTCAAGCCATGTGAGCCAAAATTCAAGGCCTAAGGAAGTCAGATGAGAAGGCTAGAAGGGACTTAAGATCAACAGCAACATCACCCTCCTTACACAGGAACTCTTTAGCCATGACTCTGCAGCATCAGCTGTCTTGGCCTGGTTAGTTCACCCTGCAGGAAGCGGGATTGCTGGAACACACTATCCAATCCCATTTAGCAGTTCCTACCTCTCCTCCATGGCCTGTGTTCACTTCTGGGACAGGCCTGCGCTGTCACATTCAGCTCAGGCTCATTCCTGGAGCTCAGAGCATCCATCAGCTTCTAAACACAGGCTTCTGTTCTTGCAAACAAATTCAGTAGAGCAGTAGGCAGCAGCCAGTGCCAGGACCTGAGCAAATTTCATGCCAGCTCAAACAGCATCAGTCTGACCCCTTAAAAGCCAAAGCAGAGAGAAATTGTACTTTGAAATGAGGTCATTACAAGAGGGGAGGAGGGGATATTGCTGCTGAGCATGTAAGTAGTAGAACAATGGCGACGGGGTGGTTAAGATTAAACAGCTGGAGAGACAGATTAACGTCTCATGACTGATTTTTGCTCACTGACCTGCAATAAAATAAACAGTAAGACTTTAACAAATAGGTGATTAGCTGTGTTATTCCAGCGCTGTCTTTGTGCTGGAATACTTTGCGCTAGAGTACTGCCATGGCCTTCACTTTTCCTTGGCTAATACTTCCTGATTTGTATAGATAAGGCTGGTGGAGTTAAGAGGAGTAAGCAACAGAAATCCTGCTATGCTAATAAGCATAAAAATGGTGTTTCATTTTCAGAGTGCAAGTACCTTCCCCTTCGCTACTCCCCGCCCTGTTGGCTGGCTGGTGTCTGGTTGTCTGTACACAAAAATCAAACCCAGCAGATCAGGTGGTTTGCCGTTCACACATACACATTTTCAGACAGCCAGAATCAAGGAGCTGAAAGGTGCTTGTAGATGTGTGCACAATGGGATTGGTGAATGATAGCCGCCTGCCACCTTAACTGAAATTTCCTCCTTTCCTGAGCTATGTTGTCTCCTGAATAAAAAAAAGGCTTTGCTGTGACCAAACCGATTAGCCAGGACAACTTCAAAATCTTTTCTCAGCTATGCAAAAAGCAATGGACATAGTTCAGAGCTCAGATGAGATGCAGTCACAAATTTGTTCTACAGGACCCAGAAGAGATCTCTGATATGTGCACACTTAGCAACAGTTGTCACGTGCATACAGTTGGTGCCCACCACTGCACTGCAATACTATCCACGGTGGGAAAGGTAAGAGACCATCCTGGATCTCTTCTTTGTAAGTAAGTACTTGAAATCATGTTGTACAGCAAGTGAGGAACTGAACAGGGCATCATCCCCTTTCCCTTTGGCAATTTAAGAGCTGCCCATTGTACCCCAGAGACTGACTCCAGTAGCAGAACTCGTAGTAGCAACTTGGTGCTGCCATTTACAGCCCAGTTTATGACACTGAAATCGGTGATGGTTTCAGCTAACACTCTTGGCCGTGAACAACACAGCAGCTGAGGCACAGACATCCTGCCTGCAGGACCAGGGGTGCTACCTTGTTAAATTGCCCCACACAAGCTTGTGAGTCAGAGCCTTTCGACCGTAGCCAGAGTTACTAGAGCGCTGCCCATGCAAGCAATCCCCAATTTCCCCCTCATTTCTGCTACAGTAATCCTGACTGCAGACATGTCACTACTGATTCTGTAGCTATTCCTGAAAATTGTCTTTTTGGTGAAGAGCTTTTTCCTAGTCGAACATCAGGTGGAAACACCTAGCATCCATCTTGGAATGGCAAAATACCCCTGTTTTGTGCGAGAGACTGGTTTATCTGTAGGACAAAAATAGAACCAATCTGTTTTGAAAAGAATCAATTTTGTCAGGATGGAATCTAACACATTAAGTGCATAGGACTATATATCTTCAAGAGGCAGCCAGCAGCAAGAGCAAATACCAGAGTCAAAGCAATGAGAAATTCAGTTTTATTCAATCTCTCTAAACCAATGTAAAGGATACTGGCTCCACGAGGGGAGTCATGGTTGAAAGATCTAGCATCTCTGCTGCATTTTCTGTATCCAAGAATGGTTAGAGGTGCTCAAAACAGGAACTAGCCCAGGCTGGCTCCGAAAAGGGGTTTGTCTGCAGCAAAGCAAAGTCAGGGAGAACACCAACTGCCAAATCCTGCCGACTGTCACCAGGCCAGATGCTGTTATGGAAGTGATCTGCCAGGTACTTGCACACAGGTATTCCCACTGCCAGTGCTAAACGCATAGTCCCTTTATGTGAAGCAAGTATGTGGTGTGGTTGCCAAAGACATCCAGGGCGAGACTTCATCGCCTTTCATGAGGACTTGCATTAACATCCGCTGCTAAAGAACTCGTGTGCAATCCACGCAGCATCAACTGTTTCCCTACATCATTCATCATCCTGAAAATCTACCCACCAGTTTGGCATACAGTTGGACTCAATCTTAAGGGTCTTTTCCAACCTAAATGATTCTACACACAAGGAATTACACTTTGAAATAGAGTCAGATGTGACATTAAAGCATTGTGACAACTTTGCACTAACTTTCTGTATTGAGTATTTCGTGCATGCTCACACTGCCTGCTGCCAGTTCCATTGAGCCCAGGTCAGCAACCCATCCAGCCTGCAGACAAAGATCAAGGCCTGAACACTCTACTTGCAGTAATAGCAACAATACATCAAGTCAAGTACAATAGTCAAGCAAACATCATGACAAGGAAATCCCACAGGATGAAGGCAGGTGGTCTGAGGTAACCCAGAAAGCTCAGAAGAATAGGTCTGAATATACTAAAGAGGACAGGAAGGTATCTAACCTGTTTGGAAATGGTGAGTGCACATTAACCCCTGTCATTTAATAAGGATACAGTTAAAAACAACATCAATGAAGTGGTTTGTGACGGAAGGATGTGAAGGGGGAGGTTTCATATTCCCCCTATCTCTTTCCCCAGAAGACACCCTTGTCTTTCTCTTTCCTTTCTTGCCACAGCACGGAAAGCCCTTTTCTTTGGTCTGAGACCTTGTAAGCAAAGCTGCACTCCACTCAGTCTCCCAAACCTTCCCCTGTTCTCTCTCCTTACAGGCACAAACACTCATTTGTTCCACTGGAGGTGGAGACTATGTAGTTGCAAATAGAGCTCTTTTAAATAAACTAGATCTACAAAGGTGTTCATCTGCATGCCAAGTTAACTGATGAATCATGTTGACACGGCCTTTACATGCTTGAATGAGTTTCCCCAAATACATAAGATTATAAATCTGGTTTTGGAGTGCAGTAGTTTCTTTTGATCTGAAGCCTCACCTACTGGTGATATAAGACCAGCTATATAACCAGCTTTGCATATTCCATGAAGCAGGGTTTTTTTAAGAGTTTAAGATTTAGGTTCAAGAAAATAATAATCAGAATAGAACAAGTCAAGGTTTGTTCCAGCCCTGCACCAAACAAGAAAAAAACAACAGAGGAAAAGTTCCGAAAGCGAGGAATACAGTTTTCTGTAACCTGCTAGCTGTGCTTTACTGTTAAAGCACTGTTTTAGTGTTAAACAACACTCCTTCCTGGTTCCAGATAGAGAGCAACTTGAGTTTAATGCAGCTTGCTATTTTTTGAATTTTTAAAACAGACTTTCAAACGGAAAAAATTGAACCAACTGATTTATAATGTTAGCCAGTAATTCAGATACACTGATAAACACCTAATAAGAACCATTTGATTTCAGTCTTTTTATTCTTCAGGGATGCAACAGTTAACCACACACCAGGAAGGGACTGAAACTTTTAATCACTATTTCCTTCTAACACGTCTATGCTAAAATTTGTACACAATAGAAGGGATTAGTAGGCAAAAGCTAAAAACACCACGTGATATGGAGACTTTTCCGGTTTCCAGGATAAAGTGGGTGACAAAGTATTGAAATAGAAGCAAAGTTCATCTGCTCTCACAAAAGGAAAGATTGAACAAATACCATGGGACAAGCTTAGGCAAGAGGTAATCAACACCAAGTGGGGAAGGAAAGGAACAGACCTACACCAGAAACTGCTCAGGTCCGCTGAGTTCGATAGCTTTCAGGCAAAGGAGGTTCCGCAAAGAACCATTCTTATGCACATATCCCCCATTGGGTCAGGTGTACCCCATGAAATAGTTGATATCGGCTGAAAGTGTAGTCCACTCCACAGTTACACAATAATTCACTCGTGCACAGCATCAGCCAACGCAGCCCAAAACCCAGAAAATGAGAGTCCTATATGATAAATGCAATAAGTGCCGTAACTGCCATAAAGGCCATACATGAGATCTCCTCACAGCTTAGAATGGGCCCTTTTGTGTTACTTTTTGCAGATGCAGCATTAGGGCTATGATATATAAAAGCAACGACAGTGTTCGCTCACAGCTCTCACCTCAGCAAACTGCCAAACATGGGAAAGGTAAGTGGAAGCCCCAGCATGCCAGTACTCTGCTCTGACACACTGGGATGGACTATGAGTCTTTGCAAATATTTATACTGCAGATCATTTTTTTATGAAGACAAGAGCTTCCGGGGCCACTGCTATGAATGTAGCAGTGACCACCTTGACCTGCAGTCCTATGTGATGCAATTCCATTCAGGTGGAAAAAGGCAGCTGGATGATTTACGACAACCCCAATTACTCAGGACACCAGTACTTTTTAAAAAGGCGAGACTATCTTGACTTCCAGAAGTGGTTCAGTCTCTGCAATTCCATCAAGTCTTGTCATGTAATCCTACAAGTAAGTTCTGCTTGGCAGTGTATCCCAGTTTAAGAAATTGAGTGTGGTTTATCCTTTAAGAATATAGTTATACAGTCTCTTCAAGTAACTCAGGAGACAGGCAAAGTTCAGTAAGGCAATGCAAAGTTTCACTGGAGAAGAAGGAAATAATCTGTTTAATATCAGTGCTATTTCCAGGGCCTGTTCATAACTTGGGGATGCTAAAAGAAAGCTGAGTGACTGTTTCTAAGTAAAGAATGTTTTTACATTGCTCTGGGAAGGGCTAGCAGGGCCAGCTGATAGAAAGTTCTGCTGTAGGCTGATGTATGCACCTTGCTTGTGACCATACTATGTTATGACTCAATGACACAAGAACATGGTAAATCAGATTTGCCATGGGTACGGCTTTCTTAACATAAAAGCGGTGTTGGTTAAAATCAGGCAAAGAATTAATACTTGCTAAAGTACTTATCTGGTTAGTAAGATATACTATAGAGCATAAGCTACAGCAGCAGGAACACTCCACGTGCCTGTGCTTCACATAGCTCAGCAGTTTGCCACATGGCAATTGCCTGCGCACCAGAGTATAATGGGAGCATATGGAGTAACATGATGAATGTCTTTTAGTAGCATAGTTCTAAAAAAGCCACATTATTCATGCCTGGTCACGAGTAAGCAACACAGATCATCTCAAAGTCACGTGAATACGTTTTCTCCTATTGTCACAATATAAAGTCCTTGTAAATCCCATTTCTTCAAATCATAAAGCATCCTCTATTTACTTCCTACCACACATATGATCATACCCATTTGCTGGCACTCCTGAGCTCCTCCATGTGGGTAAGGATTAAACTTCCTCTATTAGCTTCAAAAGAGTGAATCTCTTCACAATCCCATCTCCAGAATAGAACACAGTTTCTCAGAAATGCACATAGTAGCTGGGAAAGTTGCCTTTTTCTGTATGTGTGTCTTGTTCAGTTATGTCAGAATCAGTTAAATGTCTGTCTTTCCTACATTTTTGCTGTGTTTCCCGCTGCAGAATTCTGTTTCCCACAAGATTCAGCTCTATGAAAAAGAGGAGCTCCAAGGCCAAATATGGGAGCTCACTGATGATTGTCCATCAGTCCCAGGCTACATCCATCTCCTTGAGATCTGCTCCCTCAATGTTTTATGTGGCTCTTGGATCTTGTATGAAATGCCCAGCTTCAGGGGCCAACAGTATTTACTGAAATCCAGGGAATAGAGAAGATCCCCTGACTGGGGTGCAGTAAATGCCAAAATTGTCTCTTTGCAGAGGCTGGCTGACTTGCACCGAGTTATTGCTCCCACGCTAAATAAACAGTGAATGCATTCCAAAAATCCTTGTTCAAACAAATGTTCCTTCACTACTACAAACAAATTAAAGTTGTGCAGTCCAGAGGGAAATCCGATTCCTGTCACATTTTAGGGGGAGAGGGGGAATGCTTTAAAAAATATTCACAATTATCCAGCTGTTCCACAGTACATGGTAATTTAAATAAGTGTTGAAGGTCCAACTGCATATTGCTAACCTCAGTCATTACTTCACTGGACAGGCTATTAATAGGCAGGTCTGATTCCTTCATCTAAGTTTTCCCCAGTTTTACAAGTTTTGATCTAGGAATAGATGCCAGCTCTATACTTACCAGGGTTAACAATATGCAGTTGGACCTTTAACATTTATTTAAATTATCACGTACTTGGAACAGAAAAGTAAGTCCCATTAATAGTTATATCCAATGAAGTACTGACTGAGGAGGAAAAGGACAGAAAGATGCAGAGGAACTCAGAACAAGGTGTATTTGGCATCGAATTCTTCATGCAAACAAGCTGCTCTATGCTACCACCAGTCCAGCAAAGCTTTCCAGTCTTATCCCAGCTGATTCCTCCAGAAAGAATTTTTCCAGATCCTTAAATCACACCACCTTTATACAGCATGCTTTAGTGAACCTGTACTTCATGAACTAGATGCTTAGTTTGTGTCAATCGCCCTGCCTCTACTGACTTCAGAGCTGCATTATCTGCTGCAGCAGGAAATTGAGCCAAATCCCTCAATTGCCAGGCTATTCCACATGCAAAAGGAATTAAATAAGCATACCAGTGCAGATTAGAAACAGGACAACATCTTGTGCTGGAAAAAGTCTATTGCAGCATTAATTATCATTCAAGCAATGATGTATATGCCTACTAATCATCACTGTATCCTGTGCCAGCGGGCACTCTGTGCAGTAATGAATGAGAGCCATAATAAAATGTAACAAAACACAGTTAAGGGATCTTACATCTTAACATACCTCTTCTCATTTAGGTAGTGGAGTCTAGATATTTTTTTTTCCAGGGATAGTTAGGCAAATATACTATTGCTCTTCAGCAAGGTGCTGGAGACTTTTGGAAAGAGAAAGCAGTACAGAGAGCACAGAACTACTAGGACACTCCGCAACCTTATCTAGTACATGTTTAATTGTAAATAATTTCATCTGGGCTTTAAATGGTAGGCTTTGATTTTGTTTTGCCTAATAAACATTCTGATAATGGAGTCCTTGAATAAAACCAAGCAACTTCTACAGCAGTGAGGTAGACTGCTTAAAACTCACATCTCTACTTGCTAATGTCAGAGACCTCATTTAGCCATTATTTCACGCTCATATGACCCATCAGTAACAGCCTGTTAGTGATCCTCACCAGCCTTTCCCTGACAACTCTGGAGAGGAAAACAGAACTATTCTTTGTGCTTCTCGTCCTTTCTTTTGTACATGGGACACTATCTCTGCCCTCCTGCCTGTCCTTTACTGCACGAAGTAGGCTGTTCAGCTGCTGCAAATGTCTGGTGTACATAAGAACAGCCAGAGAGAAATGGAGCATGAATGATTCAGCCTGCAAGGCAGAGGTGTGAAAAAGCATGTTTCCTCTTATTCACAAATGCCTAGTATTGTGCATTTATAGCAACTGCACAGTGCAAGTAATAGGTGTGTTAGCATCCTTAGGTTAGCATGCTAACCCAGGTTTGCAAAATAACACAGCAGTTCAAGCACAGTATCTACTTGCCTGCTTAGAACAGGGAAGCAAAATATTTCATTTGCCTTCAGCAAGAATAAAGTAAAGAAAAAACAGACCAGCTCCCCAGACAGCAATTAACATATGCCTACGTACTCCAACAAAGTATCTAGTTCAATTAGCACAATTGAGAAATATGGCTATGTAGTGATGTGTAGGTTACATGCTGGCATTCCTTTGGTCAAAGGCAAGAATGAACAGAGATGTACTATTCAGTGATCAGAGCGATAGGATGTCTGGATTCTTGACTCTGCTGCATCCTAGAGTTTGCGGTTGGCTAAACCTCTCCAAATTTCTCCACCTGCGACAGGAATGGTGGCAATTCCTAGTTTTCAAGGAGCACTGAGAGGTCTTACTTGCTTTTGTTTGCAAATGCTCAGACAATCTCAAGCAGACATTAAGAACAAGGATGCTAGAGGAGAGGAGCACTGGGAATTCACAGAGAGCATCCAAGTTTTCGATAACAAGTCGTCTAGGTTCCTGTAGCTTGTTTTATGGTTGGTAGCAGGCACTAGAGTTGTGGCATGCAGTGTATGTTTCTCTACACAAACACTCACTGCTATTTTCATATTATCCCTCCATTTGAGTTTTTCTGGGGTGCAAAAGCAGTCAATCTCCACATAAAAGCAGCTGTCATAACAGCATACTAGTTGAGGGCAGTTGGAATAGTTGTAAATAACCAGACTCCTCAGATCATGGATACCATTTGGCTAACAAGATATTTTGGCTCCAGAGTTTAAGATCAACCCACAGCCCTTCCTGCAGTGCACAGCCCATCTGTGGCATAGGATTCTGGGAGGGGAAAGTCTACAGAATTCAAGGAGAAGCTGGATGAGTACTTGGAAGACAAATCCACTGAGGGTTATTAACCAGAGAGAAGTAACCTCCTGCTCAGGAAAACTCTTGAGCTAAAAATACTTGAGGTCTTTAAGTTTGAATGAAGGATTGCATGTATTTGCTTCATATCTACCCTTCCCTCGGTGCCTACTCATGGTGGCGGTTGCTGCCAAGTCACTTGACTAGCTGGACCACCGGTCTGACCCATGATGGCTGCTCTACATTCATAGCTACAATAAGGAATTCACATATCACTGCCCCTACTCTGGTCTCTCAAGTTCCAAACTTCATCACCAAGCCCAATGCCCACTGTATTAAACTATGAAGGACGATACAGGACCCAAAAGACAAGCTGGCTCCACAAAGCAAGCATGATCACAGAAAGAACAAAGAAAAAAAGTGTAACACTTCCGAGTCTGCCAAAGATCTTTGAGAAATGCAAGCACAGGCCTGCACATAGAAGTTGTTCCTGTAAGTGAATTAAATTTGCTTAGTATTAACCATCAGGAGGAAGTTATTTTTGATCCAAAGAAAGCATGGAAGTATTCAGAAGTAACTGCTAGACTTAAATTCACACTCTTCCCTCAGTCTGCTTTCAGTATTAAAGGCTACAATTTCCTGCTGAGGAAGCACCTCCAAGAGAGAGGCTGACAGGAGTGACACCATTTACAACACCCATTAGAAGCACAACTAGAACTGTGTAAAAATGGGCCAGTGAAAGATTTGCCCCTGAAGTTTTGTGGCTTCGTGAAATCATCATGGAAGACTTATAGTGAAAGACACATGCAAGAAAGCACAAACATGTAACGTTTTGGTTGAACAAGAAGCCAGTGAGACTGGTAAAGATCCATTATTTCTCCATGCAGTATAAGCAGGAATATGAAAATGTGGCACTGCACATGATAGGATTTTGTGAAGGTTAGTTCAAAGATGGGTGTGGAAGGAGAGAAAAGGAAGGCAAGTAGAAGAGAAAGGAATAGTCCCTGGAAAAAAAAACCCAAGTTATAGAGAAATATTTAAAATTCCAGAAGAATAACCCAAAACTGTGCTGTTTATCTTTTTCCTTTGAAAAACAGCCTTGGATTTTTTTTTTTTAATTTATTTCAAATAGATAACATTTCCTTGATATTTTAACATTGGTTCATACTTAGGCCTTGTAATTACTAGACTAAATGGAAATACTGAAAGGCCCTGATCTAGCACTGGTAGCACAAAAATTCTACTCAGGTTACTTCCCATTACTCACATGAGACAGACTGAAAAGTTACCACAATGTTCTTCCTAATCAACATTTTTTTAAAGTTCAACTGCAATTAAAGTTTCTTCAGTTAAAGAAATTACTATGCTGTTGCATTTTGCCTCAATGACTCATACCTGAGCTCCAAAAATCTGTACATCTCTCAAGTGAAACATTTTTCTGTGCAGATTTAAAAAGGCTCTTCTTTGCCTTAAACAAGGGGTATCCATCTTTCAACTTCTAGTCTCTTTATCTATGAACTCTGAATTACATTAGTAGCGAATTTCAGCAGTGAGGCCTGGATGGATGTAAACGTCCATTACCATGCATTTTTGATTACATCATTTTCTCTCTGATACACACACTCTTACTGTTAAAGGAAACAGCCAGCAATATCTGGTCTGAAGGCCCTTGAAAATCAGGACAGTTTTTATTAGCATACTGTGAAAACTGTTTTACAGTATCATCACTGGGAATCCATATGCATTAAAAAAACTTTGTCTTATATAATCAGGGAACAGAGAGAGATTAAAAATGAAGTGACATGAAACAATTCTGCTGCAGCATTTCCAGCACTTTTGCTTGCACATGTTCCATCAGTAAAATAACAGAACTATTGCTTGACCTACCCTTTACTCTGATGCTCTACTTACTGACAGTTAACAATAAAGCTGGTACCCCACAAACTACTGCTATTGCCTTTTGTTTAGAGAATGGAGAGAGGGAGGGGGAAAAACTTTCATTCTTTTTACTGAGAAAAAAAATTCTCTTTTATCCTACCTCCATGGATGCAGCAGTGTGCATTCTACGTGAAGGACTGCTGACTACTCCTGCATGCTGAGGTCACATACCTAAATCCTGGCAAAAATGGCAAAGATAGGAACAGCTGAGTGAATGGAGCACTGACAAACAACATTGCACATGCATAGCTCCTTGTAGGCAAGTATGTTTGCAAACATAGTTTGTTGGTCTACCAACAAATTAGCAGAGGGGAAACCTTGAGTGGTTGTTTTATTATCTAGCTCTTTGGTAAGTTTCCTAAAGAAAGCCTGTAGTGTACTTGGAAGCTTTCAAATGCTAAAACATTTACACATAAAAATCTTTTGTTTTTATTTTTCTGTCTGGCTAGTTTCCCTTTGAGTTTGTCAGCTGCTGAAAGAGACCTAAAGTTTATATATTCTTAGACTTCTAAGTTGTACACGAAAATAAGGCTGAAGTACTCTATTCCAAACAAATGCAATAAATATCACCAAACAATGCTACTGAATTCAAGTATCTAACTTGATTTTACTGCTTCTAAGATATAGCTGCCCAACAGGACCTAGAGTGCTCAATGATTAACTCGGGTTAGACACAACAGTCTTCTGTTTATTTTAATTTGTTCCTGTATCATTAAGAGAGGTGAAAGCTTCAGCACAATTCAGATGTAGGAGAATTATTCCTTCCTTTGCCTGTATTCTACATTGCAGAAGATTTCTAGGAGCCCAGGACTGGGTGCAGGAGATGGGCACAAAGCTGAATGATTGTGTGATACACAGAAGTTGTCCATGGAGCTTTCAGTCAAAGAGCAATTTGGGTTTCACTTTCTCCAAATGCTCCCAAAAACTTGTCATGAAGCTGCTGACAGGCTATTGCCAGCATGAAATCATGACAAAAGTTGCCCCCCACTTCCCAGAGTCCCAAAGGGACATCCACCTCTCATTTGTAGTGCTAGAGAAATGAAGACAACAGTAACTGTCTGTGCATCCTATAGAAAAAGGACATAAGTGCTTTGCTAGTCTTTGGGCCTGGCAGAAGTGTCCCTATGGACCTTTGCAGTCTTTGGATTGTTTTGTACAATCTAGGCAAAACAAAGCCAGCTTTCAAACACTTTCCAGTGTGACTAGGGTTACTTTTGTTTTATTGCAGATCACTTTCTTTGAGGCCAGAGACTTTGAGGGCGGCTCCTGTGAAACCACCACAGACCAGCCAGACCTGCAGGCCCACCTCAACTGCTGCAACTTTGACAAGGTGGAAACTGGCTGCTGGATGATCTATGAACATCCCAACTACATAGGCCATCAGTACTTCATGAGGAAGGGAGGATATCCTGACTACCAGCACTGGATGGGCTTCAATGACTCCACTAGGTCTTGTTGTATCATCACAGCAGTAAGTTTTCCATATTGTCTCCATGTATATTACTGTCTGTATTAAAATCAGAGCACTACACCCCATTTTGACAACTCTGGCACAAGTAACAATTTCCCCAGAGACCTCTGTGTAGAAAGAGGGTATTAGAAAGGACACTTACCAAGTTCACCTAATGGGGTTTAGACTCCCAAAGAGATAGAGAAGTCAATTGGGATTCTCAGCCAAATGAAAGGTTGGTTAGTGCTTGAGGGGGTAGTTTATTATATTAATTTTATTTTAATAGTATCTATTTTAATAGTATCTAAATCTATTATTTTGTATATATAAAAGCACTTAACTTCACCAATCTTCTCAAACAACTCTGGCTATACATGATCTACACAAGGAAGTTTAGTACAGAGCTGAGAACCAAACCGCATCTCCCATGCCCCTGTGAATGCTCTTCTTTCAAGGTAGGCAGAGTTGGTGACTACACTACTACAGAGGGAACCTGACACATCCCATTGTAGAGACACCACCATGTATCTGAGCTGCAAATGAAGGCCTATTTGCCTCATGATAGATTTTTTTTCTGAATACGTCAGCCAAGAATAGATCTACGTTTTTCTCTCCTAGACTCATTCCCTGGAAGAGTTTTGCTAAGAGGGGAGGGGTTGCCAAGATGTGAAAGATTTCAATACTCACACATGAGGCTAAGGATTTGAGATTTGGCCCAGGAATAGCCTCGATACTGGAATGTGTCCCTCCAATGTTCATGAAAAATTAAGTTCATCCATGTTGTAAGCTTTATGTACAATTCATAGTTTCCCTGTCCAGTAGAAGCTTCATGGACCATCACAGTAAGTTTCCAGAAACATTCCATCTGCATAGGATAATGCAGCTATTGTTTTTACTGACATGCAGTTCTGGGCTTCACTTAGCTAAGCCAAATTCTGGGTCCAAGTGCTGAAAGCTAGTGCAGACACTCTTGTGTCTTTTCAAGCTGTAGAGGGAAAGAAGTCACAGATGAGGAGGGTGGGAACAAGATGGACTGAAGGGAAGTTGACTTGGGAGACTGATGGGAAGTGTCTGAGAAGGAGCGGTGAAACTGAGAATGAGTATGGGGGCAGAAAAAAATCCTAAAATTAGGACACATTTCTGCATGCTTTCCAGATTCAGAACAAGAGTGTCTAGAAAGTTTGATTCCACAAATGTAGATACTAAAGTGCTGTTGGGTTTGGCTGTTTTGGTTTTTTTGTGATTTTGGGGGGTTTTTTGGTTGTTGTTTTTGTTTTTTTTTTTTTTTTTAAACTGAGTAAGGTAATGGTCTTTGCACAGCAGCAGTACCCTTGTGTCTATACAACTGCACTTCAGCACCTGCAAAAACTGTATTGAGCATTGATGCAAGAGCGGAAAGTACTTTTCTATATCAAGTCTTTGCTGGGCTAGATACAAGAGTCAGAGACAGTCTTGAAACAGTTTATCATCTTAGTAGGTGAAAAGCAAAAAAAAAACCCTGCCAACCTAAGGCTGTACAACAAAAACAGGATCAGAAAAAGCTCCCCTCGGTCCCAGCCGGAGCCTTATCCAGTTACTACATCAACATCTAGGAACACTGAGGGCATGTGACTGCTGTGGCAAGCCAAGTATATCACTGAGCTTATTTCTCACCTGCGTGTACAGTTGAAGTGCAGTCATCCTGGCTAGACCCCACTTCTGTGTCCTCCCCTACTGCAATTCTTTGAAAGAAACAGCAGTTCTGCTCTCACTGGAGCAGAAAGGACTCAAGGCACTGCTGCTTTAAATTAGGACCCAGTCAGATTTATTCCTGTTAAAGTGACATTTGTGCACGTACTAGTGGCTATTCACTGTTGTGTTGCTAGCATCAGTATTGCATCTAGCAAGCTGTAGTCACCTAGAACTGCCACTTGACATCCTGTGCATCCATGTCTGGATTTTTCTTCGCAGCCCCAGCAGCACAGCCAGCTACAGATCTATGAGGAATGACTTAGGAGGCAGGATGTTGGCGTTCATGGATAACTGCCCTTCTCTCCAGGATGACTTTCACTACAGGAACATCCAGTCTTATAATGTACTTGAAGGAAGCTGAGTTTTCTATGAACAGCCGCACTTCTGAGGACAGCAGTACCTCCTGAGGCCTGGCGAGTACAAGCGATTCACTGACTGGGGTGCCATCACTGCCAAAGCTGGATCCTTCCAACCAACAGTGGATATTTCCTAACCAGCACTTTCCTAAGCTATACATCAATGAGTAGTGCCATTAGCACTTCATTAAGGCCAAGGAGTTTCAGGGGCTACATGGGTTAAGCTCCCATTTCTTGCAATGCTTTTAGCCTTTGATTTAAAGCCCAGCAGAGTCAGAAACTGTTTGTCTACAGTGGGCTTCAGAGCCTGTGCTTGCTTTACTAGTAGGAAAAAATCCCCTGAAGTCAGTGCAGATGGGCTGGTAATGAGTAACAACACCCAAGCTCAGAGGAAACCTGCATCTAAATTGCTAAGCTGAATTATCTGCAGTCTCAGATAAATTTAAAAATAGCATCTTTGAAGAAAAAATATTATTTCAGACCTTAGAGGAAAAAATTTAAATACATTAATTTATGACCATAAACATCCAAAAATCCACTTGTAACTGAGCCCATGGGACCAACTCTCTGCTTGAATTTATTATAGGGTGTACCTTATATCCTGAATGTTCCCATAAAATCAATGTCCTTCTCAGAATTAGTTCTCCTGTGAATAGAGTGGCAAGTTCACAGCCACAGTGTCATCATGGAGGTACTACATACCAAACCTGCAGCTGTGACACTGGATGGCTTAAGACATAAAGCATTTACAGTATTTGCCATCTTTATTAAGAGTTATTTCTGTCAATGACAATTTGTAACACTACAGATATCAAAATACATCTTTCAGTTGCTTATTCACTTCATGATGAAAAAAACCAGTCCTGGTGATCATTTGGCATTAAGTCTGAAGTTCTGCACAGGACTGCATTGCTCCTATTTCCAGTTCAGGTCCTACACTATGCTCTTTTGTTTAGCCAGGACCTCACACTGTTTGTAGACACGAACTCATGTGACCCTCTGTAGTACAGAGAAGTAGCAACTTTCCCTAGAGTCTGGGATTAGAAACCAGGAGAGAGGCACATTATGTTAAGGAGTCTACAACACATTCAGTGTGCAAGTGGGCCCCCACAAGTCTCACACATACTTTAACAGCGCACTTTACACAACACTGCAGGATCTTTAAAACTCTGCTTTCAAGTTTTACAACACTAGCCATCATTCACGTCTCTTTGCCCTTTCTGTGTCAGGACTTAAGCTAGTAGAGTCCCTGGGGGATTCACAAGGTCACAGGGAAGGGCACAGCCTTGCTTTCACATCCCACTCCAAAGCAGGTACTGTGCTGCAGCCAACATCTAACTTCTGGGAGGCCACGGTGCTAACATTTTGCAGGAATCCCACCTCTACCAGCAGCTGGAGCTTTCCTAAGCCCATTTCTCTTTACTTTCCTTCATTTACACCCTTCTCCAAACCAAGAGGAGTTAACGTGCCAAATCTGACAGAGCACCCACAGGCCCGAAGTTGCTATAGCAGGCGTTCTTGGGACAACCTTACCCTGTGAGCTGAGAGGGAATTAAGTTCAGACAGATCGCTACAGACTACCAACACCTACACATCTTTAAACCTTGGTTGCTACCATGTTGGGTTTTTTTCCTGACACACTGATTGCTTTTAGGAGCCATGCTGCAGATACAGATCTGCTGAGCACTGCAACATAATGAAATTATTCATTAAACAACTTCTTAACTAAAGCAGAATGATTTGAAGTGCAAGTATGGTAACTTCACTGATCACTGACAATAAGATGGTGGACAGTAAGGAATGGTTTACTTTGAGTGAAAAGTCAGTTTTAATAGAAGAAGGAGAACACTTTTACAATGCAATCTTATGCAGTAACAACTGGTGTCTTAGAACATCTGCAAAATAAAGACACCCGTAGCATGAGTCTACACATGCTAGCTCTAGCATAGCTAACCTACATGACAGCAGTGGAGAGGGCCAGTTTTAAGCCTGAACACCCATCCATGAATCTTTACTGGCTGTTAGAGCTTGTAAGAACCTAGGCTGACCAAAGCATATAAACACATACTATATATTCAGTCTGGAAGAGTCCTTAAGATGTACCCTACATAAGAACATTCCTAGCACAGCTGCAAACTGAAGGCCTCTGCTAAGGGAGCCTATGCTACAGAAAAGGAGCAGAAGAGATCAAGACACTGCCTGAGCCTTTTACAGCAGGGGATTCATTATATTGAAGGCCCCCTGTGGAAACACACTGAAAGGACAGAGAAGGACAAAAACACTCACTATGGTGCCAGGCTACCCTGGGGTAAATTCCTTCCTGAATTCAAGTCTGGTGAATGGTTTAACCCTGAATATATGAAAGGAGAGCAGCCAGGGGCCAGAGGGACTTAATACTATTAGCCAGACCATCACCTCCCAGCTTTAGCTGTGGCCAGTCTCCAACACTTTGAAAGAAATTAACTAAAATCCCTAGATACCAGCTTATGTGTCAAGGGGCAAACAAATTCCTTCCTATTTCCAAATTTTGCAAACAACTAACAAGCTCTGAACTACCTGGGGTTCAATGTGAATATGGTGACAGAAGGAAGATTAAACACTAATTAAGTTTGCTGGCTTACCTAATAGAACAATTGCACACTCATTTTGTGCAGTCATAGCCAGAGAAACTCAAGACAAACTGATCCTGTGCTATCCTCAGGAAAACACCATCTCAGAGGCCTGGGCAGCTTGCTTTTTTCCAATAGCCACACCAAATGCAATCTCAGGTTAATTTGGCTTGAATGCCTAGAAACTAGCATCCACAAAGTCCTACTTCTTCATATACAGCAAAAGGTATTTTGATAGTGGGAGTTTTATACCCAGCTGCCAAGGCTACTTGCTTACTTAGAATGTAAAGATTACTCCTTGCTTCTGTGCAAGTGTCTGTTTGTAAAGGACAATGGAAGAGTTGAGAGGCAGGTTCATTTCTAAGCATATTTCAGGTCTTCATTGTTAGTAAACAAAGCATTAGCCCTAAGACATCAAGCAAAACCTCAGATGAAAGCTTGACATAGACCTATCTCAGCATGATTTTTGCTGGCCTGGGGCATGATCTTAGCAGAAGCCTTAGAGCCAAACAGGTTTGAGAATATCTGAAAGTCAGATATACATTTTTGTCTTTTTCATTTGCTTCTACAGAAAATAAGTATAGCTTAACAAAAGCATTACTGTAAGGTATGTGGTTTTTCCTGCCACTTCAGAGGTCCCTGGACTCAAAGCTGCAATCCAATGCAGCCCATTCCTTAGTTGAATCTTTCCTTAACCTCAAATTCATGCCTTCTTCCTATCCACACCCTTCTCTCTACCTATTCTGTTACCTGAACTCACTGACAAGTTCAGTCCACAGTAAGATGACTGAGTTACTAATATACAGCTACTGAAGAGAGATAAAATACAAACCCACAAGTAAAGAACAAAGTATGAGAAACAACCACTGTTGTAAACAGAGAGTTACCACAATACAGCAGCTAAGGGACCATGAACTACAAATGAACACTGCTTACCCGTCTATTTAAGGTCCATGAAACAACTGGTACATAATTGTGGAAGAGAAGGTGACAATAAGTCTAATAATTAGGTTTTACAGTTGGACCAATCCATAAATGCATTTTAAAGTACCCATACATAGCTGGTAATGCTTCTTTTTACATCTTCCTCTGTTTTTTGACTTCCATATCCTTAGCTGAGTCTTTATGAAGGTAAATACACTGAAATATAAATTCACCTAGAATTATATGATACCTGTGGGGACAAAGCTGTAGCCCACCTTTCTCCAGTGACCTCTCTCATTATTGCTCATATTTGCATATGAAAAAGAACTTATAGTGAATACTGAATGCCTGTCTGTACTGACAGGGAGAGACTAGACTCACACCCAGTGATGCAGACATCCGCAAAGCCACCTTAACAACTTTACAGTGAGCTACTTGGCTTCAGAAAACCTCTAGAAGGTCAGACCAGGAGACCACTCACCCTATATGCCACTGGAACAAACTATCCTGTTGCAAAACACAAATGCTTTACTTTCTCTTCAGAGCACCTATATAAAGCAAGAACTGCTAACACAAGCAGCAGTTATTGCCTAGGCCCACTAGGATAACTATGTCACTACAACTCCAGCAGAGTGGAAAATGGCTGCTTTATAGTCTGTGAGCATCCTAATTACGTGGGTGGCAGCACTTAACAAGGGAGGAGTCTCCCATTTCTATCAGAGGATGTTTTTTTTTTTTTTTTGTTGCCTCGCTAGAGTTTGTTGCAGGACTTCTGTATGTGGGAGCAGCTGCTGTCACTTGCAAAAGTTGGTAATGCAAGAAAGCGGAGCAGTATCTCAAGGGAGGATTGGGGTTGGTACATGGCTTTGCTTGGGCCTGACTTCTTTGAAGGGAGCAAGTTGTAAGAAAAGTTTGAAATAGACTGTTGTTTAGTCTAGAAAAGGCTGTAAGAAGATGCGATAAAAATTTGTAACTCAAAATGCATGCTACAAAGAGCTTCCTTTTTTGATGTTACTGTGGAAGGGACAAATAGTAATGGTTTGCATTTGCTTCAAAGGTGATGCAGGTTGACTGTTAGCGAGGAGCTCCTAGCAGTAACTCAAGTCCTGAGCGAAGTCCCTCAGGGAGGAGGCAGAACCTCTTCCGTTACTGGAAGCTGTTCACAGAGAGGGGTTCAGGGCGGTTTAAGCATAGCAGATCCCGCTCTGGGGACAGAGCTGGACCTTAAGCTCTTTTTTTTCTTGATGGCAAAAGTTATGTCATAACCTCAAGGCGGGAGACTATTGTGGCTAGCAGCAAGTACCAGAGCACATGTATCACACGACTAAAAATAATTTTACGCACTCATTTTTGTCGGTGTCCCTCCATCTGTGCTGGGGACTATGCTTAGGTATTGCAGTAAAAGATACTTCTCCCGCTCTTGCACTGCTGATCCACATGACACAACACCGAGCACAGATTAGCCCTTAAATTTCTCCCGGGAAACTTCCCTGATCTTCTAAAAGCAAGACAAGTATGCAAAGGCATGTTGCAGGGACCGATCTCAGACTGTCTCTGGGCTCTTGGTGACACTTATCCATCCCTAGCAATTTTTTATACAGCAGGCAATATAATGATATTGCACAGCCAATTCCTTTGCAAAGATTTCCAAACCTTGCATGAAACCATTGCAGCAGTGTGGAAATCCCCTGCAAAGGAGTCGACTGTGCAATGAATGCTTCATTGCGTGAAGCTGTACAAGATTTACCGAGGTGAGGAGATGAACCAGCAGCAGAAGGACCAGGGCTACGGCTGCAGGTTGCAGGGCTGTGATTCTCCCAGCAAACCGGGGAGAAGGCCCAGGTCTCCTTAAATCTCCTTCTCCCTGCTTTGGAGCCTGAGACAACATTAATTTCCAGCCCCACTCTCCAAGGGAGCAGACGGGCACGGATGGAGCGTGCTGCGAGTCGTGCTAAAAGGATCGTGTTATTGAACGGCGGGCGGAAAGCGCTGTGCTGGAGCGCTCTGCCTCGGGAGGGGCAGCGCACCGCTGGCACGCTTGGAAAGAGCCACGCCAGTCATCTGAGGAATGTCTTTTCACATTTCTCCTTTAGAAATCTAACTTGCTTTAGGAGTGGTTTTAGTCCTACGCAAGCTCTGCACGCAAGGTACAGGCTGCTTTAAAGCAGTAGCAGATTGTACATATGTGTACATCCACGCTCCTCGGGCAATGCTGGCAGGCCTCTCTGGAGCATACCTAAGACACATGTACGTGCTTGATAACCTTTATCACTTGTCAAACAGTGTGGAGGTTTCCTGAGGTGCCCTGTCCCACAGGGATCGCGAACGCCGACCCTTTTACGGGCAAACAGACTCCTCGCGCGGCAGAGGGGCGCGCCGCCTGACAGGGACCGCCTGCTGCTCAGGTGAGGTGCCGCGGGCTGCGGCACGGCCCCGACGCCGGGGCTGCCCGCCGCGGCCCCTGCCGCCCCGCAGGGCTTCCCCGGGCCAAGGCGCTGCGCCACGGCCGCCGCGCCGGCGCTGGAGCGCGGCCCCGGGCGCTCCGCCTGCGAGGGAGGTGCTGCCCCTGCCTCTGCCCGCAGCCAAGATGGCGCCCGCGGCCTCCCCACCCCTCAGCGGCGGCCCGGGGCGTGTGCCGGAATGCGGGCGGGGCGGGCGATGTGGCGAGGCCCGCCCCCCTCCGCCGCCCGGCTGCTGCGCGGTGTTGCCCGGCCACCACCCGCCGTGGCCCGGGTAGGCTGCGGGTAGAGGCCGCGGTGGCGTGGGGGGATCTGGGGGAGGCCGAGGGCGCGGTAGGTGGCGGCGCGGGGCAGCGCAGGGCTTCTCCTGCGCCCCGCGGGGAACAGGAAAGGCCGCGGCCGGTGTCTCTGCCTGAGCAGCCGCTGATCTGCGGGAGATGCCGCTGCCTGGGCCCGCCGGGCTCCGGGGCCGGCTGCGGAGCCCGGGGCTGGGGTGGTAGGGCGGCGGCGGCGGCTGTCACTGCCGGGCCGGGGCCGCGGCGGGCCGGGGGCGGCCGTCCCCCCCCCCGCGGCGGGAGGGTGAGCCGCGGTACCACCGCCGCCTCGCCCCGCGCCCTCGGGGCTCCGGCGTCCCCTCAGCTTCCCCCGCGCTGACTCCCTGCAAAAAAGAGAAAGCGCCACGAAAATTAGAAACGAGGTTTCTCCGTCTTAGGGGTAATGATGTCAGAGACGAAAGCAGTGCGACCTGCCGCCGCGTAATTCCCGAGGTCGTCTGCGGGCTCTAAGTACGGATTTGTTTTTTCCTTCCTCCACCAAAGGCCTGAAGGGTATGTTTTCACTTTCAGAGATTAAAACCGAAGCAGCGCTGGCGAAGAACGGGCATGCTTGACACTTGTCTGCAGTTGCTTGTGTTGTGCTGCGTTGTTTACCCGGAAAGGAGAGACTGAGACCCTGTTATTTTCATCCTTGACTTCTCGGGTTATGATATAACTGTAATAATAAAGCAGAAACTGCGGAAAGAGCACCTGGGAACCGAGCATGGTCGGATCTTGAACAAAAATAGCTGGTATCGATGAAAAGAGGAAGGGAAGGAATGGCATCCCGAGAGAGGCTGTATGAGCTTTGGATGCTTTACTGCAGTAAGGTAAATATTTGAGGGGGGGTTGTTTGTGTGTCTTTTTCCTCTTTTGTTAGGAAGTCAGGTATTTTAAGATGTATCTGTAACATCTTTTAACACATTTTTTTCTTAGAAGTAAGGATATAACTGCACTTCTTAGACTATTTACAACCTCATCTCTTGATTTGCTGTTCAGGTTGGGCTTTTTTGTCTGTGAGGCGTGAACTGCACAGTGTTCATGGCTCAGTTTAAGCAGTTACTGTAGCTATCTCTTTTAACTATGTGAACGCATATGTTCACATAATAGTTTGTTTTGTACGGCCATGGCATTAAGATGTATTGTATTAATTTAATTCACCGCTGTCTAGCATTTAGCTTTATACTTACTGTTTTCTGTGCAGCCCCAGTTTCATTTAAACTGTATTAGCAAAAGCCTTCCCAAAGAGCAGATTTATTAAGTTATTCCTGAGTTTTCCTTTGCTGGTTATCACCGTAACATCTAAGTACTCCATTAATAATAATGAATTTCCTTCACTTGGCAGGAATGTTAAAATACTGTCCTGTCTCCATTTGCATTTTATGGTGTAAAGCAATTAATACGTTTAAAGCACAGGTCCTAATTGCTGCTGGGTGTGTTGAGTATGTACACAAATTGGATTGTAGATTATCTAAATAGATGTCTGTAAAATAAGGAATATACAAAAAAATAACTGTAAAGGCAGGGGAAAGAACTGGCCTACTGTCATATAGGAACTCAGTGGCAGTGGCAAGGGTAGCTTTTGGTGGCCTTATTCTCTGGTTTTGTTTTGCCTTTTCTCTTTGCAGTCTCAGGCTTTGTATGTATCACAGTTTCTTTAACTTTTCAAACCAGTAGAACATTAAGGGTAGAACAAACATTCTTTTGTTTTTCTTCCCAGTTCATTTCTGGAGAAGGCCTATCTCAAGAGCATAGAATGTGAGATTTTAAGTACAGACCATCTTAACAGCACAAGTGCACAAAGCAGTGGATGAAGGTTGCACAAAGCAGTCTTAATTGTAGCTTTTCTTAGGTTTTGTGTGTGTGTGAGTTTGCATCCCTAATGCTCTATATGTAGTTAAAAATAAAACTAGTTCAAACATAACAGCATGGTATGACTTCTAACTGCTACCCTGCGTGGGTGATCTGTTGGGTTGAAACATATTTGCATAGACTTTTGCCTTTTAAACTAATGTAGTAATGCCAAGGGCAGTAGGAAATGGACTAGTGCTGGAGGAGATGGATGTTTTGCCAGTGAGTTCATCGATGTGAGAAGAACAAAGACACTTGGAACAGACTCCAAGAATCCAGGCTTTCCTCAGCTTTGGGAGACACAGGGCTGCAGAGATGAGCCAAGCTCTGAATTTCTTTGCCCAGCCAGTCTTTGTCTCTTTCCTCCCTAGTTCTTTATAAAATTCTTTTTTCTCTCTTATACCTTCTCCCCTTTGCTTGCACCTTTCATTCAGACTGTATGGTTTCCATCTCCATGTTGTCCGCATGCTAGCAGGGAGTTTGCATAAATAAAGGAGTGCTAGTTCAATGTGTGTTTCAGATCACTTAGAGGATGTTCAGTTTCTTTATGGGAATGATGCATATGCAGCCTAGTCAGCTCTTAAGTGGTGGAGAATGGACTATTAAAAAAAAAAATAATCTTTTTATGTACTCAGCCTCCGTGAGCTGTTGGTGGCCCTTTTGGCCTTTTTTTCTTCCAGACCCATATATTAAGGGCACAATTAGGTGGATTCATATGTTGATAAGGACTTGTTCTTAAGTAGGAAAATATATGTTTTTTTAAATAAAATAGCTTGTCTTCTAATTTTGAAGGCAACTAGAGTGACTCCAGAAAAGGAGTCTTTACTTTTTGAAAAAGTGCTAGACACAAAACTGTTTTTTCCTTCTCTCTCTCTCTCTCTCTCTCCCCCCCTCTCCCCCTCTCTCTCTCCCTCTCCCTCTCCCCCTCCTGGTTCAGGTTGAAATGATATCTCATTTAACTTGAGGCAGGCATCCAGCATAACAGTGTTTCATCTTGCATTAAGTTTGGTGAAGTTAAGAGCAACTGAAGAAGCTAGGTCTTAGTATGTAAAATATTGTGAAGCCTTAATGTAAATTAGATTGTTCAGTGATGTATTGAAAACATCTGTGTATTGTACTTCGTTCTCTTCGGAGCATCTAGCACAGTGGGAAGGTGTAGCAACAAATAATCACCAGTGACAGGATATAGTGGTTTAGGGAGAAGTCTCTATACCTGGGACTGCCCAGTGAAGTGTAGTATCATATCCCGTTTGTTGCACTGTCATGACTGTTGGGGCTGACATCCTGGGAGGGAAAGCTAGGCAATTTCTCCAAACTACAAAAACTGCTGGAGAGTCACAGTTGAGTAAGGTGGGAGTTTGTTGTGCCACAAATCCCAAATATGTGGCTTTAGCTTTTGCAGCCTTGTTAGCTAAAGAAACAGTGAAATCCAAGCTCCTTTTTTGTGTGATGCTTCAGATTGTTGCTATAAAGTAGCCTTGTTTGTCTTGCCTTTTTTAGATAATCGAGTCCTTCATGATAGTATGTTAAATATAGCACCTTGTGCTACAGCACCAAGGCTTTTCATGGCTTTAAAGTGATGAATAATGCTGTGTTACCATCTTACCATGTGTCCCGGATCATGACTCTTGTTCTTTGTGATCACTTGATATCTCTGGCAGCGTCAGGTGTCAGTTCCAACAATTATTTCTGTGCAAAGTAACATTAGGAAGGCATTTCTCTATTTTCATTGTCTCTTGTGCAGTTTAGCAATTGGAGATTTGGGCAGACAGCAGCACGTAACTAGGATCCCTACAGAAGCAGTCTCTGGATGACAGCATGTATGAGGTGGTTTCTTTTTCTTGTTTTCTTCTTTCACGATTATGTTTGAGTGGTTGCAAAAGTTCATTTTTAGTTGGTATTCAGTTGTTTTTCCTCTGGCAGTTTCTAATCTAAGGCTGGGGTTTGGTTTTGGATTTTTTTTTTTCCTGCTTCTGTTCCCCTAAAAGCTATCCTGTAGGTCAGTAGCTACAAAGCTGCCAATTACAGTCTGCTGTTTAAGATACCCAATGAAAGTAGTAGCCACACATGATTTATGATGCTTCTGCTGTTGCGTGGAAGCAGTTTAAAAATTCATTAAATTTAGTGAAGTTTAGATTTGAGTCGCTGGCGTTGTGTCACAGCATTGTATTGTAAATAGTCTGAGTTGTTCCTGCATTGAGTTTTTTGTTGTTTTTTTTTCTTTTTTTAAAATGATGATGTCAAACTTTCTGCAAAGAAAGCATTGTTAAGGATGCAACTTGCTGGCATGTTTTTTGATGATTTTTGGTTTCAAATTTTTTTTTTCTGTTCAATTCTCTGTTAATGTGCAATGCTGTTATTCACTTGAATATTTATATGGATGTAAGCTGCTGTCCTCTCATCCAAGTGTAGGAATGTGTGCGTTTTAAGATAATTGAATTATGTGTAGAATAGGTAACACAGGTCCTATCTATAGAAGTCACTAGGAAGAATTTTCTCCAGTAAGCTAGGTAGACAACGGTGGTATCAAGCATATTGATTCTCAGTTCAAAGCCTTCAATAACCTACACAGGAGCATGAAACACTTCTTACGTAAGTGCATATGCAGCATATACCTGAAAATCCTTTACTAACGTAAGTGTACAGCAGAAGAGCTCTATTAGGTGAACTGAAGTAGTCTGGGAAAAAGCCATGCTTTTGTGTCTGTGACCTTTTCATGTTCATGTGACTGAGGTAATCTCTACCAATTTTGCCCTGTAGCCTTAGACCAGAATGGCTCTAATAATATTACTGTCGTAATATTAGTTGATTAACCTTTTCTTAGATGTTAATTATGTATCAGTATACAAAATTAATTTGTTTTATAATCCTCTGAAGTAACTGTTACTGCAGATTCAAATTAAAGAAATTCAACCTCTGTCTTATCTGTAAGACTTTAGCTATGTGTATTTCACCTCCTCCAGTTGTTCTGGTAGGTATTTCAGACGCTTAGACATAAAGCACGTGAGGATTTCTGATATTTTTGATTTTGCTCAGAAAGGAAGATCAGATATCCTTTTATATGGAAAGAGATTTTTTTCTCCTCTGTAAAAAAAAAAAAAAAAAATCCCCAATTGCCTTCAAGAGGGGATTCAAAGGCATAAATGCAGACACTTAGCTGCTGTATGCACCTCGGAGAGTCTGCTTTTTCCTACCCTCTTGTCTTCAGTAAAACCCTGATTTCATTTAAACATTGCCTTATCTTGTAGGTAATATAATAGTTTGAAGAGAAAGCTCTGAGTCTGTTCTTCAGCCTGCTTCTAGCCTGTGCTTCACATTACAAAGAGGGAACATTCAGTCTTAGTGTCATTAATACAGTAGGGACTCTGTGTTAGCGGTTGTAAAGCTAATCATAATGTTCTGGTCTTTGCTAATGCAAATAGCTGAGACAGTCACATCCCTTGCTGTGTTAAGAGCAGCAGACTTGTGTATAAGCTGTCATCTTAAATGCGCTTTCTTACGTTGTGCTGTATTTCTTGTTTGTTTTTACAAAATCTGATTATAATGACATAAATATGTTGTAGTTTTCTCTCTGGCATAGTGAGGGATATCTATATATTATAAATATCTTCCCGTTTAATACTGTACCATAGAAGGAGAAATGGTACTTTTTATAGGAGAGCATTTTCTAGTACTAGATCAAAAGCTGAACAGAAAACAACATTAAATGTGACTATATGCATTATCCTAAACATGTCCTAAACTGGTTAAAGTCCTGTTACTTTGAGTTATTTTTTCCTCATTGAGGTCAATATGGGCTGCTTTATAGGAATCAGAAGAAGACTTGAATGAGAAATAAGTGATCTTGGGAGAAATCATGATTTCTGTGTTAATCAGGAGCTGTGATAGGTGAAGTGCTACAAACGGTGATGTGCTAGCAGTGCTAGCTTTTCTGTAATTACATGGCTGTCTCTACTATCGGAACACCATTGCAATGCAAATACTTACAAGCTGAAGCTTTAACATATAAACATGTGCATTTAATTGGCTTGAGTTAAACTTACATTTACATTATGAGGACTAAACAGGTTATTTAAATTAATGTGTACTCTGTGCTGTAAGTGAGAAGAGTCTGTGAAAGAGAGTAATTTCCATTCATTCCCTGTTCCCATGACTTAATTCTAACATACTATCTAGAACTGAGATAAATTTGACCTTGAATTATGAGAATAAATTCATGTGCCTTAGGATCCTTTAAAGGATGTGCTCCTTGGGGAGAATTCTGTTAGCATCAGCCACCTTGTGTTGGGCCAAAACTAACATAAAAAGAAGGCGATCTTTGATAGTCAAAAAAGTTGTCTTGGAGCAAGAACATACCAGTTTTCTCAGTGTGTGGTGTTATGATCTTGCTAAGCTGACCTACTAACTGCCTGTCACTGACAAAAGGGGTCCTGCCGTATTGTCAGCATCTCTTCGCTACTGTTTTACAAAGTACTGCCTCCTAGACAATATTTTATAGTTCAATTGAATCCCTCAGTCACCTGCATCAAAAGATTGGGGTATTCAATGTGATGTTCAGCAAGTGACAGCAAATACATACGTTTTATGAAAGTATTATGAAATTACAAGGGATGGTTCATCAGTTTATATTAAATAACATGAGTTTTTGCTTGTAAGAGGTTTTTAACCTCTGTCCCTGTGTAAAATTGAAGAGTATTTTTCAATAAACTAAAAAAGTTTGTGATCAGATCAGCTTTTAGACATGACTGTTGTAGGGATGTATAAAGCGGTATGATTGAACTGAATTTGTTCACCTAAATGCTGTTGTAGTTGTGTTTCTCAAAGAAGTGTGGTTTTAGCAAAATTATGCTTGGTTGTGGTGAGACGCATGTAATTCAACAAGAATATAATCTTTGACGTTAAACTGTAAGCCCCGTGTGAAACACTGACCTTTGCATCCCAAATATGATCTCATTCTGACTTAGCTTGCACTTGTCTTCCTTCTTGTGCAATTGCTGATTTGTCAGTGATTCATCACATCACTATATATCGCCTTTGTTACATTAGATAAAGAAGTATTCAGCTTACAGCTAGATGAATGCTTGAGCAAACCAAATATTCAGTAAAAGTAGTTTTTCATAAGTCACTGTCATGTAAATTCATGCCTCTGCTAAAACTAGTGAGTGAAGATTTATTAAACAGTTGCTGTGTAAAATATCTTCTCTGCAGATTGTCTTAAATAAATCTCTGCATTCTGAGAGAGCGTAACTTGTAGAAGAGCATGTCACAAGTAACTTGTGGCTATGTGTTGGTGAAAACATCTTTCTTCTGTCTTTATTCGAGATGCTGAACTAAGAATGGATATAGATAAACAAGAACAGTTGGTCTTCAATTCTGAATTTACTGTCTGCTATTTGAAGAGATGTCTTGTAGTCTAAGAACTAACATAATCCTGTTATTTACAAATATAGAACTTTTCATATAAATAAGTGATGTGTATTTATGAGACATTAGTCTCTTAACTTACAGTAGCTGTTACCTTCCTTAATTATGGACCAGGGCAACCTTGTGCTGATGGTTGTTCAGACACAGAACAGTGACTCTGCCACAGAGAATGCAGACTTCAAGTTGAAATGAGACGGCAGATAAATCTGAATAGACAGAGATGTAAGAAAAACTATAACATTTTTCAAGCTACGGAGAAATTATTTTTGTTTCTTACATTCTATAATGTATTTGGCAATACATATATGTAGCTGCTACTTTTAGATACAGAAGTGTCTGAGGTTTGTCCATGCTTTTGCTGTAAGATAAAGGGTTTTACTGGTGTCCAGAATGAGGCTGAAATTTCTACATGCCCACAGGTTTGTGGATTAGTGCTTTACAGAATTAATGAGAAACATCCAGTTCTGAACATACCAACAAATGTATTTCAGATCAAGCTTTTACTGAAATGAAAGACTCGAGTGTCTCTTAAATGGAATGATTTATCACAAAGTTAAAACACAGGCTTCTGGTACTATGTGTTGATGTACGAACATAAGAGTGAATTTAACAAACAGTGGGCTGTTGCGTGGTATCTGAGTTATGGCACTTTTTAACTTGGTCATCTGGTTCAGATCTGGCGATAGCGTGTGTCCTGATAAAAGAATATTGCAGAATCAACTCAAATATGCAGTATGTTTGTGCTGAAATATGGAAATGGGAGAAAGGCTACAATGCTGTTCAATGGGCAGCTGGCAAGCCTAATGCCTGAATCCAAATGTTGTCAGTAGATAGTGTTAAAATATTTACAGGCTTCAGAAAGGTTAAACAGCTGCCATAGAAGAGAGAAGAGCTTCTTTAATTACTGAGCTTTTCTTGATGAAAGAAATATATATATATATGAGAAAAAATCCACCAAAGGATGCACACGTCTCAACAGTACAGATAAGCATCTTTTTTTTTAAAGTCATTTGTTCAGATAACTTCCAATTTATCTTCTAGTAAATGGGAGGCTGCAATAGAGGAGGATGGGAGATACAACAGGAAACACCAAGAAATGAAGACTATACTTGATTATTCTCATCATAAACACTGTTTTAAGTTTGACATCTCACTAAGGCTCCTCTGTGCATCTGCAAATCTAAACACTAACTGTTAGATTTCTGTGCTGATAAAATATTTGTGTGTGTGTATGCTTTCTCTGATATGTAAAGCATTTATAATCTGTTTGTCTGGTTTATGATTGAGGAATGCGTGTACCTATAGTAAGCAATAGGAATAAGTGGCATTAAATAATTGTTTGACCACTAACACTGCTAACTATGGCTCTGTAAAATTAGGAATTAAATTTAACTGTAAGAATGGCTAATTATACTGGTATCTAAAAGCAGAGCATATTTTAACACAGTGAGGATATTTAAGAGGTTGAATTCCAAAGGCTTTAAAGGCTTTTGAATGCTTTATCTAAAGGATGTTTGAGGGAGGCACAAACAAAACCTCAAAATAAATTCATGGTTAAATACTACTCTTACATGGCACAAAGAGAGCATAAAATCAAATTAATTATCTATTAGATAGCATTTTTAACATAGAAAATACACTTTTATTTAAATAAGCAGTCCTAGTAATTCTGGGTCTTAGACTGAAGTTAGGGGGAAGATAGGGATGAAGATGAATCTTTGAGAACATATTCCTGAAGTCTGAATGAAAGCAGTGAATGAGTTTGTGTGCTAGTTTTGGCTAGGATAGAGTTACTTTTCTTTATAGTAGCTAGTATGGGGCTATGTTTTGGATTTGTGCTGAAAACAGTGTTGATAACCCAGGGATGTTTTAGTCACTGCTGAGCAGTGCTTACACAGAGTCAAGGCCTTTTCTGCTTCTCACACCTCCCCGCCAGCGAGGAGGCTGGGGGTGCACAAGAAGCTGGGAGGGGACCCAGCTGGGACAGCTGACCCCAGCTGACCAAAGGGCCATTCCATACCATATGACATCATGCTCAGCATGTAAACCCGGGGGAAGAAGGAAGGGGGGGGACGTTCGGAGTGATGGTGTTTGTCTTCCCAAGTAACCGTTACACGTGATGGAGCCCTGCTTTCCTGGAGATGGCTGAGCACCTGCCTGCCAATGGCAAGCAGTGAATGAATTCCTTGTTTTGCTTGGCTTGCGTGCGCAGCTTTTGCTTTACCTATTAAACCGTCTTTATCTCAAACCACAAGTTTTCTCACTTTTACTGTTCTGATTCTCTCCCCCATCCCACCGGGGGGAGTGAGCAAGCAGCTGTGTGGGACTTAGTTGGTGGCTAGGGTTAAACCATGACAGTTTGCTTTTAATTATTAACGTAGGGCGAATTGGTGCTCTCTTTATTGTCAATAGTCATTCACCAGGATCTGCCTAAGAACCTGTAGGAGTATCCCATAAGACATTTAAAAACTAATAAGGAAGCAAAGGCAGAGGTTGAAAAGGTAGCACTTGCATTGGAAAGAATTTAGCATTAATGCCAGAAACATCTGTAAAAAGCAAAGTGAAAATGAAACAGTCCGAGTTTGACTCCACTAACAAGATAGCAAGATTATCCTTTTAATATGAGTAATACTTTTAGGAAAACATCTTACCTTCATGTGGTTTACTGACAGCTTTCACTTGGAATGTGGAAGGAGAATTTAGGAACCCAAAAAAACGTTTTAAAAGTTATTGGAACTTCTTATTCTAAAAGCATCATGCAAAAAAAGAGTAAATGCTTGGCTTCTGTGGCTTCTGTTAACCAACAGTATATGTGAGGCATCAGCCCAGAGTTTCCAGTAACGTAATCCTCGTAAGTTTTGTAGAAAGTGGTTGTGGTAGATGCAAGCTGCTTGTAAGTTGCCTTACCAATTCTGTCAATAAATGTTTGCCTAATGCATTCAATTATGTTAAACCTGGTGTTTGTTTACCTGTGCTTTTGCTGAGCTTAGGCTAGCTGGAATGAACAGTTTTCTTGATAAATAACTGAAGCTTCATTGAGAACTGTAGACTAAATGGTTTAGCATGTTCTGAGAAGGAAGGAGGGAAAAGGTTTTATTTGATGTGCCTGAATTTTTATTTTTTTTAAATAACAATTTTGGTTAGATCTCTGGTGTTCACATGGTTTCAAGGGCAAACTTGGAATTTGGGAGAGGAAATACCGCAATGAGAAGGATGGTCCTTTAATATTTGTTGTGTATAATAACCTAAAATACGAAAAAAGGTCTCAAAAATGGCAACGAGTACAGTGGCTCAGGTATGACTGCATACAGTTTTTTCTCCACAGGACCCTGCATCAGTCACTGTACTGGATGGGTAAATCTCTTGGGAATAAAGGGAGAATATAGAGAACAAGGGTGTTATTTGCAGAAATCTGACCTCTGACCTGTGCTAATCATGTAAAAATTGTACTGGCAGAAGTGCAATGGATGCCAAACAGCAGTTGCACGAGTAACGCAAATTCTGCTATGTCCTAGTTTTCAAGTCTTTGATTATTATTTTTTTTTAAGGGTGCTTTTGAAAAGTGGATTTGGGGTTTTTTGTATCTTCAGTGTATAGTTCAGCTGCAGTACAGTGTTAATGTAAGGCCTGGTGAGACAGAGAATACAAAACCAAAGAGTTAAATCCATAGCTAAAGAAATAAAAATTTCCTTTAGTTAAATTTGGCGTAATCACGTGGCACTTTGAAACAAATACAGACTTTTTGATAAGCTGTGCGCAAGTTCTCAGCCTTTATCTGCTGAAAGACTTGACAATATGTAGCTGCTGTTATGGTGAAATAATAGGCTGATGTTTTTACTATTGTAGCACCATTCTGCTTCCGTTCAGTCTGTCTGTGTTAAACTTTTATTGTTTCTTGCATCACGCTGAAAGTTAGAAACTTGATGGGGCAACAGCTGGCTTAGTGTGTGGTGTTGCTAAAACTCAGCCCTTTTCTCATGTAAAATGATGGTATAACTTTGAGTTTTAAAGCAGTTAAGTGTTAAACTCTAAACCTTTCCTAAACTGTAGTTTGAATTTTCATTAAATTTCGGCTTACCTTGACACTGTAGACTTTTGAAATCATGTTATTTTAGTTGCTTTTGAATTATTTAGGATGCTTCTTGTTCCCTTAGTCTTAAAATACAGCTTCCAGCTTTTACGACTGTTGGTTTGTTGTGTCAACTTTGATGGGAAAAGTGAATGTTAATAGAATGTAATATGTTGCTGTATGGCAAATTTCTGGTAAGTGCACTGTGCAGTGGACTCTAGAAGGCTGAAATATACTGTATGCCAGCTTGTACATGGAGCTTGCCTAGTGGTACTTTCTATCAAATGTGAAGACATTAAATCTGAGTTCAGATGATTCATCCTGTGGATGGCATCAGTCACATGCCAGTTCCAAGCTACAAGACTGTAATTGTAGTGTTGTTCAAAAACAACAAAGAAAAGAGCAAGAGAAAGAAAAATAGAGGCTTTACTTTCATTTTAGTAAGAAAACTGTTTCATTTTGTTTTTCCAGTTTTGTTGGGGATCTGAAGTAGAAAGGAAATGGAATAACAGCTCTCAGATAATTGTCTTTTCCTTCAACCTAAGCCATTAGTGGAAGATTATAATTATTTTTCTTGTTTTGAAAAGAGAAGAAATATATTAACTTTGACTTCTAACGTTTGTGAGCTGAATTTTGTCATGATTGACGGCTATAGGTTTATTTTGGTATAAATCTCTATGCTAAACGGTATTTTAACTTGTCCTGAAATAGTTTTTTCTATCATGATTCACTGCAACTCCCATTTATAAAACAAAACACCCACCCATCCCCCCTTTTCCTTTTAATTCCAGAAATGGAACAGAATGCTTGTGTGACTTTTGGAAAAAGAGGTTTATAATTACCAGCCAGGAGCCTTTCTTCTTTTGGATCAACAGCTGGTTCAAAAATTAATATTGTGATTAAAATGTAAAGTTCTGCCCAAAGGTGATTCCCTTGATAATTAGAATTTATTGATTGAATTTATCAAGGCAATTTAGCCAGTTTAGAAGGGTTTATCATGAAGTCTTTTATTAATTCTAACTGTAGTATTGCTGCTATAATGAAGCTTTTCAGGTTTTATTTTGGTATTTTACAGATTTGAAAGGTTCATTAAAAGCATAAGCATTTTGACATATTTCAGAATAAAGGCTGCTAGAAGATCTCGTGCTGAAAATGTTGCCTTTTATGTCTGAAAACATGGAAGAGGAGAAAGCTCCCTTAAAACATACCTTCTAATCCCCCAATGAATAGTTTATTTCAAACAGTGTTGAGAAATGTTCTACAAGTCTGCATTATGCAGACTACTTCAATTAGTTTTAAGACTATTAAACTCACCAGTGATCTAAAGGCAGTGTTTCGTGTTTAATTTCCTAACGTTACTTTTTGTAGGTCTAATTCAGCCTTAACACCAAGGGATCGTTCTTATTTTAAATTTAATGCTTGGGGATGGGGGATTAGTTACCATAATACCAGGCCAGTGAGATTTTATGGTAATGCTTCTAAGCTGAAATCCACTTTGAAGGTTGACTGACTGCTACGCACAGTAGTCAGACCAGGCTGGCTATTTTATGACTGCAAGTTAAATATAATGACTTCAAACAACTGTCTTGTCAAACAAGTCGGTCTTGTCTGACAGTCGGACTCTGAACTGCCCTGCAGGGAATTTTTGCCTGTAGAGCATGGAATGTGACACTGCAAATAGCCTCGGGTGGATCCAGCTTTTGTTTTTAGCAACTAATACTTCCTGAACGTAGCTATAAAAATTGTACCGAGCTTTGCCCTTCTAGTTGTGTCTGTTTGCTTGAAGCCTTAGTAGAAATGGAAGTTACTGTTAAATCGAAAAGCAACGCATATATAAATACATAAATAGTGTCTATTTGAAACCTTGGGTAAATGTGGCTGTATTCCACAGGCGCAGGTCTAAAGACTTTCAGTGGGAGGACTTCAATGCCGGTTTTGTGTAAAATGTTTCCATTTAACTTAGAGTAAGCTGTAAGAGTTCAATACTACCTGGCTTTTTACGAATTTAAAAAATGTTATTACTGGTGAAAAAAATACTTGTTGACCTTCTTGCATAGGCAACTTAGTAACTGGAAAAAAAAAAAAGACTGCATTAGAACATTTCTTTGTCATTCATTTAATCAGTCTTCATAAAGAACAGAGAAAGCTATTGTAATTTCTAGATAATTTAGTATAGCGAAGACAAGAGCCTGTTCCAAGTTAGTGTAGATTTTGATTATAGTTTCTTTTCACTTCATTGCCTTAGAGAATGTCATATCTGTCAGAAGGGCATTAGACTAGACCTCCTCTCTGCTATTGGCTTTGTGTTGGTGTTGAGAACTTGTTTCCCAGTTCTGCCAAGTCTAAGGATGGCCTTGCTAGAGTTATATGTATGCGTGTGTATATATCTCTGTGTGTGTGTGTATATATATATATATTGCAGCTGTTAAAAATGTTAGACTTCACGGGAAACTTGCTAATTGTTTGGCAGTATTTAGCCACAGTATTGCTACGCATGCTGTAGATCAGTAGACTGGTTTTATTTAGCAACTTTTGGTTTTTTTTCTTTCTAGCATTGTACTAACTGTATTGGCAAAGGAAAAAAACCCCCTCTTCTGGATGTTTTGTGTTGTAGTCTTCTTTTTTTTTTGGTGTGGGTTTGATGTAGCGTGTGTGTGTTGTTTTGTTTTGTTTTAGGTGCCTGTTAGAAACACCACACTCCTCACGCCTGGCAGTCTTTCTTTTTAAAGTGTAAAGCTATAAGAACTATTGTTGTGCCAAGAGGATCTCATGAAAATGGAGGCCTAAAGGGTGGTGTGTTGTTTTGCTGGTGGTTTTTTTCTTGGTTGTTTGTTTGGTTTGTGTTTTGTTTTGGTGGTTTGGTTTTTTTTTTTATTTCCAAAAGAAAACCAGAAGTATTTAAGGAAGGGAAGGAACAAGGAAGTATTTTTGCTTTCAGGTGCTCTGAGTTACATTTGATTTAATAGGTTTAAAATACTTTTTTTTCATTACTGCAGGTGAATGATTGTTGCTATAGCAGTTTCACGGGCCTTCATTACAATATCTTGAGGGCAGAAGCCTAAGCGTAGGCACTGCAGGCTTGTGGCTATCAACTAAAGGACTTTTTACTCCCCCCCCCTTTTCTTTTCTTTTTAGATTTGCACATATCCTTACAATGACACCCTTAAGATAGCCTTGTTAAAACTCGGGTTGTTTCAGTTTATCACTATGAAGAGAAATGGCTAACTTAAGTTGGATTTTAGCTTCTTGGAATTTCAAGTGATGGAGAAATTATCTTCCAGAAGTTTTAAGGCATGCAGTTTCTATATATGAATTATTATTCAAATAAGATACAGAAATTTGTCTTGCACAAAAGCTAGACAAGTTTCAGGTAAATAAATGAAATGCTTAGGCTTGTGACTTAGAAAGCTGGAAGATTTCAAAAATCAACATTTTATCTTCTAGTGATTGGAAAGTTTTAACTGGTGAAAGGTGTTTTATTACCACATACAGCTTCTTTCTGCTTTTACTGGTGTTGCACAAATCAAAAGTTTCCTTCTGCATTTCTTGCTGATCTCATAGGGCATGTCTGCAGGGTGTGTGTGGCGGGGCTGGGAAAGAATACCAATCTAAAATTGGTTTATCACAGTTTGTCCTTGCTGTGTATTATCAAAACATACGTTGTTTTGTAAGCTGTGCTTTAAAAGCATGGTGCATCTTCAACCAGCACCATGGAAAACAATTTGGAGCTGTTGTCTGACATACAGCCTCCAGCTACCTGTCTGCAGAATGGCAGTAAAAGGGTAATTATGAAAGTGGGGAATAAGAGAATATACTCCATAGGTTTCACTGCTTTTACTGGTTATAAGGCTTCTAAGTAATTAAGATGCTTTATTATGGTCTGGCTAAGTTACACTGCTTCCTTAGGAGGACTGCAGATATAATGGAGTAGCTAACAATTTATAGTGAATTGGTTAGAGCCAGCGTTGCAGTTCAGAGATTTGCTGCTCTCAGCAGCACCACAGATCTGAAGTATTGCCATACCCATGGGATGCAATCTTTTGCCATGTGGTAACACAGGTATTTGTCAGATTGCAACAAGTACTGGCTTGGAAAGTTGATCTGGCATTGAAGAACGCAAATGCATTCATGTTAAAATTAGGTCAATTTGTGTTCTGCTGTTATTGTGGTTTACCACTTCTGTCATGAGAAAAAAAAAAAGGATAGTTGAAAAGGTGGGTGGGAAGAGAACTCAGCAGAATTAAATTCTTAAATCCACTGAATTTAAACTTCAGATTAAATGGCAGCAGCTGACCTCAAAAAAAAAAAGTTCAGTTCAAGATAAAGATGCTGGGTAGGATAATTGCAGTGTACATGGTGTACAGGAAGCAGCTGATACCCGTTACTACTGTCTGTTTTTATTATGTAATTAGAATTTTAAACCAATGTAAAAAGACAGTTTTTCTCCTAAATCATCAAGCTTCTGGTTTGGGGGAAGCATAAGATGTATTTGAAAGACGTAGGCTGGTCTTCAGAAAGGTATGTATTTAGCTATGTTTTAGGAATGGACATTTTTGTGTACTTTGCCATGGGTAACATTTACCGTTGTAGGTTTCCTTTCTTAAAACTGCTTCAGTAAAATTTAGATATCTTGCAGCTTTCAACAACTGGCTGGTGCGTGGGGTCTGGGCTGATTGCTGCTAAAAAAGAAAAAGGAAAACCTGGGCCAGATTCAACGTTTGAAAGCTGTTTTTAACTTCTAACATCTTTGAAATATGTCTTAACTTGTAGCAAAACTGTTAAATATTGGGTCACTTTTTCCTGGAATGATGTACTCCTAGTTCGTAAGTCTTCGTTTCTGTTCTTCTGTTTGTTTCTGGAAAGGTGGCATACTTCTATTAGGTGGTTTATAATGGAGTTTTATTTCTTACTGTTTCTTATGTTGCTAAGTGACCTTGTTTACTTTTTTGCCTTGATGATTTTTTTTTTTATTCCCCCCTCCCCCCTGCCCCCCCCCCCCCCAAGTGGTGTTGAGTTAGTGGTATTGCCTGGATGGAAATCTCTACATTTGACTCAGAATGAGTCAACTATTATGTAAGCTATTTTCTACTGGCACATACCAGGTAGTGTTACCTGGTATTTTGAAAGCTGATTATTTTAATAACTTGGAATAATATATAATTAATTGGCTGCCAGGGGAATGAGGTAGAAGGAGTTATGTTAAGTAGTGTGCTGGAGGTAATGATCAAACAGTACTGCAGATCTTGGTTTTTACCAGAGTTGGGAGGATTTTTAATGGCAAAGTAAATTGAGCAGTATGCGCACTACAGGTAAGCAAAAACTTTTGGCCTTTTATAACATCTGTAGCCTACTCTTGTCATCTACATAATTGCTTTTTCTTGCATATTTTGTCTGGCAGTGTTCTGTGTTACTGATAGTCTGCACTGATAGCCTTGCAAAGGCATTATAGTTCAAGGATAAGGAGCTTTAATTTAATCTTAAGCTTGAAGCTGATTTAGGCTATATTGTTAAAAAGGAGCAAGCAGACATTTGTCTTTTGTCCTCCCCTTCCCCTTCTCTCATTCATAACCTTCTGTTAAAGCATTTTTAAGTCAGATAATGATGTTATTTGCGCAGCTTGCTTCATGGTACGTGACCAAGAAAAACTGAGTTTTCTTAAAGTTTACTGTCAACAGGTAATGATGAGCCTCAGCTGTGTCAACAAACTGTTTACATTTTGGAATATGAATAGAATCAATTTAGTAATTCATGTTATATTTCAAGGAGAACTCGCTCATGCCAAGAAAAAACAAAAGAGTTTGTTCAACAGGGGAAAAAGTCGAATAGGTTCAGATTTTGCACTTCCATGGGCATTCTCATTAGAGACATGGATACACACATATGGCAAAGCTTCTGCCGGTTACTTTGCCATGGATGCTGTTGCTTTGTAGCCTGAGCTATATTGTAATTGCTAAAATCACATCCTGGTTTTCCTCATCTTTGTGATCCTGTGAAATAGCTTGCATGTGGCTAGAATAACTTGCTGTGAATTACAAGAAAGTTAAAGCTTTAAATACGCAAACATTTTAAAAAAGCCATAACGTCTGAAGACAGCATCTTCTGCTTCTTCTAGCTCATTCTTTTAGGATATTAGCAAGTCTTACTTCTTGCCCATCTTTTGGTTTGATTTTCAAGGTATTTGATCTCTGAACCTGAGAAATGTGTATTTTATACTTGCCTGGTTGAGATAATCTGAGAGCCTCTGTAGCTTAAACCCAGTAGCTCAGAAACCTTGAATTCATTTTTCATCTCAACAACTTCCTTCATTCTGTATGTTGCAATTTTATCCTGAGGACAATTAATAGGTGTGTGTGTGTTTAAGATAACGTAACTGCTTGGTATTTCGGTGCATACCGAACATGAGGACAAGGCTACATTACACTCACAGGACATAGTGTTTTTTGGAAAAATTTTAACAGAAAAAGAAAGGGAGTGATGACTTAAAAAAGAAAAATAATTGAAATAGGAATAAAAGTAGAGATGAGGAGAAGAAAGATTATGAAAGAGGGAGAGATTAGAAATGAATCAGAAGAAGGGGAAATAAGACAATTAGGAAAATGAATAAGAAAACTCAGTAAAGGTAGTGGAAGCAAATAATCAGATCTGTATCTAGCGTGAGAGTTTTATTTGGCACCTGTGCTCAGATACTGTGACAACATTTCATATATAATTAATAGTGATAGTGAAGCAAATTGTGTCTGGGTGTTTCTGACACTTGAGTTAGAGGGATCTTTGGGGGTGTGGGGAAGGGTAAAGTGTAGAATGAGAAGGGAATTCCCATGCTTTATAACCCCTGTACTTGCTGTGGAAAGATGCTCTGAGAAGAGTTTCCAGCACTTCAGATTCTGGATTTCCATTTTTATTTTATTCTGGTGTTCCCCTCTCCGCTCCCCAGGAAGCTCTTTTGTAGGTAGCTATTTTGCACTGACAGGACTCTGTGTGTCAGTCTTTCTTCGTGACTCTTTCTTTTACACTGATGTTGCTCCAGAATACTGTGTGTGTTAGTGTTATTCGAAGACTGCTCCTTGGTCTTAACATGGCAGGGAAATAATTCGTTATTTGGGAACATCTATGGTAGTATAAAGGCAACAAACAAAAGGGAGGAGATACAGAAGAGGGAAAAGAGAAGGATGAACAAAAAAGTTCAAAACTTTTGCAAAATTTTATAAATTATGGTGTAGATTTAGAAATCATTTAAAATCTATAATACTTCAGGCAAATATTTTAAAGTTATTTTGAAAATTATTTATAACATAGAACATGGGACTGCATGGATGTGTATTAATGGACACGACCGTACAGTCCTTGTGGAGGAATATGTTAGCTATGGTCTGGCAGCTTGCTTTTGAAAATTAAACAGCTTGACTTCTAAAGTGAGACTATCTCAAATGGCGTGTTTTGGCAGAATTTTCCTGTGGTGGTTTGTGGTGGCGTAGTATCTGTCCTCCCTGCTGGCACAGTACCCAGCCCTGAGGAACTGCTGGTCATGAACAGAGTCTGTCTGCTCTACTAAGAGCAAGTAGGAAGCCTAAATTTAAATTCCTATCTGTTTTATAGATATCTAATATATACATGTCACATGAAAGTATCCTCCTTTCCCCTGTCTGTAAGCCACTTGCTTTGAGCTTTCAGATGGGAAACAGTGAGAGTGACAGAAGAATGTATTAGAGGTTGTTCAGTTCCATTAGGCATTAAAATGGCAGCAACCACTGCCTCAGGCTTCTTAGGTTGCATTGATAATGACATTTAATCTTCAATGAAAAGACAGTAAACTAATATATTGCAGTGAAGCTGAGTTTTACAGTGCTTTCACTAAAATTGAACTTGTTTTCCTTGATAATGCCAGGTGTGGTACTCCCACACTGTAGTGATCCAGTTCCAAAGGGGATGGAGTAGAATATTCTGTAAGAATAAGAAGAAAAAAGTTGAAAGCGCCTTAGCATCTTTCACCACCTCCCTGGGACAGACCTTTTTCCTATGCAAGTTTATATTGCAATGTGGCTCCTTCAGAGCATATTCTTAATATCCCTTGGATTTCTTCTATGTTAGAATATCCTGTTGTACTTTTCTCATAATGGTCTGGGGTAAATGGCAAACACAGGTGTTTGTGGAAATACAGAGCTTGGACATGATTTCAGGTTCAGGCTACCAAACTCAGACATGACTTGTCTATCTTGGGTAGGGTATGACGCTGAACGTGATAACATTCTAACAATGTGGCATAAGAGAAGCCTTGTTATTACAGCAGATAGATTAGTAGAAGCCAGAAGATTATTTTTTTTTTTCCTAGTGTTATCTTGTCCCTAAGTTACCAACATCTAATCAGCCAATGCTTGTGGCATACAATTTACCTCTTGCTTTTCCAAGTCTTGTCTGTTTGGCAGTCCTACAGGTTCTAGTATCTGTCCTCCCTGCTGGCACAGTACCCAGCCCTGAGGAACTGCTGGTCACGAACAGAGTCTGTGTGCTCTACTAAGAACAACAAGGAAGCCTAAATTTAAATTTCTGTTTTATAGATATCTAGCATACAAGTCACAGGTTCTGCATTGTCTCTTGGAACACTTCATCTGGTTCTAATCTGCTGCTGGCTGCCATATTGATCAATGAATGAAGCAAAAAGCACATTATTTTTTTATTAGAATTGTCGTTGAAGTTCTTATTTAATGTTATAAGCCATAAAGAGTGTTGTGTACTAATGTCTGTGCTATCAAGACTAGAATATACTAGTAATTTTGTAAAGCTGGTATGTATTACTCTGGAGAATAAGTAAAGATTGTTGGTGGGGGGAGAAGCTAAAATGCTTTGGTTGGCATTGGTACCAGGAAATGGAAACACACAAACTAATGAATAGAGCAAGAATGTCACATCAGCACAACATGGCTGAGAATTTCAAAGGACACAGTTTTTTTAATTTTAGTTCTAAAAATCTGCATATTCCCTCCTTTCCCCCAGTGGGAATGCATTAAAGAAAAGCTTTCCATTCAAGTTAGTACTACAGAGTTGTTGACGGATGATCTCAAATGCAACATTGCCTAATGTTCTCTTCTTTTTTACAGAAAGATCCAGATTACCTGAAGCTCTGGCTGGATAGTTTTGTTTCTAGCTATGAACAGTTTCTGGATGTGGACTTTGAGAAGCTGCCAACTAGGTATGTAGAATTACAGACCTGTTCATCTTTGTTTGATATCTGAAACAGACTTGGCTGAGAGCCCAGTCTTGCTCAACAGCAATATTGCCTTTAAACAAAAGAAAGATTTTTAGTTGTTGAGTGGCACTCCCATTCTTTCGAAGGTCAAGTTGGGTTGGGAATGATGAAACTAGGCCAACACTGGTATTTGCATTATATCAGGAGATGGCGTGTGTTCACTTGTTCTTGCTCGGAGAAATATAATCGTTATTCCTTGTGCATTTTTTTGAATAACTATTCATTAAACGTTGCGTATGAAATAGTATTAGTCAGTGTTAGTGCTTGGTATCTGTATCAATAGTGACTGAAGAGAAGTAAGATGTAGGCAAAGAGTTTTGTAATTTTATTTCAGGGATTGCTTTAAGATTAAGGTTGAGTTGAAATGCTTAATGAAAGATTTGGATATCATAGCTGAAAACCTTTTAAAAATTAAAATATGCACAAATGATAGGCTTTAAAGTGATTTCTTTGTTTGCATCCCTGAAGACTTCAGTTCAGGGCAAGAGTATTGCTGACTTCACTCATGTTGCTGACCACAAGTTCTCACATATAATCATGAGGTGGTATTGAAATCTGATTTCAGAGTTCCATATTTAGTATTCTGAATTTGTCTACTGTCTTCCAAGAATTGTGTTTTCAAGACTAACTTTGCAAATGAGGAATAGAAACTTAGGCACTGGATATTTTCCTCTTGCTTTTGAGATGCTTGCATGAACTAAGGGCTTTAAGAAAAAACAAACGTTATAGGATGCAGAAATCATGAGAACTGGTGTCAGTATTATAGCTGATAGCGCTACTGGTGTTTGAGCGCAAAGAATGGCTCTCCCTGCATGATGGCTGCAGTCCAAGCCCTGTTGAAATCAATGGAAATTCTTTAATGGGCTTTGGATCAGATCCTGTTTGAAGTGTAAGCGATAGCCTCTACTGTTACAAGGAAATGAAGAACGCTGCAACTGGATCTCAGTGGATAAAAACTGGGCTTCTTGGTTCTCTGTGTTAAAATTTTCCTCATAATGCCTATATGAATGCAAAATACATAGTGCAATTACCAATAAGCAAGACCTTCAAATTAATTCTGTCCTCTTTCAGAACATCTGTTTTCTTTGCAGTGTCAAAAATGCATCTTATTGTGTTTAGTTAAGGAAAAAAGTTTATCCTTTGACACAGTTTATCTTTAACATACTATTTAATATTGAAATCTGAACAGTGGAAGAGAAGAATATCTTGCTACTTTGTTTTTTTTAAGTGTGTTTTGGTTTATGTGTGTTCATGGGTTTTGGGCTTGTTTTTTTTTTACAGAAACATATTTTTACTTTTTTTTTTTACAGTAACATAACAAAAGATGAAAAACAAACATGAATTTGTGCAGCATCTTCATTGTGCTAAATGATGGTTTTGTGCGCATAAAAATAGTGTATTTTTCTGAGGTTAATGACAGGACTAGTGATTTAGTCTGGAAGAATAGACCCATGTGGATTTAGACTCATTTGTGTAACAGATGTAGAGAAAACGTATCAAAACAACACGGGGATGAAGGCAGATCATTCCTGTGCTTTGATGGCCGGATTAAAAATTCTACTGTTTGAGAGCAGATATTAGAATTAACAAAGAATTGCAGTTTCTGCCCTTATTTGCATTTGTGAGATAATCAGGCATGTGAAAAGTGGCATCTTTCTGGGGTTTGTCAGTTTATATTGCAGGCATTTACATTGTGGAACTGATATTACTGAGCTTGCAAAAAAGAACAAGTAGGTCAGTGTAGAACCACCAAATGCTGATTTCCAGTGACTCTTCTCCTGGGGCCATAGGACCCTATGGACTCAACTTTTTTTACTGGAGTTGCTTATTAAATAACTAATTCTGTCTTTTGGTCTTGGAAATAATATCTGATGTTAGCTAAAATGAGAAACTGAGTGGACTAGTATTTTTTTTTCCTTATATAAATCTTGGTATGCTTTACAGCTATATACCTGAAAGACCTTGTGTATTGAAGGGCAAATGCCAGGAAATGGGAAACTGTGTAGGGAGAAGAAAGCTTGTCCAGAGTGGTGGACAAAACCAACCTTTTGGAAGTCAGGCATGAAGTTCTGTGTCAATGTAAAACATATGTGGTTTTTTAGCATCCAAGAAAACACCACTTAAGAAATGTCATGAAACTATTAGTGGTTTTTTTTTTTTTCCTGAAAGAAGGACTCTTAATTGGCACTGTCACTTGCTGATTTAACTGATAAGAGTATTTCTTCTATAAATTAAAATTTATTATTTCCTGAAATCCGCTTTGGAAATCTGAAAGATGCTACATAGTGCAGAATTAGGAAATATCTAAATATAGAAGATGAGAGTATCCAGTGGTGTGATTTGACTGTATAAGCAGAGCTTATACACTTATGCAGCTTATAGGCTTATACAGCTTCCGTTCTGCCTCCATCTTTGTGCATCTACCCTATATTTTTAAGTGAAATGGTTCATTAATGGTGATTTCAATGATTTTACTGAAAAGGTGAAAACAGCTACGCTGATGGCTTTGAGCAATGAGCACAAAAGATCAGTGCGCCTCTCTATTCTCTCTCTAAAAACATTTATTCATCTCATATGTATTTACCATGAAAAGGATAAAACCTTTACCAGCTGGTGGGAGGTTTTTTCCCCTCATTGAAGGAGAGGAATTGTCATTTGGTTTAATACTTTTAGAAACAACAAAGGCCTCTAGAGTGTTGTCATGCTCTTTTTTCTGCTTTTGGTTTGCATGATCTTGAGCAAAGGAGCTTAAAGGAAGCTCATTCAAAGTACCATAGAAACCGTACTTTGTTAACTTATTGACTTCAAACCCACATAAAAATAATGCAGGAATCATGATAGGAATGCTGATTTCATGGTTATTGAAAAGTAAAGCCTGGTTTTCTGCAGCACTTTGTTCCAAAGTGCTTACTACTGGTGGAGGAGAGATTGAAAGTCCTAGTGTGTGAGTTTGAGCTGTAATAGGTGAATACAATTTAGAGACTAATTTAACTTCCTTTCAGACGCATAACCATGTTAATGCAATGCAAGGAAATTATAAACAAAAAGAACCCAAATGTGTCAAGGTCTTTCTCATATTTTTGAGCTAGGGTACTAGCAGTCAAATAAGAATGTCAGTTAAGGTATGATTTTTGAGATTTATTTTTATTCTTCCTTTCGGAATACTTAGTTTACACAGCTAGTCTTGTCAGGAAAAATTGATACTACATGTCCACAAATTTAACTTTTAGATTTTTGTGGTGATACAGTAGTAATTTGCTCTGGGGTGAAAAGAAGTTTGATTGTTTATAAATAATTATATTTATTTATATACTCTATAGTATATTCAGTCTGAGTAATCCCGATTAGTGTTTCTTGTGCCAGTCTCGCATAAGGCAGTAAATTCTCATGGGTTGTGCAATAGCACAGACAGGCAGCTACTGCAGAGAAAACATTCTTTGGGATGTGAGGCATGAAGGGTATGCTGTTTGCTTTCTTGTGAAGCATTTTATGATCTTACTGAAAAAGACTTGTTGGCCATTTTAGGGAAATTACTTCTGGATATATGATTTCAGCTGTCGAAAATTATGGTCTTCCTAATACAGAGATGGTGAATTATCAGATTATGAGGAACCATGCTTATAGTCCCAGAGGATACGGGTCTGCTGGCATCTTAAGGGGTGAAGCTGCTATCACAGAAATTAAAATTTCTTTCTTGGCAGTTGTGTTGGAAAAAAGCAGCTGCTCTCAGTTTTGTGGTTAGTGTCTTGATCAGTTTAGAGCCTAGGCCGGATAAAATTTGTCTTAAAACTTCCTGAATCCCTTGAGATTCTGAATCCCAAGATCTGAAAAGCAAATTGCACAACTCTGTGAAGAGGCAAGGGAAAGAACAGTATTTGGTCCTCTGTATACATACAGGTAACACTTGTTTTCTAGGACATGGGAGCTTGCTGTCGCTTACCCCTGTCTAGTTGTTTTACTAAACTGGGTCTCAGTTTTTGCCTTCTGTATAGGCTTCCTTTTCAACTTTAGAAGCTAAACAATATATTGTTCCCCAATTCCTTCAAATAATTGGTATCACAGTGTTTAGTGTCAGTCATTGCATTTCTCCACACTTTCGGGTGCTTATTCTTACACAGATGTATGTATGCAAGTGTTGTATTAGCGAGTTTTTGAGCTAGCTGAGTTTTTTGTTTGTTGTAATTTTCATTCTGGCTTTGGCCATGTTGAAGGCTTTTGTAAGCTGTAAGGCTCTTGCTTGTGTCTTCCTTTTCCCGTGCAGAGTTCACAGAGAATGTTCCAGGGTAAACAGCTGATGCCAAAGTCCACTCTTCAGCATGTGCAACAGTGGATAAACAGTCTTCATCCCAGAGAATGTTCTAACCCATCTATGTATTTCTGTACTGTGCTGAAGTGGGTTTCTGTATAGCTGTTCCTGGAGCATTGGCTTAGCTACTGGTTTTATTTGTGATTTTTTTTTTTTTTCTTCTTCTTTTGGTTCTCACTGGTGTGTTTCTAAAAATGTTCAGTTTAGCAAAAACAATGGCCAAGAGTACCTAATGCTCTTCAGGGCCATGTCTGGCCTTGGTAGAGTTGTTACATTTAACACTAACACAACAGTCTTTTTTTTGTCTCCTAAAAATAATTAGATAGCAAAAATAACCTATTTGCTGGGTTAATGATACCCAGAAACTAATAAGGATGAGTCAGCTTTTCATGCAAAATCAGCGTGCCAAGAGTCAGATGGATTTTTGGGAGCTCCCTTTCCTGCACATTCGGACCCTGATTTTCACGTCTTCCTTTGTTTAATCTTATTGTGAACAGCTTTCTTTTTGTATTTAATCTTATTTTGTACGGCTTTTTGTAATTCATGTTAGAAAGACATGAGGTTCACTGTGGATGAATACCAACTGGGCTTCAGTAACTATTTAATAATTGGCATCTCATTTATTTGGACCCTTTCAATCTTCAGTATAAAGTTGAAAATGTTCACCTTGTGTTTAGTTTTCATGTTTCATACCATTGTGGCCATCCTTTTTGTTATTTAGGGATTTCCCAGGCCACCTGTTTACCTGCAAGATCATGCAATTTTTCTGTGGCAATTAAGGCAGATCATTGCATGGTGGAGCATTTAGGAATTCACTTAATGAATTTTTAACACTTTTTTTTTTTCAGTGCAGTTCATTGCTGGGGAAAAGGAAGCTCAAGCTGGCATATTGTCACCAGGCATTTCTTTGTGGTTCGTTAGAAAGTGTGAGCCATCAGTTCAGTAACCTTTCTTATAGAAGTTTATTGGAACACTACATGAGCACATTGAAATTGATTGGTAACATGTCATTTGCATGATCAACAGTTTTGTGTGTCGTTTTTTCTCTTTAGGGTGGATGACGTTCCTCCGGGAATATCGCTGCTTCCTGATAACATTCTTCAGGTCCTCAGGCTCCAGCTGCTACAGTGTGTCCAGAAAATGTCAGATGGACTAGAAGAGCAGCAGCAGGCTCTGTCACTTTTACTTGTGAAGTTCTTTATCATCCTTTGCAGGTATTTGTTCTGATTGTTACCTCAGCAAGGCTATTGTTTTGTTCAAGAAATCTTGATGCAGCCTATAAATATAGATTCTAATGACACATACAATATGATTTGACACTTTCCGGAAGAAACAAGAGAAATGCCACTTCTCACAATCTTCAAAATAAGGGAAGAGGGAATAAAAGAGAGAGGAGAGCAATGCAGTCATCATAGCAATAATATTTGTCATGAGAAATGGACTAGAAGGGGATTAAACACTAAATTCCTTGTAATTACATAAGATATATCTATGGGAATTCAAGATACAGTGTACCTGGTGTAAGAAATACTTCTAAAAGAAAAGGCACGCTCCAACAAGTGTTGCATATGAAATAACTTGAGAGACAATTGTACAGGAAGAACTGTTTCACATTCTTAACATGCTTATAATCCCATAAACAACTTAGGAAACTGACATCTCAGACTTATTAATAATTACATTATTATTAATACAACTGGCTTCCTTCTGAAACTTATGCCCTATTTTGTAATTCTGTTGAAGCAGGTGAATAAACTGTTGTTAGAGATCTATTCCTCACTATTTCTTCAGTCTTCTATTGTAAACTTCATTAAGAGAGGAAGGGGATAAAATATAATAGGGAATCTGCTTTTCTGAGGAGGGTTTGAAGCAGCTTTTTTTTTTTTTTTTTTTTTTTTTTTTTGAGTCCTTTGGCTCTCCTTGCCCCTGAAACAATACAAAGTGCTGTAGGGCAGTGTTTAAGTATCCTGGAATATTAAATATAAGCTGAGTAGATGGTGGTAGTGTGTTTCTGAATTACGAACTGTTGTCAGTCTTATTTAATTGCTGAAAAGTTCTGACGTCATTACTTTGGTATCTGATCTTTGTGACTTGTCCTCAAGACTGAGAACTAACATGTGCATGCTATTTCTTTGTTGCTGTTGATTTATTTATGTTCTAAAATAATTTATTAGATATTTGTTTTCCTTGGGAGAATTTAAAGTGAATAAATGCTTCTAGGTAATATGTTTGCTTAAGTTTTAGAAAGCGTATGTGCTAGTAATGTGGGAGAATTTGGACTTATTGTCTTTGTTATCAGATGCCATTTCTGAGCTTTCTATTTAGAGTGTCCTGGGAATCTGTTTAACCTCTAAAACCCCAAATGCCAGATAAAATTCTCCTACAGCAGAGTGACTTGGGCCTTTCTTTTCCTTCCTGTTAGAAGAAAACTTGTGAGCTCTGTTACTGTGACAGAAATAAATGTTTGAGTACATGTAGTCTTTTGGAGAGTATTTTTGAAATGCTGATATACTTTTGTATGATTATGGACAGAATGCTAAAACAAACATTGTTTGAACTAGCCTCAAATGGTACACTGTGTACATTCTGTGGTTTTTTGTTGTCTTCATAGAAATTTGGCTAATGTGGAGGAGATTGGGATGTGTTCATACATTAACCATGTTATCACCATGACTACGTTATACATTCAACAGGTATGTGGTTAACAATTACCATCTCTTATTTTTGCCACCTGATACTTCCTGCTCCTGCTTATGTGATCCGCTTTTTCAATAATAGTGTTGTGTGGGGAACAATTTGTGGGCTCAGAACTGTTCTGGAGGGGATCAAGATTAATTTTCATCTTCTAGAAATCTTCTGACCATAGCTTGCTCTTTTTTTTTTCCCCCCCCCCAGTTAAAAAGCAAAACAAAAGAAAAAGAAGTGGCAGATCAGACACCGATAGAAGAATTTGTGAGACATGCATTGGCTTTTTGTGAAAGTCTCTATGATCCATATCGAAACTGGAGGCAGCGAATTGCAGGGTATGCGTGGACAAGGACAGGATTATAAATACTGTGGTTCATGGTAACTTTAAACAATATGTAAAGTTTCTGACAGAGCTACTGCTGCCTGATGTCAAACTAAAATAAAAAGTAGTTACATATATATTCTTCTGCTGTTGCATTTTACAACTGTTAAAATTGATAGCCTTGAGCACTTGATACTGTGTTTTAGGTCTTTTTTCCCTGAAGATACACTCTTTAGAATAGCATTAATGAAGTAGTTTTTCTACCAAAATTAACATCATGAAGCAGGCGTGCTTGACGCTGAACTTCATTGCCACCAAAGTTGTCAGAGTACTAATATATCCTGTTCCGTTTAGTGGAAATCTGAGTTGTGAGGCTTTTTGAAAGGTGGGAATCATAGAATCGTTTTGGTTGGAAAAGACCTTTAAGATCATCAAGTCCAACTGTGAACCTAGCACTGCCAAGTCCACCACTAAACCATGTCCCTAAGCACCACATCTATCCGTTCTTTAAATACCTCCAGGGACGGGGACTCAACCACTTCCCTGGGCAGCCTGTTCCAATGCTTGACAACTGTTTTGGTGAAGAAATTTTTCCTGATATCCAATCTAAACCTCCCTGGTGCAACTTGAGGCCGTTTCCTCTTGTCCTATCACTTGTTACTTGGGAGAAGAGACTGACTTCCACCTTGCTACAGCCTCCTTTCAGGGAGTTGTAGAGAGCGGTAAGGTCTCCCCTGAGCCTCTTTTTCTCTAGGCTGAGCAACACACACATAAAATCAAAGGAAACTGAAGGTGTGGGTTTGTTTCATTGTTAAGTTGCATAAAGTCTAGAGAAATCTGCTCTGTGGGTTTCACCATCATGGTTACTCTGATTCCCCAATTCCTGGTGTAGTCACAAAGAAAACTGTGGCACAGGCCCTGTTCTTTGAAAATGCTAGTGATTCACTTTATCTGCTATAATTGGCTCTTCAGAGACGTCTTAAATTTCTGTGAGATCTTTTTCATGTACAGTTCTCCCTTATTAGCCCCAAATTAATTATAATAATGTTAAATGTACATGGTCTTGTATAGTCAACATGTTTTTCTGCTGTGTGTACAAGGGCTGAAGTTAAACAACTGAAGTTAAACAACAATTCAGAGCTGCTTTTCCTTTAGGTCCTCAATTTTATTTCCATCAGGACCATTTTGACACGCATCAAATGTTGGACCTATGCATGCAAATAACTAAAGGCATAGAGACATTATATCTCATGTTACCTAGTCTTGTAAAACCTCAAGTCCATTCTCACAGCATACATTCTGTACATTGCTGCATTTCTGCAGCAAGTCACTCATCCAACTCCATGCAAACAGAGTGGGGATCATGTGAGCTGTGTACCTTGGCTGCTGGGGTTTCTTTGTAGCTCGAAACCTGCAGTATGCCATAATGCTGCATGGACTGCAGGTTTCACGAGGCTGTTATGGAAACAAAAGGTAGTATTCTCAATAACAGCTTGAATCATTGTGCACAAAGTTTTAAGGAGCATGTAAGGATCACAACTTCTGCTATTTCTGTGCAACGTGAGAATTCCCCATTTCTAGGACAGAGCATGAATTGACTCCAGTTCTCACATATGGCCTGCCAGCATACTGCTAAGCTGTTTTCAGATTTAGTGTAGGTAATGCCAGCACATCTCATGATATCTTAGGTAGAGTATAAGCACTGAAAGTCAGTCAGTTTACAACCAATGAAGGTGCAGAATTTGGCAATGAATCAGTATAATCACACCACAGAAAAGTGTTATGCTTTCTGAAACTGGATATGATTTAAATACCTTTTAAAAATTATAATGTATTTACTGGCAGTCTAGAAGTTAAAACAAAATTAAATTTGAGGATATACTAAAAGGTGTTTGGTTGTAACTGACCAACATGAAGGTCCTTCCATTGCTTTCTTCTTTCAAAAACTGGCCCATTTTTCTAAACTGGTGGAACAAGGAAGCCAAAAGGAATGGGGTAGGCAGACCTGGTTGAATTAGGGCAAAAGAAGTTAGTGAAGATCACAGTATAGATATGTTGCATCTTTGAAAAGAAGTTTATAAGTGTATCAGTAGAATTATATCCCTTCAATTTGATGGTGTGCTCCCCCCCATGAACCCACAATAATGTTTTGCGCCCATTTCAAATTGCATGGTTAAGAAATTTGGCAGTCTAGCTGGTAGCTTAGTTACAATAAGCAACGACTCAATAACAGATGCCTGGCCTTTTTTGTTTTTTACAACTAAACCATATTGTAAAAAGTTAAGGTATTTCTAGAAGCAGAACAGTAAATATGGGATTAGCTGTGATTAATTTTTTCAGGATGAAATACTACTTTACTTTTTTTGATCCTGTAGGCAAAAGATAACTCCTGATTTTTGGCAGTTTTCTATTATGAAGTCATAAATAAATAAGTAAGTCATAAACAAAGGTATCATATCTAATTTCTTTGGTGTATCTTTTTTAATGTAATTGCAGGCGTTTCCTTAGTACAGTTGAAAAGAGCAGACAGAAGTATAAACCAGCTTCCCTCACTGTTGAGTTTGTCCCTTTCTTTTACCGTAAGTATTATCAACATCATGTTTAAAAAAATCTTTGGAGGAGTGAATTTAGTGATTCCAAGTTCATTTCCCCTAAGAATGCCTGATAAATGTAAAAGCCCATTATGTGCTTTCTGAGGCTGAATGAAGTAGGTTGCTTTGTTTGCTTGTTTTTTGCTCTGAGCATCACCATCTTGCCATTCTTACTCATCTTTGAAACACTGTTTTTTTCCCAGACTTTCTTTCAGTGCCTAACGTGGTTTAATAGGGTTGTTTCTGTGAATTGCCAACTTTACCATTTATTAGAGTACATATAGTGATTGCACGTAAGATCCGTGGAGCAACTGTAATGATAACTCACATGGAAAAATAACCTCAGGAAAGTGTTCATGTGTTTTTGTCTCTTAATATGATTTAACAGCTAGAAAGAAGGAAACTCTGTGCCATCCAACTAGCAAATACTGCTTGGACTGCAGTTTGGGAAATTGCTCTGTTTTGTCTCTGGTTAAGTCATTAAATATCATGATGGCTGCTTTGGAGATCGTGTGTTCTTACCATTCCAGATTGGCTCTTTGGAAAAGGAGGGCTTATGTGGCCATGTTCTGTACTTAAATCTTGGGAAGGTGGGATGCCCAGCTAGTTTGCCAGTTTAGCACACCAAAGTGCTACTGCCAACAGAATTCAAGCAGCTAGTGCCAATAGAATTGAAGCAGCAGGAATATGCTGGAGGGGTGGGGGTACGAGTGAAATCAGTGCTTTTTGCAGCTGTCTGTTAACTCAGCTTTAATTGAAAATGAAAAAGGAAGGTTCTCTTCCTACAGTGGTAGCATTTATGAATTTGGTTCCTCTAGGTTTGACTCACATGATCTTCCTGTTCCTTGAGATTCCCTCTCTGTGTACGTAAAATAGGATAGTTGCCAAAAAGACCAATGAGATGATGCCAGTAAAATGCCATTATCTTTGTGCCAGAGCACTCGAAACCCACTCTAAAGGCTCCTACTGAGGAATGTCATCTGTAGGTTCTCTCCTTCCCATTCAATGTGTTGCACTCTGGTTCCTTCTAAATCCCTTAAATATTATATACTGTGACAGAGCTGCAAGTGTACTAATAAGCTGGCAGATGCTCATCTGCTGGTTGGCCAGCTGGCAGGAAAGACAGAACAAGAAATTGCTGAGCATGTGCTTTAGACATTCTGCCATGGCAGCACTAATTTGAGGCTTTTTTGGTCTGCCCAGCCTAATGATTTATTCACAATCTGCTAGGTACTGCTCTTTTGAATTTGTCTGAGGTTCCCCAAAAGATTCAGAGGCTGTAAGTCAAGGGAGTGGTGGGACTAGTGGACTAATGGTGTGATCATCTAAGCTTTGTTTCCTTTGAAGACCAGATTTTAAAAATAGCTGTGCAATTTTCTTTTAAAACAGGCTTATTCATTCAGTATATAGTCAGAAATCTTACTTGCCAATAATTGGTAATTGTCTTAAAGGTTGTATTATTATTTTAATACAAAATTCTTACATTTTCAGTTTCTGTTGTTTAAAATCTTAGTTTTGACAAACCCAAGTCACTATCAGTTCTATCTCATAAAGTTATTGGAAGTTTTACGATGGTTAATCCCAAATAAAATAATCCTTTGTAGTTTGTTGCAGCTACTTTGAGTCTAGTGTTATTGCTATAGCAACAGTATTCAGGTTGTATTTATTGCTAAGAAGAGTTCCTGAGGCTGTATGTAACTAGTTTATGTCAGATATAGCATGAGAAGAGATGCAGGATAATTGTCTTCAAAGAGACTAGTGCTAGAAAGGTTACAGACCTGCACAGGCTTCCCTGGGAAGTTTGGCTTAAAGGGAACAACCTCAGGGGTTGTTTTTCTGAGCTACCTGCATTGCATATGGCATTAGGCTTTCTGTGCCAGAATTGCTCTAACCTTTGTCGTGCTTGCTAACTGCTTGCATGTTAGCATGTGCTTCTATTTCTCATTAGTATGGACAAAATGGGCTAATTTTACATGATGGATCACATCAACAGTTGTCATGTCTATAGTTCTGTCAGCCTGCTTGAAAAGTTTTATGCAAGCTGAAGGTCTAGTCCTGTGAAATCCTGATAAATGTGGTCTTGTCGTGTTACTTTGATAACGCTGGAATTGATGTGTTTGTTTCAGATCTATGTAAAAGAAAGTGGAGATTATATAGTTGAAATTTTTTTAAAATTTGCATGACGATAGGGAGTAGAGGAGCTCTTTTTTCTTATTTCCTTTGTTGGTGGGTTTTTTTGAGATGAAAAAGTTTTGTATAATTTATATGACCAAAGTAAGGAATCCTTCTCCTTTTTATTTACTCCAATCAGAATGCTTTCAAGAAAGTGAACATCTCAAGGAAAGCCTAAAATGTTGCCTGCTACATCTCTTTGGAGCTATTGTGGCTGGTGGTCAGGTAAGAATGTTCTAAACCCTTTTCAGTTGCTGAAGCCTCCAAAGGCCTGTTCATTGTTTAAGGCTTAGAAGTACCCTGTAACCCATAAAGGAGAAGAATTTATTATTGACTATGAATTATTTGTTTGTCTTACGAAGTTTGGGGTCATTCTGTGGAATAGTATCTAAATGCTAAAAGCTAGGTCCTACTTCCAAATAACAGTGGAAATTTGCTGTCTACAAGAACTACACATTCATATGAACTTACTGTAATATTTTCATATCATAAAAAAAAAATGTGGGTAACTAGATTAGGAGTTTCCACCTGCAAAGATGTAAATTTTGTATCAACACATGAAATTCATCTAGCTTACTTCCCAATGTTGGAAGTGAGCTGTTTCAGTAAGAGGCACAGGTCCTTTATACCTTGGAAGCTGTTTAAAATCTTTGAAAGAATATGAAGAAAAGTGGCTGTTCATCATCAGCAAAGCCAACATCCACTCTCTTGGCTGACTTCTGTGATGTGCTACTTAGTCTGGTCACAAGCAGATGTCACTTCTGATGACCCAGAAGAGAGAGTATTTTTAAATGTTGTCAGGGAGCAGCAAAGCCAGGCACTGCTCCACCAGGGAAGGCAAGCTGAGACTGAGCATGATGACCAGGCAGGCAGAGGCAGTTAACCTCACTGGCAAAGGGTGCAGTCTCACTATACCTGAACAAGGTGATCAGAGCAGGTCTGGTGGTAGTAACTGGTTACTACTGGTCAGCCAGCCCAGATCACTAGACAAGTCTGTAGTGATGAAGCCTGAGATCAAGACGGGAAGTCTGGTCAGCACATCAGGGTGGGGATTTGGTCTAGTGATGGTAACTAGAGGTCAGTCAAGAGTCCAGTGGTTGCCAGACCCATCCATAGTGTCGAGGCAGGTCTAAGGTCAAGCTGGGTAGTCAAGTCTGTGGGTCAGGTTCAAGAAGTACATGGTCAGGCATGGACATGGCTGCACTGTAGCTCAGGCAGATAAAAGGTTGAGAGCCACAGCTTGAATGCAGCTCCCTAGAGAAGGCAGGGAGTCCTTGACAGTGCTTCTCAAAAGCTCTCTATAAGGCTGGGCTCCTGCCCCAGGTTTAAGGTGGCCCTGAGCCTATGCAGTCAGACCCCCCGGAAGAGAGGGGAGGGAAATGCACTCAGGGCCCAGACAAATGTTTGTTAATTATTATGTTCTTTTCAAAAATTTTAAAGTATCATGAATCTCATGATCTAAAATGAAAATTCAAGTGAAGGTTTACCTAGAATTACCAGTTTATCAAGGCTACCTTATAAGAATTTTATAACATGCATTTAAATTATATTTCCTTTTCCCTATAAGCATTCTCTTTGAAAAAGAAAGCCTAGTTACGTGAACAAGATGGGATGCATTTCATCTGTAGCCATCAGTATAATCCTAGTAGAGTGTTTCATATTTAACAATTAGAGGGCATTAACACACATAATGCATGTTGTGTCATTCAGGTAACTCAGAAACTGCTGGTTTGAAGAGGTTTGATTTTATTTATTTATTTCTTATTTTTTTTCCTTAATCACTTTTTTCCCCCATGGGTTTCAGAGAAATGCTCTTCAAGCAGTATCTCCTGCCACAATGGAAGTCTTGATGCGTGTTTTAGCAGACTGTGACAACTGGGATGATGGGAACCCTGAGGAAGTGAGCAGGAAGGCAGAGCTGACTCTGAAGTGCCTGACAGAAGTTGTACATATCCTTCTAACCAGCAGTTCTGACCAGCGGCAAGTGGAGACGAGTACAATACTGGAGAACTATTTCAAGTTGCTTAATTCAGACCATTCAGCTTTACCTAATCCAAGGCGATGCAGGCAGTGGGAGAGCAGGTTCATAGCACTACAGATTCAAATGCTGAGTGAGTACCCAGTTGTGCAGTTCCTTTAAATATCTCTTGGTAACAACTCTGAAGCAAGTGATGATTGAACCATGATAGTGATATAACTGAATGTTCTACCAAAAAATGTTCACTTGGCTAAGCAATTTAAAAATTTCAAAACATTTTTTCATTGACATTACTTTAGATGTATTCTTGTTTAATCAGTGACTACAAAAAAAAACAGAAGAAACCTTATCAGATTGCTACCATTTAACCAGAGTGTCAAGGTTCACAGACTACCAGTCTCCATTAAAAAAACCCCCACATTTTGCTAGGCAACAGCTGACACTCATCAGCACCTTAATAATTGCAAAATAAGATGAGTCTGTAATCAAATACCCCTGTGGTGGCTGTTTTGTGATAGTTTGCTTTTCAAATCATATTATTGTAAACCTTGGCCAAAGGTGATGGTCTCAAATAGTTGGGTTTAAGTCATTGGATAAGAATTCAGGATTTGGAGTTTTTTCCACTTTGTTTTTCAGAATGGGAAATATAAATAAAGGTATTTCTTTTCCCAAACTTCCAAGAAAACTGAGGAATAGTACTGAGACGATGAAGAATGCTTACAGTATAAGGCTGCTGTAGAATGCAGAGTAATTGCTTGATGAGGAAGCAAGTGTTTGTGTGCTTTAAATAAAAGGCATGCTGCTTATGTACTCACAAATGGCAATGACTTTAAACAGAGTCCCAAAGCAATCAAAGATACTTGGTAGCTGAATTTTTCTCCAGATATAGTAGGTTACATGATAATTTTTACAGCATCAAAATGTTTAGCTTTAGGCCTAGTGCTCTGTGTTTAACATGCCCATCATTTTTGGTCTATGAACTCACAGCATATAGTTTGTTGTGTAATTTTTCCCCTATGTTTATTATGTAATGTGCAGAAAAAATGCTTGATGGATTTGGGAAGTGTTTTGTCTTTGATGCCGGTTCTGTTTTAATTTTATAGATACCATCACAGCCATGTTAGACTGCACAGATAGGCCTGTGCTGCAGGCAATTTTCCTTAACAGTAACTGCTTTGAGCATCTCATTCGACTGTTGCAGAACTGCAAGGTAAATTTTCCCTTATCAGCTTAGTTTTAACAAAACCTGTCTTGTAATATTTCAGGTATATTAATTACCTTTATATCTTTCTTCTGAATTAGATACAATTTTATAGTGTCTACATACTGAAAGTAAAACTTTGGATCGGTTAGAGCCACTAATGCCATGAAAGATCTGAAAGATCCAAATTGCTCTCTAATCTTCTTTTATTCCTAATGAAGTAGAGGAATTTCTTGTCTGTCTTGTGGTTAAAGCAATGAATGCTTATTTTGAGTCCTGAGCAAAATACCTTACAGACCCTGCTTAGTCTCTAAAAATCTGTTAAGGTTGTTACTGGAATCGATTCCCCCACCCCTTTTTGTTTTGGTTTGGTTTGGTTTTTTTTAAATATTCTGTTGCTGGATTGCTAGGAAGTCACTTAAAACTGCTGCCAGATGGAGATCGGAATTCTAATTTCAGAAGCATATTTTTCCATTTAAAAAAACCTTGCTGGTGTGCCTTTGTAAGTGTTTCAAAATATTTGAGTCTTGTGTAGCTGACATAAAACATGAGCTCAAGCTGTTACAAATGTTCTTTGATTGTTCTTCTCCTTCTACATAGGATTTAGTGTTTACATAGATGTGTTTTCATCTCAATCCCAGATGTTCATAATTTGCAAGCTAGTGTCTTCCACTGATTGCTTTGTAGATTTCATTTTCCTCTGTGCAAAGGAACATAGATACGATGTAACTCTGGAATATTTTATTTCTCTTTTTGTGATATGTTGGTGACGTAACTATTTTGAGCTCTTCTAATGCTAGATAACTTAATGCTAGCTACGGTATGCAATTTGATTCAAATCCATTTAGATTTTCGGTTAGAACATATTTCAGTGCAGTGATATATTAAAAATCAATGTGTTTGAATTATGTCTTAACTGTAGCTATAATCAGTGGCACAATGCCAACTGACTTGAAGTGTTTTGAATAGTATTTGTAGTTTTTTATCTCCTCCTGAAAATACATTGTTTGACCTTTCCATTCTCCTCCTCTGTGTGGGAATCTGTGCCTATTTTTGTACTGACCTTGTACTCTATAAGAAATTTGTTTTTTAGTTTCTTCTTAAATCATCAAGCAGTGTGATGTTTACCTGTTTGTGGAGATTCTAGCTATGTTTCTGCTCTCATATAAACAAGTGGTGGAATTTAAGAAAGTGGGAACAGCTACTCTTTTTGCAGCTTGCTCCTTTTATTTTTATTCTGCCTGTATGTATGTCATAAGCTACTTTCTTTTGAGGGGTTTTTCCTATGATAGTCTCACATATTACTGTGATTGATTGGATATCAGTGCTGCCAGTTTGCTACATAGTGGGTTTTTTTGTTTTTGTTTTTTGTTTGCTTTGTTTTTTTAACCCTTCACAGTCAAAATACCCCCAAGGATGAAAACTGGGGAAAGGGTGGAGGCTGGGAAGGTGTTGTATATGTTTTTTCCAATATACTGTATCTCCGTTCTTTTTTCAAAACCAAATAGCAAAGATAAATTTAGTTGTGGAATTAGGATTTCTCCTTATTAGCTGGGGGTGAAGACCTTATTTCTGGATCTTTTTTCTTTACCTATGAAAATCTTGCTACTGGATTCACCAGCAAGCTGTGTAAAGTGCAGTTCTGCAGCTCTGCAGAGCTTGGGGTATTCAAGGCCATACTTCTAGTCATATTTCCTAGTCATTTGCAGTTCAACAATCTTCTAAAATTTAAATTTTTTTCCATATTTGCTGGTTTTAAGGCTTATGGGTAAACTGTCTTCCCTTAACTATGCTCCAGGGTTAGAGATCTGCACAAAAGCTTTTCAAAACTGCTCAGTTAAGTTTTGAGGATCTGAATGTTGCTTTTTGCCTGTGACATCCAAAAAGAGGGACTGTACTTCAGAGGTATCAGGAGGTGCTTATTCTATACTGAGAGTCATTTAACAAGCTGCTTTGTTGGTCCTGAGTCTTTTCTCATCTATTAAATTCTCTTAAAGGTCAGACTTTGAGCAAAGCACAATGACCTCTAGCAGTATGCCTGGTTACAAAAAAATATTATTTTCCGAACAGCTTTTAAATAGAAGAATTAAAACCATATGGACATTATAATAAAAATCTATTTTTCTATTTTACATGTATTATCAGAATTGAAGTAACCCATATGAAAAACTTGATGGTTGGTTTTTTTGCATGTCTGCACTTGCTTCTGTTTAATGTTCTTATTTCCACTTGTTAACATTATAACCCTCTGAGGCATATTGTAGTTATTCTGCCGTGTTAAGTGCTCTTGACTGTGATGTACCTTTCAAAATTACTTGTGTTTCTAACTATGTGCTTTTACATCTATGTAAGTCAAAGTAATATCTTGAGTGTTGTCCTTCTGTTTGCCCTAATTTATGGAATTTGATTTCTCAGGTTGTTCCTCTTCAGAGAGACTACCTAGCAGATAATGGAACAAAATGTATGAGGGGGAAAAAAAAATGACAAATGCTTAGTTTTTGCCCACTAAAGAAAAGTGTTCCTTTTTTTTTTTTTTTTTTTTTTAAGGGACTTGTAAAACATTTTGATCAGGGATTTTTTAACACCTCAATAGAATCTAAAAACATAAGAAGATAAATTTTAGTCCTGATTAGGTTACAGCTAAACTTTGCACACAAAGTGACGGCAATTGCTTATGAAGATGTCTAGGTGAGCTTTAAACTTGCAAATTCAGGAACTGACGAGGAATCTAGCTACTCTACACAGAGCAGTTTCTTAGTTGAAGATGCAGTATAGGTGTCTGATTTAAAGCTGTTTACAACCTGTCTGATTATTAGGATGATGGCAGAGATATTTTGCCCTTCTTTCCATCCTAAAGACTATGTGCCCCAAAAATTCTGCTGCTGTTGCTGTTTGAAGATTAAAATATTCTGTCTAGATATCTTCAGCCTTCACCTAGCCTGAAACATAAGTGGAAAATGGTGAAACACCTGTATTCAGTTCTTTGCTAGTGCCCCACTGTTGTCTTTATTTCCTACAAATAAATTTTTGAGAACCTCCTGTCATGTTGTATATTGTAAATGAAATCACAGTTGCTAAGCCAGTGACCAGTATAAATTCCAGATAGATCTGTTTCCTTGTCTCAGCGATTACATATTTTCATTTAATCTTGGGGGGAGGGGGGAGAAGTGATTACTATTTAGCAAAAATACAACGTAATCTTCAGTATTTTAAGAATTAACAGAAGACTAGTATTAACAGAGGATTGTGTCTCACCGGTGTGAGAACTTTTTTTTTTTTAATGTGAAATACAAATCCAAGGCAGCCTCCGCAGGTTTGGCTGCAGGTAACTGTTTAATGCAATTATTTCCATTATTCTTGTCTCTGTTTCTAACAGCTGTTTTTAAATGCTAACAATAAAGTGGCAGACAAGAGTGAGAAAGACCTTGCCAACAAATTACTGACAGAAATGAATGAGGACCAGGTACCTACCTAACCTGTACTTTGCTTCAATTGAAGTCAAGACACAATCACAGGAAAATTGATTCCTGTGCTTCACCTTAACCATCCTCTTTGAGCCTTCTGCAGCAAGATGAACTTGTGTTGCTGCATACATCAGTATTTCCTGTCTCTAGAAAATAATTTTTCTGAACAACAGATTGAATTCAACCTCAGTTTTATTCATCTGCTTCAAATTGCAGATATTTGCAATAGATTAAGCCTCAGTTATGCTTCTTTTAAGGAAAAGGTGAAGTACATGAATGGAATCCAAATAAATTCTATCAACCTGGTGGTGATTTTTTTTCCCCCTTCCCTTTCCTCTTTTTTGCTTCTTTGTCTCAGTACTGTGGTGTTTTGGATTCTGGGGCCTTGTTTGTGAATCTCAATGGTTGTATTTGATGTCCTGATTCTTTGCTTGTCAACAAGAACAGATGTTCACAAAACAATGGACAGGCTGAATCAGGGAGGCAGGAATAGCCTGTTGCTTTAATTTTCCCAAAATATTGTGGAAAGTTTCAAATGCAAATTGTTGATGTATTAATTTTATAGTAGAATGATTTGTTCTGATTAAAAATGTAAAGAAATGCTAAATACAAGGTATGGTAATCTACAAATTGTGATTCTAACTAATAGCTTTGGCTTTTTTAGAAACTCAGTGTGATACTCTAACCACATGTACGTGTTTCTTCGCACTCTCTTCTGATTCTTGACATTTCATTTTCAATCTATGTCTGATATGCATATAATATTTCAGAGATGACGAGACAGAGTATGTTTGTTTGCACAGTTTTGCTAGTTAGGTTTACTGATGGATGCAAAATAGTGCTCCAATGTTTTTGTCCCTAAATCCACCATAGAAATATCAATATAAACAAGAATTATAGGAAAAAAAAAAACCTCTAAAGATGACTTAAACTGGAAAAAGAGATGTTGATCAATGTGATGAGGCTATGGGTGAGGCAGCCACCTTACTGTGCTGGTGTGATCTCTCTCTTTATAATTTGTGTGTGTGTGTGTTGCATTGGTGTGTAGGGACTTGGATGGAAAAGAAAACACTTTATATGAACTGCAGGTGCCTGATTGTCCAGCAGCGCACACACACACATACTGCAAGAGGTTTCCTAATTTGTTTTCCTCCCTCCCTCTTGAGGTTGTCCATTAGCCGCATGAGGAAAACCTGTTTGTCCATCAGAATATTTGAAGTGCGATGTGTGTTGTGAATGCTTCTCTCCTCTTGACGTATGTGGCTAGTTGTCTACTGTTATGTAATTCCTTGTAGGCTGTGGGGTTATGAAATCTTGACTGGTGGGGAGATGATTTTTGAAGCATGTTAGCAATTCTTGGTTTCACTCATGACAGGAGGGCACAGTATAAATTTTGGAGCTGAACTGTCTTTGCGCATTTGTATATAACTTCTGTACCTGCTACTTTCAGGTGTTTCAGGGACACCTCGACCGCTTGGCAGTATCAACCATTCAAGCCCTCACAGCAGTAATGCACAAGTCTCCAGCTGCTAAGGTAACAGTATGTACGCAGAGGTCTGTTTGCAGGAGGCTTCTTGATCTTGTTTCCAGCTAGTGTTTTTATCACAAGATCTTGATGAATCTTGCTAATGGAGGTGAGCAGATTGCAGTCACGCATTCCTGCCAGATAGGAATAGCTGAGTAGCATGCCTTATCTCTTTATATGTGTCTAATGCCTGGACACTGAACCATCTTTCTGTCAAAACTGGAAGATTAGAGTGTTAATATCAGTTGGAACCTTTGTAAAGGAAGTACATCGTTACTTGTCCCATGAATAAGTGGGGTAAAATTAATGGGTATTTGCAGGAATTTTCAGGCAAGAGTTTGTGTTGTAGTTTTATCATGGCGTTAAACTAACCCAGGATGGTGTTGCTGTCCAAATGGTGGTCTTGCTGTTCCCCTGCCCTTCCTTTATTCTTGTGGTTTGATAAATGGGTAGGTTGTGATTAGTTTGTGAATGTGACTGGAAGCTAAGCCCACAGAAAAACAGTGTAATTATTCTTGGATTGCTGAGTTCATCAGATTCACCCCGTGGTTAAATTATTCCATAGTCTTGGCATAGGCAAAGGGATGTGGCTGCACAGTGGAGGCTAAAGGAAGAGTGGGAGTCATATGATTTGGTTGCTACTTGCAGTACAGTCTCAGTGAGAACCGACAGTGTCAGTTATGCTCCTCCAGAGCATTACTCAGAGCGCTTGTTTCTCCACTGACTCTGGAAAGCCAGTAAAGTTTTCGATTGTACTTCCACTACAACATACGTATTTTTTCTTTCCGTATTTACTTAAGCAATCATCTCACTTCTGCTGACAGATTTATCCTTTAAAAAAAAAAAAAAGTCCTAATTTCAGTGCAGAATACAGCCAGGAGAAGAATATCCATTCTGTATGATGTGTTGGCAGTTGACTAACTAAACCATAAATGGATGCTACAGTTTGGATTTTGCTGCTTGATTTTTTTTTTTTCCCCTTCATGTAAAATCAATTAGTTTTCAGAAGAACTTCCTTGGAACACTTTTCTAATTTTTGAAGTGTTTAGGATGGGTGATTTTTTAATCAAGCTGATCTAGGAAAACCTTTGCACTCAAAAATTAATATCTGAATCCTTCTAATTCTCAATCACTTCATTTCATGCTATAGTTTGCATTAAAAAATGAAGCTATTAGTATTTTGTGATAGAATTAGCATTTTGATTATACCAAAGCAATTATATTCTTGTACAGGTAATTATTAAAATAAACTTTGATCTTTTATTTGTTACCTGCATGCTGCCGTGAGATCCTTCTCATCTGCAACATGCTAGAGATAGCACAATGGACATAATATCAAAAAGAGATTTCTAGCCAGTAAAACATTATTCTTGCATTCTAATTATTTTGTGTCTAATAATGTGTTAAATTAGAACCTGCTACAGCAGACCCGCAATTTCTGTCCATTTTATTTGTTAATGAGACTGGGATTTTTATCCTCAGGAGGTCTTCAAGGAGAGGATTGGTTATGCACACATATATGAGGTACTAAAATCACTGGGTCAACCCTCACGGGAACTGCTGGAAGAACTCATGAATATGGTGAGATGTGCTTGGTTTGAATGCTAAAATGCTTACATCTTTTCAACAATACTTCTAGCTCTATTTTATTGTATTTCACGTCTGAGTTCTCTGCTGTTTTTCAGGCTGTTGAAGGTGACCACATGGCTGTTGGGATACTAGGCATTAGTAATGTCCAGCCCTTATTGCTGCTTATCCAGTGGCTTCCAGAACTAGAATCACATGACCTGCAGATTTTCATCTCAAATTGGTTGAGGCGAATCTGCTGTATTAACAGACAGAGTCGTGCTACGTGTGTCAATGCGAACATGGTCATCCGTATCATTGAGACACTAAATTCCCACTCCGCGCTCCATTGTACTTGTGCAGAGAACCTGATTGCCCTTCTGGGCTCTTTGGGGAGCCAGTCAATGGGCTCAGAAGAACTGCTTCAACTCATACGGCTCCTGAGGACTGAGGAACCAAAACGAGCTCACCCTTATGTTGTTCCAGTGATGCGAGCCATTCTAGCAATGGCCCGGAAGCAGGGCATGGCTAGTGCCTTGCAATATTTCAACTTGTACCACAGCATGGCCGGAATTGCCGTTCCATCAATTCATAAGTGGCCAGGCTCTGCATTTTCTTTCAACGCTTGGCTCTGCCTTGACCAGGACCGAGTGGATCCTAGCACGACTAGCAAAAGTGGCAAGAGGAAGCAACTCTATAGGTATAGTTACTATAACTACTTCAACAGCGCAAATCTAGGTCATCTGTTCCCTGCGGCATATGGTACCCTGTGACATGTGGTATTTCTGCTTATCTTTGTAGAATGCAATATATAGTGCTTAGTTTGTGAAAGGGAGCAGTTTCATCTGTCACCAGAGCCAGGCTGTGTTACAGAAATAAGCATGTAGTTTCTCAGTTATAACGCTTTCTTGTCTACGGTTTCAGTATCCATAACTCCAAATTGTGTTACGGTTCATAGCTTAAACAAACAAAACACCACAAAAAAAACCCCAAACAAACAAAAAAAACCCACCAAAAAACCCCACCCCAAACCAGAATAGCCTTCCCACTGTTTCCTGTGAAGGTAATGAAATCTGTTCTCTATATGAGAGCATAAAGAAAAGGACACCTTAATTTGCTTAAATAGTAGACATTGACATGGATGGTTCTTGGTATAATTTAACTTTCTGGGTACTAATGTTAAGCAGCAAATGAAATGCAGAATGGGGGAACAGTAGTTGAAGAATCTCTTGCTCCCTTCAGTCCATTTTACTGTGCTGCAGTTCCAGGGGCAATGTTGAAGAATGCAATTCTAGTCATAACAGAATTAGTATTTTCCAAACTCTTGTGTCTTAGCGTGTTACTTCTGTTTGTTAATAACCATGGTGGCAGGTGGAGACCTCTTGGATTTCTGTGGCTGCCCTGTGTATTTGTATAGCACAGCCCTGATGAAGGGTGCCACCTGATGAACTGCCACAACACTCCTCCCAGAGTTTGTCAGCATATCCCACTAAAGATCTTAAGTAGACTGTAGTTCTAGAAAACTGGGGTGGAATTGCACTACAAGTAAAAAAGCTGCAATCAGATTTCAATGTGATGCTATTATACCAATAACTGACTGGTTTTCTGTCACTTTACATACAATTTTAAAGACGTTCTAGTTTTGGGAAGCCAAAACAGTAGCGTATTGAAATTAATACAAAAAAGAGGAAATTTTTAAAATTCCTGTTTCAGCTTGAAATGTTAAGCACACAACTGAATTAAAATAATTAAAAATTGATCTAGCTGCTGTGTTTTACAGTGTTTAATTGTAAGACAGCTTACGTCTATTGAGGTTGTCTACAATATTTGTGTTCTCCATGTGTGTGTTTGTGTGTTATATTGATAGATGCAGATATTTGATAGTACAGTAGTTAGTGTATCCACTTGGAATAATGGTGCCTAAGGGTATGTAGCAGGTTTTGATAGCCGTTCACAGTTTTACATATAATATTTTTGTATTCAAGTGCTTAAAAAATGAAAGGTTTCTCGAGGCAAACTTGTGCTTGCAGGGCTTATTTATAGATAGCTGCTTACAGCTGATTTTCTTCATTATATGAGTGAAATAAGATACATAATGACTAAGTTTATATTTTGCACTAAGGTAAGGTTCTTGCTGATAGATAATCATGGATAAAAAAATAATGGATGACACTTATCAAACAGTTTTAATGCAGATTTGTCTATAAAATTAAAGATCAAACTTTCTTCATTTTCTAGAAGAGTTATTCCATGTGCTGTTTTGGTCTTTAAATTAAATCTCTGTATACAGTGCTGTGAATGATAGAACCCGAGGGAACGGCAGGAAGATATGCCAGGGGAGGTTTAGGTTGGATATTAGGAAAAGGGTCTTCACCCAGAGGGTGGTGGAGCACTTGGAACAGGCTCTCCCCGGGAGGCAGTCACGACACCAAGCCTGACAATATTCAAGAAGCATTTGAACAACGCCCTCGGACATATGGTGTGAATTTTGGGGTTGTCCTGTGCAGGGACAGGAGTTGGAGTTGATGATCCTTGTGGGTCCCTTCCAACTCAGGACATTCTGTGATTCTATGTGATGTGGAACAAGGGAAATGGAGAAAACATATCTACTAACTGTAACAGTAATGTCATGAATCTGCATGCAATATTGGCAGCTTTACCAGAGGCTGACAGACACAATTTAATTGATAGAAAACAGCACAGGTTGCAGGCCAGTCTCTTCTTTATTACAGTGTTGTAGCTTGCAGAGACTATGGCGGGCAGGACTTTGTAACAGAACCAGCTTAAGCTGTGTGGGTAAAACTGAAGCATTACTTGTTGGGACCAAGGTTATGTTTTCATGTAAAAGACTGATGGCTACAAGCTGCTTTGAGAGCTTGGGTAGGAAGGCTGTACAGAGGGGTCTGGACAGGCTGGATCGATGGGCCGAGGCCCACTGTATGAGGTTTAACAAGGCCAAGTGCTGGGTCCTGCACTTGGGTCGCAACAACCCCATGCAATGCTACAGGCTTGGGGAAGAGTGGCTGGAGAGCTGCCTGTGGGAAAAGGACCTGGGGGTGTTGGTTGACAGCTGGCTGCATGTGAGCCAGCAGTGTGCCCAGGCGGCCAAGAAGGCCACTAGCATCCTGGCTTGTATCAGGAATAGTGTGGCCAGCAGGATGAGGGAAGTGATTGTCCCCCTGTACTCGGCACTGGTGAGGCTGCGCCTCGAGTACTGTGTTGAGATTTGGGCCCCTCACTCCAAGAAGAACATCGAGGTGCTGGAGCATGTCCAAAGAAGGGCAAGGAAGCTGGTGAAGGGTCTAGAGCACAAGTCTTATGAGGAGAAGCTGAGGGAACTGGGGTTGTTTAGTCTGGAGAAGAGGAGGCTGAGGGGAGACCTTATTGCTCTCTACAACTACCTGAAAGGAGGTTGTAGCCAGGTGGAAGTCGGCCTCTTCTCCCTAGTAACAAGTGATAGGACAAGAGGAAATGGCCTCAAGTTGTAGCAGGGGAGGTTTAGATTGGATATTAGGAAAAACTTCTTCACCAAAAGGGTTGTCAGGCACTGAAACAGGCAGCCCAGGGAAATGGTTGAGTTTCCATCCCTGGATGTATTTAAAAGACGTGTAGATGTGGTGCTTAGGGACATGGTTTAGCGGTGGACTTGGCAGTGTTAGGTTAACGGTTGGACTTAAAGGTCCTTTCCAACCTAAATGATTCTAGCATTCTTTCTGGATCACTTTTTCGGCCTGGTGTCCTGTGCCTTGGGGTTCCTTCCTTGAGGCAGTTCTTCATCTTGTTTTTTTTGAAACAAGAGTAATAGCTAGTTAAACAGTAAATATTGGACCAGTGACAAATGACATAAATTGGTTCTCTCCTTAATGAATGTACGGTTAGGTGATTTCCAGTAGTTTTGATGAAGTAAGTCCTTGATTGTGTGTTTTGTTGTCTTTTTCTGTAGCTTTTTTACAGGAAGTGGTATGGGTTTTGAAGCATTTATTACATACTCTGGGGTATTGGTGGTTGCAGTTTGCACGAAGAGGGAATATGCAACAGTGATGCTGCCTGACCATTGTTTTTTTGACTCTCTCTGGGTAAGATTTGATACTGAAAAACACTTTGTTTAGGATAGTACTGTTAGCTCAGAAGCCAAAGTTCTTTTTTTTTTTTTGTTGTTTTACAAATGGTCTGTTTTATCATATTTAAATAATTCATTGCATAAGAACAGATCTAATCTCAAATAATGCAAGCAATTTCCATGTAGATTAGTGGTTGATTGAGCTAAATAATGACTATGTTATTGATAAGCTGGTTACAGCATTGTGCTTAGAGATTTTTTTTAACATGCAGATTTTTTTTATATTAAATTATAACAAGCATAGGCAGCTGTGGTGCTATGTGAATGAATAAAATGTGCTAATGTGTTTCTCCCTTGCCCTTTTCTATTCCCATACTTAAGGACTGATGTGCATTATCATGAAAGAGCTGTATCTCTTTCCCTTCAAAAACCTGTTTACATGTAAACTGCTTTAAAATGGAAGCAGCTGATAGGTGGTCTTATCTTCTTGTTGATCCTTTGGATTTATTTTCTTAAGTGGTTTCCTCACCAGATTAGGAGAGATGAAGTTAAATACTTCTATACAGTCATTTCACTGCTTTTTAATAATGACTCAATTATTTTATATTGCTTAACCAGCACAATATAACTATTGTTCACATGCCTGGAAAGAGGCCCTTTGGTCAGAGCCTTGTGTACATCTATGTCAATGGACAGCAGAAGGTCTCTGCCCCACTTCGATTCCCTGCCATGAATGAAGTAAGTTCACCTTCTGAGTCATACCCCTGTCCTGGTGAGCTCTCATAGAACAATGAGAACAGAGTTGGCTTTTTTAATTTGGAAATTGTGTAAGAGTTTAAGATAGCTTAACCTATTGCTAATAAGCTTCTGTTCAACTTTGTACAGTGTCCAGAATTAATTAGTGCTTGTTTAGTCATCTCAGTTTGAAAAACAAACAAAAACAGATTATTTTGATTAGATTGTGGGGTTTTCCCCAACATAATTACCTGAACATACTGACATAATTTATGAGTAAATTGTAATAAATCACACCTCTGCCAGTAGGATTGGTGTGACAATGCTCAGTGAGGAATATTCCCTGTTGTTTTCAGCAATAACTTTTTACTTGTATTTTCTGTATGTTCCCTTAATATGCTAATCTTACAGCTGCTTTGTTAGCTGGATAAGCAGTTTACACACAGTTAATCTAACCATTTTGAATGTGTACACATTTAGCCTAAAAAGACACACTAGCCATCAAAATGAGTATATGTCATGTTTAGTTTTCTTTGTAAGCATTGTCCATTCTTTTTGTGGAACAAATCCAGTTTAAACTGGGCTACAACACTGAACATTCTTCCCTCTTTTGTAAGTCCTAATTTGATATTTGTTAAATATGTTAAGCAAACACTTAAATTGGACACAGTCGTAGTAAAATCAGTGTAACGCTTACTTAAAAAATGAGAGCAAATGTAATTTCTATTGCGAGATAAAACTCTGGATTAAAACACTGAATAAGCACTATAAACATCAAGGTAGCTAAAAGTAGGGCAGGTAAGCTTCTGATGAGAGCATCTATTTGAGAGGAATAACTGATATGAGAAATGTACAGTAGCAGATATGCCGGGCTAGTATTTTGGAGTATAATCCAGAAGAGGAACGTTTACCAGGGTATCTGGAGTGCCATCCTTTCTGGCTTTGCTCCTGCCAGAGGTCACACAACAGTTGAGGTGACCAAATTGCTCTTAATTGGAGAAAGGGCACTCTCTGCTGTTGTGGAAAGTATACACTCTTTTTTTTTTTTTGGCCTACTGTGCTGGATTGTTTCTTTTCCACAGTGCACCAGAACTTGTTGCTCTTGATTTAGTTTATTTAGTTCAGGTTTGCCAGAGATAGTTGTCAGATTTACTTTCTAAACTGTGAAAAAAGGAAGTTACATTTACAGTATGTTTTGTTTCCTTTCTTCCATGCGTGACTCTCCAGTCCTTTACTTCTTGCTGCATTGGTTCAGCTGGTCAAAGAACGACAACTCCTCCTCCGTCTCAGATACCAGATCCGCCTTTTTCCTCTCCTGTTATGCCCCATCGGACATCACTTGGGGGCATTCTCTCTACAGGAAGTTGGGGTGGGATGCTTGGAAAACCAGAGCTCATCACCAAGATGATCTCAGCAGGAACTCAGGACAGTGAATGGGGATGTCCAACATCTTTGGAGGGCCAACTTGGATCAGTTATTATCTTTCATGAAGCACTGCAACCTCCTCAGGTGAAAGCGTTATATTTAGCAGGTGAGTGATCATTGTACTGCTTTTAGTGGAATAAGAGGGATGAATGATGGACAAGACCCCACTGAGCCTTGCTCTACACAGACACATAATGAAGAAGTTACAATCCAGAAGTATTGCAGAGCTGACCTAAGTGAGAGGGCTTTATAACAAATAAGCTTAAAATGGAATGATAAGTATTTTATGAATTTATTTAAAATAATAAATAAAATAATATAAATTAAACATTTGTTTAAAATATGTTTGCATAAGCTTGTCTATTTATCATATGTACAGACCTGCCAAAATCAAAATGTTAGGTTGTATTTTCACTTGTAAGTTCTTAACTTCTGCTACTGTTTGCCTACATGTGAGTTTACAGTTAAGACTCTTTAAAGTATTGCCCTTGTTTTCATAGGCCACTTAAAGGTGATTTATGCTTGAGGATTTTTCCACAAGAATCAAATAATAATTAAGGGGTCATTTAAGAAAAAAAATACTCTGATAAGCTATGTCTTGCAGTTCAAGGTGTTAAGGTATTAAGTTCCACTTAAGGTTGTTAGAGATTAGCATAAAAACACTTCCATCATTTAAAGGAAATATTTTATATTACTAAACAAAACTATCTTGAAGATTACTCATTTTCTGGACATTTGCGCTTGATGACAGATTGGTGACAAATATGAGATAGGTATTTGTAAAGACAGAAACATTAGAGCTGTTTGAATGTATAAAAAAAATCCTTCTTTATATGGTTCAGCTTTTTATCAAGAATGTATTTCTTTTTAAGCAGACCCTATGGAATGAAATTTAAGTCATAGAGATTACTACAAAGCATGTCTCAAATAGGTATGGTTCAGAGCATCCTATTTGTTGTTGCAACAAAGTATAATAGTATAACATTTGTGAAGGTCAACATTAATATCCAGTGGACTCCTAAATACGTATGTTATAAATATAAATTTTATATATAATTTATATAAAACTTTTTTTTTTTAATAGGTCCAAACTGTTTAACTCCATGGAAGTCTCAAGACGCTGAAGTAGCAGATCTCCCCAGTAAGGTGCTGCTTCATTATACACCAAAGGTATGAAAAGATAGATAATTTCACTTTGATTACACAGTGTGCAGTAATTTCAGAATATGTTCTAGATGATCTTTTTTTTTTTTTTTTGCTTTGAAATGCTGTTTCATAGAACAGGTGAGCGTGCCATCTTTACGCTGTGGTTATTATGGGAAGATAAGGAGCAGTGAGAACTTTCTTTAACTGTAGTCTTGTGCAGACATAGTAGGTTTTGTTCTTTTTCTTGTTTGGCAAAAGGACAATTATCTTGTACAATTGGGAATGTCAAATCTAAAGTAACATATGTGATGTTCCAGGGGTTCCAAATTGTTCAAATACTTTAATATCAACACAGTGGTGCTAACTTCCTGAGACATATTATGCATCATTCAGAAATCTTACGCGTTCAAGGCTCTTTAACTTGTTTCCTAAATGATATTGTAGCCTCCTTATTTGTTTAACAGGCCTGCAGAAACCCAATTTGTCTTGACCTGTCTGCAAATCTTTTACATGGAAGGCTAACTGGAAACAAAGTAGTGAACTGGGACATCAAGGTAAATGCATACTGAAGAAGCAGAACCTGATGTCAGTATGACAGTGGCTGTATACGTTCACCTAACTTTTGGAATGCTGCAAGTTATTATCATAAAGCAAATGACATTTAGCAGATACAGCATGTTTTTGTAATGAGAATTAATGGGTTAATGCTGTAGCTGGAGTAGTATTACATTACATTTATTGAGAAATTACAAGGGCTACTGGTCTTAATGTCACAGATAATGCATTAAAATATTTTGTGGTAGCTGACTACTCTTTGTAATCTGCTCAACGTATGTTGTGTATTGAACCGTTTTATCATCTTGAGGGGATTGTTTGTCATTGTCTTCTTGCAGTTTTAAACTCTGCATTAGATTAAGATTAGTAGGGTTAAGTTAACACTTGTGACTTTTGCTGTGTTAGTAATATTAAAAAAAAATTATTAAATTGCAGGCTAACTTCAGCAGAAAACACAGTGTGCAGTTAAAATATTACCAGAATCTAGCATTTCTTCTTAAGAGATAAGTTAGTCTAGTTATCTTATTTACTTTTGGTTTGGGGTTGGCAGGACTAGATGATCTCACAGTCCAAAAGCCTCACTTCAGAGAAAACACCAAATATTCACTAAGGTGTTATAACTTATTCTGTCTCTGCTATACACTAGTTGTCCAATATTTTTTCCTTATTGTTGGATACTTTGGGATATCTGATTCTGACAGGCTATGCAGATCATCTTTGTTTAACTTTTGCTAGCAGTTGTAATCACAGCATTACTGCTATATTAGTATTAGAGCTTAAAATTTAACGTTTTCTGGCTAAACCTGTTTCTACTCTCTTGCTCAAGCATTCTATTATAGCGAAACTGTCCTATATTTTGGTTTTTGTTTTGTTCTCTTAACCAACACATAGGATCCTTATGTCCTTCTGGTTAATCAGTTAATTTCTCAGTCTCATGCCACTGACAGTTCAGGTCTGATTTATACTATAGCATTAAAACTCACAATTTTGTCAACTCAGCACTGCCAATGAGATTTAGTATTAGTGGTTTAGACTTTCTTGGTGCTCCACAAACAGAATACCGTTTAGGCAAGTTACATGTCCATTAGATGTCTTCTGTTTAAAATAGCAAATGGTTGTCGTCTGGTTCATGGAGAGGAGGAGGAAACCATGAAAAGCACACCAGCTTAACAAATACCTTTGTGTACCTGTCTGCTTATTTGTTCCCTGATCACTAACACACATTAATATAAAAAAATCAAAGTCAGACTTAGCTCTGTGCATGAGGAAATCAAGTTATTTGTAGTGTCAGAGTTTGATCCAGAACCAGTGACATAAATAAGGATTTATTTCTTTTAAATTTAGATAAGATACATCTAATTCTGTTTTATAGGCAGAATCTTTGATTAAGGGCTCTTAGGTTTGAGAAAAAATAAAATTCAAAGTCTTAGTGTAGAAAACTTGTCAGTAGAATACCACATCTTGTTTTGTCTTGAGGAAGAATGTATGAGCAAATAAATATGAGAGGCTTTTTTTTTTTAAGAACAGTGAACAATCGGGTGTACTAGCGTACTAATTAATAAAGAAATATTGTTATAGCTACACTGTGTATGCTGACTTGTGGAGGTTAATGTTAAGAAAATTAAGATACTTGCTAGTTAATTTTGCTATGATATGAATAGTTTGAAAATACTGCAGTTTGTTCTCTTCACCCAGTAGTGGGAAGAGGGGTGGGTGAGGAGAGTTTGTATCTCTAACTTTATGGGAAAGCATATTGTGAGTACAAGTTTTAGGAAATCATTCATTAACAAACACGATGGGATTTAGCACCCTCTTGAGGAGGACTAGAGTGAGGAAAAAACACAAGAGCTGATCATGAACTCCTGTTCACGAGGAGATAGATACAGCCTAGAAGGGGCTACAGTTACTCTATTGCAGGTCTGTGGTGCCTCTTGTTTTGCTCAACAAACATAGAAATCTTCATCTGTGAGATAAATTTTTTGCAGATTTAAAAAACTTTCTTAATTTAACTGTTCAATTTTGTTAAATTCACCTTAATAAATGCGTGGGCTGGAGAGGGGCCATCATAAAAACACATGCAACGAAGTAACAATTGAAAAAGTAGAAAACGATGGAGAAGAAACAGATGACTTTCTCCACTTCTCCCCAGCATTTCTGACTGGGAAGGGAGAGTGATATCCCACATTAATAGACTGGCTTACAGTATGTTGGGTTTATTTGGCTGTTAAAATTTTACTATACAATAGTTTTCATTGGACTAAGCTGAGTAATTGAATAGGTGTCTCTGGCTAGCTTGCTGAGACCCTGATTTTCTAAGTGGCATTCTGAATCACGTCTGGAAATCTTGTGATTTGAATGTTATACCTTACCACAAGAAGCATTGTTTGAAGTCTCATGCTATCCCTGCTTTAAGGGGGGGGGGGGGGAAGGGGCTTAGGAGACTTGAATTTTAAAGAGGTTTATAATTGAGGTATGTGTAAAGTTACTTTAAAAAAAAAATTAAATTTTATTATTTAACTGCCTGAAGTTGAAATCTTGCAGGAATATGATTAAAGCACAGGTGTGTATAATCTTTTCTTACTGCTTGCTGCAAGTAACTTAGGAATCAGAAAAATAGGTTTTTCCTGTTTTTCAAATATATTTAGCAGAAGATTCATTCTAAGATTTGTATCCTTCAGTTTTCTGTATTTATGTGGCCAGTGGAGGAAGGAAACGTAAAAATGGGCTTTCAAAACAAGAGCTGACAGGAAGGCATGTGTGTAATTGCAGTGTCTAAAACTTGGGTAGCTCTGTTAAACGCAGTGTTTTAAACTAGTTTCAAAGTGGCATGTGAAACACTTGATTAATTTGTGAGTATGTAAGATTCCTTGTACTTGGAGTAAATTTCTGTAACGGTGATGTTTTCCCTCCTTTTTCTCTTGATTTAGGATATGATCAACTGTATTGGTGGAGTAAATGTGCTGTTTCCATTGCTGGAGCAGATCAGTTTTCTTGGTGGACAGACGCCTGAGAAGTCTGAAGGGGACATGCTACCTCCAGAACTAGTTACTCCTGTAGAGGGAGACTGGGTGGTATTGTCATCCACAAAGGCATCAGGTAGGGAAAGTACAGTTGAACTGAAATAATTTTTAAGCGTGATTTTAAAAGTCTTCCTATGAGTGACAGAAAGTCGTTTTATTATGTACTGGCTTCTCCAGAGTACCTATGTAAAGCTGAAAGGCTCGCTCTGTTCCTAGATATCTGATGTGGGTACTGAATAGCAGGAGTTCAGCACTATGTAAAATTAGCTTACTAACGTATTTCAAATATAGCTATACTTAATAGCATTATTTTTCTTTTCATGATTTACTATTATATTAGTGTAAAAGTATGCAGTTTTTTAATTTCTGTTCTGAAAGTTTGTTCTGATTATTCTGAGAAATTGTTTGATGCAAAGCCTACTAATATCGATAGGAGGATCTTTCACCCAGCTTGAGTGCTGGGTCAGACAGCCACACAGAGACTTTGCAGCATCAGAACAGTACTGGTTAGCCTTTAGCCAAACTTAGGAAAATGTTCAGACTCCTACCTCTTCTACACACAGTCAGATTTTAGTATTACAATTAAAAAAAAAAAAAAAAAAAGGAAAGGAAGCTTTAAGAATAGATTTTTTAAAAACTGTTCTAATATTGAGAGTGAACTTTGATCTTAAACAGAAACCACTGGGAAATCAGACCTTTCAAGAGAAAACAGCGTGTTTTTGTTTCAAATATGAAATGGTAGATTAAAGTAAAAAACCATCTTTTTCTGTATCTTCATTTTTTGCATATCGTGGCTAGAAAGTGGCAGTTATTCTCTCTCTGTAGTTAAAACTGAAGCATATGTAAAGGATTGTAACTGAAAGAGAAGTTTGTAACCTACAGCCAGATGGATGAAGCAACTGAAGTCAGGACTGGTGTCAGTTTGTTCTGGAGAGTCATGGAATGGCTATGATGCTGCACTGGAAAAATCTAAAGACAGCCTACAGCTAGGTAACAAACAGAAAAGGAGTTGAGAAGTTCAGGAAATAGCGAGGAATATGAACACTTGATTTTACTTCTTCCCCTGTACTTTTATGCAGTGGTCCAACAAAAAAACATGAGGCTTTTGCTACCGTTCTTCTGTTTTGCAGAAGCACGCCTGGAAAAGAACATTGTTGCAACTTTCATCTTGATGATAAAACACTTTATTCAGAGACACCATGTTAATCAAGAAAATCTCATTCACTCCCATGGAGTTGCCACCCTAGGAGCCTTGTTACAGAAGGTGAGCAAATTTGAGAAACATCCATTAGTAATGAATGGTATGGATGAGGGCCTGATTACTTTGAAACATTCTGAGTTTGGCCAGGATGCGAGGGTCTTCAAATGTCTCCTTAGTACATGCTTTTTTTTCTCATGTTTCTGAAAACAAAAAGGTGTGAGGAGTTCTGCAAAGTGAAACATGGTGTTTTGTCTTTTTTTTCATGTTCTGCTTTTTTTGTTACAGATGCTGTGTTGTATGATTCTTCAAACTAGACTGGTTTTGTGTTTCTTGTGTTGCTTTAATGGAAGCAGACATTGCTGAGATGATAAAAGAATCTCAAAATTTGATTTTAAAATCAATGACATTTATTAGGATATTCAGTATTTTAAGTGCTAACACCTGTTGTTATTTTGAAAGGTGCCAAGCAGCTTAATGGATGTGAATGTACTGATGGCTGTACAGTTGTTGATAGAACAAGTCTCAGTAGAAAAGAACATGCAGCTTTTGCAACAGATGTATCAACACTTACTTTTTGACTTCAGTATCTGGAACAGTGGGGACTTCCCCTTCAGAATTGGTGAGCTCTTGGACTTGGGCAACTGTGCAAAGACACAGTACTATTCACTTGACATAAATCTTTGTCTAGGTTCTAACAGAAGACTTTATATTGTAGGGCATATACAATATCTTTCTACAATCATCAAAGACAGCAGAAGACTCTTCAGAAAGAAATATGGTGTGCAGTTTCTTCTAGACACACTCAGGATTTATTATGGGTATGAGTTTCACCTCTTCTAACTCCTCCTCATCTATTGTAGGTGGCTGTTGGTTTTTTTTTTTTTTTTTCCCCCATCATCCTAGTGAGAAAATTAATAAATTTTGCAGGTTGGCTTTCGATGGTTGACTTAATTTTCAAATTCGTATAAATTTTTTTTTTCCATTTGACTTGCTACCTTTTCCTTGACTTTAGTTTTTATGATAGGATTATATAAAATTTATGTCAATAATAGAAATACTTAGAAAGGTCCTTAAAATTACAAAATTGAAGGACTTGTTATCCAATACAAATTAAGTCATAGATCATTACCATTATGAAAAGAGAGGGTGTTTATCATTTTAAGCTATTTATTCTTTTATGTCCTTGTAGAATTTGAAGTAGGACTTTTTTAGGAATTTAAAATTTTAGCTTTCAGTCTTGGTGATTTGTATCTGCTTATGAATATAGTTATGTCATTGAGGAAGATTGGCTAGAGACCCTGCTCTTTTGTTTAGAGGGTGGGAGGGGGGAACCTGAAATCCTGACCTGTATGCGGATCAGTACACGTCTATATTTCAGGGCTTTTATAGACTTGGTAAGTCTGATCTACTATTGCTTATTACTATTCAGTTGCCTTACTTCAGTAAAAATTGATAGCTTGTGCCATGATATCTGGGTAGATGAAAAATTACAAAACTAGAACAATCAAATTGCTATTAATGAGTCATGAAGAACTTCCTTAGGTTGCTTTTCCTGTCTGTTGGTGTATAGGAGTGGCTGTAAAGACAGTGATTTGGCTCCTGATGACCTGAGAACAATACGGACATCCCTCTATGGACTGATCAAGTATTTCCTGAGCAAAGGTGGAACACATGAAGAAATACAGAGCATCATAGGATACATAGCTGCCACCAGTGAAGAGGAGGAGGTATCCAATATGCCATAAACTAATAGTTTAAACTGTACATGTTTTGGTTTTGCTTCTTGGTGTTTAGAAATCTTGTGTCTTGTGTGCTTAAAAGAGGGGGGAACAAAAAAGAAAAAGACCACAAGCAAAGTGTTACTTGATGTGTGGTTCTGTTTAGATGTAGCTGAGGCAGGTTATAGAAGCACAGTGGAAACTTGACATAGTGCTCTGCAGGTGGCCGTATTTTTACCAGTTGTGTTTTTTGGTTTTTTTTTTCCCCTGAAGAGGGTAAAAAGTGCATTGTGTGTAATACTGCCATTGGAAAAGTTCTCTTAGTTTACAAAACCAAATGAATTGGACTTCAACTGATCATAAGTTGTAATGATGTGGTTTCTATTTTGTAAACCTCAACAGAGCTTGAACTTGCTTTGTAGCTCTAATTACGTTTGATAAGGTGTTTTATATATAGAAAAAATGTATCCAAAAAAATCTAATTTTAAATGCGGTGATATTGAGCAGATAAAATATCTATTTTATAACAAGCAAAGGGTAAAATTTAAAAGCCAAGAAAATTTTCCTCAAACAGAGCATGAAGTCTGAATGAACTGTGGATTAATTTGGTTGTGTTAATTTTGTAGCTCTGTGGAATTCTGGACGTTCTCTTCAGCCTACTTCATTCCAGCCCAACCCCAGACCAGCTTTTTTTATTGCTTTTTGAACCAGGGAATGCTGACATTCTTTATGCTCTGTTATTGCAACAAAGATACTCTGACAAGCTTAGAGAACTTGTGTTCAAGGTAATGAATTGAATTATATGTTCTTAAATTAATCAATTGAACATAAATTTATATTTTTCAGTGGTCTCACTACAGAAGTGTATGCAATTGGAGAGATACTAATCATTCAAGTTTTAATTTTTTCTTCCCTCTTCTGTTAGGTTAGCTAGATGTTATTGTTTACTGCTGTAGTCACAATGGAATTGGTGCTCTCTTGAAGTAAAGTATTGGGATCTTTTAAAAAAAAAAAAAGAAGACTCAATGTTGTTTGAGTTAGCTTACAAAGTAAACTTTAAAAACAGTGGACCAGCATGTTATATCATACACAATTATGTTTAAGAGGTCTGGATGCTCCATTGTGTTTATTTTGCATTTGTGTGTACTTTTTCTTGCAGATTGTGGAAGAGATGCTGAAATGTACTAAAGTTTATGAACGTAGTAAGCACCGTATGAGACTCAGAGAAGTGGGATACTCTGGACTGGGGCTCCTTTTGAGTGAATCGCCAGTTACTGTTTCTCTTATTAAAAACCTTCTTAACCAAGTTCTGTATGCAGGTAATTGGCAAGTGTTGTGTATGCCATTAGTAAACTCCTGCTGCTCAGATGCAAACATATTTGGGTTTTTGTTCAGGAAAACCAGAGCTGTTACCTTACAGAGCTGTTCTATTTGGAGTTCCTATTAGTCTCAGCTAATGTGTTCTTAGTTCCCTGAAGTTTGTTTCCTTTACTACCCCTGGATGTAGAGGTGACTTCCAAGGCAATTTTTAATATTTAGCTGTTACATTCTCTTGCATGATATTGTTTGTGGTGTTTTTTTCTTTCTCCCCTACAGATCCTGCTGTGAATTATAAAGATCTCATAGCTGTAGTGCATCTGGCTCATAGATCAGATATAAACGTGAGAGTGGTTATATGTAGAAAGGTTAGTTGTCTTCTTTAAAACTGGAATACTGTCCTTTAAGCCCATAAGCTGTACAGTGTGATATCTTAATTATTTATTTGAGACACAGTGGTGGTATTTGTTGCTACTGCGTTCTTTAGCAATGGTTTATGTTAAAAATGAAGCCCATCTGTCACTTAATGTTGAATTTTGTGTTTTCAAGTCTGTTGTGGTTTAACCTGGCAGTGGGTTGGGGGAGAGAATCAGTGGACTGGGGGATGGGGGAGAGAATCAGGGAAAAAAAAGTAAAATTTGTGTGTTGAGATAAAGGCAGTTTAATAGGACAGCAGAGGAAGAGAAAATAATAATAATAACGATAAAAGAACATACAAAACAAGTGACACAATGCAATTGCTCACCACCTGATGCCCAGCCAGTTCCTGAGCAGCGGTCCCCACCCCCTGGCCAACTTCCCTCAGTTTATATATTGAGCATGATGCCATACGGTATGGAATAGCCCTTTGGCCAGTCTGGGTCAGCTGTCCTGGCTGTGCTCCCTCCCAGCTTCTCGCTGGCAGGGCATGAGAAGCTGAAAAGTCCTTGACTAGTGTAACCACTCCTTTAGCAATAACTAAAACATCAGTGTGTTATCAGCATTATTCTCATACTGAATTCAAAACACAGCACTATACCAGCTACTAGGAAGAAAATAACTCTATCCCAGCCAAAACCAGGACAAAGTCCTTTCAAAAACCAAAACAAAAAGCAAAGCCTGTGTCATGATTCTCAAATAGCTTGTATTTTCTACAGGCCAAGATAGCAGACACGTTGAATTACTGAGTTTTCTCAAAGGATGCTCAAGACCATGATCAAAGTTTTGTTTGTATTCTTAATATGTTATTTTGATAGAACATATTGTGGTTCAAAGGAGTGGTTGTGGATGCAAGGAAGAGATAGGGAAGAAGCACTGACTTTTTCCTAAACTGAGCGCTCTCTGGGTTGTATTACTGGAATTAGTAGCACTGAATGTAACTATGAGGCACTATATTGTCTATTAAGGTTTCTCAAAGTGAAAAAAGTGAAATGATAATGTACCCTATCGGTAAGCTATTTATACTGCAGCTTTCTCAATTTTAGCTATTTAATAGTTCCTAATAAAGCAGATTTTCTGTTCTAGATTTTCTTTTTTTTTTTGTAGACTAGTGGCTGGATAGGATTATTTGTTGTGATAACTGGCTTTTGCAGGAATTGTTGCAGAAGAGTGGCTGAAATATGAGGACTTACTAATATACTTTGATGGCTTCTATTCTCCCCTACTCCTGAGAATTTTTTTCTCAAATATATATTTCTAATGAGAAAAATGATTTTGTGGCTTGTTTGCTTATTATTGCTGATTGTGGCTCTTTTACAAGGTTCTAAAAAAAGCAAAAATGTTGTAAGATCGTAAAATGCCTAATTGAAGAGCTATAATGAATGCAGTTACAAGCTAAAATTAATGTATAAGTATGGGATATCTTCTCCTATTCTTAGGTTTTGCACCTTTTGCATTCCCAATTGGATGCAGCACAACACATTTCTCAGCAGCTAGGCTGGCAGGACACTTTGATTAGACTATTCCTGAAAGAAAACTCAGAGGTCCGGATTGGCTTTAAAGAGAACAGGGCTGATTCCTCAAGAGAAGAGGAAAAAAAACCTCCTGCTGAAGAGCTTCAGAAACAGCAACCTGATAAGACAGAGGGAGACAAAACTGGCAGCTTTGCATCTGTTAATGGTCTGTTTGATCAGTGGAGTTTAGAAGACAACAAATCCCTGGATGTCCCTGCTCATTTCTCTGTTATGCCGCTGGAAGATGCATCCACAGCAGAGATGTCTTTTAGGTCGGAGGACCGAGAAGAATTGTGGCACAGTAATCCTTCACATTTGAGTTTAGATCTGTCCAGTATTGACTCTTATGAATTGGCTGATGTTGTGAATCAGATGACAGATAGCCAGCCCAGCACACCATCACCTGTAGAGAACACAAAACCATTCTCTGGGCAGCCTGACAAAGAGCTGGATGTTATAAATGATGTGGGCATCACCGCTGATCTTTCTTTATTTGAAAACCAAGGAGTAAGTAATTCACTCCCTATGTGGTTAATTTCTCCAAATGTCTGTAATTCCTTTTTATTTTTTTAATCATTTCCCTGATGGATAATTATTCTCCTTTTTTTCCCTTCCATCTTCCAACAGAATAGCAAAAAATATAGCTCTTCTATAGTGAGTAGGGGTACTTCCTTTTGTAATGTGTCTTCTTTTTTAGTTGTCTAGTTAGAATAGCTTTGGTGTTAAAAAAAACCAAAACAAAACCACTATGAACAAACAAAGGAAAAACTACAAACACCCTCCCCCACCCCCTTCTATATTTCAACATCCTTTATCTTCCAGAGGAAGTATGGAGCAGACTTGCTGTGAAAAAATAAAGTGTAGCTAAAGGTCAGGTTGAAATAATGATGTAGAAGTCAAGTCAGTATGTATTGCAACATACAAGCAAGCCACACTCTCTTATATTTGAGTTTTTGTGTATTTAGCAATTGGATTATAGACTGCAGAGTTTTCAAAAATGCTGAAATATGGAAGCATAGGGACTGTGATGAGTGAGAAACATTTAGAAAGTTTTCTAGACTAGAAGGGATGTAAATATTTCTCTTCCTTTGTAGGGGGGTGATAATGAACTCATGCAGTTACTTACAGACATCCTACTGTGTATAATGTGGAAAGGCATTGAAAAATCTGATGATGCTGCTTGGATTGAGAGAGGACAGGTGTTTTCTGCACTGACCAAACTTGGGATATCTAATGAGTTGCTGCGACCTTCTGATGAAATAAAACTCAAGTGAGTGTACAGTTCAAGGACGGGTTCTTTCATCCCTTTTGAGGAAAAACAGGAAAAGGAAGGGAAGGGAAGGGGTGGGTGTTTTCCAACAAGATACACTTTCGTTGCTCTCTTCATACACTGTCAGAAGTATATTCTGCTACCTATTTAGTAGTGTCATGTGGCCATAAGGTTTTGAAACTGTATCACTGGTTTCATGAGCTTCTCAAAATCTCTTTTACCTCGTTGGCTTATCAAGAAGATGGAAATTATGTCACTGCAGGCTAAGAGATTCAATTAAATACTTAATTGGATTTTTTTAAAGCCACTTACACTTAGAACATGTAATAATTACTTTGGGATTTTGTTTTCCATGCAGCTTGCTGGAGAAGATGTTAGAATGGTCAGTCACTGATAACAGAGATTCAAAAGCTCTCCCTACACATGCTGAAAATGCTTTCAAGCTCTTGCTAATTGTACAAGATTTCCTGCAGGCAGAAGGACTAGTTAATTCAAATTTATGGACAGAAAAGGTACAGTAACTGAATAATGGAAGTACTATATATAGGCTGAAATAGTAATGAACAAGTTGTCAGCTTGGATACTGTCATCCCTTCTAGGCATATGTTTTTATACTATAGATATTACAGAGTAAGGGTTCATAGTGGAATGGATTAGATTGCCCCTTAATGAGTAAAAAAGTGTGAATACTTGCTACAGGGAATATAGTTAATTTTGCAACTTAAATAGGCCTATAAGTGGTACTCTTTATTGAAAATCCAGGTCTCTTCAGACTGGAGAAATACTTAGAAAATGTAGGAGCTAATGTAACAATGTCAGTTGTAGCCTAAGCAGATTTCATGCCATTTATAAGCATGTATGACTCATCATGTGTGTCCTGAATAAATGACCAGCCACAAATCTGCTCTCCATTGCAAGTTGAGAAATGGCGCTTCTGGGCTTTGACCCATACTGGAGTTGCAACATGATTTTGTGCATATATATGCAAATAGCTCTATTTTATATATCAGAATCAGAAACATGAAGTCTGATGAAGAAAATGACTAGCAAACACAATAAGTAGTAAGGTAAAGAGGCTTTCTGTCATCTGGCTGTTTCTCCTGCCTTCTTGACATACAAGTTGTAGACACACTTTATTTGCCGCAACATTTATGTAATTTCTGGCAGTGGTCTTGCTTCCTTCACTGTCTGATTTGTCATTGAATTTCCATTTTTCAAGGCTAAAGGGGGGAGGTATTATATGGAAACCATCATTATATCACAACAAATCCTTAAAAAAATCATGTTTTTTTAAGGCTACTTTTTTGAAAGAAAAAAAAAGTGTAACGTTAAGAATTGTTAACACAGTAATTCCTAAACTGTTCTCCAAAATGCCTGCTTATAAGTAAGCATAGCTTAATCTTAAAGCTTTTAATTGTTTGTTTTTAAAAAGTCTCATCTTGATAAAAGCTTTGCCTTTGTTGTGATTTAGCTTTGTGAAATCTAATTAGAAATGAGATCTGAACTTTGGAGCAATGAGAGTTGTGCTTGTTGCCAACTCTGAATTGGAAATAACAGTAGTTTCATAAATTATCTTCTGCTGTGCCTGGGGAGAATTTAAAGCACCATAATATTCTAAGCAGGACAGCTTTCAGTCTGCCACAGAAGCATTCGTATGATTCTGGGGCTTAACAAAAGAATGATTTTACGTTTGAGTAATTTATTAGGGAATGTATCAAGGTATGTTAGTTTTAAGCAAACATGTCTGGATGGTGAAATGTGCCACTTGCCTTGTGAATACCTACCTTTCACAAGGTTTGTATCATTTCTAGTATCAAAATACTAACAGAAAGGATTTCTTTTTATTTATTTTTTAGAAGACATTAATAGTTGTTATGAAGTTTCAAGCATTTCACTAAATCAGATATTCATGAAAGAAGCCTTGTTTTCCTTCTAAGGGTACTGTGCATATTGCTATTGCTGGTAAATTATACTAGCATTACACTCAAGTAATTTAAAATACAAAGCAAAAGAATGAAATAAAATCCCATATATACACTGAACCCAGAAATTGCAAGTTGGTATGGTATCTGTGCTATTAATAGTGTCTTTTCAATTGTAATAATCTTGATGATGGAGTCTCTAGCTTTTCTAAGGAAATGGCATTTAGTGGAGTTAAATTATAGGAAAAACATAAGCATATATACTATATGCTGGTTTTGGCTTTATTCAGGGGAGATACTTCAGTTAATGTACTGGGCTAGACAGATTTTTGTAGTCAGGAATTGTTTCAAATTACTGGTTTAACTGCAGTGTGCAGGGATAATTTTCTGGGTTTAGGTAAGTTAGAAGTGTAAACACAGCCTCTTCTTCAGCTCTTTGAAATTATTGTGTCCCATCTGGAGTAGCTGTTGTTAATTTTATTTCATGCAATTCTTCTGTTTTTATAATAGCTCTTGGAAGAACTAGTGACTCTCATGGATAGCCTGTCAGTCTGGTACTCTGTTGGCCTAGAAGCAATCAGGCTTTCACAGGTGCAAGTCCAGTTGCTCCTTGGATTCATTGCACAAGATAACTTACAGGTTTGTTGCAAATTCCTGCAAGTGGTACTGTGTTCTAAGTGCATGTTTGATGTAACGGTTGTGGTTTATGGAGGAACTGCTCATACCCGTGAACAGACGGATGGCAGTCCTTCATCCTTCTATAGGGAAGGTGTTTTATTGGTTTTTACCATTCGCAAATTCACTCTACAGTCCTGTCAATGTGCACCTCTTGAGCATGAGAAAGAGGTAGAGGGCAAGCTGTTTGAAGATGGCACTATGTAGGCACTAGTGGCAGTAAGATAGTGATTCTGATCATGACTTTTTGTTTCTACCATAAAATACATTTGGTAGCGGTTTCAGGTTTACATACATTAAGTGCACATGAACCTGGACTGTTCTACCAAATCAACATTTGGAACAAAGTTAGCAGAGCTGTGCCTGGAATATGAACCCTTCAGTAAAGCCAGGATTGTTAGTTTAGGTATGTGATTGACTTAATGCAGCTGTGTGACTTTGGGGTTGCAGCTGACTCAGGTTTGGTCATCACAGGATGATCAGTGCCCATATTTGATGCATGTGTGCCTTCAGGCTATCTGGGATGCAGCCATAATATGTACATATTCCTGTGCTAAAAAGATAGGTGCTCAAAATTACTGTTTTGAGGATTACATTCATTTTTTTGTTGTTTGTCTGCGTAGGTCTGTGCTATGGCAGCAGCCAAACTAAACACCCTCCTTCAGACCAAAGTAATTGAGAGCCAGTCTGAAGCATGCTACCTCTTGGGGAAGCTAGAAGGCATCTTGAGTAGATCGATTGAAGAGAGGACAGAAACGTACTCATTTTTGATTCCCCTTGTTCGGACATTGGTATCCAAGATTTATGAACTTCTTTTCATGAACCTGCATCTCCCTTCGTTGCCTCCTACTAATGGCAGCCCATCTTTCTTTGAGGACTTTCAAGAATACTGCAGCTCTGATGAGTGGCAAGTTTATATTGACAAATATGTAAGTAATAGATTCTTTTTATATCATTTTCCCCCTCTTTTTAGCCATGAAAGCAGAGGAACTCATTCAGAAATCACCTTGTGCTTTTTGTTTTGTTTTGATGGAACCAGATTATTCCAAATATGAAGCAGTATGAAGAGAATTCATTCAGACATGATCATGAGCAGATGGCACTTTATTGGAAAGATTGTTATGAAGCATTTATGGTGAACATGCACAAGCGAGACCGGGAGAGAGGAGAAAGTAAGCTTAAATTTCAGGTAAGGTTTTGAGTGAGTGCAAGTTTCTCTTAGAAGAACTATCTCAGGAGTTGCCTTCTAAAAGATGGAGAAACTGAATTCCAGGATGATCCCATTCAAGTGATTGCAGGCAGGTTACTTGTTTTAAGATTTTATGGGCAGTGTGACTATATACACTTGTAGGATATGTGTTTTAATTCTGTTCTTTCTATTTAGGAGTCTTATCTATAAGCAGAGTTATTTCAGGACAATAGGCCTTTCTCATAGTACAGCAACCTAGAATTATGGTCAGCTATAAGCTGCATCTTCTTTTACTCTGATTTGTTTTGAATTATTAAAACCTCTTCTCCATTATGAGATGAGTCAGTGTGTTTTTTCTTTTTTTTTTTTTAATTAACCTTACTTCGATACCATGAAAACATTTAAAACAGTGAACAGTTCCTATTTAATGTGTGGAAAAACTGTTTATGAACTGACCTTTCTGTATAAGGTCCAGACTCAGTTTAAGCATTAGAATTAACTGGTAATTATAGCAAATATTGTAACTAAGTTACATTTCTCTTGTTTTCCCATTGTCATCTTAATAAGGACCCTTGTAGTAAGTCTTTTTTATTCAAGTAGCTAAAGGAGGAATACAATGAGTCACATCCTAGAAAACCAGAATTTAAAGAAAAATCCTACCTATTATAGGAGGATTTCCAATACTGACCACTTTTCTGATGATGAAAAATTGCTTTCATATGGATTCAGCATTAATAATGCTTTCTTCACATCTTTAAGTCGAAGTTTGGTGCCATTTCTTCCAGTACTAAGCTTTTTACAATTTCTCTTGTAAGCATTACCTTAAATTTTCAGAAGTTTTTACTGCTAAACTTTTATTGTTCCTTCTTAATTTATGAGAATTCTTGCAAGCCACAAAACTGTGTTTTCAAAGGTCAGAGTTATTTCAGTGCTAGATTTATTTCTAATGGTCTTTCAGGGGCATTTTGTGGAACCATTCATCAGAAAGGCTCGACAGGAAAATCTGCGGTACAACAGTATGCTAAAGCAACTTAATAGTCAACACACAGCCACTCTGAGACAGTGGAGAGCAGCCCAGCTTTACTTGTTCTCCGAACGTGGTCCTTGGTCTGAAATGTAAGAGTGAAGTTCTTAAATCAAACTGTATACGATGCTTAAAAGGAATTTGCTCACATGACTAACAAACTGTTTCACATGGTTACAACCTTGTCACATTGACTCTGATAATCATTCTTGAGGTGTGAAGTTAATATTGAATGCATCTTTTGTAATGTTTTCTGCATTTAATTACCAAAATGCAAAGTTTGAAGTGAAATGCTGAGCTGGTTACCTGGATACTAGATTTTCTTGCCAAGTGACAAATAAAAATTGGTTGTCAATGAAGCGATTGCAAAAACTTGAGAGATCCTACAGATCAGTGGTTCTGTTGGAAAAGAAAGAATAGACTTTTTAATAAAGATTTTGAGTTTTTGTGCGTGAAGCCAGTTTTAATTTAAAAGAATACATTTTGCCTGTCTTAGCTTTTGGGGAAGTTCTGGATAAAGTGTGTGGGGTTTTTTTATTTATTTTTTTTAATCTTTTAATTGTCATTAACTGAAAGTGTAAGCAATTTGATATATTTCAGTAGAAAAGAAATACTGTTTACAAAGTGCTTTAGGATGATCAGAGCCGCAATATGAAATATAAAATTAAAATGCAGTTTATTGCTTTTATGTTTTACAGTGTACAAGTAGATGATGAGTATTTTTCTAAATATGTACTCTTTTGTAATCAATTCATTCATATGGGTCTTTACCTCCTTTTAACTGCTTTTATGAATATTCTTGTTTTCCTAGGAAACAGCATCCTATTCACTGGAAACTTTCAAATGTGGAAAATTTTTCACGTATGAGACTAAAACTAGTACAGAATTACAACTTCAACTCTCATCAGGATGCCAGTGACCTGAGAGATAATTTAGGTAAAGTTCTATTGTATTTGCTATTTCACTTGTGATTTTTCAGTCTTCTGAAGACAGATACACACTTTACTCTTTGTATTTAAGAATCAGTGTATGGTAGATATGTAAATCTTGATTTTTCTTTATTTCCTCTGTAGTAAAATGTGTAACATAAGAGTGGTGCATTGACCTGAAACAGCATCTTCCTACTGAGTAGAATTCATTTTCCCTTGTTCATTGAAATGTGTATTTTTGTTGGGGGGGAAAAAAAAAAAAAGGAAACAATTAGATCAGAGTAAGCAGGCAGTATTTGTTTAAAACCTTTTAGACCTTATGATTAAAATGTGTAGATATGAAGTCCTTTGTTTCAGAAGTGTGCTAAAGAGCTGAGTGAGTGGTGTAAACTGTTCTTTAAGTTAGGTGTATTGGATATCAAGACTCAAACCAAAAGAATAACACTCCTGTAGACCCAAGTACGCAAAAAACAAATGCAGTGTATTTGCATGAAATCTGGCAGAACACTGCAAAATATTTTATTGGTAATGTCCACATCAGAATTCAGTTTAAAATTTTCTAATGTGTTTATGTTTTCCCTTTATACTGTTACAATTTGACATGTTTCAGTGTAGTTCAGGGAGTATTTTTAGTGTTCTGCTTGCCCCCAAAAGTATTTAAGAAGTCTGGTTGCTTCTTAGCTAAAACCAACATTCAACAGTGGAAGATGCACTCAGTAGTTTAGCTTTCCAAAAGTGTTGTAGCAAAAAAATTTTCTGAGCTGAAATGTCTATTTACGATAGGTGTGCACCAGACACAGCCCTCTAGTGAGTCTCTGCTTCTGGAGGTGGTGAAGCAGGTGAAAGTGAGTGACTTGGAAGATGATGTTCTTGAACTACCAGAAGAAGACACAGCAGCCAGTTCCAATTTGTAAGTACAGCAGAACAGAACAGTTGAAATTTGTTTCTGTGCTAGGGATAAGGAGTGAGAAGCAACTTTGGGAGTTGATTAGCATACAAAGCTTCCCTCTTCCTTTGTCTGGCCTTAACAATCCAATCCAGGGCTTTGTAGTAGTTTTGAACAGCAGACAAGTTGCTGTTGGACTTATGTCTCATTGTTGACAATAATAAAGAGCCCCAGGGAAAAGAAGGCAGAGCAGATGTTTGTGAGGATCCGTTAGTGATTCACTGCTCATGGTCTGAAGATGAAGCTACAAAATTGTTGAGGCTTTTCTACTATGTACATTGGCTATAATTCTCTATATTCCCTGTAAGGGCATAGACCAGACTGGAACTGGCTCTTGCCCATAAATGCCAGGGCCATTCCCTATACCATCAGCTGCATAGCATGGATGTTTGCTTGGTTGGCATTAATCTGCTAGAGTCTCCCCTGTGTTTAAGAGCATTCCAGACAGAAGGCTTGCTGTGCTTCCTTCATGTCACTTGTGTGAATTTAAAAAAAAAAAAAAAAAAGGTGGGGGTGGGGCAGGCGGAGATAGCAAATGCTTCACTCCAGTAACTGGGCATGTCGTATTGTGCATGCGTCTATGTGTGTCTGTGCTGTTGAAGTCCAGTAGAGATGTGGCACTTCTTTGAGTGATACTGATGCGTTTCCTTGTACCTTAAAGGTTATTAAATGCTTGCTTGTGATGTGTCATATCTGTATACTTCTGAGCAACCATTACTTCAAATACTTTTGAAGATAACTTTAGTCACATGAACCAGGACTCAGCTCTGCTCTGGGCCAGATAATTTAAGCACCTAGAAATTAAATAAGAAAGGGAAATGCAGCCTCATCTTTTGATGCTTCAAGGGAGGAAAAGTCCCTTGTGCCTGAGACAGAAATATCAAGCCTGACGAGCGATGTTATGAAATGATGTATGGTAGTCTAGTCTGAAACATCCAAGACTGCTGATGGAAGTAGCTTCATATAATCATTTATGTTGTACTTTTAATGCTATTCAAATTTGATTCTTTTCTGAACTGTACTCTTACCAAGTACCTAAGCAACTGTATAATGTATGCAACCCTGTAACACTTAGTGACATTTTTGTAGGGATGAGAAGGACGAGCAAAGTCAGAAAGAAAAGCTGATGTTGTCTGAAGACTGTGAACTCATTACGGTAATTGATGTGATACCTGGCAGGCTGGAGATCACTACCCAGCACATCTATTTCTTTGATGGTAGCACTGAAAAAGAGGAAGGTGAGGACGATCAATCTCTCTTTTCTTTTCAGTGCAGTTCAGCATTCTGCTTTTAGTAGGCTGAGTTTGATTTTTTTGAGAATGAGTGTCAAACTAATTGTGAAGAGACAAGTTGTGGATCTGTACTTAAAATTAATATTGTACTTGATCAGCAGCTGGCTAATCCCTTCAGAATCAAGAATCTGCAACTGTACTTGCTGAGCTGTTAAATTGATTCACTATTCTTAGTATTTCTTATAAAATTAACTTATTAAAGAAATTAATCATTTGTTGACTAAAAAAAGTCATTACCTCTAATTTGCTGCTTGAATGGCACCTCCCTGTTCTCCCTGACAAATAATGTTTCACTCATACATTGATTAAAAAGTAGTAATAAGTAATGATTAAAAAGTAGCAGTGTGTAAACATTAATCATCTGTATTAATTTAGTGAACTTTAATAGAATATCTACAGTCAAGTATGAAAACAGTGAACTGAAATGTTTGACTACTAATGGTAAAATTTTCAAAAACAGTATATCAAGAAGTTGGCCTTTTGGGAATTCTAAACATAAAAGCTTCTATTTAAGCCTGTTTAAGAAAGGGTTTGGTTCATATTTTTTGTCAACAGAATACATTTTTAATGTGTCTTTGATCAGAACTACACTCCATCAGATATTTCCTGCTGCCTCTTTCTTTCAGCAGAACAATAGATGAAGTTGATAATATTTTCCTAGCAAAATGATTAATCAAGCCACATATAAAATTTGCCTTTTCTAGGAATAAGTCTGGGGTGGTTGGAAATGATACTGCATTATGTCTATATGAAAAGTTTTTGATGTATTCCAAGTCAATAATCAAAGTGCTCTTCCTAGGGGTAGGTTTTGATTTCAAATGGCACCTTTCTCAAATTCGAGAGATACATTTGCGTCGGTACAACCTGAGGAGGTCAGCTTTGGAGATCTTCCTTACAGATCAAACCAATTACTTCCTCAACTTCAATAAGGAGGTATGGGTTTCCCAAATTTTCTTGATTTATATAATTAGCACAAGTGTCAAGTTTAAGTTCACCGATCATGTCTAATTTGAGTCTGGTGTCTTTCATAGTACTGTAACACTAGTAGCAAAAGGTTTGCTAGATATAGCCATTATGGGAAACTAGACTGCAGTCTGAAAACCTCAGTCTGGCATCTAAAAACTGATTAATTGTGAAAAGATGGATAAAAGAAGATTCTTCTTTTTCCTGTCTCTTTTATGATAACGAACAATTATTCAACTAAAATTACATCAGTAGTAATCTAAATATCTTGAAGCCCACACATCTTTTTAAATATTCTGAGCAAATTAATTTCAAAGTAAAGGAGACTTTCTATTTTACCATGACACTGGAAATGATTAATATTTCTATATTCCATGGTTTAGTGAGCTTTTTCGCCTGGATAAGGTAAGTGATCCTTTGTATGTGGGACTAAGATAAATATCAGAATTTATGGTGAGTTACATGCTACTAGGTCAGTTTATGAATAGCTCCTATAAGATGTTGGGTTTTCTTTAAAGTAAATAAATCTTTGCAATAGTTTTGTAGGAAAAACATTGCTGTAATTTTATTTGAACAGCAGCAGTATTTCCTAGAAGACTTCTGTGGGAGCAATGATTTTCTGTGTAGCATCTACGTACACACACACAAAAAAAAAATCACTTGATAACATATGTTGCCTTTGTATCTTGTAACTGAAGAATGTCACATCCGTCCATGTCCAAATGTTTTATGCAGCAAGAGGTAGAAATGTTTAGAAGTGTAACTGTGTTCCATTTATTTCGCATTCTAATTACCAGAGAAGTTGTTTACTTGTCAGCTTCAATCTCGAGAATAATTTTTTTATTAATGCTGTTTTCTAACAGGTACGAAACAAAGTATATAGTCGACTATTGTCACTGCGTTCTCCAAATATTTCTGGGACCAGATCTCCGCAGGAACTTTTTAAAGCTTCAGGTTTGATGCAGGTACGAGATTTCAGCATAAACAGTCTAGAGCATTCCTCTGGTTCTTGAAGGAGTCCTGGAAGGTCCTGGACTACTGATTTTTCTTTTTTTTCCTCAGTGTTTAGATGTCAACTGCCAGCTGCTGTACACTCAGTCTGGTCCCTGAACTTTCACATGCATATTTTTAGAATTGCTGTGTTTTGTGTTTACAGTCAGTGGATAGAGCCAGGATCTGTTGATGTGATTATGACATGTGTTCCAACAAGAATGGAAAACATGTCGCAGGCTTGCTTCTGGGTTTAGTCCATGATCTTGAGTGCATGTTTTGGAACTTCCTTCACTACGTGTGCAAATAACTTTTCCCTGCTACCTTTCCATGATGGGACTTTCAACAAAACCCCTGTGAAGATTAAGCAGGAAATATGGTATTAAGGGAATTAGTAATATTGGTATAAAAGGAAAATGTCAAAATGTCTGTATTACCCTAAACATGGATACATTTTTTAAATGCAGTAAATATATATTTATCTTCCATCTCTTTGTGACACAATTATTGTTTTCTCTCAGGGGAGGAAGCTTTACAAATGACCTTGAAAATATTGGAAATACTTTGTTTTTACTTTCTTTCCCTAATGATAAAAGCTATCATGTTGTATATTTAAGTAGAGAAAATATTGTCTGCAATGAAATGTCTCCATCACCATACAGACAGATATTGAGCCCTTCTGAATACAGCCCTGTCTGTTCTTTGGTTTGAAATATAATAATGGAGCAAAGGCGCAAGGACAATGTTAGTTTACAAATTCCTGTACCATTTATAAATTTATGTATTTATAAATGAACAATTTATAAATAAATTTTGACCTTGGAACTCTAATGGATTTCAAAGTTCTGTTCCCCTTTTTCTCAGGACCTGTTTACCTGCCTTCTTTCTGTTTCTTTCATTTCTGTTTTTCTTCTTTTTTTATTCTGACGCTGCTAGTTTTCTGTTGCTCTGTATTTAAAACAGTACTGGCGTTAATCACGGACATGATTTCAATTAAATACAGGCAGCACAGTCACTGAATCAAAGGGAAAATGAACTTTATTAGGAGGAATTAAATTTGGACTTTCATACCATTCTTACGGTCTTGTTCCACTACTATCCTCTGGCAGATAAATACTGACAAGACATGTAATTTACAATAGTGGTATCTTTGGTATAGTGACTTGCATTGTATCTTTTTGTCCTTCAGAAATGGGTGAATAGAGAAATAACCAACTTTGACTACCTTATTCAGCTGAACACAATGGCAGGAAGAACTTACAATGACCTTGCTCAATACCCTGTGGTAATTAAAATAATTTTAAAATTTTTGCCAAAGGTATGTATTTTTTTCCTATTTTGAATGATGGATTTTTAATTTCAATTTTATTTTTGACGCTTTTTTTAGTTCCCCTGGATTTTACGAGATTATACTTCAGAAGAACTGGATCTGAATAATCCTGCGGTCTTTAGGGATCTGTCCAAACCCATAGGGGTGGTAAATGAAAAGAACGCTAAGGCTGTGAAAGAGAAGTATGTGTTTGAACACTGTTATATTTCTATGTCTTTTCTGGGCCTCCAGGCTAATAACACATTTTAAAAATAAAGTGGTGACAGTGAAATTTTTAAAAGCTAGTTTTATAACATCACAGATGCACTTGCAAAGGTTGTTGATTTGTTGTTTCTGCTGCATTCAGATTAGTTAGTTTATATGGCACTGAATGACAGAACTTACTGTTGTAAATTTTCAATTGTTTCTCAGATGTGGAGATGAAAAACTGAAAGGCTATAGAAACACTTAATTTAATGGCCCAGCAGCTTGAAGAGACATACTGTGTCTCATGTCTGCTTCAAGATAAGGAATGTGAAATCATACTGATGGGTTGAGCTGCTTGTGCTGAGAGGTAGCATTGATCCTAAATCTGTGCTTCCTGCTCTTTTTTCAATCATAGATTATTATCTTTGAAATAAAATATAACTCTGTGACTTCCAGCAACTCCTCTGTAGGTAGGAATGACAAGTACTTACACCCACACATCAGCGTAGCAATCCTTCCTTTTTTGCTAGTGTGGGGAGTGAGTGTGCTATCACGCCAGATTGCACTTGTCAGGCTTCTTCCAAAACCAGCTTTCTTCTGAAAACTTGGAGCATGGAGAATTTTCTTTGAATGATTAAGCTCTATCCCTGACTGTAATGGAATTTGTTCTCTAGCAGTATGTTTAACTATAATTTCTCTTACTAGCCTTGTGACACTGAGGAATATATCAGCCAGATGGTGGTATAGTACTGTAGAGTGAGTTTGCCAGTAAAAAAGGAAATGGGCCTGAGTATTAAATAAATCTCGTTTCTGCATCCTGACACAGTCTCACACACACACTCTTTTTTTTTTATTTATTTTTTTTTTAATCTTGCAGGAAACTGTCGCAAGTCCCTTCAATAATAAATATTCAGCTTAGTGATGTGGGGATTTTTATCTGTTGTATAAAGTCATGCTAAATCACGCCTGTCTTGCCCTTTATCCAGTTTCTGACAGGTGATAGTAAATGCCTAGGGTGGAGTATAAGAACAGGTATGCGAAGGCTTCATGCAGTGTGCGTTTCTGTCTTTCATCAGTCTTTTGCTTAGGGACTTTCTAAGTCAAAATTGGAATCCTCCTGTTTAATAGAACTTGATGTATTTTTCTCTCATAGATTGCTGTGATCGTTTCTTTTGAATCCTTGCCTCCAATAAGCATAATCCACATGTAAATCAGTTGTAGTGCTCAGTTGTATTTATAAAGATTTATTTTTTTTAGATACGAGAATTTTGAGGATCCCCTTGGGATAATTGACAAATTTCACTATGGGACACATTACTCAAATGCTGCTGGTGTCATGCATTACCTCATTCGGGTAGAACCTTTCACAACACTTCATATCCAACTGCAAAGTGGCAGGTATGCTGTGAGCAAAGAAGCAGCACCTTTATTTTTCTTCCTTATCATTTTACGGAGGGAATGATCAAAGTCTAACCTGAGTTTTCTGATCCACAGATTCGACTGTGCTGACAGGCAGTTCCACTCTATTCCTGCTACCTGGCAGACACTCATGGACAACCCCAATGATGTCAAGGAACTTATCCCAGAGTTCTTCTACTTCCCAGAGTTCCTGGAGAATCAAAATGGTAAACTGACTGCTCAAAATGTTCTCATAGAAAACTGTTCTTATGTTCTTCACAAAACTGTTCTTGTATTCTTCAGAAAAGAATTGTTACAACCATTTGTGAATGCTGTGGAACACTTCTTATTTAACCTTTATAGCGTGCTTGTAGAAATTATTTTAATCATCATGCTGGCTTCAAACCGTTTAATGAAGACACCAGTTGTGTTAAGCAGCAGCCTAAACGTTTGTAAAATTCAGACTGGGGGCTTAAGGATGGCTAAAAATAGTGTTGTTTACCTAATGTAAAGTACCAGAGATGCTCATTTGGATGTTTTGAAAAAGTTAGCAATAGTTAATACTGATTAAATAGTTAGCAAAAGTTAATACAGATTAATTAGTATTCTTTTTACTGGGTTCATTGGGTGATAGAGTCTGGACATCTTCGAACATGTGACTGCTTTTGTTTGTTCTAGGTAAGCAGCATATTTTCTGCTTATACTGTTATCTTCCAATGCAGTGTTGTCACCTGATTTTAGAGCCATGTAAGGTTTCAGTACCCGTCAGAAGGAAGAAAAAAAAAAAGCTGTTTACACTCATATATAATGCTGATTGAAAAGACAGCATCTTGCATTCTGATATGAGAGTCCTAGCTATTTTTTAACTCACATTTATTACATAGGGAATTCTTTCTTTACCTATTAGACAATTTAGAAATGGATTTGTATGTTTGTCCTGCTGCTAATTTAGTCTGCTAGCTACAATCTACTAGACTTCCAAGTTATAAAAATTGGAAACAGCCAAGTCATGCTTTCAAAAGTTATTTAGTATTTAGAGTTGTTCTAATGAAAGCTGGTGGGATTTAAGACATCTTGAAAGCCTTGATTCTACAATCACTTAAACCTATAAGTAAATTCATTCTTATAAATTACCTCATTGAAATGTTTTGGACTCTTAATCCTGGTGAAACAAAGCAAATGCAGATATGTTTACAGATAGGTGTGTAAATGATTAATGCTGCTTTCAAGGTTGGGACTTCAGCTTCAAAGTCATTTAGGTGCTTTGGACAACTGTTATCCTCTGTCATTTAACATTTTAAACATTCAGAGCAGAACTTAGCTTCCTATGGCAGTGGTAGGGTTACTGGAGATTTACATTAAGGATTTTTCAATATCCTTCCCTTGCACTGAGAAAAGAATGCTTTTTAATCTTTATTGAAAAATCAAGATATTTGAAATATTGTAGTAACTCTTAAAATTCTCTAAATTATTCACTAGGTTTTAACTTAGGTCAGCTTCAGATATCCAAAGAGGTGGTAAATGATGTTGTTCTCCCCAAATGGGCCCACTCCCCAGAAGACTTCATTTATAAACACAGGAAGGCTCTGGTAAGATGATGCTTATATATGTGAAGTAATGATAAAGAAAGTATGCCTACACATTGTCACTGTGGCTTAAGTGTAAAATACTGAGACTGCATTCGAACTAGAGTTGTGGTTGCATTTGACTTACAAGTACCATTAGAACTTTCAGTTAAAAGCACTGTGCATGTCAATAAAATGCTCAAAAGAAAAAAGGAAAGAGCCTGAAGATACTAATCATTTGCATGTTTGCTGCCCCAGGAGATAAAATGCAGAATTAGGTGGGTTTAGGTGATAAGGCTTCCCTTGCTTCTTATAGATTATTCTGTATGGTACTAGGGAACTAGCAGCTTACCTTCCCTTGCATGGTTGCATTTCAGTAGTCTAGATGTACTGCTTCGCTGAATTAATTTACCCTCTTGCCTGGCAGTTACTGCCCTTAACACACATGGATATTCTTGTGCTTCTGCCCTATGCATTGGTATATACCTAGTTTGTGGATACTCTTAGTTTAGGAATTAAATCTCTTTCACAGAAAATAGTAAATACTTCAAGAGGGGAGCAGTACTTTTATTATTCTTACAAGAGCATTTTTTCCTTCTAGGAATCTGAGTATGTTTCTGCTCATCTTCATGAATGGATAGATTTGATTTTTGGCTACAAGCAGAGGGGACCAGCTGCAGTGGAAGCGCTCAATGTGTTCTATTATTGTACTTATGAAGGTACAAAGCAGTATGCTCTCTTGTCATTGTCATCAGACTTGTGGGTTTTCAGTATTAGAAAACATTTGATTTGTGAGCACACCGTACAGTAGCATATGGTAAGGGAACAGAATTATAAATGAAATATGGCAGCGTAACTTGTAATTTATCATCAAATAACCAGAATATTTGATGGTTCAGTCAGAATTTGTGAACCTGAAATGTTAATAATTTTTTTTTAAAGGGGGGGCTGTTCCAGTTGCTTGTATTTTGTTTCTAAAAGTGCTTGGGGGGTTTTGTTAGTTTCTTATTTGCTTGCTTAAAAGCATTTGTGGGAAGAGGTTTCTTGTGGCTTAGGAATCAAGGCAAGTTGCTTAAAAACAACAAATATTGAAGACAAATGTTAGTCTGTTAATTCCAAAGGTGAATTTTGGGTTGCTTTTGTGTGCAACTTATTGCATGCATGAAATATATTAAATTCATTTGATAAGACAAAAGCCTGCAATTCTTGCACTTACAGATATACTTAAAATTCCACATGCAGAGTGGAGTTTTCAGATTGGGTTTTATATGGAGGCATTGTTTGGGGGCTTTTCTGTGGTAAAGTGTGATCATGCTGCAATTAATTTAAGTTTTGCAACACTTGTTGACCATATTGGTTCTCAATAAGTTGTTTGGATTATGTTCTTTTTCCTTTTTTCTACGCTTCATCATTCTGCTTGTGATGCAGGGGCTGTGGATTTGGATGCTTTAACAGATGAGAAAGAAAGGAAGGCTTTAGAAGGGATGATAAACAATTTTGGGCAAACTCCCTGTCAGCTGTTAAAGGTAATGCTCTGTGTTCCCTCTCAGTCAGACCTTTGTGGTTAAATCCAACTGAGTTACAAAGGACTTACGAAAAAATGAAAAGATAAGTAATTTCAGGAATTTTAAGTCTTTGCCGTTTTACCATTTATAAAGGTCACACTGATGGAAATTTAGCATACCATTTTCAAAAGAAATTAATTTACTTTAAGAAGGGAAATTGGGTGCTTAAGAGGCTGTTTTCCCATTGATTGCCGATAAGATTCTGAGTATCTTATGTGACTTGAACAAGTTGATAAATTTGTCTAATTTGATACTCCTTCAAATATTGTCTCCTAGGAGCCCCATCCGCAAAGGCTGTCAGCAGAAGAGGTAGTGCAAAGACTAACTAAAAGTGATACCTCTACTTTGAATCTCTTCCAACACCTCACTGAACTGAAGTCGTTCTTCATAGAGGTAGATGTGTTACTTGAAACTGTTTAAAGTCTAATCTGAAACTTCTGATGTACTTGAAACAAAAGGTTACAACCTAGATGAAAATAAACTTGCTTCCTATTTAAAGAAAATATTTCTTTATAATATTTCTGTATAAAATGAGCTCTGTCTTTTTAGTTAGCTTCACAGAGGTTGAATCACGTAAATTTGTATCTGCTGGCCACTTGTGTGGGTGTTGTTTGAGTATTAAGTTAGCCACCACACCAAGAAAGCTAAGAACATCACTGGTGGCGTCTGAGGACTCACTGAACTTGGTAGCTAAACTCACTGATTCAAGACAAGAGACGGGGTTTCATTTCTGGTGTTTGTGACAAAGCATACCTGCGTGAACTGAATATGTGTGTACCAGTGCCTTAGAGTACTGTACAGATCTGACATTGATTCCAAAGACCTTGGGTTTATTCTTTACAGGTTCTAGATTTGTCATTTAGCTCTTGGATATAATCAGACCAAAAACATGTCCTTTCTCTTAGGGAATCAGTGATGGTGTGCCCATTGTCAAAGCTGTTGTCCCCAGGAATCAGTCACGTTCCTTTATTTCTCAGGGAAGCCCAGAGATCTTGGTGAGTTGCATGTGTCAATACTGTTCTTGGACCGCAAACAGTCAAATTAGTGTATTTTTTTCGTACAGCTTGTAGAGAAGCACTTCTTAACTGTTCTTGTTCAAATGTGTTCCTTCAACCTATAATGAATGTCAGCTATAAGTTAAATATTTGTCTTCTGAAGAGAAGTCAGGCTGATTTGTTGAATGGCATTTAAGAGCTGATGAGGCACGAGTGTAAGTTGTAGTGAGATGTATTGTAAGTTGCCCACTTGATCCACTTCCATGGTAGCAATCAATTTCCTAATGCAATGCCGCCCAGCTTTAAAATTACAGGATTGTTATTAATGGCATCATTATGTTTATCATTACTTTCCAGCCCATATATTAAACTATACTGTATGTGGTGTATGCACCCTCCTAAGGCCTGCACTATTCCTAAAATTAACTTTTGCACTGACTAATACAGGTGCTGGTACTATGGTAGATGGCCAAATGATGGAAAGAGGAGAGTGTTTTTGTATTTACATGTGTATATATGGTCTGCATACTGGCCCCTGTGCAATAAAACCTATGTTTTGCAAGAAAGAATATTCTTTTCCAATATTCCTATTTTGTAGGTCAAACTTATTGTCCTGGCTTAATGTGGTATGTGCATATGTCATTTGGAATTTGGACACATCTAAAATTCTCATTGTGTTTTTTCTAAATATCTGATGAAAAAACCCTCGAATATTTAGATTCTTACTTTCTCAGAAATAGAACTATTAATGATAACTATTTCAAAGAAGAGAAGAAGCAGCTTAAACTAAATGACTGAATTGTCATTAAATGTGTGAGAGGGGCTGGATGGCTGAGGTTTCTGGGTTTTATCTCCTCCCCACCCTGGCCCCCCCATTCAACTTCTCTGACCTATCTAGAACTTACACTATTCTAACTTGGTAATATGTACCACATGTGGATTAATTCATCTGAGCTGGATTTTTTTTTTTTTAATTTGTGGGGGGAGGGGTGTGTGTGCTTTTTTTTCTTTGTGGTCAGTTCTCAAGAAGTCTATGTTGGATTTTATGCAAGCACCACTACCATCAAAGGCAAGCAGAAAATATGCCTCTGGTTGTCACTGATTTTTGTATCAAACTTTTTTAGGTAACGGCAAGTCTGAACTGCATTATTGGAACTCATGGTTGGCTACCTTATGATAAAAATATCTCCAACTATTTTACATTCATCAGAGATACCACAGTGACAAATCCCAAGTAAGCAAATGATGAGGAGAGGTGCAGATGAATGCATCTACAGTAATAAAATACAGTAATTGTTCAACAGTCAGTGGATTGTACTATTTTTCATTGGCTGAGTTTTCACCTAACAATGCATCTTCTGATGTTCAATAATATTACCTTCCGTCTGTAATACTGTTCTGGTAAAGAGTTATGTAAGTGGCATTTCAAGGTTCTTCATTCTTAGAGCTACTTCTAATTTTGTTCCTAATTATCAATCATAAAAACTCATCTTGGAATCTGAGATGGGCAGTCTTCATGCTTTCTTACACTATAGTGCAAGTATATGTGGTAGGTTTGTTTCTTTGGTTTTTAGAAGATTCCTTTTTTTTCTTTAATGTTACAATACTTAGCAGGGACATGAGTTACCCATACAGAATCAAATCAGATAAAAGACTGAAAAGATCTAAGGTGAAATCTTGCTGATGGCAGTGAGAGTTTTGCCATGGATATCAGGAGGACAGAATTTCACCTTTTTTTTTTTTTTTTTTTTTTTTTTAGATATAGCCTCTTCTATAGATGGAATTTTTTATTAATTTTTAAGGATATAGGAAGTGCAAAGTACATTGATTTGAACTAAGGTTCCTCTTAACTGCTCGTCATTTGCCTACAGAACACAACGCAACATGAGTGGTCCTTTTGCACCGGGGCTGGAGATCACCTCTAAGTTGTTTGCAGTATCCCATGATGCAAAACTGCTCTTTAGTGGAGGACACTGGGACAATAGCATTAGAGTGACATCTCTTACAAAAGGCAAGCTGATTGGACAGCACATCAGGCACATGGGTTAGTAACTCTTTATATTGTGAAATGAAAGGTTTTACGCATTGTACCTTGACGTTTGGTCTTTTGGGAAAGAATTATAGCCACTGTGCTTGGGCAGACAAGCATACCAGCTTTAAAGGAATAGCAGCGTAAGAACAGAAGAATACCTGAACCGCGATTATACGTAAATACTTGAGCATAGCTTTTTAGTCATTGTAGTGATGGTTTAATGTAGTTTCAAAATCAGGCTTGACTGCTCTTTTTTAGGTAGCAAAGCTGATTAAGTCAGGTTGGTACTCCTGGCTGTACGACTTCATTCTTTAATACAGTCTCATCAGCCCTTATCACAGTGGAACATTTCATGCTGACTGCAAATCAGGATGCATTGTTGACATGTTGCATGCACATTGTCACTCTGTTGGAAATTAGTCTTAAATATCTATGTGATAACTGCCCGTTTTCTTTCCTTTGTCTAGATATTGTGACCTGCTTGGCAATAGACTACTGTGGAATTCATTTAATTTCAGGCTCCAGAGATACTACCTGTATGATATGGCAAATAGCTCAGCAGGTAGGTTATTTAGGCATACTCTGAGAAGCAGTTTCTGAATGCTTTTTTGTGCTTATCTGTTTTGCTATGATGGTTTATTGATTTTTCTTTCAGGTTTGCAGGGAAGATAGTCCACTAAAATTGATCAGCTTAGTAACTTTGTTATTCCCATTGTCTTGTGTGTTTGAAATACTCACCGTACACATTAGTTACTATATGGCTGAAGTACAGTATTTTAGAGGCACTCTTAAAGATTTCATAGGTTGTTTTCAGGATGGACAAATATTATCCCACATTGTACAGATGGAAGAATGGAAGAAGAGAGACGTTGCTTGAGACTACTGCAATTAGTCAGAACAATGCTTATAGTTGAGGATTTTTACATTTCTAGGCTGCTGTTCACTCCAGTAGTTGCATTTTAGCATTGCATTTCCTCTGTGGGAAGTATTGATGACTACACTAGGAGTTAGCAAAGACAGCACTAGTCTGTTACCTGGATTTACGCTGGCGTTTTAGAATTCTTTAATATTGGTCTTGTGCTTTCACACAACGAAAGTTGTTGTGTGATGCATGTGTGTACTTACACTCAAAATATGAGGCCATTTCAGTTGTTATGCATTTTAAATGTTCATTTTTGATTGCTGCGTTACAGATATACAAGTAGGATTAACTGCGGGGGGGGAGCCGTCATGTTATGGACAGTACATCTGGTCAGGTTACCTTGTTCTTGTCATTGAACTAAAGTCAGCACATTAAACCAGTACAGCGGTGCATAACTGCATGTGTGTTTGTGGAAGCTGTCATGATGGTGGGAGCATTTATAATTCTTTCAAGTAGTACTTTGTCCTAGTGGTGCATGGTTAAAAATGTGAGACCTCACTGCTCACAACAGTATTTTTTTTTTCTCCAGTGAGGATAAATGTTGGGAAATTTTTAGTTTATTTGTCTTTTCAGTGTGAGTTAAATAAGTCATCCTCTGGAGATCATCTTTGTTTAGAATTGCTTTTTCTTAAGATTTTGAATGTATTTTTTATTTAATGTATGTATAAATGATGTTATATGTATTGTAAATTCTTCTTGTGAGAGTTTTATCTTGGTCTTTACAAAGTGGCAGCAATGGACTGCATACTGTCAGTTCTGCTCCACTTGTCTGCTCTGCATTGTCACCTTCTTTCCCAGCTCTGTGTTTTGACACTTCTTCTGCATTCCTGCATGCTTCAGGCTTTCAGGGCTTGCCTGGCAGTCAAATTTCTATCACAGAAATGAGAATAGAGTGTCCTCTGCAGAACTATTTACTGTACCTTCTTTCTAAGCACAGGTCTTGCCTTAGAACTGGTTTGAGAATAAGTCTGTGTATGATGACAGTACACTCACTGGAACAAAAGTCCTAAATAATTTCGACACCCTGCAGTCATGTGGGGAAAATGACTATTTTTAATGAGCATTATTGCAAGATTTCCTTTGCATATCATACTACTGGTAGTCACTGAGAAGGATTATTTCCTTACTTTTCCTTAGAAAATGGAACAGAGTTGCTGCAATGTTAAGCAAAATAGCTTTCAGCTTCTTTAAGCTCGGCTGTGAAGACAGTGCTTAATTCCAGGGTAAACTGTAAGAACTGAACAAGCCCAGATACACAGGTGAAGAAAGTGGGTGGGTGAAGAACTCCTGTTAGGACTGCTCACTGTGGGCCTTGCACACCGGGACATCTGAAGGGATAGAAACAAGTCAGCTAAGTAACTCTATCTTTCACATCCACATAGTTACTCTGTGTTCATTCATTCTTGTGATTTCAGTAAATAGGGCTGCTGACATAAAAGGCAATAAATTGAAATTGGAATGGGTGAGTTATGCCTTTGGTTTTGGCCTGTCAAATATACATCTCGCACAACTGATACTGAAGATACCAGAAACTTATTTTTTGTTTGTCCTTCAGCTGCAAGAGAATGTGTCATTGCGCTTTTTGTTACTCTCAGGGAGGAGTGCCTGTAGGCCTAGCACCTAAGCCATTACAGATCCTTTATGGGCATACTGATGAAGTTTCGAGTGTTGGCATCAGCACTGAACTGGATATGGCAGTGTCAGGATCCAGGGTAAGCATCCTCATACTTTTCCCTTCTTTGCCTCTTCTTTACTCAAACCATAGAGCATGTTTGAAGTTGATTAAGAATAATACAAAAAATGTGACTATTCAGTGATTTTTTTTTTTTCTTCAGCCTTACGCATCAAGAACATATGTGCTATCTCCTTTGCTGCCTGCTTAAATCAGGCTGTCTCAAACTGCTCTGCACAGCATAAGCCTCAGCTACTATGTTGTGTTATTCTGCACAGATGAGCTTTAATGTGTGTGGACTTCATTTGGAGATCTTAAGCTTCTCATAGAAACGATTCTGTGACAGTTTCTTCTCTGCTTCCTCAACCTTGAAGGTTCTGTGCAGCTTACTCATGCTCTACCTTACTGTACTACACTGGCAGGCTTCTGAACTTTGACTCTACTGCACATAATGCCTACCCATAAATGTGACCTATGAAATGGCTGATTTGCTGCCTATCCTTCCCCCCTTGCCCTGTTTGCATTTGTTTTTTCATATGCCTATAGTACATGGCCTTGAGGGGAAGGCTGCTTTGTGTAGAGTTCCTAGTGCTCAGGAGTCTTGATCTCCAGTTAAGGATTTAAGTGCTTTCAAAATATTCCCTCTGTATTTAAATACTCTTTCTGTGTGTTGCGGTAACTTACCTGCTGAGTAACAACTTACCTAAATTTGGTTGCTGCAGGATGGGACTGTTATTGTCCGCACTATTCGGAAAGGTCAGTACGTAAGGACTTTGCGACCACCTTGTGAGAGTTCTCTCCTGCTGACTGTTCCCAATCTGGCTGTGTCCTGGGAAGGCCATATAGTTATCCACACCAGCATAGAAGGAAAGACTACTCTTAAGGTACTTAGGTTCATGGCATACCTCTGTTTCTTTTGCTGAAGACTTTAATCATAAATGTACTTAACTTTACCCTTATTTCCCAAAGTAATGAGGCTTTTTGAGCATGCTGTGTCTGTTCCCTTATTTTTTTTATTTTGCTAGCCAATGTGAGTGAAACTTGATTAAAACATAAATCACAGACATGTGCTCCTGTAAGTTTCATGAAAATCTCCAAACACCTGCAAGGAAGATGCCCCAGCATGTGCTAATGAATCTTCCTGGGAGAGCTGCTTTGAAATGGAAAACTAGGGCAAAAAATTTCCACTGTGCACAGAAACAGAGGCTTATAAGGGGAGCAGTAAGTGCTGGGTGCAAGGTGCCCAGTGCCTACGCTGATGTTTCATATTTTTTGATTGGAGAGATATAGCTGTAAGGTTCCCAGTGTAGCTTATTCTGTCTATTGAGTAGCTGTGTAGTTGCTTTAATGAGGGTAGAGCTGTTATGATTTCTATGAGCGTAAGAAATTTCTTGGAAGACAAAGTTATTGGATGTAGGCATGCTAGTTGCATTGGGAAAATGGGGAGAGAAGAGACCAAGGTATTGTCAGGCTGGAAGAACTTAAGATGGTTGTGTTAGCTGCATCTTTAATCCATCAAGAATTGTTTGCCTTGTCCAGAAAATGCTTTCTAGATCTAGCTCTGTGGAAATACACCTATTTCCTTCTGCTTTTCAATTTGGGGTAGTGGAGAGGGAGGGTGGCAGCAGGACTGAAAATAAAAGTGTTCTCTTCCTTTCTTCTTCCTTGACAAAAACTCTTATAAAATAGGGACCTGTCTGTTAGATCCATAGTTGTTTCCAAAAAATTTGAAATTGATTAGAAGGATAGGTAAGACATTACCATGTTACATCAAGAGGTAATGAGGAATAACTTCAAAAATTTCCATACAGGACGTGGTATACATACACATTGCATATAGGCTTGCTACTTTTGTATCATTCAACAAGGAAACTGTTGTCAGCAATACTATCTGTGGGTTATTGCCCAAGTTAGCTCCTGTTAATGAGCTGAAGATACAAATAATACACTCTTAATCCAGTCAGTCCTCTGTGACAGATTTATTTTTGGTCTATTCAGGATAAGAATGCGTTACATCTCTATTCTGTCAATGGAAAATATCTGGGTTCTGAGACTCTGAAGGAGGAAGTGTCAGACATGTGTGTGACTGGCGAGTATATCGTGATGGGCAGCTTACAGGGATTTCTTTCCATACGGGATCTCTACAGGTAATGTATCACCATCAGTAGTTTATTATTGAGGTGCAAATATAAAGGCTTATTGAGAAATGCCTGTGTAACGTGGACTTTGCTTGGTGCTGTAGGTGGTAGCCGTTGCTTTTTTCTGTGTTGCTGAAAAAACTCTTTTGGGGGGAACTAAGATAGAGAGAAAAGAAAAATGAGAGGTTGTAGCAGGCCCCTTTCTTCCCAGGCATTTATCCCAATTATACACCTAGAACTGACAGAATTTAGGAAGAGCTGTGTCTGGCATCTACAAGCTGTGATTGTCCCCATGTCTGATTAGTCACTGGGAGCTCAACAACTGCAGGATCAAGCCTCATGTAGTTCTGCACTGAGTTTTAAATGCCACTTACTGCCACACTCTGTAGAGCTCCATTGCTCCTCAGAATGGGAGTGATCTTTGTCACTTAGGCAGTTGTGGGACTAATGTTACTGTTCTTCAGTGAAAATGTCTTAATTTGCTGACTTATCCATCCATGCCTTTTCTTGTTATTGGAGGTCTATTCTGGGGTACAATTAGATCGTTCCTTAGGAGTTTACAATAATTGAAATTGCAGACTGGATCCTTAAGAAACTGTGTTTGATTGTGCATCCTGTGAACGGCAATTTCAACTGCAGTGTGATTCTTTGCAGTATGTGCAAACAAATACATGATGTGCTTTCTCTGTGTGGTTTTTGTTCATTTCAGCTTGAGTCTGAGCATCTCCCCCTTAGCCATGCGACTGCCAATTCATTGCATTTCTGTCACCAAAGAGTATAGCCACATCCTTGTTGGCTTGGAGGACGGCAAGTTGATTATCGTTGGTGTTGGCAAGCCAGCAGAGGTAAAACCCGCCATCAAGAACTTTTTCTACCGAACAGTGGGAAGTTCACTTATTTCTGCTTTCCAGTTGAGCAAGAGGTCTCCTCTATGGCAGGGTAAATTTAAGAGCAAGTTTCAGTTTTCAGTGGGAAAGAAATAACTCTTGAGACTGCTCTACTGAAATTTCTCATTAAGAATCAAATGTATATAGGGATCGCAGATGGGAAGCTCAGCTGGACTAACTTCTAGACTTTATCACTCACATCTGAATAAGCAAACTCATAGTAGCTAACCTTTTCTGAACGTGATAGTGTTGTCAGCCACTTCTTGATGAAATAATTTTCCAGAAGAAAAATGGAAATGAAAGAGAGCAAGCTACTTTCTTTATTTTTTATGGTTTATGTCAGATATCTTTTAATATGCATTGACTGACATTGGGGAAAAAATATTACTCCTTTCTGTTAAGAGTCGCTAATGGCAATGCACAAAGAATCACTTGTGTAGGTTCCCAGTATGCTCTGTGCTCCATATGGTGAATATAAACTTGTTGGTACTGCATATGCAATATCAAATACAGAGCATCCATCTGTCAAATAGCTATGCCCAATTTTTCTTGTGCAAAACATAGGTTTTGCTTTAAGTACTTCTTGTCATGACTTTCAAAGTACTTGAGTTAGCTTAAACCTGCTTCTCTTTATAACCCGATCTCCATTGTGCTGCAGTGTATTTATTTGAAAATGTGATTATCACTTTTGCATGACCTTTAGTACATGCCAGAAAAGTGTGTCTTAATTTAATTTTAATTGTGAAAACAGAGCAACTTTATTTGCCAGTATTTTAAAATGTTTTAGCTAGGAGATACATAGTTTAATACTTGAAACAGGCTTCGCACAATGGTAGTCTGATTTTGCTTGCAGCAGATGGGGAGAGGACGTTTCCACTGACTTCCAGTTGGACAGCTTTTTCCTACTGTAGAATTGACAAAGAGCTGCTTATGATGTGGTTAAACATATGTTTGTAACAGCAGTTTTAAAGTCACTGACATTTCTAAGCTTCCTATTCCATAGAAAAGATCTTTTGTAGGCTGAAATTTATGCATCTCATTAGACTTGAAGGCTTTTAGTTTTCTTTTTTCCCAGTTCTTAATCACATCTATTTTTCTAACTATGGAGAAAGTGTTGTTTCAAAGACTGGATTCCTTTTATGAATGTAGAGGCTTTCCAGTGACTTGTTTTTTCAGGATTTTCTGTTTATAATTCAGATTATCTGCAAGCTTATTATCCATGTGAATAGGTTTTTTTAAAAAACACAAACATATAAGGAACAACATTATGTCCCAGATTTTCTAGTTTTCTATGATGGTGTCAATCAATATATTTGAAAAGTGTGTGTATGTGGGGTATTTATTTGTTGATTGATTTATTTGTGGTTTGGAAGGAATATATTAATTACTAGAATTTCATCCTTACACAGAAGACAGTGTTGTAGTTCTGGCTTTCAGTGGTGATACTGATCCTTAGGGTAAAAGGAGAGCCCGACCCTCTTTATTGTGCATAAAGTGAAATGCTGCTTGGTATTAAGATTGGCCTTTAGTGTTTCTGCATTGACAGTATCCAGTATGAAGTGAAGTATCATAAATGATTTTGTATTTTTAACAATTACTTAGCTGTTTGGGATGTTGCAGAAGTCTGGGGGATTGTCACCTGTTAATGATAATCCCTGTCAGCACTGTGCCTTTTCTAGAACACTGCTGCTGTGATGATACAGTTCTTAAGCATGCTTAATTTGTAGTACTAACTGCTGAGAACTGTTCTCAAACTTGTGCTGTTAAGACATGCATCCTGTTATTAAACTGTAAGGGATTTCATAAAGTAATCAGCTGCCAGGCTGATCACTACTGGCCAATCATAAGCCTTGTACTTCAGGAGTAAAACAGTTTCTTACAAATGGTTGTCAGATTGCAGACCTACCAGATGCTGGATTTAATATGGCCTCTGGTTGCTTGTTATCTGTCTTTACTTATGGAATATTCAGTATGAATTATTTCTGGTTTAAATTTTACTCTGAGCACTTCACCCAGGATCTTTGGAAAACTGTATAAATTTGACACCAGGAGATAAGCTTTCTCTTTCCTTCATACTGCCATTGCTGCCCTGCATTTTGGTTATCTCTTCCTTTTCACTTCTAGCAATTTCTGTTTGAAATCTCTAAAATAAAATGTCCTTTCTTCTAATTTGGTTCATTTTTGCTTGACATTCATCTCTTTTTTTTCCTTCCTATCAAAATAGCAATCTAAACACTGTTTCTAAGCCTTTTGAAGTAGGTTAAGTATTAAGTGCGCATTACTTGGCAATATCCCTCTAACTGTGCAAAATCAGAGAAGACTGATTAGTGTTTGTCTGTTGTCTTTTGTCAGTCCCAAGAATCATCCCTAAGTGTAACTTTTGGTTTGTTTTCAAATAATTTTTGTTGGTGTAATTTTGTTTATGAGGTACATTGTAGTGTCTGCATTTCACCAGAATCAGTGTCTGAATTCCTTTTTAATTTATCCACCTTATCCCTTCCCCCTCCTTTTGTTTCTCTGAATTACTTTTAAACAGATGCGCTCAGGTCAGCTTTCCCGAAAGCTGTGGGGATCAAGCAAACGGCTCAGCCAGATTTCATCAGGAGAGACTGAATATAACACTCAAGATTCCAAGTGATTGCTGCTTCTACCTTCTCTCATGGATTCCAGAAACATGTTTAATCTTTTGGTCACTTTAAATGTATATCTCAACTTTCAGGGGCTTGATTCTTAAGTCTGTTGAAGATGAGCCTATAGTAGAAGTATAGTAATAAGCATATGTACTCATGCAAGTTAGCTTGCTTGCATATTTTTCCTTAACTGTGTTGACTTGGTCACAGCAGAATTTCTCTCTAAATAGCTGCTAAAACCGTGTTTCAGAAAAAAAGGAAAGGAGAAAAAAAAAAACAAACAAACCCCAACACCCAAAAACCCCAAACCTCCAAACCCAAGCTTGCTAATTGAATTTAAAATAAGTAGCATTTGATTTAAAGCTGAATAGGGCCAGATGCTCCTTGATCACAAAGAAGATATTTGGCTTTGCTTTGACAGCATTGTAATTCCCGAGCAGTAAATGAAAATTCTGGCAGTTGCAGTGGTCGGATTCAAAATTGGGATAGCTGACAGTTATGACCTTTTCAATATGTTTTTTAGCCCAATGAATGATTTATTGCAATTTGTTCCTGTAAATGGCTATTGCTATCTTCTTTTGTGTAGTTCCAGTTTTAGGCTGTTCTGCAAGGAACATCTGTGTTGCACTACTTGATTATCAGAAATTGTTTAAAGTACAGACATGAATAACTTCAAAGGAGTTGAAGGTGGTGAAGGAGCTGAAGGAGGTAGGAAATACTTGCTGCTGAATGTTATTTATATTGTTAAGTAGACTAAAGCACACACCAAGAAACCCCATTACATACTTAATATCTTGAAGAAATACAGAGGAAGAATCAGTATCTATATTGGTCAAAGATCAATCTGCTTCATTAGTAAGGCAACTCCTACAAACAAAAGATAAATTTCCACTGCAAAATCATTTAAACAACGTAGCAGCTCAGCTTAATTAAATAGTACCTGTTTGTTTCTTGGCTTGGTGTTCACCAAACCAGTTGTTAGCCGTATTTTGTTGTTGTTGTTGTTGTAAAAACAAGCAGGGAAACACATAATGTATCCATTTTCAAGATGCATTTAAGACCTGGGAAAAGAAAATATCAGAATCTTACGTGCGCTATGTCCCACAAAATAGTTATGGATTGTATGCTATATTTTGGAGAAGCCATTACTGAATTTTTTCGGTTTAGTGATACATGATGATGATAGAAAGGGGTGTGTTTTGCTATCATTCTGACATTTTTGTAATGTTAATGATTTAAATGATAAACCTCATACTGTTGGAAAAGCCTGGTATTGAGGGAAAAATATGAATTTTTGGATCGGCGTGCGAAGGTATGTGTGCATGTGTATATATGTATTTGTTTATATATGTGTATATACATGTATGTATGTCTATTAAAAGGAGAAAATACCATGGGGTAAGTGGAGTATAGATATAAGGCAGAGCTATAAGTGATTGTTAGCTAGTGTGTTCCCTTTTGGCTACCCCTTTCTTCCCTCTACCATCACTTTTCTTGTTATTTTTATTTATTTATGGAAATGAATGTGTGTTGTATCTCCTGTAAATGTTATCAGATATTCCCTGTGGCTGGGGAGCTGTTGAACTACCTGAGGAACTCCATAATGTATAATTTCATTTCATTAACTTTTAGCACAATATTTATTAACTTTGTAGGAATAGTAATACCTCCTTACCCCACAAAAGGATGATCTTTACAAGTTCTGTTAGTCTCATTAAAACTGTTTTCTCCTCCTCAATTTCTTTACTGGTAAAAAAAATCCTCTTAATGATTGATTAGTGTGTTGTGTAAAGAAAGTTGCGTTGCTTTTTCTTAACTTCTGTAAATTAAATAAAAATCAGACTAGTGAACAAGTGGGTCTATGCATAGTTGCAATATTCTAACTAATCACTGTGACAGACTGGATCATCTGGAAAGCTTGTAGAAAATAGGAATTGTTTCCCTGAGTCACTTGCCAAGTGAGCATTGAATTTCCAAAAGTAGAGCGGTGTGTTTTTTTTCAGACTCCATGTATGTAAAAAACCCACATCCTATATTTTCAAATAAGCTATAGAGAAGTGAAAAACACTATTTTTAATCAATTATCTATTCAGTAAGAATACTAAGGGTACTCTGGATGTATTAACTGTGTATATGAGAATGTGAAGTATGTTTGTCCATTATGATTTCATGAAGAAAGGATTTCAGGGGAGCTCTTTCAAGAGTAGATTAGATTTTCAGCTTAGAATGCGAGATTTTTCTGTGTTACGGGAAGTTGAAAAAAGAACTCATTTGGGACATTGAGTTGATGGTTTTTATAAGTATGCATATATGTTCTGTTTAAAGGCATATATGAGGTTAAGTGTTTACTTGCAGGGGAAGGGGGCAGGAAATTATGATGTTTCGGGCTAGCAGAATCAAGTGGAAAAATTGAGGAGATAAGTCTTTTGTAATGTTTGGTGAGAGCATAGTTTTCTTTTTGTCACTTGCACAGAGGGGTTTGCATAAGGGTTTGAAAATGTCCTACTGTGGGTTAAGTATGTTTATACAACAGTTGAATTAATGCCTTTAGTAGCTTAATATTAAGGAATACTCAATACACTGTGTCAGATTAAGCAAAATATAATGTAGTTGTAATAATTGGGGATGAAAGAGTATATGGTGAAGAGCTTTGGCATTTGAATACCATCATTTCAGTGCATCACAAGCATTAGGTGATCTTTACAAATATCAGGGACAGGTTTAAATATGGACAGTTCTTGGGCTCTCAGACTTGAGGCTAGTTTGTGCCCTGCACAAAGCAGAATGAGGAGAGGGACGGGTGAGCTCTGAGTTGCTTCGTGCTCTATGCAGAATGGCAACATCCATTGCCATTTGATCTTTCATCTGGTCCTTGACGATGGGAGGTATACACCATCATGCGCTTAGTGTTCTTGCCAGAGGCCCTCTGGAAAGACCCCCATAGGTTTGAAGGTCTGCACTTTGCCTTTATCTAAAACCAGCTTTAAATAAAAGATACAGGTGGTAAGTGTGAGCATTAGCTGGTATGTTGTTTCTTTTGGTTTTAACTTATTTATATAAGTCTTTTTAAAAGTAGAAAATAATTTTTCTGATCAGCTGTTTAGGTTGGTTGAATTGCAGTCTGTTATGCAGTGCACTGTGAATTAGTGAACAACTGACTTTCATAATTCTTTGATTTCTTCAAGTCAGTAAAGCTTAGGTTCACATTTTGGTTTTCACATAGCATTGGTGAAATAAGAGTCTCCTTTGTTTTTGAACTAAGATTTATTTAAGTGTAAAAAGTAAAGCTGTGAGATGAGAGAATTCTGATTAAGAATTCAGAATAAAGTCTTCAGCGACATTTGTTTCATAACACTACGTTCGTCAAGATCTTCTTGGTAGTATCTTCTTACATTTAATTTTTGGAACAACCCTAATGATATTTATTGAAGTTTAAGATATGCTTACTGTTAAAGCTAAGTAAGTAGGAGTATAAATATATATATCTATCTCTAAAAGAAACTGAAAACTGACTCTCTTTTCATACTTGTATATAAATGAGATCAAGTAGTTAGCAGTATTGTGTAACTTCTCCCTAACACGGTTTTGAACTTGCATACCAAAGGATATTTTGAAGACATCTCTCCTTTATTTCAAGTAAAATGTTTAAATTTCTCTTTATCAATTTACTTATAATTCTTGATAGTATTTTTAGTTGTCTTTTTATCTATAGTGAAGAATCTCATCTAGTCTGTGCAGTTCTTTGTACTATATGAGCATTCAAAAAGCGAAATGTGTGCTGTTCAAGTTAGCGTCTGACTTAGGTGAATTATTCTATATCAATATAATTGCTATCTAATACCCGCTCATAGGACATCTAGAAACCACATCTTCTATCATCCATATACTTTACCAACACCAGGGCAAAATAATAATCCCAATCTTAAACTAACTGCATTTTTCCTGATGGTTAATACACATTGTGGAAATTAGGTTTTAGGAAGCCTGTTTGATTTAAAAAGAAAAAAAAAAACAAAAACAAACCACCACAAAAAAAAAAACCACCCACACACAGATTACAATTGTTTTGCTAATCTGCAACATTGATATAAACAAGCTTTTGCCCCCCGGTATACCTTAGATCATGAATATTATCACAAAACAGGTTTATCAAAGCCTTTACAGGCTTTAAATATTCTAGGCAATTGGCTGCTTTATAAGGATCCTCTTTAAAGTGTATTTCTGTGTCCTTTAAATGAAGTGCAAAGAACTAAGTTTCTGTACTGTAAAAATTCTGTATGGGACTGGTAATAGTCCTACATCAGTCTGCTTTAAGATAGTCCTGCGGGAATGATGAATTTATTTTTATTTGTAATGCACAATAATTAGGTAGGTCTTTTGACTCTTGCCTTAGTCAATGGGAGCTGTATACCTCACTTCCCTAGACTGTGTCTCCCTCTTCCCTGTTTCCTCTGCAAATCTTTCCCAATCTCAATTAACAAAATCATTAGAAAATACATGTACAGCAACCAAATGCTTCACAAAGCTTTTGCTGTGTATGTGTATTTAGTGGAAAATGTGTATCTATATATGGATTATGGTATGGTAGGGAGCTTTAGAGCTAGGGAGGGGAGCAGAGGAGGTGTCAGCCTCCTTCTGCTCCTACATTGAGAGTCTGTGTAGACACTTGCTCTGTGTTGTCACCTGAAGGCACTCCTCTCTTCCACTGCTAAACACACCTTGCTAGCTAGGTTAGATGCTGACGCAAGGTGCTGTGAATATTTAATTTTTTTTCCTTTCAAAGAATTAAAAAAACAAAACCCACACATATAAATGCATATCCTAATGTGAACCTAAGGCCTGATCTAATAAATACTGTTAGATGGAAGTACTACATAAGGTTATATTTAATTGGGTGGAAATTCAAGCATGTGCTTCAGTGCTTTCTAGAATGGGCTTTTCATGCTTTTGGTTTAAAAGCTATGCTGGTTTCAGCTGTAAACATGACACTTGTTAGTAGTCTCCTTTTGGGGAGAGTGATAGTTTTTGTGCAGTCATATGCATGTGGGTTCATTGTATACCAATGTTAGACTCAACTGAATAGTTTGGAAGATGTCTTTCCTTCCATCCCAAAGAGCCAAATTCCCCTTATTATTATTAATTGCCCTTGTTAGCACATACTTTTAAAGGAAGCAAGGGTTTTCTGAAAAGCTACTGCAGTTAAAAAGAAGAAATTGGTAAAATACTGTTGTCCCCTTCTTCACTATTATAGTCATCAGGTGCCTGAATGCAGAAATGCCTCTGAGTGGCAGCACAGCATGCTCTGCACAGTTTGAGTTGAGTGCTATTCATCTTACTGCAGTCTTGAACACCCCATATGTGAGGAACTGCTTGTAGTATTTAATCAAAGGTACCCTTGTGTTTGTTTTTAATTCACCTTTTTGCTGTGCATCTGTAGAAGAAAACTGGTGTGTCTTTCTTTTAGTTACCATTTACCCAAATGGCCCAGATAAAATAAGTGTTTCGCTGCTTTTCTTCAGGAGAGAGATCCTCCAGTTGTGTGTTCTTTCTATTTTCATCTACTGGACTCAGGAAATTTGGCAAGTATTTCCAGAGCTTAGGTCTGGGATTATGCTCAGCACACACACAATTTCATAACCCGTCTTCTGTCCCAGAAGCACGATTGTCAGTATAGATTATGGTTTAAAGCTGCTAAGGTGTTTTGAGATTGAAATATAACATCCAGCCATATATATCATAGATCTAACTGAACTTAGAGGCCACTTGTTTATTTAGCTTCCTATCTAGTCCATATTTTCCTCTTGAGGGAGCCATATTTTTTGCCTTGAAGTAACTTAAAAATAAACTTAGTCTTGCACCTGACAGTACTGCTTTAGTCATACGTAGCTGTGAACTGTTGCTTAAAGAAAGCCATGAGGGGGAAAAAAAATTAAAGGAAAACTTGCAATTTTAAATTAAAGGAAAACTTGCGATTTTGCGAAACAACCCTTCACTATGCAGGAGCAGCTTAATATGAGATTAGAGAAATGCTGCTTATAAGACTTACCTCCATTTGGTCAGTGTTTTGATGGAAGCTGTCATGCTACTCAGTTTGCTTCATGAATTTTTACTAAAGCTAATGAGGGAGTGGAAACAAAGGCCTTACAGCAACAGTTAACCATGTCTTCTAATAATTCTTACAGATTGTGCAATTATGTGATTATAAATGGATTTTTAAATGCCAAAAAATGCCTTTTTTTTAAGAGTTAAATGTTAGGTCTGAAGAGAGTTGGAAATATCTACTTTCAAAAATGAGCCTTCAGGCACTGTAATGAACTTGCTGTCAGTCTTCTGTGCAATATCTTTTTCCCTTCTGGGTGCTTTAAGAGTATACTGTATGTCTTCTTTTGTTTTGATCAGTATGTTTTAAGAGTGTGTATATTGGCTAATGATGGATTTTTTTTCTGTACAGCATGGTGGAAGATGTTTTAAAATTTTGCACTTTTCTAGGATTTGCAAGTTTGTAACCTGACAATTTTTAATGTGCACACTTTTGTACATAATTAGCATTGTATATATTTAACATGAGACTGAAGCAAATAAAAGTAATTGAATGCATAACTTCTCCTTTTTATTATTAGCTCAAAAATGAAATTAATAGTGTGGGAGTACGCTCAATGAACAATTCTTTCATTTAGCAGGTAAAGCTAGGCAGCAGGAACAGCTGATTCGGTGTTCAGTCTTAATTGTGTTAAAGTAGCTTTTTTTTTTTTGGTGGGGAAGGAATCAGAGTGGACACATGAATGTGCAGACCCTTTCAGACTAAGAATAGCTATGATTACTCAAGTATTGCAATAAAAATAGTCTTTTTGCTGGGAAGGAGAGATGTCCGAGACATGAATTAGGGTGGGGAAAAGAGCCCACTAATGCATATTTATCTTTATTTATAAAGCTAAGGTTCTCCACCCACCCTGGGTCTAGAAGCATCTCTTTCCTTCCTCCTCATTGTCTTCCCATATAGTGACTTTTGCTGCAGAATACGCAAGGCTACAGATTCTGGAGATTACTGTCAATCAGGAGGAAACTGAAATCTGTTCCAGGCTCATGTTCAGTTGGTTTCTTACCCCTGTAAACAAGACAAACCATGCTGTGAGCTTTCACAGGAGCTAGGACTACTGTGCTTCCATCTGTTACTAGGGATAGAACAAGGCTTCCTTATTCATAACAAGCAGAGCTCCCTTCCTTGCCTGCATCATGGGACGTAGATATTAGATTTCTTAGTAATGACTAAAGACATGAGTTCCCTTGTTCTAGAGTTCAACGCATTAGGGCCAAACTGGCGTTCCCCTGGCCTTCAGTAACAGAGCTGACTACTAGGGCGCTTTCTGTGAACGGTAACTATAGTTTGGAAACATAAGCATCACTGGGTGTAATGCCATAGAACTTACTGGGTAAGTTAGGCATCCTTTAGAGTGCTCTCATACTGTCCGCTCCTTCGGAGCATAAAGCAATACTCATGTTTTCCCCAGAGAGAAATGGAAGCAAGGGATTAAGTAACTTCTGATGTGGGGGACAGGCACCATGTACCAGGAGTCTAACAGAAGTCTCTCTTCCTTTCTATCTGAAGGAGGATATCCATTCAAATTCAAATGAAGCATTTACCTCAAGAACAGACGCGCTCCTGTCACTCCTTGCAAGGTAGCTTTGTCTCCTTCCACTAGCAGCATCGCACCTTCCCGCAAGCCCTAATATAGGTGGAAACATTTAACAGTATTTTCAAGCTTTTTGAAAGGCTAGAATGCTTGTCGTAATCAGGCCAGTCTTAGTGCAGCTCGCCATGACTACAAATTACTTTCTCGCTCACCTATTTCTAACAAAGACGCCAAGACAAAATTAGGTGAGTTACCTTGTTTTAGAAGCTGGTTTTCTTGTTTATTTTATTTTTCCCTTGTTATAAAGAAGGAGAAAAGGAAAATGTGTTTTTTCCACAATTACTTCCACTACCACTACTCTTAGATCCAGTTTGGGCCAAGCAACAGCCAGCTGGGTTTGTTAGAGCACCAACTTCATACTCTGAGCTCAAGCACAGGGACAGGAAACCCAGAGGTCCCATTTCCTCAAACAGACATACTGTAATTACAAACATACTACTAAACGAGCAAATTCAGAAACTTACAGAGATTAAAACAAAATGTAAAGTTAACAATATCTGCAAAAAGATTAAGGGGAGGTATCTTACCATCTGCATGCACGCCACCCCCAACATACAACGTATGACTGGTGGCCAGTAACTGGAAAGATCAGAGCTGCCCAAAATTCAGTGCTTGGCAACAGAACTCCAAGCATCTAATAGGCAGAATGCATTTCATTTGTTCTAACCCATTTTCTGCAAGTGAGCAAAATCCAAGGTTGAAGCTCTTAGCAAGAATATAACTAGCCTTCCGTGCCACAGTTCTGTAAGTCTTGTCAGGCAGGGGAACCCATGCTGAAAGCTAGCAAGGATTCATTTAAAATGTTTACCATGCTACAGCCATGAGCTTCCTGACTGGGAACTACTACTCACCAGAACTGGAGGGGTGTTTGGTTCTTCATGATATTGACGAATTCTTTCCTCTCTTGTCTCCTGCAATAATGAGTGTAGATTTAGCTGCCCAGGTAGTAAGGTAGGACTTGGAGCTATCCAAGTAGCAGGACACTGAGCAATTTCTTAATATTAAACAAAGCGGGTACTTCCCCGCAAGTAGAATGCTTTCATTAGACTAATGTATTGAAGGAAGTGGCAAGATTGACTTTAATAGATACTTATTCTACCCTTCATCACTAGCAGCAATTGCTGTAGGTTGAGCAAACAGAACTCACACAATCCCAACTCTGAAAAGCCTTAAAACTTATTTCCACTCAATTCATCCAGGTTTTTTGTTTTTTTTTAAATGCCATCTCTATGTGCTCGCCCTCAGAACAAGAGCACTGAGGGAGGTGATGGAAGCAAATGCCTGAGATGCTACCTTCGTGAAAGGGGGTAGTGAACCATGGATTTCCACTGATTAAATATCTGCTTGTTTGTTTGTCCTCAAGTAGGTATTCCATGGAAGAATTTCCTTTCTCTGCCATGTTTCCTGAGGGTTTGCTGCTGAACTGAGCAACAGTAGTTAAAGAAATCAAACCAGAAGGATTTGTTGGTAAGGAAATACAGGAACACAGCAGGGACTTGGTACAGCACAGAGCTTCCAGCCTCCTCTTGGAGAAATAGCAAAAGTTATTTATAGGGAAAAGACTGCCTGCTTATCTAGTGACAAGCTGATTAAATGAATACCTACAACTTCATTTAAATTCTAGAAGCACACCCTGATCCTCCATCTCTTCAGTGTCCCCTAATTCTTAATACTTCCTCTAACCATGAAGTAATGTTGATTACAAGGAGGAAAGTATTTGGGCTGTTAAAAGATGCACCACGGAAACTATTCCCTGAGGAATTAGCTCCTCCATACAGTGGAGATGTTAGTCTTTGTGCTTGATGGTTAAAGTGTTTTTCTTTCAGCTATACTGGTACATGTGCTTGCTCAGTACTGGACACGACAGGGTGAGCTTTCTGCAGAGACACTAGTGCCTATTTATTTTCTTACACAAGTTTGCACGCAATCTCAAGATCTCCCTGTTCTGATGGATCCTTCGGACCTTTAGATATTTTAGCCTCTTAATGTATGTTTAAGTTAGGTCTTCTCAAGCAGCAGGCAAGGCAGACTATGGCAGGACTTTTCAGAAACAGTGCAGTGCATTGCATCTTAACATTTCAAGTTTATCTTCCCTCCCACCCCACCAATACCATGCCAGGTATGAAGCAACAGTATTTCAGACATTGCACAGCTTCTGTTTTGTGAAAAACACTTTGTTCCACCTCAGTAATACTGTTGCCAGCTCCTCTTCCCACTCAAAGAAAAGCTTTAGGAGGGAGTAAAATGTTACTGCCGCACTGGCATTTCCAACTGCTCTAGGGAGCAGCTGTTAGACATTCTATAGCTTTGTAAGGCCTTGCAAATGCACGCTATCATTACACCTCTGCACCCTGGTTACTGTGTTAGCTCTGGCATGCTTTACTTACGCCCATGTGAGTGCTTTTAACATCTGGGTCCAGGTAGTGGGGGTTAATATTAAAAGGAACTAAACCTAGGGCCTGCAGGGAAGGTGGATAAACAATTGGCATGTCATTGGTAGTATTGATGCTGACGGTAGCAACGTTAGTTCCTGCGCTGGATCCCATGTAAGGAATCCCATCCTGAAAGACAAAAGCAATGATTAGTATGCAGTATCACAACTAGGAACTGCATTTTGTAGCATCTTCTATCAATCTCAGAGACTCGGCAATCAGATCAGACTTAGTCCTTCTAGCTCATCTCATTGCTAACTTTACAGGTGAAAAGCAGAAGAACAAGAATTCAGGTTTTGAGGTGGGCAATAGTAGTTTGTATATGTCATGGTTGTCAGAGCACTAGCTGTTGAATGTCCTGTACTCACAACTCTGTGACCTCATCACAAGAGAGAACTGGTAAAGGTTGTCAGTGCATATATTGGACTTCACTATTAAGAGAAGAGAGACTTCTCTACATTGCAGTTACAGAAAATATCTGAACTAGCTTTTCAGTAGCTTCTGAGGAGAGTAGACCATCTGAAGCTGAGTACAGTGTTGCCACAGCATCAGCTTACCAGTACCGTGACCAGCCAGTTCAGCTCTAGTTTAGGTATTACTGCAATGTACATAGTACTATGTACTATGCTGTATATGGAAGTATTCCACACAATCGTGCAAGTATATGGATAATGCTGAACAATTTGTAAAAATAAGCTATCTTGAGAAAACTAGTGCTAATATAACCAAATAGCTAGCTAGACTTCACTGGGACTCGAACATTTTGTGGCTTTTCTGCCCACAACAGGCATTGAATTTCTATATATTACGACAGCCAAGCTAACCTTTCTTCTCAGCAGCTGGCCTTTTCAAACATGCTGTGCTTGCATAAATCTGCCTGAAGTTGTTTGCAGTTCCACTTTGCTAGGGGAACACCTTACTTCTGTTCTCCATGGATGGCGTATCTTTGCTGTGCCTTACGAGATTCACCAGCCAGAACAGGGCTGCTGACCAGAAGGGCTCAGTGGCACTCGCACCTCTCAGTTCCAGGTCAAGGAGGTACCCAAGGTAACTACACCATTTTCAACATCAACAGGACATTATCTAAAAGGCATGTATGGATCCAACTCTATTGTCGGTTTATTAGCAGACAGCCTGCAACTTGAACACATCTATATCTATTAACGAGGTACGAAGTGGACATCTCAAGCTGAAAAACAGGGTTTATGGACATAGATTAAATCCTGCACTGCTCTTCATTGGTATTTTAAGTTGAGGGGCTTACTTCTAAGATACTACACAGCATTGTACATCCCAAGGTCTTGCAGTCCCACATCTGTGAAACTGCCCTAGAAAGACAGATTGCTGACCTTAGTCTTTTCAGGCTTCAGTGACTAATGACAGCCTTATTTGGCCACAGATTTCAGTTCACCAGGTTGCATGAGATGGCTCAATATGTGACGTATATTAAAAGAAAAGATGTAGAATCAACTTGGATTTGTCTGAACAAAAGCTTATGCGTGAGCTCCTGCCATTCTGACTTGGCCTGAGTCCTGTAGTTTTTACCTCAAGAACTCTTTTCCTGATCTCCTGTATCAGACAGTTGTCGTAGAGAGCTTTCAGGAGTCGGAAAGTGTTCCCACCTCCTGCAGAAAGAGAGTCCAGCTTTCTTAACGTGCTTTCACCACCAGTTTTAATTGAAGCCTTCACAAACTTGGCAGGCTCAATGATTCTATGCTCTGTTCAGGGTAGTATCCTGCTTTGAGCAGCAGAAAACCAGAAGCTCCAGAAGAACGGTCATTGGGCCGGCCACAGGCTCATGCCCTGAGGGCTTCTTGTAACACTGACTGTTTGACAGCAGACACTGTTCTAATACCCAGGAGCATAGTATTAGGACTACACTCAGTTTGAGCACAGTAGTCCTGAATCTTCTTAGACTTGATATAGCGATGATACAGCTGTGATGATCATGTTTTTAATGCTGAAGTACTGTTCAAATTAATAATTTGAAACTTACTTGAGATGAAGTTCCATTAATAAATCTCTCCTACTTCCCTCCCCACCACTAAATTTAGGGTCTTACTGTTCCCAATTAAAGTACCGTTTTCCGTAGTTTCTAATAATTGCTAGGCCCAACTTTTTCATTTTTGTCTCTACAGTGCCAGCTCTGAGCAGGGCTAATCCAGTGCCCTATATAAACCCTCATCAGGGAGCATGAAGTAAAACTTACCGATAAATATTGCTTCAGATTTCCTTACAGCTTCCACTGGATCACAAGATTCATGAATGCTGTCCAGCCCATAACCTTAAATGAAAAAGTATTTACCTTTGCCACTTCAGTTTGGCGGAAGAACGTGGCATGTTCAATCCCTCCCTGCCCCCCCGACCCCAAGCCAAATGTGTCGCCAGACAACCAGGGAAATTTCAGAGAACTCTACAACATAAAACAGAGTATACGTCCTACATTAGTGCAGGGCTTCTGCATCCAGCTGTACCAAAGGAAATATTTGCTTTATGGATATACGTGCTCGGTGTCTAAGAGCAGAGTATTTCACTCAGCAGGTGCAGGCTGAGGCACAAAGTCCTGCTGAGTATTACCAGCTAAGTAGAAAATAAGGAAAAAGCCATCAGTGTTCAGCTTGGCTGTGAGTCTGAGCAGTATGTGCCATCATTGGTCTAGCATTACTAGTGCAAATATCTGATCGGAGTATTTTTTTGTAATGGTTAAAATGTCTGGCTTTGACAGATCTGCCTCGCTGGGTTTCACTGAGTACAGGAGGTGCCCGGAGAGCCAGAAGAACCCGGACATTTGATAGCAGCAATCTTCCTGCAAGACAAGGAGCAAAGTGTGCTGCCCAGGGAAGTGAGTACTGATTATTACTAGAGTAACAGGTCCAAAGTTACCCTGAACAGTGATAGATATTAGGTGGAGGCGTTACTGTAGGCTGCTCTGAAAGATCTTTGCTTGAAGCAAAGCTCAGTTGCTGTTCATCATGGAAATATCTCGCTGGTTGAAGTGCATTATAGTAACGGTCTTCACTTAACACCAGTAGTTGCATGGCTTGAGCAGAGGTTTAAGATGTATGGGAAGAAATGTTCCCCCATGGGATTAAGGAGCATAAAAAGATGCCACTTAGTATTCAGGAACAAAAACTTCCTCCCTGAAGCGGTTAGAAGCGTTTGCAACAAGATTTCTTCCGGAGGCCTCTAAAGCACCTACTTCTAGGTAGAAGTCAGCAAACGGCTCCCTGCTGCTCTCACTCCCATTGCTGACCGTAGCTTCCCAGCGCGCAGCAGAGCCAGCCAAACCCCTCTCCACCGCTGCCTGCAGCACTACCCCCTCGGACCCCCGCACAACAGAGTGTTGCGGAGCTGCTGGCCCAGAGGCGCTCCCCGGCTCGTCCCCTCGGACGGCAGCGGCTGGCGAGTGCCGGCCCGGCCCGGCCAGCCCCCGCGGCAGAGGCGACGTGTCGGCGGCAGCTGCCCGAGGGGCTCGGCGCCCGGGGCGGGCCAGCCTTACCCAAGCTTTCAAACTTCTCCCTCGCGGTCCGGGCGTAGGCATCGCGGTCGTGCAGGGCGTAGGGAACGAACAGCACCCGCTTCACTTTCCTGGGAGAAGAGAGGGGAAAGAGCGCTTAGAGCGGCGGAGGCGGGGGCCGGCCCGGGGCAGGCTCCCGCAGCCCCTGCGCGGCGCTTACTCCCCGAGGAAGCTCTTGATGTGCTGCTGGCAGTGGCCCAGGTACCCCCCTCCGTGCAGGGTGGAGTTGGAGACCAGCAGCAGGCGCCGCGGGCCCCCCATGCCGCCCCGTGCTGTGCCAGCCGGCGCTGCGCGGAGCCCGGCCCGGCCCGGCCCGCCCCTTCCTGCCCCCCCGCCGGCGGCCCGCGGGGTGGGGCCGAGCCGCCGCTCCCGCTCCCGCCGCCCCGGCCCGGCCCGGCCATGCTGGACTTCGCCATCTTTGCCGTCACTTTCCTGCTCATCCTGGTGGGCGCCGTGCTCTACCTCTACCCGGTAAGGCCGCCGCCGGCGGGGGGAGGGCGCACGGCACGGCCGTGCCCGGCACGGCCCCCGGTGCAGGCGGGCAGGGAGCGGGCGGCCGCGGGGCCGAGCCGCCACCGCGCCCCGGGCGGCCTCGGCCCCTTCCCGCGACCCCTGGGCTCGGGCGGGGCTTCGGGCCCGCCCTGGCGGTGCCCCACGCGGGCGCCCCGCGGCCCGGGTCCTGCCGGGGACGTGGCTGGCGGCTGCGGGAGCGCTTGCCGTGGAGGGCGTCCCCGGCCGGCCGGCCCTCCCTTTGGCACGCCTCATCTTTTGCATGCCCCGCTGAATCCCTCTCGGAGAGGCTTTATCTACTCACCTCGCCGTTTTGCACGTGTTGAGATCTCCAGGGCAAAATCTGGGTGTAAGATCCACCTTGCAAACCTGACCCCTTAAACCTTTATGCAGGGATCTTTCATTTAACCAGATGAATAATCCTGTTTTAGCCAGTGGGACCGGGCACGCACTTACAGTTGATCGGCTTCATAAGCCTTAGCAGGTTTGAGGCCTGAAGATGTGGCTTATCCAGCTTTTGTTTAATGTTTGTAAGTAGTGCAGCAGTATTGATGTGGAAAATCCAGCTCTCCTGCCAGAAAGCTGTGGGGCTTGTATAAAATCTGAGTTCAAGGAGGTTGATGCGTTTCCTTTTACTCTCTAGGCATCTAGGCAAGCATCAGGTATCCCTGGGCTGGCTCCAACTGATGAAAAGTAAGTGCTTTCCATCCTCATATCAATCAAGTTCAGCCTTGCCGGTGGATGCTGTTCATGACCAAATATCTTCATTGTGTTCCTCAGGGATGGCAACCTGCCAGATATCATTGCCAGCAGCAGTTTGCATGAGTTCCTGGTGAATCTTCATGAGAAATATGGCCCGTTGGTCTCTTTCTGGTTTGGAAGGCGTCTTGTTGTCAGCCTTGGCTCAATTGATCTCCTAAAACAACATATTAACCCCAACCGGTTGTGTAAGTGCCCTTTGCTTTGTCTTTGAGTCCATTTGTTCCTTCTGGCCTTGCTGGGCATCTTATGTCAAAGGGAGCTGGGGTTTCATTCTAAATAGAAAGAAAATGAGACTTCATTTGCAGCTGATGTGGTGGTTCAGGTATGTCTTTGGTCCTGCTTATTGGATTTGAATATCAGTGACAAGAGTTGCTGCTGTCCAATGACCATCAAGAAATTAGTATGCTTGTGTCTTTTACCATCTACCTATAGGCAAATGTTTATGGAAAGCATCACGCTTGTTAGTCACTTGAAACGGCAAGGCGAAGATCCTGTAGGAACATACATTTTAAAAGCAGCTTGAAATACAATTTAAGAGGGGGAAATTTGCTAAATTAAGTCTGAAAAGAACTGTGCTAGTTTGTGATAGCTTCCTGGTGTGGTTCAGTGTGGAGGTTTTTAAAGTATTATTTGAAGAAGTTATTTAACTTTTGTTTTTCTTTGGCATGTAGAATTTTGTGCTGAAAACCTCTAGCGATCTTCCAGACTTGGAAGCAGTCAGTGGTGCCGGTAGCTGAATTGACCCTCTTAGTCCTGGGAGGATATTTTAATTTATGGTGTAAGTCTTTTAGGTGGATGTTTTGCTTCCTAAGGTGATCACAGACAATAAGTTAACTCAGTTGATGCTTGCATTTAACCTCTTGTTTTTCCAGTTTTCATCTTACAAGGTTGAATGAGGTGCTGGTTGCACACCTCTGACCTGATACTGTAGGCTGTCTTTAGACACAGGCAGATATCTCAGTATCCCTTTATGCTGGGGTGGTGATAGGTAAGCTTCTTGCACAGTTGCATGACAGACTCAAAAAAAATGGTGATGATCTGGGAAAGGAGTGGGAGTAATGAAGATCAGCAAGACACAGTCGATAGCAATGGCACTCCAGAAGGTGGAAACCTACCCTGAAAGGTCTGAATGCACTCAAGTGTGTTTGGGGGAAATTGAGCAGACAGTCACTTTCTCAAAGCTCAGAGAAGTGGTGACAGGACCCTCAGCAGGCAAGTTCTCAGAAATGTACTAAATTTGGGAGTACCCAAATACTGGAGAAAAACAAATAGGGTGCCTGGACTTCAATGCAGGAAAGATGACCCAGGCAGTTACAGACTAGTCTGGTGTCCTGCTATACCAAGGGACAAACAATTTTTTAAGGGTGGGGATAAATAGGAAATGCATACCATACTTCTTTGATAATTAGACTTCTAGACAAGGAAAGTGGTAGGAATGTGTTCTGTCAGGGTTTCGGTTCAGCATTTGCTTGGACACTGCTTGGGTCATCACTGAAGCTGGTGATAATGGGATATGAGAAGTGAAAGAGGGAGTGAGGCTGGATTGTGTTGAGAAAGAGAAATGCTGGGCTGGGGAAGTTAAATACTCCCACTTAGGTTAGCAGCTTGCCCGGATGGCGTCACGCTGGGACCCCCTGTCAACACAGTGAGGCAAAGTGTTGGAGCAAGGAGATGGGTACCCCTGAGGGCTGGGGTAGCAGAAACAGAGAGAGGAGAAGCAAGAGCAGGCTGTATTAATTGCCTGCAGGATGACATGGCCATGGAAAAAAAGAAAAGGGTGCACTGAGTCATCTATTTTCTGTAGAGAGAGGAAAGCATCTAGGCTATTGCACAAGATGAACATGAGCCAGACCTGGAATCCTGTGTACGGCTCTGACCTCTGTACTCAGGCATGATTTTGAATAAAGCAAGTGCAAAGAAAGGCTGCCAGTGCTTTCAGAGGAGTGGGGAGCCTGTCGTGCAGGAGGAGCCAGGGAAAGTGTGTTCAGCCCAGCAGAAGGAAGAGCTTATGAGGGGATCCTCGTAAAGGCAGCAGCAGCAGGCTTAAGAAGAAGGGTTCTCATGATCTGTACTGAACTCAGACCTGAAAATGCAGTGACGTTAGTTCTATCAGTGCTTTCCTTTTAGCACTGATGCTTGTTAGAAGTGCTCAAACTTTATTACAGGTGAGGAGTCTTACTGATTGTTTTTCCTGGAGCTTTGATGTATAGACAACACATAGTAGCTGAATGGCTGTAGCAGAACAGTTCCTGTACCATTTCCTGGTGAGTGGGAATAGGTGTTGTGGTAGCTCTCAGCCACCAACTGGCTCTGGGAAGCTTGCAGCTTTGTCGGAGACTTGGCCTTGCCTGGATCTCTTCTGTGCACACAGTGCTGTGGGGCAGGAGACAGCCCACTGTGGACTTGGTTATATCCAACTCCTGACTCTCCAGCCCCACCTGAAAACCCTTGCTATGTGACTCCTCCTCAGTCTGCTGGGGTACCTGAGGCCAGAGCTGCTCTTCACAGGTGCCTGCTTGTTGGTTTCCAAGTTTGAGGGGTAGGGTTTGGCTCCAGGAAGCATAGAAAGATTCCTCTCATCTCATGTGTGTGTCACAGGTATGGCCAAACTTCTTGGAGAGATAAAAAGAGAGAGGAGTTGATAGTGGATCTCTCGTGAGATCCTTGAAGTTGGACTAATTGCATTCATAGTTATTAACAGGTTCCCAATGCCAGGAAACTGTTTTTCCTCATGCTTAAAGCAGTGTTTGAAGTTGGTATGTTTTCATGGCCTCTTAAAGCTTGGTCGAGGTTAATTTGCAAGGAGAATTCAAAGGAAATAAAACTTCGCTGCTGATACTGGTGATTCCCATGAGAGGCTCTGGGGAAGCAATCCAGTCCTGCAAAGGCTGTGGATGAGAAGAGCGTGGACTAGTTCAGGATTGCCAGGAGCAATGGGTTTACAGACCCACTTGGAAAATTCCCATGAGTCAATGTTGCCTTTTGGGTTGGGACAATGCACCTGAAGCACATTGAATGCTGGAGATGGGGCTATGGGTCCTGGCCTGTTTGAGCAGGACAGCTTCATTGCTGTTCTGTGTGCATTGGTACTGTGCAGCTTCAGAGGTCCTTTCCATCTCTGATGTTCAGTTCTACTTGGCATTTGTCTTGACTATCCAGAGTTAGATCTTTTCTCCATATTTACTTACAATGGTGTCCAGGACAGCACTCTGAGGTTCTTGGGATGAGGGAGAAGATTTCCTTGTAAGCGGAAGGAACAGTTGAAGTTTTGATATGCTTCACTAAGAGGACTGAAAATGTAACCTGAGAGATGTTTTCAAGTCAAGGACAAAGGAAGAAGTCTGTGGAAGTTCTGGCAGGACAGAGCTCCATCTCCAAGGGGTGGTTTGTGCCTTGTGGAGTCACTAGTCTCCCATAGCTGTGGAGAAATAGCCATTTCCCAAATACAGTGAAGCCGGACCAGCCCTCAGCAAAGGGCAGCCTGGGCTCTGCAGTCCTGAGTTCACAACAGTGAATGTATCAGTGGCATGAGACTGCCAGTTTGCATTAGGGACAGGGGAGAAAAAAATGGAGCCTGTGGCTGATCCAGCAGTTTTCTTTTGTATGCACCAGGAGAGCTGTGCAGTTTCTGCAGGTGGTGGTGCTAAGCATCCTCTGGCCCCTCCAAATGCCTCTGCTTGCCAGATTTGCTGTGTGGGCTTTACCACCAGCCATGTGTCTTTCTGGCTACCCCAGTACTGTGCCTAGCTCTGCCAGGGACAGTTAGCAGGGATTCGTGGCATGAATAGCAGCAGCTACTCCACGGCAAAGTACCTTGGAGGAGGAATTTTCAGCAGCAACTAGAGTCACATAACAGCCTGCTCCACATGGAGAGCCGCAGGTACCATCTGCTGTGCCAAAAGACACATGCACGTAATCCTTGTCATTCAAAGTGGGAAAGAGGGTGAGATGCAGAGCTTAAAAACATTGGAAGGGAAACGATGTGAGAGAAGAGCATTTAGGAAAGTTTACCTTATTCATGCCTCTGGCCTCATTAGCTGCTTTTGTGTCATTAGGTAGTAAGTCCTCCACAGGTGGGAATTGTCTCTTCTTGTATGTTTGTCCAGTAGCATAATGAGGCCCTGATCTCTGCTGGGAATCCCAGATACATCCACAGTTGGTAGAGTCATATGTGTCTAGCCCAGCCTTGATGTTTTCTGATGCCTCAGAGGTTTCACTCTCCATCTGGGAGAAATAAGAGACTGTGATAAACAGTGAAAATATCCCTCTTGAAAACCCCCTGATTGCTGCTTCCAATTAGTTCCTTAAAGATTCTGCCAGTTCTGCAATACTCACAGAAAAGTTTACAAAAAGGGAAAAGCATATGCTGTGCTTTATTGCACACTTTTGCATTGACTCCTAATACACTTCAGCAAATTTATTAAGTAGAGGCCCCTGGTGGTGAAATTCAGAGTTAAAAATCTAACTGAAGTGAGTCACAGATATGGAAGATGGAGGATATGTGGTTTTGTCTAGTTTGTACACTGTTGGAAGCGTCTGTGCGGAAGGAAGGTGGAAAGCAAGGCGATTAGAAGTAGAAAGCATTCTGTATCTTAGTGGGGTACTGTTTTCTGTAAGAGCGTCTCTGCTGGAGGCAGCCCTGACTGAGAGAGGTAGGTGTTAATTTGGGAAGAGCTCATCAGCAGGGAACTCGGTACATGCAAGAGAAATAATGCAGGAGCACTAGGGTGTCAAATGAAGTTTGCTGGGGCTGTGAAGCAGGGTGAGGAGTGCAGAGAGCAACCTCTGTCTAAGTCTGTCATGCGAGCTGATACGTCTTGAGTGCATAGCCATGGTCGGGGTAGGTGGGCACACCAGATGTCAAGGGGGAATGTGCTAGAGGGGCTGCAGATCAGGCTGGAGGAGAAGGGGAAGGAGCATGCCACGCTTACTGCTGTCACCAAGTCAGTGGCACAACCAGCGGCAAGCTGGGAACAATCTTCCAAGGCATTATTACTACAGAGTCACTTGATAGAGCCAGCAGGCAACCTCTGCAGGGGGAGCTGATCACAGGATGGTACCCTGCCATAGAGAAGAGGCCTTAGGAGGTCCCAGCCAACACTGAGCAAGAGAAGCTTGACACCCCAAAGAGACTGTTCCTGGGGGAAGGAGCCATGCCTTGCTCACTGCCCAGAAGTAGCAGCGCATGATTAAAGAGATTGCTGTTTTCATCATCCCTATGTGGTGTGACTGCCTGACTTTCAAATGTGTTTCCTTTATTTGCTTTCAGTGGATCCCTTTGAGACAATGCTGAAGTCCCTCTTGAGGTATCAGTCCAGCCTGAATGGGGATACAGGAGAGAGCCACATGAGGAGGAAGCTGTATGAAAATGGTGTCACCAAGTCCTTGCAAAGTAACTTTGCTCTCATCCAGAAGGTGCGTAACTGCCTTTGTACAGCAGAGTAGCCCTGTGTGGCTCACAGGGGAAAGTTTAGTGAGAATGATCACTCAGATAAAGGAGCTACGTTCAAATTAGTGCTGGAACTATAAGCATCTGAGACAGCAAACAGCCTCTGCCCGTTCAAGCACGGTGTGAATGTTTGGTTTCTCTTAGCTCCAGTGGGTTAGGAGGAAGGGCTGAGCTTGGTGCCTTTTTATGCCAAGATAGCAGATGCAGTTAAAGATACTGGAGCATCTGAATTCTAGATTTATTTCCCAGGACAGGAGGGAGGAGCAAGGAACCAACTATTGGGACCACAAACAGTTGAAGAACTGTTCTGTTGATTCAGTCTGGCAGCCAGAATATTATCTGTTTTCCCAGCTTGGAGCTACTAGTATTGAAGGTTTTAAGGTTTCTTTTGAGGGGAAGGGGAAGGAAGAGAGGAGGACAGGGCTGCCTTGTTGGGGGAAAACCTTGGGAAGAGGCAGAAGATTTGAGGCTAAAATGTTACTGTTTAAGTTAACAATGGAAAGAAACCCTGGAAAGAGTGTAGCTTCATGCCATAGCAATGAAAGTGTGGTCTGCCTTAGGAACTGGGTGGGAATGTCTCCAGGGTATGTTTGGTAAATAGGCTGCTGATATTACTGCCAACTAATGGTTCCTTCCCTCTCAAGCTGTCAGAAGAGTTGCTAGCCAAATGGCTCTCCCTCCCTGAGGCACAACACGTGCCACTCTGCCAGCACATGCTGGGCTTTGCCATGAAGTCTGTCACGCAGACAGCTATGGGCAGCAGCTTTGAAGATGACCGGGAAGTCATCCGATTCCGCAGGCACCATGATGCAGTAAGTGTCACAAAGAGCGAGGAAATCTCCTATTATATTTTTCCACACCAAGAGCACACAGCTTGTGTCTGTGTACAGTTTAGTACAAGCTACTGCTGAGACTTTAACATTAAGCTGACATTAAGCTTAAGAGCTTGAGGGCTCTGCCTCAATTGTCCCACGCTGAAACTATCAGAAAGATCCGACTGCTGATCCTGCTGTCATTAGTCTAAGGTGTTTCTAAAGGATCTGTGGGGATTGGGAACTCAGATCCAATGGCAGTGGAGAGGTGTTTGGTACCTAAGTCAGTTAAATTCTACTAGGAATGCCAGTGCAACTTCTCTTTTTCAAAGATCTTCTGAAGGCTCTGTCACATTGTGGAGAAAGGAAAATCTGAGGAGGTCCCAAGCTGTGTCCACACGTGGGGATGTTAGATCTGCTGGTGATAGGGTGGGAAAGAAACAGTTTCATCTCCCATTCAAGATTCCCATGTCTTTTCCCCTATAGTTGTAATTACAGTTGTTTCACTTCAACTCAATTTCAGCGATCATAGATGTAATATCTGGAACGGGACATGGTGTCCTAAAGAGGAGACCGGTTCCGTATTCACAGGAAGTCTTCATTTTATTTGGTGTTTTTATTTTCCTGAACAGGGAAGAATAGAAGAGTCCCGGCAGTCTCAGCCTGTGGTGAGTGATGGTGCTCTTCTCTCTGTCCTTCTTTCAGATCTGGTCGGAGATTGGGAAGGGTTTCTTGGATGGGTCCCTTGACAAAAACATGACTAGGAAGAAGCTCTACGAAGATGGTAGGTTCCTCCCAAAATCACAGTCTTCCTCCCGCTCTGATTAATACTTGGAGTTAGCTAGTGTATGGAAGCACTTAATTTGTCCAGCTGTCTTGGCTTTTCTGCAGTTAATCATTGTTCCATAAGCTACCAGATGTGTCCTCCTTACTCTTGCATAAGATCATTGTTTTGGAGTTGAGTGACAAGCCTGCCATTGCACAAGAAGTTTGTAGGACTAGAACTCTAGTTCCAGGTCTAGTTCTAGGGTCTGTCCAGTCTGGAGGCTGATAGAAGATCCTGGGAAGTATCTTGTGCTTGCTCCCTTCCTGTTCTGTTCCCTAGTGTCCACTTTTGACATCTGTCTCCACCTAGTACAGTTGTCTGCCTCCAAGAGAGGCCAAACCAAGAGGCTTGGTGTTTAAGTGTTGCAGGCCTTCCTATGCGGAGAGGAGGGAGGAAGGGTAGTTCTAAGATGAAGGGGCTGAATTGGGCCTTGGTAAATCAAGTTTCAGATCCAACTGCTGCTCCATGTTTCCTGGATAGTCTTGAGTAGGCCATTTAAATCGGACAGCCAATGGCATCTAGGTCCCTAACTCCCCCCAGTTCCCACAACAGCCACCAGGCACCCAGATATCTTCAGATGTGTGGACAATTTGTGCCAAAACCCTCCCATGTTTTCCCCATCTTCCTCTCTGTTTGTGCAGACTCTTTAGCACAGAGCCATCCTCTTACACCATGCTTGTAGAACCCCTAGCAAAAGGGAGACCGTCAGTGGCTGGAGGTGCTGTAACACTTTAGTAATTATAACTCTACAGGCCATGAAGTTATCTGGCTCAAACGTTTTTTATGGGGGCTGATTAAACACGTTTTCTGATGGTTCAACACTAACTGTTATTTGACTTCCCCTTACGTGATTTCAGCTCACAGAGTACATGTCTCAGTTACACCTGTAAGGGTGGCTTTTTATAGGCAACCCGTCTTATTTGGTTCCTATATTTTCAACTAAATTGGAGATGCCACCTTCCAAATTGACAGTAACATGTAACAGAGGCTGCTTCTGTAAGTGAGCCCAGCAGGGACAGCTGGTCTGAAAATCTGCTTGGGGGAGATGGATTTGCTTCTCTGCAGCACTCAGGATGACCAGGTTTTAAAATAAACATTTCTTTTTCCTTCCAAAGCTCTAATGGAGATGGAATCAACCTTAAGGAAAGTTACAAAGGAGCGCCGAGGCAAATCATTCAACAGGCATGTCTTTATAGACACCTTGCTGCAGGGGAACCTGAGTGACCAGCAGGTCTGTGCAGCTGCTATGTCATTGTACAGTAATGGACTTTTGCTATTACAAGCTCATTACATTGTAGCCTTTGATTAATTTAAGTTTTTGCATCTTAGGTCAGATTCCTTGCTAAAGCAGGGTTTCTTGTTCTTTTTCCATTCCTACAATGTTTAATTGCATTAGACTTTGGTAGCTTTCCTTGCCACTGCTTTGTTGCTATTTTTATAAATCTGAAGTATGCTAGTATTAAGCATGTCTCATGTGCCATTCCAGTGGAAGTTCTGTAGAGTTCAGTCTGTGTCTTCTAGATGTATTTCCTGCTCTCTGCACTAAAGGGGTTTCACGCACTTCAATGGAGAATGTGCCACTTCTTATCTTTACAGTCGTATGAACTTCATTCTCTGAAGTAGATTTTATTTCCTAGATTCTGGAAGATACAATGATTTTCTCCTTGGCAGGATGCATAATCACTGCTAACTGTAAGTATAGATTGTAGGCGACTTTCCATCCTTACACTCAGCTGTCTAAAACTGTGTGTGATGACATGAGACTTATTCTAGGCTAATAAAAAATTATATTCATCATTCTGTTTCTCCTGAGCTACAGATGCATAGAGGAAGCTAATTTTACAGCGGACTCTCGACACAGCCTCACAGCTAGTGAGTTGAAACTAAGCTGTGTTTGACAATCTTCCCAGTCTTTTGGTGAACCTTAGAATTTCTTCCCATTGCTTTTTGCTTGCACTCTAACCCCAGCCAACTGATGCTAAATTTGATGAAAAAGCACCAAAAGATGTAAGCCACAAAGATCATGTTGTAAAATAGGTTCTGGCATGTGTGAGCAGAGTGCTGGAATCTCACTGGCCGCTTTGAATTTCTGGAGGATAGGTGTGTTCCATGTATGGAAGACTTTCAAAGGAGCTACTTTGGGATTGGTGCAAAAATTATGGAAAAAAACCCAAACAAACAAAACAAAAACCAACAAATAAAAATACATACTGGAACTGTGTAAAACCTCTTATGATAGGGGGATGATTATCAGGCCCTGTATCTCAGCCAGTGGGGCCAGGACTCCAGAGAAAACCTCCCAGGTGCAGCTGGGTGTTAAAGAACGTGGAAAGTAAATTTGGCAACTATGATAATACTCTCCCCAGAGAATATCCTCTCCAAGTACTGAGGAAGACTGTCATTTTAAGGGGCTTGACTCCTCAGGGATTCTAGATAGTTCTCATGAATAGACAATTTGGAGTGGTAGAAACATATCCTTGTAGCTTTAGGGAAACTGCATCCTACACACTTATTTCTTACACAAGGTTTCTTTTTCACTCTGCTATTGAAGATCTCTCTTGAGTACCTCACAAAATAGATGTAGGGGAGACAAGTGCTGGCCATCCTGCTGCACAGAGCTATACTGCTCTCTTCGCTCCCTGTCAGGAGCCCCAGACATTGGCTGTCTGGAGCACTCACCTGAGATGTGCTGGAGAAGCCCCCTAAATAAGGGAATTTTCTGATGCTTTGGACAAACCAGCCTTTCGTTTGCATGGTTGGTCTAATAACCCTGGTTCCCCAGGGTTTGTTGGCCTGTGTGGTCCCTTCCCCAGAGCTGTGAGGCTGAATGGCTTAGCCTCCTGCACAGCTCCCTAAGCTCTTCATAGCATTGGAAAGAGAATTTTAGCTTGCAGGGTCTCTTGTTACACAGGAGTTCAGCCTTTACTCCTGCCACTGAATACAGAATCAGTACAGCCTGCTGTGAACAGAGGTCACCTTTTTCTGGGTCAAAAAGTAATGTTGCAAGTACAGGAAGTAAGAAAACTGAATGCAGTTTGTAAAGGATTGAATTTTCTTGGTCCATTCTTGTCTTGATTTCTTCCCCAGTATGTACCTGGGTAGTCTACTTCCTGACAACCTCAGAAGATGTTCAGCAGAACCTCTACAAGGAGATGGACCGCGTTCTGGGGAAGGGACCAATTACACATGAGAAAATTGAGCAGCTCAGGTGGGTCCCATGGAAGGAACTGCAGAGGAAGGTTATCTCATGTGGTGGTGACAGGGACTTCATGTGCTGGAGCCTGATGCCCAGCCTATACTGGGCCAGGAGAAGGCATCCAAAAGCTACTCCCTTCTTTTTTCTGGAAGTGATCAAACCACAGGATGACTTGCACCACAGAGAGAATCTGCTGTAGGGCTCCAGACATGGGGACCAAGCTGCTGTCTTCATGTTGTCTATAGAAAACCCTTTAGGTTTGTCAGCAGAGGAGAGCACAGAGCTGCCAGGCCAAAATTTGTTTGCTTACTGTCTTGTTTGGTTTCTGTCCTAGTTTTCCAAAAGTAGAGGTAATCAGTGATTTTAATGGTTGGATTAATGTTAGACATATTTAGAGAGAAAGCATGGAATAATCTTTTCAAAGGGTCACAAAAGTAGGATGATGACTGGTCAACAGTGTGCCTTTATTTTTCATGCATCTGGGTGCATTTTGTATTTGGACTGGTGTTAGAGGTTCAGTAAGGGAGTATTGAGTATGTGGGTTTCTTGCTGCTTCTTGTACAGGTGAGAGGTCCAGGAAAAGGGCTGGTGTGTTTATGCTTTTTAGCAGAGTTAGTTTGGTTTAAAATCTGAAAAAAGTGTGGTGAGGAGAGATTTCGATAACCTTCCCTAAAAGCTGATAATGAGATTTCATGCTTCTTGCAAAGATGCTGAAACTCCTTGCCAGAAAAAGAAGTGCCTCAGTGTGGCTTGAGACGGCTCTGGGAGCAGAGTGTGACCCTAAATGCAGAAGGTTACTCAGCTCTCCTTGCTGCCACAAGGACGTGGACAAGCTTCTCTCTGGGAGTGGTAAACTAACCAAGTCTTACTGGTTGCAGATACTGTCGGCAAGTCCTGTGTGAGACAGTACGAACAGCAAAGCTTACTCCCATTGCGGCACAGCTGCAGGAGCTGGAGGGCAGAGTTGACCAACATACCATCCCCAAAGAGGTAGGGCAGTACTGGGAGCACCAGCCCACTCTCCTTTCCTGGAGGGGAATTTGCTGTTTCCTCTTCTTCCCGTGGAGGGGTGAGGCAGGAAGACCATTTCTTCTGACACAGTGGAACCTGAGCAGCCGCTCTGTCATCTGAAAGTACAATTTAGCTCAAAGTTTGCCCTGTAGTTCCTCTGTGGGAGAGGCTCTGGGAATTCATGTTCTCTTGCTGAGCAGATTTGCTTCTGGTTCTGGGTCCACCAGGGATGAATCATTTTTAAAGGGGCTTATGGGCTCAGTTCTGCATAAAAAAGAATGATTTCAGGCCTGATCATATCACCCATATTTCCCACACAAAGTAGTACCTTCCATTGCAGAGAATAAAGTAGTCCATGCATACATGCCAGCAAGAGTAGAGGAACGGGATCAGACCCTCTCTAACCACCAACAGTTGCAGCATGGGCCTTAGAAGTTAAAATCCTAACATCTGGGCATGGATTATGGAAATCTGTAGATGAATATAGAATATTATCTTTTTAATCCACCTAATAAATATGAGTAGTCTACAGAATAATCATCATCCAGCAGGACTGTCCAGAGGTGTCTTTAATTGTGCATTTCTTTCTGCTCTGACATACATCTCTTAATTTTCTTTGCAGACACTTGTGCTTTATGCTCTTGGTGTGATGCTGCAGGATAGTTCGTCATGGCCATCGTCATACAAGTATGTAGAGTCAAGACTTTTATTGCAACTAATTCCTTTCCTTTTTTGAATTAATATCCTTTAGATCTTACAGCATAGCCTGTTTGGCTGCAGGGCGTGCCTTAAGCAGATTTTGGAGATGAAAGGGAGTCTGTAAGAAAATCAGTTTATGAAGGTCTTGGTTTGTTTGTCTCCATGGGTGGGATTTTGGGGCAATTCAAGTCATGATCCTCCCATGCTCCAGTCTGCATGTGTGTATGTGTTTAATAATTTTTTTTTTTGCACACACACACACACACACACACACACCCACCCACCCACCCACCCCCCTTCCCTGGCAAATGCTGGTAAATTCTTTTTAAGGTTTTCTGTGAGAGAGAAACAGGGATTTGAATGGCTTTTGGGATCACTGCTTGTCATCATGGAACAATGATGCAAGGGAGGAAATGTCAGTCTGAAGTTTTGTTTTTTCAGGGGGAAGGACAATGCTACCTCATTACTTCTATCTGTGAAAACAAAACTGGATCCAGGCCAGTATTTTGGAGGTTAGAGAAAAAAATTGCTGTAGCTTCCTGTGGCCTCCAGGTGGCAAATATTAACACGTATCTGACTTACTTCACTTGGGCTGGGAAAAAAATGTAGGTCAGCTATTCTAGACAGAGAGAACCAACAGCTGAGATTTAGGAGAAAGAATAGAGCCTTTAGAACAGCGCTTGTCCTCTCCTGCAAGTGTAGCTCTTACAAAAGGTTCAGGCATTGACGCACCGACCTACAAGCATCTTGGCAGGGGTTGCCCACTAGGATAGGACACGCACTGTGTGTAGGAAGGGTTTGCTGAGGCCTCGTAGGAGGGACAGTGAGGACTCCTATGAACACTGTGTGTTTATTCCAAGGAGAAGGAGGTTGATGTTGAGGTTTAGCCTGAGGTAGATGTGTATTTCTCTGACGGAGATAGATCAGCTGTTTGTGATCCTTTCACCTACCTACTGTACAAAAACACTGTGCGTGGCTATATACACTGTACCCTCCCTATTTTTTTTTGCTAGGCAGCTGCATTTTCTTTCCTATTACAACATCTGCAGTTTGCCTCTTCAGGGGGAATGTAAGTTTGATGCTGCTTTTGCTGAGGGTCAGCACCCACGTGCCTTTTCACCTTGGTAGAAGCAGAGCTTGGATGTTCAGGCAGGGAGCCAAAGGCTTGAAGTATCAGCAGAAATATTTAGCAGAAAGTGAAAGAGAACTGCCTTCCATCCATCAAAATTCCTGTTTGTTTGGGTTTTTTTATTTTTAAATTGAATGATATTTTATTAGTTTCCCTGTGGTTAGTTGATTATGGGAATCTTGTTTTAACTCATGCCAGCCCTGGATAATAGGGCTCACAGCCTCCACCATCCTAATGCTGGAAACCACTTTTCTCACTTGAATGAGTCACCAGCTTCCCTCCCCCAGCAGATACACATACATATACACACACCAGCTGCTTGAAGAGAAGGGTGAGGGGCAAGGAGAAAAGGGAAATATTTTTGGAAGTGAGAGAGGAAGGGACACGAGGAGAGAGAGAGAGAGGGAGATAAATCAGATTGTGTGTACCCTGGAGGGGAACAGAGGGCAGGTAGCAGCATCAGCTCAGCTGTGTACTCAAGCTAAATACCCACTGCTGAGAGGTCATGCACATTAGTTCCAGCCCTGTGTCACACTAACTCAGTTTATCAGCATTTTGACCAAGCTGGGACACAGCTGACCAGCTGGGGACGTAGATGGAGTGGATGCACAATTGCCTTCTTATATCTGTGTGGAATTACCCAGCATGATTTAGAGAGAGCAAATTAGTGAGATTCTGTATTTTGTTGCCAGTTTCTTACCTCTGTGTGTGTGCACGTGTGTCCGGGGAAAGGATCCCGTGCCCGCACAGAAAGCCTCAGCGTATTTTGTCTTTGGTAGGTTTGACCCAGAGAGATTCAATGAGGAATCAGCCATGAAAAACCTCTCTTTGTTGGGTTTTTCAGGAAGCCAGGAGTGCCCGGAGTTGAGGTGAGCATAGGGAAGGAGGTCTTTGTGTGTCTCTGTGGCAGACAGGAGAGAAGGTGCTTTCAGCCTCTTCCTGATACTGCTGAGACAATCTGTCCAAGCTGGCACTTGTCCTTTGGCAGACTTACATCATAGCAAGGTTTTTATTCTTTTTTCCTGCCTCTTCCCTCAGGTTTGCCTATATGGTGGCTACAGTTCTGCTGAGCGTCCTGGTAAGGAAACTGTATCTCCGCCCAGTGAAAGGACAAGTCATGGAGACCAAATATGAGCTGGTAACCTCACCAAAGGAGGAAGCCTGGATAACGGTGTCTAAGAGAAGCTAAGAGCAAGCAAAACAAGGGGCTAAAAGTGCCAGCAGTGGAGATCTGAGCAAGGGTCTTAGGGGAAATCATGCTGGCGCCGCATTGACTCACTCAGCCAAGGAATTTTACATCCAAATTTTGTTACCTTCCACGTTCTTAACCACATACCTCTCTTGGGTACTTTTTCTAACTCAACTAGTAGTCATATTAAAGTAGATTTAATCTGTATGCCTTTTTTACATTTGCTTTTGGATCTCTGGCCAAACCATTGCAAAGGAAGCAACAAAACCTTGCAGTGGTGTATGTATGAACTGTTGGGTGCCAGCTAGTAAAAGACCAGACCTCTGGTTAATCCAGCCCCTTTCCAACAGCAGCCAGAGCTGATGAGACTGCCTCTCTTATGCAGTGGAATGCTTCTTCATGGATCCTAGCTAGATAAGACCTTGGAGGCACAAGGACAAAGCCTTTCTCTCTATATAGGTATTTTTATTCAAAGTGTCTTTCCTTCCCTTGAGCTATAGCTATAACTGTCAAGAAGAGCAGATACATCTTGTGAGAAGTATGTGTGAGTGTGTGTGAGAGAGAGAGAAAGAGAGAAATAAAAGTGGGGCGGGAATTGCACCACCGGATCTCTTGCTGTGTAACCCCACACTGAGAAATGCTAGTAAACCAAGAGGAATAAAATTGGTTTGGCCCCTGAGAAAACAGAAGCATCAGTAATAATATAAAGAAATGAAATAAAACCACAGAACAAAGCCCTGAGAAAGGGATTCTGTATCCTGACAGGTCTGAGGGCAGTGTCTAATCTAATCAGCATCAGAAACTGACAGATGCTTGCAATTCGTTCAGCACTGGGTCAGCATGAGACTGGTCATGCAGATACTGGAAAGGGAGAGTGCTGATTTTATAGGGCTCTGGATTAATGTTATACTTAATAACTTAAAAGCCTTTCAAAGAATCCTTTTCCTCCTCCAAAACGGGTGCCAGTCAAAGCAGCATCACATGCCACGTGTTCACATGCTTTTCCATGCTTCTTTCTTTCTCTTTTGGCCATCACAGGCCAGCTCCTGAAAGATTTTTCAGAGCCCCACTGAACGGCTTGCAAGGCAGGAACCTCTTACCCCGTCGTCTCATTGGAGTAATTGCCACCTGAGTTCCTTTTCAGGTTGTGTTTCTCCCTTACCCCCCTGCCCCCCTTACATAGGATCACCCTTTACCTGATCTTTATGAGTCTTTTCCCCCTAAACCTGACTTCTCTGTTCCTAGCACCCTTCCCACCCAAAAGCTGTGTGGTGGTAGGTGAGGTGTTGCTCAGGCTGCAGCTGCCCGAGCTGCTTTTGTACACAGCTACCGATGCACCACAGAGCAGGCCAGGAGCGTGTGGCTCCCGTTAGAGCTACTTTCTACCGCCTCTGGAGACAGGGCACACTTTATGTAGGGACACATACCTGGTAGCTGCAATTCCCATTTCTACAGACGTTCCTTTCATTGGCACCTTCCAGGTCAGGAAACGTGCTGCTCTTATAAAAATGTTTTGGCTCTTGCATTGCCGCTGAGTGCCAGCCTGAATGCAGTCCTGTCAGCTCTTACGGGGTTAACATCTGATGCCAGCCTCTGTGGGCACCAGACAAAGAAAATTCTGCTCTTGGGTTTAATGTGTCAGCTCTGCTTTTGGTGGAGCTGTAGAGATGCAGATCCCCCTCAGTGTAGTTCGTGTTGGGGAGAGGTGAGACAGAGATGCTGTTCTGTTTTTTGTCTGCTGGGCAGAAAAAGGAGGGTTGTGCAGTTCAGCTTGCTGCCTCTCTTGCATTGATTTTTATAATGAACTGTAAGAAAGCTCTTGCTAATCTGACCTCCATTTAACTGAAGGTTGGTCATGTCCCCAGATGGCAATTCTTGTTAGGCTTTGCTTCACTGGTTATGCAGAAAGGCCCGTTTTTTTTGAAGGTTGCAGATGTTTCCTAAACCTTCTGGAGAAATCAGTGTGGTAAAGGATTTTACCTTAAAGCATCCCTGGTGTGCAGAGGAGGCAAAATGGAGGCTGTTATTGCCTTCTTGGGAAAAAATGGTAGGATAGCACTGTCCATGCTAGGAACTGGACAAGGAATAGCTGGCTGTCATATAAATGAGTGGCGAAGATCTGCTTTCTTGCAGCCATGTTGTAGGAGTGAAGCTTTCAGACACCACAAAAGCTTCCAAAGTGTAATTGTCTGGCACTTCTGTTACAGCATTTCTCTGTCTTGCTGGAGCTGTACAGGCCAACTGCCTTGCAACAGCCCTTCCCCAGTTACAGGAATCAAAAATGGGAGTAATTCCATATAATTTGTTACAAATTTTCCATGAGCCTGCAAAGGTATTGCATCCCGTAAGACTGTGCTCTCAGTCCAGGCCAGTAACCAAGCCTGCTACAGGAGTCCATGACTGATATGAGAGAAGAATGTGGCCCAAAGTGCTGGAGGAAGCCAATGATTAGTTTGTGTTTGCTCAAAACTGCTGTCAAAAAAACACCCTGATTCATCAGTTAAGGAAATGTGTTGAGCGTGGAGGGAAAGGAGGGGGGTAAGGCGCTCTCAAGCATTTGTTATGCACTGCTCGGAGTGACACTGAGGTCACAGCCACATTGTTTGCTGAAGTCTGTAAGATGCCATTCGTCACTCTATGTGTGCTGGTCATTTCAAACAGCCGAACTATCAAGATTTAGTGCAGCCCTCATCAGCTGAGCTGTGGATCCTTTTCTTGTGCAGCAAACCCCCTTTTTTGTATGGGAATGTTCGTGGATCAGAGCTTTCTTGTGAAGTTTTAATCTATTTTGTTTGGAGGCTTGAAATACCAGTTTTGTCCCATTTCTCCCCTCACCCCTTGTCCAGCATGCACTGTCAGCTGGCTCTTGTTTGGCCTGGTTTCCTAAGAAAGACTTGTGTTCATACAGCGTGCCCACCTCCCCCGTGATGTTTGGCCATCTTCCCCTTTCTCTTCCCACAAGAAGTAACTTCTGAGCCCTTGGGCCAAATGAGCTGCATTTGACAGGGATCAGGGTTTGAAATCTCAACACTGCTATGTTCCTACAAATTTTGTGGGGAAAAAAAAAAAAAAAAAAAAAAAAAGACTGCGCATAGGGAGTCTATGCTAGACGTGTCACAAGATTGCAGCCAAAGCCGAAGCATTGTTAGATACCAGCCTGGGGAAAAGCCTGAGTCAGCGCCGGCGCTGTAGCAGATAGCCAATCTCGGGAGTCCAGTCAATAGAGAACAGAGTTTTGTCAGACCTGCTCAGACCCACGCACTAAGGACATATCTAAGGCCCAGAGATCCCTTCTGGCTGTAGCATGGGGATGCGGGCAAGCATTGCAACCTGTGGGAAAAAATGCCTAGTCTAGGAACAAAGCCAAGAGGGGGAGGTTGCTTCTATAATATAGGGAATTATTGCTTTTTATGCTTCATATTCCTGCTCTACACGAGAAAGCTGCTTCACAAATTCCACAGGATGGTTTTGAAAAACATACAGAAAAGCTGTCATTTCATTCCTTGGACTCTTACTGTAGAACAAGCTTCTACAGAGGGCTGCAAACTCATGGAAGGTAAGGGGCTAAATATATCTCTGTGCCTATGCAACCTGCTGCTCTCAGGAGCAGGCAGCCACCACAGGTGCTGAGAGCAGTCAGGCCATTGCTAATTGAGTGTCATGGCTGTTTCTGGCTGACAAAGCCTTATACTTTTGCCCCTTGTACTGGTGGCAACTGGTGAGACAGTTGTTAACATAACTTTGAGCACAGCAGACAGCTTATTGAGCTAGCCTCTCACTACCTCCAAAATATCCATGAATGGTGTTGCCTCTAGATTTTAATTAACCTGGGCTGCATATGGAGCCATTATTGCAAATTAGTAATAGTCTTCCGTTACCAGCAGTTCAAAGACTTGCTGGTAATGGCTGTGGCATGCAGCAGAGAGTTGAGGGCTGTATGTTTTATTTTCCATCATTAAATGGAAAGGATGGTCTTGGCGACTTCTGTCCTACTTGATGCAAAAGTAAATGTTGGTTGTCGGGCAGAGTGGATGTTTGCTGATTTAAAATAACTTGGGCAGCTCTCGTGCCAGCTCCCCCATTAGCTGTGCAGTTATATGAACCCAGGGCTGCTGGCAGTCCAAACTGGGAAAACAATACATCTATTTCACCTGCATAGTTCGTTAGTGAACATTTTGGTACTGCTTAACTCGCAGGTGAGTAGCATTGCCTTCTCACTCTTTCTGTCTCAGGTACTGTTCACGTGTTCTCGCTGACAGCAGGAGATATCTGTAGAGTCTCACCCCTCAATAGGGCTGTGTATAACCTTCCCAAGGTCTCTGTTAATGCTACCAAAGGGGCTCCCTGACATTGACACTTGGATATAGATATATCCTGATCAGCAGAGTGAAGTCTACACTTCATTGGCTTCCTTTCTGTGCTCAGATCCTCTTGTAGCTTTGGGGCAAAAGGAGTGGGGTAGAGCAATACCTTCATGAAAGCACTTTGAGCATACAGGACTTCACCCACTTCCCTACCCCTTTTATCAAGAGTGACAGGGAAGGGAAAAAAAGGCTTCTAATGAGAAGGAAAATCTTCATCACTTGTGGGTTATGCCACCAGGAAGTGGAACTGGTGGTATTACCGTGGCAGCTCTTGCTGCTTCTTTCCACTTGTCCGAAGCAGGAATTGCTGGAAAATATTCCAGGCATCTTCCTCTGGAGCCTGAGACTATGTACCCATCTTGGCATCCCTCTCTAGTTGAGCTCAGGACTGTTTTTTAGCAATCACTTTTCAACTAAACAAAAGGCCTGTTTGACATCTCTTGGGGTTCAATGCCAGGTTTTTGGCGGTAGCAGACGGGGAAGAGGAACTACCACATGCAGGAAAAAAAAGACGAAGAAAATGTTCCTCACATATGGAGGGTGGGGAAGGAGAAGATAAGGGTTTCCATGGCAACATTCCTTGAAGATAAGTATTTTTAAATCTGTGTGAATTTTAGCATTCAAAACACAGTTGTGTTTCCCACAAAAAGATTTGGGGGAGGGCTGGAATGGAAAGAATTTTTTCCCCTACTTTTCAGGTCATTCCTATTTCTTTCACAGAGGAGCCTGAAGCCAAGATAAATGAAGTACGTGCAATTGCTCTGATGTTAATGCTCCTGCAAAGAAAAGCCTTGCTTCCAGAAGGCAAAAAGCATCAGTCATAGCTCTGTATCTGCACCAACATCTCTGGCGCAAGCACTTGATCATCTCTTTAACGGGAAAAGTAGTTTAAATAGATCAATGCTAGGCCAGTAAAAGGTCACAAGGACAAATCTTGCAGGATTCCACATTAAAACCAGTGTAACTTGGAGCAAAATCTTAATTATAATTGACATACAGATAAGTGATAGTAGTGGTGGTAAGGTAGCCAAGGCCTTTTGCCTTGGCCAAAGAGGAGAGGCTGCAGAACTGAAAGGGCAAAGGAACCAGGTAAAATGTGTCCCTGGTGAGTGTCTCTGTTACCTCAACGACAGTGAAACATCACTGCAGGTGGGCAAGTGATGCTCCAGTGACGCTATTAGGCAGGAAATGTTTGCCCTTTATATGGGGTATCGGTGCTGGGGCCACTTCTGAACCTCTCTGAAGCTTCTCTGCTCCAGTCTCTGCAGTGCTGAGCAACTCACGGGCACTGGCACGCTCTGCTCCCACCTCCCTGCTGGCATCCAGGCAGGTCAGCTCTGTCACAAGCCTGGCAGCGAGACATCCAATGCTGCGCCTCCTTGGCTGCCAACTTTCTAGTCTCACCAAAAAAGGCTTTTTTTTTTTTTTTTTTTAATCAGTCTCTTCCAACTCAGTAATGACTCAGACACTGCAGCAAGGGTAAAGCGATCATCTTCCCCTTCAGAGCTTTACGGCAGAAAGCCCTGGGTATCCTCTCTAAACGAGAGCTTGCTGGGCCCAGCCATCAGCTGGATTCAGTTCTTTAATTTAACTGATGGAATGAGGTGCTCCAGCAATGCTGTGCATCTGCTGGCTCAGGGGCTGTGTTTCAGCAATAGACTAAATGATTGCTACAAGTACTTTCTTATCAGGGGAGGCTGGGAGGGAATGAATAGTCATATATAAAAGAGAAGATGCTATTCACCCATTAAGGCTCTTGCCCTGACCAAATTTCCCTAGGCCATGAATCCAGGAAAGGAGCAAAAAATCTACTAGAACAGTAAGAAAAATACAGTAAGTCATATTTGGCCATTTATCTTTTGGGGTGAGGGAGGGGAAGCAAATAAAGGTATCTGAAAAAGCAAAGTTCATATTGTCAAAAGTGTGGAAATTGGCATTTGGTAGCATTGTTTCCTATTGGCTGAGACCCTGATAGAGAATAAGCAAGGCTCAGATCTAGCTAAGGCAACTTTATTACCCTTGTCAACTTCCCCACATCTTCATTGATAAAGCCTACTGCCAGTGTGGAAAAAAGCTGCGCTTTTATGTCACTGTTGGATCCTCTGTTGGAATTCACTGTTGTCAGATATATTATTTTTAATTCTGGGAATAATATTCATGCCCTGATGTCAGCACTAACATGAAAATGCATACTCTGGCTTTGTAGTTTCTTGGACTGAAAAGCAACTGACTTGCTCATGCCAGGGCTTGTTAGCTGTGAGTTATTGATTATATATACCATGTCTATTCCTTCCCTTCCTTTAAGACCACTGGTGTTTTGTGCTGCACACTGATGCTCTGGCTCCCAGGCATTTGCCTTACAGCTGAACCCTGGGAGATGCAGGAACTCTGCGATACCTGACAGAAACACAGCAACTCCAGTCCCTGCTCAGCAGCCTTCAGTATCCAGTATGCCACAAGCTGACTCTTACTCCATCCTCGGGTGCTTGTAAGTCAGCCTGGTACAGTGACGGGGTTCGGGGCACCATGGACGTTAGACAGCAGTAACTAGATTGCTGCTGTGCAGGGGAGCGGAAGAACTGCTGCCTTGTTGCAACATGTATGAGCGTTCTCAGGCAGCTCTAAGCTTCCACAAATACAGTTTCCAGGCCAAAAAGCCCTGCCTTCTGGCAGCTTGGCTACCACCTGCCCCTGTCCTGCTTGGGGAAAAAGGAGGTTGCCCACTGTGTGGCAGATTAGTTTCTGAACGTGCCCTGGCTCTGTGAGGTGGCTGTCCTGCTTTTAAAAGCTCTTCCAGGGGTCTGAATGGGGGAAAGGTGCCTTGGGAGGAGTGAGCCATGTGAGTTAATGAGAGCTGGCAGGGATGCCTGCATGAATACACCATCGCACATCATGGAAAACCAACTGGACCAATGGTTGCAGCCGCCCCACATTCATTGGTGAGCAAAATATTTGGGAACAGAGAGGGTGTGTGAAGCACTTAGTACTTCCACTGTGCAGAATTTGTATTAAATTTGCCAGAGCCTGCGACTTGATTTGGCGGTATTGTTCTTGGAAAAGGAAGGAGCAAATTGATTGCTTGCTAACAGACTGCTCTAAATTAACCTCAAGCGTGGGCCTGGGCCTGCAAACCTTTGTATGACTGTGACTATTATTTATGCTGTATGAGTGCATTGAATACCACTGACTGTCATATATTGGCCTAGCACAGTTGCACTTAAATCTTAGTTGTGGCTTTCAGTCATTAGAAACCAAATTTTTGAAGCTGTTTAGATGTTTGGATTTTGAATATCGCATTAAGCACCTACTTGACTATTTAAATGCCTAGATGTCTTTCTAAGTCCAGTATTGCCATAATGCAAAGAAAAAGGAAATTATATAGAGGGTTTGCTGGATCAGGCCTCCGGTTTCATATCCCAGCAGTGATAACTAGGTAGGGCCTGTTGCTATATATATGCCAGTTCATAGTGAACCTCTTTTGTGCTTGAGGAAGCTTGATGGTGACTTTTACATAGTAAAGGTAAAAATACTGCAAACGTACATCCTGCATTAGCTTTTATGTATTTTATAGCTGTATTGTTCCAGTGTGGTAAACTGAGCTGAGCAATCACATTTTCTCAATTACCCTCAAGAACTGGAAATCCTTATCACCTCTCTGTTTCTTTCTCCCACTACTGCAGCACTGGTCTTCAAATTGTCACCACAGCTAAAAATCCTCATTCTGTAAATTAAACTGTGATTTAAAAAAATTGTACAGTGCAGCCTCCTCATAAAACTCCACCAAGTCTTTTGCTGATGTGACTCACTCAATTACTCATGTGGGCAGACGTTCAGATAATAAAAGTAGTTAATGGAAAGCTGTGAGAAATACTGCTGGTTCCTAAGGAGGCAGGGGAGGGGGAAGGCTACTGCGGGTATTTTATCCTAAGAGCTGCTGAATTCACTGAGCTCCCAGCCGTTTTTTTAAGATAAGGATTTCTCCATTCTGCTTTTTTCCTTTGTATAAAAACAGCTTGAAAAATCAGATTGGCAGTAGAGGAACAAAAGTACACCAGCTGTATATGTTTGCTCCTCTGCTCCTCTTCCTACATATTAGAGATGATAGCCAGTCTGTGCCCTGAAATAATCTCTTTATCCTAGCGATGTATATACTTCAACAACACTCAGTACTCTAATGAAGTCTGGATTCCTACATCAAGCAGTACAGCTAGCAAGTGGCTAAATGAGCCCTTTGGTTGGAGGTGTCACATATACTGACAAGGACCAGATTTTTCTGGAATAAATAACAGGCCCTTGAGATTTGGTGTGCAATAGGTCAGGTAATACAACTAGAAGGCAGATTTCAATGACATTTCAGTGAGTGCACACTGGAGGAATATGACACTTTTTGAAGATGGTGAGGCAGAAAGTCACTGAAGAATAGCACGATACCACTTCAGTGTGAGAGCCCCTTTACGCAATGAAATTATACATGTATGATGGCTTCAAAGAGATTTAGAATTAAGCCAAAACTGGAACTAGTGGAAGTGGACAAACTGATTAGAGCTGAGGGCTTGCTGGCATTTGCAAAACAACCAGAAGAGTTAACTCTTTGTTCTGTGGCTCTGAGGCTGCTAGATTTTTGATGGATGTGCTACTGCAAATGGCTGTGCAAGCCCCTTCCAACAACAGCGACGGATGTGAAAAGGGAGAGGGCACAAGGATGTGCTCATTCCTCATGCAAGATGAGCTGGGAGGGAGACTACGGCTTGACTTGTAAAATAGAGCTTCTGGCACAGAGAAGCAATGCATGGGTGTTGAGGCTGTGGACCTGAGAGAGTAAGCTGTCAGATTATATTTAGTGAATACATGCTGCAGAAAAGCGCAGAGAGGGAAGGAGGGGAACTAATGTGTAGCTGGGCCCCATGGGTAGTGAGCACACAGAGCAGGGAATGAGGCTGTTTAGAGAGGATGAATTGCCTTGGTGTTCCTGATTCAAATAAATTTCTGTGTGAGGCCAGGGATCTGCACAGACTTGTATGATTATTTTGAACAGCAGAGCTCAGCTTTATTTATCCTTCAGTAATGGCTCAACCCCAGACTCCATTAGGTGAAGGGTGACCAACCTGTGGCCTTCCAGCCATTCACCTCTGGCCCCACGCTAGGGATGTCTCCCGCAGCAACCCCCTTCCCTAGCTGGGGAAGCAGTAGTCCGATAGGGGCTCTTGAAACCAATGTCACAAGCCGCTGTACACCCCAGCTGCACACCCAGCTCAGCCCCAACCGACTAGAAGCTTGTTAGCTAAGGCTGGCGTCTGCAAAATAGGTTAAATACCCTGCCCCATTTGAATTCAGGGGTGTGAACACCTTGCTCCATTGTGTTCCCTAGAAAGCTCAGTCCTGAAGAGACAAAGATGGAAAAAAAAAATCCTTATACCTGTATGAGACACATCAAACCTTGTGTGCTGACACACGGTAGTTGGTCATTTGGGTCCTGTCTTATATTCCAGGGTGCAGAGGCTGTGACTTTGACTAGTTTGCAGCAGGATGGGTACACCTGAGGCTCTACCTCTTTCCTGCTAAAAGCTCAATTCAGAGATGTCTTTGCCTCTGAAATAAATGAGTCCTTTAAGCTCCCTCTCAGAGGAGACAATGCAGGGAGGGCTGGCTGCCTTCTGCACATAAATATTCTGTCAAACCAGATTCAGGCTGAGGTGGGTGAAGCTATCAGTCTCTATCTCCTGTTAGGCAGTACTGCAGCGTTCGGATTTGCGCTGTTACCATACTGTCAAAAAGAGCTGTGGGTGAGAGAAAGGGCTGAAATGCTCCCATGTGTTAGCCAAGCGGAAGGACGGAGCAGCTAGGAGAAGGAGAGAGATGCAAACCTGATAGTGAATAAAAGCTGCGCAAAGACGAGCGGCCTTCGCAGCCTTGTGAAAGGGGATTACTTGACTAGATGCATGATGGAAGGAGGAAAGATGACTTCACAGATGTGATTTATTATCCTTCCCATGCAAGGGAGTTAATGCTAATTCCAGGAACAACACACATTTGTTTGGTGGCTCGTAAGAATATGCAAGGCCATAAAAAACTTTTTAAAGTGGTTTATGTGGTAAAAGCATGACTACAAAGAGGACAGGATTAAAAAAGCTCCAGGGGGGCAAGTTCCTGGAGTTACGTAAGTAGCTAAAAATCTGAACTTTAATTACGTACAGGAAGAAACAAAGACCTCAGAGAATGGCTCTAACCATTGTAGCTGCACAGCAAACCTGCAAATGTGAAAAAAGCTTAAGTAGGCCAGTAACATCTGCTCCAGTCTGTAGTAAGCCGGAATCAATAGTTGAGAGAGGATGAATTTTCCCATGTGCTGTAGTAGAGCATTAACTCCACTATCTGCCCTTTAGGGTCTGTCTCCTCAGCAGCCATATCAGACCTTACCTGGGGGATGCCACAAGGGTCTGGACAGGGTGGGAAAGGACTGGCAGTTGGTCTGGGTTGGCGTCTTTGAGAAGGAATACTGGCAGGAAATAAAAACAAATTAAAGCGGTTCTTTCCCCCCCCCTCCCTGAGTGCTCTGTCGTTTGAACCCTCGGAGGGAAACTGATGAGCAACTGCGCTGGCTTCTCTTTGAAGCCATTTGTTGCCTGTTTTCTTTTAAAGTCTGAAATGTTAGAAAGAGATCATTATTTTTCTTATTTAGCTTGACCTCTTCCTCCCTTGAAGAGTTTCTCCCTTGTACTGGCTCTGTCCTCACACAGTGCTGTGTTGAAATACAGTTCAAGAGAAAACTTGAATTCCTAGAAAAAAGCTTGGTATTTAGAATGAGACATGTCCTAGAACAAACAGTCTGAAACTCTGCAACACGTCCTGTCCCTCTGTGGAGGTGTTGTGAGGTATCAGGTGTCAATCATGCACTGCCTCTGTCTGAGGTGGTTCTGCAACAGCAGTGTTAGGGCAAACGCTTCCATGAGGTGTAAACTACCCCATGGGTTGCTTCTCCTACCCTTTGCGCAGCAAGCGCTTTACCCAGATGCAGTTTCTCATAAGCAGAGAGGTTATCTGTGGTTACAATCTTGATTGCCCAGCAAATTGCTGAATGCTCGAGGAAGCAGGAGGAGAATGTGCAGCTGCAGGGTATGTGGGTTTTTCATTCTGTTTTACAGTGAGGACTGGAGGTTGAGTGTTTAAGACACCTCAGGATCCTGACACCCTTTATTCCAGCGTTGGACTTGCATGAGCTGCATTCTGTGCCAGGAGGCCACCCCTGGCAGTCTGGAATAGCCGTGGGAGTTAAATAAGCTGCTGTTTGCTTCAGGTGCTTTGGATTATGAGACTGGCAAAGACCTGCCACCCAGCCAGAGGCAGATCCAGACACTATGTGAAGTGAACAGGATGGCATGACTTTGTCTTTGTTGAGGGAGTGAAGGCTACTGTACTTCAGTTACGGACTATTTTCTTCAATCCTCCAGTTTTCCCTCTCTCCCCCACCCCTTCAGCAAATGTCACCTGCCAGCTAAAGGGCATGGGCCTATGTATATGATCAGTAAGCATAACTGTATGTTTGGTGTCAGAGCCCTTTGTCCTTTATCCAGCTGCAAATCTGCTCAGCTCCATGTGATGCAGCAAGCACAGGGATTTTCGGCTTTTGTTTCTACCGTTTACAAAATGTGGGGGGAAAAAAAAAAAAAAAGGGAAAAATCCTTATAAAACTAGAGTAATTTACACAAGTGAACTGAAAACTTGCAGCAGGATCTGTCAGAGATCTGACGTGGTCATCTGTCTAAACGGGATGTTTACTCACATACATGTGGTGATTGTGCTGTTCAGTTTTCCATATAGCAAAGAAAACGGAAGAGGCTTTTGATGATTGAGATTTCTTACTGTCATGCCAAAAATAGGTGGCCTTTGAGTTACCCCATTATTACTTCTCTCTAATTAAGAATTGGTAATTCAAACTGTGGCATGTGGGACACGCACCCTAAGTGCCCACCTGCAAGATTGCACATGACCAAAGGATCTGCTTGTCTGTGCAAGTTTTTGTGAGCAGGGGACTTCCTTGGGTGATTGGCAGAGGCAAAAACCTAACGCATACAAGAGAACTTGGAAGAACCGTGGTCTCCCTGTGCTTTTGGATCTCGACCTCCAATTTGGAGTCTCCAGCTAGATGCTTGCCTTTCTATTTCCTGGTGACTGTTTGAACAGCATGTTTAGGTGGAAAATGTTTGCTTCCCAGTCTTGAAAATATTGATCTAAGGGAAAATCTTGCACAAAAGGATTAAAAAAAAGTTGGAAAAGTTAAAGTGTGTAATACTGTAATTAGGGCTGAGGGAGTATAAAAACTTAAAATCAGTTTAGCACATCACTTGACAGATGGGAAGGCATTTATATAAATTTAGGGAAGTGGTAGTTGCATTCAGTTGGTCTAATTTAAACACTATTTGTAATTATTTTTTGTATGTGTACAGAGGATTATAGGATGGCCATTATTCTGACAGGAGGGCTCTTCATATTTAAATTTAAATCCACAAAAGAGTACCCTATTAAAATGTAAACATGCTGTGATAAGAAGCACCTAATTATGCAGATAGGTTAGTCCAGCTATTCTGGTGAACAGCTGTGTGCACATATTTCAGATAATGCTTTTTCTTACACCCTAAAAATCGCCAGCAGGGCTACTGAGAGGTCAAGAGGTGCGTGACCCACAGGCGGGAGCTCCCTGTAAGAAGGTTTGCTGATGCGGAGTGCAGATCTGAGAGCAGACGGGCTCTCACAGGTTTCCACAGAAAGCAGGCCCTGACAGCACCCAAAAGCACAGAGAGAAGATGACACAATTAACAGTTCCCCCTCCCTACAGTCTGGTGCTGCTAATCCAAGTTAAAACTCCCAACAGCATCTTTGGAGAACCTTCCTCTTTACATCTTGACAGCTTTCTCCTTTTGCCAAGAGAAAGATCATGCAGGCTTACTGGGGAGCTGCCAAATGACAGCTTGACTTCACACCTGAAAAGCAAATGAATGAAGAGAGAAGGAAAGCCTCAGCCTGCCACAAACGTCAGGAGTCCTGGGAGCGTGGGCGTGAGCAACCCCTGGAGCTGCAGCAGCAGCAGATGTGACATGAGCAGAGTCCACGCTGAAGCTACTGTGGAGGAGGGAGCATGGAGCCCATTACCAAAGTGTGAAGGTGTTATTCATCAGCTGCAGGCCCTCGGGTGAGGTGGAAGCCTGGCCGTGGCTCATTCTTAGAGGTGTGGGACAAGGCTTGGAGCTCCACACTGTACAGAGCCCTTTGTGAGTTAATTTGGTTGGCTTTTCTTCCCAGAGCCCTTGCAGCAAAGGCTCAGATCAGCTCTCTCAAAAGGCGCATTAACAATCGGGGCTGACGACCAGGATTTATTCTTTAACTACAGCAAAATCAGTATTTTTGGACATATAACTCATGCTTCATAAACTTAGCGGGTAGAGGACACTAAAAGCGAGGTTGCATGACACTCACTTCTTCAGTTCTTGTCATTTTAGGGCAGGGAGTGTCGGTATCCGTTGCAGGGAACTGCGGGTGGCCTGACACCGTGCCAGCACAGCCCTGTGCTGGAGCGTGGCTGCTAGGTGACAGAGTACGGGTGCTCTTGAGCAGTCACCCCTCTTCGCAGCACACACATCGTGGTGGTGGATCTCTAGCAGCGTGTTCTGTGATTCTTAAGCTTTTTGTGAGATTAAGACTACTAGAGCTGTAAAATATGAATTACCCTTGGCACTTTAACTGCCTGTAGAAAAATTAAAATACCCAATCAAGTAGTTGAAGTTGTGAATTTTAGCCCACATTTAAAAATGGGAGAAAAATGCTTTGCACAGGAGGGTTTTTAAAGCAGTATAATGAACACTGCGCCTGACTCATCCTTCACATGGGAGAACTAAGCAAGCTAAGAGGAAATGTCTCCAGGCAGACATCCCTCCAGGCAGGGATTTCTATCTCATTTTTCTTCTAAGGGAAGAAACTTAAAAGGACTGGCCCAAAGACTACATGCTTGCTGCCTGACCCCACCAGGTGTCTTCAATCTGTTTGTAATTCTAGACATCACCTGGAGGCCAGGCATATCTAGCTGGATGCCTTTGCAACAGCTTTCAAGGCATGAGAACAACTGTTCTCATAGCACCAGGTTGGTGTACAAGGACCACAGCACTGGATCTACTGGATCTAGCTGGTGACTACCACAGAAGTGTCTGTAAAATGAAGGCTGGCAAAACATCAGGCTGTCGTATCAAAGTATGCAAGGGATGTCAGATAACCCAGGCAGAGGCAGCAGGAGCTCTGTGGAGCCTCATGGGAACATGAGGTGAGTAATCACAGCTGCAGTTCATTACAAAGACACAAATGAGCTCCCCTAGACAAAGCTGGGACACTTCTGCTGAGAGAGCTAATCACTTTTTTTTTTTTTGGTGGGAGAAAGGCAAGTTTTAGGTTCAGGTGAAGGAATTCAGTGGGAAAGCCTTCCACATTCCTTTAAGGGTGGGCATTTTCATCACAATTGTAGAGATACTGAGTGCTTGCCCGGGACATAAAGGAAATCAGCGTTAAAGCCAGGAACTGACCAAACAGACCTCCTAACTCATGGCTTCAGCGCTGGGCTTCAGCCATGAGGCCCTCCTTCCTCTGTTTCTGCTGACCCTTCATTATACGCTTTTCTCTGTAAAAACTGAAAAGCTGACTACTTAGCAGCTGACAGTTTACCCTTCCTCTCGCCCCTGGACAAAAGCAGCTTTTCAGACAGAATCTGCACAAAAGAAACATTTGGTTCTTCCTCTGCTGCTCAGAGGAGCTGAGCAGCATCTACGTTAAAAGCATGAGGGTCTGACCCCGGCTCACACTCTATTCAAAGACAAAGCTCCAAGTGATATCAACAGATGTGGCGTTAGACCTAGGCTCTGGAAAGAGCGCTGCTAGCTAGCTGCCATTGAGTAAATTAATGCGAAATGATGAAAAAAAAGCCAAGACTTCCTAAAATGAAAACACACGTTATTATTTGGTATTGGCCCTTCGGACTAACGCTGCGGCGCGGCGGCTGGTGCCGGGGGAAGCCCCCAGAGCTACAAGACGCTCGCCGCTGGCCTCCCCCGCCCCGGGGCAAGACTGCGGGGGCCGAGCCCCCACCTGCAAACGGCCATTAAAAAAATAAAAACCAAAATAACGCAGGAACCGCTCGTTCCAGTGGCTTTTCTTACGAGATGCTGGCGGTGAGGGAGGCGGGAGGGCCCCGGGCCCCCTCCCCTCTCGCTCCGGGGGCTCCGGCTCGCAGGCGAGGCCCAGGCAGGGCACCGCCGGACGCCGCCCGCCGCCCTCGGCCGGACCGGAAGTGGGCGCGCGGGGGGCGCGGGGGGCGGGCGCATGCGCAGGAGGTGTTGCCCGGCCGCGCCCCGCCCCCGCCGCGGTGGGGGTCTGGCGCGCTCCCTGCCCGCGGCGCGAGGCCGGGCCCGGGCGGCGGGTAGCGCCGTGGGGTGGGGGGGGGCTTGTGGCGCGAGCGCGCGCGCGGAGGGGGCAGGGGGTGGAGGGGGGCGAGGAGGAGGACGGACGGACGGACGGACGGACGGACGGGGTGAGAGGATGTGAAGATGGCGGAGCTGCAGATGCTGCTGGAGGAGGAGATCCCGGGGGGGCGCCGGGCCCTGTTCGACAGCTACACGAACCTCGAGCGGGTGGCCGAGTACTGCGAGACCAACTACATCCAGGTGCGGCGGGCGGGGCGAGGCGCGCGCAGCCTAACGGTCGCCGTCCTAGCCTAACGGTCGCTGTCCCCGCCTAATGGTCGCCGGCCCCGCGGCGGACCCGGCGGCGGCGGGGGGTGGGCATGGGGCAGCCCTGGCGGGGCAGGGTCGTGCCCTCCCCCGCCATTTGCTGTGGGGCTGCCTCCGCTGCCCGGTCCCGGGGTCGGCGGCGGGTGAGGGGAGCGGGGTCGTGCCACCCTCGTCCCCTTGGCGGTGGGAGGGTGACAGGCGGGTGGCAGCGGCTGCTGCAGCCCGGGGAGGAGGAAAGCTGGTTCACCTCCAGAATGAACTACCCCGGCGTGACGAGGCGTTTAAATATTTAATTGATTTCTAAATTAAATTCCTTCCACTTTGTAAGCGTGTTGAATATTTATTTCGGATTGTGTCTCTGTCGCTCCTTTTCGTTCCCTTCCCACCTTCCGCTCTCCTTTGCTGACAGCACTGAGATGATGTGATAAACCGAGGAGATATCTGACTCCTGTAAATATAGTATTTGTGCTTATTAATTTAGAGTACAATGACATATGTTTTAATTGGGATATGCCTGTCCGTTTATATTTGTCTTCCCAAGCAGGGCTGCGGTATTCGACAGGATGGGCAGCTACCAAGTGGTAGGTGCAGGACGAAAGCATGATGTAGTAGAGATGATACAGAATTAGGGAGAAAGAGATCAAGCACGAGTTGCTACTGCGGTGTGTGATTTTTGTGGTGACCACTCTGAAGTCAGGTTGGTGTTAGGACTCTGGGTTTTTCCTTTCTTTCTCTTTTTACTAGGAAGAGAAGCAAAATATAGGCAGTTTACTTTGATAGTGATAGGGCCAAATGAAAGAGTTCCCCCCAAAACAAATTTAAAAAAAAGGGAAAAAAAAACCCAACACATTAGTTGTGGGTCATTCCTAAGAAGGGTCTGAGTGTGTAGGAAAGAAAAGAGGGGGACTTGGGTTTGTGGTGTCAATGTTGAGAGAAGTACAAAGGGTCCCAGTTTTATTTTTGCTTTCAGTCCCCTAAGTGGAGAGTGCTTGTGTGTTTCCAGGGGGCAAGTAGGGATGAGATCTCTGGTGAGACTATTCTGTCAGTGAAAATGGGAGAGAATATTTAACCAGTGACAGAGAATACTTAAAATGTCCCTGTAAAAAAGCTCTGACTGTTTCTTTTGAATTGTTGAATGACCAACTGTCCTTTAGAGAGGCGACTTTGTGTATTTTGGGTCATTTACAAAACATGAAAATTACAGTGTAATTATATAGATATGTTTTTATCATGTAATAACTTTTCCTGTGTTGAGTTAGTGTGACTTACATTCTTTAAGAGAAATATATTGAAATATTTTCTTACAGTCATAACCTGACATATGTAAATTTTTGCTTTTTTGAAAACTGGGAAACTGATTTTTCTGGAATAGGGGAGAGGAGTCTTGAAAGGCAGAACTGGATAGGAAGAAGTGGATGTAGTTTGGTTTTTTTGTTCTTTGACCTTTTTTTTGTGTTCTTCATATAAACCAAAGTTTATAAAACCTTTACTGAACAGCTCCACTTTTATTGTTTTAGTAAAAACTACAGAGGAGGACTCCATTCTTTTTTGTACAAATAGAGAACGAAAAAAGATGGTTATTGCCCCAGACAGCATACAGTCTGTAAGGACAGTCTAAGATAATAGGAGATGGATACAAGCAGATGGTGAGTGAAGGAAAAGAATGAGGCACTCTTGGTCAGCCTGATGGATTCTGGCTACCACACAGCAATACCCTGACTGTCGGCAATTTATCCAAGCATCGTGACAACAGAGAGCTCGAAGGGGGAGGTGGGAATGAAAGAATGGAATTGTGTTGTGAGTGTTGACTGTGAGGTGCAGTATGGGTCACAGCATGAACATGTTGAAATTTTAAACAAGTGGGGAATGGAGGACATCAGCCAGGTGATAGGCTCCAGCCTTTGGAATTGGCTGAGAGACCATAGAGTGGGATTACTGTAGAGAAGACATCCAGCGTGAGGGGATTCTGGATTTAGTGATGTGAGTGTCCTAGTAACGAATCTGTCAGCAAACCCACCCCCCCTTCACGGTGCCAGACCTACATAGACTCCTGCACAGGATCTGTATACAAAGCTGATTTTTCCTTCTCTGCAAGAGTAGGAATAGGTAAACGGATATAATTATTGTTTATTTGGATATTGGTGATTTTGCTTCTAATTATAATTATTATTCCAAAGCTGTTATGTCCAATTAAGTCCAAATTATATTAAAAAACAGTAGCCTTGGATTTTGTGGCAAAGATGAGCTTGTGATTGCTTGGAAGCATGTGGAAGAGTAATTGTCCAGAAGGTCACGTGGTGAAGATGGACTAATTCTACTGTAATCCTTTAGTGTTTCATTGTTGACAGAAGATTTTGTCGTGGATATTCTTGAGATCTCCTGGAGGAGGCTCAGAATGTGACTGAGATCTGAACTTGGTCTGCAGGATGATAGACAGTGCGGTGATGGGGGCACTGAAGGCATTACATTGGCCTGTATTTGTCAGTAGACAAGCTGCTTCCTTTTCTTTTTGTGCCAGTTGGTGCTTCGAGGTTTTCTTGTCGAGTACAAAAATTGTTGCAAAAGTCAGTGGAGGCATAGGTCAGTTTAATAGAGAATTTGACGTTCAGTGCTAAGGTGAATGTGTTTTTCCTCTTTCGTCCCGTTAGCAACATCATAGCAGCTTCAAAATAATCGAACGTGTAATCTCTTACATGTGGAAATTGCTGGTTCATAGCAGTAGAGTTGTGGCGACTGCAACTCATTTGACTTCTGCTTATGAAATGAAAAATCCATTCTTTAAAATTTTGGCAGTGTTTATCCAAATTATGATTGATACTTGATGAGCTCCATTAGTTTAGCAACAGGGAATGTTACATAAATTGCTACCCTTCCCCTGAGTCTGTGATACAGTAGTATATCAGAGCACATCAGCTTAAAATTTTGTGGAAAATGATAGGAAATACAGCAAATAGATAAGAAATGGACCTGCAGCAATGAAAGACGAAAGGCTACTGTTTGGGCAAAACCCGAGTGGTTTTCATTCATTGTTCTTCACCAGTGGTTGTCCTTTTTAAATTTTCCCACCGGGTAAGTCAGTCTCCCAGCCCTCCAGCCAATCAGTTACCTAGTAAGGTGATGTATTTTTCAAGAGACACTACTCCGTTAAATAGGAAAAGAAATTGATAGAAGAAAAACCTAAAGTATAATTTCAGCTTGCATACTACAGCAATGAGTTTAATAAATTTTCTGTGATTATGATTCTACTTTAAATAATAATAATAATAATAATTCAGTTTAAGCATAAATTGCTCACTTTAATCTGCTTATGTTACTACAGAAATCAAATAACTTTTCTTACCAAAAAGGTCTTATTCTTCTAATAACTTGGAGAAATCATACAGTTATTTCTACGTCACACCTCTTCTTCTTAAAGAGAAGGGGAATATATGCATTTTTATTTCGGAGGATGTTTTTGTGGTATCTGATGCAATGTCAATCACAGATTAAATTTTATACCGTCTGTTCAACACTTTATGTGCTAGTGCTGTGTCCTCTGTTACCCAAGTTCAGTCTCAGTCTAAACTGTGCAACAGAGTAATTCTATAAAATTTGGTTATCTGGTATACTTGATATTATAAAAACCCCATGTTTGCAGTCTGCGTTGATATACCTGTGTCTCTCATAAAAAGCAGAGAATAGTTATACTGGACAGTGTGCCATGTTTACAAAATTTTCATATTCCTGCATTATTTTTGATCAGGGGTATCCTAAAGAAAATTTCTAGCTATGATTGTGTAAGTAACAAAACCAAGCAATTATGCGATTTGCACATCTCGTTACTGGTATACTAACATAAATTTTAATACTATCTTGGCCTGTCCAGTTTCTTTGAGCTTGCCCTGTATAAGTCTATTCTGGAATAATCTTTTGTTTGTTTCTTGTGATCATCGCTCTTTTAAAAAATCAGCTTTTCATTTTGTGCAGTGCATGGAGCTTTCTAGAGTAACTGAATGCTTGTGTCTGTTAACTCTTTGTTGAAAGAGTCAGAAAAAATTACCAGATGGAGACATTTCAGCCAGTAAATATCTATTGGGAACAGATTCAGGGTGGGGGGGAAGTCCCACCACCAAAGTTAATGTGCAGAATTGAGTGAAAAGCCAAGCCTCTGTGCCCTGCTCAGCTTTCAGAAGGAGCATACGATTTCTGTGTGCTGTGTTGCCCAGATTCTTCTAAAATGCTCTGTATTTCTTAGTTTTTCAAGATTATTATGCTTTACTTGTCAGCTCTAGAGACTAAAAAGGAAGAGTGAGCTTCTGATTCTCCTCTCTTGATAGTCTTCAGGTTACCATGACTGTATTGCATTTTATGTACCGAAACAGCCTTCTAGTGTTTGTGAGGGGAAGGATGGGAAGGGGATTTTTATCGCTGTTCTTAGTATTCCATCCTTCTGGTTATTAGAAGTACCTGCTTTCAGCTCCTGCAGATAGCTTTATTTAAATAGACATAAAGGTCAAAACTACTTGTTTCTCAGTAATTTTGCTATAGTCTGTACATTGATGAGTTTCATAGTAATTTTCCACATACCTGTTAATTTTACTTAGACCTCCTAAGCAAAACCAAGTAGCTGTAGATTTGGAAGCATCTTCCAGTAGGTTGAACAAGAGAATAAGCCATCTATTAGCATACTAGTTTTAAATTACAGAAATGGTGGTCCTTTACAAATACTAACCTAGTGCTTACAGCTTTAGTAATGTAATGTGAAATTTCTGCAGAGCTGCTTGTAATGACTGGTATCAGTATGTAACTTGTGTAAGTATATAGGGAATTGCAGGTGTTATGGTTTATAAACAAGTTCAAGAAAGATCTCTGTTGTCTTTACTGAAGATGAGATGTGTATTACCTTAACAAAGGCAACTGAGTTAGATTTCTAAAATTTATTTAACCATCAGAAATGTGAGTATCAGAGGAAAGTTGTTTTCAACCTTTCTGTTCCTTAAACTTATTTCTTTTATAATCCAGCTTTGGTGATTAAACTTAGCGTTGATGGAACACTTGTTCTGCAGGCATGAAAGTGGATATTGATTAGGGCCAGCGAATATTAGTCCAGAACTTCAGGAAGATGCTGACAAGTTGAAACTCTTTAAAAATACTACTAGGAAATGGATAATATGCTGTAATATCTTAGTCCTAAGTGCAATGAATGAATACATAGGTCTGTCTCCCTTAGCCTCCCTTGCATTATCAAGACATATAAAACCAAAACTCTTCTGAAGTGACACCAAATGTTTTCAGTGTTTATGACAGAATTAGAAAAAAGTCCTTAAAGGATGTTGTTTATGTGTGTTTGATTCTAATTTTCTGAAATAAAATTCCATGGTAGTAGTTCAGTCACAATATATGCCCATCGGAATTGTAGCTATGTTAAATGGTTGCACAAATTGTTACTGCGTGTCTCTCTGTACTCAAGGTTTCCAGTGAGCTTGTTGTTAGTTTGGTAAGTTTAGTGAGCATAATCTAGGTAATAGCACCATCTTGTCTGTTTCCTTTTAAGTGAGTCAGTGTAGCTGGTAAAGTTGGTGAAGTATTTATCACTCAACCAATCTACTTTTCCTTTGCATTAACGATGCCGTGTTTTGCCAGGAAGGCTAATTTAATGCATTTAATAGTGTCACAAGTTCAACCTGGAGTTCAGGAAGAGTAGGATTGATTCTCTATTGAGTGGATGTGGAAATAGCATGAGCCATTTTATTAGTGGTAATGGGAGTTGCTGGTGGTAATACTGTATGTATAGGGGTGAAAATAAAATTTGTAAATATGAAAGTTGCTAATATAAAGTAAGTGTTGTAACCCTAAATGTTAGTTACAAGTGGCATTCTAGTTGTTCCCTTCTGTAATTTATTTTCAGATTGTGGTTATTGAATAATATTGATCAAGAATTGTAATTCAGAGTAGCCAGCTTCTGCATCCTACAGTTAATAAGCTCTCTAAAATTTATTGTCTGTTGCTCATGTTTTACTTGCGTTTGCAGTCATTAATCTTTGTGGCTTAGTGCTGTAGGTTTTAAGGCAGGAAGTGGTGCACCACTGTGGTGCACCATGTAAGACAAGAGCTTCTCCAGTCAGTGCTTTAAGCAAGTGAAATCTTACTCTGTTACGTTCAGCAGAATATTTTATTGGAGAAGAAAACATTGATTTAAGTACCATGTTTTGCAGCAGATTTTCAGTAGTCTACGTCTAGAGTCTGCTGGCCTATTTTTCTTGGATTTTGTTTTCAAATATTATGTTTTCACACTTAATCGTGCACTTGAAATTAACCTCTTGCTTAGTAATCGAAGTTCTGTAAATTTTGTTGGATACCGGTACCTGGAACTTTAGTCATTGGGCTACTCATACGTTATGAAGCAAAACTGCACGTCAGTAGAAACCACAGCACGCTGAATTTAGGTGCCTTTCCTCTTTTCAGGGTTCTCACAGGTTAGGTTGGCAATTTTTTCTTGAAGTGAATGAATGAATCTGTTCTTGCAAATGAGTTGTGCCTATTTCAGTGAGAAATCTTAATTTTCTGGTTCCTAGGTGCAACGAACAAGTTGTTCTGCCAAATTTATAGTGATATGCTCTGAACTATGGACTCTCTGTATGCTATTCACTTTTCTTGTAGCTTATTTCCCAGTAGATGTCATTGTAATATCTATTCTTAATGGTCTTTCAGTTTGAAAATATAAGTGCTTGTTTTATTATTATTGGCTTAGTGTCACCGTAGTGAAGTTATTTTATGCTTAGTGAATTGCAGGGTAAGGAACAAATATTACTTGGTTTGGGGTTTTGGTAGCCTGTATGTGTTGTTTATATACAGAGCCAAAGCTAGTTTTGTGCTGAACTCATAAATTCAGTATTTTTTCTTAAAGTTAAAAACTCTTTAGGTAAATGTGAATGTTTTTATTAGGGTATTTTGTAACTTTGTTGTGAATTTACTGCTTTAATACATATGAACTCTGTCAAAATTCTTGGTAATAACTTTTGTCTATTTTTGATCTGGTGGTTGTTTTGTCAAAGTTGATCGATACAATAGATCATATCAGGTTTTTAAAACTCTACTCTTAGAAGATCAGATCATGGCTATTAAATTGCTATTTCAGCTGATATTATTAACAGATTTTAGGGAAGCCTGAGATGCTTTCGTTTGAAGATGCTTATTTCAACCTGCATGCCGTCATTAGCAAAATGATTTTAATTCTTCTCAATTTTCAAACTGATATTTACACGAACAAATAGATAAGCTTCAGAAGAACTGAAGAACTGTTTCCTGTATTGTGAACTACTGTTCTTTTATGTTTTTATGAGTATCTGTCATATTATGAATTCTGTTGGAAATAAATGATAAAACAAGCTGATGATCCTGATTTTTGATGTCTTATGGGAAACGTTTTATGGGCAAATTATTGTGGGGTTGATAAACATTGCTGGAAAGCAGATATTAATTTCTGTTATTTTTTGGTGAATCTTTTTGGTAAAGGATTAGGATAAACCTTACAAGAATTTATGTGAGGTTTTGTTTTTTAGTGTTAATATAAATAGGTTTACTGGATTCAAGGAAGGAGAAGAAAGTGATTTAAATTTGGATTTTAGAGTTGAAGGAAATCTTTCTATCATAGCTACGTAGAATACAAATGAGGAATTTTTGCTTTTGAGTGGCTTGTCAGAGGAAGGTTTGAAAAACATATTTGCTTGCTTGTCAGTGTTAAATATAGAGTTTCAGTGATGGGAATGAGGGTTTCAGAAGACTGCCCCAGTCTTTCCAGCAATGGAGGGCAGATAGCAATTTTCTCTTCATCCAATGTATTACCAGCTGGGTGGCTCTGGCAGTGGCTCTAAATTTTGTGTTGCGTGCAGGACTATTAAGAGGCATTCAGATTGAGATTTATGAAGGCCTGTCCTAACAGGCTTGTCCAGTGTTAAAGTGTTGAGATTGAATGAGCTGCCTTCTGGACCATCCTGAAAAAGACTGGGTTTTGTAGATTTGAAAGCTTGCATTTAAAATTGCTAAGTGCATAAATTCTTCCTGTTACCCACCTGGAAACCTTTGGAATGTAAGGTGGCTAGAAATTAAAGCAGTGCCTGTCAAAAGCTGCAAATATTAGGTTTTGCTGCTGTTTAAGGGCAAGATTGCTGAGCTAATCTAACATCTTTCTGCTTCTAATTCTACCTATATCCTTGTCATGGGTCTGGTCCTTATCTGATCGTTTGTGAGCCAGTTCAGTTAGCTAAACCAAGAGAAAACTAACTAGGGCAAGAAAAGCATTGTCGTCTTTGCTCAGTGATGGTGGGAGTGTGAAGCGAGGGAGGAGGGGGGAATGACGTAGGGAAGGAGTGGGACCATCCCTGATGAGGGCAGTGAGCTGCTAGATTAACTATTCTAAGGTAAGAGAGTTGTTCTTCAAGATATCAGGCATCAAACTTGGTTATTTCAAGCTTTTGTGCAGCAGCAGTGTCACTCTTTGGGCCTGAAGGTTAGTAGTGAAAATGTCAGTTGTTGTTTCTGCCCCCCCCAGTGGAAACTGTGAGCGGTAGGGACTGACACTTGTTAAACATGAAAGGGTCATGACAGGCAACCTTTGGTAATGTGTGACTTTTGAAAGCAGAATTAGTGCCTGTCTTTCTGTATAGTCTGTCTCATAGAACAATCTAAGTCTGGTTTTGGTACTGCTGTTCTTAGCAGACAGGGGTATGTAAACATACCTGGAATAGTACTTTTGAGTCTGATCTCTCTTCAAAGAGAAAATTTTAGTCTGTTTAAGAAACAATATATACGAAGCCACTTATTACTGAGTAGTGCAGTATGAATTCAAAGCAAACAAATTTGTCTTGATTTGCTTTAATGATTAAATAGTATGTGTTTACTGAATATACAGTGCAAATTCTCAAAATAATTTCAGAGTGTCTTTTTAAACTGTAAGTTTGAGAGGTGTTGGATATTGCAAAGTTTGTAATTCACTCTAATTTTTTAACTAGGTGGTAAGTTTGTAAGTTGGCATGAGAAGTGGAGCTTGTCTGCAGCTTTATAAGTGAGGCAGAATGTTTGCTGCAGAGTGCAGAAGTTTGTTGTTTAATGACTTTATTGGGTAAAAAACACAGGTCTGCTGCAACTTGTGTGGACTATAAATATGTTAAATATCCCATATTAAATGGCTATCTTGAATCAGTTATATATTTATCTGTCTGGAGAGTGTGTGTGGGGACTCACGAAGTATTTGGCCAAAAGGAGGAAAAAACCTCTTATATAATAGAATACTAAAGATACTATGTCATTATGGAAAGTTTACAGTAATTTTCGCTATTTATAAATATATCTAAAAGGACAAACAATAAAAACAAAAGCCAACCTCTTATCCCCCACACTGCTAACAGCAAAATAGGAGGCTGAGGTGGATAACAGACATCAGAGAGACTGAAAAATGCCCGTATGTGGAGAACATTGAAAAAGGGGCTGTTATTTTTGACAGAGAAATAATAAATTATAAGGATACGCAAATAAAGTTGTGAAGAGTATGAACTATATACACTGTTTTTCCACTTTTCTTGGGTAAAGTACCCGGATACAGCTGTTGGTAATCTCAGAAATTATCTTCAAAGATTTAGGCCTGTTTGTTTTCCTGTCTTCAGGGAAATGGTGCCCATGGAGTTACCCTCTCTCAGAAGGAACAGAATGACTGAGTATGCAGAAGCTTCGAGGAGAAAACTCTGAATGAGAGAGTAGTGTGTAGTCAGCCTAAACTAGTGAGGCTGTTGATTTTGTAGCCTTTTTTGTCAAGTTCTCAGTGCATTGTCACAAGAGCAGTCCTTTCTGGAAAGAAAGAAGAAATTCTTTCTGACTATATGTGCATCTCTGTAACTCAATCAGTTTCAATAATAGAAGGTAAAAAGTTACCTGTAGACTCTGAATCTCTGTTATAGTTGTCTGGTGGTGATAATACTTAATTTAAAGTATCTCCAAATTGAGGACACTTCTGTAATCACTTGATGGGACAAGTTAATAGAACTATTGTAAATCATTACCATGTTGTGATGAACTGCTTAAACTTAAACTTTAGATTTTTTTAAATATATGTGCAGTCTTTACATTTATTTTAGTCAATAATTTGATATATAACACAAATACAATAGGGCAAATCCAGTTTTGATGACTGGAGCAAGAGGGAGGGATAGAAGTCTAATTTTTGTTTTTCTCCTTTGTATACATAAGTCTATAATAATATGTACCAAATGCAGAGATGCTTGAAAACAAGAATTTTCACTGTAATGACCCTGTTGTAAACATTTGTAGCATATTAAGACCCCTCATTTAAGTAGGGTTTATCAATTGTTTGTATTATGCAAGACAGGTTCTTATGAATTGTCTCACTTGATCAACAGATGGGCAGTTAATGCTGACATATAAATTATTTAACCTTTTATGCATATATAAAAGAAGAAATTTTTCATGAAATGAACAAGTGGGGAATACAGCACCAGTAATCAACTTGTGGTCTGGAATGGCTGTGCTTAAAAGTGCTATAAAGAGAAGAGGATTTTGCCTTTGCTTATTTTCTTATGATAAACAAAGGTTAATATTTTCCTTGTATTTCACCTTCCATGAAATTTTCTTACCTTTTTTTTAGTTGTATCTTCTGTTAAGGATCCAGAGAAGAATGAGAGATTTCTTTGCCTGCTGAGGGTTCAAAGTATTGTATTTTACTAAATTTAGCTTCTTTTATAAACAGCATGCTCAACTTTTTAATATTCAGTGTATAATCTCAGCCAGATTTTCTGTGTGACATCTTAAAAATGAAAAACATACGTAAGGAAATTCTTTCTTTTTAGTTTTAAATGAATTATACAAAAAAACGCCAAAACCAAATCCTAAAACCGAGCAGCATTTTCTTCCATTTTCTGTGCGACCCTTGAGGCTGCATAATGATAGTTGCAACAGTAGGAGTTTCTGTGGACCTGTCTTTTTCCATAAACAGTGTGATGTGTTTTATAATTTGAGGAAGAAATATGTGGAGACAAAGTACCAATTTTAGATCTGAAGTTTGGTTTGGGGATCTACCGCAGAGTTACTATACGAGTACGACTTCAATTCCCCTTCTGATAAAGGGGACCAAAAATGCTTTTTTTTTTTTTTTGAGGGAGAGAAATTATATTCTTCCTGTGATATTTTTTTGAACTGATTTGACCTTAGTTTTCAGGCCTCTTGGCATTACCACATGGTAAATGCTATGTTCAATGAAACTCCCAGGGCTGCTCTGAAAGGCCAGAATTCTGAAAATGACGTTTGTTGTTTAGGTTCTGTTGGAGATGGAGATGTTAAGCCGTGGAGATTGAAATGCAAGGATTATTAAGGGTTTTTTTTTGTTTTGTGTGTATGTATGTATATTTCTTTATCAAACTGCATTCTTTTTTTTTTTTTTTTGGGGGGGGCGCGAAAGAAATAGATGCCATTCTCCTCATTACATGCCTCTGCACAAACCAAATCACAACTTGAGCAGTCAGCTGCTTCTGCTTAATTCTTTTGATTTTAAGTAACACAGCTCTTATGTGATGCTTTTCATCTCTAGATCTCATACTTTACAAATCAGGGTAAATACTGCTTTTGTTTACAAACAGTGGAAGTAGCTTTTTTTTTTCAAGGACATTTTGGTCTGGATTTCATATGCACTTAAGGCTGTGTTTGAGCACAGTCTTTCAAGAATTGTTTGCATATGTTTCTTCTGCCAAATGTAGAGGGGAAAGAGGGTGGTATTTCCTGTGTTTTAGGGACAAGCTGTTGAGTAAGATGACTGGAAGATGGCGAGTGTTACAAAAAAGCCAATTGCCTGTGTCTAGGAAGGTGGAGCATTAGAGGTTATGCAGTTGGCGGGGCATTCTGCAAAATGAAGGAGAGAATTGCTTGTCTAAAAAGCAGCTTGAAAATTCCTGCTTTCTCTGTGCCTCTCTGCCTTAAAGCCTCTCTCTCATATTGTGAAACTCTCCGTTCCTTTCCAGGATAGTTTTATTTATTGCCTAGCTAGATAGGTAGAGAGGTTATATTATTTAAACATGTCTTGTCAAATGAAAAGGTCATTTGTGCAGCACTTCAATTCATTAGGCTATAGAGAAAAGCCTTTTTTTTCTCATAGTAGTAGAACTTGCTTAATATACAGTTGTAGCAATCTGTTAGGACAACTTGAAAACGAATGAATTCACATAAAAAAAAAGAAAGAATGCGAGGCAAGAGAACCTTTTGTGACATAGATAAGGCATTCAGCATTTGAAATGTTCTTATTTTGTTGTTACATCTCTCTAATATTTCTATTCTTGTGACCATGAAGAGCTCAGAATTGTCAGAACAAGAACGTTGTTGAAACTGGGTGAATAAGCTAGGTTTGAGACTCTCGTTCCGTGTCATGGTGAATGTAAACACAAAGGTGGGGATTCTTATGCTATCTAAGCATAATGACATTACAATATAGTGCTTACAGGTATGCTTGTAAGTTGCAGGCATGCTGTTGGTGCGGTTTGAGTAGGCTGGCTTCAAGTCCACATGTAATACTTGCATCCTTAGTGATGTATTTTACAGCTGAGAGCTCCTGCCATTGTGAGAGTTACCAGAATGCGTGAAACTATCTAGTATTCCTGCTGTAGTTGGATACGATGAAATTTGGCCTATATGAGGAACAGCGTAATAATTCTTAACTGCGGGATTAAAGTTACTTTTTTACTGAAATATTTGTGACCTAATTTAGATTGTATAGCAGGGAGGAATTGTTTTCCCTATTTGAGACAACCATAGTCTGTATATGACTTTTCTTTGAAAATTGTGTGTAAAAATTGACTTTTAAGACTACTGCATCTAAAAGAGTTCATTAGTAGAAATTTTTTTAGGTGAGGATAATAATGGATTGATTTACTTCATGAATGTTCTGAGTTTAAGTTCTATTGGGCTACTCTGGATGTGGCTGTTGCAGGGGAAAAATAGCAGTACATTTTCAGCTTCTGCCAAGATGTCTGTGACAGATGGTGTCTTGTCTGTCCAACATGAATTCTTCCCTCTCTATAAATATTGATTGGAGAAAAAAAATGGTGTTCCACAGCTTTAAAAAAATGTGTCCTGGTTGATACAGGAGCGACTAAGGAATATTTATACAGATCTTGGGCAGAACAGCACCAGTACATGCAGAAATCAGTATCTGAACAAATCTAAAAGGACCTGATGGAAATCTGGCTCACATTAGACAAACAGAGAAAAAAAATGTGTGCATGTTTTGAGGAAGTAATATTAAAATAGTCCCTGCAAGTGCTTTTGTGGTAAAAAATGTTCTTTAGTGGAAGCTGAGGTCTGGAACATGATTTAATACATGTGCAGAGATGGATAGCTGCTAAGTTTTGGGCATTGCAGATGCTCTATACTACTTTCAGAGGCCTGGTCTGATTCATTCATCTGTCCTCTTCTGAAGCACCCTTTCAGCTTTTGTGATAATCAACTTTTTTGGGACAGACTTGGTAGAACTTGTGCAATTGTATGTGCTGCTTATCTTTCATTTTGTAATTGCTGTCAAGTTTACACAGATCTGGATCCCAAATAACTTGACTGTCCAAATGCACAGATTTGGATCCCAAATAACTTGACTGTCTGATTCTTTGCAAGGTGTGCTGATAGAACTAAGTCCTTGGCTGCTGCCTCTACAAGGTCCTGCACAGAGATTTGCTTCTGGATGTTGACTGGGATATTGCTGAAGTTGTGTATTTCAAAGAGTCTTAGCATGTAATTTTGCGTGGCGTTCACGTGAGTTGTAGTTAAGTGCTGTCTTCAACTGACATTTGAACGTTAGAACAAAGGAACTTAAACTTTTTAGAAACAGAAACTCTTGTTTGGTATTGTTGTCATTCTCATGGGGTTAGTCATGGTCATTTAAGTTTATTAACCTCCTATGCTCTTGATTCAAAGAAGGTATTTGGTACATGATCTACTTTCTTTGGGTGAATGAGTAAAAATAACTGTGTATAATTCATAGCACTTCTGCTGAAGTGTCCAGTTCTATTATTTTGGCTATCAGGTAATGCCAATACTTTGCTCTAAGACAGTAGTCTTAAACATTCACTGGATGAAATCCTTCATCTTTAGCAGATGGACAACTCTCCACATTGCTAGAGAGAAACTCTGCAATGGCTCTGTGACCTGCAATACAATCATAGTGTTTTCCAGTCTGAGGAATGTAAGAATTATTGTATGTGGAGAAAAACTTTGCCCAAGTTGGATTTGTTTATCAAGCATACTGTTTTTTATACCTCAGTGTGATACTTGTTAATTCTTAAAATAAGTAATTGGCTAATTTGCAGAAAGAAGTAGTATTTAAATTGTGTGGAGATGACTGCATTGCAATTGCAGTGTAGTTGCAGTGCATGGGAGATCAAATGCACATCCTTTTATGCATGTAAAATGTCCTTATATTGCTTTAAAAAATTGAGTTACCACTGGCATAGAACAGTCTCTTTCTGGGCAAGAAGCACTGCAATTAGTGTGAAAGTAGGTCATGTTAGGAAAACGTGTGTGTAAAATACAGATCTCACTGGAAATAATTACAGAAAACTTGATGCTGTGGTGGTAAGTTATATGCTGCAGGTTGAATATAGCAACTCTGCTTACTGTTCTTAAGCTACATAGCAATTGACAGAAGATTTGTTTCTAATTTTGAAGTAAATGGACCAAAACTACTGGTTAAACTGGGAAAAAGAGAATAACTACTAATTACAGTGCCTGCAGAAAAGGTTTTTTCTGCTTACTTTCTGAGATTCTTAAATTGTAGCAGCATAGCAAAGTTTGAGTCTGGTTAAAATGAAAAGCCTCCTGCAACATTCTGGTTTTTTATGTGTTGACAGCTCTATTACAAACATGAACAAAATTGATAAACTTCTGAAAAACCGTGGTTTATAGCAGTCTACCCTTGGGAATTAGGCTGGGACTCCTCTCTTGAGGACGTGACTTTTATATTTATTAAATGTTCACTAGTTACTCAAGAAGTGCACAACAGAGATCTAGGGTTTGGAGATCAGTCTCTGCATAAGAGGCCAGAATCCCATTCTCACTCTGCCAATATTGTGTTTTGTCCAGTGCTATGGTAACGGGAGCAAAAGGTTGTAAAAACATTCTTTGCCAGAAAAGTGAGTAGATACAGCTCTCAGGGCACATAGGGAACAAATCTATTGAATAAGAAGGCGCTGGTTTTGCTTAGCAGTTTTCAGAGTGAACTTTTACTAACTTTCTTTCACTTTTTTTTGTTGATCATGATTGTTTAGTTAGACTTCATCCTTGGTTCAGCTATGGGTGGGTATCATTGAGTGTTACCACCACCTTCAGCAGATGGGTAGTACAACAGAGGTCAGCTTTCAGCAGGCTGAACACGGGTATCAAGAACAAATCGACCTGTTGTCTGCTTGCTTCTGCTCTCTTTCTGGCAAGATCTTCCAGTGAGGGCAAGGCCTGTGAGTTGTGTGGACTGTTGTGGTTTTTTCAGCGTCAGACAAGGGTATATTTGTGTCTGGTCATGTAACAGGGGTGCAAATACGCATTTTGGGTGATAGGACTCTGGCATATGTGATGATGCAGCGTTGAAGGAGCCAGAGACTTTGGCCTTTAGATGGTTCTACAATAGGCAAGGAAGGCTGTCCTGTTTGTTTGTTTGTTTGTTTAAAAGCAAAAAAGAAAGTGGGAGAGATTGGGGAACCTTTCATGGAGAAACACAGGGAAGCTCCTTCTGATTTTTTAGTTCTGTGGTTTAGAGCTGATCAACTGCCACTGCAGCTCTCCCAGGCTCTGCTAATTTGAGCATAAATCTCTAGGTTTTGGAGTTCTAGTGTGCTGTCAATGGTTCTGTTGCCTCCTAGAGGAGTATTGTATGTTGTAACTGTTGTGTGAAGGTTTCTTGTTTTGATCTCTACTTATATGAAATAAAAGGATTATTTTTTGTTGTTCTGTCAGATTGTGGGCATGTATCTGAAGACAGTTTGTTCCTTTCAGTATGTCTGAATTGGCAGCAGCTTTAAAAAGTGCCAAGTAAGAATAACTTCAAATTTAGAGTTAACTGATCACTGTGAAGGGATTTGTGTGATCCAAGTGTGGTTATTTCCTAGAAATGGAAGAATGATTATGCAAATTCCTGACCCCAGTTAGTTTAAGCCCTCTCCTCTGTCTACCTTCTTTGAAATGGCATACTTCTGTTACCTGGTAGCCATGCCATTTTATTTCTCTTAAAGCTTTTTTTTAGCCATAGTTATCAAAGTAGCCGATTTAAAATATAATAACTTCTAGAATGATAAAATTTTGGGGCGTGCTCATGTGAGGCAGTAGGGACAGTGAATGGCAATCGAAAGGCTTGTGTTAGTTGGCTTGACAACGTGGGAAGAGTTCTGAGGATAACAGGATTGTATTTGTTGTGGACAGACAGCAGAGGCTTTCCAGCAGCTTGTGTTCCTTGGATTACCTTACTTCTCCTTACAGTGCCTAGCGAAGTGGGACTCTGCAACACAGCTCAATGGCGGCCTGATGTAGCTGTGATAACTGATGCGGGTGTCATCTCCACATTTGCCTGTCTCTCTTTTGGGAGCTATTGGCTGAATAGGGTGTATATCTTCCCCTTATATGCTGCAGTTACACTCTGGCAATTACAAGCTGTCCTGCCATCTGACTAATTACATTAGTACATTAGGCTATAAACTGTGATGGTGGATGACATGGCTGCATGTCCTACTTAGCTTTTCTTGCTATGAGATTGTAACGTCTGGCAGTGGACACTTGGAAGCAGAACCTGCTTCTACTGCCACAGATAACTCTGCCTGTGATTCTAAATTAAAGCCATTAGTTGGCCTCAGTCATTGCTATGTAATGAATTGAATTTATAGTGGAACGAAAAAACTGGCAAAGCTGGGAAATAACTCAGATGTTACATAAACCCCTGTGACTGGATAATGTTTTGGGAAGCTGAAATAGACATCCTTTCTAGGCAATGGTAGATTTTGTCAGATTTCTTGAGAGAGAGAGAAAAAATCTGTTCATCTGATATTGCTAAGGAGGAAACAATTGGTGCAAATAACATTTTTTGTACAGCAGAATGTAATTACTATGGGATTGTAGTTTACCTTCTGAAGGCTGTTTTGCATCTGAAAAGTAACTTTTGCAAATGCTACAATGACTTGTTTTATTTTTATCAAGTAGCTGTAAAATCAAATATGAGTTGAATTGAATTAATCAATGATTTTTACTTGTACACTCAGTGAAAACTCTGCACGCTAAAGCACCTGTGGTGAATGAGGAATTGTAGAACAGCAGATAAATGAGATAGAGTTAAGCCTGCAGATCTTTGCTGTTCTGAGGTTCTTCGTTCAGCAGATTTGTATTGGCGTAGTCTCTTATGGCCACAAATATATTGATTTTGTACTGGTATTAAAGCCAAAATTCGCCTTGTATTTGGAACTCTAATAATAATTATGTTGTTGTATGAACTAGAAAATGATGCACTTCCCTCAGCTGTGTTATTGCAGAAGCACTAACAGAGTAAGGTGAAGCCTGCATTGATTAACAGAATGAGCAGTGAGTCTTAAATGCACGTGGGGAATAAGTTTCTCTCACTGCTGCTTGCTTCTCAAGTGAGAGCTACGTCTGATGCTGTAAAGCAGTGATGAATAACTATTAATATAACTACGTTAACTACATTTCAGATGCAAATACATTTGGATGCTATCATGCTGTTCAGTTTCTTGCAATCTATCATTTTAAACTATATTATTTATGTGTTGAACAAACTTTATTACAACCTTGTCTAGTAGGTTTATATGAATGCAGCATGCCCTGTTTTTTTTTTGCATAAACAAGACTACGGCTCTACTTTCAAAGAATAGGAACTTGCTAGTTTTGGAGAGCAGGACATTTGCATGTGAAAAACAGCATCCTGGCTTGTATCAGGAATAGTGTGGCCAGCAGGACCAGGGAAGTGATTGTCCCCCTGTACTCAGTACTGGTGAGGCTGCATGCACCTTGACTACTGTGTTCTGTTTTGGGCCCCTCCCTACAAGAAAAGGACATCGAGGTGCTGGAGCGTGTCCAAAGAAGGGCAACGAGGCTGGTTGCCTCTGGAACACAAGTCTTCTGAGGAGCAGCTGGGGGAATTGGGGTTGTTTAGTCTGGAGAAGAGGAGGCTGAGGGGAGACCTTATCGCTCTCTACAACTACCTGAAAGGAGGCTGTAGCGAGGTGGGGGTTGGTCTCTTCTCCCAAGTAACAAGCAATAGGACAAGAGGAAACGGCCTCAAGCTGCGCCAGGGGAGGTTTAGATTGGATATTAGGAAAAACTTCTTCACCAAAAGGATAGTCAGTCACTGGAACAGACTGCCCAGGGAAGTGGCTGAGTCCCCATCCCCAGAGGTATTTAAAAGGCGGGTAGATGTGGTGCTTAGGGACATCGTTCAGTGGTGGACTTGGCAGTGTTAGGCTAACGGTTGGACTTGATGATCTTAAAGATCTTTTCCAACCTAAACGATTCTATGATTCTGTGAAAACTGGTCATCTGTGCTTGTGAATGTATGGAAATAAATACTAAGTGTGATCCTGGTGACGGTTAAGGGAAACAGATGACAGATTTGTTGCAGTGATGCTGGCAGCATCAAAACAGTGGTGCAAGTGATTCGATGTCAGGGAAGCTGTGCTTGTCCACAGCTATCATTTGTTATCTTTTTCTTTTGAGTGCAGTAGGCTGATATTCTTGTCATAGATTTCAAACCAGTGAGTTAGTTTTGCCCTCACTGGCAGCCTTGAATGCAGTATGTATTTTAAAAAGTTGCTTTTCCATTTAGGAGGTATGTATATTTCATGCATATTTTTTTTGAAAGGTAGCTTTCCTAGCTGTTAATCAAACCTACATTTTGAGGCTCAGCACAGAAATGAACATATCAACTGCAATGAAAACACGACTTCAACTTAATGCAAATGACCTGATATTGACTGCAGTGGATTATTGATGCTGAGTTTCAGCTGGCTTAAAAATTAGGAAGTCACATTTATGATCAAGAAATTCTAGTGACATTTAGTGTGTCATTATAGTTTTTTAGTAATCTGAAAAGCAGAACAACCTGATGTCAAAGACTTTACAAAAGCATGAATACTGAGAGTATACTCCTGAGCTAGCATGCTTGTTATTAGTGTGCAGATAAATTAACCTAAATTATCATCATAATCTAATTATAAAAATGGAAATAACCTTATTTATATTTATATTCATATCAGTGGAATATGATGAATGCAATTAACCTTGCATTTGGAAATGGCTTTTCTTTTTTAAATATTGCATTTATTGCTTGCTCTTTGAAAGTTGTTTGAATTACAAAATCTAATGATAGGTTTTAAGCATTCTTAATTCTGAAACTGGTATCTTCTGTAATGATTACGTTTGGCCTAAATGCCAAAGTTCCATATACAGCTTTCTTGATTGCTTAGATTACTGTGTGATCTCAGCTCAGAAGGTGATATGTTTGATTAGATTTAGAATATACAGAATTCACAGTACTATGAGAGTAGTCCTAATCCCATTTCTTTTGAGTTGTATTCAGAAGAGTTTACTTCAGTAACTTAATATTTAAGGGTGTTTAAATTTTAAAAGCACTTCATGTGAACAGCAAGTTAAATGCTTTCATTTAGGTGTTGAGGAGAGACTTTGGATACAATTGTGAAGAAATGTACTTTTCGGTTTGACAGATGTTTATAAGGTGGGATGGTTTAGGTACCTGACTGTAACCTCTGTCTGTGCCTGGAAGGTCCACCTACAACTCCAATTTCATTGTAGTACCAATTCTTGCATTGTGTTCAGTTCTGAGAGTAGTTCATTAATAAAAAAAGGAGACTAACATGCTCCGTTCTTCACAGATGGGACAAAAAGTTGTCCAGCAGGTTACTTTAGTTAACTGTCCAGATAATGTCATGTTAAAACTATTGTGAAGTAAAATATTCTATCTCCAAAGTCTAGAGCTACCATTTCTACTAAGTTGTATGCCAAATTATCACTCCCATTAATCTTGTTGCTTACCCTGTTGCGTGGTCTCAGTGTATCTTGCTGCTAATGTATTCTTTTGAATACAGAATGACAGAAAGTTGACAGAGAACTTATCAGTGGATTTGTGGAAGGGTATGTGTGAAGAAATGTTTCCCATTTGTATCTGAAGTGTTGTTTGCTTATGTTTCTTAACATTTGATTAATTCATAATGTTTAGGGTGTAGAGTACATGTAAATGGGCAAGCTGACTACCAACTCTCCTTAAGTTTAAAATAAACGTGTATACATTTGAGGAGGGTCATGAGGTGATCAAGCTAGCCCTCCCACTTCCTAAAATAATGATAACAGCAATAATTACATGAATAAGTAATTATGTAGAGAAAAATGTTTACACATAGAGTTGAATTTGGAGATTATAGTATCACAATTGACAGAGAACAAAAAAATCTACCCCCAACTCCAAGTACTTTGGAGCTCTGGTTATACTGAAGAACAGGTAGACCGGGTTTCCCCCCGTGTTCAATGTACTGATAGAATGCATGGATCCTCCTGCACACCCGAAAGGGAAATTTTGAGGTTTTCTGGTAGTTCTATGGCATTTATTTTTTCAGGAGCTCTGGGAGATCTCATTTCCTTCTGTTCTAACATGTCAGTGATTGCTTCTGCTGTTTCATGCTTGTTTCACCTGCATGTTATAGACCAACTACTTAACGAATTGTATGGTATATGTTTTTCATGCTGGGAATGAGTGGTTCTGGTAGTGAAGAAGGAGTAAGGGATATTCTTTAGCAAGTAAGTATTTAATGAGGTAGTTTGTTAAAACAGAAAGCTATTGTATTTTTCACTGGCAGTTATGTAACTTTTTGGCATGACTTTGGCATAATTATTGGATAATGATGCTCAGTTTTCTTCGCAATCGTTTTTTCTAGCTTACGAAAAGACCTCAGAAAGCACTTGGATGGGCTAAGCAAATACCATCTGTGCAGCTGAATAAATGTGTGTAAAATATTTAATTATGTATGAGGCTTTCAGTAACTTCAAGGAATTCAGCAACAAATAAAATGGAAAGGATGATATAAGAGCTCAGTCTTCTATTTTTCACAGAAAAACTGAAGTGTGCTTTGTGAGTATCACAGTTGGGCACATTTCGTACCGAATAACACAAGTTTATTGAACTCTGTGGCATGCAGCTTTTGTTCTTGAGGCTTCTTGAAGCTGATGCAACCCCAACAGAAACCTGAGGGGTTTTGCTTGCTGGTCTTAGACAAATGCTTGCTTGGGTTTATATTAACAGTAATCAAAAGAAACAACTGTTATATTGATTAAATGAAACTAATCTTCTGCCTCATTCTTAAAATTTCAGTTACTTTTTTGTCACATATATTAAATATGAATTTTGTTTCACTAAACAGTACTGTTTTAAACAGTAGCAAGAAATGTATATGTTGGGGAACTGATTATTAGATTCTGGACACACTTTTCAGTGTAGTTAGTCTGATGTCAAACTGTATAACTTCAGCTTCCACTTTGACATCTAAATATTACTATGTAAATGCGTAAATTCATTTGGCCAAATTATTTTGGCATTTTGCATACTTTACTGCATGTTTTATTCTCTCATCTGCCCCACACTCTCCGTTCAGTATAATTTTTTCTTCTTTGTAATTTGCTTTTATATTGCTTGTATAAATACAAAAGTTTGTATTTCCCTAGGCAGGAGAAGAAACATTGAGAGGTTTAATTCGTAAAGTAAAAGGATATCTTACATACTCAGGAGTCCAGGCCGTTTCTTATGCAAATTTGGTAATGTAGTTGTGCTATGTAAATGGAACTTTCAGAGTGGCTAGAAAAAGTGATGCCTAGGCTCTGCATCCTGACATGAAAAGTAGTCATCTTTGCACTTAGTGCAAGTTGAATTCCACATCCTTTCTCGTGCTAGCAATTTGGGGTATACAATCTAATATAAAAATGAGAAATATTTTCAGGTGAACATTTATATCATCTTTCCTGAGCTGTGTTAGACTTAGTGTCCATCTTTCTTTGGCATGTGGAAGTGGAAACTGTTAATAGTTCTCTAGGGTCTGAAAGCGAGCACATACTATTGCACCGTGTATGTAATACATGCCTTTTCTGACTGAATTTGAAGTCTGTACATTCATAGCTGACTTGAATGACTTTGATCTCCTGTTATCTAAAAGCCCGGCGTTGTATAAAGTAGTCACTGTAGTCTATGTTGTAGCTCTCAGACTGGATCCATCCTGTCTATAGGTTTTCGTTTGTTTGTTTCCTGGACGAGGCAAAAAACCTGTTTTAGTAGTGGGTGCTTCCTACAAATGGAAAACATTCTCCAGGGGAGAGCTGGGCAGAGCAATGGCTGCTGCTGTGTCTAGGTGCATGGGGTACCATTTCCTGCTGCAGTGGAGGTAGTAGCCTCTCCCAGTGGTAACCGACACCATCCTCGCCCCATACGTGGCGGGCAGGAGCATCAGAGGAGCAATCTGTGGTGAGTTAAAATAGTGCTCTTGCTTACTGCTGAAGAGCAGGAGAAAAGGATGCTGCTTTGTGACTCAGCGTGGACCACCTGATGCGTGCATTGTGTGGAGAAAAATGATAAACAGAATAGATGCTAAGCTGCTGTGTGTAAATTGGATAACGTGGGCACAGAAGACATCAATGATCCAAACATTTTATCTTTTTAAGGCTGTGAAGATGATCCAGCTGTGATGCTCAAGTATCTTCTTAACATTGTTTGAAAAGTCGAAGATGGAAGTTTAAGAGGTGGAGACACAGCAGCATTCTTAACACAGTTAATGGAAAAATATTAAGGGAAACAAATGTGGCACTGTGCACAGGTCTTGTGAAAAAAAAAAGTAGGTAGTGGAGGGCTGGCAAAACTGCAGTGATATCTACTTTCCTCTACTTGTTCCTTTTCTCTAGCAAGCAGAGCAACTCTGGGTAGTTCTTCCCTCATTATTCTTGATTGTGTGCTCCCTTGTGTGTCTGTGGCTGTGCAGTGGTCTGCATGAGGGAGAACTCATAATTTGGTTTATGGATCAAATAACTTTCATTTGGGACTTGCCTCCTGGTCTAATTCACTACAGCAAAGGGATTGTGCAGTTTGTGTTGGGAAGCTCTACTTCCACAGGTGAAACTAGATGAAACTTCCACTGATGAAACTAGAACCTGAGGCTCCATAATATGATTAGTTGCTCAAACCATAATTCAGCAAACATGATTTGCGCTTCCTTTGTGGCATCTACTTAGTTTTGCTAGTGGAAGTGTTTGCAAGTTTGCATGGCAGGGAAGATAATGGAATTGATTGGAGTTTAAAATAACCATTTGTTTCTTCGGTTATCTGTAAACTAGATTAGGTACTCAATCCACCATGCAGCCCTACAGATATAGTACTGCCACAACTGAATGGATGTGTTGGGACTAGGAATGAGAGGCTGACGATGTTGGCAGTGTTGTAGAAACCTTACTTGCCAAACAATGGCTTTGATTTCTTAAGTTTAATATCCATTTAAAAAAAGTACAGATCAAGCCGATCAAACAGTTGGAAGCATTGCTTCCCTAAGAGTGACGTATGTATAGATGTTATGATGTCAGTTTTTTTCATAGGCATGCAGAAATTCATGTGCATGAGAGCTAGATTAAAGGTATTTAAAAACTTTAAAATGGAGAGATATTCAATGGTCTGTTTCATGGCATTTAATTTAGGTCAGGGCACTGAAAACATACTTGCTACCAGTTCTTGATCATGCGACTGCAACGTGTCTGAGAACTGAAGGGCTTCAAGGACTCTGGTTAATATCCTTAAATATTCATGGTAATGAGTCTTTATTTTGTTATAACGAACATAGCAGAATATGTTTCTCTTGTTTTCAATATTCTACATAGAAACAGTATTCCATAGGTTACTGAAACTACTGTAGAGAGGCTATCAGTTTGATTAGGACCAAGGTAGTATTTTTATCTTTCTCTAGAGAATTTTGGTAGGTGTGGATATTGAAATAACTTTTTGTCTGCCTTACAGTCAGGTATGAGGCATATTGGCTGGTATTTTGGTTTTCTGAAGATCAGAGTATCAGATCTTGGTCTGATGAGGGTTATGTTTGAATTTGGTTTACTGATAACTTGAAATCATGACCTTACTTGCAGAAATCCCTTTAGTTACATAGTTACATACTCAGATGGTTATCAGTGTACCATTTAGTTGTCTAAATCTGTTGCTAGGTTTGAGCATGGCAGCAGTTGTAAGCAATATGATTTGATGTGCATTGGGAGTATGCATGGGGAGCTTGTTACATAGGAGCATATGATAAGATACCATCTCTGGAAATCTACTTTCCAAATTAAAAGCTAGATTTTGTGCTAAACAGAACTTACCATTTCAGGTTAAATTTTAACTGACATTTATTATTACATCTCCACAGGGGAACTTTAGATTTGCTAAAAGTATTGCAGACTGTTTTTCCTAGTTGTGTGAGACCCAAGTTTTCATCTCTTGAAAGTTTTTAGGGTAAACTTGATTGTTTTAAAATGCTGTCATTAATTAATTTTTTTTGTTTTTGTTGTGAAATGGCTTGGCAATAGTCGGTTCAAATAGTCATTTTAATTTGACAATTCAACACATTCTGCATCTTTCAGTATACAGGAGAAAGTTCAAACTTCAATTTTGCTGTGCCAAGCATGAGTGGAGTTTGCTTCAGGGAACTTTGGGCTCTGTAAAAAGGCCTGCAGAGCAAATCATAGTTGTTCAGGTTATCAGCCAAATACACAAACTAGACCTCTCAATCAAAAGAGTTTTTGTACTGATAACTGTTCCAAATGTGTTTGTCGGATTGTTGTTTTATGAAATTTTTAACGTGTTTGAACACTGAGAAGCCAGTTTCTTGTTGGTTTGAACTGGTGTGAATGGGGGTGACTTGAATTTAGCTGTTAGGCTACGTAAGTGGAAGGACTAGCTCTGAACACTTATTCATATTTGTACTTCTTTAAGCAGTGAAACCATAGCAGAGGCTCATAATTTCTAAAACGGTAGATTGTTTTCCTTTTGTTCAAACACTTTGGCTATTAATGAAAAAATACTGTGTTTGCTGGCTTCTACTTAGCTATTCTGGATGTACAGTGTGCTAATGTAAATCAGCAGTTTCTGCTTCTATAAATAGACTTTTTCAGCAGCTGCAGAGCAAAACTGACAAGCTTCTGGTCATTTTTGTTATTGCCATTCAGAAATTGTTTGAATAGCTGTGAAAGTGTCCAGTGGTATCTATGCCTTCTGTAGTGACATTTGCAGACTGAGCTTAGGTTGTCAGTAGGGAGGAGGAAAGAGAGTGAATTTATAAGTCAACAGTGTGAGAGCAGAGGCAAAGAGCTCTGTATTCCTTCATTTGGGAGTCCTTAAGCTGAGTTTGGAGCTCTTTTATATAAAAGACACGCTATCCAGCTGGCTAAAAGTCATGAGTTCTTTAACAGGGTCTGGGGATAGAATTTATGTAACTTCTTTATAGCTGGATATAAGGCAGCCTTTACAAGCGTTCTCTGTTGGGGAACATCATCATACTGTGCCTTGAGAAACTGTCTCCTAAAATTTTCAGTTCCTTCTGCTGCTGGGTCTGGTTTTGTCTGCTGCATGGGAAAGAAAGAGCCAGGCAAGAATGCTTACCTTCTACAGCGTTCCTCCCCTCCTGCACCATTGTGGGAGCTCTTGTATGGCTGCAGAGCAGCTGCTGCTGTTCAGAAGCAAACTAGGAAGTGGTACCAGTGTGGCTTGCAAGAAGAAGAAATGCTAACAGGCCAACCAAGTTACCGTTGTTGTTTGTGGACACAGGAGAGGTTGCCAGGAAAGAAAAAGTGTTGAATATCTTTCATGTGCGCATTTAATTGAAGTCCCGTGTCTGTGTTTACATGGGTGTTTTGTTTTTTTTTTTTCTTGAAAGCTAGCAGTCTCACTACAAGGTCTTAGGAAATATCTTGGGCTGCAAGAATTATTTTCCTGAAATAGATATATGCTTACTTCCAATGTTTCCCAAAGTACATATACTAAAATGGATGGTAGATTCAGCTTGTGCTGAAAGACATGGAATGACTTTATATTCCTCCTCTAATAAAAGCACGTCTTGAATCTTGATACCCAACCTCTGTGAATAATATATAAAGGAAAGGAAATTATGAAATATAGTACTATAATAGCAGGTGGGAGTAGAGAACATTTGTCAACTGTTGCTTTAGAAACAGCACCATCAGCCTGTGAGGTGGCTAAAGATCACCTAAAAGTGAAATTCAGTGTATTCCAAAGCCTTGGAAACTGGAAAGTTTCTTAGCATCTTAATTGTATGTTTTACCAGTGCTTTAATCTGTATTCTTTGTACTGAATTAGATCTTAGTGATGTTAACTATTATTCAAGAAGAAACACAGAACCCTGACAACTAGACTCTTAGCTTATTATTTTTAATGTTTGAAATGTATGTATGTTTTTAAACTTCTAATGGATGTCTTCTGGCTTGATTGCTTAAATATTTTTAGTGCTCTGCTACTAGAAAAATGGATCATACTAATTCATCATAGAAGAAAATACTGACAATGTGAAAAAGCACAAAACGTTTAAAAAGAAAACGTGGACTTGTTCTTTTTAAAAATGATTCCTCTCACATTTTATTCAGCATTTTAAGGGAGTAATTATAGTTCATTCACTGTGAACGACCATTTGTGGCATTAATGAGGTCTAAATAATTAGGAGAGATGAGGAATATGGTATTTGCCAGATCCTGCAGTCTGTTATGAGATCTAATTGAAGTACAAAGTTTAGAAGAACTAAATGGTTCTAAATAGTACAAACTTTAGAAGAACTAAAGAATAAGTATCTCAGAGTGCTTTTAAAGTTTATTGCTAAAATGCAGTATAAAAAGTTGCACTTTTAAGTATTTCAAGAAAAGATGAGCGTGTTGTGTAGTAGCTTAATTCCTTAATTCTTAATTTTGTGGAATGAATGGAAAGGAGGAAAAATCGTAATTTTGATGTAAAATTAGTTTGACTGGTATAATTCTTTGTCCTTTAAAGACGGACAAAAGGAGTTCATTCAAGAATCTTTGTGTGAGAGACTTTACTAAATAAACCTTTTATTTCTGCTTTTAGTCAGCAGATAAGCAGCGAGCCCTGGAAGAAACCAAAGCCTACACAACCCAGTCATTAGCAAGCGTAGCCTATCTGATCAACACTTTGGCCAACAATGTTCTCCAAATGCTGGATATCCAGGCATCCCAACTTCGACGCATGGAATCTTCAATCAACCATATTTCACAAGTGAGACTTTTCTACTGATTTTTTTTTCTCTTTGTTCTTGAAATTAACCACAGCGAGTAAAACTCTCACCTGACATTTTGTGACTGAGAAAAATAGTCGCATTTAGAACAGAAGGATGCATTTCTTCTCATATTAATTCTGGGAATGGGTCTCATCATGTGATTATGTGTCTGTGTTAGTGTGAGCATTTTACATAGGATATGAGATTAAATGTATTCTTGGCCAGTTTATTGTTTGGAGAGGGGTCCATTCTGCATAAGTGAAAAGCACAGAAAAATCGCTAATGGAAAAATCAGAATACTATGTTAAGGGATAGATTAAGCTTTCCAGCTCCTGTTTGGTGACCTACTGTACCTGGTATTTATTGGCTACAGCACTTAAAATTAAAAGAAGGAAATATGAAATGGATGGTGGAAAACAGTACTTGTCATTTTTCTACTTTTCCTGTTGCTGTAATACTGGTATCTAGTGACAAAAGCATAGATGACAAAAATAGTTTGCTCCTGGCTTTTCTTAATAAAATGCAATTTGCAATGACATGAACAGAAGGCAAAATTAATGTTTCAAGTTTGTGTATGGCTGCAGAACTCCTGCCATTGTTTGCAGTTTTTCTGAGCAGCAGTAAACTAAGCTACTGTTATCAGGAACCCATGTCCCATCACCATGCTGATGAGAGAATTTTGACTGCCAGAATGGGCTGAGGGTGCATGATAGATTTATTGGAGGTTTACATGCCAATGATGGATTAAAAGAGAAATTAAGAGCAATGATACAGCACTTTCTGTTTTTCTGCTACTGGTGAGTTGGTTGGCATCCTTACTGAATATTTTGTGTCTTATTTGACCGATAAATTTTGGCTGCTAGGGTTTCTTGATCTCCATGTGATAACATCATAAATTAAATAAAGAATATTGTGGTATTTAGAAAGGCCTTTGAAAGTAGGAGCTGTGTAAGGTAGGAAATAAGCAGATTGAGCTGATCTGTTAACTTGCTGGGGCTGAAAGGATTGCTGAGCTAGCAGAGGTTTGAAGCAGCAAAAGTGAATACTTTTATGCTAGCTTATTGGGCTGAATCACTGAGGGGTCAGGTGAATTCCAGAGCAGGTGCAAAGGAAGGGGTGGGGAGGACTTTCCCTTCTGGTAGTAGTACGCTATTAGATTGCCTCGGTTCTCTCATGCAACTGCATCCTCAAAAATAAGCTGAAAAGTTTGGGTTTTTTTCTGCTACATGCTTCTTGTTAATCCATGGACAAGTCAATTCATTTTTTCCCCAGAAAATGTCAAATTACTCTGTGTGTGTGTGCGCGCGCGTGTGTGTATGTGCTATATATATATGCGCTATATATATATATATGCTGTGTATGTGTGTATATGCCTCTGTGCATGTATATAGGTGTGTGTGTATGTATGTGCGTCTTGACAGGCTAGTGCCAGCTGACAAGTATTTCAACTATTTGAGAGCCTGACACAAAAGACAGTATACGAATAAAAATATTCAGAGTTCACTGGATTGTGCATTTTGGAGATGTGGAAAGTTCATTTTGTCACACAGTTTCTGTAAAGTAGTTTTTGGAGAAAGGCCCATAGCATTTTAAATTTTTTCCTTCTGAGAAACAGATTGAGATGCTAGGTTAGATTGTCTTTGGCATTTGTACAAAATGGCTGGTTATTTAAAATGGAGCACTAAATTACCAGTGCCCAACACCTAATGAAGATGTATCTGCCAAAATTCATAGGCTGCGCTTGAACAACCAAATAGAAGTTATTTTTTTTTAAAATATAGCTGTAAAATTAAAGGGGTTTTTGTTGTTTTGGGGGGGGGGGTTTGGTTGGTTGGTTGGTTTTTTTTTGTTTTGGTTTTTTTGGAGTCTGCATCGTTCATATGTAGGATGCTCCCCAGATCTTCATGGAAGAAATTATATCAGAGGAGGAGACAGTACTCGACTTTTGGATATTACATACATGAAGTGTGTTGATCCAATGAACTTTATTAAGCTGAATTCAGTATGTTCGGAAATGGCTTCATCCCATGATACCAGTGTTGTAGATGGTTATATTATCTGTCTAAATTTCAGTGGTTGTTTTTCTTTTAAAAATAAATTTATTTTCTCACAGTTTCTGTGTAATAAATAATTTCTTTTCAGGAAATTTGATTATACTTCTCCTGGAACAAGCCTAACCTGCAGAAGACTTCCTCGGTCTTTTTTATGTTGGGTGTAAAGTTTAGTGGACTGTTTACTAGTACCACTTAAAAAGCCTCATGATATAATACCTCATTGCCAAATTATGATTTCAGTCAGTCTGACTTGAAATGGTGTCAGTAACGTAGAACAGAAAACAGGGCGGTAATTACCATCTGCTTGCAGTGCATTATTGCACTAATGCTTTGGTCAGTAGGTATTGATATTTAAGTTTAGAAAACACTAATCCAAATTATGGTATCTGGATGTATAATACTGCTTTTAATTCTGATTAGGAATTCCACATATTCTCCAAAGAAGGGAACAAAATCATGTGGTTCTTAGTAAGAAAACTTTTTCAAAAGTGCTTGTTTTGTTCAAGTGTAGCTCCAACTGGAAGAGATGTGATTAACTTTAGAAGATAAAATATTCTGGTTCTCCGTTCATTGATAGAATGCCAATTTATATAACTTTCCGTGTTTCCTTCTAAATGCCAACTTAATCAAAGAGCTGAAAAGGAAGCTGATAACCATTTGTGTTTTTTCAGATTATATATAGGTCCTGAATAAGGAAATTGTTACTATTGAAACTATTTTTATGCAAGTGATTAAATCCTATTGGTTTAAAATTTAGGATTACTTTGATTTGGTCTGAAAGCTGATGAATCTATTCTTATTTGCCTTCTTGTCCAGAATGAGATGATATGCAGCGTTTCATATTTGGCTGAAAATTTAAATCCTAAACACAGATCATCTGTATAAATATTTATACATGTTAAAAAAAATTGTGTTAAAGTTTTCAAGTTAGCAGACACTGTGAAATGTTGCTAATGTCCAAATTCTTTAAATTAATCTGGCAGATTTTCAGGTTTTAATATTTGTATGATGAGAAATATTTTTTCAGGTTTAGTTATAGAATACTCTTAGTTAGCAAAGTCATCTTTAAAACTCTTCTCTGATGCTAATTATATGAACAAGCGCGTTATCACAATGACGAGTGATAGTGATGAATTATCTCCAATGGCACTGCGTGATCTGCTTCATCCTCTTCTTACAGAATCTGACTCCCATGATATCGGCCGTGAGAACAGATATTGAATAGACTGCAGACTTGAACTTCTCTATAGTTAGCATGTGTTGCTTAGCTGAACTGTAGCAATATGTGTGAGCTGGTTGGTCTCTGCAGGTTCACTTGGACCTTCCATTGATACGCCAGTAAAGGCTTGTAGCCGTTTTCAGTTGTCTTATTCTTGCAATTTACAAGAATAGCCAAATGCTTTCAAAAATGGTAATGAAAATCTAATTTTCCACAGTATATATTACCTGTTTATGGAGCAAGTAGCTTTTCAGCATTTTTGTATCATTATGACCTCTTTCTTTGTGTATAAATTACGTACAAGTTGAGTGGAGGCAGTTAATGTCACATTTCTAACGTGTCAAAATTAGACAGTTACTCATTTTAAAGTAATAATCTAGTTTTCAAGGTAATTTGCAATTGGTTTGTTTAAATGCTATCAAATTAGATTTAAAAAAAAAAATAAAAGCCCAGCAACACTATATTTAAGCATTCTTGTAAGATTTTTTTTAAACTGAATTTTAAAAGCCCAGACTAATAGACTGATGATAGATTTAAATTAGAATGTTTTGAGAAGAGGAAGAAATAAAGGCTTCTGGAGACTTTTATTTATGAAATGTCATTACAGTTTAGACTTTCAAAGTGCTGTCATGGTTTAACCCTGGCCAGCAACTAAGCACCACACAGCTGCTCACTCACTCCCCCCCAGCAGGTTGTGGGGAGAGAATCAGAAGAGTACAAGTCAGAAAACTTGTGGATTGAGATAAAAACAGTTTAATAATCAAAATAAAATAATAATACTGATAATAAATTGCAATGAAGAGGAAAATAACAAAAAGAGAGAAATAAAACCCAAGAAAGAGAAGTGATGCAAATGAAAACAATTGCTCACCACCAACTGACCGATGCCCAGCCAGTCCCCTAGCAGCAGCCCCCCCGCCAACCTCCCCCGGCTTTATATTGCTAAGAATGACATCATATGGTATAGAACATTCCTTTGGTCAGCTGTCCCAGATGGGTCCCCTCCCAGCTTCTTGTGCACCCCCAGCCTCCTCGCTGGTGGGGTGGTGTGAGAAGCAGAAAAGGCCTTGACTCTGTGTAAGCACTGCTCAGCAGTAACTAAAACATCCCTGGGTTATCAACACTGTTTCTAGTGCAAATCTAAAGCATAGCCCCATACTAGCTACTCTGAAGGAAATTAACTCTACCCCAGCCAAAACCAGCACAAGAAATTTCACTTACAGGTAGAACAGAATATTTCTCAAAACTCTGAGTTCAGTGACTTTTAAGTGAAGTGGTAAATAGTGTTAACTTTAGAGTCCTAGAAATGATTTAATGTTTTGTCTATTTTAATCTTTACAGATCTTGAGACTGTTTTTAGTGTATTCAATATGGAAACATGATGTTTCAAAATGGCCAGCAAATTCCTAATAGAAAAAAATGCAGTGGTTTATACTTTTTCCCCCCCTTAAGCTATCACTTCTTTTAATTGCAGGCATCTTGGAAAGCATACGAAAAGATGATAGTAATGAGCCTAAACTCTAACCAACTGTCATTTAAAAGCTTTTGCCAAAGGTAATGGAGCTATGGGGGAAAAAGTGTGTCATAATGCTGTCAAGAGTCTGAAATTTCTTGTTAGAAAACAGTGTTTTAAGTTATAGAAGGGCACAGTGTATCCCATCTGCTTTTCCTGACAGACTTTCCAAGCCAGGTGTTTTGTTAGTCTAGCTCTAACCCCAAGAATTTCTCAATGAATGTTTCTAAACTGCTGAATAAGCATTCTGCTAGCATTCTCCTGTCTCGCTTAAGGGATTGATGCTAGTACTGGAGGCAATAATTACCTGTGTGTTGAGGATAAATGTTTTAATTTTCTGCAGTAGCAGGTTAATCTTTGTTCCTTTCTGTACTAATCAAATACCTCAATGTTGCTTTCTGCTGTTTTATAGGTGTCTTAAGGTCTTATGACTCCAGTAGTCTACTAAGCAAGAAAATGAAATTTTTTATAAACCTGCCAGCAAAATGCTTTTCAATACAATTTTAGGAGTATGTACCAGAATTACATGCCGTTTTTATACTCTTAGTTATTCCATAGCTATTCAAGGTAAAGGAGATGTTCTGAATTGTCATGCAAGAGAATTCCCATTAGATGAGCTTCAGGTTTTAATTAGGTTTTATGCATTTCATTGTTTGTTACTGTAGCCATGCCTCACTGATCACCTTAAGGATCCTTAAGGAAACCAGTTGTACTCACAACTCCTATGAATAATTAAAGAACCACACTTTTCATTCATGGAAACAAGTTTCCACAGTGCCAAGATACCATCGCTACGATAACCTATGTATTAAATATCTGTACTCGTATTTATAGATAATTGTGTAAGCACATACTAGAAGAACATCTTTAAAGTTGCAGAGGTCAAGCACTTGAAATGGAGAGAAAGGGAGAAATCGTCTTGCCAACACTGCACTAATTACTTTACTTTCTGATTTGTAGATCGAAATTAAGGCTCTGAGAGTGTAGTGTCCAAAGCATAAACTAGTTTCGAGTGCCCAGATTCAGACCCATAAGATTTTGATGTTTCAGTACATTTGAAACATCATATGGCATTTGAGGTGCAGCTGCTATTGCAGCTGAGGTTGTTTAACATTCTAGCAAATGGTATCAGAGGCCTGTGAGACAAGGAACATACAAGTCAATGTAATGTTTTTGCACTTCTCTAGTGACATGTCTAGATCATAGATGAAGTCGGAGATAATCGTTGAGATTGAATTCTTCAGTGGTATTAAACACGAGACTGTCCTCCAAGTTGTTGCAATAACATACCGTTTGCTTAACCCCTCAATAGATGAGGTGAGGATTCTGTAGATGATCTCTTTGGCATGACTGCTACTTGTTCCAAAACTTCTCCTTCCACTATGCTGCAAAAGCAAAGGTCTGGCACGGATAAGGGATAAAAACCTGCAATGGAAGATAAAATATTGAATCTTACCCTGATGCAGAATGGTACACTTTTGGTACTCTGGCCTGGAACATGTTTGTGTGTTCTGTTTGCACTGGTGCTTGTACAATCAATAATATCGTAAGAGCTGTGAAGATCTGATCTGCACTGTTGTATTGGAGGGTGGTATATAGACCTGGTCATCGCAGGGAGCTTCGAGAAGGACTTTGGCAAAATTGGTTGGAGACTGGTTTGGCTGTTAAGTAGTCGTGGAAATATCTGTGTTTCTGATAAGCTTCTATGAACCATGGATTTCTGCAGAGTTTATATATTGGCCAAATCTTGGTGGGTTTTTGTGAGGGTGATGTTAAGATGTGTCCCAGATAGTTTAACTACCCCTATTAAATTTCAAATCATGCTCAATGAACTTGAGCTTTCCAAAGAGAGGGTTGCCGACATATTTTGACCTTGAATAATCTATTTTTCTGTAGCTTTGTTTTAAGAAATAGCTCTTCAGCTTTAGTAGAAACCTTACAGTTCTAGGCAGGTGGTACTAGAGGTGGCAGAAATGTACATGACAAAGCTGTCTTCAATGCTTAATTTTAGCAAAGTTGCAAGATTTTGAAAATATGCTGCTGGGAAGTACTGGGTAATCTTGATAGGTAATAATTGAAGTTGCCATATAATGCCCCTGTTATCTGTGGAAATTCTTCTCTGGAAAGAATGTGAAGAAACAACTTCTTGGAAGTGGTTGGTTGTTGGTTTTTTTATTTATTTTTTTATAGTTTTAAAGGTTGTGATGATTACACAAGGTAATACACGGTCCATTTTGCTTGTTTTCCTATCAGTAACACAAACAAAAGGGTAAAACAGTGTAACCAACCCCACTGCCGCAATCCCTGCCCACAAAAAAATAAAATTAAAATATGTTATGAGGATGATTCTCATTTGTACCTGTTCCTTAGTTACTACAGAGCCTGTCTCCTAACTGTGAGAAGTCGTTCTGGTACCATTCATAATCACTGAAGTGGTAACAAGAAATCCTATGAATGTTTAGAAATCCTAATGGTAGTGATTCTGGCTGTTTTCTTACTCTTTTGTTAACCCTGGAGCTAAAAATGTTTGTTCACAACTCTGGCAAATTTCCACATAAGGAAAGCTGTTTTGTGAGCAAGGAGTTATTTTTGTTTTAAATGATGCAAGCAACTCCATGATTTAAGAGATTTTATTTTCCTGGAAGGGATAGATAGACTTTTTGGTAACTTTTTCCTAGTCTTGTGGCCTAACAAGATTCAAATATGTGTTTTTAGGCAATGAATTTTCAGCAGGGCTTTGTCTTACACTAGAGATTCTCCTGTGGTACTCATTGTAATACGTGGAGGGAAGGATTTTCGGTGTTGGCCTTGGGCATTCTAAGTGAAGGTACTAGGCTTAACCGCTGGCTTCATTGTGAATAAATTAGTACTGAGCACCTTCTACAATCTAATCATTGCTTTGTGATGAGTGATTTGTAATGACTGAAATACCTTGTCGATTTGTCTGAGTGAAATTTTATTCTATCATATGACTACCAGTCCTAGTGTAGCAAACTGTTCTGCAGTGTAAGAAAACCTGCTTATGGTTTGTTTTTGAGGTCATAAAAATTAAGGTTTGGGAAGGTATCCTTGCACTTAATCTAGTTGGAGACTATTTCAAAGACAAGCTTAGAGAAAAATTGTAAATTTAAAAAGGATGATTGAAAGAATTGTATAAAGCAGTGTCAGTAAATTAATGGGAACTACTAAGAATGGAAAGGAGAAGGAATTTGGCTGAACTGTAAAGAATGAGAGTACCAGAAAACCCAAAGAACCTGTGGCTATTAGTGTGGGTTTAGAGGTGGCAAGTTTAACAAATTGAACAAAGATCATGTAATCAAGTATATGTAGTGATATGTTTAGCACAGTGTACAGAGATCTTAGAAACGTTGGAACTGATTCAATTTTTTTTTTATACTGACTCTGTATTCAAATGCATACCACTGTTAGTAAATACACTGCGTCTTTTGTAGACGGTGGACATTCACAAAGAGAAAGTTGCTAGAAGAGAAATTGGTATCTTGACTACAAACAAAAACACCTCAAGAACTCACAAAATCATTGCACCAGCTAACTTGGAGCGACCAGTTCGCTACATCAGGAAACCTATTGATTATACAATTCTAGATGATATTGGACATGGAGTGAAGGTAGGTGATATTGTTAAAACAGCCAAACTGCAAATACGTTGTCTTTGTGTATTTTCAAAATAACCTGATGCTTTTCATGGTAATATACCAGTTTCTCCTTGCCTAGCCAGTGTGTCTCTAAACATAAGAGGAGTCCTGTCCAGTTTGCAGTTGCCCCTTCCCGTTCCTTTGCCCCAGTGTTTCTAAACCTTGCAAACCCACCGAATCTTATTTTTGAGCATATTCGGGACTATGGGTCTCACCTTTTAAAATGCTTCTGAATACCTACTTGTGTGATGCTGCTATTATTGTTTGGATCAGTTGCCAGGGATATACCTGGGGACTGAAAGGCTAATGACTGTCACTTTTCTGCCTGAATTAGCACCACAAAGTATGATCCAGCTGTAATTGCCACTGGTTTACTTTGAAGCTCACCCGAAGAAAGGGTTTGCATAAGAAGTATTATGTGCTCCCTTTTCTTCTTTCTGTCAGAGTCAGTTATACCCATCTCCTGTGATGTGCTTTGTTAAAGTGAGCTCTCTATGACTTTTGTGCCATATGGGGTTTCAGAATGGGAATATTGCTGCCAAGTTTGAAGCCAGCTGGTCCTCCCTTTTAAGACTAGGAAAAAAGGAGGAATTTCAGGGCAAAGATCAGACTGAGACACAACTGGTGGCTTTTGTATGCAAGTGGTAGATCAGTGTACACGACACCAGTAATATTGTGTGTGAGATCAGACATGCATTTTTTAAAAGGACGTCCTGAATGTAAACACAGTCTCAGCAGGTGTGAGCTCATTATTAACTTGTGCTGCCAGGAAAACAAATACGGAAATGAGAACACTGACAGTGTTAAAGTTCCAGGAGAAGAAAGGTAAATAACACAAAGTGGTGTCATTTTTACATGACAAACTAACAAATCTGTAAACCTGCTAAGTAGCAGTAAGGTAAGATGCTTCTTCCAGTCAAAGTACACCAGAATTTCTTTTGCTTGACACCTAACTGCATTAGGTTGTCTATGTTGTTCAGTTGGAACTGTCTGGATAGTCATGTAAATGACAATAGGTTGTTTAACCAAACTCTTAAAAATTCAAATTCTGAACAGTGCTATTTAAATATCTTTCCCAAGCGATTTTACTCAAGGTCGTCTCAACATTCTGTTCGTTAACAGAAAGTCTTTTTTCCCCATTTCCTACCAAAAGAGTCAACCTCACTCTGTAACCTTAAACAGATGTAAAAAAGACAAGTGACTCTTTAAGCTTGATTTGGAAAAGGAAACCAAACCAAACCAAAAAAGCCCAGCATTAATAGCTACAGTTTTGACCAGGAAATTATTATCAGTCTTGTGTTAAAATCTACTGCCAATTCTTACAAATTTTGAATTTATGCAGGTCAGCAGAACTCCTTCTGGATATGGATGGAGCATATTAACCTGTAGGATTAATGTTGCTAATATTTTAATGATCACTTTTGTTTTAATGAGATTATTTTAGAACTCATTAAAGAATAGTTTTTAATTGCTCTGCACTGAAAGCGCTGGCTCTAAACCATTATAATTGGTATCCCACTTACCTCAGTGTAGCAGAATCATGCTCACTCTGATGCAATGAATTACGTTCTTCTGAAAGAACATAGTTCATCAAATGGATGATGACTCAAATGCGTGATTGCATCCATTTGTTATGCTTGTGATATGCTTGAAACATATTAAAAATTATATTTACAATGTACTGTATTTATGTAGAAAATAAAAAAGTATTGCGTACTTGTGAAACTATAAGCAGAGAACTTGACATCATGCTATCCTTAACATTAAGATCCATAGAGCTGTTCCAATCCGGTTAATCCTGTGTTCAGCACAGAAGAAAGAACCACTCTCTTGCTAATGGGGAGAAAGTGGCCAGTTGTGCTTATGAACCTGTTGTTTTTGTTCTGCTTGAGTAACTGCAGATTAGTTTACTAGATCTCTGCCTGGAGAACAACGAGCAAAAAAAGAAAAAGGGTAGGAGCTTTAAATTTGCCTATTTATAGCTCTCTATTGCTTGAGCTGTGTCATTTTTCCCTTCGAATGAGTATTCAGAAGGAGTTATTGGATAAATAGCATTAAAGTTCCAGTTAGCATCACGTGCTGCAGTCTGCATTCTTTGTCCTCTTTCTGCTTTTTCTGCTATAGGGCTTCCCCTCTAGTACTTGGACCAGAATTGTGCATTGTCAGGACAATCAAAGAGCTAATGCAGCAACCATTCATTGCAACCCCTGAGAAAGATGGCAGACTGGACAGAGAATTATACAGTAGAAAAAGGGAGCATCGTTGGCCAAGAGATCCAGTATGCCATGTTGAGGGAAGTAGTATAGGCACTTGAGCACCTATTCCTTCCATTCAGAAATTCAAAGCATCAGTGGATACCATCTTCAGGAACAGGTGCTCTACAATATAGTTTCTTAATCGGTGAGAGAGAATTTAAGTGCCACTATATATTTCCAGCAGTCCCTCCTCATCTTCCCTCCCTGAGGCTACAATGCTGCAAAAATTTAAAGAACCTTTTGTCTTAGAGACTTGCTTTCAATTTTTTCAAATGTTTCCTGAGTTACAAAGTCTTCCAACCTGTTCTTCCCTCCAAAGACTTCTTTCGTCAAGAGAATGAAAAAAAAAAAAGTTTGATCCATTCAAAGTGGTGTGTATTAAGGCACTGTAATTATTAGGCAGTGCTGCTGAGGAAAAGCTCTCAGCTCACGGATCCTCTAATGTACCTGGCCACCCTGTCTGGCCAGTACAGGGGGACCTGGTTTTCCAGTGTAGCTGTGTGAAGCAGAGACCGTTTTGGTTAATAGATCCATGGAACAGTAAACTCAGACAGGAGATTTTCTAGTAAATCAGATTATGTTTCTTTTTTAATACATTGGGGTCTATTTGTGATCTAAATGGATGAAACAGAGTAGTCACTCTGGATGCTCCACTGTTGAGATTCTGTATATTTAATGTTTGGTGTTACAAAAAGTGTGAGAAATGTAATGATACGTTTAGAGTAGCTGAACTGAAAACGGATCAAACGATACTCAAATGGAAGGATGAGTATTTTTTAAAAAATTATTATGAGGAAAGAAGATACATGGTATTGTGCCCATAAGTTGTAGGACTTAATGTCATAAAGCTAGCACTTAGGCTCTAAAATAAGATTTTGCTGTTGGTTAATGTCTTAATATAAAGTTTAGAAAATATTGATATGTGGTGCATTGTCCACATAGAGTGCTGTATCTCTTATAAGGCGTAATGATTTGCTCTTGATCTTTGTTCAAGAGATATCTCATGGCATCAGGTTAAGAGTTAACTAACAGCATTGTCTAGGAAAGAACATATATTAGCTTAATATTCTAGAGGCTTCTGTTTCAGCTAGTTGTAAATATGCTAACTCATGTAACAATTTAAATGAGCTCAGGGTATTGATAAGGCTATTCTTTGGGAGCTCAAATAAATTCATCTCTGAAGTTAATCCATCTAGATCTCATGATCCATTCTGAAAGAAGTTCACTTTTTGTTAGCATTGTATGAACTTGAGTAAACGGTGTACAAGCATTTGAGCGTTAATTTTAAGGTGTTAATCTAAAGGCTTTATGGTCAATGTATATTAAGAGTTTCAGCTTGAAAATCTTTTGTTCATGACACATTCTGCTTTAACCACTCTTTCTATGATCTACTGATACATTATTTTGTTAATGCTGAATGCTTAACTTTTTTCTTTCTTTTTCCTTTCTCTTCATATCCTGAAGTTCCAACTAACCTTTCAATGCTTTTTTTTCCTTGCCTCTTTTGTTTGCTCCATTTATGCATTAAGTGGTTGCTTAGATTTAAGGTAAGAAACCCCAGGGCTGGATTTCCATTCTTATTCTTCTGAGACTATTACACACGGGGAGATGATTAACATGAATGTTACTGATGGTTTAAAACAACGCCTGTTCTCCCTCCTGTGTATCAGACCTTTTGTTGAATGATTTCATTGCAGATAAACATTTTGTGATATAAATTGATGTATTTATGGAAGGAAGCTACCACAGTTCATTTTAAAAGCTTTGTGGCAAAATATTGACTGCCTTCAGCCTATCTACCAGATCATTTGCAAGGGAGGAATGTTGTGCTAACCTTGTGTAGACAAAAAGATACAGTGAATAGATAGCATCTGAATATGAGCCTCCCCCTGTGTAATATTCTTTTTATCCTATATACGGTGTAAGTTATGATTTGATTGGGATTAATGTTTCAGCGTGAGATTGCTCAAATAATGGGCTCCAAAGGTGTGTAACAAATTCAAATCTGTGTATTATTTTTTTTTAAAGTTGCAGTATCCTTAATTTTTTCAGAAACTGCTAGCACTATTTACATACTGAGAGGCACTCATATATGGAAATTTTGGCAAATTTGATAGTTGTGTAAAATATTTAATAACCCTTAAACAAGCTAAGTGATTTATTTAGTTGAATATTAAATGAATAGTGCATCAAAGAACTCAGACTGAAGCATGTCAAATTCTCAAGGGTCTTAAAGAGGTTTAAATGTTAGTAGCCTTAGTGGCTGCAGAAGTAGCAATAAAAAGCATCAAATCAATTAGACAAGCAGTTAAATGAAGTTACATGATACTATGTTGGAGTTCATAGCATATTAATAGATAGGTTATAGCCTTTATTGAGTATTGTGATATCCTCCTCCTCCTGAAGTGCAGCTGGTTTGGGGAAAGAGGGAATGAAAGGTTTTTAGTAGCAGGTGTCACAGTTTTAAAGAGGGAACTGTATTTTAGAACATAGAATATTAATATGTAGTGTGAGTATATTAATTAAATGACGTTCCAAGATGATGTGAAATATTTTTCATGGCTAAGTATTTTCCATGACTGGAAAAAGCTAAAAGAAAATCCTGCACATTCCTGAAAAGATTGCCTGTAAAACCAGGTATTACTGTAGATATCCCAATGATGTCCCTATGGAATTGACCAGATGGTACTTTTAGTAAGGTATTGAAGTGTATGTAGCACATCTGATCACAATGGAAAATGTTTAATAGATGAGAGATTTCTCACATGTAATTTGAAATTTATGTTTACATACCTCTGTGAGGTACAGTATTTCAAGTCACATAGTGTTAAAATGCTTTTTATTGGAGAATTGCAAAATATATCTCCTCCCTGGCCCTTTCTGACTGTCCATGCAAAATGGATACTTCTAATGCTGAATATGCCTTATTCTGCGTGCATTTCATCTTGGATGATGGTTTTTCCCAGTGATCTTGAAAAAACAATTTGCAAACTCAGTTTTTGTTGCTCTCTGCAATTGCAGTTATAAAAAAGTAAGGACCGTCCTAACAAAAATTTAAAAGTTGTATAATTACAGATTACGTCCTAACAAAAATTTAAAAGTTGTATAATTACAGATTATGTGTGAACTGCCATATCTGTGCATCATCTGCAGTAGAGGTAAGAGTCTCTTCAGCTTTACAGGGAAAATAATTTTTTTCTATTTATAGGTTTGAAATGAAAATAACATTTTTTTATATAATGCCAGGTAAAATATTTCTTTATTTTTACTAGAGTGAACCTGATCAGAAATTTGATTTGGGAAATCACAATATGTCAATCAACTTCTCATTGCCAAAACATGAGGGTTTAAAAAAAAAAAAAAGGCAAAAAGCAGCACAGCACCTCTCAGTGGACATAAGTTATTCTTTAAGTCTCACTATAGTCACTGTGCATCAGCCTGAAAGAAGAAAACTAAAAAGCAGCTACTAACCCTAGTTTTGTGTGAATAATAATTTTACTTCACTTATGAGAGACTGGATATGAAGTGTTTAGCCTGCATTTATTTTTATGGCTGCAAGGAAACCTTAGTCTTAGGTAACAGTTACAGTATTAAACTGACTGACTGTAGCAGGGCTAACTATGCTTGTGTCTAGGTAGCTTAAATTTTAAACAGATTTTGAAGAAAATTCCGATTACAAGTTGGAGGAGTATCTGTAGCATCTCCTGTCAGCAAATCAATTGAAAATGACATTGTTTAAGCCTTTTTTGTATTTACCAGACTTGGTTCTTCAATTACTTTATGTAGGTGGATGTGGTAAAAACAAGTAAACTCACTTGCTGAAGCTTCTACTTGTGGTTATTTGCCAAGACAGGGTTGAAATTTAGACATTTCACTTCCATATTAACTGGTTAATCAACTGAAAAACATATGGTTTAATTAGACATGCAGAGTAAGTATTCGAGTGGCTGAGCACAGCCTGGAAAGGAATTTACTTTGAGGTAGCAGATGATGGGCCAAAAATCTGTTTATCCTCTCTGTAGTGTTAATAAGATGAAGCAAGGTGTGGGAAGGTAGTTTTCATTCAGCCTTAGGTTGTTTTTTGCTGGAGTCAGGTATAGTCAGCTCAAGAAGGTTGAGTAGCTGCTTGAAGTTCCTGAATATAATCCATGGAACATCACTGATGGGACACGTTTTCTTACTAGATTTTGAGCAAAAGATGATTCTTTTGATGTTCTGTAAGCTCTAGAAAATCTGATGTGACCATGAAGCACCACTTAAAAATTTCTGGGCTGAGTCCAACTTTGGCTTTAGATAGTAGCTCCTCCTGAGGTTTGATTGCACGGAATATCTGGTATTCAGGATTTCTGGAAAAAAAAAAACCAACACTTTGTTTCGGTAATTGAACTGACAATGAGATGTTCTTCAGAAAAGTAAAAATGTGGATTGAAATCTTTGTTGCAGGTAAGTGCCTTACAGCCGCGTAAATACATAGTGCATTCGTGCAAATAGTTTTTGCACATCTGATGACCAGCTCTTATGTCTGACCAACTATGTATTTCTGTACTTCTTGTTCAGTGAATTTTTTTGCTCATGAAAACATTCCCAATAATTGAATGAACTGCAGGATTTCTCAGTTTTAACCAGTTTATTTCACTACAAATTTCTTATACAGTGGAGTGCTAAAGAAGCTCAATATGTTAAATGTTTATAAAAATGTAACTATGAAGGAAACTCAGTCATATGCAGGACCATAAGAAGATGATATAATCAAATAAGTCTTAATTATTAAAAAAATTAAACTTAAAATTATATTTTTCTAAGGGCTCTAGTCAGTCCCATATCATGTCTTGAAGTCATCAGACTTTCTAAAACTGACACTGTAGCTCAATATTGAAAATATTGGATGAAGTATGTTGTACGCTTTTTAAACAGAGTGGTCTGTAGTGGACCATTTCTTTACAGTTCATTTTGCGCCTGTTGCTGTGGAGTTGGATCTCAGAGCATTCTCCAGGATGTGTTACTTACCAAGGACCCGCTTATTTTAAGTTGTATGTGCAGTTTCTCCCTCAGCAAAACTTCCACTTCCAGCTCCAGTGCTGACAGAGATACAGCTTTGGTAGAAGACATTTTGTTCTGTAGTGCAGGTGCTTGCTAATTGACGTATAAAAAGCTTCTGCAAGGTATCCAGTGGGGGGAAAAAAAAAAAGCTTATCCAAGCTCTCCCTAGAATTATTTGGTGTTCTTCCATGTAATTTCAGTTGGTAATATTTTCTACTCTTTTGCTTTGGTGAGAAGACGCAAAAAAAGAATTGGAAAAATCCTTGCGCGCATTCTGTGTAGACCCTGCGCATTGCTTGTCTGCTCACACGGTTGCCTTCCTGCTTTTAGAACACTCAGCTGTTTTGTTTTTGTTTTTTTTTCTTTTTTTTCCCCTGAGCTTTGTGCCCAAATCATTACTGCCTCTCTTAATCTTTTTCTTTTTTTAGCACAGCGGTTAGCTGTTTTGGCAGTTGTGAGCAAAGGCAGAGATACTCCTTTGTGTTTCTGGTTGCAGGCTCTGTTTTGCCACACAGATTCCTAAAAGAATTTGCAAGCTCTTAACTACAAACCAACCACAGATCTGTGGGGTACTGCAGTCAAACAAACCACCGACAGATGCATTCCTCTGCTTTCACCCTCTAATTAAACCAGTTGCATCTGGATAGTTCCAGCTGTGCAGAGTTAGCAGAAATGTTGTCAGAAACAGTGCAACTTCTGGCAAATTCCAACTTACTCCAGAAAACGGATTTTTGAAACTTGACAGCAGATGCAAATATGACCTTGACTTCTAGTGGTTGCTTCAGATTTTAGAAGTTTGTAAGAGGGATGTGTGTGGATGAGGATTTGTGTATGGAAACTATCTTTATAACCATATGTGCAAAATGGAAAGTGCAATAAAGTTTTGCAAGAGGTGGGGCATTAATGGCTTTCCTTTTTTTTTAATTTTTTTTTTTTCATAGTAGAAGTCATCATTGAAGGGAACAGTTGGAAATGTTACAATGTTTGTATCTCAACTGAAGTTGCAAGTTGTATAGTTTTAAATTGTCGTCTTTTTTTTTTTATTCCTCAAGGCAGTCCGTAATCTTTTTTAGTGTCTTGCATGATATTATTTCCACAGATTTGTCTATTTTGATCAGAACTGTTGGAATCATTTTATATTCTTCATTTCTCTTCTGTGATTATTTGGCCATAAGTCAAAGGGGAAGTTATTCAGATAGGGTTGTTTAACTTACGGTAGCTAATCTTAAAGCCATCCATCCTGTCAGATTTGAAGACAGCCCTGTAAACTTCAATTACTTGCTCTTTCAACATTTCGATTTCAATGTTGAAAAGTCATTTCAAAGAGCCTGAAACAAAGCTTACTGTCAGTGCATTTCCCCATCTTTCAGTTTAGTTGTTCTTAAGAATGGCTTCTTTGTGACTAAAGTTTCTTAGCTAAAAAAGGATCACTTTTTCTTTGGGCACATTTTCTAAAGCTTTCTTCCCATCCTGTGTCAAGGATATGTTTATTGGCAGTGTTAATGAAAGTGGCTAGCAGTCACTGGAGTTCTGCGTTAGTCAGGCAAGTATTACTTCCACATCTTACTGTATACTGTGTGATGTCACCGCATCTTCCACCTCTGCTGTCCTTTCTTTTCATGTAACTCTAGCTCAGTGGAAGCCTAAAACTTCATTTTTGTTCCTGCGATGAGTGTATATGAATAATAAGATTCTTTATGGTTAAATATATGGAATTTTATGTTAACTGTACAGTGATAGCTAGTGGTTACATCATCTGGTCAGAAACAATAGTGTAGCCAGTTAAAACACCTGAATGGACTATTCAGGGGCACACATATTGGTCCAAGTTTGCTGTCATCTGAAGACATCCAGAACCGCTGCCCCACTAGGCTTAATGGGCTGTTTGAAATATAGCAAGTGACAATGCACCGAGTGTTTAATTAAGGTGGGGGGCTTTTGTTTGGTTTTTTTGACAACTCAAATAGTGGGTAAAACAGGCATCGTTAATGAAAGAGGAAATACAGGAGGTGCTGCAACTTTAAAAAAAAATTCAGATTTTGTGCTATTTCTTAATGTTCCGTGTATAGAATAAAATATACTTCATTTTACACTTTCCCTCTTCCCTTCAAGTAGTTGTAGTTCAGTGCTTACGTCATCCCTCACTTAAATTAGCTTTAGATTTCTTGTTGCTTAGAGTTGGCTTAAAGGACTTCATAATGCTGTGCAAAACAATTTTGTCTTAAATTGACATTACAAAGTACTCTTGCACAACTAAATCCAAACATCTGTTTTTGAATCTGACAAAAAAAACCCTTCCAACACTTGGTTTTCTTTTCCTCCCAGCAGATTGAAAATGTGGTAGCACTGGGATTATTTAGCGCCAGGGAATCAAGTTTCAGTGGATTAAAATACTGAATATATTACTCTTCACACTGTTCTCAATATTTATCAATTCACAAATCTAAACATTGCCAGGGTTTTAAGCGAGTTGTTAGACTCAAATTTTAAAGGAGTAATTTGCTTTTAATGATGTTTGCAAATACTTCTAATGCCTTGATCACTGTGCCTTTTTATATGGGAGGTGTGGGCAATAGGCAAGACTTATGCTTTGGAAATAAGAAGCACTGTGAAATAGAGCATGACAGGAGCAACAGAAAAAAGGGATGTAAGCGTACTTATTTAGGTTTGTTGAATATCTCTGGGTCTAAGGAATAGTTTGAGCATTCATAAACCCAAACTGTTTAACAGAGACTTGTAAGACGACCATGTGCCGATTGCTGTAAGGGTGCATGCATTGAGAGAATTATGCTTGGCTGGCAGTATACAGATAAGCAAAATGCCCGCATTGGTAACAATTGTTTATGATTCCTAGATTGATGAATTGGTCAAGAATGCAGATGAGTGTTTTAAAGAAGTTAGAGTAAATTCTTTTATATAAAAGTTACTTCATGATTATTTTAACCTGAAAGAGGGGGAGGGGACAACCGCAATTACATCATATCACATCACTGCTAAATATTTTTCTCCCCATCCATTTATTTATCGATTCTTAGATATTAAATTGCTACAGATTTGGTGGGGAAAAAAAGTGCCTCTTTCTATTTTTTTCCATATAGCTTTCTCTCTATGTTTACATACACATAAATAATATCTACAATAAATATTATCTTAAAAAATTTTGATGTCATACTGTGAAAACATCAAAACATTAATGGATCATATTTGGAGATTACTTTGACTTCTCTGTATTTGTATGAATTACATTGTGGCCTATTAGATAAACCTTAGTATTTTTAAAGAGTATTAGAAAATATTTTTGCAAATTTACCATTCAGTAGTGCAACCTGAAGCAACTGCCTTTATCTCAAAAGATGACTGGGAGGTTTAACCAAGTTAGATACAGTGTCTGTATTGTCAGTGATTTAATGTTTATGTGATAGCCTAAAGGCAAATTCACTTTTTGTATATACAATTTTTAAAAACCCTGTGTAATAAAGAGTCCTTTGAGCACAACTCTTGACTTCTAGCAGAGTGGAAATTGCATATAAAATGCATGGCCTCTCAATTTTTTTGTTTGTTTAAACCTTCCCCTACTTAGAGTTAATTGCTAAAGGCATCTCAGTGTCTCTCCCCCTAGAAGCTGAGCTTAGTGAAGGCCATTTTTCTCCCCGTTCTTTCATGCAGGTCAGCACACAGAATATGAAGATGGGTGGGCTGCCTCGTACAACACCACCCACCCAGAAGCCACCAAGTCCACCAATGTCGGGAAAAGGAACTATTGGGTAAGTGCAGTTACCAAATGTGTAAATGGCTTTGGTGAACAGAAGGGAAAAAAGGGAAGATACTTTCTTTTTCTGTAGTGGGGGCTTTTTTTTTTTTTCTTCCCGTTTTAACCATTCACAAAGGTCAAGAGGTGTTATATCCGCATCCCCTTCTACTGATCATGTCTTATATATCAGTTAGCACGTTTCTGCCAGAAGATGGTGGGCATCATCAGCCTTTCCCAACAGGAACCTTTTTATCATTGCAGATCACTTTCTACATGCTTTAGAGTAAAAAGTCATTAACTGTGTGGCTTTGACAGGTGGTGCTAAACAACTGGAAAATTAGTATGTGGCACTGTTCATTAATTATTTGTGCTGTGTGTGATAAAAGTACTTTCCTATTAAGTCTATGAACTTGACTTTGACCGTAGGAAAATGTGTTACAACTGAGATGAACGCTGTTTGTTGGTTTGTGATTGTGTGTATACATACAGACCGTGGTGCTTTATTTTAAAACAAGATATGGATTACTTTAAAAACAAGAATGGGATGTGCAACACAGAGTTTATGAATAGGAAATAGAAAAAATATCTTCATCTGGAGACTGAAGTACATGAAGAACATCCTTAATTGTTTTTTCTTATCCTACAAAATAGATAACTGCAAACTTATAGAAAAACATTACTGATTAGTATGTAGCTCTCTTTTAAAGAATGAAAAATCTTTGGTTTTGTCTCTATTGTCTTGATTTGCTTCTGAAATATGCTTGTCCTTGTGTAGGCGTCACTCTCCCTATCGTACGTTGGAGCCAGTACGTCCTCCGGTGGTACCAAATGACTATGTGCCTAGCCCAACACGCAATATGGCTCCCTCGCAACAGAGCCCTGTTAGAACAGCTTCTGTGAATCAGAGGAATCGCACGTACAGGTATCCAGTGTAGTTCTGTACAAAGTTTGGTTAGTATTGTATAAGCATATGGACAAAAAATGCTACAATGAATATCAGATCCATCAGTGAATTCATGATATGGACTGCTAACGTCATTTGGCATGACAAGAATGCACTCTAATAAAACCAGAACAGTGGATCACGTTAAGATTGTTCACTTAATCCCCTAGTCACCTTAATTTTAGTGCTATCACTTAGTTATAGTACTTAATGAATTACTAAAATTGTGAAGCATTTCAGGTAGGTACATCATGATATTATTATATGAAATGCTTACAAAACTGGGAGAAGACTTTGTACACCAGTTGACTTCTACATGTTGAAGGACTGCATAGTATGCTTATAGTTCACGTTTTTGTTTGAGCAGTCTTTGATATTTATAGATTGAGTAGCTGAAAAGGAGCATTGTATTTTGAGGATACTGATAACTTCAAACAGAATAAAGCTGAACTGTATTACCAAAGGTTTGGCAGAAGGCTAGCCTTTTCTCTAGGATAATAAGTGTTTCATAATGTGACAGGTCTAAATACTTCCCTTGAAATCTTTCTTTTTAAACATCATAAGTACTTGAAGATGGCTAAACAGATGCACTTAAAAATATAAGAAAATCTGATTTTTACTATTTACAATTTCCAAATTTCAGTAGTCCCCTATGAAAGCATATAAATCAGAGTCTAAACAGTCTATGCATGTTGTAAGTTATAGGAAAAAGGTCTGCATTTGCTCAGTAGGGGTTTAGCAATATTGGAATGATGTGCTTTGGAACAAGGTTCTGGAAGTGTTTCATTTTTGGGCATGTTCACTAAGACTAACTGAAAAACCTGTTTTGTGGTCAAAGTGAAGAGTTTTAGAAAAACTAAGCTTTCTATAGGTTTATATCATCCTTGTTTCTTTTCTCTTGTTCCGTGTTACTTCTTTGAATTAATAAGGTGCTATATAAGGGATCTTATGTTTCAGCATGCACAGCAGCAAATTCATACCCTGGGTTATTTTGGTTTCTTACAGCAGCAGTGGGAGTAGTGGAGGAAGCCACCCAAGTAGTCGGAGCAGCAGTCGAGAGAACAGTGGAAGTGGAAGTGTGGGTGTTCCTATTGCTGTTCCCACACCATCTCCTCCCAGTGTCTATCCAGGTAAATGGAAACTTGCGGTTTCTCTTTCTGACTCAGCATTAACCTTTAGCATTTGCAAGCCTCCTAAACACAGTGCTGAGTAAACGCCAAGAGAAGTCTCAAAGTTCATTATCCAGAAACATGCAAGCCTTGAAAATTGCTTGCTATTGATAGTATGAATTTGAATCAGGTAGTGTCTTTTGTGGGAGTGTCTGATGTGCTCTAATGCTTCTTTTATATATTAATTTGTTTATCAGAATTTTTTGCCTGGCTGCCTGCATGTGACTAGGTATAACACAATGCCTTTTTCAATGGGCTGGGGGAAACTTCTCCCTTGTCCTTTTAAGCAAATAAATGTTTTTTTTCATTGGCTGTTCAGGCAGATATATAGAAGCATGCTTTTAGAAAGTTAGATGAAATGAGAGGCAGGCACAGGATAAGCCTTTAGTACATTAATGCAAGCCTAGCTGAGTTGTCACAAAAAGAAACTTGTTCAATTTAATCGCCCCAGTCTTTCCAGAAATAGGAAGTGATATTAGTACTCCTTTTTCCTTTGCTCAGCCCTTTCAGTGAAGAAGAGTGTATAGTTGGCTTGCAGTGTGATCTGAAATGCATGATGCTTCTGAACCAAAGAGCTGGAAATCTTTGGCTTTCCTCTTCTGTATATTTTCTAATTCGTACAAAAGCTAAAGGCAGCCATGCAACAGTTCGAAGCGTAAATAACAAGGTGTAAAGACATCTTTCAAAAGTAATGGCTTTCAGTGAAAAGTTCTGGGTTCTCTTCAGACATGGAAAGAAGTGGATTTTCTTGACCCTCATTTACTGTCCACATAGGAATGAACCTTTCTTTAACAGCTCTGTTTTTCTCTCATCTCTTCACGCATTCTAAAATACTGTGCATCTAATAAATAGCTAACACTGAATAGTAAAAGGCTTTCTTTTTTTTTTTTTCTTGCTAACATATCTCCTTATTAACTCCGCCTCTTCCTCCTCTCTTCACTTAGCCCCTGCTGGCTCAGCTGGCACTTCTCCCCTTCCTGCTACCTCTGCTCCTGCCCCTACTCCTCCTGCTCCTGCCCCTTCCTCCGCTGCCCCAGATGCTGCTGCTGCTGCTGCAGGAGCTCAACCCCTTGCTGATGGCTTCACCTCTCCAACTCCCCCTGCTGTTTCTTCTACACCCTCTACAGGTGAGTGTCTGCTCCAGCCGGTGGGCAGATGAACCCAGATGTGATCACGATCCCAGGCTTTTCAAAGTTACTTAAGAAGCAGTGATTTTTTATTTTTTTTTTTTAATATAACTGGAAAATATTTGCTAATACCCAACTATAAGGTAATGATCATAGCAGACAATTCAAGGTGTGCTAGTTTTATAAACAGCAATCATTTAATTTTATCATTTTATTATTTTTACATTTATATAATTATTTATTACATTATCATTTTATTGCGGTTTGAATACTGAGGATCTCATAGAATAATTATGTTTGGGGGGCAACCAGCACTGATAGTGCTGGGTCTGATTATTCTCTTTCAGTAATGGAATAAAAAAAGTGCATCTAGCAAAGTATAATTTATATGACTTGTCTCTTCAATGCTTTCAAATGACAAGTCTCCTTTCAATGAACTGATAAAAAGGGCATCTTTTTGTGTTCAATGCCAGGTAAAATACAAGTTTTTATTATGCAGAATAGTACTAACGGATTTTGGTTTAATAGGTGGTACTTATGGTGTATATTGCAACTTGCTTTTCTTAATGCTTATGAAATCACCCTACGTTTTTTGGTTTTTTCATACAATGAAGTTGCAGCATATAGTACTTACTAACCGTATCAGCTTTTGATGAGGAGTTACACCTGCATTGTAAAGATCTCCTTTAGACAACCAAATTCATATATAGCTACCTACGTGCTTTGTTACTTTTCATTATAGTGGAGGCTGATCACAATGGTATGAATTGGTCTGTGTGTTTATTAGTGTTGGTCTCTTAGTAAGAATTTCACCAGGTGCCAGAAGTGTTCTTGAAATCGTATTTAGTATAAGGTGCTGTGGTTCATACAGAATTAGAAAATACTTACACTAAAATCCATTACTATGACTAGAAGCTTCTGAACTGTGATGAATTTTGGTATCAGAAGATGATCCTGATGTCTAAACTACTTTCATGTTTAGAAGATGAGCGGTGTCATATGGGGCCTCAGTCAGTTTTACATTTTTGGTGCACTGTCAGTATCCCAGTTCTTAAGCCATATTGCTTCTGTGTTTTTGACAAGTCAAAATCAAGCAGAGATTAATATTTTAATGGCTATAAAATCATACTCACAATTCCATAAGAGATTTCAGGTTACTTACTATTTTTAAGATCTTTTGTTTCCCTGTGGTATTAGTGAGGTTGCTTGCATGGCTTCTCTGAAATAAAGTATTTGAAGAGACTGGATAGTTTACTGTTTATGAAGGTGTAGTTTTTGGTAATTAAGGATCTCTTACCTGTTTCTTCTCTCCTCCCTGCTCTCCAATCACCACCGATTTCTACCAGTGCATCAAGTAACAGGGATACAGGCATATTGGAAAGACACGTTAGGAAAAATGTGAAAAGGCCTATATACTAGGTGGATTACTTCTTACCTGTTGTTCTTCCTCATCTGTAAAAAGTGCATTTTTTGAGATGTACCTACCTGTACAAAGCAGGAGGAATTTGAATCTCTAGTTCATGCATTTGCTCTTAGAAGCAAGTAACACAGCAAGCAACTTGCATTTTATTTACTGACGTAGTGTGAAGTTTTGCAAAGCAATCAAAACATAGTGGAGAACAATGCAGGTTTTTAAAAAAGTGCACATTCGTTTGTTCTGTTTCCCTGTTTACTTCCCTGCATGCATGTCTCCTCAGCCACAGTGGCCATCCCTTCTTCCCTGATTTTCTTGAAAACTCTGAAATTTACCTCTAGTACAAATGCTGGGGGCAGAATAGTTAGGGAGGGTAATAACCTATATATGGGTATAACAAATCCAGTTTACTGTTATATACAGTATATAAGGCAGAGAACTTTCTGTGAGCACAGAAGATAGCTTAATGGTCTTGCTTCATTTATTGCTTGCTTAGATTCAGGATCATTTACTTTGATACAGGAAGTGATTAAAATGGAGAGCAAGTTTTTAAGGAGTAGTTTCAATTGGCAGCTCCCTGAAAGAGGGTCTTTGAGCATCATTTCATTTATTCCATCCTTCAAGCAGTTGCTAACATTCTCTTCTCCCCAGATGATTTTCTGCATATTTCCTATACAGCACTAAGATAGTTAGTACTGTGTTTTTCAGTTGTACAAGTTAACAGCTTTGAATCTTGGGAATGGCACAGAGTTAGTTTGTATGTGTATGTTGCTTAATTGCTGGACTGTGAAGTGTTATTTTTTTGCAGGTTTGTAAGTAACTAAATTTGCAAGAAGTTATTATAATACATTATATAAAATGGATAACTGGGAATTATTTTCTTTCGTTTTGAAACTTCATAGCTTAGACACCTTTGTATTTTCATACTGGCCTTTGTGAGCAGTGCTGGGTACAGGCAGTTGGGAGAGTTGTTTTTTGTGTTGCTGTTGAGACATCCAGTGTCCTTCCACTCTGGCAGCTGAACTGGCTGACTGCTCCCAGGATGCAGACTATCTTGAAAAAAACAAAAACTTTTCTAAGCCTTTGAATCTTGAATGCAGATATAAAAAAGGCAGGCATTGTTCTTCTCTTTGCTAATACATTTCTCTTTCTAACCTAGGTCACCCAGTTCAGTTCTACAGCATGAATAGGCCTGCATCTCGACACACCCCCCCAACAATAGGGGGATCTTTGCCATATCGGCGTCCTCCTTCGATCACATCACAGCCAAGCCTTCAGAACCAGATGAACGGAGGACCGTTTTATAACCAGAACCCAGGTAAGAAAGTTTTTCTGCTCTGTTGAATTCAACCCAGTGGTGAATGGAGTGGCCTCCAGATCTCTGAAATCTTACGTTCTGTCTCCATTGCAGATCTTGCAGTTAGTCTCAGGTAACTTTCAGTATGTTGCTGGTAGCCATGCCAAAGCTGCGGTCCAAGTACAGAGCATTCAGCTTCCATTATGGCAAGCAGCTTAAAACAATACTGGCTTTGTTGCCAAATAAATTACTTTTGATCTCACAGTCCCTATTAGACAAGCTTTAGTCCTTTACTACACCATGTGTCATGTATCTGCTTTGGTGTGTGATGGGTATTTGCTTTTGCACCAGAACACTGATTCTTCATTAATCAGTCTTTATCTTGTATGGTTTTTCCTTCTGATTAATGGACAGTTCAAGAAATTGTACTTGTTATACAAGGGTAAGCATTAGACACCTTAGAGACAACAGTGGTGTTTGGTATGGGATGCAAGGGAACTGTGTCATCTGCTAAGTCCACAGGTGATGTTATTTTGATGGGCAACCTGTCTTAAAAAGGAGGATGGGATATTAACAAGGAGTGGCGTGTCTTGCATGTCAGGCAGAACGCAGTAGCTTTTCATTGAAGGAGTCCTTTTCCCTGTGCTTCTGATGTGAGGTGGAGGTTTTGCTACCAGAGTAGGGGAGACTTTCTTTTTTGACAAAGCTACAGAAAGATGCAGGAGGCATACTGGAGGTTCCTTGTTAGGAAATGCCCTATTACCAGCAACGCTGAATGTTGACTTGCAAGCACTGCAGTGCATTTGTGTTTTGTTGTGGTGGTGGTGGTGGGTTTTGGGTTTGGTTTTGGTTTTGTTGTGTTTTGTTTTGTTTTTTTTTTTTAAATTGAGCACTGAACTTGGAATTAGATCAAATGCTGCAATCTGCATTTAAGGGATTTGATCAGGTTCAAATATTACTGCTTGTGAGCTGCTCTGCAGAGAGATGTGTGTGCTTAACTTGAAGGAAATGGATGGTCCTGCTGGGGCCAGGAGGGAGGAGGAGGTTATATGACTAAATTGCAGCCCAGTTGCCTGAAATATGAGGTGTTTGTTAAGCACATTATGTTCATATTGAAGGCTGAAGCAGAACAGGCGAGAAGGAGAGGGTATCAGCAATAAAAGAAACCCTTCAGGATTACCTTTGCAGTAAAGAGGATTTTCAGTATATCCAGAGAGTTTCTGACAACTGCTGTGTATTTCTGCTTTAGCAAAGGGATAATTTTCTGCAAGCTACCATTGCATTGTTAATAGGTAATCACAGAAGATGCCAAATAGACTTTAAATAAGTTACATAACCACAGTTCAGTCTCTGTACCTTGAAAAGAAGATAATGATTATGGCGATTAGTCACTTGAGCTGTAAATCACAAACAAAATACTTCAATTATACTGGCATACTTGATACAATATAAATAAGCAGTTGTAGTAAGACATTTTTATATACCTAGCAGAATACAGAATTTTATATTATACTAAATAGCTTTGCAGTTACACTAAATCAAGTTTTTTTGGCCTGTACCTTGAAAAGAGAGGATGCCCAAGCATGTATAATTGATGAAGACCCTAAGAACAGAGGGACTGTTGTGTCTGTAAGGGGCAGGGTTAGTAGTGACAGGACAGGGGCCACAAATGGTTCTCCGCATTCCTGAAGAGAGGGAGAAAACGCAAACTAAAGAGGTGAAAAAGAGACCTTACAGAGGTGAAAAAGAGACCTTACAACAGACAGAGGAGCATGCCAACTATGGCTTGTTCTTCTTCGCAGGCTGTTTGGCAATAAAGCAGTACTGTTTTTTCCACTTCCATTTTTTAGTATGTTGGCATAGTCATTTCTGTTTATTCACTTCTTGGGAGGATGAAAGATAGTTGCCTTGCCCTGTTCTTTTGAATGCCACTTCTAAGATAATATAATTTCTCTACTTCATGGTGAGGCCTTTTTAACAACTGAAAAGAAAATATTAAGAAATGCAGACTCTAAATGATCTCAGCATACGTCTGTCCCAAAGCCACTCTTGCCAGCCGTGCCACCTAACAAGCGTTTTGACTTTGCAACCTTAGATACCAGTATCTAAGCAGTATAGAGCTCAGCACAGGATAAAAACCCTGTGGGAGAAACTGGGCAAGTACTGAGATGGTGGTCTGCACTACACACTATTTATATAGCTGAATTCTTATCAGGCTGAAGCTATCTAGTGGAAGGTGCTCTTGAGTATTTCTGAATTAATTTACAGCAACTGTGTAGATGAACTCTTAATCTACCAATGGTCTATATGGAAGGAAGCTGGGAGGGAACGTTTAAGCTGGTGTTTATCTCATCTTTTGAGACAGCAGAGGTACAGTAAAGTTCTTCTGATGCACTTTATAAACAAAGTCATTATTAATAAAATATTTATTGTATTGGCTCCTAAAGGTCAAAACTAGCTTAGCCTCATTATATATCGTATAGAGCCAATATAACGTGATAGTCCCTGCGCTGTGCATAGACTGAAGCACAAACCAAATGGTTAAGATGAACAAGGAATGATGTCAGCTAGTGTTAGCATCACCATTTTGATTAAACTACACAAGCCAAACTAAACTAAGGGATTTCTTTTTGTATTTGCTTGGAGTGCTGGTCTAGAGTGATTTATTTTTCTACGAGGAAAGCCGCATTATTTCTTTCAAAGAAATATATATAGCACACAAACAAAGTACACTGAAGGGACTTAGGAAACTGAAGCTAGTCTCATGTGATGGATATGAGTTGTATGAATCCATATGATGTTGAATAGAGGAAACATTTTGAAACTGAACATTTTTATAGCATATATTAATTAAAAAGGCAGGGACTTCGTAGTTGCACAAGAATGCTGAATTCATGAATATTACTGCATTTCAGTAGGACTTCAAATTCAAGTTCCCTTTTCCTGCTTTGAAAAAATGCAAGACCAAATCTTTTTCTAGCTACTGTGGTTACACTTGAAGGAATAAATATTCTCAGAGGTCAAAGGAGCTGTAATTAGAAACATACTTTGTTTTTTGTCACGAAATACCAATTAAATGTTGAGAGAATAGAGCTTGCTCTATATGGAAGTACAAGGATATTTTTGCAACAAGAAGGATGGTTGCTCTGTTGTTTTTTTTTGTTTGGGGTGTGTGGTTGTGAAAGGAATGTGCATGTGAATGACAGAAGAAATTCAAAGAACTTCAGATAATAGTTACTGAAATAAGCAAACAGAAGAAAATTTGAGACATGAATTTTAAATGCCCTGGAGTCCTTTTCATTTGCTATGATGATATGAATTAATTCTGAAAAATACTACATCATACCTGGCAGTTTTCTTACCGGCTCTGGAATTAGTTTGAAATTTATTTAGTTCTGTTCTGCAAGCTAAATAAATGTACTGGTACATGAAGTATAGACCTTTTTCCCTCATTCTTTTGGACATGACTAAACGTTTTTGTATGTGACTACTAACAAAATTATTTTGTTGTGCTTTTCTTGAGGTGTGGTTTCTGAAAAAGGATCTTGTAACTTGCTTAAAGAATATTACTGCATTACTCTTGCAAAGTGATACTAAAACTAGATAAAACTAGTCAACTATTTTTTTTACTTAACTAGATAACTTTCATTCCTGGCTTCAACCACAGTTCAGTGTTACAACATTTGCAACTGGCTGATAGTATATTCTTTAAATGTGAATTCACACCTATCGTACAGAGACAGCTCTTCTGGTACCAGTAAAAGGGCTGTTCAGAGTTCAGTGCATTGGTCTGCAAAATCAGGTGGGAAGGAAACGAGGCAGCACATCTGGAATAGGCCCTGTTGTTTGGCAGCAGCACAGTGCGCTTTGTTCTACCAGTAAGGTCAGAAGTCCTGTGTCGTCCAAGTACACTCGGTTCTCAAAGGCGTCTTTTTCTGTTTCGCCTGAAATAACTGCCTCATTTGATGGGGTTTTTTTGGCTACGTTTTGGAGAAAACTAGTTATATCCATTGTCATTACTAAGGATTTGTGGATGCTGTTACAGAAGTCACCTCTACAATTATAAATTTGATCTGAAAGGTGGAGGATTATAGGGAGAGAATATGTTATTCATATGTTTGTTAGTGGGGTCTGTTCATAAAGTGCTATATTGTAGTAATAAACTTCAAGTTAAGGAATCTCATGGTCAGATCAGAAAAATACTTCAGTATGGATTCTTAATCTTATGAAAAAGAGCTGGGTTGGAAATTTTAAAAATAGAGAAATCTCCTTGAAGTAAAGATTAGGAATATGCTTAAACCACCTGAGACATTTTTCTTTGAATGGCAGCCTTTTAATCTCAGCTTTTTGGCAGACTGCTACACTGTCTGAGTGGTGATGATGTCTACTTTTCTGTTTGCTGCTTTGTTGTGTTTCTAACTGAATGCCTCTCTCTTTTTAATTTCTGTGGCAGCATCCCTTGCTCCTCCTCCCCCCTCCATCCTACAGGTAACTCCACAGTTACCACTAATGGGATTTGTGGCCAGAGTTCAAGAAAACAGTAAGTTTGCTGCTTCCTTGTGCTATGATTTATTACTGGATGTGGCTTTTGTTTTGAGTGGATGAAGGATTTGTCTGTATATAGCCAGAATACTGCCGTCTCTACTGCCTCTGCAAGTTTGTCTTCAATTGTGAAGAGAGGGAAAAGGAAATAATTTTATTGGAGGAACCTGATCCTTCCTTCTCTGAATTTTATTGTCTCTAGTGTATTTCCACAAGTTCTAACTATTGGTCCCAGTGCAACTAACTGGGATAGGGAGTATTACTTCAACCTGCTACCATGGTTCTAGAGACATTTTCATGGTTATACTATTGCTTATTTTTAGTTTCAGATACTCCTCCCCCGCCACCGCCTGTGGATGAGCCAGTGTTGGATGAATCTCCACCTCCACCCCCACCTCCAGAGGATTATGAGGAGGAGGAAGCAGCTGTGGTGGAGTACAGCGATCCATATGCTGAGGAGGACCCTCCTTGGGCACCAAGGACCTACTTAGAAAAGGGTAGGTTTAGAGCTAGTAGAGATGGTAGGGTCATGTTTGTAACAACGTTTTGTATAAGCTCCTGCCATCCTGCTTTGGACGTGGAGTCTGCCTAGACTCCTTTGTAGCCAGTATTTGGTATTGTGGTAGAGGTGCTCCTCCAAATGGCAACTTAAAGAACAAAAGTTAAGCTACTCTTCTGCGTCTGACTCTTTCACTCCTTTCTCCCCAAAGGAAAGATAATGATTAGATGGCTAATTACATATTTTTTAGGTCCTCTGTAATCTACTTAAGACTCAGCTTTCAGTAGTCTGCTTGATCCTAATAATCAAACTCGTATTGAGGTCAAAAATGAACGAATCAGTGCTGCAATTGCACTTGAACTTTGAACATATGGGTGCTTCTGGAGAGGTGCTGCAATGTGTGTTTGGGGCTCTGGAAGCTGCAGTGCTGCATCAGTGTGGGGCTGTGCTGAGCTAAAAAGTGCTGGGTCTGTGTAGGACTGAGTAACTGTGGCATTGCTGCGTGGCTGCATCTAGATGTCTTCCAGTTCTGAAGCAGGTGTGTGGAAGCATGCTGGAGTAAAACTACAGGTAAAATAAACTGAGTAGGTAAAGGGCTTAGGGGCACTTGAATATGAAAAGATCTACTGCCTGGTGTTCTCCTGTGAAACAGGGTCACATACCTCTTAGTAAAGGGTGATATAAAATCTAATGTTGCAAAGCAACCAGGCATCTCAGCTGAGTGACTGTTAGACACATTTAGTCTGCATCGGGGAAAAAATTCAAGAACGCCAAAAAGATATACCCAGTGCAGGACGTGGCGGTCGGGGGAGAAGATGGAAGAGGCTCTTTCTGCCAACTCCAGCCCAGAGAAAATATTACTATTCCTGAGGAATATGTGGGAGTGTTTTTGTTATTCCCCCACCCTCCTTCTAGCTGGTGTAAGTGTTTAGTGCAAGGAGTACCCAGGCTTTGCTGACAAGCTGAGACCGTTTGTCAGACAAAGTGGCTGACTTGCAGGGTGTTTACATGACTGACTTTATCTATTGACTCCCCATACCCCTGATTGACAGCAAGCGTCACGATTATTCTGTTGAGGCGTGCAGGCTCTTTGTTTGATTAAAAGTTGCTTCAGCTTATTCTTGTTAGGGAAGCTTATTTCCATGAGCAAGGACAGGGAAAAAAGGGATCTCATATACAAAGTACTCTTCTTGCTGTGCAGTTTGGAGGGTATTCCTGGTTATTGATATTAGTTACCTGGCTTCACAAAAATCAGGTTTTAGAGTGGGGTGGGGTTCCTGATGTTGCATTTCTTTCTTTGGGGGAGGATGGCAAATTTCTTCAGGTTCGGACCACTACAGATCATTTCAGCAAATACTGGATGTGCTGCATTACTTTATGAACTCCTCCATATCAGGCAGTTCTGAGAATGCACAGTATCTGCTCAGTTTCATTGTGGCTGATGTATTTTGTGCTGGATGAAGATTGCAGGCATGTTACTTTTTGATAGGGGAGAGAGTCTCAAGATTTTTCTCTGTATTTTTCCAGGCATAAGACACTCTTTAGCCTCATTCTACATTCGTATCACTATCTTTGTTATGTTTCTGTTACTCCTGCCACCTGGCCCTCAGCAAATCCTCAGGGGCATTTCAGCTAGGAGCAAAAGAGAAAAAAAGAGGATGCTGATGTGCATTGCCTGTTTATAGTGTCTCATACTAATGCAAACGGTGGGGGGTGGGGGGGTGGGTGTGTGGAAGAGAAGTCACAAAATCATGTGGCACGTGGCCTGGGAAAACAACTGTCTATTTGAAGAAATAATGACATTTGAATTATAGCATATTGTTCTGATCTGCTTTTCTGTGTGACTTCCATGAGCTTGTGAACTAAAATAATTTATATAGGTGCATGTATGCACAGATCTATTCCATCTCAGCAGGCATTCCAGGCACTTCTATTTTGATATTTACAGGGAAAATCACATGGGATAGCAAAACTGTAATGGGAGTCTTTTAAAGGCTGGAGAAAGTCAGGTTTTTAGTCAGAATGTTTTTCCTACAGAAAAGCAAAAGTATAGGAGACTAGACATTCTCCTGTATTGATGTAGGGTCCCATGCAAAACCATAATTTTGATCTGTATTTTGAAAACTAGATGACTAAAACATCTAAAAGGTTGGTCTGTTCTTAGAAACACTCATAAAAGTAATAAAATTAAAGTGCTTACAATGTATAAAGAACTGTTAAATAGTAATTTTAGGATACCAGAAAAAATGAGATTCACATAGGTGTGGATTCTGTTGTAGTTATATGAATAGCTCTACTTACATTCAGCCCATGTCTTGAGATTTGACTGCTTTGCTGGAGTTGGGAGAGAAGGGCTTGGCTGCGATTTGGTTTTTTTTTTTTTTTTTTTTTTTGTAGCAAACGAGCTTTGAAGTTAATGAAAAGCCCCATGCTAAAAGAGGACTTTCATACTCAAAGAATGTGTATACTTAACCTGCTGTGAACTAATAATGCTCTATCTTCTGCAAAATAATTATTCCTATGGCAACTCCTTAAGTTCCCATAAATAGTATTCTGTGCCACATGATTCAAAGCAGACAAAACTGACGGAAGGAGGTGTCAAATACAGAGGGTTGCTATATATTGAGATGGGATTCAGTATGATCCTGTTCTGTAAAGGGGTCATGCAGTGTGGGAGGTACATTTAACATTACGACATGCTCTAACCTACAGCTGAGGAATGAAGTGAACAGCATTTTGAACAGATGGAGAAACTCTTAGGCAGGATACAGTTACTCGGGATGTTCAAACTTGAGGGTGCTACCACATGGCTGTAATAGCAACAGCCAACCAGCAATGTCCAGGAAGGCGCACTGCAGTTTTCCGTTGAGCTGTGTGTCTGGGTGCGTGGCATGAAAAGGTAAGAAAATGACCCAGCTTTGCAAATCAGGTGAACAGAAATGGGTATCTAGAAGGAAAAATTGCCCTCATACCACATAGAGAAAGTGCGTGGTCACAGCTATCGGATTTCAGTTGGATAATCAGTCTGGTCTGCATTTGTGGTCAGTTTCATATAACGGAGTTCTGCCAAAGTCTGTGTAATTGTTGAAGAACCAAAGGTCACTGATTGGAAGAATATCAACCTAAATGAGTGATTCTGGTTTTCATATCTGCATTGAAACGTGTTCAGATAGAAACTAAAAGAAGTCCTGGCTCAGTCTCGCAGGGAAGGATGCCACCTCCTGAGTCAGTATTGCTGCTTCCTGTCTCATCTGGAGCCTTTTTTGCAATACTGGCCTGGGCTCCTGGTAACTCATGGTATGTGAGAAGCTCACAGCTTGAACTGGTGGGACTACAGAGAGAAGGATTAAACAGTCTTTTAGGGAGAGGGACATGGCCAGTACAAAAGTAGCTGCAGGAGGAAGCAATGGTGATGTAAAAACAAAACCAGGCTTCAGGTAATTTTATAAGAGGTTTAACAAGAAGCGAATTTTCATCACAAACTTAGGGAAGAGTTTCCTACTTGTGATCATGAAATAATCCATTCAGTGTCAGAAGGGACTAGAGTACACTCAAAGATGAGAAAGAAAGACATTGGAAGTTACTGTGATCCTTGGATTATTATTATCAAGAGAATGAAGAACGGCAGCTCAGTGAATCTAGGAAGAAATGTTTTAAAATTAACTAAAGGCAGTTAAAAAGGAATTTTGAAGGACTTCAATTGAATGTATCACATGTTCATATAGTGACTTCCGTTTTTCAAGCTAAAAATTTACTCATTTTTCCATATGTGTTTTGTTTCCTTAGAATGATGTGTCTAAAACTAGTTAGAATGAGTTACTTAACAACTGTGCTGGTATAAGTGTAGAGCCAGCAACATGTGGTTTTTTAAATATGCTCTGGTCAAATGATACAAATCTCCTGTTTGGGAGATTTATTTAAAAAAAAAAAAAATTCTCTGTACATACTCTGATTCCCCACTGGGATTGATTTGTATATTTTACTTTATAATTTCTTCAGGATCCAGGTTTCCCTAGTAAATATTTGTATTGATCCTTTTGCTCCCTCAAAAGGAAATGACCTCTGTTCTTTTGGAAAGAATGATGAGTTTAATAGGACTCTTGGACACTGTGCTCATGAACACATGCTGTTAATATTTTTTTTTTCTCCTTGCTTTGTTTCAGAGTATCTTCCCTTCTGTCCCCAGTACAAGATTTTAGGATCCCTGTCCAACATCCATTTTGTTTCCAATGGCAGCACGGCATGTTTCATTGCCAAGTGCTCAAAGCAGTGACTGATGCTATTTGTTAAAGTATTCAGAGTCCGGCATAGCTAATTTTCCATATGGAACACATAACGATAGGACTGAGAATGGAAAAACATATTGACTTGATGTCTGTCTTCTGCCATTTCAGGGCAATACTCTCTTTTAATATTTGCCAGTGCTTTGTCCAATTTCTTTGACTTTCCTAACAGCTTTTGTGCCTTCAGTAAAATATTCTGCAGCTGTAAGAAAAATGTCCTGATACAGTAGGCATACATTTTGTTTCAGAGGACCACCTTACTACTTCCTAGCTTCTAACTGGGATTCACCCATCTTGGCGCCGTATTACCCTCAGAGTGACTTTAGCTACTGGGACTGCACATACGCATTTTACAGATGTAAATGTGGAGGTAGCTAAGGTAGATGGAAGTCTCGGGCATTAGCCTTGGCTCATTCTTACTGTGATCTGAAGAGAGCTCTTACTACTCTCCCTCTTCCACGTTTTTCTGCTGACTGTTACTTGTGCAGAGACCTGGTTTTGCACATACATCTAATACATGAATCTTGGAGTTGGTCTGAGTTGTCATAGCCATGGGGAGTTACATCCACCTTCTTGTATCATTCCACAACAAAAGTTTATCATGTATTTGTAAACTTTTCCTCTAGTGGGTCTGGAAGTAGTAAGAATAGACGAGTTAAAGTAGTCCTGGCTCATATGCTTCAAAGTATGAACTCTTATAGAAGGGGTTGGAAGAAAGTGCCCCTCTCAGCAGGTCATTCTGCACCCGTAGAGGTGAGGCAGTGCAGCTCTCTGAGATTGCCTTGAATGTGGAGAACTTTGTTCGAGGTAGGCTAATTTTCCTCCTCCTCCATGTATCTCTCGTAACAGTCATGCTGTCATGCTCTGTTCTTTCCTAGTGGTGGCGATCTATGACTACACGAAGGACAAAGAAGATGAGCTCTCGTTTCAAGAAGGTGCCATCATTTATGTCATCAAGAAAAATGATGACGGCTGGTATGAGGGGGTCATGAATGGAGTGACGGGGCTCTTCCCAGGGAACTATGTGGAGTCGATCATGCATTACTCGGAGTGAAGACTAGAGGACAGAACACTGCATCTCCTGCTGCAGGAGCTGTCAGGGCTTCCCAGGTCTCCACCAGCCTCTGGGGCCCCATCCACTATAACTGAATGAAGGATAATTGTAACAACCACTCTTTTTTTTTTTTTTTTTTTTTCTTTCTTCCCTCCTCTCCTCTCCCCTCATTATAAAACAATAGTGATTTGAGTTGTTTGAACAAATGGCTCTTCCGGCTGCCAGCTGAGGCCATCCTGAGCCATCTGACGTTGAATTAAGCTGACCCATTCAGATGTAACAAACTCATTGAGTAGCTGATACTTCACTTGAATTCTCACTTCTCCTGACAGGCTTTGGGATCTGTCTCAGGAATCCTGTGTGCCCTTGTGGTACTACCCTTGGCAGCAGTGCCTGGCGCTTGGGATGTCCTGGATGCTTGTGGTGAAGGGTTACTGGCCAGTCGACATCCCTCCTGTTTCTACACTACGCTCCTGTGCAGCTGGAAGAACAGTCGTGTGCTAGCAAACACTGGGATTTCTACACAGAGCCGTTCCTGTAACTGACTTCCAGATAGCTGGATACATCTTTAGCATAAACACTTCTGCAGCTGCTCTGCACATGTAGGCTGACACAGGGGCACACAGAGCTGGCTTTCATTCACTCACCTTTCAGTTTAGACAATTAAGATGGCTGCAGCCCAGAGGACCCCCACCCCCATTTCCTCATCTTTTGAATGCCACAGATTTGTTTTGTGTTCTGCACTGATGTAAATGTGCTCCTCTCTGCAGTGAGCTACTCGCCATGGGTGCTGCCGGTTTAAACAGAACTCACAGATGCCGTTGACGGTGAAGGCAAAACAAAGTTTACAGGTCCTCCTGGGGTCTGAGGATAAACTCTAGGGGCTGTGATCTAAGGTTCAAGTCTACTCACGCCTGCTTGCACTAGAGAAACTTACCCCCAACTTTAGTCTTATGCACAATATAATCTTAAAAATTCAATCAGGTATTGTAAATTGGCTATTTTGTACTTGATGACTAGATTTGCATATGTACTGTGAGAGCCCTGTGCAGAGGCAGGACAAACGGCAATTGTCGTCTTCATGTCTGTTGCCAAAATCTCTTCAGTGGAAGTAAAAAGGGCTGTTGTGTGTACTGGTTTCCCATGGAAATCCAAGCAGTAACTAGTAGTAGTCCTAGCTCTTCCCCCAGCCCTCTCCATTGTTTATTATAAAGAAATAGATATTTTGAGCTGTACTGGTGGATCTGGGGTGGAGTAATATCAAGTGAAGGCTCTGTAGCCCCTTGCGTTGATAGTTTGCTTTTTAACCTAGTCTCAGTTAAACATGCTGCTCACTGATTCTGCCTAGGAGATAAGTGTAAAGTGATGGCTGTACTAGTCTGCCCTTAGGAAGGACTAAATGTTATCTTTGGGTAAATGTCATGCATTAACAGAGTGAACTGATTAAACCTCCTGTTGCAGTCCTGTCAGCCTGCAGACTGAGCTGACCCCTGTATTGTGAGAGCCTCCTGGGCCAGGGCATCTTCCGGGCAATTTCTGACTGTTGCCTGGCCAATTCCAGCTGGTACCAACCGTAGCTTGTCAAAGGTGAGACAATGCTGCAGCTGTCTTCGGAGGCCTGTGTGTCAAATAGAGCAGTGCACAAGAGAGCACTTACCGGGGCTGTGTTTGTGTCGGTCTTGGCGACAATACAGGTAACTGACCCAATCCCCTTGCTTGGTAATAGTGCAGTATCAGGATGGAGGTGCAGGTTTGGCGCAAACCTGGGCAGGGAGGTGCCATAGCTGCTCAAGGGGGAGGAAAGAGGAAACAGACAGCTGCGGTGTGTTTGTGGGATATGGATGAATTTGATCATCTGCTGTGAGCTTGCGGAACAGTGCGTTAACTCCTGTGACAGTGCGTAAGGAACTAGTTTGGTTGAAGCCTACAGGAGGTACAACTTTGAAGAAAGGGGTGTGAAGATAGAAGTTACTTTCTTCCCTGCTGAATCCACAGCCGTGTAGCCAAGACATTTGTCTTCTTTCTGGAAGCTGACAGCATTATTGTTTGGGATGAGTGTTAGCCAGAATAGATACCCTTCTACCTTCCTCTGTGAAAACTTTTGTCTTGCAGCAAGACTAACAGAAGCAGCCATGTTCAGCTCTCTCAGCCCGTCGTTTCTCTGGGAGCGAGCCTAGAAACATGGGTTGTGCAGTCACTGGGACGACTGTTCCTAGTGTCATAGGGCAGGTCTATGCTTTTTGCACAGGGAGGTGGTGCTTGCAGCCCTGCTAGCAGCCGGGGTGATGGAACAGCAGTATTGCACAAGCCTTTGGTGCTCACAGGGTGGCTGTGTTTTCCAGCTCTTTCCCAGGACTATCAGAGCTTTCCTGGTTTCTCTTGCCCTGGGTATGTTTGTGGTGAAGGCTGAGCACACAGTGCTCAGATGCACTATGTTATGGCAGCTTAGTGAGTTACTAAATGAGAGCTGAACCTCTCTCCCTGTGAATCCATGCTCCAGCCAGGAGGTCACATATTAGTGAAATGTGTCTTTAACTCTGTGTAAGAGCATGGGCTTGAATACTTCTGACAGCTGGGTGGGGATAACGTGTTCTTCCACTGTGTGTTGTACACACGTGTCTCATCTTCATTCAGCCGGTTGGTCATCTTGCAAGTTTTCTGTGTTGCAAGAGCAGAGCAGTGTGAACGCTGGGAAGTGCTGAATGCTCGTCAAAGCTCAGCACAGAAGATGAGGCTGCAAAACCTTGAAAGTGGAATGTGTGAAGCTCCTTAAAGAACTGGCTTTGGTCTGATGGGCCAGGGGTTAGTCTGGTCCCTGCTGATAGCGTGTGGAATTGTTTATCCTGCAAGAGCTCCTGTGGATGGAATTTTTGGGTCACCTCCTGCTGGTTTTATGCTTTATTATGCAGTACTAATGTAAAGAAACTTGTTGAGTTTTATGCATATTTTTTATTTTGTACAGATTTTAATTCTGTGGCTTGTTTAGGGATGATGTGGTGTAATGGTCATAGACCAGGCCAAGGTAAACAGGCTTTGTATATTAATGTTACATAGATTGCATGCTAGTGAAGTCAGTGAGGGTTGTGTTTCCAGTTTTGTCCCTGTTACTTCTCCTTCTCCAAAACCTTCACCCCTCTCCTTTTTTAATTTACATGTTTACTTTGGGGGGGGGGAGAGAGACACCTCAGTATTTCAAATAGGTGCACAACATCTCTTCACCGAGTTCTGCTGCCACAGCTGAGGGTTGTCAGCATCACAGGCTGTTGAATCAGCAGTGTGTATGCATGGGGGGGTGGGGTGGGGGAACGGGACACCAGACGCTCCAGAATAGCCCAAAGAAAGAGTGCTGTATGGCCAAAATGAGTATGTTTCTCCCTCTGTGAGAGCTGCCTTAGCCCAGCCAGCTGTTTTCATTGTGTACAGAAATCAGTCAGCATCCTCTAGCGGTGCATTTTGCTTTGGTTTGCTGTATCAGACATTTCTTCCTTGCTCTTGGCCCCAGGGACAAAGCTATTAACTACAGCTGCCTTTCTGCCATGTGCCTGTGTGAGAGGAGGTCCGACAGAGTCTGTCCCCATCTAGTGAAGCAGGTTTTTTTTGGTGCCTTCATTCTAGCCTAAGAGAGAGAGATGGCTGAGGTTGCATGTGTCTCACTCATTTCCCCTCTCCCTTCTTTCTCTTTTTGTTCTTCTTCCCCCCCCCCCCCCCCCCCCCCAAATGGATTCATGTTCTTTGTTTCTCTCCCTGGCTGTTGCAGCAGAGGGCTGAGAGGGACAGGCGAGGCAAGCAGCAGATTTTGCGCTTGAGCATCCTGATGGTGCGCCCATGCCCACTGGCTGGAGAGCACCAGAGAGCTGAAGCAATGCCTGAAGACTTGCTGGCCTGACTGGTGAGACACAGGCAGACACAGAGCCATTGCTCTCACTGGAGGCCAAGAGGTGGGGCACGGACCTAGGGCTAGATGGCAGAGTTTGGTGCGTGTTACCAGGAGGCTGACCGCGTTCCTGGGACTCAGCTTGTCCTTGTGGTTAGGGATAATAGGAACAAGTTGAGTTGGGTGTTCCTCAAAGTGGCTGGAAAGTGCTGTTGGTTTGAACCACAGCTCCCCAGTGGTCTGTGGCTGGGTGGCTTACCAGTGGGTGCCAGGAAGGCTTAGACCCAGCTGCTAGTTCTTGCTACAGCAGTTTGTTCTCCTTTCACAGTTCCTGAGCATTTTCTTTCTTTGCTGCTGAGGGCTCTTGGTGACAGCCAAAGTTGACAGTGGCAGTGATGCAGCTTCTGAAAAGTGGCACTTTTATCTAGGGTGTTTCAGTTGATCATGAAAAGAAAGCGAGGCAGCAGCAGGACTCGTGCTCCTTTTCTGGCAGAGGGTAGGCTGCCCACCTGGTGTGTATGTGCGTATTGTTGACTAGAGGTGGAGGAGAGTTGTGCACTGATTCAAACTGTCGTGCTTCTGTGGTGTCTCCCACCTGTGCCTGATGGTGACTAAATGCTCTGCTCTTCGCAGCAACTTCCACTACTACCTAGCAAGTGCTGCAGATGTGTCTCTCTGCTGGAAATGAGCTCTCTTTTTGTTTGGTATGTCTCTGGGCTTCAGGCATAAATCAAAAGCAAGACTTCCACATTTTCCTTTCTGGAAAGGATGGCACTTCATGTGGGTTAGTAAGCTGGGAGTATTTACAGGGCTTCTCCTCCCAGAGGTGGGACAGGACATCTTGTGAAAGAGGTGGTGTCTGTATTCTCTGCAGGGAACTTTTTGGAAGCTGCTAGAGGATGCTGTTGGAAAGACCATGGTGCTGTGGCTCCTACTGGGAGTGGCACTTGCATTGAGAGCATGGAGTCACTGATTGAGCACTGCAGCATTTCAGGACGCATTACAGATGCCAGGCAGAGACTTCAGTTCTATGCTGCCAACAGTGGCAGTGAGAAAGGTTGCATTCACTAAGGCGAGTATTTACAACCCTAATCTCTAGCGAAGCTAGTGGTGTAAACTGAGCACTAGTAGGTAGACGATGGGCTATAGCTTATGGAGCGCCACTTTAAAGGATTTAGCATGCTTACCGGTGTCTTCACCTTCCCCACCTTTTGGCATCTCTCAGTATTAGGCACCACCACATTTTGTGGATAAAATGGTATTACACAGAGGTCAGAATAGTGCAAGAAGGGAACAGTTTGGGGCTGGTGGCTCCCCCCTCCCAGTAGCTACAGTCAGTGTGTAGTAACAGCCCCATTGATCTACTTTTGATTTTGAAACTGCAAGAACAGTGGGACCCCCACCCCGTGTCCATGGGAAGGTTGCTGAAAGCTTGATGCGGCCAAGGTTTGCCAACTGCTGTTACAAAGAATGCTTTCACAGACCATGGTGTTCTGCTGCTTTCATTCAAAAAAACTCACCCATGTGTTTTGTGCAATCTCCTGCCCATGCAGGAAGTTTTTTTTTTTTCTTTGGTACTCTAAACATAATAATTTTATTAGCACCTTTGCTTATTACAAGACATACTAGAAAACAGTAAAGTCAGCAGCAGCCTGTTGTCCAGAGGTAAGCCTACACCCAGCATCCTGCTGAACACTGACGTGGTGACTGTGCTGAAACCTGTGCAGTACGTTTGTTCCTGTTTCTCTTAAAACCTCAGAAGGATCCTACCACTACTGACTAATGAGGAAGAGCTGTGTACAAATCCATTTCCATTACAGCGCCTTGCTAAAGTGCTGACATGTCTGAGATTTTTTTGTAAAGAACAAGTGCTTCTTTTCACATTTGAAAAAGTGTCTTTTGCAACTTGCATGGACAAGTAGTTTCTATGAATTCTCTGGAAATGTCAGTGTCTAACATGGATTTTGTCCATGCACTTTTTTCTGAAAGCAGATACCCCCACCCACCCCCCACCTTTGGTTTGCAGGCAGAGGAGAAGCACACCGTGCTTTTGCTTTTGGCACTGCTGATGCAGTGGATGAGTGCAGAGCCCACTGTAAATGACCAAGCCCGCAGGACTCTGGGGAGCTGTATGCCACCAGTAACGTTTTATTGTGTGTGCCATTTGAACCACCTTCCAGTGAGTGCAAAACCCAATTTTTAAATTTTTTTAATTGTACTTGGAATTAACTGTTGCTGTGTACTAAACCCTCTTGTTACAAGCCCTAAATAAAAAGAACAAAGCACACACCACGTGTTCTGTGAGCGTGCCACTGCCGCGTCACGTTCCTTGTCTTTGGCTACAGACTTTTCAACGCAGCAGGGAGAGGGACAGCGGCTTGTGTATGCAGGAGCCCTGTCCCCGAGGAGCTCTGAGCACAGCACTTCCCACAGCAAAGGTATGAGTATCATTGGCATCCAGCCTGCTGCCTTCAGCAGCTCCTCTCCCCACTTCTGTACGACTACTCTGTTCCTGTAATTGCCACTAATGTACCACCACAACTCTCTGCTGTAAAAGCTGATGACTGATGCAGGGCCAGCCTGCGAGCATGCCCCAGGAGGAGGTGAACAGAGCTGAATTCCCTACAGCGGACCCCGGAGAGGGGCCGCAGCAACACTTACCAGCCATCAGCTGTTCTTGCATGAGCAGAGCTGCACAGGACCCTGCAGGCCTGAGGGAGGAGGCAGATGGAAAAGGTGAGCCTTCACACTGGGTCCTCTTTAGACCTCTAACTGGTGCGTACCACGCTACTGGTACAGCCAGCTCTGACCCACTGGAAAGGACTGTGCAAAGGAACAATAAAAAGCAATTTTATTGAGAGTGAGCATATAAATGGTAAGCTGTAGGCCATCAGACACCTGATCCCTACAGAGGGGAACCACCGATGCCCTGAGAACACAATGCGGGTTCTGAACTCATGAAAAAGGAAAATGGCAAGACAGAGGATTAAAACAGATTATTAAATTTAACTACATCTTTATTGAATTGTGCATATTCCATTGTATAATGATCTATATTGGGTACTCTATAACGTAGTATTTCTTTTGTCCTCTCCCATGCTTAAAAAAGTATATTTATACATATATTTATATATATTTATAATATGGCAAAGCTCCCCCCAACCTGAAACTATCAGTCTAAAAGAGCTTTGATTTTTCTTTTTGGAAAGGGAAGAAGAGGGGAGGCAATCCCATTGAAGGACAAAATGTGCAATTTTCTTTTTAAAGCAGTAAACATGAATGTATTTACAGCACTCGGCACAAGTTTGCTGCACAGACAAATCATCATTGCAATGACACTTTTTTCTTACTTTTGCATCCCCAGTATTACACAGAATATCACCAGTGGCTGCTAACATTTAGTATAAGCCATAAAACAAACTGCTGCTCCAGTTAATTTCTGGTCCACTGCAGTCCACTAGAAGGAGACCTAAGATCTGCAATTACAACTTGTGACAACAAAGCATTTAAGTTTTCCTGTTAGAAGTACAAGCTTTACAGTGCTGCACCAAATCAGCAGCAGGGAGCCTTGGGCACCGGTTCATTTGCTAAACTGTCCTTTGCCCCTGCCCCTTGCACTGGGCACCCGGTTACCAGCGCTGGCTAAAGGCAAGAGATGCACAACAGCTAACAGGGGCAGCCCTGTTCTCTTTGCCAAACGGAGCACTTCAGCTCCCGGCAACTTAGCCTCAGGAGAGGCTGGTGCAAGCACATCTGCGTACCTGGAATTTAGCTCTGAACGCATCTTTGGCATCTTGGAAAAGGTGGGAGGAAGCTGTTTTCCATTGTAGGGACCAGTTGCTTCAATTCCTAAGTCTCCTAAAAGCCAAGTCGCCTTTAAGCACCTAAAATAACAGGGGGTTCCAGAACCTGTTACTCAAGTTCCTTCTCATTTCCCTCGCTAAATCCCTGCCGTGGGGGATTGTGCATACAGCACTAGTTCCTCTTCCTCCTGTTCTTCCAACTTCTCTTAACTCCTCACCAGAGAGACACGCTTCTGACGAACAGAGAGCTCACTGCGTCCTTGCCCTGCTGAGTGCCTCCGAGCACCAAACAAACAGCCATCAACCCAAATCACTACTGTTCCCGCATTGGTGGCGATTAATTTACAGTGCGAGGGATAAGCATGTTAAACTGCACCTCAGTTGCAGTTTAGTGTCTTAAACTTTTCAAAACTAGACAAAGCCTGTGACTGACTGCATCACAGTATTAGCGAGTGCTGACCCCTGCAACATCACGCTGGTTTTGTCAGTCTTCATGGGCATTTTTTTAATCGAAGGAGAAAAAGAATTCAGAAAGAAAAATTACTCAACTTTAGACAAACTTATAATTCCAAAATAAAAGCTTAAAACCCACCAGCACGTAACGTCTAAGAAAAACTATCCCCTGTAGTGTTGAATCCTCTCTGGTTTGGAGTCTGCCCCGACTGTGCGAGGGAATGCAAAGCTAAAACACCAGGAGCCACAAATAGGCTTTGGGAAAACATCTCCTCCCCCAAAGTAGTAAGACTCCCCTCACCTCCAAAGGAGGAGCACTGAACAAGTACGTGATCTACACCTCAACAATGAAAAAAGGAACAAAAACCCCCCCAAACTCACATGTTGTGGCTGCATCCTCACTACCTTCTGTCAGGAATTTATATAGCTTTCCTGGAGTGCAACTGATTTTAACATGACACTATCTGACGTAATAGTCATAGTAAGACCCACTTATAATCTTATTTTGAATAAGAGACAAATTTACCTGCAATGGTAGCATTGAAGTAGAACAGTTTAGTTCTATGCAGTTTTCTGTAATAAGGAGAAAAATTCTCTTTTGCCCTTCTGCTGTTGAAATGGCACTTTTGGTTCCTTTAACTGTGGAAAAAATAATTTTAACTCAGAGGAAAACTGGCCACACTTTATCTCTGAGCTGATTTCAGTTATCTGGTTGCCTAAGGGCACAGAAAGAAGAAATTAGAAAACCTTTAAATGTGCAAGTCTAGAACAGTAAATCTTAAAATGCACTTGTTGAAAAAAACTGCTCCCTCTCCCATCCGACCCGAAACCAAAGTGATCCAGGTACCTTCACTTTGTTTCCCTGACGTGCGGGTCAGTCGCTGTTGCCCTGTAGGAAACACTAAGTTCAGGAGAGGAGCTCTTTGGCTTTGAGGTCCCGCACCAAGTCAGAGCAAGCAGTGGTGGTTTGCCGCAGGAGGAAAACCCTGCACAGGGGGAAGCAGGAGCTTTCCTCTGCCATAAAAAATAACAGAATTATTTTATTGTGAGACTTGTGCCTAACCTCCTCCCCAACCACGGGATATGAAAGACTGAACAGAACCCCCAGCATATCCACCTCAAACATGTTACCTACAGGTAGTTTAGGACCTGTGGGGTTTTTGTTTTTTTAAAATGATTTCTCCTCTAAGGTTAGTGCTGATACAAGAGCCTAGTTTTCCCTTCCAAAGCAACTCCCAGAGACCTGAATGACAATCAAAGTGTCCGAGAAGACTGGCTCCCTGCTGCTCGCAGAGGTGGATGCTACTGCTGCATGGCAGAGAGGAAATGAAGACCACATCTGGAACAGATTAACGAATGCAGCTGTATGCTCCCAGCTGCCCTGGCAGCAGCAGGGCTTTCCCCAACACCCTCCTTAAAGGCCATACGCTTCATCATGTAACACAACTACAGCTGTACTCTCTCAGTATTTTAGGATCAAAGCATCTGCTATCTGTGTCCAGAGTATGAAAACTCAGCTCTCACACGTTCATTTCCATAGTGCCAAAAGGATTAAAGCCCATGTTTGTAGCAGGAAGCTTCTTGCTGTGTGTCTGAGATCTGGCCCCTTTGTTTTCTGATTTAAATAAATATAACGGTGCAATTAGGAGACCAGCGCACACAGGGAAAAAAATAACTTACTTGCAAATAAGGCATAAATATTTGCTGTCACCACAACAGTAAATACACTGGAAAAGCAAGTTACAATGAGGGGTCTCATAAGCTGAAAAGGCAACCAGGTTGTCTGAACCACACTGTAGCCAAATTTCAGTGCTCAGCTGAGAGAAAGCAAGCTGCAGCCACTCGCTAGATTTCTGTATCGCTACTGGCTGAGGAAGTCAGCTGTAACAAGAAAGAATACAGGGTGCCACCTTTGCTGACGCTCATTCTTTTTGCTGCAAACTTAAGAATTACACTTCTGTCTCCCAGCAAGCTGTATAGCAGCCTGCAGTAGTAAGCATGGAGTCGTGTCTAGGGAGATACTGGGTAAATGAACTCGGGCACAGGAAAGTGAGAACAAAGCTCGAATGCCTCTGCAGAAATTGCACTCAAAACATTGCTCTGCCGAGACCAAAGCCCAGAGGTACCCGCACTGAATGAACAAAAGAAAAAAGGCTGGAACTGACACGCACCAGTGGAGCTGTCTTGGGGGAAAAAGAACAACAGATGGGGCCAGCAGAATTCCCTGACTGCTCTCATCCGGGAGCACAGGCTGCATCAGCCTGGAGGCATCTTGCCAGGGAGCAGGAGAATGTGCCCGCTTCCCTGTCGTCAGCAACAGCTGGGGAGTTGCGACCGTACCCGCAAACTTTTGCTCCACTGGTGGGCGTGAGCCCCAGGGGCTGCGTACAGTACAAAGCAGCAGGAGGACCAATGTTGAAAATTACAGCACCCATGAATTGCAGTGTAGCTTAACCACCTTCGCCAGCTACACTGAGCATGCTTAAAATCAACAATGCAAATGCTTTTAAGGACACTTCATAAGCACAAAAATAGTAGAAACAAAACTTTGTGAACAATTTGAAAGATACAAAAAAGTGCCTTTCCATAGCAGTGCTTTAAAAATGCACACAATGGTATATATACTCTTATTGCTCAAAAAAACTAGTCTGAAATCTTAAAACAATTTCCAGAGGTGCTGAAACAGATTTTTAAAAAATCATATGAAACAGGTCAGCAGAGACAGCACCATTAGTTTTTCTCTTTTCATGATGCACTTATTTAAAACTCTATAGTTATAGACGTGTCATTTTTCCTCTCTAATTAGCAAAGCTTTTTTCCTATTCATAAATTATTCACAAAGACATTTATTTTATTATTTGGATTTTTTAAAAAACACTTTATAAAAAGAAAGGAATGGGGGACACTGTCACAATATTTCTTAAACCTATCAGCCTGAATTACTCTAATGAGAGATTGGTTTACATCTTTTTTTACACGCTTGAGGATACTGTCAGGTCAGGCTACTTCCTTTGTTTCGTTCTTTGGGGGAAGGAAAGCATCTCGAATTTGCTTTTGGAGGAAAGGTAAACAAACAGTAAAATCATTTCCCATCTGAGCCTTGTGACAGTATCCTCATGGTGACGAGGCAAGTTGTAACAATCGAAGATGGGGTAGGTACAGTCCAAGTATTTTAGTTACTTTACAAAGGCTGTGTAGCACTACCCGGTAATGAACGTGCATGATACATAAGACCACTTACGCTAACTACGCTACTTTATCACCATGTCCGAATAGGTGGGTGAGACTGTACGATCGAGCTACTGAAGTACAAGAAAAAGGACCCTAGTACTTGATCTGGTGATTGACTGTGAATCGGTGGAAACGAAAAAAACTAAGCAAATACGATAGTCCATTTCCTACTCATATGGACCCTTAAATTAAACTATTAGCAAATGTTATTGCCTCTCAAGGTTGCATTTTTTTCCAGTCTTCTCCCTTGACTGCTAGAAGTGCAACTTTGTAATTAACAGGTTTATGCACTGGTCAAAGTCTCTGGCGGGTCAAAGAAAAGAGAGAGAATTCCCACGGTGCTTGGCCTGAAATTACCAATCCCTTCTCTTTCTAGAAGGGAAAGCTTCCTGACAGTTTCTAATGAATTACAAACAATACTTTCTTTCAATGTTTCCAGATATTTGCTTTTGTAAAGATAATACATCTTACCGGGCACAGACAAGGTGAGACTGTACGCTGTGTATGTTTGTGCGAGAATGTAACACTCTCTACAGAAACCTACCTTTTCATTCAGGGAAAGAATTACACGTACAAGTGATGTATCGGTGTGGGTCAGCCTTGTGGGTCGGCATCAATTGCAGGAGTCCTGGCAGCTTTCAGAAGGGGTTAACGCAAATATATTCATCTTGAGCCACAGAAACAAGTGATCAAGCCTACTATAAAGTTAGAATGCATAATGGATTGGAATGATATATATTTATCCGACTTACCGCATGGACAAATAACCTTGAAATAATTTGTAGCAGTGTATATTTTTAAACTGTTTGGAAGGGAGGGGGAGGCTCTTTATAGTATAAATATATTTCACTCCAGCCCACTATATATAAAATCTATTTTCTTCCCCAGAACATACTAATTTTCAGTAGTATTATGACCAGAATGTTTTGGTATGTTGCAGCTGTACTTCTCAATCAATGGACAACGTACAGTTACCAGCAGAACGCTTCAGCCCTGCACCACTTACCCACCACAAACTGCCAAGAGGTTTGTGGGGGTTTTGGTTGGTTGGTTGGTTGGGTTTTTTCCTTCCTTTCTTTAAAGTGCCCCCTACATCTTCATCTTTGTGGTAAGATTTGACTAGTTGCAGAGTCTGATTCCAGATAATATAGTGACTGAAACAATAAATACGGTTCTACAAAAACATTCTGGTTATCTTCTATAATTGCGACGAAATATATCACAATATATTATATACCTACACTTATAATACATGCACAAACATGTCTCACATGGACAGACACTACAAAAAATTATCTCCCCCCCTCCCCTAAATGCAGAAAAAGTAAGAAAATGGAGTTTTGGTCCAATCCATATGAAGGGTAAAAGAAACTGAAATGGTAAGTCAATGCCTTTCTATCCACCTTTCCCCATAAAATATCAACACCCCCAAGCCCCCAACTTTTTTGGCCTAGCCATGAAAGGGGACTGTCTTTACACGCAGCCTTAGCTACAGTTTGAGATCACCTCTTTTGACGGGGCTATCATCCACGTCCCCACATTCTCTCCAAGTGTGCAAGGTCACAGGTCGGCCGATCACGGAGCGGCCCACAAGTCACGGAGAGCACCGGCCCCTGGGGACTGACTACCAGTCCCGAGACAGCTTGGTGTTCTGATCCCTTTTGGGAGGAGCGGGGGGTGGCCCCCTCCGTAACGTTGCATAGCCGGATATATGACTGCCCCCGAAGCTGCTCGTCTTCTGCTGGTCAGCCAGCAGCTCCGGCGGAGGCGGAGGCAGGGCCATGTCGTCCATGGTGGCTGTGGGTTCTGTTCTGGACATCCGCGCGGAGGAGAGGGAGCCGTGCCGGGTGATGGATTTCCGCTGCAGCGTCCGGTTGAGGTCTGCCAGGAATCCCGGCTGAACGCTAAGGCTGGACTTGGGTGAAGTGGGCACTTGAGGGCCAGCTGACCCTGGTGGCTCTGCGACCTCCGCCTGCGTGAGTCGAGTGCTGTCGTTCCGCTTGGGACGTGTGGGTGGTGGGGCTTTTTTCACAGATGGTTTTGACCATGCCTGAGGCTGGGGATTGACAACCGCGACTTTTGGGGAAGTGCTGCCTGAAAACACAGATGGGATCTCAACTGGTGGGAGAGGAAGATCTATTTCAGGTGGTGGTGGTGGAAAGTCTGAGTCGGATGGTGGTGAAGGGAATTCGACCACAGGCTCCTTCCCAGACACACCCAGAGCAGAAGCCTTGACTGGGATCCCTCCTTGTGGAAGGACAATGGGCAGGCTCACCCCAGAAAGGTTCAGCTTTCCTGGCTTTGGAGGGGCTGCAGGAGGCGATGACTCCTTGGAAGGAGACCCTGACGGCTCTGGTGGGTGTGCAAATTTGCTGACAAGGCGGTCCACTGAAGATCTCTTGGACTCATGGTACTCAGTGGAGCTGGTGGACTTGATACTGGAGTTTCGCTGAGGTGTTGGAGGTGGTTTCTTCCCTCCGGGGCTTGATATCTTGCTGGTCTTTTTGACTGGAGACCCTGATTTGTCAGGGGGGGGAGAACCTGCAGAGGAAGCTGGGGAAGGAGGTGGAGGAGGAAACACTAAGCTGCTCTCTGGCGGAGGAGGGGGGAAATCTGGGGAGGGAGCAGAAGCAGGCTGCCATTTGGGCTTTGCCTTCACTGCTGGAGGCGACTGTGGAGCCACGCTCAGTGGAAGGGGTTTCAGAGGCTGGGGCTCAGTGGCAGGTGGGGTGGGAGGAGGTGGGAACTGGCTAACTATCTGTTTCACCACTGACGGCACTGGGGACTGAGGGGATGGAGGAGGCTTCACAGAGAAACTCTGCTGCTTTGGGAACGTTGGCGGGGGAGTGGGGCCAGGAGGGGCAGGGGGCAGTGGAGGCACCTGGGGAGAGGTGACACTTGGTTGTTTCTTTATTGCAAGGGGCAAGGGAGCTGGCACGGGGGGAGTGACATGTGTGACCCCCGGTGACGCTGCCTTCCCACTAGGCTGCGGGGACAGAGCTGCCATGACAGGCTTTGGGGGTGCCTGGGGCAGTGGTGGGGCAGGCACAGGAGGAGGAGGTGGTGGCAATGAGGAGGTGGCAGTGGCCTGGCTTATGTTTGGTTGAACCTGATGGATTTTGGGGGGCGGTGGCGGCGGTGTGAACTGTGGCACAGAGGGGGCACAAGGTGCCGGCTTCAGTTGCGCCATGGCCGAGCCCGGTGTGGGGGGAGGCGGCGGAGGGGGGGGGGGCGGCATGACCCCGTTGGGGGGCACCAGTATTTGAGGCTTCCCCGAGGGTGGGGGAGGCGGGGGGGCCTGCTGGGCAGCAGGAGCTTTGGAAAAAGGCCCGCCCTGCTGGGCAGCGTTCTGCAGCCTGGTGATGGTGCTGTACTTGACAAACATGGTGGCGGACGGGCCTGCAGATGGGGCGGCCTGGCTGGGGAGGGGGGTGGGGGTGGGGGAGGCGGGGGTGGGGGAGGTGGGGGTGGGGGAGGTGGCGGGGGCAGTGGGGGGGACGGCTGCGATGCTGTGTAGGGGGTCGCCACTTTTGTCTGTGGGGACACAGGAGGTGCGACAGACATGAAGGGCCGACCTGCAGGCTCCATTCGGGCCTATTGGGAAGGGATTTTTAGTGAAAGTGGAAAGGGAGAAAAGGAAAGAGACAGAGAGAGAGGGAGGGAGGGAAACAAAGAGATTATAAAGTCAAGGTCTAAATGTGCCTGTCATTAAAAACTAAGTGGCAGATTACAGCATGCAGGAAGTATTAGCAAAACAATGCAGCAAGAGACAATTCCATACGCGGATAAGCCTGGACCGTGCAGTCTGACTGGGCAGGCAGGGAGGGGAGCTGGCAAGAACCAGTTGAGCCAGGCCTACTCCAGGCTAGGCGGAATGTTGTCAGGGAGAAAATACACCTTGACACTTCTGGGGGCAGGCAGCTGTACCCAGTGAGAACGGCTGGTCCTCCTCTGGGCAAGTACAACGACCCACACAGAGCACTCCCCAGAGCACCACAGGCCGCGACAGAGGCCATCAGGCAGAGCAAGACTCCGCGGACATCTCCTCAGCTCAGTAAGACTAGAGTTAAACACACGTGGCCTCCCAGAGCATCTGTCACGCCTTTACGTTGGTTAGCTCAGGCCTGACACTGTTCAGCGTTACAAAACGCACAAATCCTGAACTGCTCTAAAACATGTGATGAGCAAGCTTTACGCAGGAATACTATTGAGATTCTTCCACTCCACATGCTCAGATACCCAAGACTGGCAAGGAAAAAAATAAGGAAAAAGAGGGAAAACTGAGGTTTCCTAGGAAAACGTCCCCAAGAAGGAAATGTTTACAGCTCTGCAAAAGAAAGTTAGCTTGGGAATGAAAAGCTATACATGCAACCATTACGTTAAGCAGAAAAAGAAAGGAAAGACAGGGTAAAACTGACTAAGGGAAGGAGAAATGGGAAAGCAGCAGGCACAGTTTTAGTCTCCTCATTGGGTTTTGCTCAACTGAAATTGTTTCTCTAAAATTGTAGGCCTACATTCCTGTTAAAAATTAAAAAGATAATTGCATTACTCCAGTTTATAAACATCCCCCTAATACAAAGTGGTTTGGCTACAAGCCAAGTTGTGAATTTCACAGTGCACAGCATAGAAACATGCATCAGAAATGCAATACCAACATGGCAACTGACCACACTGGGCACCTATACTTCATTAGTAGATACTTTGCCACAAGTTAGCCCAATTATGCTCATTTGCACTGTATGAGCAGGTTTGCATATTGCTCTGTTCTAAACACAGGTGCACAGAGTTCCTGTATGCGCAAAAGAACACCAAAAGGATTAAGAGTCAGAAACAACAAACAGTGATTTACAACACACATGGGGTGTGCCTCTACCTGTCACACCAGGTCTGGAAGGCAAGAGTATAACAAAGTTCTGAAGCTAAATCAAAGTGTTCGCATAACAAAACAGGAGAGAAATCTTGATGTCTTGCAAGTGTTAGTCTGTAAATTACCATTCTCCCAATCACCCAGGTTAATGAATTTTCAAGTAGCACCACCTGACCTTAATTGTGCCCTGTATAAGGCACCACGGGTGTGCTGACCTTAGCTGTGCTGAGCTTCACTTTTGACACCTGAGACAGCAAAAGGCAACAGGAAAAATAAAAGCGGCATAAAACAGACAGAGAGGGAGACCAAGGCATAACAGAACAGCTATCCCTGAACGGCAAGACCTTGGAGAATCTTGAATTTGTCACTTAAAGCACACACAGTGAGCACACATTTTGATGCCTGTTGTAGCACCCCATGCGAAATAACGTGTTCAAAATCTAACAAGCAAAATGAGACATAATGAGATCTTCACTGCCCAACTGTGAAGAATGTGAACAGATGAATAAAGTATTCTTTGGGCAAACAGCAATCTTTCAAAATATGAAGTGGACAGATCACCTGCATTTTGGGAAAGGTGGGGGTTTTAATCTTAGATACATTTGAAACAGAGAGGAATTTTCCTCATATCCACTGACAGTCGTTTTCACAGTGAGCAAATTAAGCACTCAGGACAGGGAAAAGAATACTGTGCATCTCGGGAGGGGGAGCCCCTCCCATCGCCACAGAATCAAATTAAATTTCCACAACCAGAAACACATTCAGTGATACTTTGTTTATAGAAGGAACCTTGAAGCAGACCATTGGCCTTTTTCGTCCCTGTGTATCTTGAAAAATTTCTTATTGCATACTATCAATTCATATTTATAACATGCATCTTCATGACTACCTGGAACTCTCAGAAATGCTATAAAAAGAATAGTACCTATTTTTAAAATAACAGCTGTGCTTTTTTTTTAGCTGTTTTTCCTAAGAAAGCAAGCTTTTGCAATTGAACTGTTTGCCATCTCTTTTCCTATGCCAGTTGCTTTTGGATTGGTTAGCAAATTTCAGTCAAATATGACAGATCGCTAGAAATCTCAATGTATTTTCAACTTCAAGAAATTGTTGTGAAGTTACTGGCACCTGGTAGATGAGGGAAAAGCAAGCAGAACTCACCCATTTTTAACTTGTTGAGCAGTTAGCCACTGGCCGACCAGTACAACATCCTGCCTGGCTGGCCAGCCTCAATGTCATCTCCCTGCTGAGCCAAAGCGTGCTCTGTTCTGCCCTGCTTGCTGAGGGGGGTGAGACAAGGGGGACAAGGGGGGAGAGAGCTGTTGCAGAAGGAGAAGGGATGTGCTGGACAAGTCTCCGTTAATTCTGCCACTTGCAGCAACCTGCCTGTATGAACTTCTGAAGCCAGCTTTGCCACCACAGCACTGTGGAATAACTACCTCTGAAATAACTGTTTGGAGACTAATCTGCCTAAACCAGCGTGTCTCAGTATCACTGCAACTGCAACTACCTTTTCATGTAAATTACAATTTTTTTCAACACTGTTATTTCCTTTCTTGCCACACAGTTTAACATTTTCCACTGCCAGTCTGATTTATTAGTTATTTAAGTTCCTTGGGCCAGACCTGTACAGGATAAAAAAACATGTACTGTAGTTTCACTGAAGGTAAATTTGTCACCAATTTACTCAGAATTTTTTAACATGGCTTTGAATTATAATTTTACATGGTTCATTTCATATGGATTCTTTGGAAGTTTTACGGCAATCCATTCACCTGTGTTACTCATGAGGAAGAGAAATATACCTTTTCTTGGATTTGTGCATAGAAAGAAATTCAAATCGATGAAACCTTGAAACATGGATGGCCCTCAACAGGGAGAAGTCTGAATGTTTTATTTTTAAAATGGCTTTAATCAGATAACATAAAAATTCTTGGGGTTCATTTAAATAAGCAATTGCCAGCAGCACTATGGACTTCATAAGAACAACAGTGACCCCATTGTGGTAAACTTCAGACTTTTCTCTCAAAGCTCACAGAGAGTGTAGCAGCAAGATTTTCACACCAAAGCCAAAACTTCAGGAAACAGCACCATTACCTTTCTCGCAGCAGTACTCTTTCACCTCTGTCAGATACATGCTAGACAGACTCAAGTGCCCTATCTTTTGCATCTACCCCGCTCCTGCAGAGACGATGCACCCTGTACACATACACAAGCCATCTGCTGATGAACATGCACCAGGTGTTGCACTCATGCAGGAGAGAAATTTGGATGACAATTTAGCAAATGACAATTCCTGAGCTGAGTACTACAGTACTATTAGAATCAGCCGATTTCCAAGCCAGCAGGCACTGCAGAGCAGCTATGAATCCCAAAGAATGCAGCCATGTCAGTTTTCACGTTGTGCCACATGTGCTTTCTTATTTGAAAATGTGATGTTGTGTCTTATTTTTAGTTATTCATCTGATGCACCAATGTCAGGTGCGGTGACCCATGGTTTTAGTTTTAAAATACTTGCTTCTCTAGCTTGAACCCAGGGTCTAGGAAAGATTGAAAATTGGCAGGAGTGAAGATAGCTTCTCATAGCATCCTGCCAATGTACTTTCATATGTAATTGCTGCAGTTAATACTGACGTCATGGCTGTTCAGGAACCTGGAAATTCCTTTGAGCCTGACAACAAACCCGCTTAAGTGGCAATTCTGCCGTGTTTGGAAGTATTCCCCAAGAACCACACCAGTCAACTACCGCAGAAAGGACAGAAAACTAACCAAACCACAACAGACCTGAGCCCCAGGCTTCAGTGGGTTAAAATCTTTTGTAACTCTCTACCAGGAACAGGAGATACCAAACCTGCCTCAATCCACAATTGCTGTCAATTTTAGTACTTTTGCTTTGACCATATCTATGGTTACTGTTTCCATTTCCACCGAATATAATAGAAAACATTTGAGTAAAAACTACTGGAGTACTTTTTAAATAGATATACCTGCCTTCAGGTCTCAGTTATTCACATCTTTACAATGGAAAGATGTGACTAGTTAACTGGAGAAAGATCTTAGTGAAAGAATTTCATTCAACTTGTTAAGAGCTGATCTTTTTATTTTGTCTTTATTCAACATTAGTTAATAGGATTCTATGGGAAGGACTGTATCATGCCTTCAAAGAACAGAGGGCTTCTGTGCACACAAATAAAAGCAAGAACAGAAGGGTCCAGGGCTGAATTCCCTGAAAAAGTGATTCCTGAAGAAACAATTATATGGCAGTGTATGTCAATAACATAGAGTAAAAAAGAGAAGAAATCCCACTCAAGACAGAAGTGGAAGAGGTATCTGCCTCGTACATTTTGCTGGGCGTTGGTTCTCAAACTAAAGTCTTCTTGTTACCTTGCTGGATTCCTCCAGTTGAGTGCCTCGTTTCCAGGCCTCGGAGAACATGGAGCTGACAATACTTTGGGAACGGACATGTCCGGCTGGCTGGGTGTCAGAAACTCCACTGTCAGACTGATTAGAATGATTTGATTGAGATTCTGTTTAGAAGAAAGTTAAGAAACAATTAGCAGATGCTTCTGAATGTAACGGTAAAGCCGGTGTGCTTATAATGCAACTCTGTGTGACATTTATTGGTCACACTTGTAAAACATGTTATCCCACCAAAGGACATTGTTCCCACTAACTATTGCATAAGCTCTAGCTCACATCTAGGCCGTTGCTGTCTGGAAAACAAAACAGTGCAACAGATCCCTGGTATTAACCAAATGTGAAGCTCCACAAAGATGACAGCATGTCAGATATGCTGCAAAGTAAACATGCACTGCATTTGTATAGGTTCTGAAACACCCAACAGCTCCTGCACTTTGGGAAAAGCCCCTTTTCATGCACTGCATGCAGCCTGCTCTCTCCAGCACTCCTTCCCAGCACAGCCTTAGAAACAGACACAGGACATATGCTGAGGACAGGCAAACTACGCTAGCTGAGGCAGCAGTCGGCTTCTGACTCCTCCATTCCTCAAGGGAAGAGCAGCAATGATGTGCCTCCTGCAACTAGCAAATGCAGATGATGCTCTGTGTCCACAGGGTATCTTGAGAAGACAGCAGCAGCCACTGCCAGACCGATTTATCCAGCCTGGCATCTGCTTTCTGTGTAATCCCACACTGTCCTGGGGAAAAAGAGCATCTAGGCACAGGCTGGACTGTAGCTCTGGCAGAACATACATGGCTGGTGGGCTGTGGCTCAGCTCCCCACAACAAGAGAAACTTTATCAGAAAAACACCCAGCTTGGATGGAGAAATTGTCAGTAACTGGGAATTTACCACTACGCCCGGCAAGCTGTTCCACACAGTTGAAAAAACATGGTGCCTTCCCAGTTAGGCTGCATTTGCTTAGCTCATTCTCACAGGCTACTTTCTGAACCTTTCCAATTCAGTAGCATTACTTCCTGACCTGTATCTGCGATGGACAAAACACTTTCACACAATAACCTGTTTTCAATAATGAAACTTGCCCCTGAGGGTTCAGAATAACCTGGCAGAGCATCAGTCAGCTCTGAACAGTGAAATGAGACTATATAAACCATTCATCAATTTTTAAACTGTTATGTGCTACAAAAAAAGAGTCCCAGTCCTGCTGAGAGACAAACAGGAGCATATTACTGCAGGCACACACAGTTTGACACAGGAACAGAAACAGTACTTTCCAAGTTTGTCTCTAAAGAGATTGTTTGGATCTTTGCCTTTGGGAGGGACTATTTCTCATTTTCCAATTTCAAATATTTCAGTCAACAAAAGCAGTTTAAGAGCTACACACACAAGTCTCTATGCATCATTAGAACAGATTTGATTTCTTTTTTTCAGGTAGGTGAAGATAGAGGCATCAGGAATTTGAAAGGAAGTTTCCTCTTCTCAGTATCAGAAAAACATTCTTTTTTTGGAGGTGAACAAGAAAGTACTATATGTTCCAAATACATACACCACTGCAAGTAATATAATAAAATAGGGGTTTATATGTTTTTTTATATATATATATATGGCAAACATAAAGTCTATGTTTTAGACTAAACATAGCATAGAAGACTTTGGAGGAACAGTCCATTTCCTGCAGTAGTCTCTCCTGAGGTCTCCAGATAGCAGACGATAAAAAAGGTAATTAAATCTTTCTATTATGAGACAGATCACATTATTACCTGGCAAACTAGATGAGCTGGAGCCTGACTTGATACTGGAGCTAGACAAGGAAGTCCAGTCATATGCCGATTCTGTTCTCTTCAGTGCTTCCTGATAGTTCATGTATAGCTGCTTCCCATACTAAGCAAAATGACAAACATATTTAACAACTGTATAGACTGGGTACCCTTTTCACTGTTGAGCTCCACCTCTGGCTTCTCTATTCCACCTTTTTTTCCCCCAGAGAGAAACAACAGGCTCTTTGTTAAGGAGCTCAGGCAACATTAATTCAGCGCAAATTTCATTTAGTTTCATTTAACAAAAGTGGCAGCTCCCTTCCCCCAACCTTTTGACTTTTTATTAGTGAATTGCTGAAAGAAGGACAAACAGTTCTCTTATGCTAGAAGAGATAGTGTCAAGCAAGAAATGGGCCAATGAATAAACTAAGCCAACCTGGGGATCTTAGAAAACAATTGTTTTCTCAATTCTCTTTTTTTCCCATAATGCTTCTTTTTAAAATCTGTAAGGGAGCTGGCTAAAACCTAGCCACGATGTCAGTTAGAACTTCGCCATGTGACAAAGAGGTGGAGCAGAAACAAGAAGAAAGGGCCCAATTACTGAATTATCATAACAACAAAGCCTAACAATTTCGCTAGGGAATGAAATATATAAGCAGATTGTACAGTTCTTGTTCAGAATGGTTAAACAGAGGGAAGTTAGATTTAGCATGTATTTTGCTAAGTAACTGTAAATGGTTTCAAACAGATAATGACAACAACTCATAACAATGGTGCAAGACTGCCTACAGGAGGTTACCTTAGCAATGCGGATGCCATTGATCCATTGGTGTAGAGTTCTTACATCATCACAGCAAAGATACTTTATATACTGGGATTTCTTCTGGATCTGCGGATGCTGCAGAAAAATTGTTAATCCTCATGAATATTTTAATAGCTAGGAATGCAAGGAAAGCCATTTATCTGTTGAGGTCTATACAGGCAAACTTAATGCTGGAAGCTCTTCAATAGTCGTCTGTATTTTGAGCCCACTTAAAAATGTTTGAGAGTATTTCAGGAGGTGACAGTGGGGATTGCCTCACACACAGATTGGCAGTGTGTCCAGTGGACACTCATTTCAGATTTGAAACACTAAGAAAGGGTGAATCTTTCAGCATTTTAGTGCTGTACCTTCCACTTACCAACAGAGTCTTCTGTACCTGTAAAGCTCTTTAGAAATCTTCATACACTCAAGCCAAGTGGTCAGAACAGTCTCAGCTTTTAAAAACCTTTCCTAAACACAAGCAAGAGACTGCCAAAGAGTAAAGAGTCGTCTCCTTTCACCGCTCTACAGACTAACTCACCACCTGAGGGAGACAACTAATATTTCACCTTCCTCTCACACCAAAACAAACTGGAGGAAAACAAACACACTCGTCTTCTCTGCTTTCGTATGGCTTGAGTGAGACACTCCACAAATTGCACGCTCTTAAGCACAATTCCATTTCCAGCTTGTAGAGCCTTCAAGGTCCCCACCCTACTGATACAGGGCTATCATATACAATACTTGCCGCTCCCACGTGCATGCATAAAAAAGGTGCTGTATTTATCAATTCAGCGGTCAAAAGAGAGATGTATATTTTTCAAAAGTTGGACACTAGAAATCATTCTGGATGGATTATTCAGTTGTTTCCTCTCCATGCTATAGAAGTTATGTCTCATAGCTGTCGGGGCAACTCTGGATACTAAAGTTCTTATAAATTCCTCTGTTAGCTTACAGTTCAGCGACACAGTTTTGCTAGATGATGGTAGGTATTTAAGTTTTACTGAAGACTATCTGAAACATGTATCAAAGAACTTTTAATCTCTTTTCAGAATATTTTCTCCTGTTGTCTTCCAAACATCATTATTTCAAAATGAACATGAACATGTTTATCTCCATAAACAGAATATATATGACTAAATTCATTATGATATTAGATAATTGTGTTCATTTTTCACTACCACCCTCTTTCACATACACGTTCCATAACAAAGAAAAGTCTATAGAAGCACAAAAAAATTACTTCGCTAACAAGCCATCTTCTTCCTGCACTTGTTCAAAAATTTGGCTATATAGAATAAAAGAACCTCTCAGAAACCTAACGTTTAGGATCAAGGAGCTAGTATTATATACTAGCATACAAACATTATATTTAACAATAGCACAGTACCTGTCTTGCACAGTAAGGTTCAAGTTAAACAAAGGAAGCAAACATGTAAAGACAAATCCATTCTTGACTTCAGTGAGAATCGGCCTTTGAGTTTGTATTTGCCATTCACCTCTACAAAAACATGTTCCAAGTTTTGGAGCTGTTTCCCAGCTTAGTGAATTTTTGTGGCACAAAACTGAGTTTCTATTAAAAAAACCTGTATGGCTTCTATACATTGGTACTAATATAAAACATTGATGTAACATTCTAAGAATTGAGGAAAGCAGAACTCAATCCTGCTTAATATAGTGATTTCATGATTCATCAGTTCCACACGGAGAACACAGCTTCACTTTGTCTAAGTTACCCGACTAACTCTACCCCATTAATTTACTTAAATAACCCAATAAGGGACAACTTAGACACATTGAAATTTGACTTTAACATTTTCATGTCTTCATTTATGCTCAGAATGGCAATACTTAAAAAAAAAAAATCTACTTAGGTAAGACTTAGTCTAGTTTACTCCGTGTGGTCAGCAAGTCTGAAAAAATAATTCACTATTAACCTGTCCAAATGACGCGGACAGAAAGTCACACGTAAGCAGAAGAAATCAATTTACTTCAAGGAATTTATAAATACCTACAAACACTGTCATTTTTGCTTTTAACTGCATTCAATTAACTGCGCCAATGACCTATAAGAACATGGAAAATATTTCCTGTTTCAGCTGTATGCTTTCTCCCTTAATATCATGTCCCATATTTGATATTCAGTGTCTACCTCTCAGTGGGCCCAAATGCATGTTGCCCTGTCTAATGGAAGATGAAATCCTTTTTTCACAGTGGACAGGCAGCCACGCACTCCAGGCGCATAAGCATTCTAACGTACTGACATATGCAACACCACATGAGCTACAAATCAGGGAAGGTAAGAGGTCAAAGGAAAAGTCTAAGTGCAACTATAACCATCTCTTGTTACTTGCACCATTTTCAAACCCATGAGGGCACTAAACTTGCTATGAATGTACTGTGAAAACTTGTTTTAAAATAGATTTGTAGCTAGCTATCTTGCAGGAGCAGACACATTTTGAACATTGTGTGGGAGTCAAGAGAGACTGGGAGATGAGTTGATGCAATTTAAAATAACTTCAAGTACTCAAGTTATTAATCTCACGGTTTAAGATGAGGTCACTGCTTTCATAACATTTTTTTCTACTTGTTCTTTCTACCTGTCCTTTATACTCAGAAGTTTCTTCCTTTACAGCATCCCCTTTCCCTCAGGTTGGAAAATATGTGCAGACTTGACTCTCTACTACCAAGTTCTGCACAACTCTGGAAGACACTGTTTCAAGGGGTATTATATCTCACTGAACCTGAATTGTTGTAAGGTATAGAGTTGCCAAGGGACAAAGAGAGTTTAATGTTACGTTTTAGAGTACGATGAACAATTAAATAGATTGGGACTCATCAGTCTGGAAGCAAGACAATTCAGGGTAATATGAAGATGCTTACAAAGTTATGAGGAACACGGAAAACAGGCAACAATTGTTCACTAACTGTTCACTTCCTAGACAAGAACTAAGGCAATTTAGATTTCTCATGTGCAGAATGAAAATAATCTAGAAAACTGACAGGCATAGTTTTCCAATTGTTATATTACTATAGGAAGTGTTTTCTAAATTATAATCTCTGCCAAGATTAATATTGTGTTAATCAGCTCTTGCTCACAATTAGGAAGTGTAGTTATTATAAGGGACTAAGATTAGTATGGAAATGTTTCAAGCTCTTTAATTGCTCTTTTCAGTACGAGAATTTTTAAAACAATTAACAAGTTACCTTTAGCACTAAACAATAGTCTGTGGGTGCTTTGTATTTGTTCCGATAGTCCTGCCCGTAGTAAACATTGACATGATCCAGCTGTAGAAAGCACACAAGATCCCGCGAGACCTATTAAATACAAAAATAATAATTTACAAAATATCTTTATTAAAAAACCACACACATTGACAAAAATCAGTCTAGTGTTAATATCCAATACTAATATAAGGTCTAGTTAAGGTCTAATAATAGTTTCAATCTGATTTGAAAACTACCAATACAAGAATGAGACACAACCATGCATAAACTCTTGCATCAGACGTTCATTTTTAACCAGGATATCCTTTTTCAAATTCAGTCTGGTTTTTTGTGTTTTGTCTGCATTTTACCTTTTGACAACATTTTACACCAGACTACTACTGTTTATTCAGAATTGGTATCAGGAGAAAGTAAATAGGATTGGTTGACCAGGAACTTTTTTACAGCTGCTGGTTACGTTTCATCTTGGTAATAACCAAGGTGTCCAAATTCCAGTGGGACCATGAGTATAATTCTAATGATGTTTGGCAGTGATTGTAGGGCACAGAATTTCAACAGGCTATCGTGCATACAGATTGTTTTAATGAAGCAAAAGGCTGTGGAAAGAATATCTGAGATGTATTCAGCTCTAAAGGGAGCTGATGTGCCAACAGAGATTTCCTCTTCATTGGAGCTGTGTGGGGATCAGTTGATGCTGTCAAGAGTTATGGATTCATGGACAACTTGAACTCACAGTAGTACAGCCTTGAAGCTATAATGCATTTGTAGCAGCTTTCTATTTACTTTTCATTATTGGTACACACAGAACAGCAGTAAGTGACACTGAAGAAATGGCATTATGTTTACCAGTTTCAAAAAACATAGCACAAATTGGTCTGAAAAAAATCCCATTTATATCAACTAACTAAAACCAATAAAATTATGCAGACTAATTGTGGGGTTGGTCTGGTATTTTACGATTGGCATTTGCAGTGCAATTTGGTCCTTCATCTGAATTCTGCTTGAGAAAAGACAGCCTCTTAACTCCACCAGTCATTTTTCCTCAAGTGTTTCTGAACACCTAACCCTGAGCTCACTCAAAAAGCAGACCCTTGTCATCTTGTATTTTTAAATTTGGGGTTACACCCTTCACATCAAGAGTGATTACACCACAGTAATTTACACAATATTTCCATGATAAAGCTGCACTTTTAATTAATGTATGTGGCACTAAGCAAGGCACAGCTAAGCCAAAATTTTAGGCTGACTCTTGTGTGCATGATTTAGCAGTAATAAACAATTCAGGGAAATTGCTTTACAATAGCATACCTTTGCCTTCCCTTTAGGGACATAGTAGATTCCAGAAGCTCGAAGAAGAAAGTAACGTTTCTTCCAAGACTTCTTACCATCCTCTTTCAGCCACAAAACTCCCTCAATCTCTGGCACGGTTACAGAACTTCCACAGAAACATTCCTGCCAACAAACACAGTGGTTTGGGAAGAGAGAAAGAGACAGAACATACAGTATGCAGTATACAGCATACAGAATTTAATGACTGAAATTCTTTATCTCGGGAATGCACACATAACAGGGACAGCTCTTTTTTTCATGCAGTAATATGAATTAGAGATTAATTGTAGAAGCTATAAGGGAATTCAGACAAACACAATAGGGGACGATCTTAGCATTTTCTCAGTGCAAGAATGACAACAATAATATTAGCAGCTACTGTAAAGATTTTCTAACCACCGCTTATCAGTAATAGATCCCCCAATGGCTTTACTGGCTTTAAAGTCACAAGGTCACCTTATAGATGTAGCCTCATAAGTCTAAGTATACACAAAACCCAATTACATACCCATCAGATACAGCTATAATTCATTCCATGAGTACTTTGTTGCTACTAACTGCCAACACTACAACTTCTGTTAAGGTCCTATTTATAAAGCGCTAACAAAGGAAAACAAATGCTTTAAATACACTCCAGATTAATATGCAGCACAGAGATTTATGAGTAATCCTAGAAGACAGAAAGAATTAGATAGAATTACAACCCTCTGCATGTCATGGCTTCAAGCATCTTTTTGATCCACAGTATTCACATGACCACTTATTAAAACCCCTATTAATAATATACTAAGAGCATGCATATGCCACTTATAAGTTAAATTGTATTAAGTATAATCCAAAATTATATACCAAAACTATTTACTTTTGTGCAACTATTGAAATCATAATCATTATTCTGGAAATCAAGTGGAAGCTATGACACTTCAGCATGGGGTATGTCTCTACAAAAATGTCACAAAACCATTCAGTTTTCAGCTTATGGAGGCTATGTTTACTGTTTGCTTTATTTGCTCCACACATTTTTTTTGTTGTCCTTAGTTCTGTAAACTATTTAATGTGTTCGATATTAATTTACTTCCTTTTCTTGTCACTCATTTTTAAAATTTAATATTTGGTTGTTTATTTTGAAACGTAACTGAAACAATTTTTAACTACTTTGCTTATTAACAAAATTTAAAATATTAACATAGACCAGTCACTGAACCAATGCTATAGAATTTTGTAGAGAATAACCATTTGGAGAGCACTAGTAAAAAAAATCTCTACCACCACAGGTCAAAAAAACAGGTGACAGTTCTGCAAATTTTGACTGTTTTTAGCCACAGATACAGGTAAGCTCATTTTGATTATCACTGTGTATGGAATTTTAGTTATTAAACAAAATAAAGGCACCTTTTTATTAACTGATCGTATCTGAAACAGGGGAACGTCAAAATAGCCATTTATCTCAAATGTAACACGTTCCATTCACAGTTGTTCCAGAACTACATTCAGCTCCCTCCATCAATTTCAATCACCACAACCTTTTAGAGTTTAGCTTCAAACTCCGAAATGACCACTATGGCCTTTTTGTTTTGGCAGTCTTACCTCTAGCAGCACCTCCTTATTTCTGTCTGCCATCTCAGAGGTTTCTTTCTTCCCCAGAAGGTAGTTCTGTAAAAAGAGAAAGCTTAATATTTCTATAGGCATTTGGAAATCAAGCCAAATAACATTTCTCATTTATCTTTCTGTAGCATTAAAAACCCCCACCTATTATCTAAGTATAATACATTAATTGAACAAAACTTTGTAGTCCAACTGAAACTATTGGTCAGACTGCTAAATAATACCTGGAACTAAGTTATAACCACCTTTTCCAGAAATATCAATCAGTCCATACTCTTATCTTAAGTAACAACCTCAAACAACATTGTCCCTGCTTTCCACAAAACAAACTGCCTGGTACAATGCACCCAGAAATAAAAATACTATGAACTTGAAAATCCCACAATAAAAATATAAAAAAGCCCCAGAGATCTTTAAACTTGTTACATACTGCTGTCATTTATGCGTTCAAAGAAGCACACACAGAAGCAACGTACTTCTTTCCACCTTGCCCTGACAGTTTTGCTGAATAAAAACATTTATTATTCACAAAGAATTACAAAATACTCCTTGTCTTCTTAAAAGGAACCTAACTATGCATAGGTACTGTATCTTATTTAATAAGAAGTTTTGTACTCTTCTTCAGCTTGGAAAGGACTGGGACAATGAAAATCTTCCTCTTCCTAATCCCTAGCTCTTATACTGGAAAAAAACAATATACACAAACTTTAGCCAGTTCCATGTTTTAAACCAAGGAGAAATATTGGTTTTATGCTGGTACCTCATTCTTGTTGACAGTATCTCCCATATGTACTGATAGCAAATGCATCAACTACATGCTTTTAAAAAGAATTTAGCTTTGCTGCCTCATTGCAAAGCACTTGAATAAGACCTAGTTTTCAGTTCTTGCTTTTAAAAAAAAAAAAAAAAGTAGTACACTGATGGTGTCTCAAAAGGATGAGCATGCAAACTGATACTCAGTTTAAATCCAAAAAATTAGCACATAGATGCCATACAGATATAAAAATAATCTATGACCCCAAAAGGGAGACAGATCAAGTGATATTATATCCAGTTCTTTTTAATTCAAATTCTTCAAAGAGCCACCTTCTGCTTTTCTGTTTCTTTTCTTCTACTCCCTTACAATAATGAACTGCTGCCAGATATCAAATCCGTAGCTACCATTCGAGAGGAGAGAGGCCTTCGAGGCCATTTGAGAGAGAAGAGGGGCCTTTGGTTTCCTAGCCGGGGAACAGGAAACACAGGTGAATAGAGGCAGGTCCCAGGAGGGACACATGGTCTCTTCTTGTCACTTGCCATTTCACCATGGAGTAGCTATTCTCTTAGCTTTTCTCTTCCCCTTCTTGCCAGCAACTTAAGAATGCACAGTAGAGAGGCATTACTATTAGCAATATCTGTCAACACCTTTCTTACATATTTACATTTGAACAGCACTAAGTATTGGTGTAAATGCCATGAAACTGCTTGCCTTCATCTCCATTAAAATTACCCACAAACAAATGAGCAGACAGATTGCTTCAGCTCGTGGCTTTCTGCTAGGGACTTGATTTTGAGCCAACCACAATGTGGATGTACGTGGTGCTGAAATGTAAAGTTGCCTGGCATTTTAATACATACACAAGTATGAAAATAAAAGCACAGAAATGAACACTACCAAAAAAAGTAAGAAACTGCAATCAGGCATGCATGTGTGCACACACACACGTACTCAACATGAATCTCAGGCTTACCTGGGGATTCTTGAAAAGTGCGTATTTCTCTATACGTTCCACAAACATTAGTTTGTTTTGACTATCTCTTGTCCAGTTCAGAAGATTTTCAACTAAATTTTCATGATCTTCAAAGATCCTTTCTGCAGCAATAACAAGAGAGCAAATACATTCGAATCTGTCACATTTTGTGATAGAAACTACTCTGTAGTCATACTTGGGAGACAAGGCATATACGCAGAGAAAATAGAGTCCAAGGTCTACTAAAACGGGGAATAAGTTTACACTAAGAAGCTAAAAGAACTTAGTCAACTTTCAGACGTGCCGGGTTTCATCTTACACATACAGTCACTCAACACTCTCACTTCCATCTCTTCAGGCTTCTAGTTCCATCAATATATGAAGAGTTTTTCTTTTTTTTAGCTGACAAAGCCTACCATCCCACATGAACAGAGCAGACTCAAATGACAACATTTCAAATGTTAGGAGCACAAATAAGAAGGTTATCACATTTATATGTACTCCGGTCCACGCAATCCCCGAAGGAATTTATTAGGCAGCTTTTTCAGCACAAAATTTGTTTCTACATCCCCAATCACTATCTCACTCGTAAAGTATCAAAAAAAGTAATAGACAATGATCAGAGAGAAAACAAAATGTTTCCGAAATGCAGAATATATCTGTCTATTTCTTACAATCTATCCTGCTAAATAAATGATGTAGCAACAATGGCTTCTGAGAATTCTGAGCTTTGACTCTCTGGTGAAATAGTTATCATTAGTATAAGATACTGAAAATAGGCAAAAGAGAAGAGAGGAAGAAAAAAGAGGAAAATGTACTGAAATATCTGAAAACCCATCTTTGGGAAACCACTAGATCAATTTTCTCCTCCTTTCTAAGACACTGAAGTAGAATCCTGCTTTCTGCAATTTGTTCCCACAAATAGGCCACACAGTGGCATTTCAGCAAACTATTTCTTTCAGAATCCTTTGGGACTTGCTTGACCTTTCAATTGCATCTGAAAGCAGAACATGTTTTTTTCCACAAAATCAATTGCACCACACCCATTTTTACAGAGGGTATACAGCACTGATCACATCCGGACCTAGGAGCTATCTCTAACGAAGACTGAGATGACAGATGACATCTCAACACCTTTGGTAATTAGGAATACTAAGCAGAGTGAATGCAACATCTGTGGGGAACAAATTAAGGTTTGAGGTGACAACACAACATTACTGAGGTCTCAGTGAGATCTTTCTAAGAAGCTTTCGAGTTACAACTTCCATCAAGCTTTACCAGCAACAACAGAAATACTGTCCTCCAAGAAAGTAAAAAAAAGTGTCACCCAACATAAGAACACAACAAAAAAACTTCAGAGGACTGTGATATAAAAGCTTAAATCTCACTGCAGCCTCATTAGTGAAACTGGATAGCTTTCAAAACATATCAACTCTTACTACAATAACAACTCAAACATGAAACTTATTGGGAGTGTATGTACCTACAGTATGTAAAACTGCACATAATGCAATGTTCCTATTATGAAACATACTCTCTAAAATGGAAACATTGTAACTCACAGATACTTCACAGATGTACTCTGCTCTAACTAAAAAAACGAAAACAACCTTTGTCCCAACCAAAAGAAACCTTCCAGAGTTGTTTCTGTTACAAGCTTGCAGGGTAAAACTGGGCAAAGCATTTCATTCTCCATTCTGGAAATAATATCACTGAGTTCTTCTGAAAGTACACATAAAGCCCCTGGTTAAACCATTAGATAGTAACAGGTGGCCTTCTACTTCAAGTACACGTACCTAAATCAGACTCCTCAAAAACTTGTTAACCACACACATTTGAAGCAGACCACATAAAATGCAGAGACAATTGGGAACTCCGCAGGCCTCATGTCTTTCTCTGCAGTTTGTTAGCTTAAAGCTTTCACTGCATTTTATCGAACTGCGCAATTCATGAGCAACCAACTGACAAGACAACATGGTAAAATACACTGTGAAGGTACATAGGTGGTCTGTGTCTCACTAAAGGAAAATATTATAATAAAGGAGCTCCTTCCTCTTACATAGGCATTGCCAGAATAAAAACATTTCAAAAGATGAACCACTGGCAAAACAACACAATACAATACACAATAGTACATAGGATGAGGGCTTTGCTGTAATCATTTTTTCATCTGTTTTTTCAAGTTCCAGTATAAAATATATGAATCAAACAGGCTGCGTTTTGGATTGTCTTTTTAAAAAAACACATATGTGAAATCTATAAAAAACTATCTAAGTTGCCCTACCAAGGATCAAGGAAAGCCAAACTGAAAAATGAAAAAGGAAACTGAATTCTACCCTCTTCCATCTGTCTTAGGTTTATCATGTTGTAGTCTGAATTTAAAATTCTGTAATTATAAAGATGATGTTCTTTAGCTTGAAACTCTTTCAATACAGCAGTCAAACTCTGTCATTCCCAGTATGTCACTGAGCCCATGCAGCAGGGCATGAATATACTTGCAAAACACCCAACAAGAGAGATTTGTTAACCCTGGTTTCATTTCAAAATAATCTTAATTCAGTCACACTCTTAATTTGGCTAAATACCAGTTTATCTTTCTGTCCGCAGCCCAGCTCTTTGTTTCTAACAGAAGTTGAAAATATTTTTTCCAGTATTTTTTTCATTTATTCTTTCCAGGCTGCACAGTGAATGGAAGTGTCTTATGAAAGCAAATCTAGGATGGGAAATACCCCTGGTTGAGCCTTGAGTTCAGGTTCCTGCGACCTACACATTTAGAGATTTTTCAGTGGTAGAAACATAAAACTATTTCAGAACTAATAAGGTTATTTATCCATACTCTTCTCATTGGTAAAATGTTACAGAATTACACCTTTGATTTTTATATACCTAATTTGGATTTACATAGAATTTGTGCAAATTCTTTCTGGTTTCAAAATTGGGCAACTTTTAAGATTTCATTTATTAAAATTTCACAGTTTTGAGCCTATTAAGATGTTATTTTTCATATGAAAAGTAGAAGATTCAAAGGATACCTTGTCACCCTACAATGGCCTTTTTTGTTTAACAATAAGCAAAGTTAACATGCTACACTGCCTGAAATAGAAAAGGTTTCACCAAAAGAGAGAGGAAATATTAATTTGCATTTTAATTTGAAATCAAGATATTTGGGTTCAGTTCTGGGCTTTTCTTAAGTCAACGGGTAAGGTGCTTAACAGCTCTTCGATGTAATTCTTTTGATAATGGAGACTAACAATTTGGTTTTCTACCATTTTTCCCCTTCCTTTCCATTCAGATGCTATATCCTTTGGCTAAATGAACAACTTACATTGTGGTATGTGCAATGCAGCGCAAAGGAGCTTTAATTGCCTTTAGAGGCATATTGCCAATTGCATTAAAATATTTAACAGAAACAAAACGTAGACAGCTTTTTGTAGTAAGAGCTATTAGGATCAGTACAAAATATTATTCACAAGAGGAACATGCATGGTGAGTTTTTTATCCCTTACCTCTTTCTTCTGTGAGGAACACACCAAAACCAAGAGGCTCAGTGACTAGACATTAGTAAAATTCCTACATCACACCTTAGAATTTAGACGTTCTTTTGATATGAAAGAAGAAAACATTTCCAGATCATTCTGAAACAACGTTATTCACGAGCTTTATTACATGAATGAACATTCACTACACGAACTAACATTTGCTACATGAATGAACAGGATGATGAACATTATGAAGACAAGAATTTAAATCATTCTGAGCACACTGATATAGACCAGTATTACATCAATAGATACAAATTATAAATGTTTATAATTATTACTTACCCATTTGCAATTCAGAGATGGTTTCCACCAATGACCAGTCTAAACTGTAACCGCAATGCGATTTGTCCATCAGATTGTCTAATACTTGTCTCACTGTCTGCCTCTCATCCACCATCATTGTTTTTGAGCTGTCATCAGACATGTGGACTCTGATCACCAACTATTAAGCAGGAAAATTAGGAAAACAAGATGAAGAATTAATTTCCCACATTTCAAATAAAAACATGGTTTTTAAGATCTTGTTTCTTTTTCTAACATTTTGATACAATAGCATAAAATATTAAGTTCAATCAAAACACTCCCTCAAAATGTAAAAAGCCATAAAGGATGGTTAGATATTTGTATTGCTGACACTTAACCAGATACTGTTCTCCTTGAGTAAAAGACAGTAAATATAAAGGTCTTCCCAATACAACGACAATGTGCTTTAGCTATGTGTTAAGAAGGGAAAAAAAAATCTCCTGCCAAACTGTCCTGTTCTGATTAATAAAATGTCTTTGTGACAATTTTTCTCACATATCTAGGTGGAACAAACATAGATACAGAGTTCTGCACAACCTTATATAGAATCAGAATTTTTCAGATTTGCAATTCAAGCTTTCTGTCCGCTTCCTCCATATTTTCTAAAAATGCTGATTATGTAAACAATATACCTATATTAAATCTTCTTTTTCTGGAGAGTATCAACGATTAGTGCGAATGAAATCTGCTTTTAAAACACAATGGCTTTTCATAGGCACTTTAAAAAGGTCACTGTCCAGAAAGAAAAATGCAGCCTTTTTTTTAACCAATCAAAAAACTTAAGACAATAGATTCTTCTTGCCAATCATTATGCTACCTTTTTTATACTTTGTTCAGATGGAAAAGTTAAAACATACTGGTCGTAATACACTGGTTGGCTTGTTAATGCCCATCTTCCAGCCAGGACAGGTTTTCAGCTTTTTGATATATAAACACTAAATGTAAAAGGCATTTTAAGCAACTGAAAAACTCCAAACATAAAATAAGAATACTAAATTTCAAGGGAACACTTTATATTCTTTGATAGTGCATCAAGTAATGTCAGTAGACGTTCTCCACTTGGTAACCCCTGTTTGTAGTCTGGAATGCTTCTATTTCATTTATCCCTGGAAAATCCTGCTATGCATAATGGGAAGGGGTCTGTAAAGTAAACAGACCCAAATTTTAAATGTGTGACTGCTTAATATACAAAAACAACCTCGGGAGGCTGGACCTTCATTTCAGCTCTGGGTGGAAGTTGACAGTCTTCTCAATGTGCACTAGCTGGAAAATAAGCTATTCCTTAAGAAAAACATAATGTTATTCCATATGCTAAAATTTTCTTCATTAGGTCCAGTCTAGATGAGAAAGTACATTATCACTCAAGATCAGAACACTACAGTGTTCCTATTTTATTTAGGGCAACTTAAGGGTAATAGACACAAATGAGAAGAATTTTGCCTGCGTTTTCCAGGTGAATAGGTATCTTTCAAACCAGTATAAACAACTTACCTTTTTCACTTGTGCCTCCTTAATCTTCTCTAATGCAACTCTAATCTTCTCAGCTTTGAGTTTAGCAGCCTGTTCCTCCTAGGAGATAACACACGGAATTCCAGTTAACACAAACTTCAGTCCAGTTTTACTGGATTTAATTTTGAGGCTACCATGTTTTAAAACATGAACTGAAATGCTGATTTACCCACCTATAAATCCTCAACTATTTCTTAGTGATGATGAAGACTATTATCTTTTATTACAAAAAGTGTTACTATATCTATCTAGCATTTAGAAATACAACTGCCATTATCTCCAAAAGAACATACTGGCGGTATATATTTTGTATAGACACATTTGGCATTTCTCCGTTCTTCCATACTGTAAGTAGCCTTGTATATTGCTACCAAGTGTTTTAGCATATCATATATTTACAGTCATAGATTTGGACAATACATATTCGACAAGAGTGTATAATTGAGTACACCCAATAGATTTTTGGTTGATCAACATAAAACATAAATAGCATGCTGAGAAACAGCAGAATTTAACAGCACACAGAAAGTATGGAAAACAAATCCTATAAATAGGATTCCACGCTATGTGCATTAGTTGGGAAGATTTTAAACTATTAAATCCATTTGCCATAAGTAAGTAGCTTGAACGCTCCCTTTATCTTTACTAAATCCAGGCTGTATTTCTCCTCGCTTTAAGTATTTTAAGAGACATAAAGCAAACACACATTCTTTTCTTTTGTGCTCTTCTAAGTAATCTATTTTTGTTGCAACTGGAAACGCATTAAAAATTCAGATAATTTAAATCTATCTGCTGATGCTAAAGAAATCTGTATATTGTAAGACTAGCAATACTGTTTTTTAATTTCTGGAGATTATTGATATTTCTGTTGGAAGTGGATTTGAAATATGCAGCTAAACAAGCAGCCACTCTTTTTAAGATGCCATATGCAGGTTTCAGATTTTAGAAATCTTAAATTGTGGATGTTCATTGTGGTTAATATCTAAAAGCATCATAATTATTAAAAAAAATCTCTAGAACAATAAATAAACAAACAAGCAAATCCCCTCCAAAATATTCAATCTCCTTAGAAAAGAAAAAGTAAGATTTTTCTCAGATCAAAAGTAGCACAGCCCATCACAACACCACTTGGCATGCCAGAGACATTTAGTTCTGCATTGCTTTCTTGTATGAAGGTAATTCATGGTTTCTTTACCATGTGTTTAGATGGTTGCTTTTCTTGTAAAAGACAAGATTCAGCTATCCTGAAATCCACAGAGTTTAAGTTTTCCACTTTTCAGTGAATTACTAGTATTCCTGTCAACTGCTAAAGGGTATTCCCTATGCTACTTATTTACTCTTACTTAACAGCTTTTGTTCCCTCACACCTGTGACCATACCATGCACCAGAAAAAAACATCAGCTAGACAGGACAATAGGCTGCCTTGGGAGAAACATAATTCTTTTCAATAAAATGAATGAGTAAGTTGACACGAGCAGAAATAATGTGAGCTTGAAACATTATCTGGAAACTCAATTACCTAGGAACATAGGTTTTTATTAGTCTACAGGGAACTATGGCTTTTTATTCACCATAACGATGGTGTCATGTAGCTTAGAAAGGTTAAATCAGATTAGCATCCTATTAAAAACAAACAAACAGTGCCATGATACCTAGAATCACTTAAATGTAAAACACTTAGAATTCTAAAATATTCTTCCTTAACATTAGCTATTTCCATCTGTAGAAATATATTATTACTATAAAAAAAAGGCTTGAAAATACTTGTAAGTTTCTAAAAGTGATGCTACGCACCTGTGCATTATGAAATCAGCAAGAGCAAAACACTTCTCTTATTTTATCATACATATGAAGAAACTGTAATTTATGGTTTAAAAAAGCTGCTCATTAACCCAACCGTAAACCTTTATTGCTGTACAAAGGTTGACAGCATGTTTGGTTTTGGCCTTCCCTAAAGTCAAGCAGCACAATTTTCCACTCCATTTCACTGTACACCTGTGCAATGCAACCATCCATACAAACCCCAGCAGGAGCACTTTACAGCCACAGCGCGCAGGCACAGACAGCAACAAGAGAGCAAGCAACAAGGAATCAGCTGGGGGCCTCCCGTATACCTGCACCAACACACCTAAAACGTCTTTGTTGATCTCAAAGTTTATAATCCAACATTCCCTGAAATGTCTTTTAAAATAAATAAATATGTAGACCAAAAAAGATTTCGAGGATTTACTATCTTAACGCCTATCAATTACTTTTAACTTCCCACTCGATTTTAATGTGGGTTCAGAGATCAGGATTTCTTATACTTTACTAGAGTTTAACAAAGTCAGTTTATATTTAAATAAAACCCCAGAATTACGATTATAAAAATAAGAACGGGTTTCAACCAGCAACAAATTATAAAAAGAGGTCTGAATCTACTTACTGGAAATGCACAGAGGAAAAGGAGGCAGGAATTAGAAATTTCTGAAAGCACATAGTAGCCCAGGATTTTACACTATTAAAGTTTTACTTTATAGTTTGTGGTCAGGCCACTGTTGCATCATTACTGATGTGACAAACAATGTTTCACTGGAGCAGGAGGAGGATCTATCTATTTTGATTACTTAATAAAATAATTTAGTAACTACAGAATTCCCCAAAACTCACAACAATCTATTCTATTTCTCTCCTAATGGCCCAAGAAAAGAGCCATCCACATCCCCTCCCCATCGAAGCCACCCCAACACTGCCCTCAGACACAAACACAGGCTCTCTCCTCACCCGTACATGGAACCAAGACAACTCCTCAATGGGAGGAAGCCTGCACAATCCATCAGCTGGTACTAAGCTAACAACATTTTTCATTGCACATAGAGAAAGGTGACAAGTGGCAAAAATACCTGACTACAGCTGTAAACTATTCAACACCACAAACTAACAAGGCCAGGACATACAGTCTAATCACATCTAACTTAGGTATTTATTTCTCCTTTGCTAGGAAATCCTGCTAGTAATAGTGACGTGAGTTAGGTTGCCAAAGGATCATAAACACGCACATAAATGGCAAGACTGCTGCCTAGGTCATGGTTTCACAAGTGGTATATACCAATGTAAATCCCTGAAATGGCTGATACACCTGCCTCCCTTGCACAGCATTACTTCTCAGTTGTAGCAGCCATAGTGTTGCCGTGGCCACACAGACAATTCAGTCAGGGAACTGATCTAGTTGAAAATTAACACAGCAGAAAGATTCAGCAGAACCTACTCCTTGCTAAGACTGCCTTTATGGTCACATACATGCTATGCAAAAGCATAAAGGAGATACATACATATACCCACTGCGTAAAGCACAACACACAGTGTCATTTCCACCTCTGACAGGAAAAGGATATTCTCTTTGAGTAGCAATACACATCACTGTAAAATTGCAACATAAATCCCTTACTTTAATGGACTTCAGGAGTATTGTTACACTTGCACTTTGAAGCTTCGAGCTGAGATTACTTTTCGTTATGGAACACATCACACCTGATTTAAAAAATGTTTGGCAACGTACTAATGTTAAGAACTTGTTCATCCAAAATAACCTAACATGTTGCGAAGTAAAATTGAAAGAGTACAGCTCTGTAATGCAATGGTCTTAAATTAAAGACTTTTTCTTTATATTTTTATACCAGAACTCAGTTTTCAATAATTTTAGCCTATATTGGAATATTGGAAAGAATAACCCCAAAAGATCTAAAGTTAAGATTTCCTTAATATAATGAAAATCACAGCCTCCTGCCCCAGTTTCCAGTTAAATGTGCAGTTAAAGATATTCCAGCTGTGTTTTATATGGGTTATAAATATGGCTATAAATATGCGAGATGTGTGCTATGACAGAGCTGACCTTGCTCAAATAACTTTATGCCTCACACTTCTAGGTTAGGGTTTTATTTTTTGCTTCATTGTACATTTTTGAAGTGTCATTAACGGATCCCTTTTACACAGATCACAGGCAGAATGGAAAAAGGGCGGGGGGCAGCGGAAATCACTTAAAAAGGTTACAGTGTTTAGGAAAGCTAGTAATTAAATGATGAGGTAAGTAACAAAGTCCACATATCACTTAAGTTAGCAGGGTAGATACACAGATCACAAGATGCATAAAAGAAGAAATTTATGTTTAATATTTGAAATTTTTCTCTGAAGTCTTTCTTTGAATGCAGATAAGACGATAACTAAATACACAAGTAGCATTGACTTCTGAAGGACTAGGTATTCACTGTTTATTTTCCCAGCTGCAGCCTAGCCTCAAGGACTCTTCTTCCTGCAGATTTTTTATTGAAACAGAGGTTCCTGTTGCCCGAGAACACCGTATTAACATCTCAATTTATACCTAACTCCCCAAAATTTCAAGACATCTTTATTAGCCCCATGTGTCAATCAGACCATTAATCACATTAATGAAGTGTTTTCTGTTGGTTGATTTAATTTATTATTTAAAAAAAAAAAAAAGGAACACTAGAACAAGTGTGTATATGATCAGCATTGGAAGGGGAAAGCCGAATGAGTGAATATTAACAGCAGTTCTTCTGTGTTTCTTGATAAACTCATTACAACAGGCAGAACACCCCTACTGTAAAAACCAATGTGTGGCAATGGTGGCACAGCCCATTTACAAACAGTGAACTTGTGTTTACAGTAGTAGTTCATGACCATTCTCAAAACATATCTTTTATTGCATTTCTTCTCAAAATAACCCAGAATAACCTATATCTGAGTAAAGCAGAAAGAGAAACAAGACATTACTCTCTTTCAAAGCTCACTAAATGTGAGTGGACAGCAGCCATTTTCCTGGTGAGGGGTCCATCCTCCCTATTGTAGACTCATCCCATATTTCCTCCTTCTTCCTTCCCAACTTTATATTAAGTTTTCTAGACCTTTGGCACATTCCTGACTTATTGTCACCATAATGTATTATGTTAATATGGCAATGCACGTAAAGCAGTAGTATTGTTTTGGGGGTTGTGTCTCAGAATTATTCACCTGAAAAGTTGTTAAATATTACGATGACACTACACTGGGATAGTGTGTTACCACTACACTGTGGTAGTTGTTTTTCCTTTGTTCTACTTCTGTGCACTGTTCACAAACTTTTTGCTATTGGAAGCCTAACTCCAACACAGAAGATGGCTTCTGAATGGAAACTGGAAAGCAACAGTTACATTTTAAATGCGTTTCAAAGTCACACTGGTCCTTGTCACAAGTTTCTACAGAAGGGATCTTCTCCCCCCACAGTCTATTAGGGCAAAGAAGGAAGGCCAAGAGATAGATGGCAGTTGCTTATGAGCTTAAATGCATAATGGCATCTATGAATTTCTCCAGAACCTCCCTTGTGCTTGATCAAAATTATCCAGTACTTAAGCTTTTCACACTCTCCCCAGCAATCTTGGGCCATACTTCAACAACATATACTATTTGGCAAAGTGTTAATGCTAGAAATGTGATGCAAAGGAATTTTCAAAGACAAACCTGGCAGTGCTACTTCTTATTAAGGAGAACCACTGCACAACTTTAACAAGATCAGAATTTTATTTGCTTGTAATATCATTAAACCAACTGGTTGGGAAGAAAACTACAATGCTAGTGTCTATCGCAAACTGAAGCTGAGGAAGACAGGATGCAAAACCAGTACCTCAGCTACCTCAAAGGACGAGGAAAAGCAAAAGTTAAGTTTGTTCATCTCATTTCCCAATTTTTACAGAATGGCTGAGGTCATCTTGCCGAACTCCCCTGCTCAAGCAGAGCCACCTACAGCCAGCTGTCGAGGACCGTGTCCAGATGGCTTCTGGGTATCTGCAAAGGTGGAGACTCCACAAAGTCCCTGGGCAACCTGCACCAGTGCTCAGACCCTCCAGTAAAAAATTGTTTCCTGATGTTCAGAGGGAACCTACTCTGTTTCAGTTTGTGTCCATCGCCTCTGGTCCTGTCACTGGGCACCACTGAAAAGAGCCTGGCTCTGTCTCATCCTCTTTACACCCTCCCTTCGGATATTTGTACACATTGATGAGATCCCCCTGAGCCTTCTCTTTGCCAGGCTGAACACTCCCAGCTCTCTCAGCCTCTCCTCACAGGAGAGATGTTCCAGTCCCTTCATCATCTTCGTGGTCCTTTGCTGGAGACTCTTCAGTAACTCCCTATCTCTCTTGTACTGGGGAGCCCAGAACTGGACACAGTACTCCAGGTGGGGCCTCACCAGTGCTGAGGGGAAGGATCACCTCCACCCACCTGGTAGCAACACTCCTCCCAATGCAGATACCATTAGCCACCTTTGCTGCAAGGGCTCATGGTCAACTTGGTGTCCACCAGGACCGCCAGGTCCTCTTCTGGCAAGCTGCTTTCCAGCTGGGTGGTCCCCAGCATGGACTGGTACACGGGGTTGTTCCTCCCCAGGTGCAGAACTTCACACTTCCCTCTGCTGAACTTTGCAAGGTTCCTGTCAGCCCATTTCTCCAGCCTGTTGAGGTCCCTCTGGATGGCAGCACGACCCTCTGGCATCACAGCCACCCCTCCCAGTTTGGTGTCATCAGCAAACTTGCTGAGGGCACACTCTGCCCCATCATCCAGATCAGTAATGAAGATGTTAAAGAGGACTGGACCCAGTATTGACCCCTGGGGTACACCGCTAGTTACTGTCCTCCAACAAGACTTGGTGCCACTGATCACCACCCTCTGGGCCTCGCCATTCAGCCAGTTTTCAGTCCACATCACTGTCTGCTTATCCAGCCCATAGATCAACAGCTTGTCTGTGAGGGTTAGCTTGTCCAGAGGGCTAGGGCTGAGCAAAAGAGCGCCTAGAGGGGCCATTGGAGTGCCGCTGGAATTGGGCAGCCAGAGGCAAGCTGAAGCAAAGAGATCAGTGCTGAGGAATAGTTTTAGGTGTGGGTCAGAGGTGGGGGACTTAGTCCAAGCTTAAGCCAGAAATTAGGGTTAGCGTTTGTCCCACCATCCAGATCATTAACGAAGATGATGTAAAGTATTGGACCCAGTACTGACCTCTGGGGTGCACCACTGGTTCATGGCCTCCAACTAGACTTTGTGCCATTTTGAAGGTATGGCAGAATAGAATCTGATTCAGCAGGGATATACAGTCTGCTGTCCCCCTGAAAGAATGCTCAGATTTGACAAAGCTAGTAGAGATGAAGACAAAAAAAAACAAAATGCATTTGCAAGGAATTTCACTGGCTCTTTATTCCTTAAAGCATCTATCTGCACTAGATTATCTTCCCGCTTGCCTCTGAATAGGACCTGTCTTGTAACAGCTCTAGGCCAGGCTTCTCACTGGGGCTATCTAAGGCAAAAAATTATAGGAGAAGAGGTAGTAGATCTGGCACCAGGAAAAGGCAAGAAAGGGGAGAGGAGAAAAAAAAAAAAAAAAAGAAAAAAACAGGAGGGAGAATAGGCCTTCAAAACCACGGTAAGGAAGTCTGAGAGTAGAAAGAAGACTACAACATAACAGATGAAGCACTAGGACTGACTGGTAATGAGTTTTAGCTGGACGAAAAGCTCGACTGATACGCAGAACAGGGCAGAAACCCAGATTTGAGAACACAGGCTGTTTGTCTAACAATGTATCCACAACAGCTTATTATAATGCATTCCAAGACAAAGGTGACATTAAAACTACACAGGAACATCACAATAATCCCAGCGGATTAGTACAAAGCAGCTTGTTGAATAAAAATTTTATATCATAATTTTCAGCATTGCACAAAACCCTGCTACTAACCACCCACATCCTTTTTGTAGTTTCCAGGTGTGGCCATCACAACTTCCTCAAAAACTGGCTGGAGGAGGCTGGAGTTTTCAGATCATGCTTACATCCTTTGCAGCTTAGCAATCAATTGCTCTATTTTTAAACTGCATTAAAAAAAAAAAATCTAAAACAGATGCTTCATTCAAGATTGAGGACATCTGAATCAGATTGACCTAAGACGCATGAAGCCAACTTCACAACTGATTTATTCAAAGGTCTGAAGGGATTACAGCATGTAGTAACCAAAATGTACAAACCAAGGGAATCAACATGCATAAGAAGAATATTTGCCTTTCAGGTCAACAAGAAAAGAAGAATGAAGTACTAGATACTTGAGAAGAGAAGGCATAACATGATTCTTTTTCTCCAGATGCTGACATACATATCTGAAGCATTACATCATTAAATCACCATCATCTGGCTTCCTGAATGTAGTTTCAGCTTCACGTGCATCAGAATGGTGGAAGAAATGGTAACTTCAAAATCCAGCGTGTTACATTTCTATTTCCTATTTTCATGTCCTAAACTGGGATTTATTTGAGCCCTGAGTACTCTCTTAAAATTATTTCCATGTGGTCTAATATTTCACAGCCACAAGCTCAGTTTTCAGTATTCATTTGATGGCTTAATTCCAACCCCATAGAGAAACAAGCTTGCAGATTTGACATTAAAGATACATTGCTTTATTTTCAATAGTCAATAACTTACTTCACTGATATGCTTTCACTTCTTTCTGTTTTCAAAAAAAGGGGCTTGAACACTGTATGAACAATAACACACAGAGCTACATTTAAACATAAAGAGACCACCACAGTGAATAGATCAGTTTCTGTGCTGAGATCTGCCCTACAATGCAACAGGAACTGTGTTTGTGCATGGTTGTAATGCAAAAGGAATCTAGTCCATGACTAGAATTTTTTACAATTAGTTATACTACCAGAGGACAAAAATGATATTATCATTCCCCCAAGGTGTCTCTAGTCTCAATATAAGAAGTAGACAGATCAAAGAAGCGGAAGAACACAAGAAACAATAAGACAATAAGAAACAGTTGACACACCAGAGACACCAGCATAGAGCTGCAACATGATCCTACAGTTAACTGACCTAACACCTTGCTACAATTGCAAGGAAAAGCCCCATTTCTTGAGACTGCTTCTCTCATACTGGGGCTTATCTAATGTTACAGCAAGCTGAAGAGATCTAAGCAGCGAAGTGGACTTCCATTTCATCACTTTACTAAAGATATTTCCCTCTGCAGGAGGTCAGAGGAGAACCAGTAAGTATCCACACCAGGAGTGTGTGCTCAGTAGTCAGAAGTAGAGGGCACAGCAGTACTGAGACAGTCCTAAGCTGAGCTAACAATAAACATTATCCTCAGAACATCAGCAAGCTCACCATAAGCACCTGACTCAAAGGGCTACAAAGTCTAATAAGCCGAGACAAAGATTTATAAATCCAAACATTTAACTTCAGGAGTCTGTTAGAATCACTGATACGAAGTAGTCTGTGGTCATATGACGCAATGGACTTAATATTTTATGCTTTTTTTTTTTTAATTGAAGTTCCATATGCTAACCAACACTCATCCCATATATAAATAACCAGAAGGTAAGATATGAAAACACATGGAGAAGAAAGAGAGAAAATGATGGTTTCTGTTTTTGCCACAGCCATTGTTAATCTATTTGCAGTCAAGCAAGGTTTGCTGGTTTGGTGGCTGTTTGCTTTGTTGGGGGTGCAGGGGCAAGGAGCTGATGGGGGGAAAAGAAAGACGTATGGACCTAAATTTTAAGCAAAACAATCACAAGAGCAGAAAATTACTTGGTTTTGGCTCTTTATACTTCTCTAGAAGACAGCCTGAAAACTTGTTGTCAAGATGCATGCTGAGCATTTTAAGAAGAATGTTAAGGCATTTAAGAAAAAGCAGTAAACTAGTTCTAAACTTTTATCGGAAAACACAGACTACTTATGTACAGCAAACATTATCCTTATTGTTTTGAAGTCACCAAGGTACATTTTGTCACTTCAGGCTTGCCTGAGATTTCTCCTCTAGAGTGTCTTTTTTTGAAAAATAACCCGAGAAGTGGTTTGCAGTAGGCAGTAGCATCAGACATATCTGACACCTCAGCTACTGAGCATTCAAAGTTTTCTCAACAATGTGAAGCAGCATGTTCTTCATCCCAGCTTATTTGTTCATCAAGGAGATTTATAGCTTGCTCCATCCCTCCTACTCTAGTTTCAAAAGGATGTATGTATAGAAAATGTAATTCTTAACAAACTGAACCAGAAAAAGTGAACAGCAATTTGTGCTCTCTTAGGACATTACTGACCTCTTTCCTGTAAAGAAAATCAATTTATCATCAGGATTTGTACATAATTGGCTCATTAGACCACTGTCTCACTAGGATTTCTCCCCACATTATATCAAGACAGCATTCAAAATGTTAAAAAAAAAAGTCAACCCCATTACTTACTACAGTTCATCTTCAATACAGCAAGTGAACTTATTTTAAGGATACTACTGCCTTTTAACAGTACTGAATACTCCCACATACTTTCCACGGTTGTGATCTTTATGTTTTTAAATTCGTGAATGGGAATAGGAACAAAAGAACTTCTAGCTCAGTACATTTCCTTTTCAGCTAAAGCATTTTACCTGCTGACATGGCTGTTAAGTATTTGCCAAGAACTTGAGCACTTTGATAAAACTGCAGAACTCAACAATAAAATTCAGCCTTTAAAAGCACCTTGGACAATCAGGAAAATCATGTAAGCAAATGCACAAGTTCCTGGAAAGGGCAGGGGTGGGATGAGCATAGCACACACCAAAAGCATTCTTTCTACATAGAAATAGTCACATACAGGTGGAAAGAAGAAGCATCACCTTGGTCAGCAAATGAGAAGGCTTTCCTGCAATGTTTCTCAGAAGAAGGGAGGTTTCCCTGTCCAAATAGGAGTGCTTGTGCAGAAAGAAAGAGAAAGAACATAAGTCAAAAGAAGTCAGTATAGTAATTTTATAGCGTCTTGATTACAGAAGATAAAGTAGAGTTCAAGGAAAAAAACCCTACGTCATCACTTTATTTCCCTCCCATAAAAAGGTGAACATTCCCAAATACTACGAGCCTAACACACTGGTATAAAAGCAGTTGTGCTAATAGAGGGCACTATTTCAGTCTTCCCCTGTACAAAACATCACACAATAGAATTAAGAAAAGTTTTGCTTACCTGCTACTGGTTTCTTTTCTGCAAGAGACAACCTATTTTTAAAGACATTTAGAACTATAAAAGTAAGAAAACATGCACTTACAATGCTTTTCAAAATCTTGTCCAGTCTTCAAAAATTAAACATTCTACTTCCGTTACACAAACATAAAGCCAATAAAAACTGATCATCCTGGAGACAAGGAACGGGTTTCATGCTCTCTACACTGGCTGCTACTTCCACAGTGAAAGAAAAAAGTTGTTACCATAATAATAATCCAAACCTGACTTAGAATTATTTTTTCTTCCCTCCCCCCCCCTTTAAAAAAAAAAAAAAAAAAAAAAAAAGGACTTAGGTCTTTCTTCTCTTGTACCTTCCAAATTATGTGATCCAAGAAGTTAGAAACAAATCCCCATATTTCTCTTGGAAAAGAAATTAGCAGGAAATGTATTTTAATATATTTAAAAAAGGAAGGAAAATCAGTAGCAACCAGTAGAGAAAGACTGCTCAAAAGGCAAAAATCAGTTAATGACAGTTAATCGAGTGATTATCTTCTCCAGCATTTGCTACAGAGGAACAACAAAACCATCAGCCCACAGGAATTTGCAGAACCACAGTCACAAGTCTGCTAAGGAAATTTGGCTAATACTGTGGCACTTAACAAGAGCATTAAGTATATCTTCTGTGTACTGCCACTGTACTGCAAATTTTGTCCCATGTGGCTGTATCTGTCTCAGCCTTATTTGTGTGGATTGGTCCAATGCTATATAGAACAAGGCATGACAACTAAGCAGCCTACTATACTCTTGTTTAATAATTAGCAGCACAGAATCCCTGTCTCTGCTTCAGAGCCACAATAAGATATAGTCTCCTGAAAAAAATGAAGAGACCATGTCTACAACTTCATGCAAGGCAGTATCAAATAGTTTGGTGAATACAGGTCCTGCAGGGGGATTTTACTTGATGTGACTGCCACATGCTGGGATGAGTAATTAATGATCTCTAGGCAGGCTTTAGAAGTTACAGCTCAGGAAAGACTCTACACAGCATCTGAAGTAAAACCTAGGCTCCAGCCCAAGCTCCGCCTGGTACTTTGCCACTAATATAGACACAGGTTATGCTACAGACTGAATGAAGATTTTTCTGCCTGCAGATGAATTACCGTCTGTGTCTACATCATATGTTTTAGAAGCACAGCAGTGCTGCCTACTGACAAATTTTTCACACCTCAAGCACACACTGATGAGAGTTTTGTGATACAGGACCTGGCATAATTAAAAGGTCTCATGAATTGTTTAGAGTCATACAGATTAGACTTCCTGACATATGCAATCATATCATTTAGGACCGATGAACATTCTGCTTTTTCTACATACGCAGGATTTCCAGCAACTTCAATGATTCTTAAGAAAGGCTATCATTTAAAGAACAGTTCATTTACTCAGCCTGAGCAAGCCTGAGGTGATGTTAACATTGCTGGTGAATAATACAGCTGTACTTAACTTGAAGGCAGACTGATCCTCTTTATGATTTCTGCTAGGTGCATTTTTACTCCGAATTATATCCTTTCCTACACAGAAGCTCTAACTTCATACAAAGTCAGTTTAGAATGGTCTCATTGCAACGTATTACTACAGAACTCTTATACAAAAGAGCTAGGTTGTAACAGTGTTGGGAGACTATTTAATTGCTGGATTCACTAAAATACTCAGTGAAGCTTATTCAACATGAATAACACCGAGTCAAAGACTTAGATAATGTGTGCACAGTCAAAAGTTAGCTATAATTCTTTATTTCTACTAGAAGGTTTTTTAAAGCTGTATTTTTTATGTATAGGATAGCTTTCTCAATAAAATCCAGCCATCAGTTACAGCCATACCTTTTCATAAGCTTTTGTATAAAATGACTAATGCAAATGCAGTGCAAATGAAAAAGTTTCCCGAAGTTATTTCCACTATATAATAGAAAAAAATCACTTAATAGGCATAGCAGATACTAAAATTTTCTAGTAAAAGGGGATCTATAAAACCACTCTGTCAATAAAAGAATTTTAAAACCAACACTTATACTTTGATATTTTAAATGATGAGTACAGACCCACACTCCACTTAGGATTCCCAGTTAATCTAAGAACACCACTGCTCAGGCAGAACTCAAAATACCATAGCCTGGTGAGCATCCAGGAAAGGAAATGTGATAGGGCTTTAAGAGGATTCTTAAGAGGCAATAAGAAATTTTTCTCCTTGTCACGTCATCAAATCATGTAATTTGCACTTCCACAGAAACTGTAAGCGAAGAATCTGTCGATATAAACTGTGCTACAAGACTTCACAACAGTAACACTGTACAGGCCATAACACTAGCCATGCTGGAGACTGAACCTCATTAAGTTTGTTTCTTTATAATCTTCAGAAGATACTCTTCCTTCCCTAAAAAAAAAAAACCAAATATGAAGCCTACCATCAGCTATCGAATATGCTTGCAACTTCTTTTCGTGCCAAAAATTGCCTCTTTTGGGGACAATTTTTACACAATACATAAAAAGCTATTCAATTATGTTTTAGTGCTTCCTTATAATATAGAACAGACTTTGAACTAAGTTTACTTCAAAAGACCTGGATAGAGAAAAAACAGTTAAAAGAAAACCATCAAAAAATAGGAAAATTATGTTTTACACTCATTTTATACAAGAGGTATAAGCAGACATTGCAATGATGACTGTTTTGGACTGTTTTCTACCATAACTCCCAGCAGCAATTATTCCAAGTCACACTGAAAACTATGGATGTTAAAAATAATAATTTTAAAAATCCTCAAAATGCTATTAAAAAATGCTGATCAGAACATTAACACTCTATAAAATAAAATAAAATGTATACCTTTCTCAAGGCATGACAAAACAGCTGTGCACAGAAGTATAAAGTACAGAAACATTTTTACATTAAAAAATGAGGTATGACAATCAAAATATCAGAACTAACAAAAAAGCATATAAATAAGCTTCCTAATGTCTCCATAACGAACTTTAGCTGGTATGGATAATCACAACATAGAAAACTAGATTTGAGTAAAACTAAAATTAACATTTAAAAGTTCTAGATGGTGTTAGGACAAAAAAAATGTTAAATAGTTTTCATGTGTAGTTAATTCAGCAAAGACAGCTAGCCTTGATGTTTATAAAAACACGGAATATAGTCTTGTTCGAAATTACATTTTGGACTTCAAAGATTTCCTATATCCTTTCTTTGAAGACAGGAATGTAACATCCATCATCTTCAGGCCTAAATACCAGAAGTTCATGGACCAGCTGTTGAATATTGCATTTCACAGTGTTTTCAGAGAAGTCAACATAACATTCCTCTGAAATACAATGTAGCTGCTTATGCCAGAAAGTTTGTTCAATACTGAAACATTTTTATACCCATCACCAACCCTACATCTACAAAACATGTTTGCTAAACATGATAGAACAGACGGGCTACCAGGAAAACGAAAGTACCTTTCAGATTTTCAGAATATAATCGGTTGCATTATACTAAATGACAAATAATCCTCTACATGGCCAAAAGCTCAACATTTCCTCCCCTATTATCCTTGTCCGTTCCTTTATGAAAAATTCAGTGGGTTTAATTCTCTATGTTCTCAAGTCTTACAATGAAAGCCAGTTTCAAAAACAAAACAAACAAACAAAAACCCCCCAAAATCCCAAACAAACAAAAAAACCCCAACAAACCACAAAACCTGAAATGATTTCTAAACTAACACTGAATTATGAGCATATCAGAATTATTTTTTTGCAGACAGTAACTGATGGGTGGATTTTAAGAAGTAAAGATCCTTTTAGACGAAGTGATAAACTGAGCTGTCCAGCTAGGTTCTGAAGGATGCGGGCTGTGTAGCCTATCTTGCCACCATAGCAGGTCATCAGTTCACAGGTAACATGCTATACTCATTGCCTCATTTCTTCAATTCTACTTGCACATTTTTGCAAAACCTTGACAATCATGTTCATATTGAACACTGATCCATTTTCTTGTTACATATCTGATTATCACTTAGTACAGAAGTGGGACAAATTTAGAAAGATTCAATCTCATTGCTAAGAGAAAGAGTTGTTTCTAATACCTCTAATTTTAAGGTAAGGGCTCAGAATACATATATGTAGGGTTTAAAAACAGTACAATACAGTATGAAAGGTGCGAAATACATTCTTTACGTTGTCAATTTACAAATAATGGGAAGTGTAAGAAAAGGATGACCTGGCAATCTTCTAAGGTATTTTATCTTATTGTTCTAATGCCTTAAATATGTTAAAATACAAGAACTCCTTTCTGGTTAAATATTATCTGTAGGCTCAAAGACATCATTCACTCAAGATATGTACAACAGAATAACTTAGCTCAGTACATCAAAAAAAAAAAAGATAATGACAAGACACTGAGGACTTGTGTACATAAATATCTCACCACGTTTCTTGCAAAACTCTTTAAAAATTTAACATGAACACACACATCTAATTAAACCAGCTGGTGGCACTCTTGTGCCATTATTTTGGATTTAATATAACAGTTGAGAAACATTACAAAAACCTTTTTTAAAAGCCTCCTTCTGTTCCTAAGAAACAAACTAAAATGAGGGAAACTGAGTAAGCAGTGTCCAATAGAGAGCTATGCGCTTGCAAAACTTCGTAGAAAAGACAACTACTATAGCTTGCATTTCAACTACATCAGTGCATCGAACTCTTCAAACTCTAGCTTAAAGAATTAGAGTCCACTATTTTCAAAAGAGAATAGAACTTTAAGAATTAACAGTTTAAACATATTTTTTGTAATTTTGTCCCAAAGGGGGACAAAGATGGGAAAGGAGAACTGAAGTTTTTCTTTACAAACTCTTTGAGATTACGTATTCACATGGAATGTATAAGAGCATACAATATAAAATGATGAACATCTAATGAAAAAAATCCCAATGGGGGTTGTTCAGCCTGGAGAAAAGGAGGCTCAGGGGAGACCTTATCACTCTCTACAACTACCTGAAAGGAGGCTGCAGCAAGGTGGGGGTCGGCCTCTTCTCCCAAGTAACAAGTGATAGGATGAGAGGAATCAACCTCAAGTTGCGCCAGGGGAGGATTAGATTGGATAATAAGAAAAATTTCTTCACTGAAAGGGTTATCAAGCATTGGAACAGGCTGCCCAGGGAAGTGGTTGAGTCACCATCCCTGGAGGTATTTAAAAGACACCTAGATGTCTTAGGGACATGGTTTAGTGGTGGACTTCGCGGTATTAGGTTTACAGTTGGACTCGATGATCTTAAAGGTCTTTCCCAACCTAAGTGATTCTATGATTCTATTCTGTTCTATGATTCTATGGCTGCCAAGAGCAATCATGCTTCAGAAAAAAAGTTAAGTGCATTTTAAGTAGCCTTGCCCAATTAATAACTAGAAAATAAGCAACAATCAACTTCAAGAAGACTAAAAAGCTTGACTGCAATGATATACATGGTTACCTTACTGCACTATTGGGATACTAATGAATTAAACTCAAGCCACTAATGTGATTTTTCTGTTTCAGACAAATTGACACAACTATTGACATAAACAGAAGCCATATAAACATGTCGTAATAACTTACAGGAGTCAATTCAGCTTCCTCTTCCAAAAAGTTAATGGGATGCTTGGACTGATTGATGGAATGTCCCATAGAAACAGTAAAATGTAGGAAAATGGGAAGGGAAGGATGCAAAAGAGGAAGAGGGGAAAGGGAGGGAGGAGAAAGAAAGGCTTTATTATCACTCAAAAGAGGGAAGAAAGAAGCAGTGATGACAATTAACTTAAGCAAAGGAAACAAAACTAGATTAAGAAGTTGCAGTTTCCCCTCATCCAAATTTCTTATGGACAAATGATCAATGACTTGAAGACAAGAGGAGATTCAGGCTCTCTCCTATGGGAAGGGAGAAGGAAATAGGATACAAGTATGCTTTTGTCCACAGTAAGAGGGGAAGCAGTCAATAATCTCAGATAAAAGCACGGCAGTAAAACATCTACAAGCACACACAATGCATTTTTTCTACCTTTGTTGAAACAAATCAGAAAATAAACCCAGGTAACATTGTCTTTGCACAACCACTTGCTCACTAAGCCAACAATTGAGAGTTAAATTCTCTAAATACTACAAACAGAAAAAAACCATACTGTCACTCTACACAAGCTTATCTGCTTCCCATGTCAGTTCCTCCATACCAGTAAATAACATAATACACTCTGGTGACAATTACTAAGTACTTATAAGAAGAATGTCCATTTAGTAGAGATTTATCTTATTTCCAGTTGGTCATACTATTTTAGATCTCTGAGCACTCTCATACTGTAATTCATTTGAAAAGAAATTAAGAAGTATTTTCCTAATCTTTGGTAAGGGAAGGGGGAAAAAGAAAAGGGCGGGGGGAAGACATCTGTGTCAAAAAAAAAAAAAAAAAAAAAGACAAAATGTTCATGGTAGCGACAAGCTTCTTAGCGTGAAGTTGTTAAGGGATCAAGAATTGAATATTATGCTACTAAAAAGCAGAGTGCCTAAGATTTCCAATGCTTGCTCCTTTTCTTCAAAGGTACAGAAGTATTTGCTTCAGGCATGCTAATCCGGGTAACTGAGTTACACAGTTAAGGTTTCACAGATGCAAAAGGGGTTACAGTTTATTCTTATCAAAACCTCAGAAAAGAAGAATAGACACCCAGAAACTGAAGCACCAGCATTAGATAATGGAGCTGCCTGATACTTCCACATACAAGATGTGTTTTCAGTCGCTTATAAAAATTTTGCCAAGCTATAAGCACTAAAAGAGAAATTTTCCATGATGGGTTACTGTTACAGGATGATTAGTAGTCATTTACATTAGACAAAGTATTTCCAAGACAGGAAAGGAAGGTGCATCTCATTTAAAATATAGATGTTTTTAAAGACCTCTGCACATCTGACCATGAAATAGATTAGTGGCAGAGACATCCTCAAAGACTTGCTTTGTGCTGCCCCATGGGAAGCTACCCAAATTTGTCTGAGCATAAGCCTTTAGAATTAAAATTATAGTCCATAAAGTCTCAGTGAAGTCTGGAGCATCACAATTGAAAAAACTCAAGGCTGCATCCTCTCACAGAGCACTGCCCAGCCCTCCAACTGGACTGCACACTACTAGCCTTGAACAAAAGACTGGCCAAGTTTGAGAATGCTTGGATCCATTGTGGATCCAATGTGTACAGCAGCCTTCTTGAAATTGCAATGCCTGGCTGCTGCAGAACATATTGGAGCCAGACATGGGAAGTGAGAATCTGGAGCTATTACTCTGTGCTCCCAAGCAGCCAACCCTCCTCCTGAAACTCATGCAACTCCATTTCACTGCAGGCAACTGGAATTTCCTAACTCTAAGTGTTCAACTTTGCAACTTTAAGGAAGAAAAAAAAAAACCCATACACCAAAAAAAACCAACCACCAATCAAGCCCCCCCCCCCCCCAAAGTATACATTAATTTACATCAAGTATTTTTTAACTACTAGGGATGCTTATAACTTCATGCCAGTTCTGGCAGTTACAGTCTGAACACACTGAAATTTGCTGCAATTTAAGAAACACGTCTGTGGACATTTCAAATTAAGAAACTGCTGCACCATGTGCATGAGGTGCACTATTTGCTAGCCCATGTACCTCCCAGGTCATGTTGTGATGCGTCCCTGTCCAACACAAGTTCCTTGGGACACAGCAGGACAGAAAGGATTGCAAAAGCTAGTAAGCTTTTCAGCTCAAGCTTAGTTTCACTACTGGTTTTAAGAAATATAAGACTAAACTGCCACAAGAAAGAGGCAGTCCTGACCTTCCCCCAGCCATGTGCTCTCACATCCCTCTTGTGTGGACAGCAGTGATTTTGACCATGCGGTCCAGGGGATCAATGAACAACTAATTCAGAAGGATTATTTTTCAGGGAGACCACAAGCTGATCCAAATCATGAGGCAGCTGCGTAAACACTAGTGCCAATACAAGATGCGGCAAGATTGCCCAATTCAGCAGTAGCATGGACCTAAATTAGCATAAACCAAACGCAAAATCCCAAATAAAGTTTGCCTGCAGGGAGGAGGTTTCAAGCAGTGGAATTTTCCCAAAAGAAAAAAAAACATACCAGGAAAAAAATAAAGAAGATGGAGTATAATTTCACAGAAAATGTTTGTCTGATCTGTCCAAAAAGAGATGCATTAAGTGGAAGACTGAAAGAAGGAAGGAAAAAAAAAAAACCACGCCAAACCTTAGTAAGGCTAACTCACGCGTAATTGCATTAGTTAAAGAATATCAGATACTTCATCCTGTGAAGGGCTCTACCTGCAGCACAGAAGACATCAAAGCAGCTAAGAAACCTGAGGAATAAAAGTACATGTAGCTTTAATTGGTTTTGTTTGAATCTGCTGCCTTTTACACTAAGTAGTAACTCTATTAAGTAACATTTGCTTATGTCTGTTGACTTTTAAACTATGAATCAGTCCTAAAAAAAATGACAGTAGACATCAAATCATCCGAAGATCAATCACTAGAGGAGAATGGGTATACACAGCTGGGGAGTTAAAAGTCACAAATCTACCTTTTTGGTTAAAAGCAGATAAGCCATATGAAAAAAATAAACCTGCATTCATAAAGCAAACCACTGATGGGGCTAGTCTAAAATCTTGAATAACTTTTACAAACATGAGACTAGTAAATGTCCCAACACAGGACACTAACCAAGGCTGTTAATTTGGTTAACTAAAAATGAAGACTTTTCTTTGTATTTGCAGACAACTTTTATTATACTATAACAGACTAAACATGAACCAGCATGCACAAAACCGACACAGCTAAAAGGCCAGTTCTCAGTTGTTTCTTCAGAACAAGAAGTCTCATTTTTGGGGTTCAAACTTCTTTACAAACCTGACAAACCCTAGTTTTCATCCTATAAGTGAGAAGTATATGCAACTGAAGAAAACAGCATAAATTCTCTTCTCCTTTTAAGAGGAGTTTAATGTTCCACAATCGGCTGCTGCATTCTTAATTTTTGTCATCTGTTCCAAATTTGACTTTTGGCAACCTGAAGTAAGGACAAACAAGTAATCTGTTGCTAATTTCCTACAGATGTAGTATTTCTCTTCCCTAATCTAATTAGAAGTTGCAGAAAAAGTAAAGGAATTTGTCTTGGTTTTAAGCGGACTGGTGTATCTACAAAGAAATCGGCTGTTTTAAAAGCTCCATTAATTAATCACAACTTGTAGAGTGATATCTTCACTGGAAACTGCAACCAAAGCATACAACTCCCTGCAGCGCTTTTGACAAAAGTTGGTAACATCATAAGGCAAGAATTCTCATTTCTCAAGTCAAGTCTAGTGGCTTGGTCCAAGGCTGCTGCTTCCAAGAGGTACGTTGCCTACATTTACTTTGTCATTGATCTGTGGTATTTTGTCTCACAGATGAATCTAGTAAGAGTTCCAACCTCTGAACAACCATTTTCTTAGCTTGTCTGTATCAATGATAGAATTTTTTCCTCCATAAATCCTATCATAAGCACAAGTATTTTTCTGAAGTGCTGTGGAACCGGCATGAAAGCAGTGAGATTTATTTTAAAATGGGGTTATTTACACAGCACGTAACAGCGTGTGACAGCAACTTCTCTAATCAATGCATGTAAAGAGGCAGGAGGGGAAGCTAAAAGGATAAAAAAGGTCACTGGACTGCAGACAGTTTCCACCAGCAACAGCAGCTGTTCTACTCTTAGCATTATTAATCAAAACAGCACATGTACATACACACATAGCAGTCTAACCATTTTAAGACAGTACCAGCTCAGCTGACTACCACTGCCACCAGCTCACATTCTTTTCTTGTAATAGGCAAGAGTCTACTGCAACTGGGAAGTGAAGGCTCATGAACATTTAACTGTGTGCCTTCATCTTAAAAAGTCAGAACAGCTGGACAATAGAAACCATCAAGTGTTTGCTATCTCCAGAAGAACACAACGGAAGAAAGGCCAAGCACACCGCAGGCAAATTCTAACTGATACAATATGACTTTGCTGGAGACAGTCATCTCACTACTGCCACATGCAAGGGGCTACCAGGGAAGTTTCTGAAGAAGCAGTTTTAACTGTAGATAAATGTATTTGGGATAGCAGAGTTTGAGTCATTCAGTTGCTCGTCCACAAAAGACTCCAACATCACAGAACAACCAGAAAGAACAGCATTTAGGCATAGGCAACGCCTTTAGTGTTCATACTTAAGGTAACAAAATATACCATAACTGTAATTTTTCAGTTGATGCCAGCTTTGCCAGCCAGCTGTGTCAAACAAGACATGTATCATACTGTCCATTTTCCTGTTCCTTCCAGGGAGGGAACTTTTAAGCTTATTCAGCAGTGTGAGGCAAAGTTCACAGGCAAACTCAGAAGATAAATATATTCTTACATGTTTTGTGGTTCCTGCTGCACTTTAATTAGTGACCTCCTATGTGGAAAAAAGTTACAGGGTAAATTTTAAATTCATGGCTATGAAATAAGTCTGATACACTGATCAGAGAATCAAGATTTACCACAAAGCAAGATTTATTATGAGGATAACGTTTAGGTTCTCATTTCCCTTTCACCTATTTTACATCTCTTATAAGGGTCTTACAAGAAAGACGGTTACAGACTTCTTAGCAGGGCCAGTAGTGATAAGACAGGGGTAACGGTTTTAAACTAAAAGAGGGTAGATTCAGACTGGATATAAGGAAAAAATTTTTTTACAATGAGGGTAGTGAAACACTGGAACAGGTTGCCCAGAGAGGTGGTAGATGCCTCATCCTTGGAAACATTCAAGCCAGGCTGGATGGGGCTCTGAGCAACCAGATCTAGTTGTAGATGTCCCTGCCAATTGCAGGGAGGAGGGACTAGATGGCCTTTAAAGGTCCTTTCCATCCCAAAGTATTCTATGATCTCTATACCCCAATTTTTAAAACCTACCATTCCATGCATGTGCAGTAATTTAAACTTTTAGAATGTCTCCATTGGATTCCAATTCAAAATTCTTACCAAAACAAAATAATAATCCCTTCCCATCATTTCCTTTACAGATTCCATAAGTATAATGTGAAAAAAACGTTTAGGTGCTAGTTTTGCAGGCACTGGGAAGTGTGTATTAGCAATCTCTGGGTTCTAGTGCATCATATGACGAAAACTGTTTTACTGTCATGCGTAAACTTCGTGATGAATAGCCAAGCACATTTGATTACCAAAATACATAAGTATTGTTTATATTTCATAAACTGATATGTTTATCTCAGAGGATGTTTTGAAAGCCTCCAAAAATCTGGCAAGTGAAGAGTCATTTTACATGTATTTCAAGAACATTTGAAAACTGGACAGCTCACACTTCTTATGCCAACAAAATTGGAAGCCAAAGTAATGCTTCAAGATGACAAATGTATACAATTTTCCTTTAGTGTTGACTTATTAAAAAACATTTTGTGACTAATAATTGGAAAAAAAAGAAAGAGGAAGAGATGGTCTAATTGTGTTTCAAATTAAGTCTTTCCATTGACTATTTTCAGCTTAGGAAAAGGATAACTGGAAACACTCCAGAATACACTTTGTGTACAAAACTAAGGACATAATAGAACTGGCAGAAAATGAGATTAATTTAATTTTTTAAGAGTCTTTAGAAGAAACACAAAACAAACGTCTGTCATGCCTTGTTTGTTGCATATCTGTGACTACTCTCACAAATTGGAGACTAACATCCTTCGCATCTGCTAACCACACAAAACATGGAACATAAGGAAAACTACTCAAACCTAAAGCTCCCAAAATACAAGAGCCAATAACGCTCTATTCCTCCATGAGCTAAAACAGACCACAACTGTTCTTTAAATCACCTACAAATAATATGTGAGGTTCAGCAATCCAACTCTATTTTAAGACACTATTGCCTACCAAAGACCATATATATTATGGGTTGATCTCTCTGCATACAGAAACAGTCAACTGTATTTTCATACAATGTAACATTTAGTAATTACACATAAAACATGACCTACAATAATCTTTAATGGGGAGAAAAGCTGCTGTGTTATACCACGGTGTAGCAAGTATTATTTTAGTGACAACATGTCCATATGACAACCATGGCAAAATTGCTATGGAACACAAACTTTGTCTTTTCTTACACCCATTTCAAGCTTTCCACTTTATCCCACAGGAGTTATTAGCCAATACATATTTGTCTGTGTGTGCTGAGTTTACTTTACAACTATTACTAACTGTCATGCCCCCAAAGCTCTCGTTTTCCCCGAAAGAAACGTTAACGTTTACTCTATATTGCCACCTTCTCTACCAAGTGAAGCAAAGAACCTGTAGTTTTAGTGCACTGGCAGTGCACTATCATGATTTTCACCTCTTATACATCAAGCCTAAAACTACAATGAATTTAAGTAATAGCCAAAAAAAAAAAAAAAAAATCACGTAGCGTTACCAACTGCTAAATTATGCATTACCTTCGTATGTAAGTCAGAATCTCTCAACTGTGCAAAGTGGGTTACAGACATAAAGAACTCCTTCATGTTAGGAGGAGTAGGGTGACGCTGTACTGTGCAAGACTTCAAATTTATCTGCAACCTCTTCCTTGAGTACGTGCAGGGCAGTAACGACTGTCCATGAATGGACCCTTTCACCAATCAGACATAACTAGCCACATGAGCATGATCACCACAGTTCTCTATTCTCTCCCCACTACTTCTCCTATTGCTCTAGCACAGCTCACTGAAAATAGAGACAATTTCTTGGTGGCAGAGAGACCAAAGGAAGAAGGAAAAAGATAATATTGGTGGGTGGAGGGGACAAGTTAGTCATATAGTTGTCACTTCCCCTACCTTTAACTCATGCTATTACATTATTCATTCCGTCTGCATTCAAGGAAAGCATCCCACATGCAGAAACCAAGATTTAAAGTATATGCCACTCATTACACAACTAAAAGCACAGAAGACAAAACACAACCTACCAATTTAAAGAAGAATAATGTTCAAGCAAGGATTTGGGAAATTATTTGGTGAAAGACAAATTTCAACTTAGCAAAAATTACAGGGGGTTGGGGCGGAAACAACTTTTCTTATTCAGCAACGTTTAGAGGAGACTGAAGGCAAGAACGTAAGTGCAGACAGACAACACTTAGTACCACAAAGACAAGATCTCGAGACTACAAAGCAATAGTCTTTGAAGACATTAATGTTCACAGCATCCAAAGAGATAGTGTTAAGGATTGTTATGAAAGGGAGAAAATTAAACAAGTCATGATGACAACTAATAAAACCATGATTTTAGACAACCCAGAGAATTCCAGTCAAGTCTCCTGGAAGTGGCATAGAGACAAATTCAGAATGAGAACAACGAGGATGGTCCTGGCCAACAGGACCACCAAGAGTTATCACCTGTCATGATACTGATGTATCTTCAACCCCACAAAGCTCCTACAGCACAGACTGCTAGGAGAAAGAGGAAGACGACGACACCAAGTTGCCTGCCCAATTGCTCAGGCAAAAAGATTTGAATAACCCATTACCACCAGTGGGTGTATTCCTGCTCTCCCTTCCAGCCTCCAGTTCTTGGCTACAATCCCCCTACTGCACATCAGCACACATCAGACCCCACTGAGCCTATGCAATTCGCCCAAATCACACCGAGTGAGCCCCAGAATAAAAGTAGTAAATTCTGGTGTGTTAAGTACCAGCAAGTGCCAAAGCTGGGACAAAGGAGGAGATGAGACAGTGTAAACAGAGCTTTGGGGAAGGAAGGAAGAGAGGAAAAGGAAGTCATATCCTCCCATTTTTGGTGGCTGTGGAATTTGGAGCCTCTTTCCATAACATTTGTCACTATTATCAGCCAGAAAGTATACTAGACTATACATACCTTCAGTGAGCCAGTGCATGGCCATTCTTTTACAGGATTTCCCTGCATTTCCAGGTCAGAGAGCTCTTAAATACACAGCAGAATTATTTTTTAGGGTAGAATACAGAAGTCAACTGCAAAGCTTGATTTCCTATTTCAGACAAGCATTTCCTCCTATCAAAACAGTCTTCCATTTTACGTAGTTTTATTAGAATCACAAGAGGAAGAGCATAACATTAAGACGTGGAAAAAAGGATGACTTTTTAAAGTCCCTATACTGCCTGCAGAGGACAGAAAGGATCGCTCAGAAGGGCGCAGCTGCCAAGTCACTGACCTCTTTCATAAGAGCCATAGCAGCAAAGAAAAATTTTAAAGGTCAGCTCGACTACACATAGTCTCAAGTAAGACAGGCAAAAAGAAAAGAGCTAACTTAAAGGACTATGTGAGAATAACAGATCTCAAAACAGATCTGCTATGGCCATGAAGTAATAGCCTCTCCCACTTTCTGCATAAAAACTTTTTTTTTTCCCCCCCGACATGGGTACGAGGTCTTCTTCAAATGCCACTTCCTCAGAGGGATGTCCTCCATTAGAAACAGCACCACTGAGTCAACTGTGTGGGTGGGATGGTAGAATTCAGCCCTACTAGGAAATGGTGCTTTGGTTCACAACCTAGCCATGAAGATTAATAAACCCATGAACAGTAGTTTTCAGGCACTAAATGAATGAAAAAGGAAGTAAACTCCTTTGTTGGTACTTAATGATTCTACCAAAGAATCCTTGGGTTTCTGCCCATTTATAAGGTGAATTTCATTTAAAAACCACCACCACAGAATCTGTCACAAACTCCAAACAAATGTGATTTTCCCCTTTTCCATTCACCAGTGATGAGGAAAAAAAAGCTGCTTCACAGTGAAAAGTCCCATCCTATCACATAACAGTTTTAATACCCAACAGTTGAATACCAATTCTGTAAACTTGGGGAAAATTTCTCAGAGTTGAACACCTTCCTCAGGCTACTGAAATTAAAAAGAACAGATAGAGTAAAAACAAAGCAACACTGTTAATGAGCGTAGAGGTTTCTGCTCTCAGGAGGAGAGCAGAATCTGGATATCAAATTACCAACACTTTCTGGTTACCTCCTTCAAAGGAATCATTCTTATCAACTTATCTGAGCAGAGAAACAATAGCCACATTCTTATGAGAAGCAATCATCGGGTTTACAAAGGCAGCTCTCACATGTCTTTGTGAGAAGAGCTTTTGGGGGTGATTTTGAGCCTTGCAGTCAGTGGCTAAGAGCTCAGAAAGCAACTGCAACACTTGCAGCAATATAGATTAGCTTCCTGTGAAGACAAAGCCACTTCTTGACCTCTGTCTCTTGATTAACCAACGTCAAGTTACTTAAGTGCAGCAGGTGGTTTCTTGATTACTCATGCCATGCAAAGAATTGAAAAATCTGGGACACAAGAAAGGCAATCTTACTGATGCCTCAAGCGTATCACTCCTGAAGTAAGAGAGGCTGAGATCCAGAGGAAGACCTGCAAAATCAACTGCAGAAAACATCCTGCATTTTTATAAATTAAGAAATGCAAAGTTCAAGTTTTTCTTGTGCTATGCAAGTTACAGCAGCAATTAATTCAAGTAAATAATCTTTTCAGCCTGAGGAGAGACAAAAATGCAATATTGCCTAACTTTCTACAGTAGAAAAAAAAAGAGATATCAGCATGAATAACAGTCAGGGACCCAAAAAACAAAAGTTAGCCTTGTCATACCACAGAAAAAAAATGATTGACAAACAAACAACAATATAATCAATGACTGTCACAATCTGGCTCCAACACTTAAGCCTACAGCAATACTGCAAAGGTTTGCATTTTAACTTTCCAAAGAGAAAAGGACACATTTCTATCTACCTCAGTTTTGCTTCACTCAATATGAATGTCCAATAAAAATATACTGAACACCAACTTTTTATGCAAAAAGAAAGTTTACCTAAACTGTCACTCATTCATTTCTCATCATTTCAAATAAAGATTTAAATCTAAGTGTGACCTTGATGAGTTGATCATTAGACTGACACGCCTGCATCATTCACTCTTTATATCAGATGAACTTTTGCTGCAGATGGGTAGAGGCATGCTTTCAGCACAGTTCATTCAAATTAGTGTTAATTATTGATTAGAATAAACTCAGCTTGTTCTCTTTTACAGGAGAAAACTGGAACATGCATATTAGTACAACTGACTTTTGAACAGGCCAGATTTCTGGTTCAGAGAATACCTCTAGAAGACAGCTTCTAGTTCTCTAAATTCACTGGAACATTTTCCCCATTTCCTCACACAAGTCACCAGCACTTTCAGCACTCCCCAAACTGGCTGTGTTTTTACGGAAAAGTTTCCTCTCTGATTAAGCAACACTGAGGCACCAAAAGCCCAAATGAACATCTGCTATTGCTGTATAGCACCCCAGTTGTTTTTCTGTGTTGCAAATTGCTTCAAAGAGTTCTTCCTGTCATACATTAAACAAGAATATTAAGTAGCAGCAAATTACTGGTATAGTATGGCTCCAGATAGGCAATCCTAAATTGCTCCATGTGTTTCAAGTGTACTGTAACAGGAATGTAGCCTTGTCACTTGTACTTTCTTTTTTCCTCAGATTTAAATTAAAAGCACTATATGAGATTTACTTAGAATAAAAACATTAACTATAAAACACTAAAATCCATTACTAGCTTAGGAAGAGGAAGAGATGGGGAAAGCCCTTAAAAAAAGAAAAGTAGTGCACATTCTTTGAAAATATTCCTTGCAGACAGAAACAAAAACAGAGAAAGAAGTAGCCACAGCACGTGCAATCCATGCAAAAGCAATTTTATCTTTAATCAACCCCACTGCACTGAAGATGTTTAGCTACGAGTGTCAGCATGAGGGAGAGGGGAGAAAAAAGAAAAAAGAGAGTTTGAAGGAAAAAAAAAAAAAACCAAAACCACAAAACCAAACAAACCAAAATCTTGAATTAATGACACTCTACCTCAGTGATTGGTTGCCCTTGTGATGCCAAGTCCAGTTCCTGAGGTCTCGTCACCTTATCGATATCCAAGGAGTCCATGCTGGAAGCTGCAGAGGTTATACTGGAACGGGAGGAGTTACTGATTGAGCGCACCTCAGCATCACTCACTGTGCCAGCAGATGCTGTCCTCCTGTGCTGAGCAGTAACTACTGGTTTGGTGTCTTCTGCAACAGACTGTTGAGCTGCCTCATCCATACTCAAAGAGGCCTTCTCTAACTGTGCAGTGATGTCATCCAAAGATACGTTGGCATGTGATGGTTTAGTCACCTTACCAGATGAGGAGGATAATCCTTTTATGCTGCTGTGCTTAGTAGAAGGTCGGCTAGCAGGTGGTTTCTGAGATTTGGATTCTGGGGCAAGGCGTTTCACTGCAGCATTATTTGCTGAATGAGACCCAATGCTGCTGAGCTCCTGCTCTATGGAACAGAGATCAGCCATGAGGGCATCTAGATCCACAGTCTCCCCTTGATTCAGGGCTTCTGCAACAAACAAGAGTTTTTGGTATGTGCAGAGTTACTTCATTTGTCTGTGCAACTCTTCACTTTGTGTTATCAAATTTAACAGTTAGGGTAAGGGGAGCAAAGGAAGCTGTATTTTCTGTTCCCATCAGTACCGCAAAATCTCTGCTCACTGCTAAGCAGAAATTTATTTGCACTACTACTCTTGGCTGGTCTAAGAGCAAATAAAAAAACTATTTAGGTTAAATACATTTGCTGACAGAAGAAATCTATGAATGTTCAGATTACATTTGAAAAGTTTAAACTGCTGTCCTGTGAACAGAATCTAAAAATACATTTGTATAATATCATGCCTCAACTTTTCAAAAAAGTGTAGGTGTTTGCTAAGCATTTTCTGCTAAAGCAATGCAAGGTATGTGATACTGCTTCAAAAAAAAAACAAACAAAAAAACCAAAAACACAAAATACTGTACACATACTCAAGCCTATAAATTAAGGCTTCCTGTATTACAACCAGGGGAAGCTATTTTAAGACAAGGAAAAACATTATTTTTGTTTAACATGAAAGCATTCTGTACCTATATTCCTGCACCTTGTCCCATGAAGCAAGATGCTCTTTCTTCCCATTTAACAGATACACATAAATGCATTGTTTCATGAGAATAGATCCCAGAACGTGTATTTCTGTACAAACACTAGACTACAATTCTCAGATACTGAGTGCTGTAAAAGACACTGCTTTAGGATACTCAAAATTCTGTGCCATCAGAACGCAATGCCTTCAGCAAACAAGTTCTCACTTCAGCTAGAAGTGTATTTAAATGCTCTTATATTTTATAGTGTTCTCATTTATAGCTGGAACAGGTTTTTTCCCTAAACTGATATTTGAGGGGGTAAATAATTCAACAAACCATTCAAATTGTACATGGAGAAGCGATATGAGAAGTTGGCAAGATTGGTTTCCTGACGGAGAGGTGATCTCTTCACTGGTGCCACAGGCTTGTCTGTATCCAAACTCTGAAAAAGACAAGCAAAAGGGCAGAATAAAGTTTGACAAGGAACTCAACAAGCAAATCTTCAAGATGAATGAAAATTAATTTTCTCTTAAAGAAATTTTTAGAAAATTCCTGGCATAAAAAAAAAACCACCAAACCTCTTTTTCAGGCCTTAGACTGAAAGCATATGTCATCATACCACAGAGATTTAGCTTCAGATATTTAATGGAGAAAAGATGTTAAACACATTCTGGGTTTTTTTTAGAATCAAAAGGATGGAAGCATATTCCAAATGCATTTTTAAGTGGTGTTACATACTAGCTCATGTATGAAACACAGACAGCTGGCTGACCTGTAACAACAACTCTGCAGCAAACTGCACAAGTATCTAAACACATTCAAACTGTGGCACCCTCTCTAAGAAATGCATCATTAGCTTATGAGCAAAATCATGGCATAAACACACAAAAGCATTCAATGAAGAATTTTATTTTCTTAAAAGGGATTTTAAATTGGCTAAATTCAGACATTTTTCTCAATAAGCCTTTCCCGCGAAAAATGTTAAATTGTGAAAGCAAACGCCAGCCAGCTCACGTAGGATAAATTTTTTTAGCAAAACTAATATAGGTTAGAAATTAAAAAGAGATAAGACATCTTTCTACCCAATACATTGAATTGTTACATTACGAAGGCTAATTTGGGCATAAATATTACAATAAATACCAGCATTTTTGTAAGTAGCAAACAGCAGGGCACTATGATCCAGCTGGTAACCCAAGAGGTACATGACAGGGTCTGGAGTTGCTGCCCTTGGAGTCACAAGTGTTACATGGGGAATCTAGCTCTTGCTGTTGCTGAGGCCTGACAGGCCTGCAGAGGGTTTGAATTTAAGCAATGCTTGTACTGATAAAGTTTTCCTGAAGGTATGCTTGTCTGAAAGAAAAGCATCTTCTAGCTCTAACACAACAAAGAAACTTTGTGTGTTGTGTGAGAAACTCACCTAAGCTTTTTATTTCCATTTTCTACATCTTTACTCAAGCCTTTGTTAAAAATCAAACACACTATTTTCCCTCCCCACTATTTATTTTTTATGAACTCCCATCTCTCCTCAGTTTGGCTTGAGCTTAAAAAAAAAATAAAAATCACTTTATTAGGAAGTCAATCATCACTTAATGAGAAGCCAGCGATGCAGCCTTGTCTTCCATCAGGGGGGAAAAAACTTCACCTCTAGTACCTCTGATGGAGCTTACATATTGTCCCACACAGAACAGCTGAAAAACAATAAAATTTTTTAAAAAAAAAAAAAAATCTATCTATAACCCTAGAGGCAGCAGTGAAACTGGAGACAGAAGAGACAAGTTAGGGCTCATTCCTTCAGGCTGAACCCATAGACTGCCACAAAAGATTTCCTGTAAAGCAAATATATTCTGGTTAAAAGCATCTACAATGTGTTTTACTGAATTTAATAATAAAGTTATCTCACATCCTTGGAAACATATGTGATATGCTTACACCTATTATCAGAGCACATTCTCAGCAACACATTATGATGCTAAACTAGCAGTTTGGAGAACTGCTGAAAACTGCAACAGCACCAAAAGCTTAGTTCTGAATGATCATGAGAAGCAAGGTAAGATTTCCTTCATTTAACCTGCACCATAGAGCAGGATAACTAGAGCAGGATAAATGTTAACGCACTCTGCATCAGTGCCAAACACTGCTCACATGTGCTGCAAATTTTGTGACTACATTTTATGCTTTTATTAGACCAACAGTTAAAGAGGGCAAAGTGAATTCAAATGATCTCATGGGCATCTTAACAATTACAAATCTTTTAAAAAGCACTTCCATTTGAAAAGGAATCTTGGTCTTACTTTCAATCCCCCCACCCAAAATAAACATTTAGGAAATCTAAAAACAAAGTTAAAGTTCAAGGAACTGAGGGACAAAAAAACCCTTTCCTCCTACTGTTCTTAGAGTCCAGCTGATAAATAGCAACAAATGCTGAGACTACAGGAGAACGCACTTTGAAGCTCATTAGCTCTAATCACCCCCTCCCTTTATTGGGACTTTATTGGGACAGCTGCATCAAAACACAATCACTTTCCAAACAAACAAACTAAGACACAACTAACTGCATTAACTTGTTTATACAAAACCATATGAGGTCATTCAAAGTTTTGGGGGAATGTCATTTCTCAGTAGTCACAAAAGATAGAAGGGCAACTGTCAGGCTATGTTGCACTGCGTTGTACAGCAATACGAAAGTGAGAAACAAATAATGTGGGTCCTCCCCTTAACTATCTGTTAGTAGGTTTTAAGAATTTTGCATGGATCAGCACACAAATTGAGACATGACCACAAAGTCTGTATGTCAGTAGTGTAGATGTAAGCCCCAAGTAAAGTATGCTTATATTTCTGGGCTGCTCATACCTGAAAAAATGGGGCAGACAGCAAAAGGCCTAAGACCAATTACCCATTGTGCTCCCCTGTGAAGATCCTCACTCAAGGTAGTTTACAGAGCCACACCTTCAAAACTGCTCCCACTTATCATTAAAAATCCTTCACAGGAAGTTAAAACACAATAAGAATTATGATATACAGATTTATTTCACACTGTCTTCCATTCATCTCAAAAGGCAGGATTCTTTGTTGCCCTGCATGCACAAGTTCAGAAAATAAAAATTTTCCCCTAGAGTGCTATGTACATTTAGATCTTGCAGGCAGAGATTTAACCAGAAGATAACACAGATAAGCCTGAATTTGAAATGTTGTCACATGATTAGCTCAATTTTTTTTCCAGTCTTTGAGTAAGATGAAGATGAGAAGAGCTGCCTCTTCTCTAGCTTACTGAAACTTGAGGTATCATAACTTTGCTTAAGTCTACGTGACAAAGAGGGAGAAGATGAAATACATTATGCAGGAGGGCCAGTTCACACAGCTGAAAAAAACATAGCAGGCAGTTACAGAGAAATGGCCTATCACCCCAGGAGTCTGGCATACCATTCAAAACACAAGATCTGCTTGTGAAGGAAAATCACTAGAAAGAAGGCAGTGCCCAAAGAAGATGTACTATCAGTTGCCTCTCTGATGCAGGAAGAGTACTCTGGAATAACAGCGAGTCCTCTAGGGTGTATCAGGGCACCTTACCATGCCATCAGTGGCAACATTCACAATTTCTTGTTTGTTTTTGCTGTTCCGGTGCAACAAATAAATGCTGTCATAGCTGGACAATGTCCATCCATATGTTTGGAAATATAGCCTACCCCTAGCTAGCTGAAGTCAGTGTGTCTCTATATACAGGAGGACAAAATACCAACTCCATAGCTGTCAGAAGGAATCATACCCTTTGGGAAAGGTCGAACTAGCAGGTTGTGAACAATTAATTTAACAACTTTGAGATGGGGAAAACAAGCCAATTTAGAAACCTTGAAAGAGTACTGAGCTGGTCACATGGTCTAGTCTACCTTGCTGCAAGTGGCAGTGCTAAGTAGTTAGCATCCAACTGAAAAGAAACATGTAATACTTATAAAGAATTATTCTGTGAGATGACTGAAACCTCCCTAACCTGTGTGAGTTTGTCCAGTTCCCCCAGCCAGGCCCCAAACATCTTGTCCAGATCCTGATCTTCCTTATCACTATCTTCTTCGGCACCATGGTCAAGTTCTTCATCTGATAATTGCTCCATCTGAAAAAGAAAAAAAAAAAAGTTTGATACTCAAATTGTATCAGTGTCTAAGAGAACTGATGTCAGCTACTAAATTTCTGAAAAAGTGTTCCGAAGTCAAAGCACATGTCTGTCCATAAAATTTATAACAATTGTGTACGTTCACAGTTTATTATCCTGCTCACAAGTAAAGTTAGTGTGAAAGCTGCAATGGATAATTACAAAGCCATTCTTGCAGCTCACTTTTATCAAACCATGCAGAAAGATGAAGAACAGAGTCCACAATATTTAATACACCATCAGAAATTATTTCATGCTAGCCTTGCACGTGCATTCATTGCCAGCTATTGTTGGCAAAGTCTATTGACTTTACATTACAAAAATTCAACCCTTGTCCAAGGAATTCAGCTGACCACAGTTAAGCAACACCATTCAACCCACAGGAAGTGCAGTCTCACTGCACTGCAAACAGCTGACTCCACACATCTGTAAACAGAAATGCTTAAACAGACCACAGAGAATGTCAGCAATACATCCCATGAGAGGGTTTAAACCTTGGACACTGTCCAGATCCCTTCAATGATACTGGACAATTTTTACCCAACAAAGAAACTCCTCCCTGGAAGCAAAGAGTCACCATTACAGCTATCAGACCCTCCTTTATTCAACAAATTTGAGTGACCCATATAAAGACTTAACATTCTCCAAAGATTATCCACTATCACCTCAAAGGAAATTAATCTTTTGTTAAACAAGTCTCTATTCTCTTCCCCAAACATGTCCTCCAAGCCCCTTATATAGAGCTAAGATACACATGCCTTCCTGGATACATCCACACTGTTAAACCCAGGATCTGGTTCAGAATGAAAATTTAGATACTTGGGGGGAAAACGATGTAGGCAACAACTGGGGAGTAATCAGGCAATACAGAAGAGTAAATCCTAGATATGTGCTATAGAATGTCCAGAGAGACACGAGAACAGATTGCCACCAACAGCTACACATTGTGTGCTGTACAGCTTGATTTGGTCAAGTCATGGGCTACATAGTAATTTGCTGCATAGCTTTCAGAAAGCACCCGTTTACGTTTCATAGACTTAAAAGCAAATTTTCTAAATGCTAGTCTTCAGGAAAAGACAAATCTTGGTCCGAAAGACATCACAGTGTTGCAGAGTTAAACTGATGAGATGTTATGAAAGATGATAAAGGTGATCTCAGAGAAAAACTGTTCAATCCGTTTTTGACTTTATATGCCAATAGTTCATGCAAAAAATTTCCCTGATTTAAAAATAGCTTTTTCTTCTATTTATATATTGCTTATATTTCACTTTGCCTTGATAAAATAATCAGGGAACAGGAGACTTCAGAGGTGATCTACAATTCTGAGGTCTGCAGAAGCCCATGTCTCCCACAGATGCAAGATACTGCCATCCAGTTGCTCTAGGCAAAGCCACTTCAGTCTCCTACTGAGATTTTACTTTTGTGGGAGAGCACAATGCAGCTGCTTACCTTAAAAGAGGCAATAATATTAAAGCTAACCTGGCATGGCATACCACGCTGAGCAAACACTGAACAGATTAAATTCACCATCTGAATCTCATTTCTTCCAACACTTGTTTTGAGTACTGTAAAGTACTTCTAGCACTCCAGGGAAGGGAAAGAAGCTCTTCCTAAAATCTAAGAGTGATGCCCAAATCCAAAAAATGCCAATATGCTTATGTAATAGAGCTGCATCCTTCCACCAAGACTGCACCGGTTTTTATGTTCTAGAAGTGAGGCATGCCTCCCCCTGCAAAATTCCTCTCCATGACGTCACCTGAAAGCCCTCCCACATACAGAAATGGAGACAGCAGGGTAGCAGCAACTCATACTCTGCCTGAACTTCTGCAAAACAAACAGAAGCTGGATTCCACTTTCACACCCCTTCGAAGCTTTGCTTTGCTACTCCTTAGGCTTTTACATGGACCAGAAATATTGTAAATTCAAGACAAAAGGCATTATACTTAAGGTGACATGGTCAAACTGCTTAACACTGTTCACATTTGACAAGACAGCATTTCTCAATGTCTACATACACTGGAAGTAAAGAATTTTTATTTGAAGGCTAAGGGAAGCTATTAAAAGCATGCCTTAGGAAATATGACTATGAACTGGCAAATCAAATACATGGAAACTGTGATACAAAATCGACAGAGCTCAGTATTTACAGATACTTTGCACTCCTAGCCTCTCCCTCTTTGAGCTGTTTTTGCCACTTACCCTGCAGTCAGATGGGACTTGTTTTGCAGTGCATTCATTGTATGGCACTGTTCATAACTCATCCTTTCATTGAGAGAAGCTTGTTCTTTTTACTAATATTTCTGTGGAAAGAAACCAGCATTCTCAATTTCCCATAAGCTGTTGCTTTAGCTATTTTAACTTGGCGTCAGAGACACTGCTTTAGTTCCAGTTACTCTGTAGACAGAATTAGAAGCCTAAAGAAAACTTTTACAAGTAAAGTACTGTTGTGTCAGCAAGTCTGGCACTAAACCCTGTAGTATTTGCCAGCTCCTTGTAGTCCCCACCCAAGCTTCCTAACGTCAGCTGCATTTCCTATGAGCCTGTCAACGTTTGCTTGCAAAAGGCACACAGAGGATAGTGTCTCACTTAAAAAACAGCTAATATTAACTTGCTAGTTCTGTAAAAGGGATCTCTCTTAGCACAAGCTCCACTACTGGAAGGAAATATCCCAAAGGACATTAATTAAAGGATTAATTAAATAAATTAAGGCAGAGATAAAATGCTCAGATAACAGGATCTGAACTTTTTGACATAAGAACTCAAAACAGTAACAACTCAGAAAGAGTGCACATTCCCATTAAAAAGCTTGAAGTTTTCCTTTTTACAGCCATTTTCTTTCTCAGTGTTGTTGATCACATCAAACATGCACCATACTTTAGCAAATCATGATCTAACTGGGAGTTATCATACCTTTCTAAGGATATAACACTTTCAGTTATAATAAGAAAGAAAAATGGCATAAGTTTAAGGGTTGGGGGGGTGGGATTTTTTGTGTGTTTTGTTGGGGTTTGTTGGGGTTTTTTTTGTTGTTGTTGGTTTGTTGTTTGTTGGGGTTTTGGGGGGGTTTTTTGGTTTTGTTTTGGCTTGGTTGTTTTTTTGGTTTTGTTTTTTAAAGGAGTCATTTAGAACGAAATTAGGTCAAAAGAAACAGAAAAGGAACAACTGTTCTAGTGTAACACCATGAAGTAAGCCACTCACATTCCTAAAGCATTTGCAGGCTAGCAGAGTTTAAGTAGCTGTTCCTTCTGAATAGCTCACACCAGGTGAAGTGCCAAAGTAATTTTAGGATTCAAGTTATTTTTCAACACTTCACCTTCTATTCTGTTCAAGTGTATGCCAGAATAGAACTTAATGAAAATGAGCAGCATTGTTCTGGGATACCTAGATAAAATAAGGTACCAACACGGTACAGTCTTCCATATGCAAGTAAGGCTTCCTGCACTAAAGAGTGGTTGATGTACTATTTCATTATCCACTATGGACTGCATCAGTCAACTTTATCTGTTTGAAATGCTATTTGAACAGGCAGACCCATAATCACTGTAAGTCAACTGTCTAGCTTCCAGCACAGTTCATTAGGTTTGTTCACCTTTAAAATGCAGGAAGTAGAGTATTCCAATATTATTCTTATGAAAAATTACTGAGGCTTTCATTAGAAGTCACCAGCTGCAGCATTTAATCATAACCTACTATTTTAATTACACTGCAAGAAAAACAAAAAAAACTTACCAATAAATTAGAAAAAAAGAAACATTTACTCTTTCAAGCTGATTCTTATGCAAGCCATTGTGGCTTTCAGTATGCCAGGACAAGCACAAGATAATGTGATATAGAAACACATGAGAAAAAAAATGAAAAACCCAAGAACAATGCTTCAAATGTACCATTTTGACATTTTCAAGAAAAGACACCATCGCAGAATTCTGAAACTAACCAATTGCTGTCATCAGAAAGCAATGGCTGATCTTTGGTACAGACCTAAGTTACAGAAGTGTCTTTCAGTGAGACTTGCACTTTGAGACGGTAGTTCCTACCTTAAATCAACCCAGTTCAAGACAATAGGAAATTTTATTATATTAACAATATTTCCTTACAATGAAAACACTCTGCACTGAAAAAAAAAAAAGTAGTTGTAAAAGAATCAGACTGCAGGATTTGTCTACACCACACTTAATTAATGAGGGAAAGATTATCAGAGAAACAAAAATAGAATTCTGAGTCCAACTGGAAATGCCAACGTGCTTAAAGGGGCAGCAACAAGAACGTGTTCATTCACTGTAATTTCACAAGCACTGTAATAAGCATTTTCAACTAGAGATGGATGCTTAATTATGTTCAAAGGCAACTAACAGCATAAAACCCCAAAATGAAAACAAACCATCTTTCTTTCAGGCAACTGATGTTTTCAACCCCAACCTTTCTTATTATTTAAGCATAAGCTTGTACAAGCTTATGCTTGTTACTGAAATAAGGATTTTCTACCTAAAAACAACTATGGAATTTGTTACAAATCTATTATAGGTATGCAGTAGAAAATACACAAACGTTCAAAACACCATCTGAACAAGTAACTGGATTTCTGCATTTTAAGATCTAGCCTCAGGAACCAAAAGGAACTAAATAGCATGTGGTTTGGAAAATATACTCGGTTTGGAGCTGGTTTAGAAATCAGAATTCTTATTCCACTTGTGATCATCCATGTGTCATCATGCCAGTATCCATTTCTGTTTTGGAAGTCGTACATGACAGAATACTACAGTAGTACACTGTCCAAGCACATAAGGATAGTGTGTACACATACATAAAAGAGTAAGATTCTAGCAGGTTTTCACCTCCAATACTTGTTCACCTGACTGCTTAAAGAAATAAGGTTATTTACAAAGAAAAAATTGAAATGCTTTCACAAAACTGACAGCCAAAGCTCACATCCACATTTCTACGCATTTTCTTCAAGTAAATGCTAGTAAATAATGAAAGGTAGTTTAAGCACATAAATTATTTGTTTCATATTAATATTCTGTCCACATGACAAGGACCAATCAAATCCAGCATGTTTTCCAGTAAAAAATAAGAAAGTCTTATGCTATAACTGACACTAACATTTCTCCTTTGAATTTAATGCTGCAGCACACTAAGCCAACAATACAGTGCAGATCATTTGCTTTAGTATTTCCATGTTTCTTCTTAATAAGCATAAAATATTCTGAAATTAAGTGCTCCTGAAAAGGAGATTTGGAGGGGGATTAGAAAGTTATGGGAAATTCTTTGTGCATTATCTAATGTCCTATAACCCAGTTTACATTAAGAGTAATCTAGATGAAAACCTGAACAATAGTGCATTTGTTTTCTTTTAGCTTCAAATAGCATAGGTACTAGCTGAATACATCCCAAGGCTCCTACAGCACACAGACATTCCAATGCTTCTCAAATTCAAAAATGAGGTAGAAATCTGTCAGCCAAGAAACTCAAATTAAAAACGTCCCAAATAAAAATTTTATGTCAAGTGAAAGCCTCCTTCAATATATAGTATTTTGATCTAACTTTGAGTTTTGTTTTTCTTTTTTTAAACCATGCTTCAGGCAATAGTTTTCCAGGCTTGTAGTCACACAACACAGTGAAAACACATCAAATGTCTGATAAAAGATAAAGCTTCGGCCACTTCAGTAAAAGCAAAGAGACCTTTTATAACCAATAACCTCATATGTTTCTGAAATTACTGAGGCAATAATTTTAATAGTTAAAATTCTGTATTCATGTATTATACAAAGACAGCATCTGTTCCCACATTTTAAAAATCTGGTTTAGTTGGGAGGTGCAAAACTGCACAGTCCACAATATTCCCTCCCTTACCCACTGATCTATGCAACATGCAAGAATGTATTTTTGAAACCATGGAAAAGAAACCTGTGTGTCTGAAAATACACGTTTTGAATTGCAGACAGGCTAAAGTTTCAATAAAAGATGAATTAAAAGCTGCTGAAAGTAACAGTTATTCAGCCAAACACATACAGCATAATTTCTAATGCTACTCCTAAAATTAAGCACATGCCTGTACAAGAACTTTCCTTTGCCTCTAGCTGTTTGTATTTTAAGCCCAGTCAAACAACAACCTTGCCACTAAGCTCTTAAAAATATTTTTCTTTACATTATCTATAAGTTTGTAATATAAATATTTATAGTAACACAAGTGAACACATAACTTACATAAATTTTAGCAACTGCTAATGAAACAATTGTTTGAAAAAGCAACTGGAAGAAGAAAAAAGACTTAACCAGATATCAGATGGTAACATCAAAGCAAACTGTCTCACTGTTCCTGGAATCCCCCAAAATACATAAGTGCTGTATACAGTAAATACAGTTTTTCTAAAACTCAGTGCTGTTCACGAGAGCACTGTTATGCCTTTCAGATTATAACAGGCTGTTCAACAACTACCCCCAGAGATTCTAACCAGAAAAGTCAAACATAGCACAGTTGCTCCCTGGTCTTACACAGATTCAGCACCAAATCTTTAGAATGAAGCAGTGCGTTAAGCAGGGACATGACAACACATCACTCCTTACAGACAATGCAAATATGAAAGAATAAAGCTCTTTTTGGTTAGCAGCATGAAGAAATAGAAAAACATAATTCTCCATATTCACATCCACTGCAGTTACCAACCCCCTTTGTATTTAATCAAAACTTGTACACTCCCCCTCTAACTTTAGTTGACCCAAGCACCCACGATTTCCTGAAATAAACAAACTGAAGATACTAGAACATTTACTTCATCATCTTGATTTCTAACAAACAATGGGAAATACTTCCAACCTGCCATAGCAAAACCACTGTCCTGGTTTCAGCTGGGATAGAGTTAATTTTCTTCTTAGTAGCTGGTATAGTGCTGTGTTTTGGATTTAGGATGAGAATAATGTTGATAACACACTGATGTTTTGGTTCTTGCTGAGTACTGTTTACACTGGTCAAGGACTTTTCAGCTTCTCTTGCTCTGCCAGGTGCATAAGAAGCTGGGAAGGAGCACAGCCAGGACAGCTGACCCAGACTAGCCAAAGGGCTATTCCATACCATATGACATCATGCCCAGTATATAAGCTGGGGGAAGAAGAAGGAAGGGGGGGACGTTCGGAGTGATGGCGTTTGTCTTCCCAAGTAACCATTACACGTGATGGAGCCCTGCTTTCCTGAGGATGGCTGAACACCTGCCTGCCGATGGGAAGCAGTGAATGAATTCCTTGCTTTGCTTTGCTTGCGTGCGTGGCTTTTGCTTTACCTATTAAACCGTCTTTATCTCAACCCATGAGTTTTCTCACTTCTACTCTTCTGATTCTCTCCCCCATCCCACCGGGGCAGGGGGAGTGAGCAAGCGGCTGTGTGGGGCTTAGTTGCCAGCTGGGGTTAAACCTCAACAACCACTCACAAAATACCTATCCACCCTACCCTTCTTTGTTTGAAAGCTTGAAGAGAGAGGTAAAATGCAAAGTGGATCAAGCAGAAGTCTACCTTATATTCCATGGGATTGGTTTCTCATTATCACTTAAGCTGTCTTTGTGTTATTAGTACTATTTATATTGACTCTAGCTTTTCATAATTGCAGCCTGAAATTTTAAATTAGCCTCCATAGGGAGACCCTTGTATACAGAAACACATTTAAGAGATCTTTCTTCCTGTAAGAGAGACAACACACCAAAATTACTGAAATGTATACTGAAGAATCTAATTGCATCCAAAATTTGCACTGCTGAGAAGACACACAGTAAAAGCTTTATTCCTTCCAATATATTTCAGCGCCTGTCTCACATCTAGCCAAACAGATGTTGCCTTGAAAAGAAGGAACTTTATCAATCATTGTGTCCCATTTCCTGAACCAAGATTCCAGCCAGAGTACCCAAGTGGGCATTAAATTAATTTCCATAAAAAGAGCATCCTAGATTACATAATGTCTCACAGGAGATTCTTTATGAAGACAACCTGAAGACAGCTCTAAAAAACTATTTAGCCAGAGATCATAAAAACAAAAGTTGTCTTAGCTTAAATTTTTTTTTCAAGCAGAGGATAAAGCACAGGTGATGTTTAAAACAATGACACTCATTAGTTGCAGGAGCCAACATCTTAGTCTTACCAGCTAAGACTAGAGAATTTTCAGTGTGAAAACAGAATGAGATTATGAAAGCTAGGAAAATGTACAGTTTTAAATCTATGTTGAAGTATAGTCTGCCTTCAGTAAGCAAAGATGTACTTAAAAACATACATTAGCTGCAATTTTCCAGAATCTTCATTATGCAGTTATCATAACACTAACATATTGTAGCACCTCTTCCCATTCAGCTTTGGAATGATGTCCAAAAAAAAATAACAAAAACCATTTAAAAGCTGATGCAGAACAAGAGGCAGAACTAAGTTTAATGCGGTAACTTCAAGAAGTGTGTATCTGTAAATATTTTTTTACAAAACTAATGTTTTTTAAATATTAGTAAGAAGTAGACAGAGAATGCATTTTGTATTATAAGAATATCTTAGAGCAGCTGCAACCTTGACAAAAGTCAGCTAGATGTCCAAAAAAGGTTTCATAGTCAAGTTAAGCTTTATTACACAATTTGAGAATGTACAAATTCAAAGTTTTAAGGAGGTTATTTATGCTTGCCTCCAGACAATATATACTTTGAACATGCTCATGACAGTATTTGAAGAGGACATAAATACATAATCAGGTCAATCTGTCTTAGAGGTTTTTAGATAAATGGCAAATTTTGCTCAAGTAAATGATCATTTAAAAGGATCTCATTCTTACCCACTGAAGAACCACAAATGACTTGCAGCAAGTTCTGCTATTTCAGCCCTGAGTTTTTCTTTCAGAAGAATCCTTCCTACAAATCCTCAAGATTACACTTCCTATATGTTGCAGGCCATTTAACTTCGCCCAGGTCGAAGGCTGATGGAACCTCTACAATAAGTGAAATATTACTAAGCAAAATAGATTTCAGATGCCTCTGAGAGGTGATTCTTGGTCCACGCAGATTAGGAAAAAGAAAAGGCCTCGAACATTTCTTGCCAATGTGACCTGAGGGATAGAGGCGGAACAGATTTCAGCCAACTCTAGCCACTAGTCTGAGTGCACAGCAAGACAGACTATGCAAGCATCTCAGAATGAGGATTCCCTACCTCAGACCACTGGGGTCCTTGCTCTGCTTTCCCAATTCTACCTATGGCCACACACTTCAGGAAAACATAACACCCCTAAATATTTCATTAATTGTGAAGAGGGAGGAGGGAGCATAGGGAGCAGATAAACATTCCTGATCACAGCAGGCAACTCACTTAAGTCCTGAAGCATAATATTCAATTCAATTACAGTTATTATCCTAATACACAGATGCAAGTGATATGAGAACACTAAGGGCAATATAGGCAATTCTTTTGTCCCCAGAGTACACAAAGGAAGTGGAAGAGAGATCCAGAAGTATACATCTCCTAATGACGTGGTAGACACACACATATTGATCAGCCAGTCTAAAGCTCCACTAAAGCTTATATAAAACCTTCAGAAAACGAAACGAAGAACTTGGATATCTGGACTTTTACTGAAACTTTCCAAGGGCTTAATGATTCAAGTAAAAATGCAAGCCTTTAACATCTTTGTATACATTTATCATCAAAACTACACCAGACATGTTGGAAGAATGAAGGAAGGAAGATTTTCGTTTTCCAGATAAGGGCCAAGGCAAGGAATACAAAGCAAACTGCTCATGGTTTGGGAAGACAGAACAAGGAAAAGAAAACTGCCTACATCCATAACTACCTTCAGCAACATTCTGCATGTAACAACAGAACATAAAATCTGACTAAAAGAAAACCACAGAAACATGTACGGTATTTTACATAACCAGTTAAAGGATTCTATTTTGCAATGAGGACAACATTTTCAGACATACTATTAGCAACAGTCCAAATGATGATCCAAAAGGTCTAACACATTTTTCAAATAAAACGACACCTAATTCTGCTGTGTCTCATTTGGCCCTCTCTTTCCTCTACAGCTGCTAATGTTGACTGAATTACAATAGAAGGGGAAAAAAAAATCAAAACCAAGCAATAACACACAACAAAATCAAGGCTGTCTTATTCTGTAGGAGGGCCACACAACAGCCTTCATAAGAAGGATTCAACTGAGACATAAGCAAAACATCTTTTTGCGATGCAGATCTACCTTCTTCCCTCTCAGGCAGTATACAGTTCCATCCCTGTCCTTACTGTTCAAAATGCAGGTGACATTGACTATTCTATTTGCAGGCAATGCAAAAAGAGGTACTTTTATGTCAGCGCGATTGGTAAGGAAACTTAGTGAATGGGAAACTTCTTAATTCAGGATCAGCAGGTGACTGGACCAAGATGCACGAAACTGCATGAACGGATGTACACTCTGTAGGAGGGAATGTCTCAAACAGTACATAAAGAGACACAGCATGAAAGAACAGCTTTGTATACCTCCATAGTTAAAACTTCATGGGCAGTGAAAAACACTTGTCAGCTGTATTTAAAGGAAACCACTTTACTACCAACACTAAACTAAGCACTAATGCAACAGAAGCAGGTGAGACTAGCCTGTGCACAGGTGCTGTACATTCATGCCATTCTGGCCACTCCCTGAATGACAGCTCCACAGATGGCCCTGTGGATCTTCTCTTCAATCCAGAAAAGCATTAGAAGGCACAATGTAAACTAATTTTTATGAGCTTACTTGCCTTTTGCAACTTCATCCATTCCAGAAAAGATTATGTAGTCTCTCTTCTCCATCAGCAGACAAACAATAGCAATGAATTTTGTTTTAATATTTGGCCTTACACATAGATTCCAGGAAATACCCAAATATTCTTGTAGCTGTGGCCTAGTAATAACCATCACCAGGCTAAGAGCAGCACTTTTAGGCTCACCCTGCACTTGGGAAGGGAAGAAGCACTTGCCAACCAACCACTATAAAATTCACATCCCTTTACAGACCAGTCTATTGTGCCTGTACGGGGTCTTTTTCCACCAGGAATAAATACTCAAAGAATTCATTTTTACACAGGTACTAGGCTGTCTTTCAACTATAAGTAAGCAAAATAAAGCAAATAATTGCCAACTACCTGTAAAAGCCGGACATCTTAACAGTGCTTATAAAAGACGGTATATATGAAGGATCAAACCAACCAGGAGAAGGGAGGTGTAAGAAAATCGTTTAGGTCATAGGTCAAATGACAATGCAGATGAGAGTATTTCCTCATAAGACTCTGAGCTACTATATGCTTTAGTACAGTTAAAAACTAATTTTTGCTCAAGGGACCCTCTCAAAGGTTAAAAATAATCATTATGCTAATGCTCACTTAAGATACCACACCAGACACTGGTAATCTGTATGATGCGGGTACTATCTAGACTCAGAAGAAGATGCCAAATCCCTTTCAACAAGGACCTAGTGACAGGCTACAAACCATGGTTAAAAAAAAAAAAAAAAAAAAGAGTAGTGTTTTAGCTATGATAAATAAACAACATTCTTCACAGGTTGCTTTCATATCAGGGTATGTATTCTTTACACTAACCTTCAGCTGCAACAGGCTGGAAGTTGATTTAGGATTTCTGGCAAGAATTAAGATTACATTGTGAAAAGCTGTATAGCTGTATTTCACTATAGCTGGAACTACCATCTCCAGAAAAGGGGGGGGGGGGGGTGTGTCAAAAACCACAACTGTATGTTTTTCAGAAAACCCACAAATGACTGTGATACACCTAAAGTACACAGGTGTTTCATTCTTAGCATTTATGAGTCAACATATTTTGTTGTTCATAGTTAGCCATTACAAAATAGCATAACCTTAAGAAACACCACTTGGAAGAAAAAAAGTGTTTAGGGGAAGAGTAGGGAAATAATCTTTTAGCTGAAATATTATCAAAGAAGGAAAAAGTATATTCAATTTAGAAGACACTTGATTTACTTTAAACCCACTCCTAACAAGCTGAGTGAAAGAACAACACTGGCTTAAACGAAACATAAACATATCTAAACAATAGGCTACGCCAGCTCAATTAATTTTATATTTTAAGCCACTAGAAAGACCAGATGTAAGTATTTAAATTGGCCATCAACCTTCATCCTCCAGCTTCATTGCAAACTGCAAGCAGGGACATAAACCCCCCCTCTCTATCCCCATCACTCTTTTTCATCACCAACCTCTACAGAGAAGGATGTGTGTCTACTCAGGTGTGAGGCAGATGAGGATAGCCACTCTGATGGAGGAAAAAAAGGGATGTACAGTACTGCAACATGACGTTACCAGAAAAGAAAGAAATACTATGTAAGGAGAGGTTTTTCCATGGAAAAGCTGTGCCTTGTGGGAGGCTTGGAAGGACTGCATAGAGGAGAGCCTTGTGAGTCAAGGAGAGAGACTGATGTGGGGCACTGGACAGAGATGAGTCCTAGCAGTCAAGACTGGAAAGAAAGGCTGGAAGTTAGCAGGAATGGGGCAGTTTTCTATGACAGGAAAGCAGAGGGGATCATTTGGCAGTAAACCAACACTGCTCACTAGGTAGTGATGTGAGGCACATGGGCTGAAGGGGCCCTTGCCACACAATGAGATTTAGGAGCAACTATGTGGCATGAAAAGGAGAAAGTACAGACAAGTTCTGCACAGTATGGATGTAGGTGGAAAAACATGCTTATGAATCTCATAACTGCAGGAGAACCACCGCTTCAAGAGAATACTTCACCAGCATCTTCCCTTGGGTCTTGCAAGTGACTAGCCACAATTTCAGATCCCCATAAACCTCACATGCAATAAGAAGAGAGAAAGCCAACTTCCTGCTGCATAAACTGCAACTCACCATTTTCCTTGTTGATACTGGAAGAATCCAAGTTGTATTTTGACAACGCCACCAGGCAAGGAAAAAAAAAAAAATTCCCTTGAAGGAAGTCCTACACTTGCTCTTTTTCTCCTCAAAAAGTAAGAGAGAAGCCATTCCAAAAGTGATCTCAATCCACAAAGCAACTTCTGAGAGACATCTGGTTGAACAGCGTGCCAAAGCCTGTAACAATTCCACCACCACTATTCTCTAGTAAAGCCTGCACAAATTGCTGAAGAGGAGAAAGTCTGTGAGCAGATATAGAAAGGCATGTTCATCACTGATAAAGACTGAAAATACAACTTAACTCTTATTTGCCATTTTAGCAGAATGTCACTGAAAAACTCTCTCCAAAGTTTCTAAAAAAACGGAGAAAAATCGACAATATTTCTCCCTGTATTTTTTCTTTTTAATACTTTCTTCACTTGGGATTTTGCTGCTACTGTCAATTCAACATCCTTTCTCTGTAAGGATGGTTTAATTATGTTAAAACAAGAAGTCCACGTAATAACTCAAACCAGTATCAGCAATTCAAGGCATAAAGCTATGAAATTTGTCAGACTGCTAACGGGAATCTAAGCATTGCCTACTGAGCACTGACCTTAATCTCTAGTTTATAAGCCTCATGAAACTCATTAATTTTTTTAATTAATTTTGTATACTTAAGATGTGTTCTAAAGACATATGTTCATACTGAAAAGCTGCATTACTTCAGTTCCTAAATAAATCTTGGCAGCAGAGAGTGAGGGAGGGAAGCGGGGGGGAAAAACACCAGTTCTGGACTCTACTCCCTGGAATAAAAGCACTTCAACATAAAAAAGTTTTGTTATGTTAAAGGTTAGAGCAGTCTAAAAGCCAGTTAAGCACCAACTGATGCATACCAAAAGGACTTTATCTAGAATTTAATTGTAGAGATTAAGACCAAATGTAAATATTTAACACTGAATCAATGTTTTAAAGCACACATTCCTGAAAAAGTAAGAAAATCAGCTTCCATAGCAAAAAGGAAAAAAGAAAGTGTAAGTCATGCCACTGAGGAAGTAAACACAAGATTTCTACACAGTAAAACAACCATGGAAGACAGGCTGATAGCTGGGTCTTGTTAAAGGAAGACTTTCAACAGAAGGATTTAAATTCATGGGATTAGGCCAGCATTCCTAAGAAACACTGTTCAGATCCTAAGCTGCAGAGGCCTTGTCTAAACAGCTCAGCACCTGAGTCACATAAACAACTACTGTAAAGTCTGCTGCCACCACGCTTGATAGCTTTGTGAATGGGACTTTTCTTGCATATGAAAACTAAAGACAGTAGAGTGCTTTGCTACTGCAACTGTGGGGAAGAAAATAAAATAAATGAAGTGAGTTAACAGGCTCCATACTGCCACTCACAAACCTAAGTTTCAAGATTTCTTCCAAAAAGCTTCTTGATTAAAACTAATCCCCCCAAAACTTTTAAACTAATGAGCTTTTTATTCAGTAAAGGATAATCCTAAGCAGGTGGCTGAGTGCAGCTATTAAACATACAGACATACATACACTGTGCATTACGTTTCACATTACATTTTGCTTATAAACACGCTTGGAAGTTCTATCACTCAGTGTTCAATTATTCTTGTCTCTCATTTACATTTGATGCTGTGGTAAATCGATAAACCAAGGTAAGACAGATTTAGATGATGAGGAAAAAAGAACACCAAAGGCTGACTAAAATTATTTTAAAGTTTACAAAAAAGTTTTTTAAAAGTCACAATTTTTAGATCAGACTGATATAATTTATGGCTAGTTTTAAAGCCACCTGAAAGTAACGTGGGTACTTGTTTTCCACGCAACTTTTTTTTTTTAAATTCAAAAAGTGAATGAGCCTTTTTAAACACCAGGGCTTCTTAGCAAGGGTCACATTGACTGAAAAATACTGTGGAGTAGTCTCATTTCCATGCCAAGAAACACAAGTTCTTAGGGATAGGAATGAGATACTCCATGACATTCATCAATCTGGAGGACAGATACCCTCCTATCACAACTGAATTGTGAACATCAAGAGTCCCTGTAGCTTTCAAGAAGTTAAGACTGGTACACTACAGGATGGCTCATGGGCTTCACCACACAGCACCTTCCCACAGAATCCTCAGGAGCAAAATGCAGGATTATTTCTTTTGATAGCAACTACACTTTGACTGCCATCCTTCCTGGCAGCCACAGAGCCTCTCCTCCATCATGCTGGATTCATTTGGAACATGCTACTTAGTAAAAAGTCACAGGTGACTTCAGCTTGTCTATTTCTCAAGATAGACAGGGGGACAACTTTCAGAATAATTCACACAGACCACATTTAAGTTGCCCAGGAAAAGCAAAGCTGGAAGCAGATTGTGCGATATGCTGAAGGCAGCAGATCATTTGTGCTTGGCCTTTCAGAAAAAATTCACCTACAAGCACACGCTGGGCTGTGCATACCCAACAGTTCCAGTCACATAGGAGAGGAGGGGCTGCAGCACATGCTTCTTCCTCCTTCCTTCCTGTCCTCTCCTGGAATAAATGTACTGCTTGTTCAGATGAAGAAGCTGAGCACCAAAATGTTAAGATGCTTCCAATACCAAATCCTTCAATTTGACTTATTCTCAGGAACATGCTATTGTGAAAGGGGCAGCCTACCTCCTGGCTGCATTTACTCTGCATGATCAACTCATTCATCAAATACACCTACAACTATATCAGCTAGGTAAATCTACAAACACTTATTTTTTGCAAAACATTTGAGAAGTTCAGGCAATTTATTACTGGTATTGGCATCTAAAGGCTGCAGGATATTAAAAAAAAAACAAACCACGACACATTTTGGGTGGATGTTTTCTTTGCATTTAGAAAACACTGACAACTAGCTCAGAAGCAACAAAACGGTAAAGTTATCTTTCTCTCTATTCCAGAGCCAACTTTCTACAGTCCTTTCCAAAGGCATTTTTGGAAAAAATGTTTCTACAAGCTTTCCTGATGTCGTCTTTTTTTTTTTTAAGCTCCTGTTCCTACAGTTTAAAACAACAACTTACACATGAAAGCTTGAGCCAGCCTAATACCTCACTGCTGTCAAGGAAGGACTCTCCTTCCCCTCCATCCACTAGCACTTTGCTCCAGAACATCACTGAGCCTGCTCAACCTTCTAAACACCAAAATAATCTTTCTGCTGAGTTGGCAAGCAGAAATAGATTATCCTTTGACTGCACAAATACTAGAGCCAACACATTCTTTTGGGTTCATACCCAGACAGCTGGGAGAAGGGACAGAGAAAAAAAACAAGTGGGACTTCGCCTTTTTGGCAGCAGCAAGTTCACCTGGAACAGGCTCACCTGTAACTTGCAACTTCACTTCTAGCTCACAGAGCATACTATGAAAAATTCAAACACTTGGCTTACATTCTTAAGTTCATAATAAATAGAAAAGGCTGCCTTTCCAATTAGTACAGAGAAAATTTCAAATGCTACCTACTGTAGGGCATATGCAAACAAATACACATGACACTGAAAGTCATAATTTTACTGCATTTGCATTTGTTTATATTAAAATTGGATCAGTTCTACCAAATCAATAAAATGACAAGCCATAATGAATTACTTTAGCTAAAAATATATTTAAAGCTTGTACATTTCATTGCAAGCATTTAACGCTTTAGTACTTTTCAGATATCAAGTTAACCCCTAAAGAAGACTACTTTTAAACAGAAGTTGGAACAACTTTAAGAAGGAAAAAAAAATTAGAGCATTACCATCAATAAATACATTAATAATTCTGAATTCAGAAAACTTCCAGCATTAACTCTGTGGCACTGAAGCACAAGATAGGAAAACACAGCAAGCCCATGCCATTACAGAGAGCTTTCAAATTAGAGGCTAAATACAGAAATGGTACTTTCCCTGTTGCACTTTTTCATTTAATGCTTACAAGCACTGGTCAGACATTTCTGGAAACAAAAAACTTATTTCGCAAGCACAGGACCTTGCATGTTATCTGTGGAATTGGTGGTCTCAGAACCAGCCCAAAGGCAACATATGTAAGCACATCTGTGCTTGTAAATATATGAGCGTTTGTATATATATATACACGCAAAAATTTTAAAATATATTATTTATAAAATAATAAAAGAAAATAAAACTCTCTTGCCAATGTAAGTTACTAATTCATTAGAGTAATCTGTAGGTATTTACAAGATTGAAACGTTTGTACATGAGCAAAGGCACAGCTCTGTTAAAATGCATCACAGAACTGATGACATAAAGGTACAAATGAATGCTTGTTGCGACACAAATTCCACTAAAAAGTACAATTTGAAAGGACGGGCTTACACTTTAACAGGCCTGTATTTGTAGCATAGTTTTCCCAAATTATCAGGAACAAACAAGACATTCTTTCCTTAGATGTAAACACTCCTTTGCTACATAAAATGGTATGAAGAATTGGCATGAAGCTGCATCAGGGGCAGTTCAGACTGGACATCAGGAAAAGGTTCTTCACTGAGAGGGTGGTCGGTCACTGGAAAGGGCTTCCCAGGGAAGTGGTCACAGCACCAAGCCCATCAGAGTTCAAGGACCATCTGGAACTTAAGTCATATGATTTAGTTTTAAGTAGTCCTGCGAGGAGCAGGGAGTTGGACTTGATGATATATGACTTGACCCATAAGGTTCCTTCCGACTTGAGATATTCTATGAATATTTCATTTGGGTTTAATTATGCTATAATTGTGCAGTTTACTAGCAATTCTATGAAGTTAAAGTCACTTCAATTTTTCATTATCTGAAGCCACATTAACTAGTTGATATAGGCTGCCTCTCCTGCCAGTGTTAAAAGCATTCTGCAGTCTTCATACGAAAATTAAGCCATAATACACAAGTTCACATTTGTTTCAAAGTTTGTATATGGCTTCATTCAGATGAGTATGCACAATCTGCTGGCACCACCAGCACGCAGCTGACTGCTTCTGACTCTGCTGTGAGCAATGAGAAAAAGATATGGGGTGACCAGCTTCAGGCACACACCAGAGCACCCTTCCTCCTACATTCCCTTCACAGCCTTCCAGACTACAGTACATGCTTTATAAACCGTTACGTGCTAATAACTACATCTATATTTTGGGGTTTTGTTGGGTTTTTTCAAAAACCAAAAAGGTATGAGCATGAACAGTTAATGTCATACCGTAATATTTTCAGAAACACCTAAATTCAAAAATTTTTCATAAGAATACTTGGACATACTTTAATACTTAAAAAAAAAAATAATCACTCATAGTTCCAAGCAAGGAATCCTAAGCGCTCACAAAATTCTGCGTAGTGACCAGATATTAGCAGTGACAAGCTAAGTCTGGAGTAACTCGGGCAAAGTAAGAATTTTCTGATCTTTTCCCCACATTGCCAGAGTCAAGACTGCAAAATTCCTTTGGAATGACACTTGTAAAATCTCTTCTGCTAGACCTTTACTTAGTGTAAAGAGTACTTACAAGAATACTCTGCTGTAGATCCCTGAATACCTTAACTGTAAGCTTTTAAATAGAACCCTAATTGCTACTACAGACAATTTTTGTTTTTCAGTGTTTGAAACAACCTTTCTCTTATGGAAAGATGAAGAGGAACCCTGTATTCAGTTTCCTGGAGAAATGAATGACCACTTCCCATCATCCTTGTCCAGCTCAGACACATCTCATTAGCACACTCTCAAGGCTTACCTAACTCAAATGACACCTTGGAAATGTTTGGTTTTAACAGCTGTATAGAGCTCAGTACTCAAACAAGGGTATTAGCCAACTGCACTCTCAGCTGTGGCTATGGTTTCTCACAATAGTCTATGTAAACAGCTTGTTGCCATTGAAAGCAGGGTCTTTGTCTTCCCAATATCTGTCTCTAAAGGTGATCGCGAAATGTATATACCGTATTTATTATTATTTTGTTATATAACTGAGAATCAAACCCACAAACCTTAGAAAACTTCAAGTAAGCAACAGTTTGTCAAGAAACAAATGTTCCTGCCTCTTTTTGCCATCACATCTTAATATCAGAAGCCATCAAGGCTCATTCTTTCCTGAATTCAATAAAAAAATTGAATACTTGGCGAGAAGACTAACTTATAGATGACTTTTCTCACCTAGTCAGATATTTTAATTCCATCATCATTCCCTGCTACAAATGTAATGATACTACCAAAACATTGTTTAAACAAAGACAACCAAACAACAAAAAACCCCATCTTTTACAGATATATTGATACTACAGTAGCGTTAAAAAAACACCAAACCTTTTATAGATGTATTATTTTATTATTAACACACACTATCTCAGTTTTTTCCTACAGAACATAAAAATTCATGTCCTCATATGAAAACAATTACATGCCATTTCTAAGCATTAAAAATTAGTTAGAAAAACAGGGCTAAAAATGAGATCATACTGTAACACATACTGAATTTGCATCATGCTCAAAGAGCCATGCCCTTCCTAAGGCAAAATACTACCTCATTTTACAGTATTGCTGCAGCCAGTCTCAGTTGCTTTCCAAAATACTTCAGCCTGCATCCACAAGGCTGATCGCCAGTGCTGTCATTTCCTTCAGTATAATTTGGAAAGCAGCAGGAAACACAGCTCACAACAAATGCAGGAATACCTGACATAGACAAAACAAAATAGAACCTACTGTCCACTCTGAGCCCATTTTTGAAGTCTGACTAAGTATGCTCTATTGCAACTTAACCATAGTGAACTCCTCCCAGGATTAAGGGTATTCCAGTCAAGAATTCTCACAGATGAATATTTTTCTGCTACATAAAACCAGGACAAACTCTTATTGTAGACATACATTCTTTTGGCAGGACTGGGGAGGAGGTTATATCTAGTTCACAGAAAATTAGGTCACCCATTTCATAAGCAAATATAAACTGCATGTTGAAGTTTGTAAGAATTTCATAGGTACTCTCCCTCAACACGAGCAAATTTGGAAGAGATTTATCACAAATTCTGCATACAGCTACATTAATTATAAATGCAGGAGGAAGGAAGTTCGTATTTACAACCTTAGTCAAACAAAAAGCCATTATATCATCTTAACAGCTGTGTAACAATTTGGCAAGCCTCAGAGTGAAGGTTTTTTTCCAAACATCCCAAAAGAACAATTATTTTTATTTCCTAAAAAATATCTTCTCTGGTATAAAGACCTCTCTAAGGATTGAGCCAGATGAATAAACTACAGAATACAACACTAAAACTGGAAATATGTACCACAATGACTATTTTTACTGCTAAAGCAGCTGTACTGAGTTGACCACACTGTATAAGGAATGTCATTTGTGACACTAGAAATGGTAATTACTTGGACCACATTCACATCTTGTTAAGGACAAGGGTTGGCAAGAAAGAACTGATCTGCATTAATTTGCTGTAGCCAAAATGAGCCACAAAGCAGCAAAAGTAGCTATTTAAAATGCTGGTGACAGTGACCAGTTTAAAAGCCACATTACAATAAGTCTCTTAATTCATTAGCACCTCAATATTTAAAAGCAAAATAATTTCCAAGCTGTGTTTGTCTATTGCACTATGAAAAAGTTTAGGCAGATGCAGAAGTTTGTGGAACATTCCATTAGCCTACAGTCTCATTTCCTTGGATTGCTAACAGTGAGATATGAATTGACTAGAAAATTTTTTTTAGTTTCATTTTTTGTAGAAAATATTATTACGCTTGAATCTTAGCTCTCTGTCTCAAGTTGAATTTAATCAAAAAAGCAGCACTATGAAAGGATTTACAATGAAGCTTAAAAAAAATTTTATTTCATGGCTTTTATTGGTTTTCTATCTTCCTTCAGACCTCTGAACATCCACTCAGGTCTAAGTCTTGCTGGCAACTTCTTCCTGTTATCTTTCCAAACAATTTATAAAGTTTTGCTGATAGGAGCTACAGCCTAGCATACCTTAAAAGGCCAGGTTGTGACAAATCAGAACAGGTTTACACGCCAAAAAAGGAAACAATTTTTGCACAGTTATAGATTTCATTCCACTGGAAGCTTTCTGCACATTCTCCCTGCATCCCAACATACCTCTGCAGTAAAGGTAGCTTATAATTACTAAAATACATAATTAAATTCCTTATGTATACCTACTTATGAATAACTTCTGCCAGGGACCATGTCCAGACTCTAAAGGAACGTTGCATTTGATAGTGCCACATATCTGTTTCTATCAGCAGGAGGGAAACACTGGAATGAAATGCAGCTTCTTCTTTGGAGGTCCTGAAATCTATACAGGTGATGGACTTCATCCATCTTCACCCTTCAGAATTAGAGACGTCATTCCATCTCAAAGATGAGGTATTAGAGCTCTTACTAGTAAAATCTCTGCTTTTTTTTTTTTTTTTTTTTCTTTCTCCTTTTCCTTCACAAGAAGCATGTTAAAGTGCATTCATACAGGTCAGGGCATCTCATCTTGCCCACTTACATCACAGCAGGTAGTTTACTTGACTAACCCTAAAGCATACAAAGGAATGGATAGAGAATGTAGTCCTGTAGCTAGAAATGTAGCTCTTTTGTCAAGGTAGCCCCTGATATTAAAAACTGCCCTCTCCTTCTACTCAATAGTAGCAGTAGACCTAAAACTGTAAAGAAACTGTTTGGTTCCCAACCATCAAAACAAACAAGAAACTTCTTAAAAGCTGGAAAATTCAGGCAAACTCCAGCTTTTCAAGTAGTATGACACATCAGTAAAACCAACAAACAATTTCATTCAGTAAAACATTTTCAGAACGTGATCAGTGCTTTTTGATTTTAAGCCTAGGATCCAAGAACATTTTCATCAATGCTTTTCAGGAAGACTTAGCTATACGACAGGTCTTGTGCCACACTACACTTGAGATGAAAACATTTCATGAGGAAAACAGGTTTTCACACTGTAGTCTGATAAAAGACAAGTTGGTTGGTTCTAAGCATAAATGAAGGAAGTTAACTTTGGGCCTTTAAGATAAAGTAATAGAGGAAATAACAGAGTCCACCCTAAAACAGAAAGGCATCTGAATTTTCATAGCACATAGATGTATTACAAGAGGAATAAGAGATTGAATTATGTTCTTTGTGACTCAATGGCTGAAAGGATTTTATAGAATTCAAAGCAACAGTTTTTAAAACAGGTCAAATGATAACAAACCATGCCATAAAAAAATAAAAATATCCACCAACATCTGAGCTATATATCTAGGCTTAACAACCCCTGAGCATTTCTGATGCATTTAATCGCCATATACTCTTGTATAAACTGGAACATGGAGAAGTTGATTGCCAAATTGATTTTGCAGGTTGGGGTGGGACAAAAAAACCCAGACTTTAAATGAGGTCAAGGACAACCCAAACACTTAATAAAGTACAAAAGAAAAGTTTAGAAAAATCCCCTATGCTTGTTGACACCACTATGTAAAATATTTCAGATGCCACATCCAAAATAACCTCAGGATATAAACAAAAAAAAAAAAATAAATCTAGTTAACAACGTCATGTCTAAACACAGAAATCATCCACAAGTTCAGTTCATAGGTCATGCCGTATAAGAAATAGATGAAAGATATTAACAAAGCAGTTTAAAAATTCCACTAATTTTTATTATTAATAAAATTAATTTTCGTAAAGTAGGCTTTTCCCACTGTCAAGTCCTGCAAAAGCCTTTAAAACTGCTGAAGTGACTAATTCCAATCACTTCATTACAGTACTGGAGATTTCTTGATGCAAAGCTCCTACATAAGTACAAACACGTCATCACCCCCCTCTCATAATCAAGTATCGAAAGGAGCCAGAAGACCTCTCCCTCCTATCATAAGAAAAAAGGTTAAGACTAAACTATTTGCAGGGTGCAGCAGACAATCCAAGCAATTTGTATATTCAAAGTCAGAAAATCCAAGTTTCTCTATATAAATCTTCTGATTAATCTAAAACAAATTAGGTCTTCTGTTTCCAGGAGGAAGTGATAGCAGAAAGAAGAAACACAATGTTGAAAAGTCAAGAAATATTAGACTTGAAATAGTGTATTTGGGATTGGATAGCATTACACACATACAAAAGACAGTATGCCATTTAAAAATTAATTTTACAAGTCAAAGACTGGAAGGAAAACCTCAAAAAGCTTTTTCTTAAAACAAAAACAAACCAAAAAACACAAACAACAACATAAAATCAATGATGAGACTCCCCACCCCTTTTCAAGTAAAGAAAAACAAATGAGAAAATCCCACCTTCTGTAGGAAAAAGAAAAACAAGCCCAAAAGTCAGTGGAAGAAAGTTGGAAAATATTTCCACGCATTGCTGTTGCTGCAGTGCTAAACATTGCTGGTCACATGGACCAAGGATGGAGTCCTAGTACTCACTATCACTTTCTAGCTGCACCTGTGTTAGAGAAGTCAGAAAGTTAGAAAGGAAAAAATTTTACTCTGCTGTTATTTACACCAGTATACTTTTTGCACACTTGCTCATAAAAAGCACTAGACAAGAGGCAGGAAGTATTGCCAACATAATCCGTTATAAGAGTCCTCAAATACTTAAGTCTCAATAAATAAGTCTTTAGAACATTTCCACACAGAACATAGTTAGGGTTTGGGGTTGGGTTGTTTTTTGTTGGATTAAACTACTCATACACAAGGTAGGTTTTAAATTGTGCTGGCAAAGCTGAAGCAACTTCTGTTGTCATACAGCTGGATTTGGCATTCTGTTGAAAATGCTCTTTTGCATTTGACAGAAATCCTGCAACACACTTTGAAGTATGATACATATAAATAGAATAAATAAGGAAGCAATTACTTCGGCAATTTTCCCATCATATTGAATGAAGTCATACAAACAGTTCAGTTTTACTGAGAGAAAGCTGAAGATATGGGTCATGTTGTTTTGTTCTCCTTTTATTGTTCAACAGTATTCTAAAATCTCAGCCTCACATTCTGATATATTCTGTGTGAATATACAGCAGTGTAGCAAAAGCCTGACAAAACTGTAATCCATGCAACGTTAGTGTAATAACCACTCTTAGAAAGACTGGTCATCAAGGTGCGTGTGGAAGTTTTAGTCAAGAAACTAGCCAAAATTCATTATTTACTGGACAGTAGCTAGAATGATCAGCAGTGAATGACTCAAGGACTAGGTGCTAGTATGCTATAACATCAGTTGCAGCTGTTCTGTCACAGCTGCCAGCGGACCTTCACACTTATTAAGGGAACTGACTGGCTCTGGTCCCATGGCAATACCACTGAGAATGACTACCAGGAATCCATGCGTGGCTGTTAGCACTATTTCTGTGTCACTGTCTCTATCCATTCAGTGCAACCACTTACATGATCTGAAGATGAAACAGCTCAGTCATAAGCCTGAGCATGCCCCACAACAACATTTACGAAGAAATAACTGTAAAAAAATGGGATGCATCCTAAGACCTTGTTTATTCTTGGTATCAACTTTTCATCTGATGTCACAACTTCCTCTCGGAAGAAAACAATTAAAAGAGCAATACATCTGTGGAATCATTCACAGCCTTTTGTGATAAGTAGTAAGGTCAACCCTAACAGTACCCCTTTCCAGCTCTATTATTCCTGGCAGTTTATATTTTTTAAAATGAAATCAAGTCACAGAAAGCAAGTTCTCAGATCCTTTTTCAATTCTTGTGCATCATCTAAAGAATTTGTCCCAGCTGAGGAGAACATGCACAAAGCACAGGACTAGCATAGGTAATTATACTATCCAACCTCCCCCCATGTGCATTTTGAGATGGGGAACACCAAGAAGAGTATTCTGTCGAGTTCTCAGTGGATGTAATATCGCCTGTGGGACAATTCTAGCCAACAAAACTTAAGAGCACGCACGCAAACGTAAGCCCAAGTACAGGAAGGAATTGAGCACAGAGAAAAGGATTTTTCTACCTATCCAGTTTCAAATCAAGCAGCATTTCAGAAGCAAACATTCCAAGACCAATACCCAAACAGAAGACAAGAGAGCTACACATACAAGTTTCAAAACTACTCGTTGTCTGCAACTCAAGAACTAGAAGACTGTAAAAAGAAAAAAAAACATGCGTGTAACAAGACAGCAGAAAAAGTGTGGTTCAAAGATGACAAGGACAGCATTTAATCCACAATATAATGCTTCCTCTGTGGCAGACCTAACTTCCTCTTTTTAAATAATGTCCTACTCCTCAAGACACTATAAAAGATCAGCAATACACAGAGGGCACAAATCAATTTTTTTACAGAACGCAGAGTCATGGATATCATTTCATGATATCTTGCTCATCTTTGGAAAGAAAAAGATCAGAGTTAGTTACAAACAGATTTTCTAAACATGACCTATAAAATATATTAAGCATAGTGGCAATAAAAATACGAAAACTACATAGTTGTCAATCTGTATTCCATTATATACCAGGCTACTGCATGCACACCTCATGATAGGAAGATCATCACTATTTACTAGTGATGTTGAAATACAAGCCTCAAACCATATGTTCAAACTAGTTCCATGTAACTGCCTAGACGATTCTTGATGCACAGACTGCTGCCACCCCTCAGTGAAATGTTACTGATCACATTATAGATGCCAGCAGAACTTCAGAAATTACAAAAGAAATATTAAGTAAACTAAGGGCATCTTTTACCGGACCTTCAATTCCTCAAAGTAGTGTTCTTTAGTTTAATAGATTACTCCATCAGAGCACTACAGTTACCCACAATGAGTAGTGTCAGGCAAAATTTTAAATTTTCTTTTTGAAAAGTGAACTAATAATGTAACATTTTAGCTGGTTAACCATCTACATGTTCCAAATTCTATTTAAAAATAACAACTTCATACCCTGCATACCACTGTCTTGAACAATGGCTGTCACTATACTCCAAAAGTTCGATACTTCAGTCTGAGCGTCTTGGAATACACAGACATGATAAAAGGTGATTATTTAAGATACATACTTTATATACAGTATCCAGATACAAAACAATATATTTAATTATACTGCAAAAACAGGAAAAGCCCTACATTTGAATATATGTTAGTGCCATATTCCTGTCAATAATACTGCCTGAATCATGCTAAAATACCAACATTTCAAGGAAAGCAATCCAGCAAAAGTCATTTTAGGAATGAAGAAGCAGCTGCTGAATTTATCAGCAGGCTATGCCTTCTCAACTCTTATCACACATCATAACAGCGAAAGCATGCGCAGTTGTAAATCCAAATATTTAAATCCATACTGGAAGGCAAAAAGAATGCAGACAACATAAGGTCAGCTGCAATTTTAAACATTTTCATAAGAGAACAACTGCCCCTTTATCTTGGTTTTCAACTCCCTCTAACGTAGAAAAGTAAAGATTTAGGCAGCTTTAACTGGAACAATGTACTACGCAAGACATATCAGTATCTTACAACGTTTTATCATGTTTCATCAGATCATGTATATAGAAATGTTGTTCTCAAAAGCTCACAGCCTGTCAAGAGTTCTATCAAAGAGTATGCCAGACTAACCTCGTCTCAGAAAGTTAATAATGAGCATAAATACAGAAAACTAAGAGGTTCTGGCCTTCTAGTTTCAGGTGAGGTACATTTCAAAAAAGAGGAAAACCATGTACTTTCAAGATTGAAAAAAAATAGGTGGAATCCAAGCTCAGAAGGTAAGGGTTTTATTACGCTCTACAAAACTGAGAAACTAAATAAAGTCTTAGGAAGACACTGCTTTATAGCACATTCTCCTATTTTACAAACACTTCAGACCTATTTTATTACTGTTTTCAGGTTCACTTCTCATTTCTCAAATGCTAATGCACCCTTTGCTTTATAGCGTACTAAGACATGAGGTTGGCCCATGGCGACATTACACAGGGATGCATCAAATCGTGTTGTCACCTTCAAAATAAGAAAGTATATACTTCACAAGAATTAGTGGAAAACATTAATCATCAGAAGGTACTAGATACGAGGAATAATTTAAAAAATCACAAATAATACAATAACATGCCTTATGTACTGCACTCAGATCAGTCTTTAGGCCAGAAAGCAAGCAATAGGAGTTCAATTTAAACTCTTTTCGTGACAATGATAGCAGACAGCCTGTACATTAAATCAAAGTAATTTGTGTCAAGTGACAATTTTTTTTCCTACACTATGTGTATCTTAAAAGGCCACACAAACTTAACATACTTTTGAAGGATCTCTAACGTACTTTTGAAGGATCTAGGGGCAGGAAGAAAAAAAAAAAAAAGACACAAAATCATTCCACAAACTTTTTGGCGTAGCAGCCTATCCGAGCTAACTTTCCATATGACACCTGTAAATATACTAACTACCTGCATACTTCAGGGGAATGAAGATTAAGTGACACCTCTTTTCAAAGAGAGACACACAAGTCATCACATTTCAGAAATGAAACATGACTGAAGTTGAAAGTACACGGTCTGAAAATACTTTGTTTGCTCTACACTGGACTTTCAACCCCACAATGCACGCTAGTCATTCCAGGAATATTCCATTCCAATTGATAAAAGATAATTTAAGATTTTTCATTACAAAGCAGTAATAACTGCAAAGGTGAGGGTTTTTTTTATTTGCTGCTGTTTTTTAGGACCTTCTGAAGTTTTTGCACGGTTTTTGCACTAAATAGAAAGTTTCATTCAAGCTAATCACAAGCACATGAGTGTGGTTTTTTGGGGGTTTGTTTTCTATTTTATTTTTAAGAAGAAAGTCTCTGATTTTCACTAACTAGGATAGCAAGCACAAAAAGTTAAGCTGTATGCTGCTCTATCAACTGTATCTCAGTTAACACAGAGCAGTCTTCATAAAGACACTGTATGTTTCACTTCAAGAACTGTGACGTGGATATGTGGTTCCTCCTAAAAATTTCACTCATTTCCCTATTGCTTCAATTTTCCACTCTGCCAGCTGCCAGAAGGGAAGACAACATTCACGCTTTTCTATGGGGCCCTCCTTCTCTTTCCATGTAATTGCTGAAAATTAGACTTCTCACTTCTGCTATGCTTCTTAGAAAGAATCTGAGGTCTCTAATTCAGAACAAGTGAACATTTCTTTAAGAAAATAATTCCTTTCCTTCCTCCCTGGCCAGGAATTTATTGTTGGTATTCACATCAATCTGACAAACAGCCTTTCAGTTTCACAGAACTGATCGTAAGATATCACTAAGTTACTTATTTATAGACATACCTGAGTAGAGGTGAAAGAAAAAGTGATCTTCTGTTACTCAGCTTCGGGCAGAGTTGTTCCCTGACCTGTGATGTGTTCAGAGATGGCCAAAGGAATTCACAAGTTTTAGTCAGTATTACTACCTTGCAAAGTTACTAGCTAGTGAAAACTGCTGGCTTTCCCCCCCTCCCCATCTCCAAATAAAATGCCACTATTTAATAATACAAGTGCTTTTCTTAAGCCCTCAGACACAACTACTATTAACTAAAATCCAAACTACTAGAAATGTTGGTCACTGATATACACAACAAACTTGCAGAATGCTTTTCCGGGAATAGCATGCAATCACCCATGTTTCTATCAAAGCCACTTAGAACTACATGTCCAAGTAAAAGGTCATTTTCCTAAGTCATGCATTAAAGAGATAAGTGACAACTTCCTTGGAGAACAGAGGTCTGTAAGGCATTTTTCTTTAAAGGCTCAGAACAACTTAGGGAGTTTTTCCAGGATGGGAATTTTTTTTGAAATGCAGTAGAAAACACATTTGTGTAAAAGGTCTTTAGTGACCTGTGAAGAATGATTACAGACACCTGGAAAGTCCAAACTTGCATTAGTATATTAAAACAGATTCCAACAACGATCAACTCAATTTTAAATGATGCAGCAAGATTACGGTGATCCTTCTAGCAAGGAGAAAAGCGGGAAGCAAAATTACTAAGGATAAGTAGAGAGAGCTTGGAATGCTTGGCTTCTGGCACAGAATCAAAAATCCTATGCAAGATGCCTCATCACTATACAGGCATGAACTAGGCAAGTCAGGATGAAATTGAAAACAACCGTACATGAGCAGGAAGTTGCCTAGGAATAATCAACAGAGCAATACCAAAGACTGAGGCTTTATTTTAAGTCCAGACACAACCCATCAGTAATGTACCTCCCATAAAACAATTGTGAGGAACCTCCCTAGGCAGTGAACATTGCCCTCGCTTCTGAAGGAAGCTAGAGTAGATATGCCATTTATTTCACATAGGGTGTCTTGTGCTTGTAGACAGTTTCAGAGTTAACACAAATTTAAGAACTTCACATCTTAACTTATCTTTGTGTATTCCCAGCCAATGACATGAGAAAACCTGAGGGAACACTGTCATAGTCATAATGAAATGGTTTCACATTTGTTATATTACTTCTCTTCCCACCCAATTCAATACTTTCTGTTCCAAACCACAAAAAAGAGGAGTAACAAGCAATGAGCTCAGACACAAAGTAGAAAAAACAGAGGATCAAAATCAAGGCAATTAGTATGCAAGTACAGTATTTCTGTAAAACTAATAAGTTTCCCATGCCAATTTCACCTTTGAAAGATCATCATTAAGCTGCAAAAAACAGTCTCATTCATGAGATGTTTGAAAACATCCTGAAAACTCAGTGTTTTCAATATTGAGCTAGAACCTATCCCAGCTTGCCTAAATAAATATAGATAACGTTTGTCATCTAAATATGGAAACCAATTCATTTACAAAATCATGGTGCAAAGTATTTAGAATCATAGAATCATTTAGGTTGGAAAAGACCTTTAAGATCATCAAGTCCAACCATAAACCTGACACTGCCAAGTCCACCACTAAACCATGGCACCACATCTACATGTCTTTTAAATACATCCAGGGATGGGGACTCCACCACTTTCCTGGGCAGCCTCTTCCAGTGAAGAATTATTTCCTACCATCCAATCTAAACCTCCCCTGGAGCAACTTGAAGCCGTTTCCTCTCATCCTATTGCTTGTTACGAGGGAGAAGAGACCGACCCCCACCTTGCTACAACCTCCTTTCAGGTAGTTGCAGAGAGCAATAAGGTCTCCCCTCAGCCTCCTTTTCTCCAAACTAAACAACCCCAGCTCCCTCAGCTTCTCCTCATAAGACTTGTGCTCTAGACCCTTCACCAGCTTTGTTGCCCTTCTCTGGACACACTCCAGCACCTCAATGTCCTTCTTGTAGGGAGGGGCCCAACACTGAACACAGTAGTCAAGGTGCGGCCTTACCAGTGCTGAGTACAGGGGCACTATCACCTCCCTGGTCCTGCTGGCTACATTATTCCTGACACAAGCCAGGATGCTAGTGGCCTTCCTGGCCACCTGGGCACACTGCCAGCTCATATTCAGCTGGCTGTTGACTAACATCCCCAAGTCCTTTTCCGATGGGCAGCTTTCCAGCCACTCTTCCCCAAGCCTGTAGCGTTGCATGGGGTTGTTGTGACCCAAGTGCAGGATCTGGCACTCAGCCTTGTTGAACCTCGTACGATTGGCCTCAGCCCATCAATCCAGCCTGCCCAGATCCCTCTGCAGAGCCTTCCTACCCTCCCGCAGATCAACACTCCCGCTCAACTTGGTGTCGTCTGCAAACTTACTGAGGGTGCACTTGATCCCCTTGTCCAGATCATTGATAAAGATATTAAACAGAACTGGCCCCAATACTGAGCCCTGGGGAACACCACTTGTGGCCGGTCGCCAACTGGATTTAACTCCATTCACCACAACTCTCTGGGCTCGGCCATCCAGCCAGTTTTTTACCCAGCAAAGAGTACACCCGTCCAAGCCGTGAGCAGCCAGTTTCTCCAGGAGAACGCTGTGGGAAATGGTGTCAAAGGCCTTACTAAAATCCAGGTAGACAACATCCACAGCCTTTCCCTCATCCACTAAACAGGTCACCTTGTCATAGAAGGAGATCAGGTTAGTCAAGCAGGACCCGCCTTTCATAAACCCATGCTGGCTGAGCCTGATCCTCTGGTTGTCCCATACACGCCACATGATGGCACTCAGGATGATCTGCTCCATAACCTTCCCCATCACTGAGGTCAGGCTGACAGGCCTGTAGTTTCCCAGATCCTCCCTTCTGGCCCTTCTTGTAGATGGACGTCACATTTGCTAACCTCCAGTCAACTGAGACCTCCCCAGTTAGCCAAGACTGCTGATATATCGATGATGGAAAGTGGCTTGGTGAGCACTTCTGCCAGCTCCCTCAGTACCCTTGGGTGGATCCCATCTAGGCCCATAGATTTGTGTATGTCTGCATGGTGTAGCAGGTCACTAACCATTTCCCCTTGGATTATGGGGCTTCATTCTGCTCCCCGTCTCTGTCTTCCAGATCAGGGGGCTGGGTACCCTGAGAACAACTGGTCTGACTATTAAAGAATGAGGCAAAGAAGGCATTAAGTACCTCAGCCTTTTCCTCATCCTTGGTCACTATGTTCCCCCCCCCCCCCGCCGCATCCAATAAAGGATGGAGATTCTCCTTGGCCCTCCTTTTGTTGCTAATGATGATGTAGAAACACTTCCTACAACAGATTCTGAAACCCCGGATAGGTATTTTTAATACTTCTAATACTCATAAGATGAAAACAACAGCCTGGAAGGGAGTTTGTCTTTGTTTTTAAAAACACTTTTACATCCCAGAAATTAAAAGAACCTTTAATTTTGCAAAACTATATAATCATGGTCTAGGAAGATGCATACAAGGATGTAGCTTCTCTTCCTCTCTCAACAGCTCCCCAAAGTAGAACCTTTCACCACAACTCATCACCCCTTCAATTTTACCAATTTGGCACGCTGTGGATCATGCTGTAAACTGGATCACATAACTTATGCGGATTAAATCTCACCAGTCTCTTCTTTTTAAGAGTATTTTTACACATAACAGTTTAGTGATCACTAAAGCTAAATTAGACCTAAGAATATTTCTGCCAGGAAAAGCATAATGGAAAAAAAAAAAGTTGTCTCTAATCTCAGTTGCTTCTCTTTTGGTCTTATTAATACCATTTCATTAAGGGACCTATTAGAAAAAAACACCAAGTGGAACATACAGTGCTTGAGATTGGGTCAGCACCGTCAGAAACGCAAGCAGGGAGAACTGCAAACCTGTGGCTATTCCAGGCATAGGAAATGCATCTGTACAGAGATTAATGACTGGAAAAAGTTTATAAACAACGCATGGAGCAACTTGACTTCCTCCAAAGAACCTGCACATTTGTTTTGCTAATGTCATCTTCTATAGCATCTATAATGAAGTCTACCAGTGACATGTCATCACGAAGAGACAGAAAGAGGAGAAATGGAAAGCCAGCAAGCGTATACACAAGCCGTTTACTTTTGAACGTTTGTCTTTTCACTAATGGTATATCACAAGGATCAATTCAGCAACTTCACAGAGTTAAACGTAAGAGTATCACAACAAATCTACAAGCCCTTTGACAGAGAGGAAAATCTGTCACAGCTTCAGTATACTTTCTCAGTGATTAAACCAATCAAATACGCATTTTAGACAAAGAGATATTTCATCATAATAATCAATAAAATGATTTAAAAGAAATCCAAAGACATTAAAAAAAACACTAAATATTTTTTTCATCACTGATTAAAACAACACAGTTGTGGCGAAACTGTCTTAGCACCATCTGTAAGTTCCAAAAAACCCTTTATGAATTCTATGTTGTAACGGTAGCACTTTTCACAGTATGCAGTAACTCACTCAACTTTTAATGTTGCACTTAGCTCAGCAGGCAGTTTTATGACATATATTGAAGGGATTTAACTGCAAAGGTGATATCAGAGTAAGAATTCAACCATTTGAGATGGGATTATTTTATCATCAATGCTTGATACATATTCATTATTTGCACTTCTAACACTATTTAATGACACAGCTTTCAAAATCCAATTTTACAAGCAGATGATGCAAATTTACCAATTACAGTTCCAGTAAGGCTAGTAATTAAGTCTTTTGGACACTTCTGAAAGCATTTTTCCGTTTACAATGACTAACTGGATTTCGAAAAATAAAGTAAAATTTTGCACAGAGTAATCCTTGAAGAGTTTGCAGTACTTCCTCGAAAAACCTGCAGAGTTTTTCACAAGTCACTGATACACGATGATAGGATAGTAGAAGCAGAAGCTACTTGCACGACAATGGTTTTAGTTTGGGGGAGCACTTTTACCAGGACTCTGTAATCAAGTTCAGACATTAAGACTACAATCAGATAGAATGAACTATCTTTTCTATGCTAAAAATGTCTGTTCTTAAAGCAGAAAAGCGGTGACAAATGACAGAATTTGCATCAAGATGAAGTCTATCCATGTATCATTGGAAAGCAACAAGTTCTACTTGGAGCTTTTCTTTAGGGAGCAAACTACTAAACTGTTCCTTCCTACTGGAAGAGCCACAAAGGCAACAAATTAAAAAAAAAAAAAAACCACCACAACTACAAGAAGTAATTGTATTGCACATCTCAACTCTAAGCACAGTGCAGTTATGCTTTTTTAAATTTTTCTTTAACCCTGTATTTATTTAACCCGCAAAAAGATATGCCAGGAATACTACAGGTCCTACAAGCACAGCAAATTGGTAAGTCTTCAGGGAAAGGGAAGGACAAGATGAGATAATCACAACACTGGCAGTAGCAAAGGACCCTATGCCAACAATAGGCAATGGACTTCAACTCTCACTATCACATGAACAGAAGTTTCTGTCAGTCCCCATGCCACTGCTCCCAAAGCTTTCTGAAGGGTAAAGTTATCAGAGAGGATGAAGGATGCCAATTAGTCTCCCTCTAGCCCGTTTCTGTATATGTTTTATTTACCATATTTTTCTACTTCATACATGCTTTTGAGAGAAGTGATCAGGTTCTGTATTTAACTTCTCCAAGACTTTTTTAGATGAAAAGTGTAACACTGACACAAGTAATAAAACTGATCAGAGCCACGAAACTGGAGAATAACGTCACTTCTTGCTCCTGATTCTTTCTAATCCTGATCTGCTAGAAATCACCTATTGTGCTGTAACAAAAAGTAGGAAAAATTAAGGTCATTTGGATCTGTGCTTAACATAGCTTAAGCAAAAGAGCACTCTATTTTAGTATATGAACACAACTTGCTATTCTAAACACTTATATTGACAGGGTACTGACATCTTTACACAGTACAAGACCATTTCGGCAGATGTCAAATACAATTAGAATAATATAACGTTAACATTCCAATAAGGGATGATACTTAACATAATTTTCACACAAGACAAGAACAATCCTCATTCAGTTTACCATTTGCTCTATACAACATCAGTGCATTTCCATCAGCAACAACTTGAGTTCTTGAACACTTTAAAATATTTACTCAAGAAAAGTAAATATATCATAACAGTTTTGCTGCTGTGCATAGCAATTCCCTCACCAGACTTGCTACAATTTTTGTATAAAAACTTTCACCTTACACACTGCTCTCCTAAAAAGAAAGAGCAGAGGCAATGAAAACGCAATCACCTTTCTGATTACATCAATTTAAATTAATCTGATGAATTTCTGACACTAGAAATTCAGTAACAGGTAAAGATTATGTTCTATGACTAAAAAGTTTTAAAACTATTTTTATAGCAGCTCTGGAATTCCTCCTCCCCCTGACCCGTTCCTCTCTATAGAATTCAACTAACTCATTATGAAATAAGCCAGCAAAAAATAATTTTCCTAATATTCACCCTCAGGCCAGTTTCAAATTCTTGTGCACATCATCTTCCTCCATATAATTCCCAAGAAATAGAGTGATAGCTCACAGAACAAGACATTTCAAGTGCTCTTCATTAACAGATGTATTAAAAAAAAAAGCAAGCTCAACAAAAATATGATTCTATCTAACATCTTACATTGAACACTTCAACTAAGGCCTGCCCTAACAAATAATTAAAATTACTATTTAGGACAAAATAAAGAAGTGACTTTAACTCATTGAAAAGTCAAAAAATATCAGCCAATGTATCTGGATCAAGTTGCGTAAAAAGTATGCTGCAGATAGTTTTCTTAGCCTTTGTAAGATTTTAAACTATGAGGATGATTATTAGCAACCTGAATCATCGAGGAATTTTACTTGTCTTTCTCACAGGAACTGATATGCTTAATTGGATAGTTATTACTAATTTTTAGTATTAACCTCTTGAAAATAATATGCCGTTTTCAGTGAACACAGTTTTTAAGTTATGATAATGCTTGCAGATTAACAAGAAGAAACTCAAATCCCTCACCAATCTGAAGAACAATTATAACAGGCAATTATAGTGCAAGTTTCTTCACTGGCATTCCCTAACCTTGTAGACTTTCCTAAACATGGAGAGCATTCAACATGCGTACTCACTCAAAATCTGTGACTGCCAATTATGATAGAGGTATTTTTTAAATCCTTAAAAGGACTTACTCAATATGACAACTTTGGTTTTGTAAGTTACATTTCTTTAAACAAAATTAACATTCCACATAGAAATACGTTAAACATGACTACTCAGCATTCTGCTACCATTTCTACATATTACTAAACCTTATCAACAAAAGATCTGGATTGCCCCTCTCTATAAGGCTTGTTTTTCTGAGATTGCCTGATTCACCTGTAAATCAACATATGGTTTCTTCTAGCAATTGCAGAGAAAGGGTGTGAAACATCACAGAATAAGCATCCATCAGTGTTTGGATTATTGTTGAGGGCTGAAAAACAAGTTGGACATTTTTGGCTTTGGTAAGTGCCTGTAACAAGTTCTACATTTAATCAGCAGGGTCCTCAGTATGAGCAGATGTTAACGGGAAGCCGTGAAGCACATTATTTCAGTTCTACTTGAAAATTCAGTAATAAAGCTATTGTTTAACATAACAGAAAAGGCGGTGTGATTATTTTGCAACCTTTGGCTTCATTTGTAACACAAGAGATTTTTCTACTATTAAGAATGCGATCTAAATTACTTAACGGCTGGAATCCTCAGCACTATTCTTCTTCGTATTTGCCTAACTGGCTTAGTCACTCACAGTTAACTCTGTCCCAGTTTGACAGATTTTTTTTTTTTTTACCCCCTCCAGTGGCTGAAAGACATTTGAAGAAGGAAGGCAAGTTGTACAACCAGTAAAGATCAGATTAATACAGTGTAAAGTCGTTCAATTAAGAGCATAAAGAAATAAATATTTCTAGCCAGAAAAGCTAGCTGATTTTATTAAAAATCTTGATGCTGAAGGAAGAGATAAAGGACCACATATTCATATTCTTGCAAAATTCAAATAAAGAAGCAACACAACAGTTTTACAGCTAAAAAAATTTCAGCGGTTTGGGGGAAGGGAGAAATGAGGCAATATCCACATATTCTGATACTCAGGAGACTGAGACACCCTCTTGAAAAATAAAGCCTCTTAAAATCAAACATATTGAACCATGACCTACAAAAGTTACCACAGCAGTCTGACACACTCTTTAAAGCAACAGGTGTTCTCTGTACCATGGCTTACCTTATTAAGAAAAGAACAGGCTGCAATATATAGGAAGTTCAAAACAGTTTATGTCAATGCACTACTCCCCTGGAAAAAAACTATTTAAAATTCAAACCTGAAGGCAGTGGTCTCGAGACATTACTCAAGAAAGGCAGATTGAAGATGATATAAAATTTGTCAGTGTCCCTTTTCACATTATTTTTTATATTCTTTCAAGAGATTAACAGCTGGTAAACCGCATTGCTTTCCTGAACCATGGCTTAACTCTTAGCAATACTTTTCTCTCTGTCATCCCATGCTGAGTCAGAGAAACAGTGGTAAAAGGACTCTTCATAGCATGTCGTATAAGTCTAAAAAACAAGCCGTTTTAAGAAAATATCTATCTGAAAATGAGATTTGTAGGAGAGTAATAAATAAATTCCTTAGTGCCACTTACCTCCTTGTTCTATGAAAGCAAAAAGCCTCCCTAATGTGGATTTCTGTAACGTAATTTGAGTGTCTCCCACTGATATGAAAAACCATTTACCAAGTTAGGTGCAGCAAAACAGTTCTATATTCCACTACCCACCACACCCACCCAAGAAGGATATCAGCATATCATATATGGACATGTCTCCATCTTTATATAACTTACATGTAAAGTATTCCCTAGAACTGGAATTTACGACCTATACTTTTGTTCTTCAAGATGATTTAGCAAGTGATTTTTCTGTTTCTCTATTTTAATAGGAGATGTCTCAGCAGTAAAAAGCTGATTAAACAGACAGTAAAATAGGAAGATTTGTTGGTTTAGACATATTGTTTCAATAAACATCTAAATTCATTCATCAATATAAACATCTAAATTCATTTTTCTGCTCAAAGGTGTTTTACAAGCTAATATGTCCCTGTCTGGAGGACAGGGGAGTGAGGGGGAACAGATGAAAAGAGGCAATTTGTTTAAAATGGAGTAGGTGTGATTCTACAGTCTCACGAAACAGTAGTTCCCCATTCCTCCATCACATGAATGGCAATGTAAAGATATTAGCCATATGAAATAGCATACTTGTGCCAAACCGAGTGTACCCGTACTTCTCCAGTAAATGAGGAATTATACTACACATACTGCTGTTTGTCCCCTTCTGAATACCTATAACCAGGTAAAAACATAAAAAGCCTTGAAATACTAGCAAAAATTATAAAATGCAAAGACAGTGCCCAAACACACAGGTAACTATTTTCTGCCACGCAAGATAACAAATCCAAAAGAAATAAGACCTTCCAAAATGAACAGGTAAGTCATTGGCTTCTTAAATCAACTAGCATTAATGCAGGAGAAAAAAATAAGTATACCTATATGAATTTTACACAGGTCATGTGATACTCATGTATACAGACACTCCTCCTTTCCCTCCCACCATCAACGATTTTTCCTCATGCAAAAAAAAATAATATACCACTCTCCCCATCTTCATGAAAACCAATGCAGACACCAGCCTTGCTCGGGAGGCTCTTCACACACAAACCAGCCTCCCCTCAGTAAGTCGTACGGCTAAAAAGATTTCAGGTGGGTTTTTTTTTTAACAAAACATTGTAACGAACAATCCAAGCCAATCTTTCATTTCTGCACCAGGAAAGAGGCTTTGAGCGTGTTTTGTTCCCCGGGTCGCAGAGAGACTTGGCGATGCCTGTGCAGGGGACTCGACTGCCTGCAGCTCCACAGGGTGGAGACTCACCCAAGCTGACATTGTCTGGATGCCACAGACTACATCCCTCGCGCATCCCCGGCTTACTTCCCAGCCTCTTCTGAGGCATGCCTTACACGGGGAAAGCCGGGGGGGGGGGGGGGGGAAACACACACACAAAAAACCCCTCCACCCGTCACCAGCATTGCAAAGCCTGCTTTGAAAAAAATCACCCGCTGATGTCTGGGGCGTGGAGGGGCGCAGGACACAGACCGTTGGCTGTTAAATCCTCGCCCCTCTCATACTCCCTCGCTCCGGTCCTCCTCGCCCAGCCCCCAGCCGCAGCAGTCCCTCAGCGGCCCCCGCCCCGCCGCCGCGCTGAGGGGAAGCGGCAGGAAACGCCGCCCCCCGCCTGCCGGCCCCCCGCCTGCCGGCTCTCCCACCGCCGCCCCCCCCAAAAAACCCGACAAGAAGGCGGCTCCGCCACTCACCTCACCCCGGCTCCGGGGGAGCCCCCGGCGGGCAGCGGCGACTCCCCGCGAAATAGAGGGGCGAGGCGGCGGGCACGCTCCCGCTCGCTGCCGGCGGCGGTACCCGGGCTCCGCTCCGCCTGCAGACCCCCGCGGCTGCTGCTGCTGCTGCTGCTGCTGCTCCTGCTCCTCCCGCCGCCGCCGCTAATGGTGGCCACCGATACCGGTTCCCACTGCCGCTCCCTTCCTTTCCCGTTTCTTGTTTCCGCCGAGCGCGGAACCGCCTCCGCCCGGCCGCCGGAGCACGTCCCTGCCCGGCAGCGGAGGCACCGCTCCCTCCACGCCGCTCCCGCCCCAGCGCCCGCCGCCGCTCCGCGCTCCCCCCGCCGCTCACTTCCGGCGCGCAGGCCGCACCTCGCCCCGCCCCACCGGGCCCACCGCCCGCGCCCGGGGGGCGGCGAGGGCCCCGCGGGGCCGAGGCGGCCACTGGCCGTTAGGCGCGCGGGGGGCGGTTGGGCGCGCGAGCGGCGGTTGGGCGGTTGGCGCGCGGGGTGGGCCGGGCGCGGTGCCGAGGTGCCCCGCCGAGCGCTGCCGCCCTCGCGGCCACTGGCTCCCGGCCAGGCGGTCGCGTTGCCGAGCCTCCCGGCGCAGGTCCGCCCGGATCCGGCGGCGGCAAGCGCGCTTTCGCCGGGCGCCGGCCGTGCCCCGGGCAGCTTGCGGCACGGAACGTACGGTGCGGTTCGGTAGGCAGCTGCAAGGGCTGCGGACGTTAACCGTCCCGCGCCGGTCACCGCGGGCTGCTGTAGGCAGCGAATTACCAAGTCCTGGAAATGCTACGGAAACCCGCGGTCGTGCGTCCCGCAGGGCCGGCAGCGGCTGCCCCGGGCCGGTCCCGGACCGCGCCGCCTCGGCCGCGCTCTGCCGCGGCGGGGAGTTTCCCCCTGTTTCTCGTCCTGCCACAACTTCGGGGCGCAGATGACCATTTTTTAAATTATTTACCCAGTGGGATAAAACGCTGGGTGCTACTGCAAGTAATGCTATGCGCGAGGAGATTCGCTTAAATATAGTTTATTGCGTGGGCTGCTGGGGAAGATGTCAGGGTGGTGGGGCTCCAAGCTGTAGCGCTGAAGGGATGGCATTCACACTGCCTTCGGCTGGGAAGGTGCTTCTCTTCTCCCCTTTGCTAGAGCCGCTGTCATACCATGCCAGAGCATAGGCATGTTTTACATCAGGTTTTATCTGTCAGTATTTGACAAGGAGAAAACTTCAGTCAGCTAAAGCACAGTATTTTCCATAAATGAAAACAATTATGCAAAATCATGCTGGTTGTTTTCCTTCTGTAAATACTAATTTACTGACGAGGTTATAAGCTAGGTCAAAAGCAACGTGGAGAGGCAGATTTTAAAATGCAAGCTAGTACATGGAGAAAATTATTTTCATGTGTACATACAATTAAGTCATTTGAAAAACAAAGTTCATGTGTATAATTGTAATGTATATAGCAAAAAAATCTTTGCTATATAAATTAGCCTTTGCATGTAATCACTTCCAAATTTTGGACAACATAATAAAATGTCGACAATTAAGAATAGCCCAGACAAGCTGAAATCAAAGTTTTGGATGCAGAAATGGCAACTCTGAATTTCTTTTATAAATTATTAATGTGGAATAAAAATACGTGCATTCGTCACCAAAAGACTACAGTAGCCTTCTGGAGTTGCAAATAAAATAATTTTAATCCAACCATTCAAAATAATAGACCACTACTGCTTCACTGCTTCGTAGTTTGTGGAAATGTTCCACAACTAATAAATGTCTGGGATCACATTATTCAATAAAAGTGGTAAGTCCTTCAGTTTTCAGTGCCGTTTTACACTTGCTGAGTATCAGCAGTGAGAGCGAGCTAGCAGTGACTACAAATCTGATGTTATCAGCAGGGTTAGACTATGTCTCCAGGTTGTCTCAATCCCACCATGCTTTCCTGATGATCCTCGAGGGGTTCAGACTGACACCACCTCCCCCAGAAGCAGTCTGGAGATTCACGGAGTAAGCGCAGTGAGCGCATGGGCAGTACAAGGAGCAACCTGGGTGTGCCATGCCCAGGCTCATGCTGTGGCTCCCTGGCAGCTCCAGCTACGTCCAACCCAGCACAGAAGCGCTGCCAAGTTACGTTCAACACCACGGCAGCTCAGGAACTGCATGGCCGTGAAGTGCGCAAAGCTTCATACACTCAACTATGAAACTGTATCAAAGGGAAGAAAGAGGCTGCAGCTGACTGGTACAAACTCTCCTTTTGGCGCATGGAAATGTTATTCCTTGATATCAAACTTGCTAAGTTGCCCTGAGCCTAGGCAGACAACAGCCAATGTAATTAATTTAATGCAGGGTAGAGAACACAGCCAGACCATTTTAAGCTTGAGGACCAGACTGGGTCTGTGTGCATCCTACAGAACCGCTATCCAATTACATACACCAGTTACTAATGTAAAATCACCCCCCGGCCCAGGGAAATAGTGCATACCTGCAGTAGACGTTGGGTAAGGTTTTCAAAGTAGTACGGGGGATTTAATCATACATTTGCTGATAAAATTAACAGCTAATGAAATAATAAGAAGTTAAGCCTTTTGAGTGGGTTAAAAGGTCAGTTTAAATGTATATCTGCTTCCAAATAAGAAAGGATAAAATGGATCATTGTTTTTAATGAGGGCAATAATTCCATGACTATTGACCCTTCCTTCTCCCTAAATGTTGTCTATCAATCTCAATTTTAAGTACAGCTAAGCAGCGTTGGCAGCTGAGCTTAACTTTGAATCTTTCAAAGGTTTTATTTTCTGTATTTAAAAAATTCTGAATAAGAAAACATAAATAAACAAAGGTTACATAGACTTTTGGGTAGTTTTTGGACAGTTGGGGGAATTTCCACAAAAGACACACCAGGCAAAGGCTGGAAATGTGAGAGTTCAACATTAAAAAAACCAACTGCCATCTTGATTGCTTTGTTGGACCCAAGAAAACTCAATGACTTGTGCAGTAGAGATTTCACATTTTGGTGAAGACCAGCTGGGTCTGAACCAGACTCTATCAATCAAAACTATATATATATATATATATATGTGCATATATAGGTACATCTATATATACATGCGGTTATCCCATCATGGAACTTTGAGCGCCTGTGACCCCTGCCATTTCTAACAAAGAGAAGAGCAGTCTGACTGTTTCCACCTGCTTCTTTATCAAATTTTTGCCAACTAAAGTGTTTGAGGTACAAAATCATTAAAAAGCCTTTCCTGTGCATCAATAGCTTGCTCAACCTATACTGTATCTATTGCTGCTCAGGTAGCTATACTGGCATTTCCAAATGGGAGTTATGACAAAGTATTTACAGTATTTCTCAGCAACAGGTATAGCACCCATAGCCATTAACATAAATAATTCAGCTCATCCAGCCTATACGTTAAAAATGTCTTTTCTCAGATCTTATCTACTGTTCAGAGTAAACAAGAATATCTTGAAGAGGATCTGACCTTGAAGCAACAGGTGTAATGACAACAGTAGCCCGTAACAGGAATGAAGACTGGGACAGGAGCTTCTGGGGCTTCAAGCTAGCCAGCATGATACATAACCCATTGCAGAAACCACTCATGTTCTAGGTTAAGGCCACTGAGCTTTCTCAGGGCTACTGTTCTTCTTAGGAAAGGCTGCTGCTATTTGCACATGGGAACAAGTTCAAACAGAAGAGCACCAGAAACAGTGGAATGAAAACACCATTTTCTGAACTCATTTCATCAATGTAAATCAGGAAAAGCTTGACTAATTCCAGCTAAAGTACTCCTGATTTACAGTGGAGTGACAGCTCTGAATCCAAAGCACAGGATGGCTGTGAATGAAAATATGACCAACCTCTTCTTTATGCACTTTCCCCTCATTCCACCTCTGAGAACTAGAGAAGTACTGTCTTCCCATTTCTCTGGTGATGATTTAAAGCACAGAGAGAGTAAGCTACCTCCCTACAGTCAGAAAGGACGTCTCATTCATAGCCAAGGTCGGAATTCTGTGCTCATCAGTGCCAAACCAGTTCCTTGCTCGGGAGATTGCTCTTCTTCACAGACTCATTGGCTGATACTCTTTTTATGGAAGTGCCAGCATTACCATAATACAGACTAGCAAATAATCTACCTATAGCATTCATTATCATTATCACTCCATTTAGTGAAAACTCCAACCATCCCATCGCATCTCTCGAACAAATCAGCATGGCAAGAAAACATTTCTTCTTGACTCAAAGCAATCAGCTTATGCTGCTGAAGCAGGAAGCTTGTTTGTCCCCTGCATTGTTTTAATCTAGCGCATGCAGCTGCAAATGTTGTCTTTGCTCACAAAGCTTCCTAAATCCCTTTTTTAATTCTACTAAACTCTTTGCCTTGATGACTGCCTATGGCAATTGGATTCCATAGATACAAAATATACTGTGTGAAGTAGTATTGAAAACGTGTTCTGGAAGGTTTTGCTCTGTGAATTGGGGCATAGAGGCTGCAATTAACTGACTTCACTAGACACTTGATGAAGTTTCATCTTATGTGAAGTTCCCCTTTCCTCCATGATTTATATTACCCTCCTTTACTCCTTATTCCGCACAGCTGATTTTCTGGTTCCTTTTTATGTCCTCTGAGGAAAATCCTGGCCCTCATGAATGTATCTGAGCACCTGTGCAGTCATGCACATAAATATAGGGAAGCAACAGCACGCACAAAGATTAGGATCTTCCAACATATGGGGCACCACAGGGACTCCCTGGACTCTCCTCCCAGGCTGAAGTCAGTGATTGATTTTAATGGGAGCAGGGCTGAGCTAATGCTGGCACTTTGGAAAATCCCACCCAAGGGATTCAGTGATATCGAAAGTGCTTGAGGCAGGTTAACTGTGGGACATTTCCACTAATGGGGAATGGCGTAATTGTCTTTATTAATTTTCCTTCTCCAAAGTGCAATTGGAATGTATATATTTTTGTATCTTTTGGAACCAAATAATGTAAAATGCTTCTATTTCTAGAGATTCTTACTGAGAGGCAGATAAATGAGTGGCTTTCTGCAGCACAGTTACAGGCCTTAAGATCTACCACACCCCCAAGATCTATTAATACTCTCTAGCTGCCTTTCTTTTTCCTTCATCTGACTTAACATGATTACAAGGGAAAATAATGTAGCTGCGGGTCCCAATCATAGTAGTTGCACTGGCCATTCATAAAACAAGGTTTGTCATCATCTTCCTGGAGATGAGGAGACAATACTTTTCTATCTGACAGTACCTTTAAAACCAAGAGAAAAAAATCTCAGTGGTGAAGATGAATTGGAAAAGGCTCATTAGCATAAGAAAAAAAAAAGGCGCCATGAACTGGAATGAGGTGCCAACAACAGCAAGGGGGATGATGTAAACAAATGCTAATGTAGAGGACATTGACTCTGTCATGGTCAGTTTTTGGAGAAGTCACTACATGGTAAGGATGGCAAGTCTAAAAAAAGAGGCCAAAGCTATGGCAACAACTTTGCAAACAAGTCTGCAAATAAATACAGCTTGGAACATCTTTGCTTTCTTTGAGTGATGCCTCTGAAAATTATGAGGTTACTCATTCATAAGAATTATGAGGTTCTGGCACATAATTCACTTAAAATACAAATAGTAATTCTTTCTCACACATTCATTCCAACAACACTAAAATTTTCGGCATAGGAGCAAACATCACACCTAACTTCAAAAGCATTAAAACATCCCATTTGCTATGGTGTAATGGCAGAGGTTTGGTCATTAACATCACAGTGAAATGACAGCAGTATACCAGAAGTTTTGCAGTCGTGAGAACCATTGCTTTACATAAAAAAAACCCAAGTCTACAATATGCTTAAAATATTAAGGGAGGTGAGTGGCAGAGTGGGGTGGGAAAAGAAATTGAGTTTGTTTCTGCTTGCTACTTCTACTTTGCAGCTCAAATCTGTCTTGTAGTTCTGACGGAAAGTGCTTCTCCTCTTGCAATGACCTTTTTGATATGGCCTTATTGACTCTTTAGGCATAATGGCTCTGCTTGATATCAAACTGGAAGAGTCCCAGGATGATCCAGGGGACTGGATTAGGCATTTTTCTGGGTTAGGCTGGAAAGCACTTCTCAGAAGGGTTTGGGAGTTCATGTTATCCACGCTACCATTACAGAGTAAGGCATAAAAGAAGAAACAAGTAGTCCCTTACCTTTCAGATTACTTTTAACCTTCTGTTTTTACTTCCTCCGTGACAACGTTTCTCATTTTATGCTGAAAAGGTTCTATTTCATCTCACTTCAGAAGTGATGTCTTTTGCTTACTGAGTTAGAAAAAGACCAACGTTTTAATGTAAATGGCCTTCAAGACCAAACACCTTATATGCAGTTAATCCTCATTACAGAATAATTACCTGCTATTTCTGATTTAATAATTATTAAAGTATAAGTGATTTTATGAAAGTGTAATAGAGGTATCAGTCACACTGGTGTCTGAAATGATAGAACAGAGTTTTGGAGCTTCTCCTGCTGCACTGTGAAAATCCAATATACTCCATTTAGCTTCCTTTCTTTATAGACTGAAATATTTAAATTCAGTCAAACTCATTTATGCACTGGCCATAATTGCAGGGGGAAGCTTTGTGTGTCTGTGCTACAGCAATGTAGTACAGTTTCTGGAGCTGCAGGGACAGATATACACATCTCTGGTATACTCAGTGCTGGCACTACTGTTTGTTTTTCTAGTTACTATTAACTGTTCTTTCCCAGCTATCTTCAGCCATGTCTTGTCCTCAGATCTCGTTCTGGACAGTGACTTGCTCAAGTGGACTTTTTTTTTCTTTCAGGAGCCAGCTGGCACCAATCAAGTTGAAAGACTGAGTAGAAAGTACGGCTTTCTCCAGAAGTTCTGTGTTATTTAACTGTACCAAATGTTTACAGAGCAGAACTATTTTTTTCCTGTCATTTTTATGCATATGTGAAATATTTGACATATGCCTTGTAAATCATACATTAGGATTTACTGGAACTTCTGTCTTGGCCACTTAAGTGACATTGGCTGGACTTGTCACATTTTTTTAAAGAAGTAGTTTAAACTGGTGCAGTTGTTCTTTAACTAGTGAGCAACTGAAAATCATAGAATTGTAGAATAGTTTGGGTTGGAATGGACCTTTCAAGGTCACCTAGTGCAACCCCCCTGCAATGAGCAGGGACATCTTCAACTCGATCAGGTTGCTCAGAGCCCCGTCCAACCTGACCTTGGATGTTTCCAGGGATGGGGTGTCTACCACCTCTCTGGGCAACCTGTACCAGTGTTTCACCACCCTCATTGTAAAAAATTTCTTCCTTCTATCTAGTCTAAATCTACCCTCTTTCAGTTTAAAACCATTACACCTTGTCCTATCGCAACAGGCCCTGCTAAAAAGTTTGTCCCCATCTTTCTTACAAGCCCCCTTTAAGTACTGAAAGGCCGCCATAAGGTCTCCCCAGAGCCTTCTCTTCTCCAGGCTGAATAATCCCAACTCTCTCAGCCTTTCCTCATAGGAGAGGTGTTCCATAGTTGTCGGAAGTTTCAGATTCTTTTTTGAACAGCTGTAGATGAATGGACAGTAGATTTTTGAACAGTAAATGTCAGCTTTTTTCTCACTTGATTTTGAAACTTTTACAATTTATTTCAAAACTCTCATTCTGAAGTGAAAACTGGAAAATAAACATTTCAGCATGTTTAACACGGTCTGTGTGATGTTTCTGGACTTATCAAAGAGGACTGTCATGATTTTTTTAATAATTTTAGTGATGAGGTAGGAAAAATTAAATGGCACTTCAGAATAACTTTGAAGATTTTTATTCAAGATTTGGTGGGCAAAAATCCAAGCAATCCTCATTAGTAATTCTTTCCGAGAAAATTTCCTTCCTGAATCTTAATGTGTACTTTTGAGGTAGATGACTTGGGAGCATCTGTTTAGGAAAATTCAACTGCCTTACTTATCAGTGAGATTTCTCTCTTAGTCTAAGAGACGCGCGTGCAGTGTTATATACAGGTACACTCATACACATAATATATGTTTGCATGTAATTTGTACTGAAGTACTCTGGGATTACCTCTAACTAAATGAAGAGTGGGATTAAGTGAACATATGGTGCTAAGAAAGCTGGAAATAAAATCCCCCTGCATCTTACTCTGCCACACTTATATTGCTTATTAGAGGATTACTTCTGAGTCTGTGTGGACAGGCTTTCTGAGGAAGGAATTGACAGGCATAAAGTTTCACAGGTAGGTGCTGGTTATGAGGGAAATCCTGCAAAATTATACTGTCTAGGTGACAGGTACTTTGTCTTCTGTTAGAATCTTGAAACTCATTTTTCACTTGTACTGTATCAGTGTGTACCTGCAGAGAAAGAGAAGACCTAGTGGTTTTATTTTGACTCATCATCATATTGTGGCAGGTAATTTTTCTGTAAGTCAAACTACAGTCATAACTGGATGCTGCCTTCTTATTAAATGCCTTTTTATAAATGTGACTGGAAAGCTCATAAGCCTACACTAAATTGACAGATTTTCAGCCAGAAAAATCTATAAATTTACTTTAAAAAGTTATTTGTGATACTAGATTTAAATCCCATTATTTTCCTGATTATTTACCTGATAACTAGGCCTAAAATAGATACAAAAAACTTGCAACATCTATTGTATATACCATACCAACCAGTAGCAAACTGGATATCACAGTGTGATAATGACTTCAAAGGACAGAGCCCGTTGTCCCCCAGTAACTGTATGCCTATGCATTTAGCTAGTATAGCCAGTTCATGTTTAGCAACCTCAGTGAGTTCTTGCAGACCATAATTTGGAAGTCACCTTAATGGCACTTTTCTTTCTAGAGCTGTATGTATGCTAGGTTATTCTGCAGTCTTGCTACTTCCTCCAGATCCTCTCAGAGGTCCATTCACGTTAACAGATTTGCCCAGTAGACCCTCTTGACATAAGTTTCAAATCCTTGTAAAACTCAAACTCTAACTATTTCTTCCTCTTCTACTGACCAGTTGTCCTCTTCTCCTATAAGTACAAGCTATCTTCTCCTTTGTGGCCTAAAGTAAACTCCCTGGACAAATATATGAAGCCACTGCATGGTCCCTTACAAGCCTCTTCCATATGCACTCCATTTTGACATCTGTAAAGTTGATAACGCCACCACAGCAACCAGTAAGAATACAAATGTCTCAAAATAGTGATCTGGCAATGCTTACAGTGGAAAAAAATCAATGTGTGCAACTGCCTGTTTTTATCTTTGCTATTCTTCTCCTTCCTTGCCCATTTCCCCCACTGGATATTCTTCCACGTTTTGTATTGTGTCAAAACTGACTGTCAGCTCTTTAGTAAGACGCAGGTCCCCTGTCACATATGTGTGAATAGCTGGCATAAAAGAGCACTGAGAGCAAAGACAGGATCTGGGTTACCACACCCATACTCCTGCCTGGGGTGGCAATACTGACTCACACAGCAGGCAGCAAATCCCACATATTCAGGCTTCGTCAGCTGTAGGACAGATCTGCTGCCCTAACGGCCAGTGTGCAAGCAGTACGCCTGATGCCGTTGGACACCGTGGACAGTTGGTCTGGTTGAAGTGGCCAGACTGGAGACACCCAGCTATTGAGCTGCCTGGACAGAGTGACAGTTCCCACAGGGCTGCTTCAGCAGTTCCAGACAAATAGCCCCACCCATCTTCTTCCACCAGGACAATTTTTTTCCACAGGATCCCATGTTCTGTTACAATACAAACAATAAATTATACAAAAGAAGCCTGGTCTTTCCAGGGACTTACCCCTGCTGATTGACAAAAGTGTTGGAGAACATTCAAGGTGCTGTGCTCACCAGCAAAGGGGCCCGGGGCAGGTTGTGTTGTGGTGGTGGTGGTGGTGGTGTGGGTCACGGCTCTCGAAGCTGGGCTGCATGCCTGCTGCAGTGGGTAGGTATCCTGCACTGCCCGCTCCTCTGCTAGGAATGGGGAGCAGTGGCTTGGTGGGAAGTGCCAGCCCCTTTGTGGCTACAGGAGGATATGGCAAGGCTCTTAATGCAGTGGCTGCTTCCTGAGAAGCTCTTCTCTGCCACAGCTGAGAAATCGTGCTGGGTAGGGTCTGTGCACCTGGGCCAGGCTGGGGGAGTGGTGATGATTACAGCTGTGTCGCCTTTAAATAGTTTATGAATGAGTGGTTCTCTCTTTGTTTTTTGTTTTACAACCAACCAGAAATCAGCCCCAGCAGCACCCCATATGTTCTTTGCCTTTTGTTTGCTTGGGTATGTTTATTGTATGGGTTTACTTAGGATCCAACTATGACTATGTCATGGGTTTGTTGTGTACACTGTCAAAGACATGAGACTGAGCCCAACACCTGTGTTTAAAACATCATGATTGTGTCTGGAAAGTCAGAAAAATGGGAATATGATCTGTTCTGAGCAATTCTTACACCATTGTAAACAATTTTAGCTAGCTAAATAGAAATCCTGCCACTAAATACATGTGTCAAATTGCAACCAGATCCTCAGCATGCCAAGACCACATCACTATAGTTCCAGATTTCCCTTTCAGTGAGTAACCTGGTAGTGCCTTGTGACTGGTGTTACCTACTCCCTGCTCAGCTGACTGCCCCTGTGCAGATCCACCTTTCGGCAGGTCACAGTGGACTTGCAGGAACCCTGGGGCATACTGAGGGAAGAAGCATAACTTCTCTTCCAGAAGAGAATGTAACCAGAGCCTGAATTGCTGCTGGTCAGAACATTGTGTGCAGGACAGTGTAAGTAGGGTGTATTGAAGCTCAGACCTATCCCTGGGCAACAAATGTCCTCCTTCTTTCAAAAGACTTCAGAGAGACAAATTCTCCCTCTACATCCTTAGGTCTCCAAAATCTTCCCTAACCCCACATGTCCCCTCACCATCTTACCCTTGCTCTCTGAAAGGTATGTCTAATTAATTTTCTCTTTCTGTTGAGCCTGTGTTGAGACATCTTAGTCTGCAACGTCCACACCACTGTGAAGGTTCAGACTATTTGCAACCTTTCATAAACACTTCCTGCTTTAAGATTTCAAGATCCAAATGGCTCCCTAAGTGTTGATGTATTTGTTGCCTCCTTTGAACCTAAAGAATCTACAGATGGCAAGGAGATGTATGCAAGCAACTCATGGTGCTAATTCTCTCTGACAGTCTAAGATTAAGGCTAAGACCACTAAAAGGCTGTGCCATTATATGAGTATCAATTAGGGAAAGGAAATTTTGGCAGCATTTATAACTCTAACATATATGAGAGTGTCCTAAGAGGAAGGTATTTTGGCCACTGTAACTAATGCTGAACTAGTGTAAGCTATATGGGTTAAAGCATATTTGTTTTCCTTTGTATTAGTTGTCTCTCCAGTAGAACGATGTGTTTGAACAGTTGGCAAATTCAATCTAGCATTGACCTGGCACGTTGTCTCCTGCTACATGCAGGAGACATTCCTTTCTGATCAAGCATCACGTGGGATGACCATAATAAATCTAGATTACAGTTGAGACGCAGTGCTCAGTTTTAATTTTCTAGTGTTATTTAGTTTGTGATACAGTCCAAATATGGCTGGAACCCAGTGTGTGTATTTAACTTTGCTATGTATTTAACTTTGCCTTTCCCAGTGAAATGTGTCATGTATACTAAAGAGAACAGTTCTGCAGCACAAATTCCCTTCTGTCTAAGTAGTAATTGCTGTATAAAAACGAGGTCACTCTCTCTGTAAAGAACATTTAAAAAATGTTTATGAAATGATTTATTCTGCATAAAAAATAAAAAGGAATCTTTTAAATTGATGTGGTTTTGTTGTTTGCTTCTGCAAAAACAGCCTTAAATGAATACTTACAACAGCACGCAAAACAGGGCTGGAAGTGAGTAGGCCAAGGGTACTTCTTAATGGAAGTGATTTTCTGCTAAAGCTGAAGCAAACTGCATGAAGCTAGAAAAGGTCTCAAACCTGGCTGCTTAAAGTTAGGAATCTATGTGTCAATGACTAAATAAAATGGCCTGGTTTTCCAAAATGGTTGGCAGGCACCCACATTTCTCATTGAAATCAACAGGCATTGCATATGCTTAACACCCTGGAAAATCAGGCCACTTATATTTAGGAGTTTAAATATGACATTTGGAGCTTAATTTTCATCTCCTAGAGTTAAACTATTAAGCCAGAGTATCTAAAGCCTATTTTGAAGTAGGATGTCTGATCTAACGGTAGAGGTTAAAGTTAACTAAGCTAAATGATTCTTATGCTGACCTCCCACTGCCTCTGAAAACTTTACCCATATACTGAGATACCTTAGCTGTAGCCTAGGTTTCTAGCAGAGAAACTTGTTTTGAGAACTCTTCTTGGAAACCCTTCTGACAACAATGTTCTTCGTGGATATGAGCCCCAATAGTCACCATTTTCACAAGCAAAAACATGTTTGAATGCAATTGTTATCAAAATAAGGATTTTGCTATTTGGTTGATTTGGTTTCAAATTACAGCAGAAAAAGTAGCTGTGCGGCTACTGGGCAGAGGTACCATTGCCCTCTGAGAAGAGCTGGCTGCCTGGATCCTCAGTGCTCTGCTGACCTGTTGTCTGGACTTCCAAGTTGGGGAAGGCTGAAGGTTTTGGGGAAAGCATCTCTCACAGGCAGTGCTGAATTGGCATAGTCATTCAATCACACTGCCCAAGTCCTTTCCCACTAAATGCCTAGCCAAAAGTAAACACAGGTAAAAGAGTTTCCCTGCTTCTAATTCATGAAATAGAAACTTTATTTGCTTCTCACTGCTTGGCCTGGGAGGCTAAACAGGTGAGCTGATCTGCTTTTCTGGTTAACCATTACTATAGTGACTATAGCTCCTCTTGAGGGAACTGAGGGAGAGGTACTGGGTCTTAGTTCCCACTTTGCTCTGGAAAAGGATCAAGGACCACTTCCCTCCGGTCCTTGAGATCCTTGCGCCTGCATTTGTACCAGGAAAAGTCATGATGCGACAGGGTGGAACCTGGCTTCATCTTTCTGTTTATCGCATGGTGCATTAAAAGAGAGTGCTAATAGCCACAGCACTACTTTGCTAATCACCACCATATGTTAGAGTCCAGTCTCTCACCCTTGTAGAAGAATAATGGGTTATTACTTCAAACATTAATCAGAGCATCATACACAGCTCTGCTCACAGCTGCCAGCCTTTATGGATGCAGAATCCCAATCTTTGCGTGATACTTTGGCCTGTGTTAAGGTATTGTGAGTACCAGCAAAGACATGGGCAAGTCTCTGCAGTGTTGTATAGCTAGCTCAGGGCCTTGCAGCAGCAGCAGTGAAGCCGTGGGGATGGGGAGATTGTCCTCTGTAGCTGGTTTAAAGCTAAAATTGCAGTCACAGTGTTTCTGGAGGCTCAGTGATGCTCCTGCATCTGCACAGCTAACTTTAGTATGAACTTCCAGCATGTAGCCCATTTATTTTGCATGGTAGCAAAGAAGAAGTCCCTTAAAAAAATTCAAGCTCTTTCAAAGAATTTATCTCATCACCACTCCTTATTTTTAAATGTCCTGGCAAGCACAGCATTTTCTGTTTCCATTTATTTCCTCCGAGCCCCAAGACCTGGTGGTCACAGCCCCCTCTCCCTGGTTTGTCTGGTGGAAGCGAATCGAAGAAAATCATTATAATGCATGCTCTACCGCTGTGTGGTTTGAAAAAGGATTTAAATGGCAAGTACTGGAGAGATTGCAGGAGTCTGTTATTTTTTAAATACCATTTGAACAGTGCCCATGGTAGAAAGTCCTTTATCTTCTAGAGGCCAAGACTTCCCCAGTTGTGTAAACATGCTCTCAGAAGGCAGCTGTGTGTTAGATCACCACTGTGCTATCCACAAGTGGGGAAGGCTGGGGTTCATGCATCCTGCAAAGCCCTGACTCCAACCCACTTAAATTAGGAAAGACTCTTGCTGATTTTAATGGGCTTTGGACCAGATCTTACCCGTGAGCAGCAGTGAATGTGTGTGTGACCCAGATTCAAGAATGGGGTCTGCTGGGTACATTTGCCAGGTAAAGACTGAGTACTGGTGGGAACCATGATGACAATGCAGGCTCCCTAGAGCAACCTCTGAGCACTGTGCGTGACTGTAATCTGCCTCAAGCCATGACCTGTGTCTTCAGAAATCTTTCTGACATTGAGTAATTTATCCTTTTGATACATCTGCAGGGAAAATTCTGTGACTAGCTTATAGCAAAAGAAGTGGCCAGAGAAGCAGGGTTGCATTTGTAGGTGCTGAAGAGCTGGAACTCCTGAGGAGTGTGAAAGAAAGCTGAGGGTGTACCTTCTCTGTGATAAAAAAAAAAAATAAGGCTTCTACCTACTTTTATCCACAAAGTGATTTTGTCTGAAAGCCAGAATTAAAACTCGAAAGTTCCTGGCTTAGACCAAAACCCCATTGTGGGATAGTGTTTCATTATAGAAGTTATTTATCTACCGAAACTATTTAAAGACAGGAAGTGTTATCTGTGGCTAGGATTAATCATCTCTGTCACATAGCCTGTCTCCCGAACGAGAGATTAAGGCAGAGTATAGCTTCCTGACAGGCAAGAAGCAGTGCTATGGATTTTGTTAATTTCTGTGGTAAGAAGCAAAGCCAAGTAAATTGCACAATGCATGGCATGTTGGGACACTGTCAGCCAAAAATATCTCAGCTGAGGCTGCTCATTGTGCCAGACTTGATAGATGGAAATGGGCAAGGAAACCTCTATCACGCCCCGACATCCAAGCCTACTGTGCCGAAAAGGGAGAATGACCAAGATGTTGGACATTCAGCAGAGAGGAGGCAGCTTCCACTTTTCCTGCCAAACTTCTGTGCTCCCTCAAGAAAAAATGAGGGTGCAAGGAAAGGAGGGCACCACAGGGAGGGAGACAGATGGAAAACATGGAATGGCAACACCAAAGGTGCTGGTGGAGGAGCAGAGACGGAATGGCAGAAAATGTGGCAGCTTGAATTGCATTTGCTGCCTTGTGTGCTCAGTCAGCCCCAGGCACCTTGACCACACACAGCAGGCACGCAGACAGGGCACAGCGAGACCTGACCGCAGAACATCCTCTCCGGGCTCTTGTCATGCTGCCAAGTTGCAGATATAGTGCATTGCCCTTTGTGCACATTCAAAGAGGAGGGAAACTTGTGACAATGAGCCAGGGTAAGATTTTATTTGTTTGTTTAACTTGAAGGAAGAAGGTCATCACACCTATCTTTTGTCTCCCAAGATGAGGCTGCCTCATCTGCTCTATTTGTATAGCTGTCTACACAGCTGAAATATTTGCATTTTTTTCCTGGGCCCTGCAGCCAGTGCACCACTATTTGAGCTGGTAAGATGCCAGACTCTTACTCAGTTGTAAGACTTGAGCTGGTGATCTCGTCAGCTTTGTTATGTTATTGTCAGCCACAGCAGCAAGATAGCAGACACCACCACCAGGATCATCAAAAAGAACATTCGCTCTTAAGGAAAAAGAAGAATAAGCTGGGTCATAAATTACACCACAAATCTATTTCTAGGCAAAAAAAAAAATCTATTATTATCAGAACATGTATGCTAGAAAAAGGTCAGGGCTTGACCTGCTCTTGTTGGATGATATGTGCTGCTGTTAGTAATTATATGATTGGAGCCATATGGGATCTCCAGAAAATTATGTGCTAATTATGTGTTAATGTGATCAGTTCATATGTGCCTCATGACTGGCTCTCTAGTGCTGCTGTACAGTTTATTCCCCAGCAGATCGACTACGTGTGAGAACTTCAGAGATACATACAGGAATTTGTTATTTGAAGGAAAAGGAATCCGTGGGCTGACTCACTTTTTTTTTCACCTGAAATTGGTGATGGGGTTGTTCATTTCGAATGAGAATTATTCCTGTTCTTGTGGAGGAGAAGACGTTTTTTGAAGTTGAAGACAATAGAGTGCTGTCTTGTGTGCTACAGCCTGAGAGTAACAGAACAGGATCAACCCAGTGCAAACATCCCCTGCTTATCTTAGCAGGACATGCAAAGATTATTTTTAATCCTTTGAGTGCTTTGTACCTTTAAGACAGTATTTCTGAAACCAAGAAGTGCTCACTGTAACATTAAGTATTGATTACTTACAACACAGCTCACATTTGAAGTGTTTTTGTGGTATACCACTGAATTAATGCAGTTTGTATTTTCACTCTGCTCTTTCTTAAAGGTCTCAAGTTTCAATGAACCGATGGGCAGCTTAGAGCTCTGACACACTTCTTGTCCTCAGTCATCCTTACATACTGTTCGAGAGGGCTGGGCAGTAGCTAACATCTCTTCCGGTCCCTGATGCCACAGGCTCATGCATTAGAGCAGGCAATGAGACGACAGCGTAGTCACACTTGGAAGGGCTGCACCATTGAAGTAGAACTGTTCAATGCATTCGTTACATGTTACGCTTGGAGAGTGCGCTCAGGATCCAAAGGCACTGTCTGGCAGCTCAGCTTCACTTCATCCTCAGCATGGCTAATGAAAATAAGGTGTATCTTCTATACTACAGTAGACACGACAACCGAAACTGTGCCTCAAGACATAGGTGGCCTTCTCCGTGTTGTTTTTTCCCCCTGTGCTGCTTTAGTATTTTCAACCAGCTCCGTATGGGCAGCAGGCTGTGTGTATGTGTTTCTCTGCAGATATCATTGTTCCCTGCCTTTGAATCGCCTGCGTGTTGTAGTTTGCTCTTTTCTTCACTCCCCCCTGTGTAACTAGAGGGGCGGATGCTTTCTAGATAAGTACTGGGAAATGGCTGAATGTATATGTCTATGAAACATAATCAAACTAAATGAAAGCTGGGACTGACCCAAGCATTTTTATACATGCAAGCGGCTTAGTCGACTTCAGAGAGGCTGCTAGTGTTCATAAAGGATATCTGTGTGGATGAGACAGCAAGATGGACGCTTCATTTATTGTTATGATAATGTAACTAGCTTGAGGCTGCTAGGACATCATGATAAAGGATGTCTAAGAGAGATAGCAAGTTTATAAAGTGTTTCATTTTAAGGCATGTGGAGAATTATTAGCAGAGCAGCTGTAGCTTTTTGTGTCATTTCGTAATGCATGTGATGTGGCATTTTGAAACTAAAACCCTCTTTGTGGCTGACTTTTTGTCCCGTACATCATGGCCAACAGTCCACCTTTTCCACAGCATTCTCCAACTGAGTCTGTACAAAGGCTCAGACACCTTTGAAGGGTAAGGATCTTTAAAGTGCAAAACTGTTTTCCAATAAGTTAGGTGAGTTTGCCAGATTGAACTAACCAGCTCTGAGGAAGAAACAGTCTGTGTTTCTGCATCCCTGCAGCGGAAGAGCTGAGACATTCCCAGGCGTGGCCCTGGCAAAGTCCAGTACCCATGTATTCCTGGAATGAATGCCAGCTGCTTCCGCGTCTTCTCACTCGCACATTGCAACGCTGTACAGTCAAAGTCACCAGGACTCACAGAGAGCTCTGCAAATGATCTCAGGGGAAAGTAATCTAGGACCTTTTGCTCCTAAAAAAAAGAGACCCCTGAAACCGGAGTCACATTGCTAGAGGAGAAAAGAACCTTTTGACTGAAGAACAGAACCTGCAAATTCTTTACACTTTCACTCCTCCAGGAACTCCTGGGTGTTTCGCCTCAGCCATTAATTCTTCCGAACACCATCACTGTAAATTTAGAACTCATCCTGATCGCTTTAAACGAAAAGATAGGCACATGGAAGCACATAGCTGTAACATAACTTCTAGGTCAAAGAAAGGGTAAAGACTCAGACCTAAGGAATCCTGCCACTAGATTCAGCCACAAAACCTGCCTTCTTCCATCAGAGACATGAAATAGGTTCCAAATCATTGTGTGAACTCGGGAAAACCACTGAATCATTTCTTGTTTTAGTTTCCTCATCTCTGAATAAGGAAACGTTTTTACAGGAAGGGACTTACTTAGCTTAGAGATCCATGGAAAGCTCCTTCTACTCTGAAGGAAAATATGACAAGCATATAACAATGTTGTCATATACACGAAGAAAGCAGCACTAAGCCCAGCTCCCCTGTAGTAGGCTTGTAAATAATCAGCAACTTCCAGTGAAGATACTAAAATCAATGATATCTTCACACACCCAGGAAGGCCCTTTTGAGGCTCAGCCACCAAACGTGACCTTGTAAAAACATTACATTCCTATGAAAAACAAGTTTGGACACTGATAAGCACTGCTTACACTTGATCAAGCAGATTGAGAAGCATTAGATTGTTAATCTCTTATCCCTTCAAGGATCTTGTCCACTTGGAAATGAAAATCCGTTGTTACAAAGGCAGGGAATCCACCTTTTCAGTGGATTAACTGCTGGCTACCTAATGTCTTTTGTTCATATGCCAAAGCCCGTGCAGGATAGTGCTGTCTCTTCTCCCTCCCAAAATACTGCTGGAGATAAAGCAAGCTACTGCTTCCTGAGAGCTTCTGCTGCCCGCAGGCCATCCTGTCTGAGCCACCTGTGCAACCAGTCATTTTGCCTTCTCTTAAACTTCCTGCAGCGGAGGCAGGTTCATACAGGCTCCCCTGGTCTGCCCCTGCATAGCTCTCTCTCCCCCTTCAATTGCAGTAATACCTTTGCCTGATATTTTTGTTTGGGTGGGCTACAAATCAGCACGTACCCTGCTCAGGGCTGCAGGGTAGGGGCCCAAGCACCACCACCGCATTGCTCCCTATTCCAGTGCTTGCCTATGTAGTTCAGGGACACCGTCTGTCCCTTCCCTCACCTCTCCTAGGCTCATTCCAATCCCCACCCACCCGCACCTTAATCTAAGATCTGGCATTTAGATTTGACTGACTTTCGAAGTAAATGGGTCAGGTTATTTAGCATAGGCTGCTGGGTTGCAATTGCAGTTCTTCGCATGCTGAGTCACCCTGGCAGCAGATGTCATCTGCTTCTCATTTGAGGGAGAGGCACACAGTGAATTAAAAATGCCATGTGCACTGCTAAAATCTTATATAGCTGTATTCAGCTGGGATAAGTGGGAGTAACAAGACAGTCAAATTACAGGGGGTTCTACTATAAAGGCAGAAATTCCGGGGAAAAGCTTTTGTACAAGCGCTTAGTTCAGTTCTGCACGCGTGCTTCAGTGAACTGGCTAAATATAGAACCCTAACCACTGGAAAAGCAAAGGAAATGGAGACCCAGGAAAAATAAGCCACTGATGGTGATGCAGGAAATACTTCTGAATGAAACCATTTCCGCTGTAGCCTTTGTAATGTTCTCAGAAGACCGCAGTTGTAAAAAATGGGCTTGAGTGTCACATTGGCTTTACATTGTTGACAAGGAATCGCAAGGGATCTGTGTGGCAGTAGGGTAAACTGTGTTTGTTTTTACAGACATGTATAAAAATACACATCACTAGAAAATCAAAGCAACAGCCACAACAGACCAAAGACTTTCCATAGGAGGCAGAGAGCTTAATTCTCTGAGAGCCAGTGACCCCAGCTGCTCTCAGAGCTGAGAACGTCACTTGCTCTCAAGACCTGACCCAGAAGAAAGGAAATCAGGGCTGCATTTCATTATTTTGGCACAACGGACTTCAACAGCTGCAACTAGGGTTAACGAACTGCAAGTAAACTTCCAGAGGCACAAACCACGTCAGCCCTCCCTCAGAATCAGGCTCATTTATGTCCCTGAAAATCTGTCAATCAAAACTATTGCAAAAACAAGGTCCTTTGTACGTGGCTCAAGCTGCTGAAGTGGAAGAGACACCCTGAGTAAGCGCAGGTCAAATGGGGTTAAGCTTTCTTTCTTCGAAGAGTTATCTGGAAAGGATTACGAACCCAGCAGCAGCACTGGCCATCAAACGTGCTCAGCTGAACTCATGGTATCTTCCAGCAAAAAGCTTGGGTTTTGTTCCTCTAAATGTATTTGTTCTTGCAGGTGTTTATGGCACTTTCTAGCAGTTGACATTGGAAAAACGCCACACTTCTAGACTTGTATTTGTTGAAAAGAGGGAAGTTTTTACGCAACATTTGTCTCTGTTTTTCACAGAAAAGGAATCAATAGTTTTCTACTGGATTGAAACTTCTGTAAGTGCAGCCTGTTGGCTGACTAGCTGGGTTCATGGTTACATCCCTGTCTCACTCTTCCTACATGGCACTGCAAATTCGGAAAGCAAAAGTTTTTAACATTAAAACAGTCTTGGTTGTCACTGTAAAACTTTGGCCTCATTCCTGTCCCTTTAAATCACCTTCAGCCCGGTATTTCACTCCAATTTACATCAACAGGATTTCAGGAGAGGGAAGCTGAGCAGTGTTTTGTCTTTTATGACCTTTAAGATGAAGATTTTAAATGTTTTTACAAGATTAAAGAAAAAGATCTGTAGGGCTAACTAGGGGATTTGGAATACCTAGTTCCAATGAACAGGATTTGAGGCAGTAATTTCCCAGAAGGTGGCTTGGAAATGCCCTCCATGCAACGCAGAAAACCCCTCAGATCTGGGAAACTCACACGGATGACGTTTGTACAGCTTCGTACAGCTTCATCTTCCCACAGCCCAGCTCTATGCCGACACAGCCTCTGCAGCAGCCAAGCTCTCAGGCCTTCCCACATGCTGTTGGGAGGCCAATTTCACACAGTGGAACTGGAAAGCACTTCAGATAATACCATGAGCTTTGGATTATTTTGATTTTGTGTTTTTTTCCTACTGAGATCTATTAATTAGAACATTTGACTAGACTGGAGAAAAAAAATCTTAGGAAAACAGACTCCAGGGAACTATCTCAACTTAGTTGGCAAAAGAGCAAATTAGCTCATGGGTGACTTCTGTTTTCTTTTCCAATGATATTTGCTCTTTCAAGGCTTAGGAGTCTGTTTCATGTTTACCAAAATAAAAGCTATAATATTACTGAAATAAAGTCCTTGTAAGTAATTTAAGAAGGTGTGCAACAGTTTCCTTCTTCAAATAGTCATGGATTACATGGTCCTGCCTGTGAAATTTCTCTGGAGAGAATGGCACAGTCTGCAAACTTGCCCTAGATTTCCAGCATTTTATTGTGCCAAGGGCAGGACACAGGATTCGCCGCAGTGTCCCTCTCCTGCCAGAGGGCTGTAGTTGCTGTCACCCTCGCGTTCTGGGTGGAGCACTGGAATACAGAGTCCCTTGCCCCAAAGTGATCCTAAATCAAACCTGGTGCATCAGACAGGAGGTATTCACATCCAGCATTTTGGTTTGAGGCCCATTCTGAATACAAAGGCTTTTCTTTAAAATATGATGCTTGAATTTAGTAATGAGCAGCACGCGTTAAAAATGACTAGGCCAGTTTCCAATATACTCCCTCCCAGTGAGATGTACTGCATGTGGTGGTGTTATATAGCTTGATTACCATAGCACAGATGAGTCCCATGACACCATCTGTATTATCAGGGAAGAAGTGCCCAGGAAACAAAACCTTGAGCCATATTCAGTCCTGGTGTAAGCACCTGAATCTTCATTTTCTTTGATTATTTATTTCGCAGCTCAGAGTAGAAGCCTAATCAGAACTCCCTATCCTCACTGCTTATATAACAACTCTCTCCACTCCCCCTCTCCTTCTGTAGGCTTTACTTTCACAAAAAAAAAGAGGATGCAAATATTCTTCTAAAAATGCAAGTTGCCTAAGCCTTGCTACCTGTTAGGGGATATGGGGCAGTGGGAGACTGCAATTTGAGCAGTCAGGGCAAGTATAGAGGACCTAAAGACATGTAAGTTCTGTCTGATGGCACTAAGTCTGACTTTGGGCACAGTTAAATCAACATACAATGTGTTTGGCATATTATTTGTTGCAATTTTCTCTTCTCTCTCTTGCTATTTGGACTCAGTGCCTCTATGCATCTGACTGTTTTTAAACAGCCAGTGGGTGATTTTCCACATTCTTTCAGCTCTCAAAGTTAGATCACTGAAGCTATTTTCCTTGGATGGGTTTCATCCATATGGATTGTTGACTACCTTCTTGATCTGGTTTCCTGCCAGCATGAACATTTTTGTCAAGGGAGCTCCCTCCTGTAGTGGTGCAAGCGTTGTAGGTGGGTGGTGGGAGGTGTCTAATTAAGTGTCTTCTGTGAAGTAACCAGAGGTGTCAAAGAAAAGAAATTCAGGCTACTCTGAAAATGGCCTGCACTGTCAGTAGCAAATGTGAGACAAACTGCAAGCTCAAATGTCTGCTTTCGTGTGAGAGGGCTTAGTAAGAACATAGACATTCAGTCAGTGGGGAGATGAGAAAGCCCCTGGTGCCAGCAAACTGGGAAAGTTTATACTGTGTGGCTCACTCACTCTTGCTCTCTCATATTAGAGATACAGAGCTTACAGTTTTGCAAGAGACCTAGGAGATTACGTGGTTCTCAAGAAATTAAAACATCCAGTAAAAGTAAATTGGTCCTAACTACTGCTTTTAGAGAGAGTGCTTCCTTCTCCTCCCTTTTCTCTCCATCTTACAAAACCACCATGGCCAAATTTATGATTTGTAGCGAGAGGCCCTAGTTTAAATTTAGAGCCCTAAGAAGCCATTTAAACCTTCAGCACAAAAAAACCTGGCTGACACAGTTATCATGGGTTTATAGGGCAGCACCAAAGCATCCAGCGTTTCAAATAGCTCATTCACAAAATCTGTGTACTACATTCTGGAGGGAGTCAAATCCTGTTTGCCTTTTGGGAGTTGTCACATTGAAGCCAATTGGATTACTCATTTGTTTGAGGCAAGCAGGATTTAACCCTCCAAGAAACAAAATGGATTTGCTAAATGAAAGGGATTAGTTTTTTCTATATAATGTTGTGTTAAAAAAAAAAGACAAAAGGCATCTCTCCTCCCTCTCTTTTCTTGGTGCAATATGAGCAAGAAGCTGAATAGGACTCTTCTGTGCCCTACGCATCTTAATTTTAGTTGCCAGCTTCTTTGCCTTACCATGTTTAAGTCTGCATGCTAATGCTAACAGATGCTTTTCAGTATGCAGGTCATACCGGCCTGAATTGTTTCTGGAGGGTGGAGCCACTCTGTTGCTTTGGTGTTTGAGACAGGGTGTACTGTTTGGTCTCAGATGCAGACTAATTTGTGGTGGACTTAAGGTTGGGCATAGTTTCTGATTTGGCAGTGCTAGAGGCTGATGAGCCAGCTGCAGGTTTTTGCCATTCTTGGGATGTGCTGATACTGGAAAATAGGCTGCCTATGGTGATGGCTCACAAGAGAACAGATCAAGTGATTGACCCTTTCTTGAAATGAAACAAACCTTGCATTCAAGGTCTTAGTCTGGGTGAGCTCTGCATTTGGATTCATTCAGCATAGAAGGAACCTCTCTGGCAAAGTAGATGATAGTTAGGCAACAGGTCCTGTTGTACTGAAAGAACTTTCATCCCCTAAATTGGTGCACATGAGGGAGGCATGTTGCTCAATGAATGGACAACTTCTGCATGTCTGGAGTTAAAGAAATTGCAGCCACATTGCACGACATCTCTCACCTTTTGTCATCCTTCCTGAACACCCAAGACAAAAGTCACTGAGCAATCCTAGATTTCCATGGTCTTCCTGGAAGTTGCACATGCTTCCAGGTGCATCCTCGTTCACGGTCAGTGTATATTGGGCTTCTGCTCATGAGCTCTGCTGCAGTGGCAGCAGCCCCTGGTTTGAGAAGCTGGGCTCTGTATGGGCAGTAGGAGACAGATCCAGTCCTTTCCCTCTCTGCTTTTACAAAAGCCGGGAGGGGCAGCCCCTCTGAGACAAACCTGGCGGGCAGGGTGATACCATCCAGGGCCACATCCAGGCTGAAGGTAACCACCAGATTAAGACAGCTTGCCTGGTAGTCTCTGCATTTATACCCTTATGTGGCTCAGTAACCTTCCCATTTTTTGCTAGAGCTGTGTTCTGTCATGAACTTGTTCCTCTTAGCACTTATGGTCTGTTCTGAAACCTGAAACCCTGAGCATAAACTTGGAGCAGCATCTGTATCACAGGTAATGAAAATTCTCTATGGGATAGGAATAAGTCCTTACAGCAATGTCAGATTTATGCTTCTTCTCAGGACAGGGGGCAATACTCAAATGAGTGAGATGAGACTGGCAGAATTATAAGGACCTCTGTTTGGAAGATCCCACACAGATACAGAAGTGCTTCTTTTCTGTCAATATATCTAATGGGAGTTTCACAGAGAGAGGAGCAGACTGCAGGCTTTCAGTGTGAATATTTCTGAATCTGATCAGTATGAATCTGTTGCTGATTGTACTGCTATCTCTAAATTAGTTTTTATTCCTTCCCCAATTCAGAGAGACCCAACAGAGGAGTGGCTTCACAGCAGATAGTCTCTTCAATCAATGCTAAAAAGTTTTAGATGTTATGACAGTTCTTACCAAGGCCAAGATTCAACACAAAAGGAGGCAGCATATATGGGGAAGAGATTTACATACACATTAGTTCTCTACATAAATCTGTCTCCTTCCTGAAAAACAGCTGTGAGCTCCACAGACCCAGGATAGCTGTAGGACACAGAGGGGAGAAGATTTATTATTTCTTTTAATACTTTAGTGATGATGTTATTTGTCTGCCAAATGACAGACCTCTTGGTGGCAAGGATTTCATGTTCAGCCAGACTGCCATTTGAAGTAGCCTGAAAAGTTTGCAATCTGTTATCCAAATAAGAGAAGGAGAGAAAAGTTTGCTCAGAGACAGCTGTAACCCATGAAGAGCAAAACAAAATCCACGCTGGCAAGGAGCTGCCCCTCTGAGTCCAACTACTACAGTCTGCACAGCAGATTGATAACCTCCAGAAGGCCTCTGTTTTACACATGCTGGTACCAAGGAGGAGTAGAAGGCATTAACTGAGAAGCAAGAGAGGTCAAAGATGGGTGTTCTGAATGAGCTGAATGATCAAACTGTGCTGCAAGATCAATTCAGGTTAGTGTAATAGATCCCTCGGACGACACCTCTTTTTCATGTTGCTGCTCAGGCAGCCAAAGCCTAAGACCTCTGTTGCTGAGGAACAGACAGTGCAGGATTGCTTATACCTCTAATTGTACTAATTATTTTTGCACAGCTGCTGCCGAAAACATCTGCCCTGTGATGACAGTCCAAGTTGTCACATCATCAGACAAAGTATCAGGAAAAGGCAGCTTTCCTCCCATGAATCTCTGAACACCTTAGAGACAGAGGTAAAGAAGTTCAGTCAGGACAAAAGCTCCCATCTTGTCATGACGAGTGTTATAGTGTTGGCCTGTGGATTTTCCTCCATTAGTGAGAGGAGGCAGGAGGAAAGGCTTGTCATTGCTTCAGAGGAACAAGGAAAGCACTGTGTGTGAGGGGATGCAGCAGCTGGTGGGAGCGAGAACAGAGGCTCTGTAAAACGTGGGAGATGCTCTGCTCTGCTGGACGCTGTACCCAGTCCTCAGACAGTTACATGAGGAGAGAGCTGTGCCCACCCACAGCCAGCATGGAGGGTGCTCCTGGGACAGGCTCTTGCCCAGCTGAGCGCTGACCCTCCCTGCAGCCTGGGCAAGGCTCAGGCATTTGCCCCTGCAGGGTTTCCCTTCTGGGCTCTGCTGCCCCAAGGCACAGAGGCACCAGACGCTGTACAGGCAAAGCCCTCTTCAAGATTGGCCTCATCTGCATTCAAAGCCAGACGTGGGTGATGCTGCCTGGGGATTGCATTAATTGTTTACTTTTTCTCCTAATCTATCGGAAGACTTTGCCAAAGTATCTTCGAATGCAGCAGAAATGCCTGTTATTCTTGGACCTTACTAGTGTCCTTAGCTCCTGTAAATTACAGGAAGGGTGAGCGACACAGAGTGTGCATTATCTTCTAAAGAGGCTTTTTATTATTGCAGTGCCAAGCTAGGAGAGAGCATGAAAAGAGCAAAGCAGGCAGTGAGTATTATTTGAGTTGTTGTGCTGTTCAAGGCTTGAAAAGGGTTGCTGTGAGCCATTGTCAAACGGCCCCTGCTTTCAGTGTGGCTGGGTGGATATTCCCTAGTGTAGGGCTGCTGGGCTGAATCCAGCCCTAAATCTTTGAGAATAGGGCTGCTGTGAAGAGTGACATGCAGCTTTTTTCTACATGGGAATATCAAGACAGGAGTAGCTTAAAAAAAATAGGTCAGAGTATTTCTATTTTAAGTACTCGTCAAGAAATAAAGAGGTGCAGCTTGCTTTTTCTGGTTTGCATTTCAACACTTGTGAGGAGTGTCACGGTGACGGTGCCAGAGCTGAACTGGCAGCCTCAACTCTAGGGCACCCTCCACGAGTTGAGGTCACCCTGGGCTGCCCTGCCATGCTGCCCACAGCCCGGCCGCTCGCAGGCTCCCGCGCCCAAAGCTCCTGCTTCCTGGGGAGCAACGGGACGCTTAGGAAAATGTTCGCAATAAGTAAGAAATGCTCTCACAGTTTTTGCTTTATTGATGCTAAATATCTGCCAGGCTGCTCTGGAATAAAATAAAGCACAGTATCAGATCAAATTCACTAATAGCAAAATCCTATTAATGCTGCATTTTCTCACCGTACAAAGGCTAGTCATGGGATCCTCGGTAACAGTAGTCTCATTCTGCAGAGCAGATCTTATTTTACATTCTTGGGGCCAGACACTTAGTTGATATATGTAAGTATATCTCCAAGTTGTAGCTGCCCTGATTTATACTAGCTGCAATGCTGACCCTTTGTTAATTGCACAGATTACAATTCTCTGGAATTTCTCTTGCCACAGACTGCAATAAAAAAGCATTTTCTGGTGGTGAAAGGTCAGTAAACAGATCTGAGATGAAACAATCTCTCTGTGATTATAGTTATGCTTTAAGAATGATTTTGTCCTTCCGCAAACATAACATATGTGGTCTGCCTAAGAGTTTTGAATAAAACTGCTTGTGCACAATGACTACAAATAAAACAATAAAGTAAATTGTTTCCACTTTTAAGCACAATTGTTATTCCTGACTTTAAATCTGTCTATCTACATGCAGTTCATCCTCCTAGGAGCTGCTGATGATTACTAGCCTATTTCCTTCACTCATGGCTTATAAGACCATCCCCAGGGCAATGCCTGTTAATTTCTAATTTAGCCTGGTTTAACTAGCCCAGTTGTTCAGCAACCCTGAGACAGATAGAACTAGATTTCTGGACTTGCTTTTCCTCAAGTCAGCTGCAATCAGACTGAAGGTGAAGAGCCTGTAATCATTTAAGTGCAATATCAATTTACAGGCCTGTGCCTGCACCCTTCCTGGAGCTGGACGGTTTGGCAGGGGAAGATGTGTGCCTGGTGGCAGAGCAGGGGCAAACAGCCACTCCAGCTTGTACAGAACAGCTCATCTTCCTAGCCTGAACTGGTCTAGTTTTTCATAGAGCACTGTCATTGTTTCAACCTCATCTGCTGTTTGTGGGAGACAGGCTGAACCAACAATCTGGGGACCATAAACTTGTGTCTCCCCACAAGGGTCAGCAGCAGGACAAGCACCCTTGGTCCACCTGGCCTGGAGGGTTTGTCCTGAGGCCAGCCAGTGTGGGCCACCCTCCAGACTCTTTGCTCACGAGGAGCTATGCAACAGCCTATGGCAGTGACAGGCAGTCCAGGAGGAGACGGGCAGCACGCTTGAGCTGCTCTGAGCATCGGGATCCTCCGTGCTTTCGGTGTCTCCTCTTTGCTTGCCAGATGCTCCCTTCCATTTATGTCCCGTTCTCCCACAGACACGTGCAGGAGAGGCTCAGACATAGACCTTGCGAATGCCAGATACTGTCCATCCAAACCTGCGTCTGCCCCACCAAGTAAACATTACGATGCTATTAATATCCTGCGTTCCTTCCACCCTTCATGTCCACCTTGTTTAAACACCACTGCCTTTTTACACAGCTCAGAGCCTGCTCCAGACCTATGGAAGCCATGCATGCAAGTGCCTGCAGGCAGCTTGCTATGCGATGATGTCAGGTGTTGGAGCAGGGACTGTCATTTTACTTGACTGGAGGCTGTTTTTTTTACTCTGACCTTACCAGTGAGCATTTCCAGAATTTCTTGTATCACTACCAAGGGGGTGGCAGAAGCAGACCTTCTGCGAGGCACACACACGCATGTTCATTAGTCTTCAGGAAGAGAAGAGCTAAAATCAGCAGCAGACATTCCAACTTAAGATTTCCTCCATGGATTTCTAACTTGATGGTATGCAATGAAAAGAGACTTTGTAAAACAGAAGGAAAATAATTAGATCCCTTAAGTTTTTGCATCTAAATTGATGCAGACACTATAAACAAGTATTAGTCTAAGAACTCCACAGGCATCTGCAATTTCAGAGCCACTTCAGATTTTACAAATCACAGAATCTACTCTGGATTTTCATCAGAAGTATTAGCATTGATTTCTTACTAAACCTCTGTCTAGTTGCATAAGGGAATAAATTTAATATTCTCTTTCCCTGTTTTGGGTTTTAGTCCTTCCATCATGCTGCATGGAGGTATGATTTATTTGTCCTTATGAGAACCCATAATTAAAGTACAGATTGATTACACAATGTCTGACATAGCTGCAGACTCTATGCATTGCAAGTTGATTTTGAACCTATGGAGTATGACACAGCTGAGACTGCATATGGTTTAGTGTTATATGGGAGGAATTTATGGGAGATACTTGGAAGCAGAAATCAGATTAAAAGAGAGAATTATTATTTTTTGCTTGTCTAAATAAGGCTGTACATAGATTTTCTGCATTAGTCGAGGAAAAGGATTATGAATGCTTCCTCTAAGTGATGGTGTTATTAATGTTCACTTGACATGTGAAAAGCTTTATTCTGTGATTTAAAAAACAATGACATAGTTATTAGGCCAAACTGACCTGTATTACTTTAAATGTTTGCTACATGCATGGAAAATAATTAGAGCACAATTGAATATGGAGCATTCAATTGACGTATGAATAGTTCTGAATTCCTTCTTTGGGGTGAAGTTTCAAAAAACACCAAAGAGTGTAATCAATTTAACAGCAGGACTAACCCATCAATAAAGCAGAGATAGTATTCATTCAGACACTGCAAACACATTTGAATATGGAAACATATTTCAGCCTCAGGCTTCCAAAACCCACTTACATAGGATGGGGAGAAAATGGCTGTAAAACGTCAGTTACCTTGACGGTCTTTTTATTAAGCAAGGAAGTAGCCTGAATCTGTTTTGCCTGCAGATCTGGATTTACCTGTGTCATAAGAAATGACGGAAAGCCTTTGCTGGGAGTTATTAAAAAAAAAATGTAGAAGCTGAATTCAGTCCTTTTCCTGTCCAACACTGGCTGAGACTTTATTAGCCAGCATTGTTCACATCTGCTCACAGGGAGCACACCAGAGGACCATGTGATCCAGCTGTTGCTATGGTATCTAGTGGGATTTTAAGAGAACAACAGAAGAAACAGTGGCAAGAACCCCTCCAGCTGACACCTGAGTTAAAGGGACATTGCCAAAAATGATGAGTTGAACATGCTTAACCTTTATTTGTCAGATTTTTCTGAAGGAATTGAGTATTTAGCACTCCAGTGAGAATTAAGAGCACCTGGAGCCTCTGGGGGGAAAGGATAACAATACCAATAATACCATCATGCGATTTCTTTTCAAATACCTCCTTAATTTAGCAGAATGACATCTGCTTTAAACTGAGCTCTGAAAACATTCAGTAAGCCTAGCTCATCATCAGTGCAAGAGGACAGATACCTAGTTCATTACAGAAATCAATGTGTAGGTGAGGGCACAACAGCTAGCACCTTGAACCAACCTTTTCTTGTCTTCCCCCTCATTCCTGCCAGACTATAGGTAATAGAAAGACAGAAAAACCTTGTTCCCCAGATACTTCCCAAAGCAATATTGCTCACCCTAATGCCCCGCTGCTGCATTATGTATACGGCCTATCGGAAAAACAGAGGTACAGAATGAGGTACACACAAAAATCTGTTTTGGGGACTGTTTTTCCACCTTCTTCTTTAGACGGAGGTTTTCCAAGAGCTGTCAACTAATAAGCAATGAAATTCCAATGAGTGTTTGTTTGGCTGAGCACAATACTCAGCCTTTTGTGAGCCAGCCAGCAATTTAGAGCCTGCAAAGCCTCAGGAGACTGGGCTTTCCCCTCGTTTCTGCTGGTACTTCCCTTCAGTGGGTCCGTCAGAAATTCTGGGATTACTGTTCTGGCTCTGTTGCATGCCTGTGGCCAGCCAGGCTCAGCCTGTGATAATCAGTTTTGTGAAAGTGAAAACAATGTACTATGCATGGAGCATCCCTTGGTCTAGGCCCTGGAAGACACCCATGGATAAGAGAGCACCTATTTGAGATGACGTTATATTTGGTCATAAAGTGGCTGTGAAGCAGCTGTCCTTGCTCCTGGGGAAATTTGCTGTTTCTGCCATCCCATCCTTGAAGTCTTAGGGCTACTTTCTGTGCCTGGGCATTAGCCTACAGCCACCCAACATGCTCTGAGGTGGAGGGACTCTGAGGAAAAAGCCCAACAGAGGCCAGAGAGATGAGCACCCAGGGAGCTCAGTCTGCCATGCTGCTCTATTCACCTGCCCAGGGGAGGCTATAAATCTCCCCACTGAATGCCTGTCCATCCTCTCTGCCATGGTGCAGCTGTGGGTGACTGTAGTAGCATCCAAGAGAGCCTACAGAACTTGCCTCTGCATGGTGCCCTGGCCAGTTCTTGGGAATCAGTGTAGCAAGGGGTGCCAGTGTCCTCCCAGCTGTGAAAAGCTGAGGTTTGGGATTTCACCTAGTTATGGATGAAGCTTCAAGTGAGGCTGATTTCGTGCTGATGCTTCCTCCATTTCAAGCCTTAGCCTCGATGATGATAGCCTCTGACAGCCACCACCATGTTCACTGTGTAGCTGCAGAACTACTGTGTGCTCCTTGCAAAAACAGAGTACCAGACCTGATGCTAATGAAAGAACAGCGCATGCTGTGTTGAACGAAAATGATCAAGGAATCTGCTTTCCTGACTTGAACACAGATAGTTTGCTCTGCCAAAGCTAGGAGAGGCTTAAAAATGTATTTCTTCTCCCTGGTTCCTTTTGAATATTATAGACTTCATGAATTAATCAGGAGAATACTTGGTGTAGTAGGTGGAGATATGAGAGGCTGTTTATGTTCAGCAGGAACACAAAATGCTTTGTAAAACTAATCTATAAAACAAAGACTTGCAAGAATTGTATGCAGTTTAATAGCTCACTTATATAACTTGATGATAAAATATGCATAATCCAATATTATATGGCTTTTTCCCCCTGACAGGATATGCATAATTTAAGATTTTTTTTTTTCAACCACAAACCTTTTGCCATGACCCAGTCAAATATTATCATCCTAGAATGTATCACCCTGCAAACCAAACCAGGAGACATCCCACTCTGCACAAGTAGTCCTGCTACGCACATGCGACAGAACAGCTAAGAGCTTGGATAAGAAGAAGTGGCTCTCATATGCTTCCAAGATATTTCTTATAATTGGCCTCTGAAAGTTCATCTGCTAATTCCACAGCAGAGGAAGGCTGTAACTCTTAGTAACATAGAAAGAGGCACTTCATGGCAACACTCCTCAGTTCAGGAGTGCCAACAAGCCAGCTTATCAAAATGCTGATAAAGAAGCAACAGAAAAGAAGTCTGGGAACTTCTGCTGAAGGGGCTGTTCAGTGCGCTGGGGAATGGAGTGAGCAGAAGGCAGGAAACTCTGTAGTTAGTGAGGCTGCTGCCTAGGTTGTGTCTGCCCCTCGCTCTGCCCCTAACCAGTCAACCTCTCTTCCACTGTGCCTGGCACTAAACCTTTGTTTGCAAGCTTCTTCCTGTTGATTCCCACAGAATACTAATGTCTGTCTTTTTCCTTGTTTTGATTAATTTTGGTTGTCTAGGACAAAATCACGGCCCTCCTTTAGAAAGGGAGACCTTTGCCAGGGACACTGCTGGAGGTGGGAATTTGTCCCTGATATCCAATTCTTATCTTTCTTTTTTATAAACAGAAGCTATTTAATTGCACTGCCTATTGACATCACAAGTGACTATTTCCAGTCCTTTTTTTTTTCCTTTGTCTATGTATTTTTGCCTCAGCTTTCTTTGCCTAAGTCTTTCAACAAGCAGAAGTGCTTTTCAATAAAAAAAGCTATTTAAGCCACGAGAATTTCCTCTGCCTTCTGCTTCTGTACTTCTCCTTCTCTTCCCACATCCTCTACACCTTTGTATTTGCCTTTCTGTGCTTCTGCTGCTCAGCCTGTGTACAAGTGTGGCCTCACCTCTGCTACAGTTCTTAGTCATTTCCTCCTGCCCCTTGCAATCCCATTTCTCTTCATTCCCTAGCTGCCAGCTCTCTGTATCCCTGCATATGCAGTAGGGTCTTATTGCCATTTCCACATATACAGTGGGAGGTTACAAATATATCTGTTGATCCAATCAGCTCTGGAGTGGCTGTTCAGCTGCAGAGATCTCAGTCTCTCATTATTTCAATGGGCATGTGGAATAGAAACCTTTTGACATGGGAGAATATCAAGGTCTAGACTGGCATGAGCAAACTAGTCAAAGGTGACTCCATGTATGCCCTGTATGTCCCCAAATGTCCTCTCATGTCTATTTTAAGTTCTTACTCATTTGGAGACCAAATATTACTCTCAATAAACAATTTGCTTGGAAAATATCCTTTGTAGTCTTGGTGGTTTAGTGAACATTACTCAGTTACCCGAAATTATTTCCTTAGTTACATTTTTTATTAAGATGCCCAGAGTGTTTTGAGTATGAGGTAGGTTCCCAGGAATTAAAAATTAACACCACCGGGGTTTCCCTGGAGATTTCAGAACACGAAAGGGCAAATTGCTGGTGTACAGAAGGCAAACTCCTGTTATGGCAATGTGTTCACAGCTGTTATGAAGGGAGGCAAAGCCTTGCAAAGTGAGGTCAATAAACCAGACAGTAAATCAAGTTTATGAAAGTCGTGACTGGTGGGACTGCATTAAAATGTTATCTGGGAAATGTATGACAGCCATGGATGAAATAACTTTTGTCTCAGGAAGGCGGGTGGGAGCAGATTGATTTAGTCTGTTGAGAAGCAGAGAAGAAACACTTGAATATTGATACTTTGGAAACAGCCTCTGGACTAAACGACAGAGAGAGTCAGAGGCAAGACAATGTGTAGTGGCAACACACACAAGGCTCTGTTTAAAAGTTCTTATGTGACATAAATGGAAATGAAGTTTTGCAAAAAGAGACTTGTTCTTCTGGAGAATCCCACTCTCTTTTTTCTGTGTTTTATACTTTCTAGAGCTCATAGTGTGGGGTTTTTTTGCCAAATGTACCTACCTATTGCCCAGTGAGAAGCAATTTTTTTTTTTTTTAATACAGAGAGCAGGTGATATTAAGAAAGGATTCTGAGCATGATGGCAGGGAAGTTAAATTTGTTGAGTCTTTGCACCAACTTTCACATATGGCTTTCAGAATTAGCTCCAGTGAACATTTACTTCTGTTTGGAATATAAATTTTAGTTATTTCAATTTACAATAACTAATGGTTAAAAAGATAAATAATAAAATTAGTAAGTTGAATTATTCTCTCTATAAATACTCTAAACAGGCCTGAAATCTGGTAACCGAATGTGGTGATTTACTTGAAAAGTAAGTGTACAGCTGGCTGGTTTATCAGAAACAAATGATCCTTCCCCAGTCCTTGCTTACTTCCTCTGAAAGCTGTAACTGTTGCTGTTTTGCAGCCAGATACTCTGAATACAAAGAACAGTGTTAAATGGCTGCGTTCCAAGCACACATGGTAGTGGCTTTGTTATGACCTAACTACACACTATGTGAGGCAGTGTTTTTAAGGAGCAGTAGTGACTTCTATTAGACCAATGTAATTGGAAAACCAGGCAAGTTTTCTTCAAGTCTAGAATAAAAGCAGTTGTCCTCAAAGCTAAACACAGGTTGAGAACAATTGCTGTGAATTTAATTTTCAAACCTCTGTAAGATTCTTTGTTTGAAGTTGCCTTAAGATTTGCAGCTCCCTAATAGAGAATTAAATTAAGCTCCGAATTTGAGTGTCCGTCTGATTTTTCTACATGCAACAGTTTTGCTGCCTGGCAGCTGTTTTAATCGGCAGGCATTAATAATACATGTAATAGGCTTTTTTATAAAGACCACTTATTGTACTTAAGCACTTAAGGTATAACACGTACTCAGCTGACACAAGAGTACTGTGGTTCCAACCCCAAAGAACTCAGGCATCTTTAAAACTTATTCCTTACAGCCTATGGCTATGAGTAAACTGTCTTTGTTAGTGGGTTTGAGTTCAGGCTTGTTCCCCAAGCTGAGTGCTCTGGAAAGCTATAGAAATCTACAGAAACAAGACCAAACTGGAAGGAGCACAAATTGGAAGAGGAAGAGGAGGGGTGTGCCAATGAGCTCTGTAACCTGTTTCTTCCCTGGGGGGTGCCTGAAGTGCACTACCATGGAGAGTTCACTACTCTGTAAATACAGACATTTCAAAGATGTTATGTGTTGCCCTCGGTTACTGGAAACCCCTTCTAAAGCAAAGGAGTCATCCATCCTAAAAGCATTAACACTGGTAGATCCAGTCCAAGTTCTTTGATCAAGTAATGACAGCCCAAAATATTACTCTGAGTGGTGCCAGTTCTATCCTGCGCTTCAAGGGAACAGCAAAGCACCATTATTTGAATTACACATTTGGTCCCCAGGCTGCATTAAGCCCTTAGAAGAGGCTCTCAAACTTCATATCCCTAAAAGTAGTAGACGGAATAAAGAGAAACATGAAGGACAGGGGAAGGAAAAGAGCTCTACCAAATGAGAAAAGACATATTAGACTTCGTTTCTCCTGAGAATGCTGTCTGCCAGGTTGGTATAAAACTGGTGTTCAAACACAGATCTGCTCATTTAGAGTTCAGGCTGTACAACAGCACTTAGCTAACAGATGTTTCTCAATGTAAAAGGACACTATTGTCTCTAGGACTTGCATGCTCCAATGGTATCTAGCCATTAAAATAAAATTATAGAATCAGAAAGAACCAATCCTCATGTAGTAACATCTGTAGGATCCAGAAGTGAGGCAAGAGCCATTTATAATCATCCTGCTTGTCCTAAGTGCTATATCATATTACACCAAGATTTTCTGTAGATGCTCCAAGCACAACAAGGAAACAACAAAAACAAAGGAGAAAGGAGGCAGTAGAACTTAAAATACTGTGTTCAGCAACATCTGCTCTTTACAACAGTCACTATTACGTACACACACTCACTCGTCTTCCCTGTCTCACCCGAGTCAAAGACTAAATCAGATTCAGCCAGAAGGTGGCCTAATTAGATTGCTTTTATATTCAAGGTAGCACCACCTGGAGTCATTAACACTATAAATTATAGGAGTTCTCTCATGACAGAGCACTACAGCGCTTGATGAATAGGAAGAGGCAGAGCTGAGTGGCTTTAGAAATCAAGACAGAAGGAATCAGAAGAGCATGGGAGACTTCTGGGACTGCATCTCAGTGGGTTTTATGAAACAACATTATGTATTAAGAATAAGAGGCTTAGACAACAGAAAACATCAGAATGAATAGTGTTTATGCTTTATGGACTCAGCATGAAGTTTGAGGCTCTAAATGTGCCTTCATTTTCAAAACAGAGGGGTAAAAAAAGGGAAAAGTTTCTCAGAGAGATGATATTTTTAATACCAAACAACACTGCTATATGGATAGCTTATCAATATGCCGGGCCACACGTAATTCCTGGCTCCTGATTTCTCTGAGAAAGTTCCAGTATGACACAGGAGCAGAGAAGACAGAGAGAGAGTCTTTGCCTGTTATTGCTGCTCTTCAGAGGTATGGAAGCACTAAGACATGACACAGCAAACCCCTCAGCAGGGACTGGTGATATGGTGTGGCCAACTTTAACCATTTTTGCATGGTCTGATTTAAAAAGACCCTGGCATTTAACATCCTATGAAAATAAGGCCTTGCTTTGATGCATCTACAGATGTACCCAGAAATCAAGCCACTATTCAAAAATATCCTCTCCAGGAGCTTTATTCACAAAGAGCTTATGTTGCAAAGCACGACTGTCAGAAGTCTGACATCTGATAGATGGGCAGGTTAGCCACTCCATATATGAAGCAGGAATAAACTAGAAAATTGAGGTAGATACAGGACAGCATCAGGAAGAAAGAGAAAGGCACAAATGTAGGAATGTGTCTGAGGATGCAGTGGAAAATACCTAGCCAAATTACTCTAAGTCGTATTTTTTTATTAGAAAGACAACACAGCTATAGATCAGAGAACTGAGATTCCACACACAGAGTATTATTTGTATAACTGAAGTTGCCAAATGATGGAAGTATGGGATCTTTTTTAAGATTCACAAGAACTGTGTGACCCTGCAACACCTTCCATCATGTGGCAGATGATCATCCATCATCCCAGGCAAGAACAGAGTTCTGTTTTTTGCAGTGTGGGAGCAGTTCATTTGGATGCCTGGGAAAAAAAAAATTATATAACGCTTGGAAGCATTTCCAACATGAAGTTAACTTTCTTTCACAGAACACTAATGGTCATGGAGATGACACTGAAGGCCAAACTCTGCAGCCTGTCTGTATCAAGACACAGTGGTGAGATAAAGAACGAGCCCAGAGGTGGATTTTGAGAAAAAATGAGGCATTTTTGACATGATCAGGCTTCCCATACAGTAAATGATGTGGTTGTTTCAAAAATTATTTTTAAAGAAAATGGTGAAAATTAGCTCTTTTGGTATTTTTCTTTTGATTCCATTTCCCTTTGCATCTCCACTGCTAAATGTTATATAGTTTGAAATAAATAATAGTTCCACCGTGTTCGCCAAAGGTATTACAAAGCACAGAAGGGTTGTCATGGAGACAGAAATTCTTAAGTGAAGCAATCGAATCCCTAAAATATTTAAGCAACACTTACTCTGCAGGACAAACATGAAGTAGAATATTTGAGACAAGAAGCTGGGTTGGAATTTCTCATGTTGAAATTGAAGAAGAAAATAAGCCAAACCTCATCTTGGGAAATAAAACCAAATGGCTGCTAGATGTTTTTAAATGAGAAAAAAATGTGTACAGCCACTTTCATGTCTACACAAGGACATGTCAACTCATCAGAGAAAAAGAAATAAGCATAGCTACATCCGTGACTTTCACCTGCTTCCTGGCTGAAGTGGTGCGACGTGTCTTTTCTGATGAGGAAAGCAGGTTTCTCTGGGTGATTCAAACCATCAAGAAGAATGAATTGTATTTTCATTTTGTCTGCAATTTCTTTTTGAGTGACTGCTTAACCTACTGTGTTGATGCAGTGAGTCGGTGATACGCAAAAGCATAGGTGCCTTGTGAGAGGACACTAAAGAGGTAGCTCAGACCTACAGAAGTCTAATTCCTACCTAGCATTGTTATAACACCAAACCTTCTCAGACCTAAAGTAATGCAAGGGGCAGCTGCCAAAGGCAATCTGTTGATTGCTTTTTCCATCACACTTAATTAAGCTAGCTTTGACCTGGTAATTACATCTACAATCAAAAGGGATGTGTTTTGTGAGACAAAAATCGGATAGCTGAATTCAAAGTGTACCCACCAAACTGTCTGTATCCAACACTGCTGGGAGGCATTAGGAAATGAATTTTGACCAGGGTTTCAGTCTTTCCCATTACTCCTGGCCCTTATTGCTCCTTTTTGACAGGTTTCTTTTTCTCCTCTCTTTGTATCATCTAGTCATTTCCTCTCCTCACTTTGCACTAAGCAGCTAGGGGAGAATAACAAGGAGTCAGAGGAAAGGAGCAAAACACTGGCTGTAAAGAAGAAAGCAGAAATGGAAATCTGGACAGATGTCTCAAGCAAAGCTCCCATGGACCTTCACTGGGATATCTGCCCAAGTAAGGGAGCATGGGGAGGGCAGGAAATGGCCTAAAGAGATCTTCAAAATATTGCAGAGCTTGTATTTAATTCAGATCAAGTGTTCCTGGGGACAGTTTGTGGTAATGAGGAGAATGTACTGAAGGTGTAGGAGGGACACATAGTTTTTGCGATATCGCTGCTTTCCCAGGCTCTCCCGAGTCTGTCATTTTGAGAGCTACATGTTTTAACCCTCAGGAGAACACAGACTGGAAAAAGAAAAGGTTCGGTGTGAGACAATTTATGGCAGGCCAAATACCACAAATGTATCCATTTGGCCTTATAATAAATCCCCCACTGATTAATGCAACTTCCTAAAGTTACTGATAAAGGAGCCCTGCATTCCCTGAAAACACTGAATGGTTAGAGGGCTGTAGCTCTGACAGCTAATATCCACAGCATGCTTAATGCAAGTGCCTCACCACCTCCGGTTGCTAATTGACAGAGAAAAGGAGGAGGTGGGCAGTAAGTAAAGGTTCCTCGTCTAATAACTGGCTTATCCCCACATAAACCAGTGATAGCTGATACTTGTCACCCGATGCAGGGGAATGTGGGACACTGAACTTGTCACACTTTGGCACCGCCACAGCAAGTTTGTGTTCTCTCTTAATCCTGGATTCCTGCTTTCGCTCCTTGTTTTCATGGCTCTGAATGTTTCAAACCTTGCCTTTCTGGTTTTCCTTTCTCATTCCTGATAAAGGCTCCTCCAGGTCTCTCAAACAACATCAAGGCTTTTTTAGCACAGGTGTTTACACCTCCCAATAGCAACTCGCTCATCCTCTTCTCTTCACATGCCAAACTTCTGCCTCTTCTTTATGCTTATTCTGCTTGACAATCTCTCTTTCACAAAGCATTTACAGCAATGCTGCTTCCCCGAAATACATGAGTGTCTCAGCACTCATTCTGTTATTTTGCAGAAGGCTCTTAAAAGTTTGAAAAGTCAGTGGTTATCTCATGCAGCTCAGGGAACAGACTGGCTTTTTAAAGCACTGACCTCTGTATGTGTGCAGGTTAAAGGCAAGGATCCACCTTCCGAGCCATGCACAGTGGGGCTTCAGGGGAACAAGTGAGCAATTATATAGTGACTTCGCCAGTGTATCACTGTTATGGGTCCTCTGGGCTACTCAAGTAGTCCAGAGTAATCAGGGTGCATTTTGTTCTGGGTACAAAGGCCTTCCTCTCCCATGCACTTCTGATGCTATTCTTGCACCCTGTTCACCATCAGCCTTTATTTCACAAGGTTAGTCCAAGTAGTCGCTGTGAGGGTGACAGACCTCTCTCCTTGGGATGTGCAGCACCCACAAGCCACTTGGAATCAGGGTCTGGATTTCACAGCTCACATGAGTCTCTGCAGTCCTTGCCCAGCCTTAAGGTTGATGGAGCTTTTGAGCAGGGTCACACTTTGAGCTGGCCTTAGAACACAGATGGCACTACTTAAACAGTTATGCAAATAATACAAACTTTTTGTTAGTTATCAGGCCTAGACGACACATCCAGCTCCCACAAAGCACTCTCTTCTCCTCTACACATGCAAACACTGTAATTTTTGTATTATGCTGATTCAGTAATGGATCATTTGGTAATCATTCATTAACTGAAACACTCATGTCCAACAGCAGCACAGTATCTCATGTTTGCACCTTCGGAAACCCTCAAGAGATGACTAAAAAGCCCCAAACCCTCAGAAATGTCAGGGTCTGGGAACCCCTTTGTTTTAAATGAAACTAAAGACCAATCTTTTCCCTGAAATGCTCAGCTTGTTCTGAATGTCTGTTTAAATCAAATACAGATATGCTCTATTCTTTCTGCAGAACTGTTTCCCTGCTCAGAGACAGAGAAAAGAATGTTGCAACATAAGTGCATGTGCATCTCCCCATAAAATAAACCTCACACCCAGGTCTGCGATCAGTTGGGTGTCCCAGGGGATGAGGAGGTATTTTAACAATGCTGCAGCTTGTTGGAAGAGAAAGAAGGGGAGGAAGTGGAGAAGGCATGGGGGGCAGAAAAAGAACAGATTTTTCATTATAAGGATGACATTTACAAATACCATTCCCTTTGGGTGAAGTTACATTTAAGCTAGACAGCTCAGACAATATTAAAACTGAGATGAGGCTTTATTTCGGAAGTGCTTTTCTTCTGAGGAACCTGAGACACTTTCAGAGAAGCATGAATTAAGCCTCACAGCAGCAGTGTGCATGAAGCAACGATTATTCCCCATTTAGTAGATGGGGTATAAAAATGCAAAGAGGTCACGTGCGCGGTTCAAGGGCGTACAGGAAGTCTGTGGCACAGCACAGAAATAGAATCCAGAACTCTTGACTCCTAGACTTGTGCTTTAACCACAAACTCATCCTTCTTCCCTTAAATATTCAAGAAGTTGAAAGCCACGCAGCATCAACAAGTCAAAGATCTGAGCGATGCTTGCCTTAGATTTTGTAAGTATATACCTAAAATAGTATATGCATAGATAGGAAAAGATAATTACCTGGGGCATTACATAGTAAGTGTAGTATAAATGGCAAATTTGTTTTCTACCTTGGTGTGCTGCTGGAATAGAACTCCCTGACCTCATTCTTTATCCCAGCTGGAAAAGGATTTCAGGAAATGGAGCTGGGAGAGGACAGTTAGTGCATGTTTGTTGACCTGGACCTTTCTTACTTCAATCAATGAGATATTTACAAGAAAAATAAATAAATAAATATTCGTAAGTGTTTTGCACTCTGATAAAGATGACGCTACCAGGAGAATGCAGGAGCAAATGATGAGCTTTTTTATCTGTAGTAAAAGCTCTGACAGGGTTTAAAAAAAGATGTTAAATTATAACAGAAAGAAATAACAAATAAGCCTGGAAAAATTGTTGCTTATTATCGTGTTTGAATGGAGGCATGGCAGCAAAGATCACCTATTTCTGAAGTGTAATTCTTCAGTGTTAAACAGGAAAGGCTACTCTCAAGAGAAATTTCTAAAATGAAAAGTTGCTTGTGTTTTCACTGGTTAATGCTTAAAATCTGTTTTCTGGGTTCAATTCATCAATTTAAAACATCGTACAAAGAAGGCAATTTTAGACAAGTCTAACCTTCTTTCATGACTAAGGAAAAAAAATCCAGTCATGTTTTCCAGTGTTCGATCACTGTGCAGGTTTGTGTGACACTGGCTATTTACTTTTGGTCTGAAAGAAGGCCCTTCACAGACTGGTATGTGCTCTTTACTGAGATATCTTTGAATTCCAAGACACAGCTGCATCTCCAGTACTATTAGTTTGGTCGGAAGGCATTAGTCTCAAAACCAGGGAGAGACAGAAAACATTTGCCTCCCCTAAGTGGCTGGTCTTGGGTGAGGACTAGTAACAGTAAATTGAAAGGAAGAGAAAAAGGAGAGACCTCTTGCTTTTCTTTTCAGTTTTGTTTTGTTTTCTAGCTCTGGTATTTAAGGCCTATTTGTCTGAATGCATGTGTGTTCTGGGTCCTGATTTCTAGCCTCACTGTTTTACAGTGGTACTTTAAAAAAACACATAGCAGATTCCTTTTAATTGCCCAGGTCTTTTAGTGAGCAGCCTATTGCACTGAGCAATTGAAACACCAAATTAAACAAGACACCAATACTTCAAATGCAGTGCTCCAGCTCAGAGATATGCAGAGAAAAGCTAATTTCTGGGCAGGTCCTTGGGCCTGGAAGAACTGTTCTTCATACAGGGGTAAAGACAGACCTGCTTTTTGCCTCATTCCAAAGGAAAGGAGAGCTGCGGCTGGGCTGGTGTGGGAGTCCAGTCCAAGCATATCATTTGGATGCCAGCCTTCCTCCCCACACTGAAGCAGTTCCTGGTTTTGTCTATACATATATGCAACAAGATATGGACCAATAAATGTGAAGGGAAAAGAATTAGCACAAGACCAAGCTACCAGAACAGCCATATCTATTAGACATCTCCTCAGAGCAGAATTGCCACCCCTCATTAAGCTGTGGCCATTACTTGTTATTATTACTGAGTTTATATTGCTGCATTGGGGTTTTCCAGTGTACAGAAACACAATATCTAAGGATTCGCTGGGGGATGGGTTAGATTCGTTTTCAAATCAGAACTAATCTATGCTAGGCAGACAGGCACTTGAGGATGATTTAAGAGAAAATGCACAGTCAGATACATTCAGGTAGCAGCCAACAAAATGAAGGCTCATGCGTCACTGACTTCTGAAATTTTGTCCTTTTCCAAAGCCCCATCCTGACGCTATACTGTGTGATTTGAGGGCTGTACCCTAGTTGTGCTTATTCTGTGGGCTGTGCATTAGAAAATATTGCCTTTTTGCTGCTCAGTCATTCATACCTTCCAGCTTGATGCTCATTATAGTCCTGCAAGGAGGTGAACCTCTAAGCTAGGATCCCTTGCAGTCTAATGGCAACACGAATTACTGGATTTACTAATGAGATGTTACAGGAAACTGATAGAGGTAATTTGTACAGAGAGAAGTAATCGGCCCAGATAAAATAAACACGGAGTCGAATCTTTGTACAGAATTCATTGGAAACCTGAAACAAGCTTTTTGTCATATGTTATCTGTTTTTAATTAGGGAAAATACAGTACAGGGCAGGTTTTCTAAACAGTGTCTATTTGTCTCTGTCTTATACATAAAATTCTGTGGCTCCAAAATGGACTAGAATTTCACAAACCTGAACTGACAGTAAGAAAGAGACTAAAGATGTACAAAGAATGGTCTACGTTCACAGCCTTAAAGGATATGTTCTTTGCTGTTGTGGTGCTGTGACTCAAATTACTAAGGTGCTGAAAAGCCAAAGGGACTCTTTTGCTGCATGGGTCTGCACTTGCACCAAGAGAATGATGATATTGTAGCATGACACATCAGTATACTCAGAGGTAGCATTGAATACTGAGAAAAGGTCACACTGTATCCAATTCAAAACTGGTAGAAAATAGTACCTTGAAGATCCCCGCTGCACTCGGCAGGGGAGGGCTGAGTAAGTACATGAAACACAACAGCACTCTGACAAGCATTCATTCCTCTGTTAAAGTTCTTGCTGCTGTTTGGTGCAGTACCAAAAAGACAGGAAGAACAGGGATCATTTCCTGTGGGATTTTTATTTTTTCACCTTAGTAGCACAATCCCCTTCTTTTTAAAGACATTTGATTAATTAACTTAGTAGGTAAAAGCCAGTGAATGACATTTCATTTATGCCTTGCAGATTTAACAATCGTTTTCATCACATTAGTCACCCAGAAAAATCTTCCTCAATATTGCTATTGGGCAATATTGTTTCCATATCATGTCCAGAAGTTGCAGAACAGCTAAAATACATCTGCTACTTATGATTATCTTGATGTATCCTATTACTTGTATTGCAATCATGGCTAGGTGACCTGGCACAGATCGTGTTCCTCTGGGTTGGCCAGTTCTTGACACAGAAACATCCTTGCCTGAAGGGTTGTGAGAAATGGAAGAAGAGAGAGTGAAGAAGACCACTAAGACTTTCAGGCGCAGCTCCTCAGACTTCTCCTTACCATGAAATGACACAGCAGTGTTTTCCTCCGTTACCATGGCATGCTGCAAACAACTCCAACACACTAGCTAGAAATTAAGTGGGCAAACCTCTAAGTTTGGCAGTTTGAATAAACATCTGCAAGGATCTGGCTGGACTTGAGGACAGGCTGTCCTTTGCAAAAGAAACCACAGAAATTGGTAGAGACGCACCCCTTTTCCAAGGACCTCTGCAGAGTCTAGAGGAAAGGGTATGAGGCAAATAAGATCTATATCCAGAAAAGGAGAGAGACGGGGGAGTGGCTGGAAAAAAGTATCCCATGGTGGGGAATCCTCTACAGTGCAGAAAGGTAGAAGGAATTAGAAAACAGAGAGATGAATGGAGGAGACCAGACAGAGAGGTGCTCTCTACTCCACAAAGAAGAGCAGGATGCATATTATATTGCAGATGACATCTGCAGTGCCTTATGTATCACGTGTGATCACACAATCATGGGCATCTTCCCAGGGAACTTCTTGGAAGGCTTCTAGGCCTATGGTCTTGGAGAAGGGCAGGTTCTCCTGAAAGATATTACCAGCTGCAAGAGAAGCAGGGACCACAGAGCTGTAAGCTGAAGATACTAATGATCTGCAGTCTGGGCAAAATTTAGGAGTTTATTTAGGAAACCACTGGGGGCAGAAAGAAGCAGAGTGAACCCTGCTAGAACATTAAATCATAAAAGGCTGGAGTTGTCTGACTTTCCCAAGGCTATTCTTATTTCTATTCCTAAAGCTTCCTATCACAGGTTTTGTGAGAGTTTAGGTCAGCCACTTGGGTTGGGATGGACATTTTTTTTCTGAGTAAGCACTACATATAATAAAATATAGATTGCTTCAGGTGGTGCCTCCCTTTCCAGGAAGAAGTGCTGTTCAGAAGGTACACCCAGTGATCACAGTGATGGTGGGGCCGTTGGCCAACCTCCTTTCCTGGGTGACTTGGCTGAATGCGGCAGAGTGTCAGATGCTTCGCATCTGTGTGCTCCCATTCTTGCGCTGTTATGTACACATCCGAGTCTCAGCTGAGGCTGCAACCAGGAATAACCCAAAATACCACAGCAACAGCTGTTTTGTTGGATTTTATGGAGCTGAAACCCAGGAGTACTGGAAATCTTAAAATAAAGCTTTTTGCCATAAAAGAAACTTCCAGATGCATGAGCCCTGAGTGTGAACAAGCAATATTTGGCTAGTAAGCTTGCCATTTTGATGTCTGCCACTTGCCATTTGATTTATAATTAATATTCAATACCTTGCTGAATACCACAGTAACTCATGAGAACATTAATGAATGATTTGGTGGTAAAAGGGTGTATAATTTCACTGGAGGGCCACCATCAACCTGACCACATATTTTAGCAGGGTTTCTTCCCTGGATAGATTGTTCTTGAATAAAAAATTCAAAACCTGAGCGCAGTCCTTACTAAAAACTTTCACAGGTTTGACAAGCCAGTGAGCAAGTGCTATGATGCTCAAAACTACGTACGATGTGTAGTATGTTAATTTTACCAGACAGTCAAGGAACCTCCTTTTACGTGAAGTATTTATTTCAAAGAAAACCAGGTCATTTGTTCCACAGGTGGCAGGATGCTGTGCGCAAATATTCTCCCTACATTTATGATCTTACAGTAAGGCGAAAAGACTTCACCTACAAAAGATTCACAAAGCTTTACAAGTGCCGTATCTGCTCACTGTGATGTGTTACACACTTTCCAATAGCTATAGAAAAAGGGGTGTGAGGGGATCGTGATCCTAAGCAGGATTTGTACACCACCTGAACAGCTCAAGATGAACGTCTAACCAGTCAAAAGCCTCCAGCACTAGAGATGGAAACCTGTGGTCAGTCTGCTGCTCTGCTTGGGTACTCTTGCCTTTAGAAAGCTTTCCTTAATGCTGTAGTCTCACTTGATGCAGTGCAATCCCATCACTATGTGCCTTGCCTACGACAGACATGGACAACACGTGATTTCCTTCCCCTTTGCAGCAGCCTTTTGTGACTTCAACGACTGCTATTCTCCACTTGGTCCTCTCTTCTCTGAGTGAACACACACCCTTCAATCCTTTCCAGACTTCTGACTGATCTTACTGCACTCCTTTCACCCCCTTCCAGCTGGGCACAGCTTTCTGGCTACACAATGCCCCAACCACCACTTGCTACTCTAGCTAAGGCACTACTGATGTGGAACCAAGCTGAAGGACAACTTCACATAACTTTGAGTCCAGTCTCCCAGTTTATGCAGTGTGGTGTTTGCCTTTTTCATGATAGTAGTGATTTGTGTTTAGCCTGTGATCAACGAATGGGTCCTCACAGATCTTTTTTTTTTCTTCTGCAGAGCTGCTATCTCACCTGCTGTTCCTCACTGCATACTCGTGCTGCAGACTGCTCCTGCATGGCTAGCGAACCTTGCACTTTACGGTTTTTGTGTAAGACCAGTTCTACAGTTTGTTCAGATTTTACTGTGCAAATCCTATCCCCCAGCATGCCTGCAGTCCCTCCCACCCAGGGCTGTGTGGAGATTTGAAAAACAGACTCTATTCATCATCCAAGATATTAATGAAAGTAATGAACAGTGCCAGGCCAGACCAGACTCCTGGGGAACTCAGAACCAAGGAGCTCAGTTTATCTTTCTATTTTGACAGCAAATTGTCTGTAACTACTGAGCCTTGTTTCCCATCAGTTTGATACCCACTTTGCATCTGGCCATATTTCTCTTCCTTGCTTACATACAGCTCTGCCAAAAGCCTTATGCAAATCAAGATATATGGCATTTACTGCTTCTCCCTGTCAGCATGGTAGGGATTATCTCATCAAATGATGAAATTAGATGGTTTGACATGGTCTGTTCTTCAGAAAGCCATGTTTTTCCTCCAAGTACTTATGAATAATGGCTTGAGTAATTTTTCCAGTATTTTTACAAGAACTGAAATAAGCTGATCTCTTTATAATGCTCTGACTCTTCTTTCTCCCTTTTTTTGAAGAGAAGTATTACATTTGCCCTCTTCCCTTCTTCAATATCTCACATTCCTTGAGAGAACCACAAATGGTTCTGAAATTACATCAGGTAATTCTCCAAGTACTCTGGGCTATAATGCATCAAGCCCAGTCAATTTGAATATAGTTGGCTTCTTTATGCCCTCTCCAACCCATTCTCTCCTTATCGTAGGTGCAGATCATGCTGCTTTGCTGTGGTGTCAGTTGTGTTGGTTACCTGCCTGCAGCTGGCTCCCGAAGCCCCTGAGACAAAAACAGCACATGGCTTTCTCAGTAACATTTCCCCTTTCTGTTCAGTAATTAGCCATTTCCCTGGGATTTGTTTTACTCTGAGCGTACCTGCAGAAGTGTTTCTTGTTACCCTTTAGGGAATTTGCTCATGTTACCTAATTTTGTGCTCTTGCTTTTGTGTTTCAATCTTATATGCTAGTGCCATGCTTGTATACTCATCCTCAGTAATCCTCTAGTTTCTTAATACTTATCTTCTCTTTCTTAGCAGTCTTTCCCTTATATCTGCCCAGAGCAGGATCTTCCCAACCAAATCTCCGAGTGTTTTAAAATATGGCTTCTTGAGGTCTATACTCTTTATTTTGCTGTCCTCCTTCAATTTCCAAAGGAAGGCCATGGAAGCTGGAAGCAGTTAGCTCCTCTGAAAATAAGACTTGAACTGTGCTTTTATTATTTTGATCACAAGGCCAGCATTTTAACTGTACAGCAAGAAGAGCTCTAGGCCTGTAGAGACATTATTGTAGACACATTTTCTGCCAGACTGTGTTACAGTGCGGATGCCTCTCAAGCTTTCTTATCTGTGCGTGGTATCTGATGCAAGGTGCACAGAGTGCTTTGTGAAAGTTTTCAAAAATTGACAGCATCTCCAGCTGCTAAGGTCTCTTGTGCTTCTAGTCCCCATCAGCAGAAAACAGTCTCATATCATCAGGGTTTTCACAAATGCTACAGAGACAGCTGATTGTGTCACCCCCAGACACATTTTGTCTTGCTGGGAAACATACAACTGTCTCCATGGGGTTTTAGCTACACCTGTTAAAGTGCATTTACCCAGGTATAAATCACCAATGCCAACTGCCCACAGTGTAGCACAACCGTACCTTTCTGAAATTGTATTCCATTTGAACACATCTGCTACCTAATAGCAAAGATGGCTTTGAAAATTTAGATGACAAACTAGAGAAGACTTGTGTGTGTGGTCTGCGCTGAGAGGGCACACTTAGAAGGCTCTAGGCCTTACGGTTTCAAGAGCCAAACAGCATATTTTTCAAATTCTGAATCATTTGGATTAGAAACTGATCTCAAGCCTTTCAGCTGGTTCCTACACCTACGACATGTGAGATGATATCCTGGAAGTCATCAAAATTCAGCCCTTGTCTGTCTTACTTGAACAATAGTGATGCTGACGGAACAACCACAAACGAAATAACAAATCAACAAGCTAATCTACATCCTTCCAGCATCACTTCCTAAAATATGATGTAACCACATAAGCATACCACAGGCTATATCTTACATGTCTCACACAAAACCTAAGCACCTGCAAACATTAGGGAGTGTAGACCTAAAGTTAAAACTTGCAGCTTTACATTAACTGAAGAACACATACAACTCTTGCCTTGCTTTCATGTTCTGTCCAGAACTAGCAGCAGGATTAGCTAGCTATTCCAAGAAAAAAAAAGCAAAAAAGCTTTATAACATTTCTGACCAGGATGGAATATTGCAGAAACCAAAATGTGGGAAGACAGTCTTCTCACATCATCCGCAGTCCAGGCTTACCAGCTTAACAGAATTCAATAGGTCAAATAATGAGCTGGTATGAAATCCTGGCCCAATGAAATCCATGGCAAAACTCGCATTGATTTTTCCGGGGCCAGGATTTCAGTCTGGTCAAACTGTGTCTAAATGCTGACCTTTTTAAAAAAGCGGCAAATGTCATGCAGCATTTTGTACACGAATATATTCATACTCAGACAAACTGGAATGTTTTTGGGCAATGAAATACACATGGGGTGACTTTGCTGTCAGGCCAAAATGGGCTCTGGAAGACACTGTCCCCACTGTACGTGAAAGGATGGACAAAGGAATACTCCGCAGTGCAGGCAGATAGTAGCCAAGTAGGGTGCTCTGTGGAGCTAGGATTTGGTATGAGAGCCCATGACTCCCTATACCGATGAGAGTTATGTTATTCTCAGCAAGATGCAATGAGCTCAAATGCTACTCAGCAACAGAAGAGGTTTCTCTGTTGTGCAGATTGAGAGAGGCTGGTGCTGTTTGGAAGAGATGAGTCGGGTTTTCTGGAACTCACACATACACAGCTGCAGCACCTGGGCCCCAGATGGTTTGCTCTCTCCCAGCTGCTTAGCCCATGATCACTGCTGTCCTTCAGTGGATGGGACAATTATAAACAGGCATTCCTACCATGGGTGCAACCTGGGTCTTGACTGTGGAGTTGTTCCTTCTGCTTTGAAATCTATACTGCTGTCTTAAACTTAAAACAATACTTTACCACTTCAGCTGATGCCAGCTGAACCATATACTCCACCTGAGACTGCCTGTTCACGCCTGACCTATGTACGGTGTGTGCTCTTCTCACTTCCTGCCAGTGTTTACAGCCAGGCTGCAGCAAGAACTCAAGTGCTCCTGTGCTGTCTCTTGCTCTCCACACCTTTGTAGGCTTCTGCCTGTCCAGAACTGATGTTTGCTCTAGTGCTCCGATATTAGCTTAGGTTCAATGCATTATTTTAAGCAAATAAACAAATGAAAACTAGCATAACCTATCCCCGGGGACGAAAGGAAGAGCCAAGAGCAGATGTTGAAATATCAAAGTGATGATGTCAGTTAAACCTCTTTACAAAACAGTCGAGTGGAAAGACTGAAAAGGAAGGTTGCACTTTTCCTCCAATACAGGTCAAATAAAGAGCTAAACACTCCTTCTCCTTCCCATCATTGCAGTACTACTAGAAATTGTGCCTTTTCAAATAGTTTCCCTGATATAATCAAAGATATTTACCTTCTTTGTACAGGTTTACTGCCCTCACACTGTTAATCCCCTCTAGGCATTCAGAAAAAGAGGAATCTATTTCTACTAGCTTTATTAGTGCAATGTAATTTTCCCAGACCCAGAACTGAAGGAATTGTTTATGGTAATAACTGATTTGTTTACTCTAGTCCATTTTTTCCTACTTGTGATTTTACCATCACATCATCCTGACTTCTGTGTTTGTAGGATTAATTGTAAATATTCACCAAACAGATTATATAAATACATGTCAATTGATGAGTTGTTTGCAGACCAATGTCTTTGAAAATACCCAATTTATTTTTTACCCCTAAGGGTATGTGGCTGGTTGCCTAATTCACATGCAATCGTTTCTGACAGAGAAACTAAAACTTTAAAAATAGGAGAATAATGATGGAAGCGTATCAGTTACTGAACAGATAATAATGCCCCTGTATGATGATCTTCCAGATTAATATTAATCTGTGTTAAAAATTGTTTACAAAATGTTTAGGACTCACAAATAAATTGTTAAACTAACAGCTTAAATAAACATGACCCCGGGAAACCAGGAGTGAGATCTATTAATGAGAATAGTCACAAATCACTTCCTTCTAGTTCCAAAAGCTCTGATTCTTACTAATTTATCTTTTATCCTGCAGGGCTGCTCTGTGAAAACCTCCAAGGATATTACATGTAATACAAAACCTACATGCAACTAATCATGGAAATTTGACTAATACTAACTAAGGGAAATTTGACTGAACAGGCAAAATGTTATATGGAATAATTTGTTTTCCAAAAAAACATTTACAAAATTACTTCCAGCTATGAAAGGAGGATTGAATTAAAGATTGTCTTTTTGATATGCCACATGGACAATTTGGAGACTTGTGAGAATATTTCTTAATAAAAAGTGTGTGCAAGTACCTTAAGATGTAGAATTAGGGCTAATGGAGTCATCAACAATAATCTGCTGAAGCCAAGGAAAAATGACACCAGAAAACTTCATGATTCTGAGGCATAAAAGTAAAAAGCTCAGAAATTTAATCATTAATTCCAATTTTATCATAAAACCTCAGTAGACTTGGCTACAAAAATGTACTTTAATTTTTATAAACTCTCAGACTGTCCTGAAATCAGCAAAATGAGAGTTTTTACATTACTTTTAATAACCTCCAAAGCTTAGTGAGATATTAAAATTTGATTGTATTTTAATATAATCTGAAAGATTATCAAGGCAGTTCCAATAAGCAATATGTAGCAGGACCTCTTCAGGGTCAAACTTTGTGTATAGGAAAAGATGCAGTTATTCTGGTTTTATTAGTAAGGAATCCATGTGTATAAGAGACAGCAGCAATGTGAAGTGGAAGCCTGTATACCTAGCTTTCTAATCCTAACAGTTGCCTGCTGGCTCATATACAAGTTTCCTAGGTAGTTCTAGCATATGGTGTTTGATTATCAATCAGTTACGGGATAATCTCTGGTTTAAGGGCCTGGTTTAGCCTGTAAACACGGTACACCCGATCTGCAGTCTGCTGTCTCCCATGAGCCCTTTAGCGGTGGTCAGGCAGGTCAGCCATGTGATATGCCAGCCAAAGGACAGCAAAATGCCCGTTCACATTAACAGGCTCTGCATGTGCCTGTTGGTTCATGTGATGAGGGATAAATCTGTGCCATTACATGTCATTGGCACGTCTGGGGTACCAATACTTGTTGGCTCCATGTCCTAAAACATGTTAGGGGAGACACCTAAACATTCAGCACCCAGGTGGCTCCCTAATGGACTTTATGGCTTGCACCGGTAGACAGAGTGGACATCTCTGAAATAAAGCATGGAAATTTTTTCTGCTTCTTGTGTGGATGTGACTTCTAATAAACCATCATATGGTTTTTTTTCTCCTCCTCTTCAAACCAGCAAGGATTCCTATCCTCTGAACCCACCAAGGTCTTTGTAAACAGCAAAATGGCTATTTTCAATTTCCCATTTAAAGGAACAGTTTAAAGGAATGCTGGCATGTTGAATAAAAGCAGGATTTCTCTTCTAAGAAAAAATCCATTATAAAATTAATAAGTGCTTGTCACAATTCACATGCATATCCAAATGAGTAAGCAGATGCTTCCTACTGTGATTTGAAAAGGGCTTCCTCCTGCTTTAGGCACTTTTCACAGTTAAGAATCAGGAATTTTGGTCCCTAGTTCCTGTGTGGAAATATTTAAAACTCTTTCTAATGTATTTATGATGTTTTCCTATGCACCCCAGCACAAACATTTCCAGTGTGCTATGACTCAGTACTTTTTTTGAAGTGGCAGAAATACAATGAAAAGCCTGTTTCTCATAGTATTTTGGCAGAAAACAACTCTGTGGGCTGGTGTTGGCAACACCACAGTCTAAGAATAGGGCACTTCTCAGGCAGAAAGTTGTTGAATTTGGACATAAGCTAGGTTTGCCTAGGCGTAAAGAAGCCACTGTCTTCAGGGAAAGGAGTAATTTGGAAATGCTTATCCTACAAGTTAGAGTGCATTAGTGTCTACCAAAATAATTATTTCCTGTGAAGGCTACTCAGAATGAAGTAATCTCAAAGAATATATTCCATTGTACGAGCGAGGTCGCTGGGCAGCCCCTCCAACACTTCCTCAAAGGGCCTCTCATTGTATAGAGTGCTCTATTCCAGTTTCAGTTGTTCATAAACACGAGTAATACTTCCTTCCAAGTTTGTGTAAATGGGAAGAACTGTAAATGGATGGTGCTTCACTGTACATGTACCATGCTGATAGCACTACTACCACCTTTATAAAACGTAGCGCTTGGGTGAGACAAAAAGTAACACAACAATGAGGAAGTGAAAGAGTTAAAGCTTTTAAAAATGGCCCTGATCATGACAGCCTTAAAACCTAATATTCTGAGCTGATCTTGGGCTGTCCTAGTTCCGCTGAATGCATTGGAGGTGGAAGTGTTTTCTCTAGCTAAGGCTTTACCCATAAATACAGGCTATGTAGATTGTTCTCTACAAATAAAGGCAATGCAGACAATTCCCTGGAAACCCCAGCTACAGCATTCCCTTACTATGGGTGATGTTTGCCAAGTGACTCAAGTGTCTACACCACCAGTTTGATTTCATTCTTATTTCACCCCAGGGCTCTGGTTTACTGATTATCCATACAGTTCACGTGCTGCTTTTGGCAGCAATGATTTTGGTCAATTATTTCTCTCCAAAAGGAAATGCTGGTACAGTTGGCAGACCAGCCAGCTCCCGGCAGATCATATTGGATGTGTACCTCTCAGGCTTGGACTGCTGCTCTATGCGACTGCCGTTCAGCACAGCCCCAGAAAGCCTTCCTCCCTCAGCAGCCCTCTGCAGACCCTCAGACCTTGCAGGACCTGTGACACTCCACCTTGCCCTCAGGTAAGAAAACACAGCCCTAGCAGACAGAAACCTTGTTATTGATATTTAGGGATCTATGTAACTTCTCTGGACAAGCTGTAGACATCTAGGTCTGGAAGCCGTCTTTTTGCACAGAGCTGAATTCTGAATCTGTCTGCTCAAGATTTCTAGGCCTTAAGTTCTTTGGAAGATGCTTCCTCTTATTTAAAATTGCTTGTAATATTCCTGCAGTGCTCATTTAGATCTCTTGTTTTCTGCAGGATAAAGGAGAGGGAAAGAAATTCTCTCCCTCTTAAAGAATGAGGCATTCTGAACTCTCTCATATACAGGACACCACTGCTTTGTTGCCATATCCTTCATGTCTTTACTGGTTATTTTCCAACTTTTCCCATAGCCCTCTCCTTAGGAAGGACAGAAGATTACTAGCTTGTCATTCACTGCAGAAATGGAAGAGCTAGCCCAGCTCCCTCCACCTGCCTGGCAGCAGCTCTAAAACAGAGGCTGAGAAGAGCTAAGGATTATTTTTCCAGGGTCTCTTAGCTCTACCAGTCCCAAGCATCAGGTCCTCAGCTGAAATGGAACAATTTTGTCAGCTTCAATGGTAATATGCAGGGGTCTCACTCACTTTTTCTACCCAAGAGAAACAAGAAGCAGGCAGTGTAGTTAACAGAAATTATTCTCCTTCTAACCTTAATCTGAAAACTCTTTTACTGCAGCACATTTAGCATATACATACTCACCTGTGGGCTTTATTTCAGGTGTTCCTACCTAAACATGTGACTTCTAATGAAGCAGCAGCCATATGTCATATTACAGGCAGGTGATAGATGGAGTTAATCATGCAGCTTTGAGCCATTCCTTGTGTACCTGTTAATCCACCTCCTTTGAGACTTGTTCTAACAGTCCAAACGAGGAATATGTACAGCCAGAAGAAACAGTTACAACTTTGAAACTTGGATGAGATTTTTAACTTGAAAAGAGCCAGGAATGTACATGTGTGAACTCCTGCCCCTTTCCCAACAAACACGAATGAACAGCTTCCAGCTATTGGCATTAAAAATAATCAGCCTGCAGGTAAATATTTCTTTCCCCAGATAGGGAAGGCTTCCCTCAAGCTCTCTCTCAAATTTGTATGTGTTTGATGGTAGCACTTAGTCCTATATTAGTGACACATTTATGGGCTGCTATCTTGAGGGCTGGAAACAAAAATTTCACATCTTTCCAAAAAAGAAAGCTCCCTTTCCACTGTGACATGTCATATTAAGCTCCAGCCCTGGAAGGTTCCTACGTACCAGACATCAGTTGTAACATTTTAAGGTACAGAAAACCAACTTAGAATCTTCTCTAAAGGAGTATATTGATTTTCCCTTCTAAGTGTGATGGTTGTATTTGTGGTATGAAGGCATCTGGATTCAGAGAAAGAAGGATGTGAAAAGAGTCACAACACAGTGAAAATTCATGAGTGTGTAAGGGAAACGACAACATAGAACAGAGGCCATCAGAAAGCCAGTCAGACCTTGGAAGCTGGAGAGCACAGGGCTACTTGTAGAGGTTCCTAGCTCTGCCGCTAACCTGAGGTATGTCCTCGGCCATGTCTCTTCACCTCGCTGTGACTCCATTGCCCATCTGTAAAGTGAAGATAACAACATGTAACTTCATGAAGTGCTTCAGATGACAAATGCAACATAATTTCTTAGGGTTATCTTACTGGACACAGTAGGGGGTGAATAACATAGATCATTCATTGTCTCCCTAGTTAGAAATAACATGACTATTTTTTAAACTCTTTCTGTCACCCCACTTCTGCATCTCTACGGCAGCTACTTAAAGCACATTCTCCTTGTAATAAAGATGTGAAAGAATCAACCTTCCATCTGTACCAAGTATGCATAGCATTATTCATAACAAATCATTACTTACAGCAGCAATGGAAGAATACAGATGTTTTAAGATTTGCAGTTGTAGGAAAGAAAGCATTTACTCTAGCAGTTGACAACATACAAGCATGCAGAACAAGCAGAATAAAGCCTACCTAGACTACTCGCTCAAGGTCTGTGTTATGATTCTTCATGGCGGGGAAGAAAGAGGAAGATCCTCTCAGACAACTGTTAAATTTAATCTTTATATGGAGTTGCAGGATAGTCCAGAGACTTAAAAGTTAATTGTCTAGGATAGTTAAAAGGGTATTCTAGTGACCTACTGTTCTCCCATTAGTCTGGAGTCCTCAGGAATAAATGAATGATAGTATATTGCTGCAATTACTCTTCTAGTATGCATGTACATTTTTATTTGCCTGAGAACAGGAGTATGAGCTGGGAACAACTATGGCACTATACAACTTCCAGCGACTGAAGGGAGACTTCATTTATTTTAAAATTAGCTTCTAAACTATCCACTTCTTTAATCATAACAAATTTGGAATCTCTTTCTTAACAGCTGAACACTTGGCTCAGGATATGTGGGTCATTACTTCCTCATTCTTTAACATAAAGGCAAACTGGCAGCCTGCTTGGGATGTCTTGGGACTCTTTTAAAGATATCCAGATAATCCTCTGAGAAACCGTACTAGATTATATCAGCATTTCTCTAAAACTCAGGTCATAACTCCTGTCAGTGCTTAGTTTTCTAACAGTAGGCATGAAAAACGATGATCAAATACCTGGACTGTTATTTTATTTACATACGGTGATGAGTAAAAAGCCCAAGCCCATAGTCTAGATTCTTGTGTACCCTGAAAACCCATTTACAAACTTCTCATTAACTTCTCTTGGATTGCAATTTCAGCCATTTTGTGATGGGATGGAAACCTTCTTTTTCCATGGCCAAATTGCATTTTTAGCTCTTTCAGTGCTCTCAGAGCTCTAGCTCTAGCTCTGCTGAAACTATAATGTTAGTCTGGATTTCCATCACTGTGACAGCAAGCAGAGCCTGTCTGCCAGTGTACAGACAGACTTAACAGACTGAAATCTGAATGCAAAATGGGGTAAGAATAGGAATGAACAGTGCCTGAATTAATACTACTGCAGAACACCCTTGGGTAATGCTCAGGGTATAGAAGGAGAGATACTTAGAGAGGTGGGAGAATAATGAAAAATTAAGAGTGAGGGCATATCAGGGGACATTTTAATATTTTTTTTTTTCCTAGATAAACTTTTATGTGGTTTGCCCTAAGTGCAAGATGGCTTGCTGTAAGCTATAATATCTTCTACCCCTACCCTCATGATGACTTTGGCAACAGAAAAAGATCACATATGTGAAGTGACAAACTCAAGTATCTAAGTGATCAGAAATTAACTGTTTAAATTAGAGCCAGGGCTGCAATTCGGAGAAGGGAAGGAGCCATACCCTCGGGAACACAATGATGATTTGTGCCCTTTTAAAATCCTAGAAAACCAAGAAGTGCAGATGAGCCAAGAGCTATTTTGGGGGAAAAAAAATCCCCTTCCTTACTCCAGGGACCAAAGAGGAAACCATTAGGCAAAACTAAAATCATGACTGAAGGACCAGAGTCTCTGAAAAGGACAACACTGGTACCACTGTTTATCAGCACAGAGAGAAATGATGCAGCTTGGTCTCCAGGACCACAGTGAACAATTTCTCAGTGGCTCCTCTTCCCTCTCTTCTATTCTGCCAGTCCAGTCCCTGTTTGCAATTGGTGCCTTGGTCTGTCCTCACCATGGGAGAAGCACATGAGGAGCAACAAGGATCATGAATTTTCATCAGAATTGTTTAGGTTGGAAGAGACCTTTAAGATCATCGAGTCCAACCATTAACCTAGCACTGCCAAGTCCACCACTAAACCATGTCCTTAAGCACCACATCTACACGTCTTTTAAATACCTCCAGGGATGAGGACTCCACCACTTTCCTGGGCAGCCTGTTCCAGTGCCTGACAACCCTTTTGGTGAAGAATTTTTTCCTAATATCCAATCTAAACCTCCCTTGGTGCAGCTTGAGGCCATTTCCTCTCATCCTATCGCTTGTTACTTGGGAGAAGAGACCGACCCCCCACCTCGCTACAACCTCCTTTCAGGTAGTTGTAGAGAGCAATAAGGTCTCCCCTCAGCTTCCTCTTCTCCAGGCTCCCTCAGCTTCTCCTCGTAAGACTTGTGCTCTAGACCCTTCACCAGCTTCGTTGCCCTTCTTTGGACACGCTCCAGCACCTCGATGTCCTTCTTGTAGGGAGGGGCCCAACACTGAAGACAGTAGTCAAGGTGCGGCCTCACCAGTGCCAAGTACAGGGGGACAATCACTTCCCTGGTCCTGCTGGCCACACTATTCCTGATACAAGCCAGGATGCTAGTGGCCTTCTTGGCCACCTAGGCATACTGCCAGCTCATATTCAGCCGGCTGTTGACCAACACCCCCAGGTCCTTTTGCACCAGGCAGCTCTCCAGCCACCCTTCCCCAGGCCTGTAGAGTTGCCTGGGTTTGTTGTGACCCAAGTGCAAGACCTGACACTTCGCCTTGTTGAACCTCATACAATTGACCTTGGCCCATCCATCCAGCCTGTCCAGATCCCTCTGTAGGGCCTTCCTGCACTCAAGGGTAGAAAGGATGGAAGGGAATAAATGGGTCCACAGCCACACTGAAGAGAGCGCACACTGTTCCCTCTTGGTTTTTGTTAGTGGTATTCCTAGAGCAGAGTCTCTTCCTACGCAACTGTTTCCACAGTTGGGTTTCCATCTGAATGGTGCCCCTTTGCCAACATATGCCAGTGAAATGAATGGCAGTAGCTCGCTCTCTGCAATATACTCTGCTAATTCTGTGATGAGGGGAGAATGTACTCTCTGAGCATTTCCAGTCCACATCCCAAATAAAGAAAGAACCTGACAGCCAGGATGCAGAAGCATGCAGCAGGCTCGATAAAGGTTGTGTAGGTTCAGTTACCTGAGCCAGAAGGTGTGACAACAGTGGTTTTCATCTCCAAGACATGGCAGTTCAGCAAAAAGATACTGAACTTTGTAACTTTGTTCGGGGATTCTCACTTCAAGATAAGCTGAGACTATTTCATTGATAACTGCAGATACACTCATATGTCTCAAAAAAGGTTTCAGGATATTTATCTAGAAACCACAAAAGTGGGCTAAGAAAGAGAGAATCTGACTTTTTTCTCTTTTTTATTTTTTAAGTACAGGGAAATTCCAAAACTTTCAGTATTGCAGGCAATTTACACCGGTTACAAAACAAAAGAATATTGTTAAAATTCCTAGACTGCAAATGGATATACCAGCTAAGCTTCTCTCAGATTGCATATGTAATTTCTGATAAAACATGGCCTAAAGACCTCAGATACTAAGGGGAAAGGAAGAACAGTTCATGGCTCTTCATCCCTTTCTACAACAGCCCAATTTTCTCGAAAGTCTTCCTGCTAAACACTTCCCCTTTTCTCTCAAATAAATCACAGATAATGATGGGCATTGATAGAGTTAACTATTCTGGTGGACAAAAGTAAATAGTTAATAACCAGAGTTCCTCACAGTTATAAATGCCATTAACTGGCTCTCACAATCCTGCTGTTTCAAGGGGAGAGGTGACATTGAGCTTGCAGGGCAAAGAAGAGTGAGTATTTACCACGTGAGTCGAAGAGAAAAACTTTAAATAAGAAGACCTCTAGTGAAAGCACTAATTGAGAAGTGCACTTGCTGCATGCTGCCTTTATTTAGATGTCAGTTGGATTACAGTTGTGCTCCTTTATAACCTGGGATTTTTTTCAAAAAGGGAAGGTATACCAGATCACTGTTTCTTGCACTGTCTGGTCTGCATTTAGGCAAGCAGATGCAGAAAAAATGAAAATGAACAAACCTAGATCATCTACTACCAAAATATGTCAGCGTCCTCAGGGGCTGGGAAGGCAGGCAGAAGCAAGCCAGCAGGCCAAGGGAGGAAGGGTTCTGCTCCTAGGAGTGAGGTAAGATGGAGCTTCCTGAGCACACAACTTCCTGAGGGGCCAGGTTTGGCCACCAGCAACTTGGAAACTGCTGTTTGCTTCTACCATGATGATGGGAACAGCGTACGTCTGTATGTACTCTTGGAAAAGAAACAGCGCTGCACCTCTAGGGAAGTCCATTTCTCCCTGATAGGAGCAACCCTGCAGAGCCCTGAACACAAGCCCGCATCTTGCAATACAGGGACAGGAGTCCCTATTTTGAAAGGTGGGCTTCCACTACCTTTTAGGCGTTACTGAGCTTTGCAGAGGCAACTTCCTAAGGCTAAAGTCATCAAACAATTTGACTTCCTGTTCAAGCATTGCCATTACAGTGGTTTCACTTGGCTGTGTATCATGTGCTGCGGAGGGAGGAGGAGAGAAGTTGTGTGAGCAGCCGAGGGTGCAGCCTGGCCCCACAGGGAAGGAAGGCTGGTGGCGCGGGGCCCTGGGAGACGTGGCAGTGCCTGGAGGGGGTGGGGACAAGGCGTCAGGCCCACCATTAGCACCATGCTCCTGGGGATCCTCGTGGCGCTCTGCTTCATCCCCACTGCTGATGTAACAGGTAACAAAACCCCCCACATTTCAATTCTTTCCATTATTTTTCCTCACTTTGATCATCGGGGGAGAAGGTCTAGTATAGCTTTGAATTAATTTTGCACAAATTATTCTGTGTTTCGATGAAAGGGGAGAGACAGAGCATGCTGCTAAGACTGCACATGGATCAACTTGATACAACAAAGAGGCTGATTTTTTTTCTGCCACAAGTATCCCTCCAAAATAAGACCCAAGAGCTTTCCTTTAATTTGACTTCTTTTTGGATGCATTTGATAATTGCATGCATAGATAGAGGGGGGTTTATTCACCTTCCCCCCGGGCTTTACAAATTTTGCTCACAAGTGCCTTCTCTTGGGCGGCAGAGGGGCTGAGCAGACCTGGTGCCAGTGCCTCTCTTGGGGCAGGTTCTCCACCACCCCCAAGTCTCCTGTGCAAAGCTCCAGGTCCCACCATGGCCCGGCTCAGTGTGATGGGCTGCAGAGCTGAGCCCACCCACATCCTCACAGAACCAGCAAATAAAAGGACCAAAAGTAGAGTTGCTTACTGAGCTCAGAGATGGGAGGATGGGAACTGTGCAGTTTCTGATTTTTGCATTGTTTAGTAGTTTATTGATACTTACTAGATATCTAGCTTCTTTCTGAAAAAATCTTCAACAACGAAAAATGTCTATTTGTGATTTTGAAATCCTGAGTCTTAGTGAGTCTTTCTGAATCTTCAGTTGTTGTGGCTGAGGGTATTTTGTCTTGCTGATGCAGTGTTCGTATGTTCAGAGTTAACACGTCTTTCCAAGGGGTACATCAAAATGCAAAGCAAGGCAAGGGATGATGACTTTTGCTAGGAGAGACAGACAATTTTTCAAACCGCTGGCCAGTGAACTGTTGTTATTGGGTCTTCTCCAAATGTCAGTGTTTTGTATTTTACAGGGAAGCTACAGAGTAACAAAAACCTGTTTTCCAGTACAAAACTTTTCACATATAGAACATCTTTAAAGAGTTCCTTTTTCTAATATGAGAGATACAATTGAATCTATTTTTTCCTTATTTCTGCCTTATTTTTCTAGAATTCTTTTCCTCAGTGAAGGCATTGTAATTTTCATGACACCATGATCTACATTTCTTTAAGAGATTATAGGCTTTTTCTTCCCTGTCCTTTTCCCATGTTTATAATACTGTGTTTGCAATATCATAATTATTTCCACAGCGGGCCCCTGGGTTATCAGAGAAGACACTGATTCCAGGAGGGGATAAGTATCAGCAGTGGGTTAACAGTTTTAAAAACATTTCCATGAGGTGTGAACAGCTTTTAAGCAACTCTTTTGAATTGCAACAAAATAAAATATAGCGTGTGGTTATCAGACACAGGGGTTATGCCACGACTCTATAGACATTTATACACTTGCTTTGCATAAAGAACTTGAGTTTCCCCGATAGCTCCACTGAGGCTGTTCAACTGCTTAAAGAGAAGCACAGGTGGTCACTTGCTTCTCAGGGCTCTCATCTTTTTCCCATATCTTTTCTCCACCCCTCCTTCATTTCAATCAAGATGATTGATCCTCAGTACATGGAAAACATTAAGGCAGGTCAAAACTCTGCAGGGCTTCCTCAAGCCACAAAGTGTATTATAGGCCTCAGGTATTTTGTTTTGGGGAAGACAACAGAATTTGTCCTGTTCTGTTGTTGTTTGACTGTATCAGTGAGTGCTGCAGGTTGAGTTTGAATCATGGAAAGGGACTTAAAAGATCAGTTTGTTCATTTCCCTTTTGCAGAAACACTAACGTTTACAAAGTTTGTCCTCCCCTGCTTTTTGTTGGCTAAATAATTACCTCACTATGGTCTGTCAGAGAGGCAGCTAGATGAAGTTGCCTGTCCTGTGTATTTTGTGAAATAAGTAATGATGTAAGTGGGTTCCCACTGCAGTGTACCACAAATGACCTCACCTTTATACTACCCGCATAACCTTCTGGCTTATGGTCTCTGGGTGTCAAAATCAACCTCTAACCCACTAAGGTTACCAGAATGCAGAAGATGTATGAGGCAAGGTTAGCCGAGATTAAGATGACATCAACAAATTCTCATTTAAAAAAAAAAAAAAAAATCACAAACTGACAAGAAAACCCCCTGTGCTCACCCTGGGTTTGATTAAAGCAAGAGTGTCACCTGGGCTTTATGTAGTACTATGCTTCCTGCAGTACTTGCACCAAAGTAGGAAAGATTAGCAGAAAGCAAGTCTAGAACAGCTAGAAGGGGCAGATCCCTCCAGCTGCACATTATACACACAGCTGGGTGACCTAAAACCAAAATAAAAGAGAAAGACCCTTGTACCTGGGAAAGAAGAGTAAAGGTAATTGAACAACAGAGCAGCAGCAACAAAAATGGAATAGCTTTGTTTGTAACATAGCTGTGTGCCTTTCTGTTTGTGAATTAAATAAACTCCTTTCAGGTTTTCCCCTATCCCCCCAGGGACTTAATTGGGCCATTTCTTTACTATGCTTATAGATATCCCAACTTATCCCAGATTCCTTGCTCTGGCAAATAGCTCCTTGAAGTCAACTGGCATGGAAAAGAAAGAAAGGAGAGTACAAAATATTTTTAGCAGAATATTTTTTCCAATAGCTGATGATGATTCATGGAAAGTTCTGGAAAAAAAAACCTCAAAATAGTTATTTTCCATACTTTGTCATCTCTATTTCACTTTCTTGGCAAATAAGAAAGAAAGAAAAAAACTTCAATGAAGTTTTGCTTGCACCAGGGCTCCATGATTAGAGAGTCAGTATTTTACGGATATTCTATATGGATGACATTTTTTTCATGATGCAAAAAAACCTCACATGTGATTATAACAAATGTCTAGCATGACAAATAAGGTATAAAAAAGCTTAACAAACATTTAGAGATCTTACACATCATTGCATATAAATTCCAAGATCCTGAGAAAGCTTGCAGCCTGTGCACACTAACTTAAATGATTTTACATTTTTAGACTGCACAGCTTTTTGAAACTGTAGACAAAGATTTTTCATAACTGCCATTTTCATGGCCAAGATATAGATATTTATTACTATGCAGCATGACTGAACACAGCTTTGGAAATGGCAATCATAACCCTGTTTAGGGGAAAGCATACACTAATGGAAACACATACTAAATGTTTCAGAGTTTCACCATTTTAACAAACTCAAAGCAACACTTACGAGAAAAACTGTCTCTCTGAAGGCAAAAGCAGCCTCAGCCCATGTTTGCTCAGAATCGTCCAGATCCTACTAAGAATATAATCAAATCCTATTCAGATCACAAGTGAAGTAAGGGATGTTTGGCCTTACTCTGTTTTCCCTGTGAAACTAATAGGCATTTTGGCATGACTGACTTTCTTCAATTCAAAAAAAATCCAAGCCCGGAGGAGGAAGATGAGAGCCGAGCCTGTCTAACATGCCTGTGGGGTAAGCCTGCCTTGCTCCTGCTGGCATTGCAGCCCAACCAATTCATGTGGTGCTAATTAGTTCCTATAAATGAAAAACAAAAGATCTCGCTCAATCAAATCAGATTTGAACTAGTAGAGCCACTTTGTGAAAATGGATTTGGGTGCTTAGTTTAAATCATGTAGGATCAGTCTTTGTTTAATGATCCACAAATGAACTTTTTCCCACTGCTCAGCCACCCTCCATCCCAACAGCAGGAGCATGGGGCTGGGTTAGCAACACCCAGCATGCATGCCAAGGCCAACAGACCGGACCATAAATCCAAGAGGTGGAAATAAGTTGAAGGAACTTATTTTTTTAGGTGGGTGTATCAAAAGAGACTGGTTGCCAATTAGCACAATATCATAGCAGGGACATACATAGTCCAAAGCTGTAGCTAAATAGTGGAGCTCAAGGCATGAAGCTATATACTAAACATCAGGAATCCAGATTAGCTGACAACAGCAGAAGGTGGGCGTAAGTCATTGGGGTCTGCGGATAAGTCTAAATAACATTTGAAGGTGGTCCCTCAGTGATGAGATTTTCAGTGTTCTTTGTCTTTCCTCTGGCCACAGCAAAAATCTGATCAGACTGAGCAATAAACATCCATTAGCTTTCTGTAAGTACTTGCAGTGAAAAACAGGCAAGCATTTTTCTGAAGCGTAATGCTTCTGCAAGTGTCTGTTCCGGGATGCCTATTTTGGTTGTGAACTCTGAGACAAAAGAGGTCTCTTCTGGAGGTGTATTCAGTCCCTGTGACGATCAGGGTTGTAGTGGTGGGCACTACTGCAGTGCAAATCAGAATAACTCTGTCTCAAGTGAGAGGTGTAGCATTCTGCTGTGCTAAAGGTAGAACAATTCTACTGCAGACTTGCACATTGCCACTTAGGCCAAAGATCAATTTTCTGGCCAACAAAAATATGATCAAATACCTTGTCTAAAGGGGTGGAATCCAAACCTCACCCCTTACTAGAATGCCTTATAAGCCTATGCGAGAGCTTTTGTCGGAAAATGCTGATTCGATGAAACTGAAATGTTTTGCTGAAATGTCTTCATTTCGATGAAAATTCACCACAGGCAGCACCTCCAGTAGAAACCTGCCTTGTCTGTTATTAATCTGCTGCTCAGTTCCAGGATTCCAAGATTCATGTCTCTCTCTGCTGGAAAGCCTGGAAATGCTCATCCTTCATCAAAACAAAAAGTTTCACAGTGTTTGGGTTCCCTGCAAACATGGGATTTCAGAGCTGTGATGAGCTCTGCTCCCCGCCCCCACACTAACTCTATTGAACAAAGAGACACAAGGAGGATGGACTACAATCTTTCTTTGCTAAAGACAAGGCAGTAGAGCATTCCCTGTCTTATGTCTTCCTGCTCTCATGAGAAGAAAGGGCTGGTAAACAAGACTTTCAGTGAGAAAATGAACAACTTCAGCAGTTTCATGGGTTGGGCTGGAACTGGAGAACCTGCTAGCTGTGGGTTGTTTTTACTGCTCACACCCTACCACTAGTACTGGCCATCTCATGCATCTCTTTGTGTTTACTTTACTCCCCGGATCACGTTCATCCCAAAGGAGTATCCTACTCAAGAAGCTGGGGTACTCCATCTTCTTGTGCAGGTGTGAACACACTGAATGTAGCTACTTGGTTCTAAATATTGTTAAAGAAAGACGGTGAAATACTTGTTTGCTGGGCATTCTGGATCTGGCCTCCTTCCTGCTCCATTTCCCTTACTAGCCTTTTTAAAGTCTCGTCACATGGATTAAGTAGAAAGAATATAGGTTTTGCAGCAGATTTTGAGGACAAGAGATACGACTATCGTTCTTACAACCACAGCAATTCTCCAGGATCTATAAAAGGCTACTAATACCTCATATGAGTTGAGCTTGCATGAAGACTTACACAGTCATATACACACACAGAAGGGCTGTCCTTAGTTCTGGCAGGTTCCTAGCTTGAAAGCTAAATCTCCCTTGCTCTTACTTACAGGTCATAATTTGAAAAGTAGGGCCCCATTTGTACAGAATGATTTTTCTTGGAAGAAGTTGTCTTTCTGCATAGTCCTTGCAGTGTTTCATTGTTTGGCAGATGGTAGCACAGAGGTCTACACGTCAGAAAACATTTCCTGTTTATGTATCAGTCCGGTCAATTCAAATTGAATTATACCTTCATGTGACATGGTTTTTTGCAAGCTATTCAAGTGCTAAGTGCCAATGCAGTGTCAAATTAGTCAGCTCCTAAGTCCTTTGAGAGATTAAGAATCTACTACAGCTGCTAGCTAGAGAAATGACTTATTTCACATTAAAATAATAGCAGTTCATGGTTTTAGTGCTCATTGTCCAAGGTCCAAACCCTTGAAATGGTTCAGCAAATTCCACCTGCAAACTCTTCAAGTCTGTCCTTGGATTAAAAAGAAAATGTATAAATAATATTCTCTTATCTGACTGCTAAACTAAGCATTTAACACAGTATTTTCACTCCATAATGTCCCCTGGGAAACTGCTTGCTATGGAAAGGCTAGAGGAAGGTGGCCATATATATATATATACACACACACCCCGCACACACACGTAGAGTAGCCTTCTGAGCCCCGACATTAAATCTTAATTGCATGGACCACTTTCTGTACTAGTGTTATGACTCTGAAGAAGAACACTCTTGACCTCACTGTCTCCCTTAGTGACTATGTAATTATTTTTATAGAGGAGGATTGCTGCAACAAGAGCTCCTGTGAGAAACCGATTCTGCAGCTTGGTGGTTACGTAGTCCCTAGTAGGGAGTGTCAGCAGGGGAGAGGAGATATGGAGAAGAGCTGCAGGGGAGGATGTGTGGTTCTGAAGTCTCATACTGTATTTTATAAACAAGTATTTTTCTCACTTTCTCCCCTCCCCTCCCTCCCTTCCAGAAAACAAGATTTTAGTGTCTCAGCGTCCTTTGCTCACTGTAGCTAACAAAAGTGCAACTCTAGTCTGCAACTACACATACAATGGAACAGGGAAGGAATTTCGAGCTTCGCTGCACAAAGGAACGGACAGTGCAGTTGAAGTTTGCTTTATTTCATGGAACACGACCAAAATTAGCAGTAATTCAAATAAAGAATTCAACTGCCAGGGAATTCACGATAAAGACAAAGTAATCTTCAATCTTTGGAACATGAGCGCCAGCCAAACTGACATCTACTTCTGCAAAATCGAGGCCATGTATCCACCTCCATATGTCTACAATGAGAAGAGCAATGGAACCGTCATTCATGTGAAAGGTAAGCTGGGAAATCTCTGTAGGCCAGTATCCTCCCTATACACACTCCCTACATGATGGCTTGAGGCAGTCTGTTTCCTTAAAAAGAAAAAAAAAAAAAAAAAAAAAGTTGGGTTGCCTGGTAAAACTACATTCCTGCTTCTGATGTCCTGAAGAAGACATCTTAAAATGATGATTAATACAAATGACACATTGGAACAAGGAGTAAATAAGCAGAGATGGAGGTTTTTGCTTTCATGTACTTAAAATTTTTCTTTGTTCTTTTCCTTAAAGAGACACCCATCCAAACACAAGAGCCTCAGTCTGCAATTCCTTTGTGGACTATGGTGGCAGTGACTGGAGTTCTTGCTTTCTACAGTATGCTAATAACCGCGGTTTTTATTAACTACTGGGTAAGAAACGACTATTTTCCTTTGCTATGTATACTCTTTGTCCCTAGTTCATTTCTCGGGCTATACTTGCCATGTTTACCACAAAGTCACTGATACCCCTCACTTCAGGATCACGGTGCTTCTTCACCCCAGCTATATATGCACACCCATGCCATGCCCCAAAAGAGTTGAAACACCAGATTGTCTCCAGGTGGGCAGTTAGGCCTCTGCAGTAGAGTCCTAAAGCAAGTAGTAATGCCATAGTGTTGGCAGTACCCTGTACACCAGCAATACTGGGACACTGTCTCTGGCTCTGCCAATTGTCCCTGTCAGGGAAATCTAGCACTACAAGCATTCCTGGCAAAACGCTTTGAGACTATACTGACAGAAGGAGCTCACCTACAGTAAAACAATCTTTAGGGAACCCTCAGTTGGCCGAAGAACACCTGCACTGATGTCTTGTGCCTATCCAGCAATTCCCCCAAGTACCCACTATTTCTGGCAGCTTGACTGCAAGGGAAGAAGAGCACCGGGATCACAGTAGTCCCTTGTCTGCCTCTGTACATTAACCCTAAGAAATCTGAGACAGTCTTATGGCTCAATATTTTTGCTTTCTAATCTCTCTGGAGAGCTGGCTGGCCCAGGTCACATCCAGTTCTGCCTGCCGGAGTAAAGAGAGAGTGAGGCGTGATGCAAAGGCAGCAGAAGGACATCATCCTAGACAAGTCTTAGAATCGTGATCTCCCAGAGCTGATTTACACTACTTACTCCATGTGGAAAAGACTTAAACAATGACCATAAAGAGCTCGGTTCCTTGCACTCTGCCTTTCCCCTGTATCTTTGTCATTACATAGCGATTTTCAACACGTTACAAGGTAGCCTGTATAAAGGGCCCAGAGTGCCTGACAGGTTAAATGTTGCATGCATACAGAAAGCCACCCTCACTGCTAGCTGAAGCTTGAGATCTGTTAAGTGTTTCACAAAAATACACTTGCTCAATATATGGTTATTTCTAATGGAAAACAATCAAATGGGGCACTGCCATAGGAAAACGCAAAGGCAGGTTAAGTGGTCATTCTTTGTGCCTTATTGTAGAGGCTGACTCCTAGGAGAGCTGAGAGAATTACAGCAAACAGCTGCTGGTGTTACAGTGCTGTTCTACAGTGGCTGTGCCCTGATCAGATATTGTAGCTTCAAATCCATCATTTACAATCTGAACCATTTTCTCTTTGCTATATTTGTTTGGTACCTAATGGCTACGCACTTTGCTACTAACACGTCTGCCCCCAGCAAGAGTGACAAGGCTGCATTGCGATGTGTGCCATTTGCTGCACCAGTTTTTACCTGCTGTTATAGCTGCTGGTGGTATTCTCCTGATAATATGTACTTTGAGTGTGGATGTATTTAGAGTGTTGCTGAATGTAAATACAGCTGCATAGAAAACATTGTGAATTGTAAAAAAAGCCCTTAAAATATGATACTTGACAGCCATGGCAAGCTTGTTTCGCTTGAGTTCCTGAAAGCAGCTAAAGATTTGTCTATTTTCATACAGTTCTGCCTTCCCTGGAGGAAAATAGCTTTCCTCTCCAAAAGTAACAGTCTTTGATCCTGTAACAGTCCAGCATTCACTCATGCTAGCAAAACATCTTTCTCCCATGCAGAATTACCTCTTAGGTCAATTAAAATTCCTATATTATGGAGATGAACACATACAGGTAAAGCTTTTGTATCTAATGATTTACATGCATCGACTGCATTGCATGGCTTAAGCAGCACGTAACTTACATTCAACACCTTGCATATATATAACATTAATACAAAAAAAGCTTGAAATGTAACTGCCCCACTCTGCATGTACAGCATAATTCAGCAATCAGATTTTCTAACACAAACCTCCTCCAATTCCACAGCATCACAAATACATTGCAGCATATGCAAATATTTATGCACATAGGAAGGAAATTTCAGTAAAAAGGAGATTGCAAAAGAAGGTATGATCAGTATTAAGGAACAAGCATGGAAGCACTTTACCTAGCCCCTGATCAATAAAGCCTTAAGCTACGCAAAAACACCAACCTTGTGCACAGCCTGCAGCAGTTAGAGGTTCAAATGCTGCTGTAGCTACAAACTTCCTCTGTGACTATAGGCAAATGATTTCACCTGTCTTCTGTTACTCTTATTTCGGAAAGAGATGATGCCTCTTTTGTCTCACAGGGGCATTATAAGGCAGGAATTCAACAGTGGAAATGGGATTTTTGAGGCCCAGATAGTGAGACAGATAAAAGATTAACATCAGCTCTGATTCTTTTGCCCCTTGAAGGAGTGCTCAGAACAACATATAACATTGTGTGTTACTGCTGTAAATGGTAGGCTAACCATGATACACATAGCCTGGGCTGATTTTTCCTGCTCTTATTCTGTTTGAGTTAAGCTAATTTCTTTTTTCCTCCCAATAAATGAGGACAGCCTTCACTGCTCAGACTGCATTGCTTCTGCTGAGTCATTCCACAGCTGAGAATTGATGGTCAGAGGCATCAGTTTGTATCCTTGGTTTGCAGCATTCCTTTACCTGGAGAACTAACACTGTGAATTTCTTAGCAGATAAACTGGAGACTTACATTCAGGTTGGGCAAATTCCATAGATTATTTTATGAGAACATGTGTTCTAATTCTTCTGTAAATGTATTTAAACCTGAGGCTGCCTTATAAATATGTCTGCTTCCCTGAACCAGGACCTAGGGCCAGAACTGTCAGCAGTTAATATGAGAGTTGGGTGAGACAATTTGTTAATTCAAAGAAGGAAAAATTAATCAAATCCATTATTAATTTGTCTCAGGTCTTATTAACAGTCAAACCCCCTCTGCTCAAAGGATCCCTGTTCCCTTTCTGTTTCTCCCTTTTCAGGTGTTCACCCCAGGCAGGACAGACTAATTGCAGAAATGTTTTCACACTTCTCTTCCCCCTTCTCCCACAGCAAAAATCCAAAAAGAATATATACCATCAGAGTGACTACATGAACATGACTCCCCGGCATCCACCACACCAGAAGAACAAGGGTTACCCATCCTATGCACCAACACGAGACTACACTGCATATCGGTCCTGGCAGCCTTGATACCCACCAGCTGGCCCACCAGCAGCCTCGTGTGCTCCTCAGCAGTCACTTGCTCTTGGACGTGAAAGGACAGCCTCTCATTTTCTCATCATGTTTGTCGTTATTTATCATGGATACCTACACCATAGCAAGTATTGGCTAAACTTTGATATAATATACTAAAAGAAAAAACAAACAAACAAACATAAAAAGAGGGGGGAAAAGTAAAAAAGGATTGTTCTACATGACAGCTGAAAATGAGATACAGCTTGTGTTGAGGGTTGTCAGTGGGTAAGACAGAAAAATGGCATCAGACCTCAGAGCTGGTCTCCTCCTAACACTTGTGGTTTTGCTCAGCTGTTGGGAGAGCCAGAACTTCTGACCTTTCCCAATAACTGCTGCCTTAGATTTAACCCTTAATTTCCTTTCCTGTGTGTCTAATCCCCAGAAACCCTTGTTCCTGTTAAATACAGCAAAATGTAAAAAAAAAAAAAAATCTTTTATTCCCTACAAGACCAGGGCACAGTTTGAAGTTCAAAACACATGCTTGAAAGAAAGAGGGAAAAGTCAGCCAGAAGGCATCCAAGCCATTAGGCTATGGCACAAATGGGTCACCAGGACAAATCAAGCTGGTAGAAAACTACTAAACCTTCAACATGTGAGTCCTTAGTCTGGACACTTTGTAAATGTTCATAAGGCCATTCGAAGTCATGAGCAAGGAACTCCACAGAGTGAGAAAGTAATCAACCTGAAGACAAAATCAAGACAAGCAGGAGAGGAAGAAAGATCTGTTGTCGTCATGAAGAACCCCATTTCTGTTTTGTTTCCCTCCTACAGCGAGGGAACACAAAGTCATATGGGAAGCATTAGAAGACACAGAAGTCAGATTTTGAGGAGAGCTTTACTTTCATTTTTGTTTCTATCCAAAAGGCATTCTGCTGATTACTCCTCAAAATTCATGCATATCTTCTGGCACCTAGGTTGTACCAGAGCTCTTTTGAAAATCTGGGTCCAGTTATGAGCAACTAAAGATCACTTGAATTTTTTTCCCATAAGCACCCAGTTTTTGGGGTGTGAGAGGGTCCTTTGTTCCCACCATTGTGAACTGGACCTGCAAGTGCTCAGCTGCCTGCAGGGACTGCTCTGGACACTTCAATGAACTTTGTATTGACTGGAGGTTACTTTTCTATCTACAGATGTTCTTCAGGAATGCTCCATGCTGGAGTAGAACAAAGTCTTCAGCAAAACCTGCTTCATTCTTTCAATTAAGCATGTTTACATTAACAAGACATCCTAAACTGTAATTGGGGTTGTCTTGGCATGAAATCCCTTTTCATACTGAGGAGATGAGGTTTATTTTATAGGGACTACTGAATAAACAATAAAATGAAAAATAAATCCATATTCCCACCTTGAAATAAAATTGGGATTGTACAACATTTATTTTCCTCCGAATTGGGATAAGAAGATTCTTTCTCTTTTTGAGGGGACATAACAAAAGTAGAGATGTGGAAGTGTGGCAACAATCTGCTTTGACATCTTATCCCAAGAAAAAAACCTTTGGCACTTCCAAACTGGAAGTTTTATTTGAGTTTGCTGACTGGGCCCCAAACCATTCATTCTGAGTCATATTGCCATGAACCATGTTCCTTGAGGGTGCTGTGCCACCTCTGAGCAGCGGTGAGGTGCCTGCTGTCCCCCCAGCCAGGCACAGCTCCACCAGGGCACGGCGCAGAGCCCACAATGGCAACGGCAAGTGAGGCCTGAGCACCCACTGCCATGAGGCAGTGCTGTGCATTTGGCACGGGACCGTGGTCTTGGACCCAGCAGGCCCCGAGAGCTTTGCTCTGGGTCAGTTCAGCAAACCCAAAAGCTTGTGATTGAGTTGAAGAACTTCAAAACAAAGTCTTTTTATTTATTTCTTCTCCTTTCCCCTCACCACATGCACAAACTCCCCAAAGCTGACATTTCTACACATACATTTTTTACTCTATGCTCCTGAAAAGCCCGTTAATGCGCCTTTGTACAACAGCCAAGGCAGCAAGGAGCACGTGCAGGGGGCGGAGGGGAGAGAGCCAGGCAGGACCCGTGGCAGTCCCTGCATGGTCCCAGCTTGGCATTCCTTGGTGGCACTGACTGGGGGGATGCTAACGCCTTGCCACCTCCCTCCTCACTTAGAGGGGAGAAGTAGATGATACTGTGCCAGGGGCATCCAGCCCCTCCTGGCAGAGAGCAGCAGGCTGGGGACAGTCCTCCGTCAGGGTACGGCACTGGCTCGCCATGCTCCATGCCATCTACCAGCGTTGTCGTTGTATAACACAACATTAACAAGTACTCTGATTACAATGCGCTGTGAAAAATCACATCTTCTAGTGCAAATGTAAGGTGAGATGGCAAATGCGTATCAAAAGCATAAAACAGGGTAAACGTTCTTTGTTTAAACTGTGTATATATATAGATTTAGATATAGATGTAGCTATTTCATTATATCTATATTCCTTAGAGCTTTATTATACTTTTTGCAATCTCCTTTTAAAATTATTAAATAGATAGATATAGTAAATTAAGTCCTGAATAACTGCATTGGGCCTGAGGCTAGTCAGAGGAAAGTATTACTTTCTAAAGTGAATGTTGGTATAATTTGCTTTCCTTCCCCTAACACTTTTGTAATTTCCATATTTAGAACATTTGATAGCTCCCAGGACATGATACTGGAAAGTAAGGCCTGGAACATCTGGAACAAGTATATAATTCATTTGACTGACCAAATAGAAGAGGAGATACAGGGAAACATCCTAAACATATAATGAAAAAAATGAGGGGAACCAGGACAGCAGAGGCCCCAGCGCTGTGTTAAAATGGACATCGCCGTTATATTAAAGCACTATAGGGACATGAATTACAGACTGCTGGAGATGAGACACCAGTAAATACCTTTTATCCACCACTGGAAGGGACTAAAAGAAAGTGTTTGCAGAGAAGCAAACCAGTTAAGTCTGGAGTCTGGCTCTGCATATGTGGATTAGCATATATGACAGAGCAATCCTAATTTATTCCATCTGGTTTTAGGCAACGCATAACATGCCAGGACAGCCCTGGCCCTCCCTGGCCCTGCCTTTGGGGTCTAGATGCTGTTTACGGGATGATGTAAGGAGAAACCTCCCTCTGTTCCTGCTCTGAACTTGGAAACTGGCCCTCCTGGGGGCAGTGAGAGATCAATAGGGTTTTCTGCCTTGCGCACAGGTCTTAATTCAAAAGCAAATATAATCCTGCTGAACAGTGATTTAGTTTTTCATCCTCCGTTCCCCCACTTTTGGATCTCAGTGTCAAACGACCATCTGATCTGCAGTCATCGTATCTGAACGGCAATCAACATATGTTGCAAGGGGTCAACCAAGGGTTGTGCAGCTCCAGCCCCCTGCATGCTGATTCCTGTTCTGCACGTCTCCAGCACAGCACAGAACAACAGCCTGGCTCTTCTACGCTTCCAGGAACCAAGCCCCTAGGAGACAAATGCCGAGGAGGTAGCCTGTGCTATCTCTTCTTTATTCTGCAGCTATAAACATGAACCCTGCATGTCTGTCAAACAATATCACGTCTTCCTTCTTTGCATATCATCTCTTTTACTTTCGTTTCTATGCCAGACTCAGCAGTTCAGGAGCCCATCTAATTTGTTAATCTCTAACACCATCGTGCAGCCTTCCACATGTACCCCTGACTAGTTATTTACTTCACAAAGACCGTCTTGTATGCCACATTCCTCTTCAGTTTGGGGTAAGGAGTTGCCATAGGAGATTGGAGCCATGTGGTGATTGGATAGGTACTTGTTTCGTGTTTGAAGGATTTGGGGTCTTTCATCCCTTTGATTTTTCCCATCATCTTCAGATTTTCAGTCGGGCCAAACAACCACGTGGGAATCCCACACACCACGTGCTTCCCCCAGTGCATTTAATTTTTGTACGTTTCATTTCCTGTGCATAGCAGGCTTTTGGCTATTGCCAAGTTCATTAGGCCTGTAGACATGCCCTGACAGCAAAAGCAACTTTGGCTACTGATGGTATGTTTGATACTAATAAATAACATGGTACAAAAAGCTTGAGTTTTAGGAGCACACAAGCAAAGGCTTCAGTGCTAAAGATCAAATCTTTCCACTTTCAGCAAGGCTTTTGCTGTGTGACTGGAAAATACTTTATTCAAGATGAATCACAGACCAAGACATAATTTTGTTAGTCACTCACACTAACCAGAAAACAGGTTGGGGTAATGAGTACAACATCAGCTTTGTTAAGGTCCAATAAAGAGTGGGAAAGGCTGAAAACAGCACTAGGCAGTAATTTGTAGCCAAAGTCAGTGTCTGCATGTGGCTGTGAGTAGGAAACATTACTAGCTGCTTATCTTGATGCAAATGGATTGTTCTTCACAATTAGGTGCTTTTGTTAGAGCATCACATTACAGTATGTTACTATTCCAGCCTCAAGGGCATTCAGATAGTCTGATGTGGCCAATTTGGCTGACAAACTATTAGGAGGCTGCCAATTTCATACAAACCCATTTGCAGAGAGACAAAAAGTTGAATGGTCTCAAATTCATGGTGTTTTTTGTTTGTTTGTTTGTTTTTACTGGATCTCCAGGATCAAGGCACTGGTTCTTACTTTTTCTCCTTTTTTTGTTAATAAAACCGAAATGTAACTTTATTTTCAGGACTCATAAACTTACCAGGAGCACTTCAGTTTTGGGGGGCTGGCTCCATCTCATTCACCTGACCATTGAAATGACCAGAAATTTTCAAATGCCACAGTTTTCCTAGCCATTATATCATTATGTGGCCACATCATTCCTTTTCCTCACTGGCTTTTTATTCCTTCAAGGGAACTATTCTGGATCAGGTTGAAGTGTTCTCATGGGCTGGAACAACTCTGGTTTTTCAGTCAGGAAAGATTACTCCCTAACCAGCAAAAACAAAGACGCAAACAAGCGATTTGTAACAGTACAGTTCTGTGGAAATTAACATAGTGGTTTCAGTCTGGTAGGAGGATCAAATGGCCTTTTTACAAAATCCTTTTGCTCTAAAATAAAGAAGCTTAAAAAATTACATACTAAAGTACCTTAAAAGAAAAGAGATCAGGTTGCAAAATTAAGAAATCAAAGGCAGGAAATGCCAGAAGGAAGCTTTCCTATCCAGCCTCTCTTCTGCCCCCTTGTGTGACCGGAGTGGCTCCTTAATTACCATTGCATTTTTTTCCCTGCCTGCAGGGACTTTGCCTTCTAATCTGAGCACACGCTGCTAAGAGGTGCTGGTCCGCTCCCTCGCAGCAAGGGCAGGGCTGCAGTAAGAGGCTCCAGGTATGGTCAGAGTAGGCACTCAGTTTGGCGACGCCGCAGGTAGAGAGTCCGAGTGACCCCTCAAGCCCCTCATATGGGGGGCTGTTGCAGGACACAACCATGACAGCCTCGTCAGTGCCCTGTTAAATTAGATCACTCTGTTGTGACTCAGAATGAACTAATTTTCCTGCTATGCTTGCTGCCTGCGACAGCCCTTGGGCTACTTTAATCTTCAAACAGAAGTGGTCAAGATGAGAGCTGATTTTTTCTTTTTTTTCTCATGAAAAGGACGTAGGCTGCTTGCATTTCTTCCTGGGCTTTTCAGCCTTCCCCAGCCAAATCAAAACTGGCTGGAGAAAGGAAATTGTTTCTCTGTTTGCATAGCTCATCAGCTCCTGGTGCACAGGGACAGAGGCTGAAGCCCAGGGCGGCATGTTGCCTTTGGGAGCATTAACCCATGTAGTTCTTTCTCTCATTAGCAGAATGTTGAAGTAATGCCAAGGTTTTATCTTAACAACAGCAAAAAAGTATGAGACTATGAAGATACAGAATTGGACAGCAAGGGAATAACCTCTCTTCCTGCTGCAGACACACAAAGTTGACACTGCTTTCAAGTCCAGCCCTGTGATGGAGCAATCCACCACTAAGGATGGGAGAAGCAAAAGGGGTTAAAGGAGAAACCACTCTGAAACCACTTCAGTAAGACTCTGAAACAGTCCCTCAGGGAATGGAAATGAACAAACCAGCTGCAGGATGCACTACACAAAGCAAACTTCTGCCTCTCCCTGGCCATATACTAGAAATAACTATTAAAGACACCCTAGTCCTTCTTGCCTGAAGAAGTACTTTTTACTGCATAGGCTGGTATGCCTCAATGAGAAAGGCTGCTATGCATCAATGAGAAACTAGCTGCATTGATGGTGAAAGCCAGGTTAGGTCCTGTGCCTGGACTTGGGTGCACTGTTCAGTCCCAGGAAACTCTTGAGATGAAAGCAGCAAATTATATTCAAAGGGCAATGACCAAGCAAACCACAGCAGGCTGGAAAGGCAGGATGGATGAATGGCTGACTGCAGGAAAAGTGGAGTTAAGAGACTCCAGGGCTTGTCTCCAGCAGCTAGAGAAATGCATTAGTTTGGGCTGCAGCTCCAGTGAATTGCCTCCAATAAAAGCAGCCCTTGGAAGGATGAAGGTTCTGTGGTTATTTCCCGAGATTTAAGTCAAAATAACCATGCATATATACTTAACCAAAAAAAGATTTTTAAAATACCCTTATTTCTGCCTTTTCTCCTTTCTGAACTAAAGGATTACTTACTTACAAATCCTACACTTAACCTGCAGTATAAGGTTTTAAAATCAGAGTATTCCTTTCTTGTTACTCTTTTTTTAATTTTTATTTAGGAGTTTCCGTTGTAGTTCTGCAATCTGATTTCAAACCACTGAGGCAGAGAGTCAAAACGAGGACCAGCGTATAGGCGGAGGATATATGTACTGCAGCTCAGCACTGCATGGCAGTACCCACACACTGTGAAAGACAGCAGGCACAAAATGAAGTTCAAAGAGTCCATAGGTTACATGAGCAACTTGGTGAAGAAATGTCAGTTAGAAACGAGCAGCAGAAAGCAGCTCTGTTTTCCTATTGCTGTGGCTTTGCTTGGTGACGATGACATACAAAGATTAAGTCTAACTGCATGAGCTCCAGTTGTTTATCTCCTTTATTATCATCGCCAGTATGTGAAGGAGATGTGTGGGTGTCACCTGCAAAAAAAGAAGTTGCATTTCTGAGAGAAAAATATCTGCAGATCAGAGAAGGCAAATAGTCTTGTTTAATTCATGCATATCCAGTTTCCTTCCTGTCGCTGATCTGCAGCACTGAATTTAGTCTGCTGGATTTCCTTAGCTTTATTACGCTGAGAGAGGGAAACAGAGGGACCTGAGCAATATCAAGTGCCCAGAATGTCTGCAGATCACCGAGGTTATTTGTAAATCGCTAAGATAGCCTGGCCTTCAGGGCATGGAGTTTGATTTTCCCTCCCCTCTCCTCCCATCTGCTGAACTATGGGGATTTGCAACAAGAAAAGGTATCTACATCTGCCATGCAATCAATTTATAGAAGAACATTTTGGTCAGGCTGCTATTAAGGGCTGCTAGCAGAAACTGGAAGCCCTGGGTCACCACCCATGGCACAAGTGTTAGCATGTCTGTAGAAGATGAAGAAGATGTGGTTCTTCTGTGCTTGCATGTTTGTGTCTGTGACACAGAGTGAATCTCTGCACACAGTTAAACACTGCTTGCTGCATACACTGCATAGAAATCACTATTTTAAGAAAGATTTAAAGCAAAGGTATCTCCTATATTGGAACTACTGAGGGATACTTTATGTATGGACATGCAAACAACTGTACAAACATAGATGCAAGCTTGTGTCTTTCCTCCCTGTCATTATGTACATACGTAAAAAAAAATTAAAAAAACCCTCACTGAGCATGTCCTGGATTGCACATCAAGCACAGTATGTTCATTGGGTCTAAGATATCTCTAGATTAATGATGGCTTGGCTTTAATGATGACACTTGGCTGTATGCTGACTTGCCCGGGTCAACTCACCAGTCTCTGAGATATTAGAAGTATTAGAAAAATGAAAAATTATAAATTCACAGTATCTGTATTTAAAAATAAGACTTCCCTCCACCTCCAAGTTTCCTGTAATTTGCTCTAGCCCTGGATTTGAGGTATATGCATAAGACACTCCTTTTTACCACTAAGCCCAGTGAGAACACCGATGACCATCTCTTTTCGACTGCAAATCAGAGAGTAGATTCCCTGTGGCTCTGCTATAGCTGTTCTAATCATCAAGCAAGAGTGCATATTGCACTCTTCTTGTGCCCCAGCTACAGCCCAAGCAAACCAAGGACCTGACTAATTCTTCTCACCCAAGTGCAAAATATGACATTCACCTTCCCCACTAAACAGACCTCTTTACAAAAATAAAACTCACTTGTTCTTGATAGCTGCCATAATGAATGCTTGGTCAATAATGATTAATTCCTTGTTCTTGCAAACAACAAGTTCTTGTGTCCGTTTACTGAGGGGAGGAATCCAGTTGATGTTAGTGTCATTAGTTGTGTGAGGAAGTTGCACATCTGTGCAACTTGCTGTGGGAGTGTCTTCTTCCCTCATGTAAATGCTGGGTTGCAATCTGGGTCAACAAACTAATGTTTAGCAATTTTGACTAGACAACAGCACAAGAAAAATATCAGAACCAAAGACCTGTAAAATTTGAGGCACTGATCAATCCTGCCTCTCGTTGAATGACATGAGCACTAGCAGCTGAGTATCATTCTCGGGTCAGTTAGGAGTGAGTTCATGCTGTAATCTCTACAAGTTTAGGATCTCAGACGCATATGGACTGCAAAGGCAGAGCAAAATACTAAAGGATCCAAGGCAGGGTGAAAATTCAGGGAAGCAACAGGTTTAACTTGCTAAAGGCAAACAGGTTTTGCGCTGGGAACAGGAAACCGAGACAGTGCAAAGGATGTTGCGGGTGTTGGAAGGGCCACCACTGTAGTTATTATTCATACCTGGGTGACTCATCATCACTGTGAATGCTGGCTTGAACTCAAATGTCCCACCTCCCCCAGCTGAAGCCAGTGGGTTCATCCTGCCTGGCCTCTCCATGCTTCATCTCTGCTAGGGTATCATCTGGAAAGCACTTAGGCTGGCACTATGCTCAGCTAGGAGTTGTACTTGTGATGTACACAGCCTATACCTGTGACACACACAGGAGTGATGTGCCGGTCCCTGCTTGAGAAGGTTAAAAATGAAAAAAAGACACAAAGGGGGAAGCAGAGGCATGGTCCTCATGCACACGTATGAAGCTCAACAGTTGAGAGGGCATAAAGCACAACTGGGCCATTCTTCACACCGCTTGTAAATTCTGCCCACTGCACCACACCAACATGTGCGTGTGCATCTTGTCGGGGACCCTCTGCTCCACAGGAACAAGAGGAACTAGTGACTTGAGCCAGGAAACGTCCAGTTGGGTCACAGCTGCAGTTTCACTTCTGCGCTTCTGCCACAGCTCAGACCTTCCAGCTGGGCTTCCCAGACACAAGCTGCAGAGCACAATGGCTGCTTTTGTAGTCCATGCATTCCTCCCATCCTCCCTCACCTTGCACCATAGGAAACTGCCAGCATGTGTGTCCTGCATGGATCTGCCTGCTTCTCAGCAACAAAAAGACCTAATCCCTGTCTGATCACCAGTAGGCTTTGGAGTTTTTTTGTAATGAGTTTTCCTGTGGTCACAGAGTTGCCCATCTCTCACAGACTTTCCATAATCCAAGATGTCCCCTAGCACTTACGGACAGAGGATGACAACCTTTGGTTACCAGAAGACAGTGTCGGGAAGCACATGTCCATTTAGAAAGGAGAGGGCATATCTGCTGCTGTGGGAGTGAAGGACTAAAGGGGCATGGCAGTACACTGTGGTAAAGGAGTATGGCAAACTGAAGGCAGAAGAAAGTCAAAGATCTGTGTCAGAATTTCTCTGTGCCACCAGGCTGGAGCCTCATGAAGATCATCTGTCCAATTGCTCTTCAGGAAAGATCAGGAATATACCTCATTACACAGCAAGGAGGCAAGTGAAGGTGATGTGTCTGGCTTGGAAGCAGGAGGTTCAGACTGACTCACGTTTTTTATTCCTCATGAAGATTGCCAGGGTATTGACAGGGCATCCTCAGCATACATTCCCTCTGCAAACTGTGGAACTTGCTTTGCATACTAAGAATAAATTAGTCTTCAATTTAATCTTTCATAGATTGCAAGCATATTCATGTACATCAAGAATAAAGACATGCCTGACCAAAACATTAAATAACATATACTGCTATGTGTATTAACCTGCAACATACCTGCCACTCTCTAGAATGGACTGAAGTCTATTCCTTCATCTATTCCTGCAGATGTCCTGAAGATCTTTGAATCTCTGGGTAGCTAAGAAGCTGGTCTACGACATCTTCTGTCCCTACAACTCAACAATTTGGTGGCCAAGATCAACGGGGCTGAGGGGTCATCAGAAAGACTTGGCAGAAGCGGTGTAATGTAGAGATGACACAGAGAAGCAGAGACAGATAAGCTTTATCCTCAGTGCTGCCTCTGAGCTTTCATTAGCACTTCCTATGTATCTTCCTTATTGAGACTGCAAGCTCTTTGGGCTATGTGTCACTAGTCACTACATTTTTGTACAGTAGCTGGGACCCCAAATCTTGGTCAAGCTCTTCATATTGTAGTACAAATTACAGTGATAACTTTAGAAGGTGTTATATCAGATCCTGGTCCCTTCCTCAGCAAATGGCAGCACTAAAAGCCATGGAGGGGAAAGTACAAAAACAAACCTGCAAAGTCGCAGGTGCCGGGACAGAAACACATAAGTGTTCTTGTTTTCTTCCTTCCACACATTTCACTTCTTTTCTGATGGGCCTCTTATTTACCACTTGGAACACATCTGGCCATCAGAGCTGTGGTCTTACCAGAGCTTATTTTTCACTTATTTATATGGCTACACGAGTCATCATCAAAGGGAAGCCAAGAAAGCAGTATCAACAGAGAGCTCTGTAAGTGATATCTCTCATTTCACAACCCAGAAACCACGGGTAATCCCCTCACGCTGCATTCAAGCACAGCACTGCTCTGAAGCAGTTCCATCAAGGGAGAGAATTGCTGATGCTTGACTTGCAACAATTTTGCAATGCCACAGTATTGAGGGTGATACAAGGAGGAGGAATAGAGTACATTTCAAGCACACATGCACAAGCCAGAAGACAAATGAGTGTTTCTCAAAGGGCAGAAGGAAGCTCTTTTATGGTTCTCTAGTTCCACATCACCCCGTCAAATGAGAACATAGTGAAAATGCTTTTCCCCATGGGGAATGTGTATATGGTTGGCAGGGGGTAAGCATATACACATATAGTCAGTTCCGAGTATGTAATGTTTCTTTTGCAGCTATGCCAGAATGCTTTTCTATATCCCCAGCTTTGCTCAGTGTAAGGTCTCCTTGCACAAATAGTCCATGCTGCTCAGCAACTGCTGATTGCCCTCTTCTCTGGTTGGCAAAGTGTGGCCCTTTCTAATGGAAAAAAACATGCCTGAAAAGAATTGCTATTTGAATGCATCAGTCAGTGCTCTTGCAAAGTAGATCTTACCAACTCTCTTGCCTCATCCTGGGGGACCCAGAACTCTTGAGGCTTTTCACATGCATTTTGCATCAGAACATAAACACACGGACCTATGCTCCATCTGGCAATGGTGTCTTGTTTCCAAGAAACCTAGCTGCTCCAGTGGAAGATATTAAGCCTTCATGATGGACTAGCTTGTCCTGAGAGAAATGTGTTTCTATCATTAGCTAGCAATCATCTCATGGCCTTTAACAGGAGCTTTGAAAAATAATCTTTATGATTTCCATTTTCTGCAATTGCAATCATTGTGATCACAAATATGCATTTATATTACAGTAATAATCAAAGATCTATTTTTTCATACTGTACAAGCTGAAAAGTGATATTCTATGCCCTGAAGGGTTTAGAGGGTAAAAGCAAAACAGATGAGAGCTGATTGACTGGGAAACAGAATACAAGAAAATGTAAGGAATTGTAATGTGATTGGCATGTGTGGCTGTTTGCTTTTAAATTGGGTGTATAACCAAGGAAAAAGGAATGAAAAGAAAGGAATACATATTGTTACTGCCTTTCTGGCTTAGCTGGCTTTGTTTTCAGTCAAGCACCAGTTTAATGCTTGAGAAGAGGAAAACATTCTACATGTCTCTGCTACACAAAAGTGAACTGTCAGCAGTGACTGTTTGAGATTTACACTGGTGCGAGAGCATGAAATTTGGAACTGGAGCCATCTTTTTTTTTTTTTTCATAACGGCACATACAACCTGCCATAGCCAGCAATCTGCAGAGGAGTGTCTCCAGTTTCTGGCTAATTGGTTGAACAGTCACTCTCTTCCTGGGCTACTGACACTTTCATTAACTTCCTCTCTGCTCCCATAGATCATTCCTGGAGACTTTTGGTAGGATGCCGTCAGACCCATGTGAGGGAGAGATTTCTTTGCACTGAGAGGAAGAGCTGATCCCATTTTCCTTTCCTGACAAACTGTGGCGCTTTCTCCTGCCAGTATGTGACTTGGGCAGAACTGGGCTCTGCATTTTATGCCTCACCCTGACCTTGACTGCAGCATTGTATCCACTTCATACATTAATTGCAACTGTTCTCTTTACTGCAAGCTGTAAAAGGGGAGTAATAAACCTAATGGCATTATGTACTGTAGACTCCAGCTCATGTTGTTACTCATTCTGTCAAAGCAGCGACTGCTCAGGAGAAGGGATTGCTGCTTAATTAACCTCCTTCTGCAGTGAGGAAGCCCTGGCAATTGGATCATGTTAATTTAGATTTCAACACTGATGTTCTATTATCAAATACCTTTTATTTCAAAGGAACCCTCCCTTCCTTGGATCAAAACAAATTTGTCATCTACAGCCCATTGGCCTCCAGGTTCCAGCTGTGCTTGCAAATATTAACCGACAGAATAGGGAAATTGGTTAAGGTGATGCTGAATGAGAGCACAAGTACTGTGCCCTCTTTGCAATATCAGCATGTGCTGGTATTTATTTAGCAAATACTGAATCTCACTGACGACATCAACTGTAGGAAGAGATACCTCTACGTTAGAGCAGGAAAGTCATTCCCTATGAAAAGAGTATGGCAACTCATAAGTTGGTTTGAAGGACTAATACAAAGATGCAAGCACAGAAGCTGTCTAACGGTTCTTTTGCCCTCAAATCTGAGGTCTCTGCTCCTGAAGCAGAGCCCTCTTGATGTGGCTTGGTGAGTCCTGTGCACAGAGAGGACTGCCATGTGAAGAAGAGTTCCTTCAAAGCCTCAGGAGAAATTTAACCGTCCACTTGGCAACAGCCTGGGTCCTGAGAAGGTGAAAAGTCTCACTGTGAGTGAGACACACAAAGAACAGCTGCACATTCAGAACAACCTTCTGTTACAAACAAGCAAAAGAAAGACAAACAGAAGCTCTTCAAGGAATCAGATACTTGGAAGCAACAAAACCACAAATCAATATGGCATCCCTGTTCCCCAGAGACAAGTACCTGAAAGTGATTTAAATAAGTCAGGAACTCCTGAGCCACGGGATGTACAAACAGAGACCAATTCAGGCACTACAAGGCTGAACTATGCATGCCATCTAAATAATCCATTATGTTTTTAGGACTTGGATTCTTTTAAAAGCGTTTGAGTTCTCCATACACTTTGAAAGAGCCCTACATGAGGCCAAAATTTCGGATCATCTTATCTTTTCCCTGCCGAATAAAGCAAATAATAATTTTGCAAAAAGTTTGCAGATGCTCTTACTTTAAAAGTATTTCAGGACACAGCTTGAAGCTTGAATCTTTTATCTAAATGGAAAGTCTGATTGTCAACCTTTTATTTCTTTCACACGGCAAGGAGGATGAAAAGTGGAAGTTTCTCCATTATTTCAAAGCTAAAACGGCAACCATTACCTGTGTAAAATCTGTTTCCTTTTCTATCGAGTTGTTTTAGGCTATGAAGGGTTAAGTCACCAATATGGAGCAACTCCAGTGCTGCAGAAAAACCCCCATGAGATCTTTTTAGTGGTGTATATGTCTATGCAGTGCGATGTATCTGCAAACCATACTGAATTATCTGATTAGAAAGTGTGAAAAAACAAAGGCAGCCTGCAGTGAGGAAATGAGACCCTGTGCAGAATCCATCTGCCAGCAAAGCAATTAAAAAGATGGACTTCTTAGAACAGCAGTGATTGTCATTTGTGTATGACACTCAGTAGGCTATGATTTCCTCAGATAATACTCATGCATTGCAGCACCTGGTGAAGACCATGCGATGATCACTATGTAGCCCACTACGTTTTCAATAGTTAGCACTGGTTTAATCCCAAGATAAGCTATTTAACAGGTGTGAAAGAGAGTAAGGGCTTACTCTCCACACAGAGAGTGGGGCAGAAAGATTTGCTTACCTGTTTTTATTTCCTGTAAATGTGTTTCTCAGAAGGTTTGTGGGCATGTATCTCCCTCCTCTGGTGCACAATAAAGTAACAGCCTGGTGGAAGATATGAGAGATTTGTTGTGGCAAAAAATGAAAACTGGGAAAGAGCCCTCAGTGAAGGAACACAAATACTTAAGAAATCTCATGGGAGATAATGTATTTCCTTTGCTTCTCCATTTCATTACACTATCATCAAATAATATAATAGCTGTCTTCTACACCTGGGCACCTTGTATTAATGAATATTTTGCCCTAGAGCTAGTTCAGCCCTTGATTTCATGTCAGATCTCCATGATCTTCTATGAACTCAGTTCCTTCATTCCTATATCAGATTGATCCTGTTTCTTACCAGGATTATGCAAAGGCCCATTTCCCCATTTTCCTAGTGGCTTTGTTTATTCACAAAAATGAATGTAAATTTCCAGTCTGCATGGTTACAATAATCACCTGTATTTCAGTCATTTTATGTAGATCTATACTTGACGCTACTACAGTGAGTCCACACTCATGGCCAATGACAGAGAGCCTAGAGAAGTGGGGTTCATCTCATCTAACTTCTGACATCTCCAGTAAGCTGATGATTTCTCTCCGCTGATTTGAAGGGGGCTCTGGAGAACTACCTTAGATGCAGACAGCAGCACTGGCTAGCAGCCTGCCTTAGGCAGTTCCCAGAGAAAAACCTTCCCATCTCTTGCGCTCCACTCTACCTTCTGTTTGGTTCATCTTCCGTTTGAGCTGGCTACTCTGCCAGAAATCCTAAGAGAATAATATCATTGACCTAGTCCACAACATCAGCTGGAAAGGAAGAGTGATCTGATCAGGGAGTAGCAAGATATCACTGCTGGCATCTTTCTGTAGAAGAGCGTGTATTTTCTCATAGGTGGGTAGAAAACTGCTTGCTGCTCCTCCAAGTGCTGCTGTGACCTCCAGCCCCACTGATGAGAGTAGAGGAGCCTTTCCTTTATTACCAGAGAGGCTCTAAGGGATGGTTCCTGTCTGCTGTCACCCAGACCTGGATATTAACCAAGTGCTTGCAGAAGCAAGACTCATCTGCTTCAAGTCTGGAGTGATTTTGCCTAAGCAAGGCTGGTCAAGATGGTGCAGAAAATTCAGATTAGAGGAGAAATCCTTCCGGTGCAGACTTCTTTATTCTTTGCCACAGTTAAGGGGCCTGCCTTCAAAGGAGGCAGTGTCCCCCTGCACACTCACATCCCCTCCTCAGATAAATCCATCTCATTCAACAGCTTCAAAAGAAACTGCTATTTTAAGAACAGAAATGTCTCACCCCCTTTTACAACTTGATTTTTAAATTATTCTGACACTTGTTTGTCTATGTGCCAGTCTAACAAGAGGCAAAAAGAATAAACACATTGCTATAGTACTGGAAGAAGGCATTAACCCAAATGTACTTTAAAACAGGATAGGCTAGTCAGTACCTCAACTAAGATTTCCTACTGGATACTCCATCTTGTAACTACAGGAGCACATCCCCTCTATTACAACGCATGTGTATTTGTTTAACACAACTCCTTGCTAGACCCAACAGCTAGTTCTGTGAGCATTTACACAACATAAAAAAGGCAATTATTTTAAAATTTTGAGACACTGAAATGATCCTTCCAGAGGGACTGATTCCGCCCTAATCGTTCATTGCCATCTAAACAAACAAGACCTGCACCCAGAGCTTGCTGTGCTGTCGATGATATTCTGACACATTCGACTAACATCAGGTACTGTGTCCTGATTCGCACCACTGCCAGCAATGGGGCTCTGCTCTCTGGCTCTGATCCACCGAAACATGACGATTCATAGCGGCCGAACCTCATCCACCGCTCCTAACTCCTGCCTAGCTAAGTCCAAGTGTTTCCTCTGATCAGTTAGAAGACAAGTCTGGGAAAACAGGTTGCTTCTGCTTCTTGAAGGTCATCTGCTTCTGGCTCGAGCAAAGCTACACCACAGACCCACAGCAAGGAAATCCTGACCCAGCTCTTCACACAGGCTGGTGTGGTTGGGCTCAAGGCTTTCAAAGACTTCACAGATGGACTTAAGCAACACAGGCTACATGCAAGCCCTCAGAGAAGAAAAACTCTGTGGGCTTGAGTGCTTGCTAAGAGAAAAAGAATTAAAAGGCTTTATAGTGTCCAGAGCTTCATGGAAGCAGACAACTGCCAAAGAGCTACTTAGCTGAAATGGCCTCACAAAAGTCCCCGTCTCTGTACCATGGCTGCTCAGCTAACCATGTCAGTGGTACAGTAACTCATACATGGTAATTTGGGGGATGGCAGTACACTGCTCGTCTAAGCCCAGCCATCCTTTACAAGCTACAACACTCAAATGAGCCTAAGGTGTTGCCTGAAGTAATCAAGTCTCACAGTGGGGAAGACCCAAGCAACAGCTCTATTTACTCCTTCAATTTTTACTTGGTTGCACAGAAATTCAGCTTTTCCCCTTGAACACAGGGGTATTCTAACTGTCAAAGCTTTAGTCATTTCAGGTAAAAATATTATCCACCCAGTATTCAGGGGTCATTTGGATTCACAGTCTGGCTTGATCATAATGACAAAATAGATGAAAACTGAAATATTTGGATGATGACTCAACAGTGTGCAGAGTGAGGGTTGATAATTATGCTGGAGAGGATGTGTGCTGAAAATTCAGACAGTGACCAGTGTGCTTGTGTATGCAAAGGCTGAGCAACTTGATAAACAACAGAAAGCTAGAAACTGATACAGCCTTGGTATATATTTGGTTAAAAATATATAAACATATAACCTCAATCCAAGCCCTCACAATAATAAACCAAACTAAGCTACTGTACATGGGCAGACTTCGAGCTAGAAGAAGATACATAAATAAAACAGAAGGAAAGAAATGAATCAAAAATTAAAAGGAGCATCTAATAAGAAAAGAGGAAATGAGGAAATACAGAATATGATCCTGAAATTTAATGCTCACCTACGCCTGTCTTGCTTTCAGAATAAAATGGCAACCATCATCATTTTAAACAGATCACTGTGTGTGCCCAAACACTTAGAAATTCAGTTGCTTTCCTAACTATAAGTGACACAAGTGTGCAAGGCAGGGTGATTTTACGTGACTGAAATAACATTAAAAATTTTGCAAACCAGTTCCCTGCCTTTAAACTTGTAGAGTTTGTACAGCACTTCAGTGCTGTCCCTGGACTAAAAAAAAAGGGTTCATTCTTGCATGGGGGCTTTTGAGTCATAGATATTGAACAAGAAGGACTCATATATGGTTGAAGAGATAATGTTTTTCTTCTCCAAGCTCTCCAGCGAGTGGACTCAGTATGCTCCTATTTGCTGTAGGTCTGCTTGTGGGTGCGCTGATAGAAAAGCACCGCGTTTCAGCAGCATCCAAAATTTACCGAAAGCTGCATTCACGCTGTCATCTCCTCTTAACCCGACTGTGGCCTCAAAGTAAGTGAAAGCAGGCTGAAGCATGCACTGCCCTAAAGCTTGTACATGCAAAGCACCACGCTCTGCCCCCCTCCCAGCCCGCAAGCACGCTCCCCTGGGCACCAGAGTTCATGCCGTGATGCCTTTTTTGGGCGAAAGGGAAGGGAAACACACAGCACGAGAGAAGGGAAAACGGGAGGTAGGAAGGTGTGAGGGGTGACGGGTTGGGGGGATCCTCCCATAAAACCGTACGGCGGTTTCTGCCGACGGCACTGACGATGAACGGCGGGCATAAACGCGGCCGCCGCCGCGGGTGCCGCCGCTCCCGCTGACGGGCGGGCACCGCCCCGCCCCGCCCCGCCCCGCCCCGCCGGCCCGGCTGCCAGCGCGCCCCCCCGCGGCCGCCGCCCGCCGCTACGCCGCGGGGCTGCGCTGCTGCGGCACCGAGCCGCGGGCGCGGAGGCTGCGGGACAGCCGGGAGGGCGGCCCCGGCCCGGGGCCGGGTGTTCCCGCTCGTCTCTGCCCGGCAGGCGCCGAGCCCGCGGGGCCGCTGCAGGCTGCGGCGCCGCTGGGCGGGTCCCCTCCTGCCTCTCCCCCTGCCAGGCCGGCCGGAGAAGGCAATGAAATGCCCTTTTGCAGCAAATGGCTTTGCAACCCCCCTGCACACCCCTTCCCCGCCCCCGTACACGCCTTCCCCGAAGGGCCATGCGTAGCCAAGGGCCGCATCCTGACTCTCCTCGCACTCATGCTCATCCACAGCCCTTCCGCCACAAGCAGCTGGGGAACAGGAGGGCGCAGCTAGGGGAAGTGGCAGCTCCTGATACTGCAATGAGCGGTGTCCTTCCACCTGCTGATCCTTCTGGATCAAAATTCTCCTTCTGCCTTTAAAGGCCCGCAGGGAGGTAACTAGCAGCACCCCACAGATTTTGGGATGCGCTTCGCCTCAGTTTCGGGCCATGCATCTAACTGCACTGCTGCAAGAAGAAGAGGCGCAAGTTCCATAGCTGGAGGGAAAGCTGCATCCCTTCTGGCAAACCACCTGCTCCGGTGTACTGCTACGCACAACCGGCTGCAGGCCTCTGTTCTGCACGGGCAGTTTGTGAGCTGAGCCTAGGAAAACTGCATGTAGGAAAAAGAGTTTGGAGGTGCCTCTTCTGCTGCGATCCCATTCAGCCTCTCCCCAGGGCCCGGAGGAATTTGATGCATTTCCGAAAGTAACAAATGTTGTTGCAAGCAGTGGCTTTCAGGGCTGAGCACCAGAGGTCTCCCAGGACAGTTCCCACATGAGAGGATGTGGGGAGGGGAGAAGAAGGTTGGGGGCCTGTTTGCTGATTCTGTCTCTCTATGAACACAAAATGAGGGAACCGGAGGCTCCAGGAGGTTCACCACAGTTCTCACAACTCTGTTCACTCCATAGTGCTCACTTGTCTCAGCTGGTAAACAAAGCCCAACGGTACAAAACCCAGGAAGGAGCTTTGCTTGATCTAGTCAACTATTCCTGATTTAAACTCGTGCTTCCCAGTTTGCACCTGTGCAAGACAAAGTATGATTCCATCCCAGGAGAGCAGGAAATATTCCCCACATTCCCCATAAGCTCCCAAACTGCTGCTAAACTCGGGCTTCTCCCCTCACATCCGCATGCGGTGATACTCCTTCAGCCTTGTAAGAGTTATGACCTTAGCAGCACCGAGCAATGTGTGGTGATGATGAAATGTTCCCTGGCAGGAGAATTAGGCTCTGCACGAACACATCCAAAGGATGTTTATTCCTGTGTGGTGCTCCCAGCAGAATAGCTGCCAGGATGCTACACCTGCAATGCCTCGCCTGCTGACTGGGGAATGTTGCTCTAGTGACTGTGCCGTGAGGAACGAACTTGAAGGACTGGATTAGTTCAAGCTGTGGACTGGACCCCTGTGATACTGATAACGCCTTTTCCTCATCTCACGCAGTGCCTGCCATAACGTGCCCTGTGTGCCTTATCTGGGGCCCTGCGAATCTCCGCAACCAGATCTCAGTGCAAATAGGTCTGTCACCTGCAGAAGGGCACCGAGCTTTCAGCTGTGGTCTGCCCAGCACGACCGCGAGCAATATGGAGTAGAAAAAGCAGGGGCACGCACTCCCTTCTGGAGGACATCTGATAGGGGGACCCAGCTGTGCTACACATCCATTCAGCGTTAAAGCAACGACCAGCAGTGCTAAGGAGGGTACGAAAGGAAAGGCTTGGCTCGTGCGTGTTTCATAGTTACCCTCGATACTTTGTCATACCTGCCCAGGGCACGGTATTGCTGGTTCTGAGAATATAGTATGCCAAGTGACATTTGGCTGTGGTAGACCTGTTTTACAATGACGCTTTGTACAAACCCGCAGCTCTCAAACTGAAAAGAGGGAGGGCTTGCGAGAAATGAATTCTTCAGGAAGGTATGGCAGATGCTTTTCTAAGAATACACCACATGATAACACATAACACTCTTGCCAAAGAGGAAAGGCAAAAGGATATATATTGCCCTGCCCATCTATCGAGGAGGTCTGATGAGAATATCATTGTGTACTCGTCTCGTTTTTTACTTGTTTTTAATTTGTTTTTTGTTATCCATTTATAGCAGAGTCTTTACCTAATTTGCTATACTTAAATATTTTGGGAGGATGTTGAATTTAGAGAAATTAAACTGAGATTCACCCCCTCCCTTTTATTTTCCCTCTTCTTTTGGGCTGTCAAGTTACAGCAGTCAGCAACTGTCCTTTCTTGTTACAATGGCAATGACAGCCCCATTTACAAGGACTAGATATAAGATTACAAAACCTGGCCCTAAGGCAACGGTGATGATGACCATGCCATAAATGTGAAGCATGTATATGTGGGTGTATTTCAGAGGAGGGGAGGGGAAAAGCTAGCAATGCTTTTAAGATTTGAGGCCCACTCTTTAATGTAAAAGGTATGTTCTTCCTAGAAGGGGGGAACCTCGTGAGTTACTTATAAAGCCTCAGGGTGCCAAACCCCAGAGTTACAGGAACATCTGCTCAGAAAGCTTGTAAAAAGAGTTCTCTTTGCACCATTTTCCTGGGGCTAAATCTTGCTTTGGACTCTATGACTTGTGTCTGTTAGTAAATCAGCTGGGTCTGGGAATACTCCTGGGAAAACCTCTTATCCTCCAAAGCCAAGCACCCAAACTGCTTAACTGGCGCTGGTACCCGAACGTCCTCGCTCTGCATGCGTGGGGCCCTTCGGTGAGGGCACCTGCCGGCTCACCCCTGCCCCGGGGTAACGGCTGGCTCCCCTCCTGCCAGCACCGCGAGCTAACACTTGTTCTTTGAATTTAAATACCTTACAACACTCAGGCACAGCTGCTGGAGAATGCGTGTGGGTTCAGCCAGGGTATTCCTGAAGCCCAGAGCCATTCATTCCAGAAGCAAGTACCTTATGGCAAACACCCAAAGCAGCGTCTGCTGCTCACACAGGCATGTAGCAGGGTTCCTCACGTCTCCCTCATTCCTACGGCTGTGACTGATGTGGCAGGATTTACCCTATCAACATAGAGAGCTCGAGTGAAATTCTGGGCACCCAGGACTCCTTTTCCCCGAGCTCCCTCTGAGGTCCCCAACATGCCCAGATTTGCCTTATCCTTTGGAGAGCTCAGCCCTGCTTTAACCCCGTTACATTCACTTGCCATGCCTGTCTCTGGAGTGAACTGCATGTAGCTGCCTCTGGAAGACATTCCCCTGCCCAAATTCAATATTGCTGATATTTCACACAGCAATCATTCAGTCGGCCCCTCCTTCAGCCCTTTCTATCAGAGCAAATGTAGCATTTTGATAGACTTTACTACTGCAGTCATTGCTTGGGGCCTTTGAGGTCAAATCTGAGTAAACCTCAAGTGCCTCGCTAGGCAACTATGCAGAAATAAATTTAAATTTCAAAGATTCATTCTGTTGATTTATTCCCTGAGCTGTCACTGCTCACAAACTCAGCTGTATCACAGATCACATGTTTAGGATTTAATTATCTTCACTATACATTAAATAAACTATATATGGTGTGCTGGAGAGTCAAGACTCAGAAAGATTTAAACACAATGTACATGGTCGAACAGAAAGCCTTGAGGAATTCTCCAGCCCCATCTTGACTAGCAGGAGAGTTTTGTGCCAAGTAGTATTTTAGGACATGTTCTCATGATCCACTTTACCTGATCTCAGTCAGCATCGTCAAGAAAAGGCAGCGCCATCCAGGCTGCCCCTCTGGCCTCCAGCTGCACCACCCCACCCCCTTGTGCTGGCACTGGGATTAATTTGGCTGTGGGATGAGCTGGAATAGGGAAAGGATTTAGCTTGCACAGCTGCACAAGGGCTAGTGCTGCTACAAGGGAGGGATTTTGGGGGACAGGGAATGATCCTGCCCATTTTGGTAGCAGTTGCTCTTCCATGGGGCCAGGCTGTTGGTGAAATCACACCTGCAGGACAGAGGCCCTTCCTTCTTCTCTGTGTGATAAGATAATTCAGGCATTGTGCAGTGTCTTCTCACTCGGATCACAGTAATAAATACAGTAAAACCCCACAGGTTAATAGATTAAAAGATGGCAGTTTTGGCCTGCCTGAGGGAAATGCTGAGGTGGGAGGGTGACAGCCACTTTAGCTTGAGAGATAAGAACTGAGCCCTGACAGTGACACACACCTAACCATTGGACTCACTGCAGGCCAGTCCTCCCTTGGCGCGGAAGGCTTAGTACTGCCTTGTGTGAGGTTGCTGTCACAACAGGAATCTTTCAGCAGCTGAAAAGCGGCACAACAGTGCCTACACCGAACGCGTGCCCACAGCATAACAGCAGAGGTAGCCCTGTTGTCGGTAAACAGTGCTGCTCCCTGAGGAGAGTTTCCTCTTGGAGGCTGATGATGGCCAATGCAAATTAGAGCTGCCTGCAGCCTGCAGCTGAAGAGCACAAGGACAAACTTTTTTGTCATGTCTTCACCAGAAGTCAAGCCACATGAAACGTGATTTCCCATGAAGATATGTTGATTGTCTGGGCTTCATGATGTCCCTGAAATGAGCACAAACAGCTCAGAAGATAAGGTGCCATCAGCTGAGCCCTTCTCTTGCCTGCTCTGCAAGGACTGGAGAACTTGGTGGCATTGGGATTACAGAACCGATCTGTCCTTGATAAAAAAACATCTTGGCATCTGCCCTCCTTTTCCTGCTAAATGAATGATGTTCACTGTAGGCAGCCACTCTTGTAGAAAACTTCCAGCTATCAAGGGGGAAAAATGGCCAACAATTATGCAGACAACTATGGTAGGCATTTACACAGTTTGGAGTGCACAAACTCTATCTGTGGCCTTTATGACATTTGCTATTAAACCAGGTTACTGGACAAAAGCCTTGAAGAAACTATGGGCACTTAATCAAGATAACAAAGTGGATCCCAAGAACAGCACAGGTAGGTTAGCTAAGAATGTAGTTAATCCTTGAAAGCGCAGAGCAAATGGATTACCAGGCGTACGGTGTGCATGTGGCTGCTGTCCATTTTAGTGCAAAGACAAGGATGGGTGCTCAGCTGGGGTACCCCGGACACCACCCCAGAGCCCCACTGGCCCTGTGCATGAGCGAGAAGCACAGGAAAGAGAACACATCACTTCTTGTGCAAATCGCAAGCAGGAATACTAAAAGCAAGAGGCAGGTGTGTTCCTCTTTAAGGTCAGCTGAAGGGCCTGGTAGTATGTGGGTGAATGAAGCCAGGGTCCTGCTTCAGAGAGGCTGCCGGGGAGGGAGAGACTGTGATTCACTTCAGGAGAGCGTTGGCTGACTGTGAGGAGGAGGCTGGCAGCCCTTGCTTCCCACCACACTCACTCGTGCAGCGTCTGCCGTCACGAGGCACAGAGAAGGGGGAAATGGAGAGAATGGGGTGGCTGCAAGAGAAGAGGGAGATCAAAGCTCCTTCCTTTCCCCCCTCTGCTTCTGGCTCTTCAATTTGAGCCTCTGTGTCTTATTTCTGTTGTGTTCCTCAGTGTTTGTTTTCCCTGCAGGTCCACCTGAAGCCCAGGCCTCTGTGAGGAGAATCCCTTCCTCCCTGTGCCAAACAAGAACGCCTGCTCTGCTAGAGATCCTGAGCAACAGCGGCCGGCAGGCCAGGCCTGCCATCCCTGCCCTAGTGCTACCTGGGGGTGCATGGGTGCGACGGGGGCAGGTGGCTGCTCCTCGCCCTTTCTGCTGACACTGTCAGAGCAGCGACAAATTTTACGAGTAACTTCATGAGCCAAGTCATTTAACTATTTCTGTTGTCCCAGCTGCATTTGCCTCACAGGATGGCAGCATTTGATATCTCGAAAGATAAAGAATATTTTGTTGTAAGCAAAGGAAAACTAGAGATCGATGGTGGTGGGGCGGGGGGGATGAGCTAAAAACCATAGACAAGGCAAAAGTCTGAATAATCAGATGACTGAGGAGGGTTGTAGTGTACGAGTGAAGAGGCATTGAGTCACATTGCAAGCTTGTACCATAAAATGATCTACTCTTATTTCCCAGAAGGTGATAAGTTTGCATAATTCAGAAGTTTTATGAAGGGTGTTCATTGGAACTCGATGAATAATTAATTTTTTTTTGTTTCGAAGGCAAATTTGGAAAGTCAAGAGGACTCATTTCAATCAGACTGAAAGGAAAAAAAAATTGATTTTTTTGTGAATTGAAAAGTAAAACAATTAATAATTTGGAGGCTTCAGATGAGACATTTGTTCCTAAAAAATTTTAATGCTTCATTTTTATGTTGGCTATTCAAATGTGGTTTGACTATTTAAAAATAACAGGGATTTTTGAAAGAAAGTGTTGCTTTGAACAAGAAAAAATCAAATAATTTAATTTAAAAAACATTGACAGCTATTTAATTGGAAATTCTGAAGGTTTTTTCTCTTGATATTAAAGAATATGATTGTACTGGCCAAGATCCTGAAATATATTAATATCTCCTATCCTGAACTTTTGGCTGCAGAAGTTCTTTTCAAAAACAAAAGCCCCATTCCCAGTCTCGACAGTTTATCATGCAAATCCAAACTTCACAGGACTCCAGAGCCTGCACCTCCATGTGTCTCCAGCTCCTCAGTGGCCTGGGAACTCAACAAAACATTAATCAGTCACTGCAAAGTCACAGACAGAAATTATAGCTGCACTCTCTCCACAGCCTGCATTCTCCAGCTCAGTGTGTTACAACCTAATACACAGCCTACTACTAAATAGCTTGCAAATGAAATTACTCTGTTTCAGGATGCAGTATTAAAAAAGCAACAACAAAAGTGCTCTTGTAGCTTTCGTAGTTAAATCCCTTCAAGTCAGGAATGGGCGGTGCTGTAGTTTTGTAGCTCTTGAAGGAATGGAGGAATGGGAATGAAGGGAGACAGAGTCCTTCCTAACCCCTGTAGCCCAAAGACCTTGGTACAGAAATACCATGTATTTTCACTGAATCTTGACCTCTGGCAAGAACCCAACGCAGGCTGATATACCAGGCAGGTAATATTGCAGCAACGCACTTACAAGGCTGTGGCAGCAAAACTTGTTGATGCAGTCAGGTTCTTAGAGTAATGAGAACCAGGACTTCTGCTTTACACTTTTTCTTTTACAAGACCTAAGTTGGTTGCTGACATTTGAAAATCATAAAAAGTGGGTTAATACAATGGCCATTTAAATGAGCAAACATAGCAAAAACCTTAGGAAGTGAAACTTTCTCAAGAAAGCTCTGCTTAGCTGCAGTTGCTCTTGCTGCAAAGGGTTCCCTTCACATTTTTCTCATTTCACCCAGTACTGGTTCTAGGCAGAAAAAAAGAAAAATTACATTTTGCCAGCATGTAAAACACCTTTGTTTTCTTTGCAAAAGATGTGATGATTTAAAAATGAAAAATGTTGGTGGGGGCTTGAAAAAAGCTTTAGGAAAAGATGTACATGCATTTTCTCAAAAATTTCCCCTTTTCCTTCAACATTTCATCAAAATTATAAAATTCAAAACATTTCCTCCCATTTTGCGTAGGGCTTGATTTTCATTGGACCCCATCCAACATTTCTGTTTTCTTTGTATGCACCAGATATAATCTCACTGCTATCTAAAAGAAAAATTCCCCAAGTGGTGTGTTACCCACAAGCCCATCCTCCTTTTTATCCCCTCTTACTGACTTGGCAGCCCTGTTTTATAATCTCTTTCCCCCCTAGAAACACAATTGCAAACCTTCTTGATTCTCCCCTTCATCTCTAGCACACATGCCAACCAAACTGCCTGCTATCATACTTTCTGGTATCCGTTATCCCTGTGGCCAAAACATTAGGAACTCTTTTGGATGCTGGATCTGAATTTCAAAATGGAGGATTTCCTAGCTGGGTTTTCAGGTGAAGATAGTGGGAGGAGGCAGCTGGAGCTGTGAAGAAGCATTTTAGTTGGATGCTCCCTGCAATCAGAGGCTTTACAGTAGCCACTAATCGGTGCTCAACTCAAATAGCCAGGAGAGCAAGCTGGCCACACTGACGCATTCAAGTTAATATTCTTAGAGTTGCTACAGATGTGATTGTCTAAGAACATGAGAAGGATAAATCTTGTAGGGAGTTGTAATATCTGTCAGTAAACAGGTATAGAAAGAGCTTCTGCACAGAGAGGTAGAGGCTTGTCAGCTTTTTCAAACGATCACTTTGGCTAATAAAGACTCAGCCTCCCCTTGCACATCTGGCCTCTCTGACATTTCAGGGTTTTGTTTTTGTACTTAGCCCTGGTAGGGACTTCAGGAAAGGGGAATTGCTAAGTCCTAGAAATGTGGTTTCAAGTACTTCGTAAACTAGGGAAGACAAAGGGAGTTTGAGTTATCACTAATGCAAGGGTAAGGCTTTGTACATGAGATCAGATTCTGCGATGAAGAGTGGGTTGAACAACAAATCCTGCAGCTGATATGTTTTTGGAAGGTATAGGACCTGCTTTTAGTTTGCTGACTCACATGATGCCAGCCACAAACGCAGCGCTTGGCTACAGCATCCCATTTGCAGAGAGGTCTGGGTTATGGGGTGACAATTTTGTTTTGCAACTGCTACACTTCAAAACCAAGAAGATTCTTGCAAAGGCTGGGATTTAATCTACAACCTTCTGCAAGAAATTCCTTATCTTTGTTTTCCAGAGCCTCCAGCCTATGATTTAACACATGTTCTCTTCTGGAATGAATAGTGGCTTTATTATAGATTGTTTATTCAGAGCTTGTCAGAGAATCTATTCCTGGGAATTATGTCTAAGATCTGTAGGATTCATGCCCTGATGTATGGAAGTGATACGCTCGATCAGTTTGCCTTTGGTCCATGGGCCACCACATGTTACTGAAAGTTTACAGTGATATGTGCAAGGCTTGTGAGTTTGCGTTAGAATCATAGAATCATTAAGGTTGGAAAAGACCTCTGAGATCATCAAGTCCAACCGTTAACTGTTCAGAAATGGCCTCCAGACTTTGACTGGTGAACAAAGCTGATCTTCATTACCCACTTGTCATCAGTTCAAAGAGGTGCTTTAGAAGGTGCTCATGCCATCCCTTGGATTTGAACAGAACTTCCCACTGTGAGCCCAGGAGAATGCCGTTCCTTGTTGGGTCTCCTGTCTTTCAAATATTTGGATTCTCTGTATGTCCACTGAGCTGGAGCACTATCTCCTTTATGTAAACTTCTTTCAGTCCTTTGCTTTATAAATGTTAAATATAAAGGTTTGACTCTAGGTTTTCCAGGAGTCCTGCTTTGATCTTGTAGTTTGAAATGCCATCTTTTTTTTTTCTTTTTTTAAAATCAGGGTCTTAATTAGCCCTGTGAAAACTGGAAGTAGGCTCTTAAGTTATATACCACATATGAATTATGCTCCTCATCTGTACCCTTTAAAAATATTTCTTACACATCTCATTTTTGAGGAGAACAGCACTCCTCACATGTCTTCAGCAAAGCTTGATAATGATTCATTCTTATGTCTCTTGTTAAATGCAAACTGCTGTACTGTCAGAGCCAGAGACTATCAGAAATATGGCTACCTTTTGCTGGTTTTGCTTTTTACAATGCTTTAAGAGATAAATGGAAGCAGAAGTAAAACTTTCTCCAGTATTTCTCCATGTCCCCACAGCTGCAGCTCATCACAGGATATACTTAACTGCTTTATTTTTAGACCTGGAGGGTTCCTTTGGTTCTTTTTTGCTTATTCCTGAAAACAGACTAGCTTTCAGACTAGCTTTTTCGCACTGGGATGACGGTGTCTGCTTTATGCTGTATTCGCTCCCAAGCGACTGGCCTATTAACAAGAGATTTGTGGTGCTCTGCTTGGGAAAGCTCCTTTCTTGAAGGTAAGTCCTTAAACATCTGCCAAGATACTTCAGGGTCTGTGTTAAATTCATCTTAAAATCTCTCCCTTGCCACAATCCCTTACAGGAAACTGGAGAAGAGTAAGGAAGCTGGTGTGTAAAGACTTTTTGCCTGTGTTGCTTCTCAGTCCTCTCTCTTTATTTCCTCTCACTTCTGTCTATATCTCTTTCCATACAGTCTCAGATATTACATTTTGACTGTAAGCTGCATATGCATGGGGAGGGGGCAATACATTTGCACAGGCAGGGGTCCTGGTTGCTATTGGGGCATGTATGGAATATTACAAATAACGTGTAGCAAACCCAGCCAGGTAAGGGGTACAATGCAGACCTTCGAGGCTAACTGAGAACTGTTAGCATGAAAAGTTGGGAGGCAATTTTCCCTCTGTGTTAGATAACTATAGATGCCCTGAATTTCAGGAAAGCCTGTTGGATATAATTAACTTTACAGTAGGAGAAACAAAGCCTAGACTCTAAAAGGGAAATACCAACAATTGTAACACAAAGAAAAAGGATGCTCACACATCCACACACATCTCAAATCCTTCTGGACAATCTGCTGGTCAGCAGAAGTACACAAGAAGACCAACCCTGTGTGCCCTGAGAAGTACTGGATGGAAAATTCCTCAGCTACTGCTGTCCTCGCCTCTGCTGAGGCTGGACTGAGGGCACAGGCTTAGGACTAGAGAGCAGCATTTGTAAATCCAGGCAGGTTAGAAGCTGACAGAAAGGCCACATTTCTGAGAGACTTAAAAATCAGTGGTTTTGTGATGTGAATTGTGGTTCCTTCAGAAACCAAGACAGATCCACCAAACTTGGTCATATCTAGGCCTTTACTTACACTAATCAGGTTTTAGTCCTTTAATGGTAATGAAACAATATTTTTCCAGTCACTGTGTTATTTCCTTTTCTCTTTACCTATTGTGTTATAGAAAAGATTTTTTCTTCAGCCATATCACTTAGAGGTCCGGATTTTTTTTTCAAATGACAGTGCATTTCAAAACCCCAATAGGTTTGTGGCAAACTAACATGGTAAAAACGTGAACTGTTTAACATAATAAGACATGATCTCACATTCTGAGTTTAACAAAATATCCTGAAACCAGATACTTATGCAAATGATAAGCTTCTCTTCTCCCCATTACATCTCAAGCAATTCACCAAGCAAGTTCCTGTCATAGAAGAAAAAAACATGAGCAGCATGAGACGGGCTTTAAAGTGTGAAAATAATTTTGTGAATAATAACATTTTGCAATGGGAATTCTGACAGGGTGTCAGCAGGAAGGTTTGCCCTAAGAAGCATTCAATGAAGAAAAGCAATTCAAACCACTAAAATGTGAGCGACTAACCCAAAATGAGAAAGAAACTTACATGAGAAACATAGTTATTTAACTTACTAGCAATCTGACTAATCACAGTAGTGTAGTCCAGTGTTCAGTATAAACTGCATGTCCCTTTCCGAGCTAAGTTCAAAGAGGCCGTGAGACCCGAACCACTCCTAAGCTGATTCCTCAGTTTAAGGCTCTGCAGCTTAGCTCTGCAAGGCCCTCTGACACTTTGCTATGGTAGCATATGTGGAGTATAAAGGCTTCCTGTGATCTGGGGGTTAATATCACCTCTAAGAACAAAGAGTACTCTGACATAAATTCATGCATTAAAGGAAAGATTTATCTTACACTGAGCTTTTGGACATGGCAAGTGCAAAGCACAGGCTGCTGGAGACAGCCTGAGGAATATTCTTCCTGAAAGACCTTCTGAATCTCAAAGTCAAAGGGAGGGCTCTTCTCTCACCCATTCCCTTGCCCTGGCCCTAGGCCATGTGTCAGGTTCCAGTTATGGGGAAAGGGTGGAAGAAAAAACGTTCTCAAGACGAGGAAATCAGGGCAGGAAGATACCAGACTACACAGACAAGAAGGCGCAGTAACTAGGTAAGATAGGTCCTATGGCTGTAGCCCACAAAGCATGGCTGTGATTCACAGGGAAGGCGGGCCAAGCAGAAGTCCAGAGACTCTCCATCAGCTGAAGAGTAGTTAGAAGAGGGGCACAGCAGAGAGAAAAGTCATTCCCAGCAATTCTTGTGGAGCTTATTTTAGGGGGGAACTCATTCAGTTACTAATACCTTGTTCCATGCCATAACTGAGCTGGGAAGGATTGGAGCAGTGAAGGAGAGATCTTATTTGGAACAAGATCTGTGTTCTACTGCATCATCCACCTGCTAGCTGCATACGTTAACTCAAGATCCAAAGTCTGATTAGCAAGGATAGAGGGCACCATAGCAAGGTGATCTCTATCCCTTGGAAGGGGGATACTCTGAGCTCACCTCAGGCTGCCCTGGCTGTGAAGACAGAGACAACTTCAAGAGACTCCACAGGGAGACATATTGTGTCTTTTAGAAGAGCAGTCACCATAACATGAGGCTTTTAAGGAGGAATAAGGGTAAAAAGTAAAAAGCAGTCCATCTGAAAAGGCACCCTGAGAACAAAACAGCCAGGAAACAAGATGAGTACCACTGGAAACACAATGTTTGCCAGAGCAGTCTCAATTGCCAGAGAGCACAGTGCCAGAACACTCCCTCTCACTCTAGCTGTATAAGATACTGTGGACATGTGGGGCAGTGAGCACTGAGTTTTACATGGCAATCCTTTGCAAGTGTTTAGTGGTTAATTGCACCAGCTCAATCAATTATCAGGAGATGACATTATGGCTGATGAGGCTCAAATGCATCATTTGTTTAACTGCATACAAAATCCAAGCCCAAAAGATACATAGGACAGGTAATTTGGTTACTACTCTGGATATGAAAATGTCAGGCATAGCCTGGTAATTTCATGCCATAAATCTCACTGATATTCTGGTACACGATGTTGCAATAGCATTTATTTAATACTAAATTTAATATTAAAATTGATTTAAGCTTGTCTAACCAGTAATACAATATGGGCCTGACTCATTATTAGGGAGCAGTTTTTCATTTTCCCATAGCCATATTTTTAATTATCATCAGTTCTGTTTTGAATGCTGGTTAAGATCAAACTGACTGTGAATCTGTCATTACAAGCAATTGTTGCATCACCTAAGTATGGAAACAGTAAATTTATTTATATCATTAGGTATTTATGTGATTTCAGGATCAAATATTTATCCTGTATTTTTGGATTGGGCAGATTACTGTTCAAGGACTAATGCTGTTAGTTTTTCTAGGTCGCAGTCCAAAAGTATGTCTTTGCAATCTACTAGATCTACATGTATAAATGATGAAGCACCTTCTAAAAGAACTTCTCAAAGTGTGGTAAAAAAATGAATGATGACCTTCAGTGTAACTGAAGTGTAACTGCATTTTTATGAAATTCTTTAGGCAATGGTTCATGGATATGACAGTCTATCACATAAAAAAGCAAAATGATTTTCGGAGCTTACATGACTTCTTAAAAGGCCAATGGGTGAAAACTGTTTCACTGAAATTTGAAATGACGCAGGTGCTCTAAGCAGAGATAGCAATAATCAAAGCTCCTGCAGTGTTTTTCATCTGTTGACCTCAAGGTACTTAGACAGTAAAGTCTAAGTAGGGAAAGTACTGTATAGATATGGAAGTCATTAGTTATAAACCTAGATAGATCATTTTTTTCTTGGAAACAGGAAAGCCTAACGAAGCTGGGTTATGAATCAAGTCACATTGCTGATATGAAAAGATGAAGTGCAAGTGTAATCAGTATTTTGAAGGGGGCAGCAATTTTTAAGCATCAAAAGCACTAACATTAAAGGAAGCAAAGAAATTGGGGGCGGAGGGAAGTCCTCCATAAAAAAGCTAGCTTGCACTGATTCACTGTGCCACATTAGGCAGAAGTGTAGTTCTCTGTGTGTTGTCCTAGTAGGAAATACCTAATGATTGCTAAAATATTAAGTGCTATTCTTGTGCAACCTGGCAGCACCAAAGGGCCTGAACTGCTCTATTGGATGATTACCTTTCCTCCCCCAATTCTTAAAGCAGAATGGATGGCAGTTTCAGATTGAATATATATTTTCCATCTGCTGAATAGTTGTTTTTGTTCATGCTGTTTGAGGTTAACTGTGCACGTACTAATCAAACCCACTACTTCCTTTCTCGTAAAACCAAAACAAAGCTTCATATTACTTTCAGGTACAGCATCTGGGATCAAAGCTATATATATACACACTGACTCTGTGTGGGTTCAAACATTTCGAAGATTCAGTATCCTGAAAGGTGTCGCCTTTTTTCCAGTCCTGAGAGTTCCAGTTTGTCTTAAAGTCTGAAGGCATCAGTCACCTTCAGCCCCTTCAGCATCTGTCCCAGCGCAGGAATGCTCTCAATATTGGTCACCGTGGGCTTTCTCTGCACAGCCACTGCCATTGCCGAAGGTGGGTAGATGAAGGAGGCAAGGTAGCTGGGGGTGTCTACATTTTCTCAGTTTCACAACTTTGCAGGAGATGGACTGGGTACAACAGGGAGAGGGAGATGACATGGGACCCCTCCATAGGACAGTCTGGGAACAAGGTCCTGAGGCACTGCGAGCTATCTGGAAAACCAGACACAGACTTTAGACCAGTAGCATCTGTAGAGAGGCTGGGCAGGACTCAGAGCAGCTCAAGAAGGAAGAAAGATTTTGACAAACCAGGCCTTGTGAGTGAAGTTGTTGGCAGCTTATAACATGGATATAGAGGTTTGAATGGATGGAGAAATTCTACTCCTCTTCCTCCCAAATCCTCGTACTGCAGAACTGAAGAAGATAAGCCCTGCCCCGAAATGGACTGATACAAAATGAAATTGAACAAATAGTATAATATACTGAGTGTTCACAGCTTATTAAAGCAAAAGTCAGTGCCTTCCCGTTGTGTAGCAGGATAGAGTACAGAAGTTGTAAAAAGCAGCCAGTGGGGATGTATATGGTACACTAGTTTCCCTTTAAGATTTGCAATGCTTTTTTGCAGTATGTTTATCAGGCTTTGCTGTGTGTTGCTGTACTGTGGCTTGGGAATAGCTGGTTAAAAACGCAGAGCAAAAAGATCAGAAACAAAACTATTCAGACAGGTTTTCCATTCAGTTTTACTGTTACCCTAATGGTTCTGTTCCATGTTCCATACAGGATGTCAACCTCTTTGTTTCTAAATGTGAACATGCTTATTTCTGCCAAGCAGAAATTGTTGTTTAAATGCCTAATTTTAAATTTCAGATTTCAGCGTTACCATCTGAAGTCTATTTTTCTACTTTCATATGTGTATTGAAAAGTTTGTGTTGAGGGAAACTGCAGAATGCAGATCATTGATCCACTAAGTGGGCCAAATTACCTACTATTTAAGGAACAAGTAATTGCTGAGATTTATAACACCATTTATAGTATTCAAAGCACTTCTTGAGCTTTTTAAAGTATATTAATGCAGTGCCTATATGAATTGTGGTCTTGGAGTCCTTTTTTTTGGGAGGATTTAGCAGCATTTCTAGGAATTACCCATGGATAATAGGAAGTGGTAGAACTCCCTTCCTATTATGCAGGTTTCAAGTAAATGACTGCAGATCATTTCTTGACAGTTCACTTACCGTCCTGCTCTTTATTTCCTTACAGTAATGGAAGTGACTCAGCCAGCAATGGTACTGGCCAACAGGCAAGGAGTTGCCAGCTTGGTGTGTAAATACAAGCACATTGGGAATGCAAAGGAAATTCGAGTGACTCTGCTTAAACAGACGGGTGACCGGTTCACTGAAATTTGTGCTTCAACATACACAACGGAGTTTAAAATGTTCAGTGTGGAAGACGTCATTCAGTGCCATGTTAGCCCTAGCCGAAACAATGTGACCCTCACCCTCACTGGCCTGCAAGCTAATGATACTGGTCTTTACATCTGCAAGATGGAGCGGATGTACCCTCCACCCTATTTTATGAACAAGGGAAATGGGACGCATCTCTATGTCATTGGTAAGCCAAGCAGTTTTACAGTACTGTGATATTCCCAGGTTAAGGAAGTTGCTATTATGTCTCAAAGGTTTTCAAAGTTCTGTTTTTAAGAAGTGAGGCTGAACACTGATTCAAGCTCTGAGAATCATGATTAGCTCTTATTCCTTTTAGGTCTCCCTGCACACACCTAAAGCAAACATAGTCATAGACATGCAACGTATTTAGCAATGTATGGATGCCTGACAGCATAAGCAACACCATACAGTGTTCATGTATGTCTAGGCAGTTAGATATATAAGTGCAGAAACAGCAGAGAGTAAGGTATGTATGTTATCCTACAGCTAAAGCCTATTTTCATTGGAGGTTGAGTGGGCAGGGACTTAGAGCTCAGTCCTGGTAGTATCCTGGGATAGCACATGATAAAGAAAAGCAATGTGGCTTTTCTTTAGGGGCTCTTTTTCTTTAGGACTCTAGGGGCTTCCTTATGAAGCTCATGTGTGAAATGACTTGTGTGATATCATATGTTTTAGATCCAGAACCTTGTCCAGACACTGCCATATATCTCTGGGTATTAGGAGCTACTGCCTCAGGATTTTTTCTTTACAGTATCATCATCTCAGCCATTCTCGTGGGCAAAGCGGTAAGTCCCATCAACTCAGCCCCATCCTGCTAATCACACTCCTTTGTGTGATGAGGACAAGGAGAAAGAATAAAAATCAGGGAAGAACACTGGGAACAAACACACTGGGATGCTCCTTTTTACTGGTTCAATGCTGTTACAATAATGCAAAATAAGAGAACTTGCTGGAGCTGCCATTTAGATTTATTTATGGCTCATATGTGTTGCCAGAGTACCAGAAAGCAGTCAGCTTACATCAGCTGGACTGACCCTTGGCTTAGGTTTGAATGCTTAGAACAGGTTGGAGTCCTGGATGCTTCTGGGATCAAAGGCAACAGTCTTCACGTGTACTCTGATTTCACAACTGATTCATTCATACAAAATCCCAGGATTTGATTTTTCTTTTTCTCACCATTCACCTCTGTGCAAAGCAAATTTAAAGAGGCTGCCCCTTGTGATGGGGGAGAATTGTAACAGAGTATTTTTAACTTCACAGCTAGAAATGTCTGCACAAAGACAATAGCATGCGAAATGTATGCCTGGGTTGCCTCTTTCCATGGGGGTCTGGAGTACTCACAGTCTGTTAGAAAGAAACCTGATGCCAAAGCTTAAAATCAAACAGTATCCCATCCCATATTTTTCAATCCACCCTTGTCCCTAGAAGCTAAATGAAACTGTTCGGTGCAAACACTCCTAGTTTTGAACCAACACTGAACTGTGCAGCAGGAGCACCTGCAAAGGGCTCAATGAATGGCAGGACTCTGTCTTTTGCTAGATGGTCCCTGTAACTCCTGATTCTCCCTCAAATGGTCTCGATGGATCTTCTGCAAAGAGGGGAGACAGGGAAAGGTGTCTAGAATACCTTCTACTCAGTAAAGGCAGAACATCCATCAGTTTTCTCTAAAATGTGCTGGTCAATGATTATGCTGTGATCACTTGTTTATTTTACTGTCTTCCTGTATTTTATAGATAAAGAGAAGACGATGTCTCACTACTGGGGTCTATGTGAAAATGCCTTCTGAAAAGCTAGAGAAAAAAGTGATTCCATTCCACATCACTGTTAACTGAAACAAGGAAAGAGACAAACCGTTTCCTAGCTGGGATGGAGAGTCTGCTAATTCACTTAAGTTAAAGAAATAAAATTAATTGTCTTATTACAAAGGTGTACGGGAAGGAGAGAGAATATTCTTTGTAACTTCTGTGGTTTGGAGGAGAATAAATAGTTTATGCATTAATATTTCAAGGTTAACCTTGTCACATAAAAATGGCTACATTAGGCCATTGATTCTTTCAGTTGTATTGTACCAATATGTAGTCTATATATATATACATATATATATGTATAGCATTAAGAGCTATTGCTGTTGCAGCTGAGCATCTTACTGTCAAATTTCACCATGTCTACTGATCAACTGAAATCCAAACACTATTGCGACAGAGGCTTGTGTGTCATTGCAAGGCTAATCTTATAGGTCTGGGGGGCAGAGGCAGAAGAGCACACTAATGTACAAAGGAATGTTGACTTGTTTCCCTGCATTGCTATTTATTCGTTCCATTTCTGGCATTAGTGCTCTGCGCTTCCACAGAGGCATCACCGTAGGCTGGCACTGATGACACTGCTGCTCTAAAAGCCTGATCTCAGCTTCTTTCACTGGCATTGTGTCCCAGCAGTGCTGTGCTGGAGTTAACATTGATAATATCTGAGCCAGTGCTGACAGCTCGGTTGGAGGGAAAGGCTGCCCAGCAGGAGTCCTCTTAGGCTGTTGCTGGGAGGATGTTTCAGCTCTGCTGGGGCCTTGCGTTTTACAAATGCTAAATTAGCATCTATGCAAAAGGCAGAAGTATGTTGCTGTGTTTAACTGAGTCTATTTTCCATGAAAATACCGACACTGTATAATCTTGTTTATTAGTTATGTACCATTCAATAAAAACCTTGAAGCTTTGCCCAAATTCAAGTTCATTTCTTATTCACCATTCTCAGAAGAAACAGGAAGTGGCTACATGTTAGAAAGCAGTGATGACAAGATGAACCTTTCCCCTCTGACCCTGTGTTTTGCCTTTCTGAGGGAGCCTGTGTGCTCATGCCAACACTTACTTTCTCAGCTCTGCTCCATAGGGGGCCACCATTAAAATCTGTCAAGTCTTCTATTTGTCTAGTTAGAGCTGCTGTGATGTGGTTCAGAGACTCTACCAATCACCGTTTCACTTCCAGCAAAGTTACTTACTTGCAGAAGGTACCTGTAACGACTTTGACAGCATCTCCTGTACATGTTTATGCAAAAACCTAGTCCTAGTTTCAAATCCTGTTTTCTTTGCACCTCTTTGACACTCTCACTCACTAAGTGCAAGCCAACACACAAAGCTGCTGGAGCGTAAAACAATTTCAGCATTCTCAGCTACTACCTACTACTTTGACTCTTTGCTATCAAAATTTCACCTTGCAACCCAAAAACTTGGCAGCATGTGTTTCTGTTTCACAGCTGTGAATCCATTTTCTTGGCTCCATAACTGTGAACCTAAATCCCACAGACCTCTATGCCATGTTCCTGCAGTGGCAGCAGCTCCAAGAACACCAAATCTCATTGCTCTTTTGGTTCACTTTTCCCCTCTTTCCCCTTCATCTAGCACCACCTCCAACTGTACAAATAAGCATTCACATTCTCAATTTGCCAATGTTTGCAGGTGCTAACTGCTCTCTCAGTGTTGACCTACAATTGCAGTGCATTAAGTAAAAGTAGCATCTGATGACATATCCTTTTCCTGAAGGTGTTTTAGTATTCTGACATCAGTCTGGGATTTTTCCCCTAATTTTCCACTAACCTGATGTTTTGAGGATAAAAAATGGTCAAAGACCACACATCTGATGTTGCTGCAAAATGACTGAATTTCCACCTATTCAAGTGCAGCCTGCTCAGAGAAATGTGTTCCGTGATTGGTAAAAATAGATTTGACCCACACATCTACTTGTACAAGCTGTAAAGTCTTCCAATAAATTTACCCTGGCAAAGCAAGAATAATTATCCAGGGCAATTTTTTTCCACCACAAGTAGTAGCTCAGATATCCCTTGAATCATGTGTCTGACTCCTAATCAGGAATCAACTGTTTCTTCTTTTTCTTTTCCTTGACAATTCCTATACACTGGGACCAATAGCTTAGTTTTCTCAATCTAAAAGCAGCTCAAGTAAATTATTTTCTAAGTTTATCCCTCCTGGGTGAAGAGATGCTTTGGACCTGTATCAACAACCTCATGACCTCTGGCCACAGCTGGCTGTGAATCTGTGTCACCGTACAACCTGTGTATATTCCAATTCACCTTCATTTCTGGCAGCCAAGTTGACCATAGTTAGGCTTTCTGCATCCACCTGGACTAATGCCTCTTAATAGACTAGCATTTCCTTGAGACATTCAGCATGTAATGACCAGTGAAGAATTCTGCCCTAAATAAGCTGCAGGTTGCTAAATTACCTGAACAGAGAAGGTTATAGGAGAGCAGAGCAGAAACGATCATCTCACATAACGGCAATAGAATACAATTTTTGTAATCGTAAAGTGTTTAAAGAGAATACCCCAGCAAAATCTCAAATCATAGAATCATAGAATCGTTTAGGTTGGAAAAGACCTTTAAGATCATCAAGTCCAACCATAAACCTGACACTGTCAAGTCCACCACTAAACCATGTCCCTAAGCACCACATCTACACATCATTTAAATACCTCCAGGGATGAGGACTCCACCACTTTCCTGGGCAGCCTGTTGCAGTGCCTGATTGGAAGAAATTCTTCGTAGCATCCAATCTAAACCTCCCCTGGAGCAACTGGAGGCCGTTTCCTCCAGCCCTATTGCTTGTTACTTGTACACCTCGCTACAACCTCCTTTCAGGTAGTTGTAGAGAGTGATAAGGTCTCCCCTCAGCCTCCTCTTCTCCAAACTAAACAACCCCAGCTCCCTCAGCCGCTCCTCATAAGACTTGTGCTCTAGACCCTTCACCAGCTTTGTTGCCCTTCCTTGGACACACTCCAGCACCTCAATGTCCTTCTTGTAGGGAGGGGCCCAACACTGAACACAGTAGTCAAGGTGCGGCCTCACCAGTGCTGAGTACAGGGGCACTATCACCTCCCTGGTCCTGCTGGCCACACTATTCCTGATACAAGCCAGGTTGCTATTGGCCTTCCTGGCCACCTGAGCACACTGCCAGCTCATATTCAGCTGGCTGTCGACCAACACCCCTAGGTCCTTTTCCACCACGCGCCTTTCCAGCCACTCTTCCCCAAGCCTGTAGCGTTGCATGGGGTTGTTGTGACCCAAGTGCAGGATCTGGCACTCAGCCTTGTTGAACCTCGTACGATTGGCCTCAGCCCATCAATCCAGCCTGCCCAGATCCCTCTGCAGAGCCTTCCTACCCTCCCGCAGATCAACACTCCCGCTCAACTTGGTGTCGTCTGCAAACTTACTGAGGGTGCACTTGATCCCCTTGTCCAGATCATTGATAAAGATATTAAACAGAACTGGCCCCAATACTGAGCCCTGGGGAACACCACTTGTGGCCGGTCGCCAACTGGATTTAACTCCATTCACCACAACTCTCTGGGCTCGGCCATCCAGCCAGTTTTTTACCCAGCAAAGAGTACACCCGTCCAAGCCGTGAGCAGCCAGTTTCTCCAGGAGAACGCTGTGGGAAATGGTGTCAAAGGCCTTACTAAAATCCAGGTAGACAACATCCACAGCCTTTCCCTCATCCACTAAACAGGTCACCTTGTCATAGAAGGAGGTCAGGTCAAGCAGGACCCACCTTTCATAAACCCACGCTGACCATGCTAGATGATTGAAAGTGACTTGGTGAGCACTTCTGCCAACTCCCTCAGTACCCTTGGGTGGATCCCATCTGGCCCCATAGATTTGTGTATGTCTGCATGGTGTAGCAGGTCACTAACCATTTCCCCTTGGATTATGGGGCTTCATTCTGCTCCCCGTCCCGGTCTTCCAGCTCAGGGGGCTGGGTACCCTGAGAACAACTGGTCTGACTATTAAAGACTGAGGCAAAGAAGGCATTAAGTACCTCAGCCTTTTCCTTGTCCTCTGTCACTATGTTTCCCCCCACATCCAATAAAGGATGGAGATTCTCCTTAGCTCTCCTTCTGTTGCTAAAGTATTTGTAGAAACATTTTTTGTTGTCTTTTACCGTAGTAACCAGATTAAGTTCCAGTTGGGCTTTGGCCCTTCTAATCTTCTCCCTGCATAACCTCACAACAGCCTTGTAGTCCTCCTGAGTTGCCTGCCCCTTCTTCCAAAGGTTGTAAACTCTCCTTTTATTCCTGAGTTCCAGCTGAAGCTCTCTGTTCAGCCAGGCCAGTCTTCTCCCCCATCGGCTCGTCTTTTGGCACATGGGGACGGCCTGCTCCTGCACCTTTAAGATTTCCTTCTTGAAGAATGTCCAGCCTTCCTGGATTCCATTTCCCTTCAGGACTGCCTCCCAGGGGACTCTGTCAACCAGGCTCCTGAACAGGTCAAAGTCTTCCCTCCGAAAGGCCAAGGTAGCAGTTCTGCTGACCCCCCTCCTTACTTCTCCAAGAATCGAAAACTCTTATCATTTCATGATAAGCTATGCCCAGGATGGTCTCCAACTGTCATTTAGCCTCTAGCTGTCACATCACCCACCAGGCCTTCTCTGTTCACAAACAAGAGGTCCAGCAGGGCGCCTCCCCTAGTTGGTTCAATAGCAATATTTTGTGTTTGCTCCTGCACTTAAATAATTCGTGGTATGATGTTTATTAATTATCCTAGTGGAAATTACTTTGCCCAAATTCTGTGGCTGTTCTGAACTTCTCTTCATCCTCAGTAGCTACTTTTTCCAACCTTCTCTTATTTCTGCAGTGCTTAATTTTCTCTGGCTTTCCTTACCACTATAGCAGCCTTCCCTGAGCTAAATGTTATGCAAGTATGCATTATCATTTTTCTTCTAAGCCAGGTTCCCCTTTTGAATTTTCTGGCAGGGTAATAGGTGCACTCAAATCAGCAGATGTAGCAGTAAATACCAAAGTGGGATTTCAGTTCAGATTTTATTGACAATGATACTCTCGTAATTTATACCTGGCACTACAGAGATGAGTGGAGCCTAAGTGCTGCAGAGATGATATTTATACCTGTCTCCATATGGTCCATACAGCAGCTAGCTCTGAAGAGTGCAGAGCCCAGACATCAGGGAATTTCCATTCCCCTCATGCCCTGTGCTGCCCTCCAGGACTCTGAGCTCTGTGCTTTTTCCTGATACTTGGAGAGCATCTTGCCATGATCAGCACTCAAAAAAATTTGAGATATGCAAGTCAGAAATAGTTTTCTGTCAGATCACAGCAGTACCAATATGAAAGGTGCAAACTTTAGGTCAGTGTACATCCCAGAAAATGTAATAAAGAGGAAATTCTGACTCTTTCTGGGAAGAATGTGCAAAGCAAAGGTGAAAGGATTTGGTCTCAGAACTCTGCTCGTTAGAACAGGGAATTTAAAAACATAACTGAGTATCTTACTTGGACAGCCAAATAATGAGATCATACTGCTTGGTGAGGTTCAGGAAGAGTCTCTTTTGATGTGCCCTTCACCCAGCCAGGAGATATGTCAGCCTGTTTGTGAAACAGAGATAGTGAGTTTCTGGCTGCACCTGAGTGGGCATTCACAGGTATATTTATCTGCATCAGAGACAATGGCATATGCATACACCACCCCCCACCCCTCAATATTCTACTATCATTTTCATCCACTTTTTTATTTGAACTATTTTTCTCCTTGCCATTTTCAATTACCAGAGTCCTAGCTGATACAGAAAAACATGTGACAAAAGTCTCCCACCTGGCTACTCTATGAGTAGGCAATGAGTAGTCCATCATTTTAGCATTAGAGATTTTCCTGTGAAATATTCAGATTCCCCGCTCTTTGGAGGAGTATGTGAATCTGAACTTACTACTCAGTCAGGTCTTGAGGTCTGTAGGGAAAACCCATTCATCCTGTTTTCCACAGATCTTTACCAAATTAAAAAAAAACAACAACAAGGACCCCTAGGCTATGCAAAAACAGACTTTTTTTTTGACCTATTCCTACTTTTCCTAACATCCTGACCTTTGCTCAAGATTCCCCTGGGCCTAATTTCTTGTTTTTCAATAACCAACATTTGCATTGGCCAGGTAACTCCTAACTGGTTTGATACAATTCCCAAGTACTGACTTCAAGCTTTGCAGCTCCAAACTGAGTATGTGTGTGAGGAGCTGAGGTGAGATTTGGAGGCAAAGTACATGATAGAAGATATGACTGGCTTCTTCCTTTCACTAGATAAAAGCTATTGCTAGTGAGTGAGCCTTGAAAAATAAACCAGAAAATGCACCAGTTTTCCCTGCAATGGGAACAGTCTGAACCATGACTGAAGAGCTCTGCCTCTAGGACAAGCATAAATAGGAATCAGATGGTGTAGCCAAGAGTTATATCATGAAATCCAATCCAAAGAAGGCTGGTGTATAGCAGATGGTTTTATGCATTACTAAAAACAATTTATTCTTGACATTTATAAACTGCATGCTTGCTTGAACACATAAATGGTACTTTGAGCTAGCTTCTATCACAGCTAGGCTGTGGGGCCTCTACAGTCGCTGGGAGGGTAACGTAAATTTTGAATGCAGGCTGATGGCTGGGAGGGAGGTGTGGGGAAGAGATGAAATTCAGAAAATGTTTGAGCTGCAGAGAATGAGGAAAGAATTACAAATACACAGCACCATACTCTGCGGATCCTGCAGATTCCTGAGCATCACTTGGGCATAATTACTCCCATACTTCTACACACAGACATTCAGCACTTACATGACTTTGTTATCATTTTTGTGTGAATGTTTTTTGTGACTGATAAAAGAACAGTCTTATTTAAGGGTATGTTTATACTGTATATCAAAGAGGAATAGCGAGGAACTGTGGTATGTTTGAGCAAATAAGTTACTGATAAAAGATCTTAGTAACTATGGGAAGGGGGGGCTGTAAAAAGTGTCCCTGAAGTCAGTTTGAAAATTTCTGTTGTTTACTAGAGGTACAGAGCAAGGAAGAGTTCAGGTAAGTGACAAAAGTTGAGTTGCAATCATTGATAATTCCTGCTGATGTGACATGGTGGATGCTTCCATGAAGTAGGAGATTATTAACTACTCAAAATGTCACTATTCATTCCTTTTTTAACTTTTAAAATGGAGATTTCTTTCTATTTCCATAGTCAGCTGTCTTAACCACACTCATGGTTTTATATCTTAATGAACGTTTTTTTAGTGGTTATGAAGTTACAGTTGAACAAAAAGTTCTCAGTTTCTTCACCTACGGTTTTTCCTCTTCATTCTCTACTGGCTGTTGTTTTGAAAAAGTAATACTTTAAAATGTTGTTTGATCTGCTTCATTTGCTTCTCTGGGGTGGGATGTTTCTACACAACACCACATGTTCTGTTCAAACATCTACACGATACAAATGAGGTCCCAAACTTTTCAAGTTACTTTTGTTCACAGGAGCAGCATCAGGCAAGCTTCCTGCAGCAGAAGCGGTAAGACATAGGCATTTTTCAATGTAAGTGTATTACAAATTGAAAATAAAAATATGCAGTCAAAATTAGGATTAAAGAATCTGGATGAATTCTGTTACAGCACAATATTTATAGGCATGCAATCTTCTTGCAAACATGCTATGTGGCACTTCTCTATTCACCAGCAGAATTGATAATAAGGAAGCAAATCTTACTTATTAGCTATAATACAGCCAGTTCACTAATTAATGAAATATTGACTGTTCAAAATGAAAAATAATGTATTGATGGCTCTTTGTTTTCATTACAATCTCTTTACACATAGGGCAGTCATTAGAGTCATCCTTTGTATCACTGACAGTTAACTGTGCAGCTGCAGTTGCCCAGAGTTGTCCTGCCAGGGTGCAGGAAAATCGTGACAGTCCTGAGAAACCATATATCAGGCAACCTGACAGCTATGACCTCAACAAAAAAAAATCCATTTTGAGATGTGTTTCTTTTGTCATTGGACTGGTCTGGATTAGTTGGGTTTTTTCCAACAAAAAGCAAGACCTTGTTTTTAAGGAAAATGGAATTTCTCACATAATTACATGATTCCAATAGGTGGGAAGTTTAAGACGACCGCCTCCTGTAGCAGGATATGCGATACAACTGGGAGAGCTTGAAACACTGGGTAACATCTGGTTGCACTATGCTGTGTTGTGGGTGGGATTTATCAACGTTCATGCTCTGCCCTGTGATGCAGCAGCTTGTGTTGAAAGCTGGAACAATCAGCAGGATGCTTTGTTCTTCCCAGCCAGGATCAGTGCCTGGTACGTGGGTTTTCTATGGGAAATGAACATTAATGTTTGGGCCGAGATCGCCATTTACATGAAAAATACAGGATTGCTGTTTTTACATAAATAAAAACATCTACACTGAACAAATAAGCCATGTTTCTTTCAAACTAGAAACTGAGTAGCCAGACCCCAAAGACTCCTAGAGTTCAGTACACACAGGCAATAAATGAATCCCGCTCTACATGAAATGGGTTATTGTTAACTTACTACACCTTAGTCCTGCTTTTAGAGCTTCATCTTGAGGATTTGTAGCTTCCTTGAACTAGCGATGAATGGGGCCAGCAGAGGTACTGCTTACTTTTGTGCAAACTAGAAAGTCTCCCTCCGGAGTACATACCAGTCCTCCAGGATTGGTATGCGCTAACTTCCACGATACTTAGTGCTGGGCACTTGCATCATAACAGACTATAAGAAATATTTCAACCTCCTTCCTTTCTGTGAAAATTCTCATTGAAAGTTCGTCTCTGTTGGGCTTCAGCTGCACTGCAGAGACTTCTCTTCACGTGCTGGTGTGTGGGGAAGCTGAGGTGTTTGAAGTTCTGTAGAAACTCTGATAAGACTTCTTTTCTTCTTGTATGTTTTCAGAGTTGGCCTTCTTATCTGCTAGACACGGCCTCTAGTTCCTGCTATTGTCATCTTTTTACTTCATTTGAACCCAAACAACTACAACAAATAGGTGATTAAAAATAGGCCTTCTCTTCTCCTGCACTAGAAACAGTGTTAGGCGGTACTATGGAAACACAAAACCTGCTCTAATTGATTTGCATCATACAGATTAAAAATTTAGATGCAATGAGCTGGACAAAAATTGTAGAAATACTTGCGGAGGAAACAAGAACCAAAAATAATTCACATTTGAAACTGTCACAAAACGTGGTATGTTAGCAGTACTTAATCAAGATCAGAAAGCAAAACAGTTCATTTCTCTGTAAGTTATCAAATCCTTCTGGTAAGTGACACTCTGGAAACATTTGATAGCTTCGTAACTGGCTGACTTAATGTTTTACATGCAGGAAAGATGGCTAGAACAGCAGTAATCAGCAGAATAAGTTGGTTTCATAGTTGAGCTTTGGTGAGGTGTTACATTGTGTGGGTAGCATTTATAAGAGCTCTCTCACTTTTAATTCTGTAGCAAAGATGACTGTCTGCTTCACAAATTAATAATATTTTCCTTTCCCTTATAATGCCAAACTAATTCATTATATCATATTTTATGACTATTTGTCTAGTCTTCTTTTTATAGTACTCTCTCATTAGGATGGAACATCTTTTAAGCTCTTTTCTCTCTTTGTCTCTCTGCAATAATATCATGCCATTTAATAATTTTACCAATAGGTTCCAAACTCATGTCACTCCGCCTCCCATATGTAAGCCACAGGCACATATCCGGTGTAAAAATTCTTCACATTAACGTCATCATTTATACTGTAATTTTCAGATTAACTTCCACTATTGTTTCACACGTTTTTACTTTGTATTTTATGATTAAGAAAGACCAGGCTTCCATACACTTTTATTAAACACAGCAATTGCTCTGCCACCACTGATCACAAGGAAGTTGTGGTTCTTTCATGGGAGTGGACAAAGTCACTTCACTCTCAGGTTTCAGATGTCTCAGTCAGAAATACACCTTGAGCATTTGCTTTGTGGTTGTGGAAGCAGGGCAGTCACGATGCTAAGTGTGGACATGTGTTTCCTTTCTCTTCTCTTGTTTTTCAATGCTGGGTGCTCCATAGGACCAGATTGCTAGTGTCTCGTCCAATGAATATGTGAAATAGTTCGGAGGGGATGCGAGCTATGTCTTATTCAGTAGGTGGATGACACGCAGAGGAGGGTAACAACCTGCACGGCACCTGAACGAAAGTCAGGCTGCAAAAGGAAGAGTCTGGAGGAAGTGAGAGGAAGTCAGCCTGTCTGCACATAGCATGAATGTCATCTCTAAATACAGCTCCTTTTTAAATGATTCTCCCCCAAAAAGTCAGTTTAGATGTGGCAACATGGATGCTTTTGGTGTTACTTTCCAACATGCAGAACAGGAAACACTCAGCACCTAAGTCCGCTCTAGATAAAGTATTTGAATTTAATATCCTCTTCCACCGATAAACTGCTCACATTAAACATTCTGTCTCTATCTATTTTGGCAAATTTTTGTGTATAGAAAAATTCTGAAAAAAGGAAATACATTGGTATTTCAAAACAAAATATTTTGACTTCTTTGAAACAGTGTTTCACTTTAAAATTTACTTTAACTATGTTGAATTTATAACAAAAAACCTGTGTGCCAAACATAAAACTATTTTTTTCTCAACTTCCTAGTTTGTCAAAATTTCACATTCTTTTCAGATCGGACAATGAATTTAAAACTAGTTACTTTCATAAGTCTAGTCTTTGCAAAAGAACAGAAATTACATGAGTGTCAAAACTGTAAAGAAAAAAGATAATGAAGGTTTAATATCACAAAATCCAGATGAGGCCAAATGTGGCAGAAACTATTGTGTTGATCTTCCTTTCTCACCTTACAATGAAACCAGAAGCATTTTGTGTTAATTATGACATTTGAGTGGGTAATGAAGGTACAATTATTTTTCAATAACTACTCAATCCTTTTTTTCTGATTATAATTCTTTTTATGCTATAGGTAGTTACCATGATGTGATTCCAAGTTCAATTCATTATTATGACAAATAGAACTTTAGCTACTGCCAGTTGGACCCCACTGGATCTTTCCAACTTCCTTTTAACTTAATCCTTTCTTTACTCTATGAATTTAATTGTCCTGGAGGCCAGTATATGGATTAAAAGCATTGACACTTCTAGCTAACTACTCAGACTCACACTAAAAGCGTGTTCATGTGGCTTTAAGCTCATGAATAAATCACAAAATCTTACTCATCATATAATAGTAACAATACAGTAAAGTTTAGTGAAATGTTTAGGTGTTGCAGAAAGCTGTCCCTGCAACAGAACTGGAAGAGCAGAGGCTGGAAATAGCTTGTTGTATGTGAAGCAGGTAGTGTGGGAAAGTAGAATTAGGATTTAAATCTATTAAACACATACAGTGAAACACAGTAATATAGAAATATGCATATGAAATATGTATAGCTCTATATTGAGCATCCCTGAAGGCTTTCCATGCTACCTAAATCCACGCTTGATAATAATAAGAACTCTTGAAAAAATCTGTCACTTATTCAGAAATACATTGTCTTGACTCTGTTCTGAAATACAGTCTATAAATTATCTGAAAAATGAAGTGTTGCCCGTTTCTGTCTGGTTGCTAGAAAATATTTCCATGTTTTGCTGAAATGCTGTTTTCAGTACTTTCAACATGAAACTGATGCTCTGATGATACATGATCACTAGAGATACTATGGCATTTTTGTAATCATTAAGTGTTTAAAGAGAATACCCCAGCAAAATCTCAAATCAAGACATTTCACAAGTCATGCAGAGTTCTCTTTAGTTCCTGCCCTCATTTGTTCACATGGGTGGGCATGAGTACATGGCTGCCACTTTCCGGTAGTGGGTGAGTTGGTCCTATTAGTCACCTTCACATAATTAGAATTGGCCAGAAAGTTCGTACAGAGAATGCTCATTTGTTTAAAAAACTGTGTGTGTGTGCACATGTGCATGCATGCGGCAATTAAACCATTTTTGACAAAACTTTCCTTGGGTCAAAGTTAGACTTTCTGTTCAGTGCCAGAGACGGGAACAAGAAGAGCCACTTGCCCGAAGGCTGTGGTACTCAGCTGGGAAGTGAGACACAGACTGCTGCTGCCTGATCCCACATCAAAGGCAGGAACATGCCTAGACCACTGACTATCCTAGGAGAGTTCTCACTCTCTGCACTTTCAGTGGAAAACTTTCAAGGCTGGCAGGCCTGCCTTATTTTTACTGAAAATCTGTGAAAGATTGCAATTTTGCACTGATACAGATTGGGAAATTCTTACCTTGAAACTTTGCAAGTCTAATAGCAAACATTGCAATGATTTATTTGTTTGTTCTATTAAAGCTCTTTGAGATTGCTAAAGAGGGTATGCTATTGACAACACTGTCCTGTTACAGCATGGATCAGCAGCAGATTTAGTGATGAGTACTGTGAATCTGTGTCTTGCAACAGAACTAGGAATCATTGTTTTCAACAATTTTGAGACACTTAAACTTCCTGTACTCACTAGATTTTTATGACAGAAGAAACTGACTGCATAAGGTTCAAAACCAATAAGCATCATTCTTTCTTATGCAAGAAAGATCTCTGATCTGAAAAAGTAATGTAAAAAGTCCTGTGCATTCTCTCATATCACCTATTTAGGTGCTGCTACCTATCAGGGATTAGTCTTTTGAATCCATTTCCAGCTGGAGATTTTTTAAATTGCGTTTAATTTTTCTTTTCCCTTTCCAAGTCACACACATACTGCAGTCATGCATCTTATTTGTACTGTTTGTAGGTATTTAAGGATGAGATATCATAGCTCATCTTTCTGAAACTGGCAGACTATGTAGCAGACTGCCCTTGGCTCTGAGCCCTGCTGCAGCTAACTCACTCTTGGACAGAGATTTCCAACAGCAAGACAGGCTGTACAAATGTATTCATTGCCACCAAAGCAGTCTGCACTAGGCAAATATTATACAGAGACTTTTTAATTAAAAAAAAAAAAAAAAAAAAGATTGTCTCCTACACTTCTTAAATTCAGGCAATTCAGGCTTGTTTAATGGGTCTTAAGTTTGCCCCGTAGGTTCCTTCCCTTTCCCAATATTTGTTTTTAAATCTGTAAGTTTACACCTTTGTGAGTAGTCTGGGCCTTACAGGCTACTGTATGGTCACATTTCTGAGTGAATCCACAGATAGCTGCTGTTGCAAAATGGATCTCTAGCATTTTTTTTTTCATGATTAGTTTCTATTTCTTCCTTCCACAGACACAAAATAAGACAGTCACTGTTAACTCACTGGCTGTGGAAATACCAAAAGACACTCAGTTCTGTGGTAGGACAACACAGCAGCAGTAACTCTTTGTTTTGTATGTGGTAATATTATTATTTGCAATAATCAAGAAGGGTACAATATAAATGAGTACTAATAAAATAGTACCTGCTTTACAGTGTCTGCAGGCATGATTCAAGACCAGACAGAGCAGGCAGAAAAAAAGGTAGGAATGATGCTAAAGGACATTGCAGCAGCTATACAGATGGTGATTTCCACCTCTGAATTCCTAGGTGATGAAGCAGAAAGCCCTTCCCCTTTGGTGTTTCTGTTGGAAAGGGTGAGTCAGGATGAGACCTAAAACTTACACAGACACATCACAGAGAATGTGAGAATGCCACAATTCAGACTGCCTGGAACAAAGGCATGGAGAATCATAGGTTGAAGTGGAAAGGCACTTCTAGAGATTGTCTAGTCCAACCCCATTGCTCAAAGCAGGGTCAGCTGCTGTGCCAGTGTTTGACTACCCCCAATTAAAAAGTTTTCTTATATTTAAATGGAATTTCTTACATTGCTTCTTCTCCTGTCACTGGGCACTACTAAGAAATGTCTGTCTGTCCTCTTTACAACCCCCATCAGGTATTTATACACACTAATAAGATGCCTCCTGAGCATTCCCTTCTTGAGGCTAAACAATCCCAGCCTCCATGAAATCAGAAACAGCCCTTGCTTGACTTGGATGTGTAATTAAGCAGTTAACCTGTTAGGAGACAAGACATTACTCACTTTAAGCACACAGTCTGCAGGCTGCTCACAGAGTTCCGCGACAATTTTTTCCAAGGCTGCTTGCTTCCTTTGTCTGTATTGAGCACATCTGACTGCTCCCACCGCTGACTGTGTTGCAGGAGACTCTGTTACATGGGTGAACTGCCTGGCCTGCAAAGGCAACAGCAGGTCAGTTAGGGAACCTGCAGCTGTTGACCTACACAATCGCCCTAAAGTAGCACCTTTTTCCTATAAAGCTAAAAGCCCACCTGAAGGGCATTACAATCCTATGAGCTTCAAACAACATGCAGGATATTGCACTTCTTAGGCTTTGATGTTATTTACCAAACCAAATTGCAATTTGCTATCACAATCAGCAACAATGAGAACACAGAAACATAACTGAGCCTGTAGCAGGTCAGACAAATAATGCCCAGTGGGTGGACACTGTCCACTTTCCAACAGTGACCAAGAGCAGATATCAGGGAAGAGTACAGAATCAAGGAAAGTACGCTACAAAACCTTCCTAAAATACTGTCCCAGTCCTCCCTCACCAGCAGCTCAGTAACTTCAAAGGGTGGTGTCTTTGTATTTAACAACCCCAAGGGATTCCTCTTCCACGGATTTATCCTGTCACTTTTTGAAACCCTGTGGACTTTGAGTCCAGGTAAACAAGGATGATCAGCTGTTCTGTATTACAGAAGAAATGGAAGAACCTGAAAAAACTCAGATAGCCTTGAAAATAGCAGAAAAACCTAGACAGACAAAAGATGATATCTGAGGTAGTTTTCAAAGCTTGGAAACAATGAAATGTTTCTTTTCGTAGTGGAAAAATAGTTATGTTTCCGTATCAACTAGAATAATTTGTAGCTGTATTATACAAAGCTAATAAAAAAATCACCACTTGCTTCTCTGTAAACCACTAACAGTTATCACCTAGTTACGAAAACGTAACTAGAAGGAAAGATGCAAATGGCCAAATTAATTTTTTCCCCTTCAACTATTTTTTTTTTCTTCAAGCAAAAGAGGCACCAAAACAGTCCATCACGCAAGCATTACAGAGCCCTCACTGATGTCACTAGAAAACATAGTGTAACCACAGCAACCCAATGAGAAGTAAAGTGGCATGACTGGCTTACTTTTTTTTTGTTACAGCTTTTTTCTTACCTAGCACAGAAGGAAAGAAACCAACGGCCTGCAGAGCTAAACGCTTAAATCAATACAACATGATTCATTGGTAACTAAAGAATCCTATATTGTCGATTGCATGTGCAGTAAGACCCCTAGCATAAGAAGTAATACATTTTTATGCTCCCCATCATACTGTGAACACCAACAAAACAAACAGCGCTTAAAAATTCCTGGGCCATAAGAGGCACCCCCTAACATCAGGCACAGAGATAAGTCTTAAAAAAGATCTGGGATAACCAATAATATAATCACATCCAACAGCACCTTTGAAGAGGTACGCAGCAGCACCTGAAGGGCTACTTTTGTCAAAGGGAGGACACTTTAGCTAAGAAAAACAAGCGTCATCTGTGATGCTGATCTCTGTGGTATGTATTGAACACAACTTCATTGCTAACAGCTTCCCAACGGCCACACCTGGCCTCTGCTGCTGACACAGTATAGCAGACAGATAAGGGATAAAGAATTCTAGCAACCAAACAGGGCAAGCAGCAAGAAGGTTGACTTTGAATTAAAGAGAGAGAGGACATATGCGTGTGACTTCTCAGTGGTCACCCGAAACAACGGAATGAGCAGCTGATCTATAAACAGATCTACGGAGAGAAAACTGAGATTTATCACACCATATTTTCCAGGGCTATCTGATGAGACAGAGCTCCATTGCTGGCCTGGCAGCACACCAAGGTAGCTCCCAGCCAGAAGGGGATTCCTGAGGAATTCTGAAGTTAGGCTTGGGAACCATGCTCTGATTAGTCCCAGACACTAATGTAACATTAATGTTTAGCAGCAGTATCAACACAGTGAGAACAGAGAAACACCAACTTTCACCTTTTCTGATAGTCATCTACACAATTCATGAGAGTGTAAACGTAAGGGCTGGCTGTACCAGATGAGAACAAAAAAATCGTAGGTCAAGTATCTTGCCTCCCAGATAAGTATCCAACAGTGGGTGCTTAGTGAGGAATGTAACAACAGGAAAAGCATATGATAATGCTATCCTGAAAGGCTCTCATAACCTACAAAAATTTGCAGGTTGAGGACTTTTCTTGGGTTGATGTCTCCATAACTCAGCTGACTTAAGATGAGGACACAGAAAATCCAGGATTCTGTAGTACCTATACAAACAACATGGACACCTCTATTTCCTCAGCTTCACTACGCTGCAGCAGGCTCCAGCAGGCTGCTTGACTTCTCTGGATATGGGTGTGCTTTGCTGTGGCTCAGTCAGAATTGCACGAGGCTACAGACCCCAAACTGAAGAAGCACTTTGGCTAGGACAACAAAAGCCCCCTGAGCAAACATTCACTTTCAATGACCAGCAACCACAGAGCTGAGATCAAAGAGACCAAGTGTGAAAAGCCTGTTCTTTAAAGTTTGCCAGCAGTCAGTCATGGGCAAGCAGGGAGCTGCGCATTCCTATATGATGTGTATACATCTGCCTGGGCCAACTTAATAGTAGCTGGGGACAGCTTAGACTGAGCAGAGCTTAGCGAGGCTTTATTCTGAGAACAAGGGTATGTTAGCTACTGCGGAGCTTGCCTGAATGTAACCAGATACTTCCTGCGTTCAGGCTTGCTCTGTGATCCAGTTAAGAGCTAGTTTGAATATGTTCACCCTGAACTGCATAGAGCGTGCACTAGAGACACAGAAGGACAGCTAATCAAGATGGGAGCTGGGAAGCCGCAGAGCTAGTTGCTTTTGCTGCGAGTGCTGTGTCTTGGCCCTATTAACTTTGTAACTTGCATGCGCTGCAGTTTCTTCTGGTTGCACTCTCGGGATGAAGTCCCTGATAATCAAGCTGATTTGACACGGTAATGTGTGGCTGTGGCGGGCCCTCAAAATGAGGAAGAATGTCATATCTTGAAGGTCCAGGTTCTACAACTAAGAAGTTGTGCAACTTATTCTTACAAAGAAGCTATGCCTGTTTCCCAGGAGCATGGAGGTGCATGGAGGCTGGGAACTTCAGTGAGGAAATCTGGAGTCTTTAAATGACAAAGGCCAATTCGCCAGAATATCCTATGGTGATCTGTAATGTGATCAATGTGGTTAAAGTGATGTTTTAGAGTAGTCATTTCAATCACTTATGTTATCTAGAGAATATAGATATCTGATTTCTATTTTTTGCTCATTGTCATTCTAATTCTTACTGCAAAGTCTTTTTTGTGTGGTGACAGCATCAAAGCTGGCTGCAAGAGGGGTGCCTAGACCCCTCCCTTACAGTGAGCTCCTGAAGAACACCAAAGGCTTTTAAGCTATGCTTCACTGGATTAAAAGTAGTCTGGGACAAATAGCAAACACATCAGAAGGGTTTATAGACAGCTCCTGACCTGTGTCCTGCATTCTTGCAGGTAGGTATTTGCTCCCAGGCTTAATGTTGCTTAACTCAGTGTCTTTTGGAGTGGCAGCAAATTCTGCCGAGTTCTGTCTGGCCTCTGGGGAGCTCCTTCAGCCTCCCTGGAGGTATGGCTGTCCTCCTTCGCTCTTCACTAAAGTGTCTCCAAGTCTGCATGAGCCACACATTTGCAGTTCCTTGCTGTGATTCCCTGGTCTTTCACATACAACAGTCCCTTCAACTGTCCCTCGGCCACAGCATATTCAGCCGCTTGCACAGGGATGAAACAACCTTTGCATCCTGCAGGGGTTTCCAGCCAAGCCACCCTTCCTGAAGGATGGCAGACCAACAGCACATCAGAGGCACCATCCACCCCAATGGCTTACACAAGGGCTGAGTCTTCCCTTCGCATAGGCAGGCCACACCCCTGCCCAGAACTGCCCCGGGTACTGCAGTGTAAATGCTCTGCTTGTGCTACAGACTCTGGGTCTGCCCAGCAGATTGGAGAAGATGATGCCTTTGATCACTGAAGCCTTTGTGTGGCTGTGGGGAACTGTTTCCGGCCAGGATCCAGAACTCAGGGTTGCTGTGACAGAACTCATTTTGCTCTGAATTTCTTCTGTATCCTGGACTTTGTATCAATGCCAGGATAAGGTATTAGCATGATCATCCTCCTCATCCTCTTGAGGACGTGATGAGATGTGTGCTCCCATGTGAGAATTTTGTCCTCTTCCAATTTAACACATGCAGGCCATTACCACATACTTCCTTTAACATGTTTTGCACGATAGATGTTTCCAGATCCTGTATGGCCACACAAGCTGTGCTGATCATGAGTGAGTCTATGTTTTATCAATTAACTGCTCTGATTCCAACAGGTTCATCCATGTAATTAGACTCAGGAAATTGTTACTGATGTGTAGTAAGGGGGGACCTTCCAACCAGAAACCTCTGAATGTGGGCAATCACAATTTTACTAACAGGCCAACTGGGGCTTTGGCTGGAGCCATCAATCCTCACCCACTCCCCTGAGGAGGGGCTGCTAACATTCAGAACAAAACACAGTGACACGAAGGAAGAAGTGACTTCTTTTCTAACTCCTTTGCCTCTGGGTCTTTCCTGGCCTGCTGGAAGGATTGTCTTTACAGCTTGTTCCTTCTAATCAAATTAGCAAGCACAGACGAACAATGTTCAAATGCCTACACGGAAGACCAAACCTCCCATTCTCATCTATGACACTTTCAAAACCTCCTGAGCCCTAAGAAACCTGCTCTGTTCCTCCAAGTGCAGGCATCGGAGATGCAAACATTGCACTGGTCTCTGCTGTGCAGGTTTCAGAATTTCTTTCTGATGAAAAAAACCCTTTTAAACCTAAAACCACACGTACGTGGGGAGACTCGCACGGGATTCTAGGACACCAGAGAAAGCAGTCAGACCTTTGTAAGGGTCAGCAGCCAGGAACCAACGCCGAGCGCCTCGGTGTGACCCCAGAAGGGCCGCACTGCAAGCCAGGAGCTACGCTGAGCTGAGGTCAGGGCGAAGAGACCACAGTCTGGCACCTAAAAATATCTCCCCAAAACCACCGCTGGGCAGCCAGGCGGGGGAGGAGCCTGGCCGGCGCTCACGGCACACCTGCGTTTACTCCAGTCGCCCTCCCCCTCACCGCGGCGCGACCCGCAGCCCCCCCGCAGCTCTGCCTCCCCGGCGGCGCTGGGCCTGCGCCGGGCCTGCGCCGGGCCTGCGCCGGGCGTGCGCCAGAGGCGGCACCGGCCGGGGCGGGGCGGGACGCGGGGCGGGGGCCGGGCGGCGGAGCGCGGGCCGGCAGCGCCCCCCTGCGGCCCCCCGGCGGCGGCGCCCGGGGAGGCCCGCCCGCAGGTTCCTGCCTCAGGCGCGGGCAGCGGCCGTGACCGCGGGCGGCTTCGCGCTGCCGCAGCAGCCGGGTCGCGGCCCGTGGGGACCCGGCCGCGGCTGAGCGGACCCCGCTGCGGGGCTGTGTGCCGCCGGGCACCGCCCCGGCCCCGGCAGGAGGGCGGAATCGGTGCTTCTCCCGCGGCTGGGCCCTGCCCAACTGCCTCCTGAGATGGGGGTTCACTGTATCCCAGGGGGCTCCGCTAGCAAAGATGCACGCAGAGCAGGTGTGGTGGGTCACCAGTGGGACGCAGAGGGCTTTCAGCCGCGGACCTGGCTCTGAAGGCAGTGAGTTCATTGCCCAGGAGCCACTGCTGCACCTGCCCCGTGCCCCACTGCCGCTCCCCCATTCCACAGCACCTGGGTCAGCTCGGCCTGAAAGGCAGCTCTTGGAAGCACCTCCTGCCAAAGGGGAAACAAACCCTTCACCGGTCCCTTGCCACAGGAGCCCAAGGCGTGACACAGCACTGCAGCGTGCCCAGTTTTGGTTGTCTTTGTTCTGGCACCCATAAGAGGAGTGCAGCTGGACCAAGCCTTGAGCATGATGGAGCGAGTGATCTCTGCTCTGCAGGTGGGAATACTGCCTTCTGTAGCTTTGGCTTACATGTCCAAAGCAGTTTGTTCCCACGGCAGTAGCCTGTGAGCTTCTGAATGACAGACACAAAATAGAGGAGACTTAGTTACATGTTTGAGAAAGCTGTGATTTCATTTTTTTGTACTCCTCCAAATCCACCAAGGCCTGAGCTGTCTAAGCCTAGCTCCAGTTAACCACTAATAGCAACAGCAAAGCCTGGCCTGAAAACACTTGAAAGGCAGGGTTTTCAAAAGCACTTCAAGTCAGCTGGGGACAGTGGCATGGGCATCTTCAGCCACTTCAGTGTTTCTGGAAGTCCAAGCCAGGGTTGTGCTGCTTCACCTGTCCTTGCAATTTTCAGCATGCCATTTGATTTCTCTCTCATCTGCAAGAATGCATCACAACTTTGGGGGCTGTTTCTGCTGAAGAAAGTTCCCCTTTGTTATACTGTCAACGCAGTGGTAGCAAAAGTTTACCTTTAAAAAGTAATCACAATAATGCCGAGATAAAAATCACATCACAAACCCCAAGTACCAGCACAGTATGTGGCTCTTTCAGTCCTAACTCCTCCAAGGCAGCTGACCAGATAACCACATAACAGGAGTCCCCATCCGACTACGAGCTTTGAAACAGTTGGGGTGTGAAAATTTTACAGAATGTGTTTAATTCATCACTGTCACCCCCAAAAGACAATTAAATTCAAATCCAAAAGCAGAATAACTTTCATGGTCACCCAGCTCATCAGCATGTATCTGTCACGCACTGCTCTACAAATGGCAAGACTATAACAGTCTGGATTCCTGGGTTTGCACTTCATTTGGGTTTTGCATATTTACTCTCTATTCTGGAAGACCTCCCTTCCAAACCTAGATATAAGCGGTGCTGGTGACAAAGTCCCACTCAGCAGCATGTTGGCCATAGTGGAACTGCAATGGCTTCAGAAGGTATCCTCCTCCCTCTGGAGCACTGCCCATGAACCCAGGCCGCTTACAACCCTGGTATTCTCCTAAATACCTCCTGCACACTCGGGCATACGCCACTGAAAGATACCTAGTGCTCACAGTCCTCTTCCCAGTATACCTTGAAGGGCAGGAACATGGTTGTCGTCTTTGTTGTTGTTGAATATTCAAGATAGTAAACCTTCCACAGCCATCACGTAGGTCTGCAGTCTGCACTACCAGCATATGCACATGAACTTCGTTTGTCCGTTCCTATCTATACTCTGTGTCCTGGAGAAGTGGTTAGGTAGCTCTTTAGGCCAAAGTGGACAGGGCCTATGGCAGACAAAAGCTTGTGTCGAGGGCTGACGCTATAGGTAGGGTACAGTATGTAGGGATGTATTGGGCTCGAATCATGACACGTTGCCTAAATTTTCCATCTGTGACACTAAATTACCGGCCATTGCCAAGGTGGACGGGCCACCTTTACTTAACCTGGAAAAGGAACATGTATAATTTTACATATGTTTGGTAAATAACTGTATTGCAGCAGGCACAGGGGCTGAATACACAGAGGCATAGCAGCTGCTGAGACCAGATGGCGACAGTCTTTTGCCTAGATGGCCCTCAGTGCCTTGAGCCAGCCAGTCCAAAACATTAGTCACAGGATCTGAAGTGGCATTTAGAATCATAGAATGGTTTGGGTTGGAAGGGACCTTTAAAGGTCATCTAGTCCAACCCCCCCTGGAATGAGCAGGGACACCTTCAACTAGATCAGGTTGCTCAGAGCCCCATCCAACCTGACCTTGAATGTTTCCAAGGATGGGACATCTACCACCTCACTGGGCAACCTGTTTAGACTGACTGAATTTGCCACTTGGTGCCTGTTGACTGAATTTATAGGTCAATGCCCTTGCATGTGTTAGATCTGGGCTTAACTCCTTAACATACGTGTTTTTTTCCTTCTTTTAGGAAAGTTGATAACAACGAAGTATTCTCAAGCATCATCCGAAAAATAAAAGTGATTCATGGGGCACCTGAGCTTGTACCAAAAAGCAAAGCCACACACACACCCCCCAAAGCGGACCGTCTCATTAGATCTGCTCTGCAGGGAGGTGTTTGCCCTGCCACTGAGCTGAGCCCTGGTAGCCTCCGCTGTCACGTTGATGGAGAGAACATTACAGCATGCCCCATGGGCCTGTGGGAGAGATCAGACCAATATATCAGCAACAGAGGCATCAGAACAAATGAGGGAGCACATGAGCTGCATTTCAGGCTGAAATCTCTACATCCTGAATGACTGGAGCTTGTTTACACACCTAATGGGGAGTGATGCAGATGGGAAGTGGGATTTAAAGCCATCACAGAACCTTAAAAATAGCACAATGAAAGTCATTGTTCCCCTTCTCAATTAGGACGAGAAACAAAAATGCATGAGTGTGGAGGCTTTCTGATCGAGCCCTGAGGGAATGACCCAGAGTCATGAGAACACAGGCCAGATATTGAAGCAAAGAATGAGAAGCAGCAGGAGACGACAGAATATAATTTCTGTGGATAGACTGTAGCAGCCTCTGCAGAAAGAATCACAAAACATTTTATTGAGAGAATATTTTATATTGCTGTAGGCAACTGCTCATCATCCACAAGCAGAAGTGGAAAACTGCTGGTGAGACAGAACAAGCTACTTCAATGTAAACACCGCCTTTGTTTCACGGAGAAAAATGCAGTAGCATTTTGCTAACATAGACATTGTTTAGGGTGATAACAGTAAGTATAATAAGAGTTCTGTGATTAAACAGAGCAAAGAAAAATATACATCATGCATCACAGGGAAAATCTTTGCTGTGAATCAGTCTCCTTAGGGAAGCAGCAGAAGTGTTGTTTTCTGAGTCACTTGGAGTTAGAAGGGAGTAGCATTGAAGATCGTGTGGTAGAGAACACTGGTGTATGGACCAAGGGATAAGCAAGCCCATTTCTCTTTGGAACTGGGTGTATCACTGGATGCATTTTTAAGGGTATAAAAGTGCCCAAAAGGATTTTCCAGGTTGTTAATAGTCAGTGATGGCAAGTTGGAAGCAAGATGATAGGAGAAAAAGGTGTTTATCACTGTAGGGTAGTGTTGGGGGTAGGACATGAAGAAAGAATGGGGCTTGGGGGAAGAAGAGGCCACATTCCAGAAAGGAGGTACTGCGCATGCTGAAGGGCAGCCTCTGCATGAGGAGAAGGCTAGACAGGGACTGGGGGACATTCAGGTTAGAGGAGGAAAGAAGTCAGCTCTGAGAGGCATGTGTGGATGAGAGAGTAAAAATCAAGACAAAGAAAAGAGAAATGAGTGAGAATGGAAAAAGGAAGCACATGTTTGTGAGCAAAAATAGTTGCAGTTATAGGAAGTGTGTTGTGGAAACAGGCTGCCTGTCCCAGGTGGTTAACTGTAACCAACCGTAGTATTTGCAAGAAACATTTCCAAATTGCAGTCACAATGTCTTTGTGAAATAGGTAAGCACTGACAGAGGAGGGAGGCAAAGACAGAAAGATTGAAAGGCAACTGAAGAGTCTCTGTTGGTGTGGGACTAGAAGGTGAGCATCCCTCACGCTCGGCCCTGAGCTAGACTTCGTGTCTCTTCCCTTGTGAAGATGCACTGTGAGTGCCCCAGGCTCTGCTGGCTCATCATCAAATACACTCAACCACCAAAAGAAATCACTGTCTAGATCAAAATTCAGAGTGCTGCCAAACGTACCGCAAAGGGTACCTTGGGCTGGACCCTTTTGAAACAAAGGGAGCAGTGTGTTCTAGCAATCCCAAGTGCCAGGAAGCAGAAAAGGAGAAGGGGTAATTCCAGACTTGAGGCTATAGTGACAGGAGAAAGAGAGGACAAATACAACTCTTTACTGGACAGTGAGACTTGCTCCAATTGTTGTAGCAAGATCTATGCCAACCAAGCTCTGCTGGTAGCTGTTCTTACCCCAGGAGAGAAATAGATGTGTATACATCATCTCTGCAGTGGTATAACTGATAAGGTCACAGAGAGGGGAGGAAAGGAGTAAGTTGCTCCAAAATAACTATATTGGGTAAAAAAAAAGTCTCTATCAAAATGACTCTCCTGGCAAAATGTTTACATTTTTAAGACAGACAACACATTTTTGAACCCTAACAATACTGATTTGTTTTAAAGCTTGCTTTCACAAAAAATAGCTAAAACTTTGCTCAAAGGAGTACATTCCCCTACACCATTATTAGCCTTCCCGGCCAGTGGGAGGCTTTGTAGGGACTCAGTCCTTGGTGTCTTGTCAGCATGCTCTCCCAAAGGTGTGGGTGGGGGTACTTGACACATGATTCCCTTTCTCCCTTAATTTTGTAGCAGCAGCAGCAGCAGCAGCAGCAGCAGCAGCTTTTTTTACTATAAGCCTTTCTGGCTGCTTGTCTTAGGCTTATTTGGAGGGAATAAAGGTCCTGTCCCAGGAGAGGGCTGCTCTGTTGTTTCAGCACTTCCCAAAGGTTGTTATTGGGGATGGGAAAGATGGTCCTACCTGGAACCTCAGTAGATCCCAACGTGGGTCATAACTTTATAGGCAAAGCTCAGGAGTCAGATGTATCTTTTTCATCTTTATCATTGCTTGAACCTCCATATATTACTCTTGAGCTTCAGAATTAAAAGTATACTGCAGAAACTTTCTCTAGTTAGAGTTGCTTAAGGTTGGCTCCAGAGACCTGAGCTGAAAATTTAGATCAAATCCTGATTTGACTCAGGCTTAGGTCTGATTTTAATTTAACAAAAGGCAAAGATTTGCAGGGCTTTGCAAAGATTTGAAGAGAGTAAAACTCTGCCAGTGTCCATGTGAACAGATCTTTAGCAGTAGTAGTGAAAGAAATTAAATCACTTTTTGAGGAAGAGTAAAACAATACGTGAAGATTTGTTCACACACTACAAAGTAGGAGTGAATCTGTAACCTAGTCCTGTTATTCACAAATTGTTTGGTACCACTACATGACCATTACAAGGACGCAATCCCAGGAGTGTCTGTCAGGCATCACTATTAGTCCTTTGTGCAGTCAGAAATGCTAACTGCATCTAATATATTAAACATGATTTAGAAGCTGCTTTTCCAGCATGTTATTTGCACTAAAATTAGTATTATAGGCATAAATAAATATCCAGTTCTAAATGATTGTAGAACATGTTATCCCAAAGGGTCCTAACACATTCCCGGAATACAGATGGATAGCAGGCCAGAATAGAGTGTGCCACACAAAAGCAGGGAGAGGGACAGAGAGAAACTTTTGACCTAAGGCCCTGGGGCACTGGGTCAGATCTCCTCCTCTCACAGAGCTGCATGAAGTTTCTCATGTCCACGCAGAGCAAGCCTGACCTCCAGGGTGGAAGTCTTACATTGGAGTGAGCCTCCAGGGAGTCACAGGGCTGAGGGGATCCTTCTGCAATTTGGATATGTTCTTCCAATGAATTCCAGAACCAGGACACACAGGAGACTCCTACCGTACTAATGAACAGTTTCCACATAGAGCAAGACCATCAGTTGTGAAACTGGTGGGGAGAAGCCAGGCTGCCAGTTGAAAATATGCATGTATTGTCAGTTGATTTAAGGAACAAGTTGCTGACCATGAGCCATCTGCAGAAAGTGTACTGTAGATGACTGTAGCCTCTACCATAATAGATTTAAGCAGAAACAGTCTTTGCAGAAATGAACATCAAATGTAATGTCAGAAAATCTTTCATCTTCTTGTCTGTGACAGCTGTCCGTGAGGCAGGAAAAAAAAAAGCAGCAAACTCCACAGGTGTGGGCGACAGCTAATGCTGACATAGCTATAACGTAGTCAGAGGTTAAATTAAAAAGTCCTTCTGATTACCATATAATTTCCCCCATTGCCCACAAACCACTTCCTTTTCTACCCATGAATGCTTCACCATCTTCACAGTAGACAGAAAACTGGTACCTCTGTGTCAGGCAAGCATGAAGTCGGTGGCTGTAACTTTCTGTGTCCTCTGCTTTCAGTTTGAAGCCCTGTATGGTGAGTAGCATTTTGGATTATTTATTGTCCTTGCAGTAGATGTCTCTATGGAATATAACCCACTCAATGAGGCATGATAGCAAGGGGTTGGAGGAAGAGAGGTAATTAAGGGAAACAGTTGCAAAAAGACCGCTCTCAACTTTAATGTCACCAGAGTTGGTGGGAAGAGTTCCTGCCAGCACAGGGCATTTGCTCTGAAGTGAAAAAGTACAAGTTTTCATTGTGTATATTCTTTAGCTCATCGGCTCAGTGTTAACCTCTAGCTGTTTAGACTGTTGTGCTCCAGCCAGCTTCCCTTGCTGGGCATAAGGTCTTATAGCAGCATGATGGTGAATGGCTTATTAAAGAGAAGCCATTAAACCTGCTCTTGTTTGGGCAGGGAATTTTTATACTATGAAAAATGTATATGGCATGGAAGAGCGGATGAGGTCATTTTGGTGCAGGCTTGAAATGCAGACTAACTTAAAAGGAAGCGTAGCATTCCTAATGCTGTGTTCCAGAAGGGGCATGGTGACAGCACTGATCTCAGTCCAGCCATAAACATGGACGGAGTGTTTTACAAGATTCAGTGTTTTATCACAGCTACGCAAAATAAAGTACCAGAGCTCACATTTATCTCTCTGAAACCCACATATTACTGGCCCAGGATGGAAATACAGGTAATATCTGATTAAGAAGAGTTTTTTTTTTTCATACATATACTGTCCAAGGATTTGGTATGATGCTTCATATAAGTAAGACCTGAGATTTAGTGCACACAGTTACTAAGCACTGTCTAAACATGTTCCTTTGAAGGTCATGCCAAGGGCTATTGAATACGTTTGCTTCTGAAATTCTAGTGATACAGGATAGGTTTCAAGCCCCCCTGTAGGATTTAAGTACTCCTGAAGTTTCATACAGAATTTAAGCTTTCGTTTAAATGAAAACCAGTTTCCAGCTCTTTAGGCAATGCAGATACCCTTCTGAAGGTTAACTAATACAGCAAAAGTATACTGAGTTTTCAGATAGATTGAAAAGATGGGTGAAATCACAGGGAGGGAGGATTGTGATCAGTATCTCTAAAGGGACATGAGCTGCTCTTTTTCTCCTTGGAAAGTTATTCTTAAATCTGCTAACAAAAAATCCTATCAATTTTGTTAAATATTTGTCAGCTAGTCAATCAAGCAGGCATACTTGATGAGCATGCTTTTACATGCAGCTGGAACTATCTAAAAGGCTATTCCTTGTGGAAAGAAATAGGCTACAATTTTAAGGGTGCAAATAATTGTTTTATCTGATAGCGGCATTCCTCCCTTCTTTCTCCCTTCCTTCAAATATGGAGGATAGGATTTGGGCAGGGGGCTGGAGAGAGGAGATGGCAGAAGAAAGAGATTGCCTGTAACAAGAAATGTCAGGTTTTTTACCTTACAGAGCTTTCAGCATAAAAAGTACTATTATCATTCTTGCTAAAAAGAAAAGGGCTGTAAAAGATCAGCTTGATGTAAGACACATTAGCATGATACTCTCATTTAGAGAACAAGCTAGCACTCCAGAGAGTGCTGCCAAGCACTGTGGCAAATTTTTGGGAGTAAAAGCAGAGTAACTTCTGATATTTTGGGTTTTTTTTGACTTAGCAATTAGCAAGCCCTACTTGTGATCTATGGATAGTTTTTTTCAATGTAAATAGGTCACAGAAGGTGATATATGTGTGTATATGTATATTATGATTTGATAACCCAATTGTGATAAAGAAATTGTTTGTAAGAGCATGGAACCTCTCTGGTGCCTGTAGAGGAACATAGGCAATGGGATTTTGGAGTACAGAGCTGCAGGATTCCATAGCGCTTGAGGCCCTTGCTATGAAACGTTGCACATGAGCTTTTGCATGCCAACATTTGCAAAGCATTATCACTGTTCACCCACAGATCTCCTGTTGTCAATACAGGAGGAAATCATGGTCATTTCTTAGAAGGGTGTCTGAAATATTGTCAACAATGAGTGCTGTGTTAGTGGTATATTATATAAGAGTTTCCGTATTTCACAACATACAGAAATAATTCAGATTATAGATGGCTTCCTAGAGTAATTCTGGCCATTACTTGCTTTGCCCAGAAGCACTGCTTTCCTCTCTTAATCCTTGGCTCTTGAAAGATAGGAACACCTTAGTTTTAGGCATATGACTAATGACAATGTCATCTTTCAGAGTGCCTTGAAAGGTCAGAGCTATAGCAACTTAGAAAACTGTGTGTGGTTTCATTATGCATTTAGTATTAACAAAACAAATATGTTTGTTTTAAAGGCAGGGTCTGCCCATCTTCAGAGGCAAACACTCCCAAGTGAAATTATGCTTGTTCTTTTTATCAGCTAATTAGTTTTCTGAGAGCTGGGGCAGATAAAACAAACTGCAAGAAAACCAAGCAAGGATATTCTATCCTCCTACCCTAAACCCCAAGTTTTAAAATTAATCGAAAGTGCTTTTTAAACTTCTGTTAGGACCAAAGTGAGTAATGGATTGGTGATGTTTGCAAATAGCATTGGGTCTGCAAAAGAGCAACCAGAAAGCTCAAAATTGCAATCGCATTAAAAAGAAAATAATCCACCTTCTGTTGGCCTCAGTATCCAAGCACACTACCAGAGAAATTCCCAAACCTCTGCCAAAGCGCTTTCACACTGCAGTAAAGATGAAATGGAGACAGGTATGTACATGACTGTAAATACCCATATACATAGAATGTACACACACACACATTTTCATAGTTTAACATAGCAAGATGTTACTTTCATATACATATTCATCCCTTGGATTCACATCTGAACCACAATGTTTGTCTTGACACTGCTTCACATAAAGTGATCCAGGAACAACTCTACGCAACTCCACAGTGTGACACTGCTATGAAACGAATGAAAGATTTGTTTCCTCTTGTGTCAAAACCCTCATATGCAATTGAATTAGCTCTTTTATGAAAAATACCAAAAAGGAACCTTAAGGCCAAATCTAAGCATTTTTACTACTGAACCAGTGAGATCCTTCTGTTCATTTCCAACAATATCATGAGGTAGTTTTTTATTCACATATTTTTTTGAGGTACTATTAGGGAGGTTTAGTGAGTGAATCTCTCAATGTTATTGAACATTTAAACCCCAGTTTCCTATCTCCCATTCCACTAAATGTGCATTTATTCTAACTGTAGCTTGGCAAATGACATCCCAAATGCATCTGGCCATTAACCACAGAGTGTTACAGATCCTAGGATTACCCTAGGAATGAACTGATACAAATGGGCACAGGAGAACAGCAATCAGGCACCACGAGTGGGGAATAAGCCACCTTTTAGTATGCAGTGAGAGCATTTACTTTAGGAGCTGATGCAGAATAGCTAGTGAGTTGAAAATTCATATTGGATCTCACTCATTGTGGTCATCCATGTAAACAATTTTGTGTTTTAATCTCAGGCGCTGTTAATCTCATTTTAAAATGTGCTCCCTTTATACTGTGCTAAGCACACTCCTCTATATGGTCACTTATTTCAGAGGAATATTAATTGCATCACATTTACCAAAATGCTCATTCAGAGAAATACATTACTGAGTCTTTCTTGAAAACAGGCAGTTAAGGCTTCTGGGCCTGAGGGGATACAAAACGATCTTTCAGCTTGCCACAAGGCCACATGAACTACCTGCTTAATGACTTCTCTCTGCCCTTTTCCATTAAAAACAAGGATTAAAACCATGATCTCTGACAAACATTTTAAACCACCAGGTATGAAAGGATGATTTCATTAGCTAACAGCAAAATTGAACAATTCTCAGAGACAAACAGAGACATGAAATGCAAAGCTGTTGCTTTAGCGCTGGGAGTAGGGTAGCCCCACGCTCCTCTGGGGCACTGAGGGAACACAGCACTGCTTGGCTCTGTAGCTGCCCCAACAGAGTCGGCATCTGCCTCTCCTCTCAGATGACCAGTGAAAAACGTAGAGGTCTCAGCTACAGGTGGATGCTTCTCAAAAGCATCAGGTCAGCTTACATATTCACCATCCTCCCTAGCTTCTGCTATGTCAATACACTTGGTTTTTTCTTCCCTTCCCCACATAATTTGTCTGCCGTTGAGCCTAATTTTAAAGATATATGTTACCAAACTACAGGCCGTCGAACTACAGAGCATTTTAAAAGACATTTATTTCAAATGCTGTTCTCATAGCAGCTGTTTTCTTTCACCATGCAACATGCAAGTCATCAAGAAGTCTTTCTTTATTTGACCTTTGCTTCCAGTTTTTCAGACTATATACCATTATGAGGGCTTGCACTTTCTGTATCTGTGCCTTTGGCGTATCTAGAGCTCTATTTCACTGTGGGCTGGTGAGTTGTGTGTTTTGTCTGTCTTATCTTCACACCAGTGGTACAAGATGCCAAATACCTTGTCTGTTATCACACACTTAATAGTCCTGAGAGAAGTACAGATATGAGAACTGTCGCTGAATTAGATAAGGGTGCTGACTGTGCGCAGTAAACCAGGAAGAATGTGATAACTAGGAAGAGGGTAAATCAATCAAAAAGGGATAACAGTTTCTATTGCTTTCCAACTGAGCATCGCAAAGCATCTTCCAGAAGTCCATTAGCTTATGTGTCACACTAAAAATATTTTAAACTAGTATCATTCATTGCAATGCCCTTGTCAATGGCGGTAATTGGGGAGCAAGAATTCAAAGAAGGAAAAAGCATGGACACAAAAAGATTGCCTCTGTCCAGAAAGAGTTGAGAGCATACAAAGGTGCCCAAATGAGAATAATCTTCTGTTCCTGTGCATATGCAGGCTGGATGTCAAAGATAACAGATGCCTTGGGAAAAAGACCATTTATACTGTGTAATCAGTGCAATACCTGGCACAGTTGGGGACCTACTCTGTGGGGACCTAGACTACCATGTAGCAGCAAGAATAGGATAGTGTATCAAAGTCTTTAAGTATTTGCCCTGTATTTCCTGAACATCACAAAATCCTGATGTAGAGTATATTTCAATCTAAGCAGCCTCTGAAGAACTTACTCAGGCTACAGGGAAACAGGAAAAGCAGATAGGTTTTTTTCTACTTGTCTGTGTACCTGTCTGTACCTTTAGTTTTAGGGCACTGCAAAAAGAAAAATTCCAAATGAAACAATATCAGGCTGTGCTATGCTGCTAGTACTGACATACAAACCATTTCAAAGCAGTACATGCCACCAACCCAGCCAGGAAATTCCACTCTCAGCATTGCCATAGTGGGTGGTGAGGGAGGTAGCGGCTTAAAAAACAAATCCAGAACAATGATTAAAAATATGCCTGTCTCCTGCAATGGAGGCTGTCTATGCACAATGGACTGAACGCAGTTTGATAATCACAAAGAAAAGTTGCTATTGAAAAAGGAACAAAACTGCATGCATTACTTGAATATTTTCTTGCTGTATGTATTGGAGCATCTTCCAGATATTCATTCTGGATGTGCCGTAAGAAGACGTTTTGATGCAGTGTTGAGCAGTAGGTGAAAACATAATGAACATAGACCAAAATGAGCACTTTGGTCTGGAAACGAAGTATAACGCTGGCTCATCGCAGACTCTGGATTAATGAGAAGTCAGAAGTATGCTCTTCTATTTGGGGACAGATTTCCTCAGTATTTTGGAGGAAATTTTAGTTTCATCTCAGCTTCTATTTATGAAGTACATCTATTACTTTGCAGAGGTGTTTTAAGAATTTGTAAATGCTGTATGTAAGATCAATATTAATTCTTGCTCAATGCATTTTCTTTCTACTTTGATTTTTATATTTTGTGCTTTTATCACAGCATATGATTTTATAGTGTAGCACAGACAGGATCAGATAGGCTAATGACGCAAATTAGAAAATAACTTCAGCATCTTAATATCGCATGGCTCAGCCCCTGTTCCTGCATTTCCCTTCTTGAATTTTAACAGGAAAACAATTTTGTATTTTTCAGGAGTTGATAGCTGCTCATCAAGACCGTGCAAAAATATAGGTAAGACACATTTGCATAATTTGGTTTATGGTTTTAAATGACTTTCTAGATCAGAAAAGACTGCTCTTGAAGAAAAAAAATGTCATTTTTTTACAGCACACTAACACATTTTTGTCTGAGGGAGTTTCCCATGCTACTGGTCACTGACTTTACGAAGTCAAGCTGTGAGGTAGCAGGCGGTCCTCGATCAGTTTACTGTCTTTTTCTTCTCCAAGAAATTTGCAAAATGAGAGCTTCATAACATCTGAGAGTTTTTCAGACAATTTTTGGGAAGGTCAAATGTGATTTTTGGATTGTATGTGAGAGCATGCACAAAGTGACATTTGTCCTCTACTCCTCCCATTACGTTAGTGAAAAAGGTGCTATAGCCATCTAAGTAATTAGGTTTAAACTTCATGTCATGCCTCAAGCCGGTATCTACTCTAGAAAGAAAAGATAGGTCTTGTGGTTAAGGCACTTTTGTAGGAGTTTTGGGTTCACATCCCATTTTAAGTTTTCAGCTACATCATTAAGGTGCAGATTATGAGCCATAAAACAGAAACAATTGTCATCAACTTTGTCCCACCTTGTTTTACCTATGAATAGGACAATCAGTCTGAGGCAGGGATTATATGCCCATATAGTGTTTGGTCCAAGGGGGCCTTTAAACATTACCAAGTAACTCACTGATCCAATACTAACAGTGACCTCTCCAGCCTTATAGCGGAAAACAGGCCAGGTCTTATCTCATTTATTTTCTCAGCAATGTCTGACATGACCAGAATGATGCACTGGTATCTCATTGTACAGGCTGATTTCCACAGACAGACTGTTCTGAGTACCTACATGTCTTACGTTTCGATCACATGGTTCACTTGATTTGTTTAAATGAGTTTCTTAACATTTTAGGGATGCTTTTCATTGCTATATGAGTGACTGTACTTATTGTTTTCATGTCTTCAGATCAGCCTCATGTCTCTGACCCCCAGGTGATGGTGGAATTTGAAAATGGAAACTTCAGGTTCACATTCCCCAACCCCAAAAATGTGAGTGAGTTCAGCATGACCCTCTTCAAAGGGCATGAAAAGAAGGAGATCTGTGCACTCCATTTGAGTGAGGAGAAAGTTATCCCCAAGAGTAATGTCACCTACTGTCAGACAGAGCATTCAAATAGCAGCACCACGTTCATTCTTAAAAATCTGGAAAGAAAGCATATTGACATTTATACCTACTGCCTGGAGATGTTCTTACCCCCTCCTTACATAGATTGCCGGCTGAAAGAAACCTATTTGTACATCCAAGGTAAGTTTACTTCTCTCCTTACTTCAGTTTACTGATAAGTAGACACTGGGCATAGCTATACTGCAGTGAAAAATGTGACTAGAGTTTGCACAGCTATTTCCAAGACAGATTAAAACTACTTAGCGGGGGGCTGGTAACAGTGGAGCTGTGTTGGCAGACTGCTCAGCATGGCCTCTCCATATTTATTCATCATCTTGGGCAGGTTTTGCAGGCTATGCTGAGCTCTGCATATTGTTGGTGGCACCCAAGCTAGCTAGACTACATCTTCTGGAGTACTGCAGTCCCACCTTTGCCTGCAGCGGAAATTTCCAATTGCCCATTTTACAAGCTGCTGAATGCAAATGTTAGATTATGTCTAGCTGGGGGAAAAAATCCATTCTGAGAGCTATTTTCATGTGCCTAGGATAAAAAAAAAAAAAATTAGCTGTCAAATATCTGTGCTAGTAGTGGTATATGGAACTCTGATGCCACACTGATGTGAAGAAGATGGTGTTCACCTCTCTGAAGCAGGCCTTCAGCTTTAGAGCCTTCTTAGAGCAGAAGATATCCACAGCTGCTGAGAATTTTTGGCCTTTTACTGAGAAGGGCTTGGACTAACTTCAGAAGACTCGCTGCACAGGCTTTAATTTTGAATTTCCTTTCATTCAGTGGCTTTTCCATATATTAATCTGAAAGAGTTAGTAGTGTTTTTACTCATACCCTTTCTTGGTTCTCCCTTGCTATTTTTTCCTCTCTCTCAACATCAGGACTAAACAAAGATAGAAGCTGAAATGCGAAGTCTAAAATTATGTGGTTGGGTCAAATTATTTCTCAGCCCTCTCTGAACTTACAACAGCTTCTCAGAGTCAAGGCGTGACATCCTTTTTTGTCTGCAGTGTTTCCCAAAGCTGTCCATTTCCATTTGTATGGTTAGCCAGATGCTCATAGCTATTGCCAGATGTTTCTTGCCCTATCATATTTTCTCCCAGATCTGGGCAAGAGTAATCCTGTGTCCCTCAGCTTGCCTTCCTATCCAAACATGACTGCCAAAGTCCACCCTTCTTTTGACCAGGCTGCCCTTCACATCACCTGTGGTACTCACTTAATGTAAGCTTAAGCCTTGCTCAGATCTGAAATACCATCATGCTCTCAAGCCTGGCTTTGTTTCTTTTCAGTCTACACTTTCAGCCCTGGGTACCAACAGTTTCACCTCTCCTGGAAAACTGCAATGTTCTGCTTCCTCCTCACCTCACGAAAATCCTTCTCCAGAGCTCACTTTTGCTATTTTATTAATATGAAGAGAAGAGGGAACAGAATTTGAAAAGTTATCTCTAGGGGGGGAAAATTGCAAATTATCAGTAATGACTTTTTTTTGCCTCCCCATCTCCAGATAAGGAAGACTGCATTTCACTGGGACTCATGTCATGGATAATTATTGGCCTGATCGTGTTTGCTATGATTTCATGTATTGGCTGTGTCGTAGCCTGTTGCTTAAGGAGCAAGGTAAGCAAGTTTGTGAGATTTTACACAACCCTCCTTCCAAGGGTCATGGATGGGGAATTTGATTTAATGAGATTTAGAGGGTGGGACAGGCACATACTCACTCAGCACGTGATGTGTTTTTTGACAAAAAGACTGAGTTGTTAATTTACCACTGGAATTCAGCCATTGACGACAGCAGCTCAGATTTAATTCTTCTAAGACAGAATTGTTTATTGATTTAAAGGCTGGGAATCAAAGGAAAGAGGAGAAATGCTGCACAGGTCAGCAAAATTACTTTGGTAAGCAATTCACCTGATTGTTTTCTTCAAGACGGGGAAACAAATCATCAGTGGAGCAATTCCAGCTCTGTTCTGGAGCAAAATCACTTAAATAAAGAACTGGTTGGCTCAGGAAAGAAAGGAGACCATGGACATTAGTTATTCTTTTGGACAACGTGTGTTTTTCATTTTCGGTTTGTTTCATTCCAAGTTTTCTACATGAGTGCCTGTCTATTCTGACTTTAATATTCCCACTGAAAACAGTCAGAGTAAGGGCCCTACTTAAAGAACAAAGGCAGACGCTAGTGACCACAAATTAAATTAGTGGCATTTTCTCTCTGTTTGCAGAATCAGCAGTGTGAATCCAATTCCCAGGAGTACAACAGTGAATACATGCCCATGGCAGCAGTGAATGCAGCTAAAAAAACAAGAATCTGAGGTTGTAGTAGGCCTAGTTGTACTTGTACCTCTGCTTGTATCTGTTGCAAGGCTTTCTCTGGGAGGGAGTGGGCTGCTTGCTGCGTCTCCCATTGATTCTAGGTGGGTGGGTGGGTGAGATTGTTGCAATAGCTTGTTAATGGAGTTAACATATAGCAGGAAGAGGAACTGAAAAGCAAGATCTCTGGAAACCTTGTGAACTGGAATGGTGGGCTGGTTCCTAGAAATGCAACTGCTTCACATCAGTCTGAAGTAATGATCTTATGCTTGAGGAAGAGATGGAAACTGTTCCATTCAGATTCTTCACATGATGTGTGGTACCCAAAATCTCTCTGGGGAAGTGATTTGTTAGATTTACTGAGTGTTACTGGCTAAGGACAAATAATCTGTAGAGAATGAGGAACTTTCTAACTACTCAAGCCCTTGCATAATAGCCAGAAGCAGTTTGGGATACAGAACAGAAGCAGAATTTGGACAGATTCAGAGGTATGGGGGTTGCACGTAACTAATTCTACTATTCTTATTTCAGGTATAAGTTGCTTGTGGCATGGAAATTCTGGCAGCAGAGGTTTCCAGCTGCTTGAATCTGGACAACGGGAAATCATCATTTCCTCACCTTTCCCAGCCTCCCTGAGCTCTCCTGATGGTCCTGTGCTCAGTCATGAGAAACCCACTCTAGTACTGTTCTGAGCTGTGTTTTGCTCTAGCCTTGTGTGTTGTGGCACACTGCCTGATCCACTGACTTGTACATGAAGTGCTAACAGTATGTTAAAAACGTCAGTTTTTAGTTGAAGAAAATGTAGTGAGTTTGCTTGAGAGTAGATTCCTGTAGTGCTGCTACAGAAGGACCATTTATTTTCTACAGTCTCCTTTATGATAAACTTTCCACTGGGGACAAAAAAAAAAAAAAAGACTACCTCCAATGTCAATCCTTGTGGCACAGCCATGAAGCACTGTCAATGTATTGCACATGCCCTTTTGTTAGGGCTAGTTTAGCCTGATGCTATCAATTCATCCTCAGATTCACTGTCAAACTTCTTAGCACCACACTAGGAGAGTGCAGTATGCACACATGCTCTCCTGCACCACGCTGTGGGACAGCAGGGGAACAAAATCTGAGAGAGCACAGCAGAGACTTCACTGTGACACAGTACCTCAGGTATGCGCATCTGCATTTTTTGTATTTGCGCTATCAATACATTTTTGCCATTCACACCTTGGGGCTCCTCTTATTTAATTAAACTCTGAATTCTTTTACTAACAGAGGAATATATTACTTTCAAAATTGCGATTGTTCTTTAAATCAGTTCAAACCTGCAGGATCAGTCGCTAAACTAGGAGGCACTCTCTCTCCTATTCACACGTCTTGCAGCACAAATACAACAGAGTCCATAAGGCCAGTGTATTCACGGACTCTGCACTGCAATGATCTTCCTCTTGTGGTTTGACATGAAACCTTTACCACTTCCCCAGTGGGTTCAGGGGTTACTTGACCTGTCTCAAATTGCTCAGAGCCTTCAGTATGAATGAAATAATCAGTCCTTCATGATCTTTGTGAAATCCATCAAAACTCTGACCATAAATGACCAACTGGGAATCCAGCCTGGATATGTTGCCAGACACCATTTGGCTGCTGGAAGCAGAGCAGTGCATTGATTCTGAGTCTCTCTGTAATTCATCAAAAAAACAAATATTGGTCAGAGGACACTGTTGTGAAAGATACATAGCCCACTTGTCTGGCAAACAGAAGGCTCATTTCAAATGTAATAGGGCAAACAGGGACTGTCAGGCATGAAGAGGACATAAGCTGGTATGTCAAGAACAGGGTTTTCCTCAACAAACACCTAAATGCATAGAAGTATTGCAGAATTGTGTAAATTGTGCAAATTGTTAACTGTGACATTAAGCAAAGGGGAAATGAATAAAGCATCAAATGAAGAGGAGACTGCAAGTTTCACAGCGGGTACCCTGCTTAGATAACCAGCTCCTAGGCAGGTATGTAGAGGGGCACCCTGGCATGTTGGGTAACACGACAGTCTCTCCCGTCATTCTGCCACATAACCTTTGCCAAATTACTTGACGTCCCCAGCAAACAAAACTCTCTTCTGTACATCCACAAATACACTGATGTCACCATTTAAAAAAATATTGGTGAAATTATTGCCTTTGAAAATTATTGCCTTTGACAATTATTGGTGAAAATAGCTAACCTCTACTGCCTATGAGAAATGCTGGATGCAAGATCCTATGTAATAGTGAAGAGTCCGATTCCCTGGAACCTTTCACCAGACTGAGAAGGAAATTCAAGGAATAAAGAGTTTCTGAAAGAAGGAAAAACTTGAGGTTTGCCTTGAGATGCTGCCGGACAGAGGACAAATAATGAAAGTCTGAACAAGGTAGTTCAAAATAAATACATTCTACTCTGGAGAGATAAATGATTTATACTTATTGTAACAAAGCTTTTGGAAGTCTCAGGTTCCATCACTGCTTTCTTTGTGGAAAAAGAGATTTTTATTCTTAATAAAACATTTTTTTATTATGCCACATGTGTCCATGAGAAAGTTCATGCATGCATGCATGCCGTATGAAAGAAATAAGCTCTATAAAATCCACAGTGCAATGGGGAGAGACTATGGGGCAACTTATCCCTGTGTAACATCTTAGTGGGAAACAGGAAAAGGACTAAGGAAAAAAAAATTATAAAAAAAGTGAAAACCAAAAATTTGGATCTGTTTCTATGCAGTGAGGTAATGAGACTGTTTGGATCCGTTTGTTTCCTTTTATTTTCATGAGAAAGTCTTTTTTCATATTGTTCCATATCTTCTTCCTTTCTTTTAATCCCTTATGCAGTATACAGATAATGTTCAGGATTATTTTGGGACATTTTTAAGTTTCTTTCTGCCATTCTTTAATACCTCCAAATCAAAAGGAGCTGGAAGAAGATAAAGGATGGCAGAATGAGAAAAAAAAACCCTATGAAAAAAGTAACATGAGCTGAGTCTATAGAATGTGTGACAAGAAAGGATTAAAATAAAAGAAAACAAAAAAGGAGTCAATAAGAATAAACAAAAAGCCTGATATTCTAAGAGGTCAGCATTTCAAAAAGTAAAAACTCACTTTGAAAACTCCCGGTTTTGGGAAAAGACCATTTTAGCAGGAAAAAAAAAATCAAATAAGAATATTTCAGCCAACTCTTCTACAAAACCCACTTTCAAGACAAGCAGAAGCATGAGTAACATCCAAATAATGTCCAGAAAATAAGAGGTTTGAGGGTAAAACAAAATAAGACACAGTCTCAACCTATGTTTTCTCTGTTTGCTGTGAAAGGGTTTAGGATTGTAACAGAAATTTTACAATTGTACAACAGTCCATGAGGGGGGTTCTACAACCTGTCCCTCTCCATCTTTGTTTTCTATTGCTTTATGGGGAATATGACTGAAAAAGTATTTTGGCTAGGGCTTTTCCAGGATCTGAATCCCCAACAACAGTGTTTGTGTAAAACCAGCTTCTGTCATACAACATGTAACGTAATATTCAGTATCAGTAAGATGCTTTCATCCTTTCTGATTTATCATTTCTATAAGTTGCCCCACATCCATTTACACTCAGTACTGCCCTTTAGATCTTCCCAGTCTGTGCCAGTATGGAGTGTATGAAGTCAGTAAGTCAGTAAATGCAACAGGTATGTACGGCAAAGAACTAATTAATCTCCTTGAAGGTTAAGACCTGAAATAAAAATTTAGAACTTGAGCAAACTTTATCTTGCTAAACAGATAGCATGATCTGTGAAAGATGTTAAGATGACAACTATGGCTGCTCCAAAATTTAAGGAAGGATAAATGACAAGAATGTCATAATTTGAACACCTGCATACCTTGAGAAGGTTTGAAATCCAGACCTCGATATGTATTTTGCAAGCTTGTTTTCCCAGCCTGAATTATGAACCCAAATCTGAATACTCTTGGAGTTCAATGATAACATTCAAGATTGCAATTTCATACCTAATATACAGCACTGGGAATGAAAAAATGACACTATGAAATGTTGTGGGCCATTTTCCCTTAGTACAGGTATTTTCATTAACTTCAAAGTTCAAGTAGTTTTAAATTCTATCATACTTCTTACAGACTTTTACAAACTTTATTTAAGGCTGGGGAAAGGAGGCTTTTGAACTAGAGTAAAGCAAACAAATGAATCGAAATGAGGATCTGTACTGAAGATATCGTACACCATTATTCATGAAGTGTTTTACAATGTGGAGAGTCCCTTATGCATGTGAATCTATCAGTTGCCATGCAGAAGACCACATCAATAAGAAAAATAGAAAAAATATAGGTAATTGAAATTATTTAGTTAAAAATAAAACCAATCGGTTACTGGGGACTTGTGCCCATACAAGGTTTACTGGGGAGCTGGATCTAAGTTTTTGCCTTTGGTTTGACTTTAACTGCAATGAGATACTCCATCTACCCAAGTCCCTTGAGTTATCCAGTCCATCATTGCTATAGCAGTCTACCCACTGTCATAAAAATTTCCCATTTCCTTGAGAGATGAAATTTTGAGATTTGTATTTATGTTCTATGATTATGAGTTCAATTCAGTGTGGGGGGGGGTAGTTGGAGAAGAGGGAGGAATAGGAAGGATTAAACAGCTTTTCTAGCAAAACGAACTGGACAGGTATGAACGGGAGATATGAAGAAGAGGTCAGGGGGTGAACTTCATCTAAATGAGTATGCCTGAGCTATTTAATTCCTCCTGGGAGTCATAAGATCTTGTATGGCTTGAGATCAATTTTTAAAAAGAGATAAATCAACTCTGATTATCAACAAGAAAGATTTAGCTGCTGCGTACATCAAGCATAATAATTTTTAAAAACTGCAAACATTAACAACTTTGAAATACCGAACATCTTCCACATATTAAATCCTGCATCAGTCCTCCCAGTTTTTAGTACACTGTTGGCAAATCCATCACCAATGATATTTCATCCCCTGTCCCAGTGCATTGCAGGAGCAAGTTGCACTGCAGCTTTGTTGCCATCTGTCAGAATTGAGGCCAGGATTTAATGTCTGGATTGTGCAAAGACTAGCAAGGGGCTATTACCTCTCCCGCTGCCGAGAAGAAAGGCTCATTTGCTGCCCTAGGCTTCTTCTGAAAAAATGGCTGAAACACTGAGAAAAGTGGAAATGATGTTTGCACCAGCTGATGAGAGCAGGAGGGAGCATATTGCCTTCCAAAGGTGGCGATTTAACTGAACAAAATCTATGGAGTATGAGAACTCTGTATAGGCTTTTCAGGCTACTGCGGCCAAATTTTGGTGGAGGAAGCTCAAAACTGGGATTCTCAGATTTTTTGCTGGCTACCTTCCTCCACAAAATGTAAGATACTTGTGTTTGTCTATCTATTCAAATCATTTTCCCTTTGTAAGACGAAAAAAATGACAGGATTTGCTCATTAAGGCTCTTTTGGACCTGAGTGAAACAATGGACATTGTAGTAAGCATCTGGCTGAGTGCCAGCGGAAGTGCCTATGTTGATCCTCCTATCTATGGATCCTCCTGTTGACTCGGCTGGCATGGGGCTACCATACAGCTGGGCAGGACCGTGCCCATGAAACAAAGGGACAACAGAGTGTCATGAGGGTTAGAGCTGGAATGCTATCAGAGCTTAGTGCTGCTGCTCTCATGAAACTGAGATATACCTAGGTAGCTCTTACTAGCTATTGCATCCTTGAAAGCCAGACCAATGCTTGTATTTCCATCCCTTTTCCTGGCTATGTCCCTGCTGTTCTGTCACAACCACAGCTCCATGGAAATCTACCTGATCCCATGCCCTGGCTCCTCTTAAGACCTGTCCTTCAGAGGCCCAGCTAGGACTTTCCCTCCTGCAGTGTGGGAAGTGCTCTGGGGCATCAAGCTGTCAGTAGCAGGACTTTACAGCAGCTCATCTGCACAGAAAGGGGAAGCTCAGGGGAGACGCATGGCAGAAGCCCTTGCTTGGTTATACAGTGGCCGTGAAACAGAAATTAAAGAGATTGCCATGGTTAGAGGCATGTGTGGGTTCCAGGTGTGTAAGGAAAATAAACTAAATTAAAGAATTTAGGATTTGGGGAGTTGCCATGCCTCACAGCCATGACACGGTCCCCATTTGCAATAAAAGATTGCAAACATTGCCTGTGAGGATAGGTAGCTTCCAGAAAAATAGCTGGCATCCACCAAGTTGTTTGACAAAACCTTAGCCAGGCAGTAACTTCTATGAACTACAACAGACTAAAATAAGCAACTCTTAAGGCATATTGTCAGACCAAAAAGTATCTTTGCTTCCAAAAAGCCATGTTTTTTACTCAAGGGACTGACTAAAACATGCAGCCAGTGAACAAGGATCTCTTTCAAGCACAATATATTTATTCAACAGAACACTCCCTGGCCCGGGGCTTCATCCCTGTATAAAGGTCTGATGGAGGCACTGCCCTCCCGAACACAAGCCGTTACCCACGGCTTTTCCTTCTGTGAAGGAGCTGATCAGCCCCTGACAGGGGCATCCTCTGCACTCCGCAGCAGTCTGGCCTGGCCAAGGAGCCATATCGAGGGAGTGCAAGAGCTGCTGATGAGCACCTCTTCACCTGTAGTTGAAGAGTCACCTTTTCTGCATTTCCTTGTTTCTTTTTCATGCAGCCAGTGCAAAGAGGTATGGAGCATTTCCTACCGCAACATCTGTCTCATCAGCTTCAAAAGCTAAAGGAAACTTCATCTCCATCAGGAATCCAACCCAGATGAAACAAGCCCTGTCGTTCCTGCTAAGTGTGTTGCTAATCTTTCCATTTAAAGATTAAAGAAAAAGAGTGTGCTCTTTACTGGAAAACACAGACGTACTAAAGAAAACGGCCACCTCTGTTGAACAGTGCCTCACGACTCATAATTTCCACTGAAAATTTGAGTAAAAGAAATATCCTCTTCGCTCAAGATGATGGTGAAAACATACGTTTTATTTGGTGAGAAGAGAGGCCTCTATATGTTTTAAGAAAACTCCTGTCACTAAGCACAGTTACTAATTCAAACACAAGTTTCCAAGTGACCCCAAACGCCTTCAGCAGACAGACCACATCACTCCTTCTGTAATTACAACTAGCCGAAGTGTCTTTCAGAGACCTGAACTGCGTTCCGGTATCGGTGACCCATTTCCCTTTCCATGAAAAAACAGCGTTCGGTTAGTAAACACCAATAACAGCAACAGCTGTGAAGAAAAATATGCAGAGAATGTTGCTACAGCTAAGCTAGTGGAATAAAACGTGTGCAGTGGATTTTTTTAATGCAGACATTCAGTCAGATCGCTTTGATGGCTAACCAGAGCATCACACCATGTGACCATGGAATCACTTCTGAGTCATTTTCAAGCTACACTTTCTCTGCTTTCTGTGGTGCTGGGAAATGCAGACAAAGAATGTGAGTCTAGAGCAAGGATCATTTTTCAGGCATTTAAGTTGTACTGAGCAATCCACAAAGGACCTCCCTGGGTCTGCAGCACCTTGAGGTGTCCAGAAATCTTGCCCAAAGAACCTATTAACAGAAAAGTGCAATTCCTTTGCCTGCATACAGTAGCACCCTGAAGCCACACTACAGCAGCTGAATTCACAAGTGTGAATTCAGTCACAGGATGGATAGATTTAAGGTCAGAAAGGGATTTTTTTAAAGTGGTTAGGACATGTACCTAGAACATGGCTCATTCTCCAGTAAGCTATTGGTGTCCTGTGCGATCTGAGATCTACCAAAGAGTTGAGAAACCGTAACACTCAGCTTTCTCCAACCCAATGTATAGCTGTTTGGCTTGTGCAGTGGATGCCACAGCTGACTGAAATACTCTGGTGTCATATCCCAAGGGCCTAGGGGCAGCACTTCACCAGGGAATTCACTGCAGCAGGTCCCAGAGCTGGAGAAGGGATGGAGCATGTCCCTGCAGCCTAATGGTTGCACCCTCACAGTACCATCCCAAGGACTGCTAACGAAAAATTCAGGGATAAAGTACCAAAACAGATTTTGAATCAGAACTATGGCTTGTCCCTCCTCAGGTGACTGCCAGTGACGACTGGACTACAGAGATTTCCCTCTCCCACACTCTCCCTCTCCCTCAGTGAACCTTCAGCCTGTTACAGGATGTTTAGACCACCCTTCCTGGGAGGAGCTGTTTGATAGCCAAGAAGATGCTCAGTAAAATACTCCACATTGGGTAAGCCACATGCTACTGACACAATTACAAATCACCTTAATTAGGCATTTTGCAGCTGGATGCTGGCTAGTCTCTGTGTCTGCAGACAGATGGTGACCCATATCTGCCAAGGGCAAGGGAACACCTATGAGAGTTTAGAATTTTGGGAGGTTTTTTTGCAACCATTTTATACATCATTTTCTGGTATCTCACACATCACCAGTGTTTCCTGTGTCACAGACTAATACTGCCGTAGAGAAAGTATCAAGTATGTTTAGAGCTACCCCCAGTTACTGCCCCTCAAACATATAGGCAAAATTCAAGCTGGCAGTGAGGTTTTAGTGCAATGAGGGAAATAGGAAAGAGACACTGGAGTTAGGGGGATTCTGGCTAGCAGAAGGAGCTTCGAGGTTCCTCCTCACGTGTAGGAGGAAGAAGGGCAGTCTTACTCTCTCCCCCTTCTACTACCTCACTCCTTTGGGTTACAGAATTCCCACTTGGGACCCTGTGATACAGCTGCCTAATTTCCTCCCCTGCAGGAGCCTCCGCTCATGGTGCGTCTTCTGCAGTTCTGGAGAGAAGGAAGAGGAGAAACAGCTCTGCATGTAGCTCCGCTCATACAGGAAGCAGGGTGGAAGAGATGAGACCCGCTCTGCAAGCCAGATGAGGGCTATCATTTGCCTGCACTTTAGGGAAGATTTGCTCAATGCCTGTCAACTGAACTAGGTCCCTTGGAGGGAGAAAGGGAAAAGAAAATGATAAGAGGCTACATGGATGAACTCGTCAAACTTGTTCCTTTGGAGAATTTGTATTCAAGTAATGCTTTGCAAAGCCACTTTATTTTACAGTGTAAACGGCATGGACAAACTTTAATGAAACTCCAAACTATGCAAAAGTCAAACGATCTAGACTTCTTTAACCAAGGTTGAGATTCAGGTCACATTTGCTTAAAGTACAGTTAATCTGTGAATACTTCTGCCACATCTGGCTGCTTTTGATTTGACATCAAAATAATGCAAATTTCTTAGTCCTTTCATGATGTGCTTGCATTGTAGTCAAACATTTGATGAAGCTCTGTGGTTTTCATTAAGTTTGCTTAAAGATTTGAGCCAAATTCAATCCCTTTATTTGCAGAGGCAACTTATGTAAAATGAACTCAAATAAAACAGAGAGTCAAGCAGTTTTTCTCTGGTTCCTAGGTGGTCACTGTTAACAACTCTGAAGGCCAGTTCCAGCACTGCTATGGTAAAACTCTCACTGAAGTCTCTGTCCTACTGTCCCCAGAGGTCCCTGGGAGCTTGCCTTCCAGGCAGTTTTCTGGGATCCCGTGTAAGGGCTGGACAATCAGGACTAGCTTTCTTCACAAACCTTCTCTGGTTCTTCAGGTTTTGTCAGGGCCACAGATTTCTCAGGCTACCAGCAAGAGACTTCAGCACAGTAAATAGCCTGCGACTAAACTGACTGTTGTGAACTTTGAAGAATTCCCAGGGGGTTGAAAGTGGCAGAAAACAGTCTCTGACGCCAGCCTCTTTCCCAACACAGACTTCTAACACATTGTTTCCTCTGCTACATCAAAAAGAGTTGAAAATCAATGCATAGAGCATGAAAAGCAGCTGATCTCTGATTCTGTACACATGGATCTGGGCCTACACCACAGTTGTCCTGACACCTGCACCCGCTGATAACTCTAGGAGAGTCCACTGAACATATACAGAGCGATGCTTAGGGTCTTTACGCAGTGCTGCAATACGTGTCACAGATAATGATGCTCATAAATAACAGTAAATAAAAATAACAGCAATGTGGGTTCACATGTGGAGAATCAAGCCCTTGTTTGGAAGTTCAGCTGGTGAGGCTAGCCAAAAAAGCATTTCTCAGTGTGCCACTGTTCTGCAGGGCTACCAGCAACAAGAAAAAATGAAATATTCTCATAATGAAACTAAGCATATACATCCCTAAATGCACAGAGTAAGCAGATCTGCTAGAAGACGGTACTCTTTCCCTGCTTGTATTCAAAGCAAGTATACGCTGCTACTAGCAGCCTGTCTTCTGAACAAACCCAGATAGCTTCTCATGGCAACCTGGGATCAAACTCAGCAACTTCAGCAAGACTCATCTTCGGGGAAGCAACAAGGTCAGAATCTTTTATCAAGATTGGCTGTATTTTGAGAATATTAATTTAAATATTGCCAAGATAAAATTAGTAATATTCAATTGAATGATTAACCACACAGCTTCCAGGAACTGAAACCCTACACACTAAATCTCTTTTTGAAAATTGTATTTTATCTAAGCACATTGAGACTTTGATGATCAAATAACTTAATCTATCAAATATGCAGAAGTGTTTCTGAGGAGCATAGAATTGATGCACACTTTTTATAAGCCTGTCATGTTGCCAAATAAATACATATATATCCTCACTTTTTTTTCCTAAGGAACAATTGAAGGAGCTAAATGATATTTCTCACAAATCATTTTGATCTTTCTACTTTTCTGCTTTGTTCTTCCCCTCTTGCTCCTTCATATATGTCTTCTGCCTTTAATTTGGAGGTTCCTCAGTTGAGTGAGTAAGCTTTATGTTCTGTAAGTACAGCAAGGCCCTGACCCCTCCTTTCAGGCCTTTCAGTACACACAGTGTAAATAGAATAAAATCATAAAAGCCTTCCCCATCTCTACACATCTTCTGAACTCCGCCTGCTCCCAGCTCACCCAGCTGTAAATGGGCAATGCTCACTTGGCTGGGAGGCAGCAGACACGGAGGTGTCACCTCAGCTGCTGCCTCTGTGTGTGCTGCAAAGCCACAGTGAGTGTGCCCTCATTACATGTGAGCTGATAAGGCACCAACATCCAGCTTTGATCTTGACCTTCACCTTTTGACTACAAAAAACTGTGTGTCAAAACCTGTTTACCACAAAGTAGAGACTGTGATGGGTGTATCAAGGGCAACTGGAGTCCACTTACTTCAGGTGCAGACAATACGGGTACTGTGCAGAACTAAAAAATCCCTTCCTCATCACAATCAGCAAAGAGCCTGTGAGCTTCCCTTGGGAACTCAAAACATCCCAAATAGCCCACAGCAAATTCCTCTCTCCAGTTTCACAGCTCAGTACTCTCTCTCTTGGATACTGGCAACTCAGAGTACTGCTGATGGAAAGGAGTTCCTCAGCAAGAATTCAGGCTGCATGATTAAGGATTTCAGTGACTCCTGTGGACATCTGAAACTGGAGCAAACAGGAGACAAAGCAGGAATCAGGCTCCTGAATCTGGCTTACACAGCACAGCTAGCAGAGGAACAAGGTCCACCTAGAACTGCCGCGCTCCATGGGCTCGCCACTCCATTCCTCTTCCAGCTCATGGACACCCCTAATCCTAGTGCCAAGCTGAGCTGGAAGCTGAACAAGATAACTTTGTTCCCTGCCTCCTGAGATATGTCTGATCATTGTAGCAGTGGAGGCACAACTGTCGTGGCAAGGTCCCCATCATAAGAAATTATTCCTAAGACAAGCAGCCCCATGGCACAGACCCTTCCCCCTGCAATGACAGGTGGGTTCAGAGCACCCTAATACATTCTGGGGCCCAAGATATATTTGGGTCTCCCATAATTATATTCAGGCTTTTAGGTGATGGGTTACCCTGCTCTAGCTATTTCCCTGCATCCTGCAGTTTGGGTTTTCCACCTGTGGGTCCCCTCCATAGATGCAGTCAGCAAAAGCAGGGAGCCTCTCAGGGCAGGGGTGTCCTCTGGAAGAAGGGCAGGGCAGGTACCCCCATTCAGAACCAACTAGCCCTGTGGAAACAATCTGAGCAGTGGGAAGTGGGGGCGAGGCATTACCAATTCTATGCCCTGTAATATTCTCATCCATAAAAAGAGAAGGTCTCTAGTGGACTTAGGATAATACAGTCAATAATCTGTGTTTTGCAGTCATCTCTGTCTCTCTTATACTGACTGGACATGTGATGGTACACAAGTATAAGAACAATCAAAAATGAGGAATAGGGATAATCTGGTAAAAAAAGTAAATGCAGAGTAACATCAAATAATTTCAAAACCCTGTGCAGGTCAATATTGAGATGGTTTCTCCCAATGAAATAAAGGTCCTGTTTGTTTGTTTTTTAATGTGTGGCACTCCCATGTAGTCCAAGAGTGTTTTCATTCTGGTACATGCGGGTCTTTAGTATGTTACTCAGATGTGAGAGAGTTCCTCATCAAGTAAAGCTAATGAATAACACCAGATATTATGCAGCCGTGGACATGACTGCTGGTATCTCCTTGTCTCTGTCTGGGTGAGAAGGATGCAGACAGCACAAAGTGGCCTTTGAGATGTCCTAGTTGTAAACGGTATTGCTGTTCTAAAAACTGCTTAGACGCATATGCGGTTTTGCCTTCTGAGAATTGGGTTCAGTGATGGTTGAAAACTTCAGTATAGATGCCACTCGTGTGTACTAGAGTTACAGATGATAAGGAAATCATTATAATCAGTGTCTTATATTATATATAGATAAACACTATATATGGAGTATATAATTATTATTGTATATACACACATATGCACACATGCATTATTACAGTCTGTTCTGGATGGCATATAAACAATCATTTCTGGTTTATGCACCAAATAAAAGACCTGGAAAAGTCAGAAAATTATATTAATTACAATTCTGAGTATATGAGGAGACGGAGATACATACCCTGGTTTTTTTTTTTTTTTGCAATAATTCTAGAATGGGAAGAATATTACTAATTTGAGGATGAACGATGTCTACCAGCTTTTAGTAAAAGATTTACAGGCACAAAGTTGGTGGGCTATATTTTCATAGTGCCCCATTCTAACAGTTACTGAGGTTACCAGGGTTATTTCAGTTTCATGAGGGGAAAGACAATGTAGACCTGAGCAGTCTACATCAGGGAGGGTGATCTGGTGTGCATAAAAGTAAAGCCTCTGGGCCTTTGGTTCACAGATCAAATTCTGTTCCTGTAAAAAATGGCAAACACCCTAGGACATGGGATTTGAAGGCTCTAAAGCATATTGCCACAGTTTTTTTGCCATTATGAAAAAACTTGTTGGTCCTTTACCGAGGGAGGGATACGATGGCATTGACAGCACAATACCTGGGAAGAAGCAGAGTTTCTAGAATGGTGTGAGAAGAACAGGGTTAAAACTTGTGATCTGTAGAACACAGTTCTTAGTTCCTACCAGCAGAATGTTTGTATTTTGAGGTGGGCCTGATTCCTCAACAGGCAAGAGATGACATCAGCGATGAAGAAATCCTTTGTTACAAAGGAGGAGAACAAGTTCAGGATAGGGGAACAGTATTCAGAGCCTACCAGTACATAGCCTTGGTATGTCTCTGCGTGGCTGGGCAGATTTATATTTTTAAAGACCTGAAACATAGCACTTTCCCCAAGGCAGCTATCACAGATGGACAAACATATTCAACTCTATCAATACAGCGGCTGTTGTGTATCTCACACAAAAAGAACACTGAGAATTGTCATGCACTGAAGGACAGAGTTACAGGAGGGCCTTCGCTTTTAGATGGTGATGCAGTGGCTACTGGGAAACTCATGGCCTTTGAATTTAACAGATTTTTTTTCCCCCACATTTTGTTATTGCAACTGCAAAACAGAGTGATACTTGCTAATGAGACCAACATACAATTTTCTTACCAGAACAAGGCACAGATTATTTCTATGTATCATTGCATCTCTAAAGCACACTGTCTGGACCATTTGTGAATGCTAGAATTTGACAGGGAGCCTGTGGCTTTTTTAAAGAAAGCTCAAATACTGAGTCCTCTGGCCCCTTGGGATATTCTTTTTTGGGAAACAATCAATGTATGTCCTTTTATTATAAGCCCAGACCTAACAAAGAAATCCGTTATTATGATTTTACCAACCTATACCCTTCTTTCTGGATATCTTAGAATCAATCATCATAATTTTGACACCTTCTCAAATTAATCTGGAGCTGCCAAAGTTAAAACGTTTCTTCTGAGAAAGCTTATCTCCCTCATGTTGTTTGTCAGAGTGGGTAACAAACTTACATTCCCTCTCTAGCACATATACAAATGAAGGCATCAGAAAACAGTGAGGAAATGGCCCTCCTGGGGAATCAGAGCAAAGGTTACCGGATAGCTAAAAGTCTACAAGATTTGTCATTTTGAAGAGAAATGTAACTTCCCCTTTCTCACGATGAAAAAAATCCATCTCAGGCAGAAAGAAGAGACCTCAGGATTTCCCACACAGTATACAACCCTTGGAAAAGAAAGAGAGTATGTTAATAAGTTCAACCATAGAGACGGAGTACACTAATGTAAGAATAGGGAACTGGTGAAGTCCACTGAACAACAGCCAAACTGTTTAAAATTTTTCTGTGCAGTAAATTTGGCTAATAAAATCCTCCCCAAATTCAGCATTGTGAAAGATGCTAGTGAATTTTTCTGATGTCAGTTTTCCCCAGAATACGTAGTTTCATCATGTGGCTATATAACATTGAAAAAGGGTTAAGAGCTGTCTCTTCAAAACATGCCAGCAGCATGCCAAAGACATACACTGCTCCATACATTACTTATACAAAGGTATTTCATAGCCTGGTTTATTACTGCTTATGCTAATTTAGAATGATGCAACTTATCAGCCCAGTTGCAAAATTCCTACCTCAATCATGACACAGATTTGGTGATATATGAGGTGTCAAAGAAAACAAAACCCTTCCCTAAGTCATAGTTCAAGAGAACTCGCAGATGAGCTCCTGACAGACCAATTCTTTAGAGTTTCTGTTGGCAAGATGGAAAAAGGATGGGTACAAGTTGTTGAGGAAAGGCCTATATTAGTGTCACGGGGATTACTCTACACTGTGCTACTCAGGAAAATCCCTTGATTTGGGCAGTTCAAAGGAGTTTGTTCTAGAGTACAACTTGGTCCTAAGGAGAAGAATCCTAAAAAGAAAGAGGTAACTGCTGCTTTTTGTGAGAAACCCAAGTCTGAGGGAAACTGAGAAATACAAGCCCTTAAGCAGACTAAGAAAATGGTTTGTCAACAGGGTTATCACCAAAAGGATTAAATCTATCCCCTCTAATGACTGAAAAAGGAAGTATCCTTTTCCTATCATTCTCACAGCACCCAGGAGCCACGGTAAAAGTTACTTTATAAAAAATGGGGTGGATAATGCTAAGCATTACTTGAAAATACTGTGTGATGTTACAATAGGTGGCAACGTTTGTCTGAACAATTGCTTTGCAAATATTCAGCATTAATTTTGTGGGACGCTTGCCTACTGCCGTTAATGATGATCGATTGTTTCCCAGCCACAAAATAAGCACAATTATTGTAGATGATTTGATGGATTCTGCTTGTGAAAGTGGTGAAAATGAAAGTGCCTCTGCAAATACATACCTCACAGGAATATGACTGCCATGTGCTTAGCCCAAAATATCTTCACTTGAGTGAAAAACTGACCTTCTACAAACCTAAAGACAAAGCACAGGCTTCTATATGAAACAACCCAGGATCAATGGCAGACTGCACCCTTTGGTGACGCAAATGAAACCAGACCTGCCAAATTTCTTTTCAGAGACTACTCAGGATGCAACAAAGAATGGGTTATGTGGCGGTGAAGTTAAATGATTCTGTCCCCAAGACTTTTCGTTTCAGAGCAGGGCTTTCCTCTGCAGGTTGGCAGTTGCTTAGCTTTGGAAAAAAAAAGACAACTAGATATGAATCAAGATGGGCTGGTAGCAACCTCTTCTTCAAGCTGAGCCTGCCACAAGAGTAGATGTCATGAGGGTGAAGAAAAATGTGGCTTTCTTAGAATTTCTTGTCCAGTTCTGCAGCTGGTGGAGAATAACTCTATTCTACTCCTCCTTGGGAAATATAGTGGCCACAATCTTAGAAAAGCCCTCAGTGCTTTAAAATAACTTTGACAAGTCACCAACTGGCATTCTGAAAAAGATGCGCAAGCACATAAAAAGTAGGGGTAACAAAAGGCTTTAAAAAAAAAAACCAGGGAGGAAGAGAAACAGCTGGGAGATGCATGGGGCTAATCACCCCAATGCTCAAATTCTTCCATCCCTTTGATTACTGTCTTTTGACTAAGCAATAGTTAGGTTGAAAAACTATACCACACCTGGTACTCAGCAATCAGCTGTAGCAATTAAGGCCTTCTCCTCAAAGGACAAAACACCAGAATCGCATTCAAAACTCCCTGGTGGCTGAAATGAGAGCTACTCTCTAAAGACAGGTTTACATGAACACGGTAAAGCCAAGTCTTACTCCTCCATGATTCAGAAATGCCTCCACAGCCTAAGCCAAATGATGTGGATAAAAGAAACGTAACTGTCTCAGAGCAGGAAGAGTGTGAGCCTGCCAAGTATCTGCTAACTCCAAAGATCACTACCTTTGGTGTTCTGGAAATGCTGGGTGGACTCAGCAAAGATTTTACACCACTGGCTGAAGTGCTCTTTAATAAGATTTGTCAATGTAAACATAACCTTGGCATGGAAGGCTCTGGGATGAGCAAGTCACCAGAGATCCAGTTTCAGGGAAACGTCTAAGAACGTCTTCTTCATATTGAACTATCTTCATAAAATGTAAGTGATCTGAGCAATGTCCATATTCCTGGGTAGCCAGCTTCTCCTATGGTTTGTATCTCTAACATTCTCAAAAACTCCCCACTTGGACCTGTTAACAGTGGTGGTCATTCTGCATCCTTGCAAAATAAATTTCTGCCCTCAGATTCCCTGCTTTAATCAGTGAATACTGGTTGGAACATCCCTCGTTGGGAGACAGGTCATATTTTAAATCAATGTAATCAATGCCATTCTCAGCAGTAAAAAGTTGGTGATAAGGAACACAGGAGCGACCTTCATGTAGAGGCTTTTTCTCTGCTAATCTGGGTGAGTAAGAGTTGAAACAGTTCTAGCTCAGACTTTGACACACACTTCAAAACCACAGTGAATGAGAGACACATTTAACATGAGTCTCTATTACCTAAGGGAAAGTTTCTCACCTGTTTTCTCAGCTACTTCTTCCTCACAAATGGTGCGCCACATGTTTATTGACCTTGCTCCTAAAGGGTTTAGGAGGACATGTGTAATAGGAACTAAATTATTCTTTTTATTTTAGGGTTCCTTTTCTTACTATACATCAGACACAAACACTTCCCTGAGAGGACAGAATCCACCTTATTCAAAATGTGCTACCATTACACGAGGCTTGGCAGTCTCTAGGCTCTTTCTTAAAAAGGGTACAGCTTTTTGAGACAGGCTGTCAGATACGTGCCCTACACGTCGCATTCATCACAGCGAATCAGGAGTCCACTGAAGGACATACCGTGCAATAGTTCTGGCATATGGAAGGATCTTCATAACTTTGACCACACCCAATACCTATTCTTATTCAAAATCCAAAGGCTTTCTGATGATCTAGGATTTAGCTTGACCATTACCTTCCCAAGAAGGATGTTATGATGGCCTTATTTGCCCTTATTTCTCTGGTAACGGTGTCCACATAACGCACAGGAACTTAATGCAAATTGTCCTACATAAGGAATAAACACTGTTTCTTCTTTTCTTGAAGGGGTATGCAGCATAACTAACGTATAGGAAGTCTCCCATGGCTCTACCATGTCCATGTATATGCGCCAGATGATCGATGTTTTGTGAATCACTGTGGTGAAGAGGAATTCATGAGCCGCAGAATTACTTAAAATAAGGGCTAGTTTACCATCCCTGGAAAACATTTAAGCACTGTTAGAGATTTTCTTTCCAGCCACCTGTTCACTGCTCAGCAGTATCTCAGGCGACTTAGCCTACCTGTCCTACCTTTGCTCATGTGGAACAATAATTCCTGAAGGGATGAATAATAGCAGTGCAGCATAAAATATGCCCATTTTTTACCTCCCTCAGGAGATCTGCAAAGCAGTTTCTTCAGAGATGTTGTTCCAGCTGTTCCACTAAATCCTCTTCCCAAGAATGTGAGAGATTCAAGGATTTAACTGACAGGATTGTAAAACCCGAGCTCATGATTTATGGGCAAACTCCAGCACAGGGTTTGCTGCACAGAGTAGAGTAAAAGCTCTCATTGCTTATATTGTCTCCTGAAAGCATCCCTGTCCAAACACCACATGCTTCTGAGACTTCCATCCAGCTCCTGAATTTAGCATGCCACTCCAGCTACTTCACTTGCTATTTATTTACTTGCAAGCTTCACTTGCTGTTTACTATTGCAAAAACACATCATCAGTAAGGTAAAACTAACCTGTCTCATAATGGTCTAACACTGCTCATGTTCCCTCTTCTCTATTTCCTTTACTCCTTTTACATCTGTAGCAATTTCAACCACGTAAACGCTGTCCATGTTTGTAGCTGACTTTTAATAATTCTTGCAGGTAAAAAGAGCCAATGCTTTTCCCCAGTAATCTTTTATTTGGCACCTTGTTCTCTGCTCTCTAAAAACTCCATCTGATTTGAAAACGTCACTGGCCTACATCTGTTAATAACCTTTTCCAAGGCTCTTTTGATTTCTAACACAGTCACATAGCCTCCTTTGAAGGCCCTTCCCTGCTTATTTTCTTTCCCTTCCCTTTCCTTAGGGAATGACTATAGAATGAACCTGGTAGCTCTAAGGCAGCGGCAGAAAATGGAGCCTGCAGCAGAGGCTAGTCCTGCTGTCAGGTGTTACTGGTAACGATTACAAGCTGGTTTCAGTGCTGCTATCTGAAGGAATTCAGCTGGTTGCTTAAGGGCAGTCCGGACCTAGAATGTACTCCTACTCACAGCTGTAGGAGATTTAGTTCAACTATACCTGTGTCTCCTCATTCCTACTTGCTACTTTCAATGGCAATTAGTTTCTCCTCTCGCATATGCACTTGTACTTTAAGGTCACTGAGGGAAAACTACCATATGCTGTTTAGGAGACATAAACCTCAGCTCCAATATTATCCAAGAAAGAGTCAGCCGACTTGGTGGCCAGCCTCCCACGCCACCCTAGCGCCTGGCTCCCAGAAGTGCCACAGCTTGACCTCACTAGAGTCCAGCCCACAGCAAACCTCACTCAGTTGCAGATGTGCTCTTGCCTATGGAGTGGGATTGTACCTTGCACTTAATATGACACACCAGGGAGGAAGATGATGTAAGACACAGCCCACCCCATTCGCCCAGGTACTAGAAAGCTGTTTTGCTCATTGACAGAGCCGGTGGCTTTTGCCTTCAAGTGAGTGGGAGTTTTAGGGGTAGGATCTGGTCTTGCCTTCAGCCCAGAAAGCTGAAACAGGGGAGAAGCTGCTGTGGTGGATATGCTGCCTTGGGTTTATATGGCTTTATGTATTTATATAAGGCTTCATATGAAGTGAGACCTGGAGAAATCTTGGTCTAGGCTCTCTTCTCAGGAAGGCTCATAATTTGATTTTATCAGGTGCCAGTGTCAATCTAGTTTTAGAGTGGGGGAGGGGTGACCGTGCTCAGATCACTAAAAACCAAAGTTGAATTAGGCTTTACTGGCACACACATTGCCAGTTTCAGCGCAGGTGACTCAAGAAACACACAAACTGAGTCACTATTTCAGTGACATCAATGCTACCTCCAGCGAATAGCCGAAACTCATCAAAAGGACTGCTTCTGTTTTAACTCATCCGGTCCCTGTCATGGGACAACTAATGGATGTTGTTTTTTAGCTGTGGCAACCTGTCACATTTTCTAACTGGGAGAAGTGAAGAATGGTGCAGTGACGATGGCCAGGGGCTAGGCGACCTCTCCATACTGGGGACAGGCAAACTGACAGCAGGCAAGTGCCTCTGACTGTGGCTTTGCTGCCTCTGTCAGCTGTGCCCCAGAATGGCCTCCAGTTCTTGAAACACACGATTTGAGCCAGTTACTTTCATGTTGTCCATAGCCATAGAGCACAAGTGTGCCAGCTGCCTGCCCTCTTCCCACACAAGGAGAAGAGGAGAGTGAAAATGAACATGTAGGCCAGGAGTCTGGGTTCAAGCCTAAACCCCAGTCTAATGCAGTAGCCTGTGTGACACCCATCCATCATGGAGTTACTAGAAATTTTCTTGAGTGGGAGCACAAGGGGCATAAATTTACTACTCTAATTAAAATCAAAGTAACCTGTCTCTTTGGGAGGATACCAATGGTGTCAGAGCTGTAAGAAGATATGGTCCAGTACCTTACATCATTCCTTTACCCCATTTTGATCCCAACACTTAAATTTAGGATGCAGCAGTTAGAACAAACTCTCAGTTTGGTGAAGTAGGATGTTTGAAAAAAACTCACATTTTGTTTCCTTTCTGCTAGGTTTAAACTTTTAGATCAAATCACCCTGAAAAAGATGTTTGTGCAACAGGAAAATGTGGTATCAAGATTATCAGAACAAGGTAGACAATAATATATTTCATGTGACTTGATTGCAAAAAATGACAAGGAAACCACAGGACATCGGTGTGAATGCAATGGAACAAGGCCACGAAGTGTGTGTTGTGTGCCACAGACATAAGGGTTTATATAGACTTGAATGAGATTCAATTTAGATCAAAAGGACCTTCAGGGGTTTTTTTCTTTTTAAGATAGAGGCATGTCTTTTGGCATTACACAGCTTGTGGCTACTGAGGCAGATCTGAAGGTAACAGGATATAGAGCACACACTTCTGATTTACTAGCACAAATGCCTTACCCAGGCATGGAAAGTAAACTGTTTTAAGCCCTTCAAGATCAGAGATAAGACTTATTACGAGGACCGGCTGGGGAGTTTTTTCTCATCACTTCCTTGCCATGCTAATTTGGTACAAAGGTACTTCCCTGACTGGCCTATTTGCACAACGCGGCACGCAGATTTTGTAACAGATTCCCTGCGCTAACCTCCATGCCGTGACCCCCCCCATCCCATCTCACTCTGCTGTTGCATGTTGCCTTTGTCATTTTATCCTGCTTCCTCTCAGACCTCTTGGTCAGTACTAGCTCTTCTTTTGATTCCTGTTTTCCTATAGCATCTTCTTCTACCTGCAGGTGGGAAGTAACGACATGACAAACCCACCTGAAATATCACAGAAATAGGCAATTTCGTCACTGTGACCCCTTGGCAGAATGGTACTTTGCAGCGATCTAAAATGCTCCTACCTAACAGCAGTCTGCAAGAACTAAAATACACAGCCATCAAGTACTGCGACAAGTAGCTCACAAAAGAGACTTGTGATACTGTGCTTTTTCTGTGTATTTTTCACTATTCCAGAATTCAGTTCTGGAAGTATAACTGGGTCCTGAAGAATTTTGTGCTGAAATGTAATGCCCACTAGGACATCCTAGTACAGATCATTTATTCTGTAGAGCTGGTGTTAGCCACAAGGCAAGCTTCTCTCTCCTTCAGAAAGCTTTATCCTTCGGGTCTTGTCAACTTATCGATTTTACAATTTAAGACTCATCATAATTTAAAAACTGCAGATGCAGCTTCTTAAATATCACTATCAAAGCACCCAGAACAAGACTTGCTACGTAACTTAGAACATGCACAAAACAGCTTCTTTCAGCCTGCTGTAGCTGGTAGCTCCCAGGAATCCTACAAGTCTCACTCCAGAAAGAGAGAAAACTCTCTTTGACCTACTATTTTCTAACTTCTCATCTCAGCTTCTCCCAAGCATCTTCTGGAGAATACTAAACCAAAGATGATTCCCTCAAAGCTCTACCTCTTCCTGCTGCTCAGGAGGTCCTCACATGAAGAATCATTGCCCGCCTAACACCAATGAGAAATGCCATACGTGAGCACAAATAATCTGAGCACAGAGCCATTCATAAACAGAGCACAGGTGTTACTGCTGGAGAAGAAATTAATCAACTTGATTTTTGCAAACCTGAATAATTTTATAATAGCATATTTTATAATTTTCCGTTCACAATTAAAGATCTTGACAAAACCAGCCAACTGATTATAGTCTTCCACAGAAACAACACAGGGAAAATTACTTTAAACAAAGAACTCTCAAATACACAAAGAATACATAATAACCCCTTTCATTCTGTATCTTTCCTTCTGACTTCCTCAGAAATAACTACTTTACACGCCAGATTCTGCTAGCCTTAAAACTGAGATCATGCTGCCCAAGTTAATAAGACCACTCTTCAACTATGATAAAATTCAACATATGTGAGTTCTCTATTAAAACGCCTATGTGCTCTGAATTTTATGTTGGTACAAGCCAAGATCCTGCGTGGTATACTCTCACTGTGCAGGAACAAAATCTTTTACATCTCATTTTCTCACATCAAGCTTTTTTTAAATAAATGGCTACATCATGTTTGCCCAAGACAGAATGTTCTCTCTCTATCACAAAATAAACCAACCAGTGGAATGGGTCTCTGGTGTGATGAGTAGTACTTGGAAGCAAGAGAAAAAGCAGATGAGCCTAGCCCTCGTTAAGTTGTTCTTTTTCAGAGAGTAAATGTTAATAGGACTTTTCAGTGCTTAGCGAAAACTTTGAATCAGACATTAAACTATTGGAAGTAAATATTCAGAAAAAACGTATAAACCCCTGCTACACCTAAGCTTTTCCAGTGTGTTCAATATACTAATTTTTTACAAGAAGCACCTCTCTCTTTCATAGAAACATTTCACAATCCTAAAACACGTCAATGCAAAAGTGTCCCAATTTTGATTTTGAAAATGTAGTCACCTTTCCTCTTAGGTAACAGGACTTTCAAGATTAAAATATCCATTTCAGGTACACGATTCCGAAATTTGCTCATATATGTTCACCCCCTAAAAAATATGGCTAAATTGTAAAGAAGATTTCGATAGTACTTTTAAGGTAATTTTTCTGGGAAATTTGAAAGATTCAACATAAAAAAATGAGTAGATTTATCAACTGCTCAGATGTGTTGTTGAATTCAGGTTACTCACTTTCAAACAGTCCTCATTTCAAGAAAAACATACATTTTAATCTCCAAATTGTGTATAGTCTGAACACTTAACTGAAAGGTGTCTTTGCAAATGCACTTTGTTATGTATTTAGGAAAGGCTAGGAGCACACACAGATATTGAGAGTGGGATTGCATTACTTTATGCAAATCTGTTCTCTCTTTGCTTTTATTATTAAAATAGTGTCTGTTGGAAATATAGACACTATGTTGTTATTACTCTAGAGCAATTTACTGCCTGGCATTTTGCAGGTTCTTGTATGAGTACTCCTTATATGTTTTTCATTCTGAGTCTCCATTATATTTTGTCTCCCCTGTTTAGATCTGAGCAACTTGAAAGGTTTAACACACTAACTTATTTAATTTGATTTCTTTAAACAGATGGAATATAGAATTTCTCAATCCTGTCTCTGCTTGGAAGACAAAAAGTTGTGTTTGATTAAAACATAACATCCAGAAATACATCTGCAGGCTGATTTAAAAACATCAAGAAATGGAGAAATCCTACCACTTTTTTTTGAAAGTTTATTTTGCTAGTTGATCACTTTCATAGTTAAAATCCTGAACCTTTATTTGTGTGGGCAAATCCTTCTGGTCAGGCCCCCTTCTGAATTACTGCACATGTGGCACGGCTACATGGCTCTCGGCTCTCATGGTGTTTGGAATTTGGGACTGCATCTTGAAAAACTGGCTCAAATCTTTTGTGAGTACTGATCTATCGTTTGAATTGTATTAACAGATAGAGACTCCAGCTAAGGTTTCACCAATACGTGCACAGTAACTCTGTTTCTGCTATAATACCAAATAGGCAAAATGAAAGGTGAGAGAAAAGTCCTTCCTCTTTTTACAGATGAAGAAATAAGGCACCCTGCATGGCCTTTTGAGCTCATTTAGGATAGTTTTGAACAACTGCCACATGTTGGGCTCAACTGTATTATTTTAAATTTACAAAGAATAAATAAAGTTCAGAATCTGGCTCTGAAACTTGCCTGAGAGGAACAGGCAGTTTGTGGGAACTGAACCCAGAAAGAAAATTAATTGTCTACAAAGCCCTGGAAAAGAGCCGAACAATTTATAGTTATAATAGATTAGAGCTCCTGTCCTAATTCTATTTGCTGATACCCAACTGCTTACTGCCTCATATCCTGTAAACTCAGACTGTGCATTGATGCACTCCCACATATGTGGTACCAGACCGACACCACTTTCGTCGTTTCAGTCTAAGCTGACTACAAATTTGGAAGCTTTTAGTCAGCAGCTAACTTGATAGTTTCACTGTCTTTAATGGATATGAACAATATATGTTGTGCCTTGTTACATACATTTTCTTGCTTTGCCAGTAAAAGCATTCCTGTGGCCAGAGTACTGCATGGCATGTTGATTCTGAGTGGGTGTTTGGTGACAAGCTGAATCAAGCTCACTACCTCTGAGGTCCTGTACAAAATTTTGCCTTTCGGTTCAAATTTTCACTAGGTCCTTTCCTGAGTTCCTCCGATTGTCTTTTTCATGTTTTGGACTGTAATATCCCAAGTGACACAATACAGCTGCTGCCCTCCACTATGGCTGTTGGCTTGTCCATCTAATAATCTGAACCCTGTAATTATGGAATATCCTCTTGGTTGGCCCAAGATGGACCACATGCAGACATAACTAACTGTTTGTAAAGCAGGCTTAATAGTCTTCATTTTGGCATATGATGTTTGACTGTTAATAGCTATTGCTGTTTCAATCTTGCCTTTGTTTCACTGTAATATATAGAGGGTATTTCCACAAGTCAGATTATTTTAAAAAAAAAGTCAGTTTTTTGCTTGCTATGTGGTAGATTTGCATATATCACTCTTGTCAACTATAATGAAAGTTACATGTGTAAAAACCCTGGTGGCAGATTGTGATAAGGCAGATTTGACACACATCACTGCAGATAAGGATGATACAAGACTTAGACATTTGTAGTGAAATGCTTCAAGGAAGGACTGTATATAATTGATAATGAAATGCAGATGGCTTGAACAAACTGGATGCCAAAAAGGTGACCAGCCTTAGAATAAAGTTTGTGGCAGAACTCATCCCATAGAAAACAGCAGAGACAGAAAGGGCAGGCCAGTTTTGCCCCTCTATCCTTACTGGAGAATTAGTGCTACTGAAAGTAAAAAAGAAGGACTAGGGAGAAAACAACCCCTCCAAGATCAAAATATGGGGTTGGAAGACTTGACAGTAGCATGACAGTTTGCCTGCTTACTTCTTCCCCTCTCTTTCCATTTCACAATGGGAGCCCTTGAGGGCCTGGTGGAGGTTCCCTTCTTCAACACACTATGCCTTTACTGCAGGGTTAAAAAAAATAGCAAGTGGTTATTGAAATGCCGTACATCATTTCCCACACCACCTGCATGAAGAATTCTTTCTCTGTCTCTCTGTTAAAGAAATGGCATTCTCTGTTTACTTGAATCACAGACATACCTTTCCCCTAGCTTCTACTTTAAATAGTTTTGGCTATTACTCATAGCTGTTTTAGAACTATAATACTGATTACCTTGCCACTGCCTTGGTGATTGGTCATACAGTACAGCTATTGCTTGTGAATAATGGCAAGTAACCTTGAAATCTAGCCAAGCCTGTAGTAGGTTTCAGGACTCTGCTTAAAAAGATAGCCCCCTCACTTTACTGAACTTGAAATGGGGAGCCTGGGACCTGCCTAAAGAAGTACAGTTATCACCTGCAAATGAACTAAGCCAGCGTGTGGAAATCTTCAAGAAACCTTGAAGCCAAAAAAAGCTTTTGAGACAAATCTTAAAATCATCAAGCCTGGGAGAAGGCTTTAGATTTAGGTTTATGACTTGTTGTTTGCTACTCAATGTTGATGCAATAAGACTGTTCTCTATCCCATTAATGTCTTTTAATGCTGGGTTCTGCTGGCTCACAGCCTTTTTTCCTGTGCTTAAAGAAAGTGGAATCTAATAGCCTGTTGCCTCAGAAAGATGCAACTACCTTTTTGCATATATTACCACAGGCAAATCCTTGCCTCAAGAAGTTGTTCTCCATCCACAGGCATTTTCTTCAAACAGCTAAAGCCAGAACTATTAACTGCTGAAAGAAACTGAAGACATCTCAGGTAACTGGCAAGGAGATGACTGACTGCAGGTCAGCCCATGAAAGCTTGGCATCTCAGCTGAAGAACCTAGCTGTTTTCACGTACTACAACAGTCTGTGCTCATGCTTTCATAAAAAGATAGCACACCAACCGTTTGACAACAAACAAACCATAGGCTCTTACCTTATGGAAAAAAGAATGGGAAATACACTGAGCTGACATGCGGAGAAAGCCATACTTCCTCTTACATTTTATGGACTCTGTTTTTCGTAATCAAAAGGGATCTTGAAAAGCCAGAACACAGAGATGCAGGCATAAGATGCCATGGACATTACATAGATTAAAAAAATAGGTATACAGTCCCCTTTCAGAGGTGAGCCGTGTAAGCTGATGAAATGCAAGGCCTCTTTGTGCCACACAGTGGAGTCCAAAGAAATTAGTGTCAGAGGGCACTGAACCCCCTTTGCAAACCTTTAGCCACATCAGAGCTGAGCTGGGCCCAAGCTAATGGCCAGGCCCCAAGAGCCCAGGCAAAGCATTGCTAAGGCAGCTGCCCCACCGCTGTGGTGGGTTTTGGCTCTCTGCAGGGGACAGCATGCTGCCTGCGGTGGCACCGAAACCAACACCTCTTGGCTGTGCTCCACAGTGCCGTGCCACAGGTCAGCTGTGAGGCAGGCAGACCTGCCCCAGGCGATCTGTTGAAATCTCATTTGGCCAATACCCCTCTGGATCCCATCAATAAATCCTTGAACTAAGTCTTTTTGCGTAGCCGAGTGAACTCCCCATCTCCACCTCTTGCGAAAATAATTCATTCTAATGTGTTTTAAACGTTGTCCCGCTGATGTGTCACGTTTTTTCTTCAACTCATCTCTTTTTCCCCCACAAGAGGGCACCAACGCTGCATCCTTTGAGACATTTTAGTTCACAACGAAACATGTGCCTCAAAGAAAACCGGGTGGAGAGAAGCCAGGGGGACACAAGCAGCAGGTTTCAGATCTGGCGCAACTCCCTTCCCCCCAGGGCTTCACAGTTTTAATTCCAAGGTTTTGATTCAGAAACATCTCTGGTGACAGCTGCATGAAGCGTCTAATAGGAGATAGTTGCATAAAGCCACTAACAGGAGATGGTAGTTCACAGGGACATACCTGATTTTATTTCTCCATTTCGTCTTTTGGCCCCCACTTCAAGCAGTGAGACTACAAAAAAGGGCGTCTCTGGAATTAGAAACCTTCATGGACCTTAAGAAAAAGCAGTCGGAGAGCTGAGAAATACCAGACACCAAATGTCTCTTGAAATAAAACATACATGAGACAGCCAACAGACAAAACTTATTCAGGGAAAGCAGAGTGAAATAAAAACAAAACTAAAATTGCCACAGGACAGGGAGAATCAGTGGATAGAGAACAAGCTAAAAAAAGCCCTTGTACTGCATAACCTGACACAGTGACAGCTATGGGTGAAACAAGATAAATATGCAGAGAAAATTAAGATCAAGAAAAGAAAGGAATTACTTAGTGTGATCTATGGGTTTATGCTTACAAATACAAAAATAATTCTAAAGAAAGGAAAATGTAGGCTAAGTACCAGACCAGCTTCCTGTACAAGGCAGAGAGCCCACACGCTCTCTTGCAGGCAGTGAATGCCCACATTTAAGCCACTAATGTGGTTCCTTTATTCTGGAATTTGTAAATGCTGGGCTAGGCTTCAGGGGCAGGACACAGCCACCAAGAGGGTGTTTCTCTGGCTTCTTCCAGAGCTCTAGTTTACATAATCTACTAACGGACATATTTTTACACAACTCTGTGGTCAGGGAATTGTTAGAAACCCATGTAATGCTCGTTTCTCCTCTCTCTTCCTCCACCTCCACTGTCTGCACACAGCACTTCCTCAGGTAAAGGCAGAACTGTTTTCACGAAGTCCTACAACTTGAGAATCAGGGGCACTTGATGAAACCAGTAGGAGACTGGGTTGAAACAGATAAAAGAAAGTGCTTCTTTACAAAATGCGTAGTGAATTTCTGGTACTTGCTGCCACAGGAGGTTGTGGAGACAAGCACAGCAGCAGGTGAAAAAAAGGTTTCAGACAAATTCATGGACAACAGGTACAGATGGCACATGAAAACTCTGGGCAGGGATATATTCTCTAACATCCTAGCCCAACGATTTCGATGCCTAGGGAGTACAAGGGGTACGGACTGCAGACTATGGCCAAGCTTGCGTGGTCTCCCTAAACAACTGCTTTTACTGCCACCCCTGGAGAGAGGACACTGAATGATAGACCATTGGTTTGGCTCAGGAGTGCACTTCTATATCCTCATGTTCCCCCCTTCCACTCTTCTGATTTAGGCAGAGCTATAATGACCACAACTTTTAATGCTATGATCACTCATCAAAATGGCTATCTAGAGGCTGCGTAGAAAGAAGGAACAGTACAAATTGGTGCACCTTGAAAAGTTGATTTAAAAAAGCACTAGAGAGTATTCACAAGCCTCTCAAAGCCATTGCCTTGCAGGAGCCATGAGGTGGAATGCTGCATACAGAAAACCTGCTGGAAAATGCAGCATGAAGCATTGGTGGAACCATTTACTCTCAGAAGATGCATTTCCCAGAAGCTAAATGCCCTTCACCAAACTGCATCGGTTTGGCTTAAGTTGATTTTTGGCAACCAAACAAAAGGGGGAAGGGAGGGTACTCTTGATATTGTCCAAACATCCCATTCCAATGTTTTTTGAATGAAATATTTTTATTTTCCTTGTTTTGATCGAGCTTCAAGAACATTTTGTTTTTAAGTATAACATCAGAAATAAAAGAAGGAAAGTCAAACTTTTATGTGTAGTGGTCCATGGATTCTGAGTCACTTTGACACTTACAGAACATAAAATTGCACTGAACAGTCAAAGAATGAATATATCCAATTTTTACAGGCATAGCAATGGTATAAAAAGAAGATAAGGAACACAGAGACAGTAAACATAAGTCTTTGCAGGGGAAGGCCTCAAAAGAAACTCTCCTGGACTTTTCAAGGCTCTAATTTTCCTAATGTCCATAAAAGAATGCCTTTCAGGACCATATATTCATTGCATGGAGACCAAACCCTACAATTTCTCTTCACAGGACTAGGCAAAGGACTTGATTCTGTTAGAAACAATTAGATTATTTAGAAAATCAGTTCTGCAAGGAGTCTTCAGCTCTGACTCAGAAAATTCAGCTTCTGGATCAACTTTTTCCATGGCCTTATGCAGGTCATGTAATCAGCCCTGTAGGTACCAGCAGTGATGGGCAGACCACACCAGTGAGGTTGCACCTGGGCGTGCACATAATCCAGTGCACCAAACAACCCCATTTTCTCTGCCAGGCTTAACACCCACTTACCCGTGAGAAGGGATATTTCCCTACCTTATGAGGAGGAGGGGGAATAACGTCAGAGAGACAAAATCCACTAACAATTCTGTAGTATTCAAATACTGCAGTAGTGTAGGCGGCAGGAATAGAGCTGAATTGTTATCATGCTCTATTTACACCTACTCGTGGACATACTGATTCATATTGGGAGCATTTGGAGAATACACTGGATTGTATTTACCATTTTTCGTTACAAGTATGAAAGTGGTGTTTGAATCTAGCCCACCCTTCTATGGTTTTTCATGTACCTCTTCTCTATTGAGGTGTATTTCTTGAAATGACTCTTTTGTAGCGTTTGTTCTGAAAGCAACCTTGAATAAAAACTACTGGAAGTTATAGTAGCTGCTGTACTATTTTTCACACATTTTACAGTTCAGTCCCAGGTTTCACATTAAGCAGTTCTACTGCCTGTTTTTAATGCTAAGCAGATAATTTCGTTCAAATGACTACTGTCATCCCAAAAGACGTAATTGGAATAGGCTTTTGTCCTAGGGTCACCTATGGGGTGTCACAGAACAGATAGCCAGTTACACTCAATATTTTGGAATTTGCATAAATTATAGGTTTTTTCTGTCACAGTAAATTGTTCCTTCACAGCAGTTATTTGGGGTTCATACTGGGAGAGTAAAAATATGTAAAGTGGGGAAAGAGAAGTCTGGAACAGTAATATTAAAGCACTTACCATGTTCTATGCATTAGCACAGTAAATGCTGTAGAAGTTAAATTGTCTGTGGACTCAGCACGGACAAGGTGCCAGGAATCTGCAAGTTCTAATCTCATCTCTGCAGCTCTAGAAATAAGCATAAGAGAATTAACTCATCACACTTTATTGCCTGAAAGCATCTATAAACTAAAATCATATTTCAGATATTCTTCCATAATTGATTCACAGTTTTACTACAGTTATTTTCTTAGTGGCCTTTCCAGGCCATAACCATTAACACATAAGCCTGTCCAAAACATGGAAACTTGTTTCCTGATCCATTGCCAGAAGTATCAGGACAGGGGACCTTTTTCCAGTGAAAAAAACTCCTTATCATTTGAGCACGAATTTTTGTTTGCCCCAGGATTTGCTAGCTGTAACCACACAAGTGTTTCATAAGCTCCTCTTGGTGTCAGAATTCATTACAAAATCTCCTGCCTAGGAGATGTTTCCATCCTTTCTTCTTTTCCCTTTTTCTTTTTAAAAGAAGTGAGATAATGCTTGAAAAAGATGCCAGATCAAAAGCCCTCAAGTCCTCCTTGCTACACTCTAAATCCCATGTCAAGAAACACTCATCTCTCCTCCCAGGCATGACTCTTAACCCTTTGTCTAATAAAATAATTGAAACCTGCTCCCAGGCTCTCCTGTGCTCAGCCATCTCCCTTGAAATTCTCAAATAGGATGCCCGGTTGTTGGCCTTTGAACCCACAATGAGTATATGGAAGTCACAGTAATTAGTTTAATACATCTAGAGAGCATACAAGTTCCTCTCATGTCTGGGCCTGATCCTGCAAGGGACTGCATATCCTTAGCTGCCTTTGACTGAGGATGTCTAAGCATTTCTGAGAAGGCCAAGACTAGCTAAAATTAAAGCTCTGGATGGAAGAAGACTGATAAAATTAAAGGAATGATAAAGTGATTTTGCATTAGCAAAAATAAAAAAGAAATGCAAAAAATGCAGAAGATGATATAGAATGATAACAAAAAGATAAAATTAATAGCAAGGAATGCTGTAGAGGGGGACTGAAAGAATGAGGCTGATAATAAAGACAGAGGTGGAGTAATGCTAATTCCCAAGATACCAAGCTTCGCAATAAACCTGTTTAGTAAAATCCTGACTCATCAGAGTAGAAGTGAAATTGTAAGGGATAATTTTAGGTAGAATTATATATTGCCATCTCATGGGAGAGACAATACAGGGACATGTCACCACTGGCAGCACTTCGCTGAGAGAGAGGAAGGGAGGGGAAAGAGGTGTCTAAACCAAAGCACCTGAGGCCCTTCTGTTTCCCCCCAAGGCACTAGCTATTACATGGCAAGATAATTTGCAAATGTAGGTCCCAGTTTCAGAGAAGGGAAATTCCTGCTAGGACCTTTTGCTTCTTGTGAGCCTGAAAGGGTCTCCCTCCCCTCCCAGGGAACCTGCTAGCCATGCTGGATTTCTGCCTCTCACAAACTGAGCTCCTGCCTCCTGATTTTCTTATGTCTCCTGGATTGGGAGAGAGGTGCTGAGATCTCTGAGGATTCCTCTGCCTATAAGTCCTGTCAGTGAAACAAGAATGCCTTGCTGAAGAGCGTAGACTTCTTCACAAATTAGGAAATAAAACTCACAAGGTAAGGGTTTTCCAAAATAAAATATAAGGGAAAGGGACACAGGCATTCAGAGAAGAATGCTCTGCTGGAGAGAGTCTCAAGGCAATTTTTGAACAATCTGGACACATTATTGTACTTTCTCTCAAACTTCTTGTATTTTTCTCAAACTTTTATTGTACTTTCTCTTGTACTTTTTCTTGAAGAACTAAAATAAGATGGTACTAAACTTTTAAATAAAAATACTAAGTTTGTTACATGCTCTGCCACCTTCCCAAGAAAACAGACTGCAGTAGTAGCTTGTTTTATCAAGGTGACTGTTTTACTTTCAGAGGCAATTTTTCAAACCTCTTCACTTCCTGTCCGCAGCACTGTTTAAAGAAATAGATTTTCCTCCACAGATAGACACGTTTTTCATATCTACTGCTGGCTTTTTAATTGCAGTGGCTATAGTACGAGGTCAGGCTTGAGATACTCGAGTTATAGCAGTTAACTGTAGCCTCTTAACGAACTGTTGCATAACTTCTGATTCAGCAATATATTACATGCTGGATTCATTCTTTACATTAATGGAAATACAGCTTTTAACGCAGTTGGGATACAGTGCTGGAAATTTTGATTCAGCAGCAGATTATGTGCTGGATTCATTCATAATATTAATGGAAGTTTTAAGTGCTGTTGGAAGATTACACTGGAAGATTTTTTTCTTTTTTCATTGCACACTGTTTTCAAAAATACATTTGAGGGCTTTTTAGAAGTTACAGTACATCCAGATGACACAGCAAAGAGATGCAGCTCTGGTTAATACACCAAAGGCCTTGCATTCAGGTACCCCAACATGTCAGACTTCCATGGGCCTAACTTCACTCTTCTGAATCATGAGCTTGGACCACTGAGGACTGACCTGTTATGATCTGCTGCAAGCCACTGGGGTGGTGAGAGGGTTTCAGCAGGAGAGTAACCTTCATAGTTAAAATCTCTGTGATCCCCTGGGTGTTTTGAGGAAGGACTTAAGAATTGCAAGGTCACATTTAGCAGAAAGGATTTCATGGGCCTGCTGGTATATCTAGGTTGGCCAGCAAATGGGAGCTTTACTTTTTCCACACAGTGCCGCCTTGGAGGGAGAAAAGATGCAGGGTCAAGTACAGTAGTACCAGGAGCAATGACAGAAGCCACTGTCAGAAGACATCATGGGCCCGGCAACTGAAAGTGTGGTCTTGAAACTCCTATCAATTACCTGTAAAAAAGCCATGTGAAAAGTGTCCTTTACTTTCCACAAGCTACTTCGCACCAGGCCTAAGACTACTGTAGTCTTTTGGAAGAGGTCTTCAATGTGGAATGTTTTAGCCTTGAGGGCAAGCCTGCCTAGCTAACACCGTGGTAAAAAAGCCTATACTCCTACTGCGGGACAAGTAAGATTTCCCCCAAATGTCCCATATTCCCAATCTCTCATTCCTTCCCACAAAAGCACCTGAGGCCTTGCAGCTGCTCAGCTGCCTCCTCTCTAATGCAGCACATTCAAGGCTGCTCAGAAACCTGTCAGAAGCCCAAGCTCATTGTATCAGAGAGGTGTGTGATTTTCTGTCTCACACACATTATGATAGTCATTGTGTAGATCCTACTAAAATTAGGAGCCACCTGCATGTGGTTTCAGAGCTCTGGAGAATCCAGCTGAGCTTGTGCAATAGGAAGAAGGGAGGGTGGGTGTCTGCTGGGGCCCAGATATCCCCAGTGTATGAATGTATAGAGGGTAGTTGTGAAGTGTATTGATCCTCTTGCTAGATGCTGGAATAACGCCCAGACCTTTGCAGACTGCAAGCAGAATCGCAATTTTGTGCCAGCAGAGCCACCAAGATGGCTGATTTGCAAATTTGGATCAACTCACAGAAATATGGACATTTTGTGATCACAAATACACCATTTGGATACAGGTTTTCAAAGTAAAGCACACGATAGCTTCTCAGTATTGTAAAATGCTGCAACGTAGTCCTATCTCAGCCTGAAGGTAAAGTTCAAATTGCATTAGAGTGTAAATCAACGCAACAGAGATGACTTGGTTCTCGGTGGCTCTTGAGGGGCGGCATCCTGGATGAACTCACCCTATTGCAACTATCCCAAACTCTTCAGAGATACGGGCATTACCAACAACATATTTGTAAGAGTCTTTAAGTCGCAAAGAATACTGCTGAACATGATTGTGTCATGCTATGCATTTTTGCTGACATCTCATTTCCTCTTTCTTGTTTTGTGGTGAAGGTATAAACAGGGTTTATTACCAAGTCATCCTTCCTGTGGTAACAGATGGAAGTAACAAAAACAGCACAAAGAAGGATTATTAACATCTATGGCAAGCTTTTCAATACGCTGGCCATTAATTTTGAGTACTGCAAGCTGGAAGTTATTATCACATCCAAGTGCACCCAATCTCCAAAGAAGGAAAAATAAATAATACGAAGAACTGACATATGTTTGATAGAATATTGATCCAGAAAGAGACATAAAATATTTGAAAATGTATACAACACTAAAAATATTGTTAGGAATAATACAGTTTTTAAAAAACTGACATAAAAATTACTAGTTTTATGGACAAGCACTTGATTTTACCTGTATTAGGTTTCAGCTGCAGAAGAAAATGGTTGCTGCTGAACAATGGGCTATTACATGAGCAGTTGCCTCCTGCAGCTGTAAGCTCAAAGCCTGCTTTTGGATACAGAAAGAATTTGGTGATCCTAGCGTTGCTCCTTTTTTTGTGTAGCTCATAAAACACACTGACAAACTGGCTGTCCCATTGCAAAAAAATGCAAGATTGGATTAACAGGATTCAGGGTTGAGGTGCACTGGCTGAACTACAAGATGAAGCTTCTAGAGAACATGCATTGTGTCTAGTTCAAACCAGAGCAATTAGCTGTTCATTTTCATGACTATTAAATGCACTCATAATTAAAATTTAAAAGTCTGAAGTCTATACTACTTTTTCCAAGCTCCAATTATGAGTAATAAGATTTAAGTTTAAGTTTAACTTGTCTCTTAATAGAGGGTAAAGAGCTCTTATAAATCAGTCAAATAGGAATTGCCATTGAAGAGCTATTACTGAAGAATTGCTGTTGAAGTAAAACTAATTAATATCTGTCACTGCAAACAGTTAACTACAGAAAACTTTCCTGCTTAACTAGCAGCACTATTAAACCACCAGGACTTACATCATCAAAAGAAAAAGTAGGAGAGAACACACTGTCTCTTTTGACATCAGCTTTTATCTTCTGCTCTGGTGAGATTCTGAAGTCTTTTTTCATGAAATCTGACCAGACAGAACCGAAGCCAGGTCTGGCTCCCCAATTAGCTCTAGTAACATGGTGTCGGATCACGTTCTCAAAGAGCTTCCCCTTAACTGAACTTTCAGATCACAAAAATATGAAAGAGGCAATCTTTGAAGAAACTGAGAGGTTGATAAGTTTCACTCAAGTGACCCCGAGATGGCTCTGCCACCCTTGGGCCCAGAAGTGGTAGCCAGCTCCTGAGATCGCACAAAGTAGCCTCAGGTCTCCTCCATGGCTCTGATCACACATCAGCCCACAGGGCTGCTTGAAATGGAGAAGCACTATCCATGTTCAACAGTCAGAATCAAGCCCACTCATTAACTTCTGTCCCTGGTGATATACATCTATTCCAATAAAGCACTTGTACCCTCACACCTATGTATTGCTGTGGCAAAAGAGATAAAAAACACACCTTAGAAGACGTAAAGTACAAGATTTGATGGCTGTATGGTGCAATATTGGTATTTTCTTCTTGGCTTTGGGACATCTTCTTAGCACTAATTGCAGATTCTTATTAGTGGAGCACTTACTCAATGAGTTTTATGGGTTAATGCTTCATAAAGCACTAGATTCAGCTTCCCAGGGTCTGTCCCAGCCCTGGAAACCTGCAACAGCCTCTCTGAAGAAAGGTTTGATTGCTTGTTCAGAAGTCCTCATCAGAGATTTAGCAGAAATGTTTGCAGTGTGAGCATCAAGGCTCTGAGCACGCTAGCATAATTTTGAAGCTGGCCCTGCTTTGGGAAGGAAATTGGACGAGATGTCTCCAAAGGTCCCTTCAAGCGAAAATTGTTCTCTGTTTCTATGGTCATGCCTTGCATTCCACTGCACATGCAGAAATACATGACAGTAAATGTATATAACCGGATCAGGCCCTAATCAACCATTTTAAAAAAAAAAGCAATCCTACTTTGACTGTACCCTTTTTATAGTAACTCCCCTGTGACAGCTTTCCTGAAAAGCTATTTTTATCAGCTGTAACTGCAAACCATGTATCCTAAATATTTTCCTGACATAAACAAATGATAAACAAAGTTAAGATTTCACTTGAGCTCAACACAGCACACCTCCACTGGATATTCTTTGTCTCTCCCATTCTCCTTTTGCATGATAAGTATTCAGATTTTCTGTGCCCAATAGCAACCAGTGCAGGACTTCAGGGTGGTAGCGGTCTCCCCTCCTTTGGCACCGAGGCAAGGAGCTAGCGCACATTGCCATTTCTCCAGGGCACCTCAGAGCCAGGCAGATGTTGGCAAATTGGAGGGAATTAAAAAAGCAGGAACAAACCTGATTAACGGACTGAAGTGACTGATTTATGATGAGAGATTAAAAGACCTCAGGTTAAAAATTTTAGCCAAATGATGACTAAGGAAAGGGGTATTTAACTATACTTGGTATGGCTTTCCTTTCACTTTAAGAAAGTATAAGGCTCAAAGGAGAAAAGTGTCCATCTACATAAAGTCTAGAGAAATAAAATGGTCCAACAGGTTCTGATGGGAATGGATTAAAAACACAGGTTTCTCAGATGTGCAAACCAGGATAGTGCCACTTCTTTTAACTTCTTCGTAACAGCTGAGGATCCCGGCCTGCCTGATTTTGATCTTGACACTTGTCTGAGCATAGAAGTGACAGATCGTGCTTTCCCGAATTATCTCTCCACTGCTAACCTGACTGGCAGCAGTTAGCTTCAGGAATGGCAGAGTAACTCAGTCTTCGTACCCAGTCACTCTTTGGATTTCCTTGCTGAACGTCTGTACTTTTGGTGGCAATTGCACTGGTGCTTATACTATTCACGAAAATGGCTATCTGTCCCCTAGGAACTGGAATAAGATGGTCTACATGATTTTCAGGAGAAATGGCTGAAAAGGGAGACCTGTGAAACTGCAACTAGTCTCAACACAGCAGTGGTGGAAGCCTCATCATTTGCATCAGTCAAACTGAACTGGAAACAGCATTGGTGGATTTTCCAGTGGAAACAATATGGTGAGAGCTCCTGGGAAGGTGAGTGAGCTGGCCTACGTTTTTTGGGGGAGGGCGGTGAATATAAACCTCCTCCCAGCCCAGCCTTAATGTCATAATCCAACACCTCAGACTGCAGTGCCAGTGCTCATCAACACGACTTGAGGCCTGCTGGTTTTCTGCTATTTGGACTGCTGCTCCCTCGCCTTCAGTCTGTTTTTCTGCTCTAGCATAGAGTGGCTTTGACACCTGCTCCAGCCTGGGGAGAGGCCCTGGTGCTGACTGCTACTCACCTGGCCTGGGCCCATGACACCCAAAACCCAAAGGGCTTAAATGCAGTCTTCTAAGTAGCTGTGAAAGCAGACAGGATGGAAACATAAGGATGGTGATCCAAAGACTAGAATAAAAAGAAAGCAACTGTTTTTAGTGTAGGAAACATGTGAATGGCTGAGAATCTTTCTCCAGTTAAGAATTAGTTTAAGGAAATGGTTTCAGCTGGAGAGCTCTGACAACAGGACATGCTCAGCTTTCCTACACATCACCTCCTCTAAATTTCCTATCATCTGACTAGCAGAAATCTCTTTAAGAGGTGACAAAGAAGGCCAACCTCCAGGTTCACTACATCATTCCCTTTCTAGGCAGACCAACTAATTGGGACAACAAATCATGTTTTGGCTTTGCAGTTTTCAGCTGACCACCAGAGAGGAGCTGAGCCACCTCCCGTCCATCTATGTCTTGGAGATGAATTGCTATGCAAGCAATGATTAGCTAATCCATTGTTTTGGATGAACATTCCTTAGGTCTCCCAAGAAAAGAGAATATTTTACTTTGCCATTCATAATAAAGAAAGACAGTCGAAATGCTCTACTCTTAGCAGTTACTATGGTAACTGCTGGCAATTTATTTTAAAAAGGGGAAAGACTAATTTTTTCCCTGGCTACCTGATTTAGTTTTGTTTTCTTCACTTGAAATCTGATATTACATGTAAAACAGCTACCAAAGACCATTGCCATGGCCAGCTCAAAGACCCAGTGATCTAATAGGCCAAATCCTGCCCACTGACCTTGAACTGAAGTTTCAGTGACTTCAACAGAACTACTTGGAAGAGTAACCCAACAGGATGAAGTTTAAAAACTCTGTGTGTTGTATGCCTACTTCAATTTATTGTATTGAGAAAACAACACAGCTAGCTCTTTGTTAGCTAAAGGTCTGAGCTCAGCTTTAGATCCAAGCTCACCAACTTGAATTTGAAATTGGGAGTGAGGGTTTGTTACTACTCAGTTATCACATTTTCAGTAGTAAACCAGCTTCCCTCATTCTTGCTTTGCTAGTTGCCATTATGTTTAAGGTTGCTACTACCTGTACAAAACATAAAAAATCTGGAAACCTCTGATCTTTCCATTTCTCTTCATATATTTTTCTTTATATAAAAGCAAAGCTGCTTGATGCTGGAAGCATGAGTGCCGTTTTATTCTGGAAAAAATAACAGCTTGTGCCTTTATAACCTGCCAAATGAAAACCACCAAACTTAAATTCTAGTCCAAATTTTGCAGCTGGATCCAACATCATTGTAATATCGTGAGGCTGGAGAAGGAAACATAGAGGCAGAACTATCTTTAATGACAAAGCAGCCTCTATGTATGTGAAACTATTTTACTGATTTTACATGTTGGGAAGGAATATAATGATCATTTAGTTTGATCTTCTATGCTACACAAGTCTTCTATGCTATGAACTTCACCAATAATAAAATACATTTCTACTGAAAAATAGAGCCTATTGTAACATGCGAACATTTGGGAACCATTAGCAGCATAAATGAAGTATCAGAGACAGCCTGTGACATCAAGAACAAGGAAAGCCAAATAGTTTAAATCAAGACAAAGAAAATACCAAGAGACAATGTAAATTCATAGTTAAAAAGAACAAACTGGCAAGCATCTTAAAGCGATATTATGAGGGGAAGGAAAACTGGCACAACTTCATGGAAGTTAAGTAGTTGTTCTTGGAAATCAACTAAAATACACGGCATGGAAACATAAAATGATAAGAACTATTTGGCATTTGGATCCTATTCCTAAGAAAACATTTCTACATTAATAAATCAGGCTGTTTTAGGAAGTGCTGACTTTGTACGTTTTGGCTTTATCAACAGTACTTCAATAATGTTTAGGAAATAAACTTCACAGGAAAACCTCGGGTGTTCAATTAGTTTTAAATGGTTTAGGGTAGGAACTGAGATAATGAAATTATAAGGATAATGGTGGCTTAATGCTTTGTGGCTCACATGAGATTTATACGTTCCAATATAACCTCAAGCTGTATATATGGCATTAGAGAGAAAAAAAATGAAGCAAAAAGAAAAAAAAAAAAGGTTCCTGGTTGGAGGAACAAGGGTGTGGTATGGAATCTGACTGCAGTGGGCATTTTCTGGCTTCTCAGGTTTGGTTGGGATTTTTTTGTACCGGTGCTTTGTTTGGATGAAGTGAGTAGGAAATGCTGCACTTTCAAATGCCATCTTTACTGCTGCCCAACTGTCTGAAACCATGAGCAACACTAACTGAACTGAACAGCATCTAAACACACTAAGACTTATTTCGCAAGATTCATTTCCTCCCTATGTAAATTATGCTCAGAGGGAATACAGTGCAAACCACAAGCCTGGAAAAGCCTGCGAAAATACGTCTGGCCCTCTCTCAAATTGCAACTGCGAAAAACCAAGGGGTTTAACTTTTGCTGTGCAAACTCTGGGAGCTGGGGAGGAGTGAGGGTTGGGGGATGTGGAGATGGCAGGGGGCCGAGGAGCAAGGGAGAGAGAGCGGGCTCATGCTGGGTGATTTGGAGCTTTGCAGCTCCAGTTTAACAGCCAAGGGTGGCTGTTTTCCCATCTCATTCTCTGGCCACAATTTGGTCATGCATTATTCCTTGTGGGGAAGGGCCCCTACTCTGAGTGCTCCTAGTATCCCCCAGAAGTGCGCCTGTCAGATTTCTTGGGAAGTCTAGAAGGGGCTAGCTAAACCACAATCAAACAGTGAAATATTTTGAGGTTTTAATTTCAAATAAGAATGCCTTGTAAAAGGAGGACACACTTTTGTGAAAAGAAAAACAGAGGGAAGGCTATCATCCCTGAAGACCTTATGGCAGGAGAACAAACTTTAGGAATCCCTAGTGTGCTATGTGGTGAGCTGGCTTCCTTTTCCCTCTTAAGAGTGAGCATGGTACTGAGCCAGCTGCATGCCTCCTGGAGACTTTGGGCCACCTGGGCCAGAGGCTACAAGCTTTCAGAACATACAAAGGAGCTTGCCTGCAGCATTTGCGCCTGCTCAGCTCTTCCTCCTTCCCAGGGCAAGGCTGCTTCCAGACAGATTGCCGTAAATAACTTTGAGACACTGGGGGTGGAAGATCGTTAGCATCTGCAGTGTTTAAGCTGTTGATCCTAGGATGGAAAAGGAAAGAGGGAAAAAGGGGTCAACAGACCCCCACCGGAATGAAGAAACTCCTCACAATGCCAGATGACACTCCCAGAAAGAGCCATTCAGACCCCTGCTATCAGAAAATTCATAATATTCAAAGTATGAAAACCTCTGACTCACGCTCCATCTCTCCTAGAACTTTACTACAGCCCAAGGGGAACACTGCTGATCCATTTAAATCAATAGAAATTGGATCTCATGCCAAATTGCTGGTACAGGTGTAGACTAAGAGTGCAGAAGAGGAGGAGATGATCTCATCCTTATATGTAATGTAACAGCCTGCCCACTGACAATTCAGTATACTCTGAAGTATTTCAGTATCTCTAAAGCCAGAGGAGATTAAAAGAAGGCTGGACACATAGGTATTACACAATATTACTTTGCTGTCCTTCATGGCAAATCTGACTCCTGTGTGCTCATTATACATCATCAGATTCTGTGGAAGAAACCCTATTTTGGGTTCCTTCAAGGTCATAAATCTATAAAGATAGCACCTTGCAGACTCCAAGGACTGGCCAGAGATTCATTCATGGCAAGGAAGAATGCCCCATGGACATGGCAAGAGGGGAGCTCAGGAAAGTGAGCGTCAATTTCTTCTTTGCCACAACAATCCTGAGCAAATCAGTTCCTTTCCCAAGTTTTGGTTCCTTGTTTGTGAAATGCAACATCTCCTACCGCTGCTTGCCCTTCCTCTTTAGGCTGTTTGCTCTTCAAGGCAATGTCTACCATGTACTATGTATGTACACAATGGCTAGCAAAGCAATACTATTCAGAGCTGCTCTACCAGCAGTGAATGCATTAACTCTCCGATTCACCTTGTCTCTACTATTTGACTGACTATTTAGTAGCACACATCCAATGGACTAATTTAATTTCACGTGGATGTGTATTCATGCTGACTCACTAAGAAACGTCTTTAGATTAAATATTTTGTTGTAATATCAGCTCATTTTGCAGGTGAATGAATACACTCCAGAGCTGCGTAATTTCTTTTTTCACTGGACCAATACTATTCAAAGAGGGTTATACTTTAAATTTGAGAACAGTTATATGAGCCCATTTAGCAGCCTTTTCACTTATCCATGGAGAGCACTTAAAGAAAAATATTATTGCCTGACTGCTTCAAGTGAAGGTCTCATCAAGTCTTTCAGGAATGACAGGAAAGGGCTTTTAGAAAGACACGGACCAGTTGGAGAGAGCGCAAAGGAGAGAACCAAGAATGATCAGATGTCTAGAAACATGTGATTTACAGGGAAAGATGAAATAAATTGGGATTGCTTATTCTAAAAGAGACTTGGAGAGGACATGATAACAGTCTTCCAATACATAAAAGTCTGCTTCACAAACGAGAGGGATAACCTGTTTTCTCATGGTGGATATAATGAGAAGTAATGGATTGAAATTGCTGCATGGCAGACCTAGGTGAGATACTGGGAAGAGCTCTTTCTCTCTCTAAGGGTATAAAGCACTGGAATAGATTGACTAGGGAGATTGTGCAGTCTCCATTACAGGGGGTCAAAAATGGCATAAGTATAAACCTTCCTTCCTTCCTTCGGGCTGAGGGATGCAATAGATGACCTCCCTCCCAATGCTGTGATTCTTTGTGCTCCCAAATCTGTCTTCATGTATAATGCAGAAACTCTGCACACTGAGCAATAGAGATAATAGAGAAACCAGCATAAAGGAAATCTTGCAGTGAATGAAATCATCACTACTTGAAGTACAGGAAATACTTTTGAAGGGCTTCATTTTATTGCTTATTATTAATTTTATTTCAGGTATTCATTTTATTGGTTGCTACACACCAGTGCTGAATATTGGATCCAGAAAGAAGAAATGTAATGGAGATCCTTGGATATTGTTATTTTATGTTAGATGAGCAGAGCTCTAAACTTGCAGCAAGCTTGGCAAAAGCAGGTGCTTTTACACAAACAGAGCCCAAATGGACTCTGTGGACTTCTGCCATTTGAGCAGCTGCTCACATCTGCCTGGAAGTCCAGGAGCACCAGCAGACACATTTCTAGTCCTTCCCCCCAGCAACAGCCTTGATAAACCAATCTTGAGCTTTGAGAGATTGTCATTGATTTTTCCTTAAGATCACAGGTTATTCACAGTTTCTTCTGCAGCCCCATGCTGGATGCAAAATGCCTTTTTGCTGTATTAGTACATCTTTTTTCTCTTAAATAAACAACTGCTGAGAACATTGTCAATGCTTAACTTACAACAACAGCAGGAATAATAGTGTAGTCAAGTTCAGCCCTCACAGGATAACACTGAATTGATAAAAGGCGAATCTAGGTATTATCTGATGCATGAATAATGCTGGTAAAAGCTATTATTTTTTCATGCTCAGCAGAGTTAAAAATCAATAAAGTTTTGTAAAGGTTTGATCATTTCAAAACTTTACAATTTCAGAACACCATTTTTTTGAGAAAAACGCCTGTTGGATATTTGACAGAGTACAAACAGCACTGGCACACAAGAGTCACATGCCACATTGTCTTCACAATTTTTCCTTCTCTCTCTGAAAAATACTTTCTGTGCCCAGTGACATGGCTGCCTTGCTGAGCCTATCCCTGGCTGCTCTACACACAGCTGCTGAGGTTCCCAGGCTGCGGCCACAGGCATGTGTGTGAGTGGCAGAACAAAAGTTCGTCCTTTATCACGAGGCAAAACCAAAGAGCTGGGAGCTGGAGTTGCAACAGGCCCAGGGATATGTAAAGTTACACAAACTCACCCAGTGGCTCCATTCAGCAGCCTGTGCTCCACTGAAACAAACTCACAGGAAAACCACCTGCAGAGGCTCAGTGGGATACACCTCAGTCAGCAGCGAGGCACATCCCCTCTAGTATGAGGGGGCAAGGAGTCACACCCAAGGAGCATGACAGTCATCAACTAGGGGCTGCTTGGCTCTTACATCACTCCCAGCTGTAAATCAGAAACAAGAATAGAAACATGGCATAACTGAAGGTACCAATTTTCTCCTACCTGCCTGACCAAAGTAGAAATTCCATAAATGAGCAGGGGGAAATCTGGAGAGAAGGGCCAGATTCAGCCCTGGCATATTCAGATAGAATTCTACTCGCTGTAGAGGCAGGTGTGCCTTCTTCTAGCTTGAGATTTGGCCCAGAGATAGATAATGACCAAAGCAAAAGAATTACATGCTGCTGTAATGAAATAAAATACATTTGTGGAAGCATGCAGCTCTCTTCAACCCCATTTTTTAATTTTTGTTTTATCTCCTGAGAAAAGATCCATATATATATAAAAATATATTAATATATATATAAAAGAAGGATATTGAAGAAGTCAACATCAGAAGAGAGTCCAGGGGAGGAAGTCTGTATTCCTCCTATACTATTAAATGCAATTTGCTACATGTATCAAAAAGGCTCTGTCAGGAGACACAACTTTTTAAGACAAACATGGAGAAAATTAAGCTTCTAGCTGTAGTTGATGGTGTGTCATTAATTAGACAGGACCTAGCGTGGCTGGAGGAACAACTGCAGCAGGAAAAGTAAAGCTAATGACAGTACGAGGCTCACAAAAGGGATGCACAGCAGAGCCATGTATATGCTGTCCCCAGACTTCTGAATTCTCACATTGTTCTGATTTTGAAAGGTGTCATATGGCGGCACAGCAGGCTAATGATGTAGCATGTTCAGAGGAATTAGTTTAAGGGGCTTTTTTTCCCCTATCCAGTGAAAAATAGTAGAAATAGTGAATTTTTGGAACTTAATGGGATCATACTGTTCTTTCCTCACATTGTCAACTTCACTTAATTTCCTCCTTCCCATTAACGTGTCTAATGCATATGTCAGGCGGAAGCCTGACACGCTAGTGGCAAACAGACTGTTGTACGAAGGCGGCAAAGTGTTAAAACAATTGAGCAAGCGAGTACTAAAGTTTGCTGCTCTGGCCATATGGTACAGTGTTTAATTTCCCGTAGTGAAAGAACGTGGCTGTCATAGAAAAAGATGATGAATAAATTTACTTGGGGCAACTTATTATAATGAAGAATGACTTCTCAGAGGAAGCAAACAGAGGAATTTAGAGTCTGATGAGAAGCATATGGGAAGCATTAAGATATAAGCAAGGGTAGCAAGGCTGTGTGCTTTAAAAATGAAAGACATTTAATCGATGCTTGTTGCTGGTGTTGACATATGGAAGTGAGAAATGGATTTTGATTTGGAAGACGGGAAGAAGGTTAATAGCAGTAAAGGTGGTTGTGGAGTGATTGATACTTGGAATAACTAAGGCAGAAAGGGAGAGAGCTCTTCATGCAGTCAGGCAACATACTCAGGAGAACAATGTAATCCAGAAAATAAAGAACATGAAATGACTGGGCAGGTCGCTTGGCTGTAAGGAGAACTGACAGGCCAAACTAGCAATGATCAAATAGTAGCTCATGGACAGCAGGGGAGACCGAGACAGGCAACAGTGGCTGCGCTGGCTGTGCAAGGGCAGAGCGGAGGAGATCGGCTGCTTCTCAGGATCACTCTGGTGCAGAACTCTCCTGTACAGCGAATGATGGAAGGAGATGGGATGGGAAGGAAACAGCAAGAGTGATGTATGAGGAGTATCCAGCGTTGCTGCTATCTCTGTGTGTGTATTTTCCCAGCGTATATGCAAGGCAAATGAAGGGGAATGAATGAGGTTGCATAGCTCTTCCCTTGTAGCAGCTCCTGCTTTATGTGGGCATTTTCTTTCTCAAAACCTGAAGGGCACCCTCAGCCCTGATAGCTCTTCCGTCTCTGCTGCAGTTCTCCCACAGCTCACACGTATTGCATGGGAGGAAATGACAAGTGGCCCCAAACCCCTGCAGTATGGAGTGAGAGGTGGGGGGAAAGCAACCTGACCCTGCCTCCCCCAGCCCCTGTTCCTCAAGCAGTCCCACCGGCCACCCAAGTGCAAGGCCCACAGTGACCTTAAACTTTCCAGCGGGCGGTCCACACACGTGAGTGCTAGGGTAAACATGGGTAAAGTGAGGCTGAAGGCTCCCTGCTCACAAACAGGCTTCCTCGCATGGTCAAAAACTCTCACCTCACCCCTTCCCAAAGCCTGGGCTGGTAAGGTACAGCATCAGCCTCTAAGTACTGCTTTTAAACTCCATGAGGTCAGACAGGCCCTGATAGCAGAGGCCTCACAGAGAGCAGCCCTGTGCAAGCTGCAGCGCCTGCAAGGGCTTACCAATTGGCTTTGGCACGCCTCCCTCACCAGCACGCAGCTCCAGTTGCCTGGGGTGTGCAGAACTACAGAAGGGCTGAGCTGAAGTCATATTTTTCTCCCTGCAATGGATTTCTATTAAATCCAGCTTCACAGAGGTGAAAGGTGAGCTCATGAGCTGCCATATGATTTAGCATTTAATACCAGCTTATTCTGCCTGTTTCTGTTACTTTCTCGATATGACAGTCATAACTCTAGCACACAGAATTTTCTTACTTGTTAAGTGCTGACATTGCATCTAGATAATAAACAATATATAAAATGAATGTGTAGCTAACCAACTGCACACTCTAGGTACTTTTCAGTTTTCAAGTAGAGAAATGTGCTAGCCTGACCTTTATGGTATGCAAGGTTAAAGAACGTATTTTAGAACGAAGAGCTATTGACATGAAGTTAAAAGAAAATGCAACATAGGGTTTTATTTTTCGAGGCAATGATCTGCTTTTTACTAACTGGGCTTCAAGAATGCATTTAGTATGATACAATATAGAAAGATATGGGTTTAACTGGAGAAATCAGACAGCTTTAAAATTGTAAGGGAACTTGTGAGAACTTCTTAAAGGGAATGAGGCAATTGCCTCTCTGTGCAGAAGACATTTCTAGTGGGAGGTTGCTTAGTGTCAGCCCTCAACAGTTGGTATTGAAACCAGTCTCATTCTGTATCTTCTGTATTTTGATGACCTTGGCACGAAGAGCTGGTGTATGCAGAAGTGATTAACAGATGCACAAAGTTGAAAGGCATTGTCAGTAAAAAGAAAAGTCTGTCACTATATCAAGTGGGAAGAACTTGAAAACCAGAAATGAAATAAAGTTAAGTAGTGTGAAGTCATGCACTTAGAGACCAGTAACAGAACTCCTACTGTAAGCTTTGGCTCATTAGTCGGAAATGACTACAAAGGAGAAAAACCTAGGTATATTACTTGATCACTGAACGATTGTGAGCCAGCAATGTAATATGGCCATTAAAAAGGCAAGTAAAATCATAAGAAGTCCGGGGTGAAAGGTTTCCAAGGAAAATAAGGAAGCACTGATGTCACCGGACAAGGCTTGAGAGTTGGTTTGGAATGCTGGCCAAACCTATTCAAGGCAGAGTTTCAGACTGGAACAGGTCTGGAGAAGAGGGTGAAGCAGATTGCTGTGTATCAAGACATTGTTATAGGCAAATCCTCATGGGGAAGAACTGTTTACATTGAAGAATAAGGTTGATACAAGAAAAAATAGATCTAAATCAACCAAGAATAGACTTTGAATGGAAATCAGCCTTCCAGAATAAAGAGAATTCCTATCTACTTTCAAGTGGGGTCTGATCTGTTTATGAATCTGTGTGTAATGTGGTTAGCAAGTGAGTTAATTATGGTCTTTATTTCATACTCATACACTTTGGACATGAACAAATGGTAGGCATGCTAAAAAGAAAAAGATATTGGCTGTGGCACTGTTTCACAAAGGCCTGTTTCATACTAACCTGGCACTCCTGAGACCACAGACTTTTTAATATGTGGTACATGCTCCCAGCCTCCAAGTAGTGAGGAGCTACGGCCGGTGCAGGCAGCACTATGGTGTGTCTCCCTTTGCCTGGCATCACAAGAGGAAGAAGATGATAAAAACGAACAACTCTGGAGTGGACCAGACTGACACCAGCAGCCAGGGAGGGTTCCAGAATAAGAGAATGAGAAAGATGACAAAGAATCATCTGAATTCACTAAGTTCTGGCCCCACAGAGCTGAGCAAATGAAAATCTCACTCTGTGCTTCCTGAACTAGAGGAAAGAAGCACAGTTGTGCATTGGGTCAACTGGGCCTGGAGGTCCCTAGAGATCAGAGGAGGTCTTTTGTACACATGTGGCAGTGGTACAGTCAGCCCCTTCCCCTCTCTCCTTAGGCCAGAGCCAGGCATGGGTAATGTGAATACAAGGTTTAGCTGAAGGCGGAATGAATTAATGAGTTATGATTCACTGTTTCTTCAACAGCAGTGGTGTCATATAGTTGGGCTTTGAAGGCTCACTCTCCTGACAAAACCTTTAGACTTCCAAATAAAAGACTTTTGTGGGTGCAAGGGCAACTCACATCCCCCTCCTCCCAACCATCACTCCATCTCAGCCTGGAATTTAATTAAATATTTAACGAGCATAGCAGACAAAGATGAAATATCGTGTTTAATTTTGAAATCATACTTTTACTTATTAGACCTTTAAAATACCAATTTGGTTTAAAAAGATAATATTCCTTTAATTTTCTCATAAAGGCCACAGAACTTAATTAATGAGAAAAAATCTAATTTTAAAGAGTTGGAGACAGGTAGTTACAGAGAAAATTGAAAAAATTGCACAAAACACATTGTCTCATGGGCGTGCTGAGGTACTAGGAAACTATCTCTGAACCAGTCTGCCTGTTGACCAGATAGGGATAAGCCAGACAGCTTCAGTAAGATGTCTGCTTTATCAACGGGTATTTTTTTTCCATTATTCACCAAGAAATTTCTGGGAGAAGGGAGAATGCTTTTCTTGCAGCAAGCACCATAAAACTTGAATATCCAAGAATGTTAACAAGGGAGATTCTGTAGCAAGAGTTGAAAAAAAGGGGCTAAATCATCAATTATTATGAATTGGCACAGCTCCCTTAAAACAAATTGTGCAGTTCTGATAAGTAAAACCAAACTGAGCTCAATGGAGCAATGAGCTATTATCACAGCTAAGGATTGGGCCAAAAATCTTGCAAAAGGGTGGAGGAAAGGGGGAATGATATGCTGCATAGTCAGAGGGCAACCAACATCGTGTCCGTGGAAGAGAAGCAGGGAATAAAGTGGGAGGAGGTTAGGGAGAAAATGAAATAGCCCAGCTCCTTGAGCACTCACTCATGGCAGTGCAGCTATGTCCATCCAGACCAGCCAAGGACTGAGTCTAGGGAAAGGGCATTCATCTGGGGCAGCTAAGGTTTTGAGGGATGTCTTCAACTCCCAGAAATACAGCTAGAGAAATGTGCATATTTTTAACTTGAGTCATCACTGAATAAAGAATAGCTGAAGTTCACCAAAGGTTCAGGAAATCAAACTGGTTGTGCAAATCCCAAAACCAGTTCAGGAATTCACAAGCACAAACCAACTGCAGTTTGTTCCTGTTTACTGAGGGAGTCTAAGGAGACCTAGTTTAGCTTTCCTGTGTGTGCATGCAGTAGGTGCTCAGTCCTTCACCTGCTCTGAGGAGACCCCAGCAAAGCATGTGGATGCTGCCACGAGAACAACTCCTCTACGTGGAGATGGAGACACAAAAATGGTAAAGGGATCAGAGCATCTGTCGCACAAGGAGAGGCTGAGAGAGCTAGGATTGTTTAGCCTGGAGAAGAGAAAGTTCAGAGGATTCTTATAAGTGTGTATAATATCTCATGGGGGAAGTAAAGAAGGCAGAGACAGATAATTCTCAGTGTTGCCCAGTGGCAGGACAAGAGGCAGTGGGCACAAACTAAAATGTAAGAAATTTGGTTTAAACAAAGAAAAAACCCTTTTCACTAGGAGTGTGATGGGACAGTCCTGAGCAGCCTGCTTTGAGCAGGGGGTGTGGACTATACAACCTCCAGAGATGCCTGCCAACCTCAGCTGCTCTGCAATGCTGTGAAATACCGCTCACTGAAATCCTAACTACTGCTAGGTTTGCATAGTTTGGAGTAGTCATCCAAGTAAGTCCAAGAGAATCACAGAGTTTCAGTGAAATTAATTAGCAAGTGCTCCTTTGTCTGATGAGATCCCAGGTCATTTTTCCACCTCTTCCACCAGTGTCCTTTTTTGCCCTGTCACCTCAGGCCTCCTGATAATTATATAACAAGTACACTTCAGGATGAAGTGATTATAGACTGGGAGCTGCAATCACACTCCGCACAAATCATATTTTCACCTATGTATGTGCTGTAGACCTGTGACCTGGTTGCAGCGCTGTCATACACACTGTGTAAGAACAAAACCTCAGTCAGTACCTCTTAAGCCAGGCAGCCAGGCTGCTTTTTACAAAACAAGCAACATACCTGCTTTAATGTCTACTCAAGGGATGTAATTATATGAATATAGGGAGGCCGTGTGTGTGGGTGCATAGTTGTGTACTTACTGTTCAAGTAGGAAAGCCAGAAAAGCACATTGTGTATGCACACAAGTGGTTGCCTTGTAGGTTAATAGCACTTGGAGCCTACAATCTGGACTGTCTAGATAAATGTGCACAATTACTTTGTAAAACTCAAAGGGATTCCCTTTATCCATGTTGAAATTTGCCTTCAAGAATGCTGAGGCTAGAGATACCTGGTTTAATACCTGTGGGAGTGAATGGTAATAGGCCATAGATTCTACTCTTTATCTTTATAGAATCATTCTCTCAGACCTGAAAAAGCCAAGAGTCACTTTAAAAAAATGTGATATATTTTCTAACACAAAGAGCCAGATTTTACCCTTTGAAGTATGCGGCTTGCTGAGAGGTGAGTGGTCAGGAATTCCTTGCACTTTATAGAAGGCATCAAGCATAGGTTTACTTCGCATTGAACTTCTAGAACTACCGAAATTCAGTAATTTCTCATTCTTTTCCCAGACTTATTCTTTTCCTTACTGTTAAAGCAACTGTGCACTTCATTCTCCACCAGTCAGATCCAATACCTGCTTCAGAAGAAAGAGACTCAGACCACCTCCTGTCCAGAGAGACTGTCAATAATAGTAAATACCTAATGTGGTGCCATCACAGCACAGGCAGCACTGGAGTCTGGAAGCATTCAAACTCATGAGGAACAGGGCTGAATGTGACAAGACCCTTATAACATTAAACCTTCAACATGAAGCTGGATATATGGAAAGTGACAGCTGTACTTGTCTAAGAGGGATGCCTACCAGCCAATACAGAAAGGTTAAATAGAAGCATGATTCCCAATACCTTGTCTGGACTTGCATAAGGAGACAGTGGAAGTTTATGGTTAATGGCAGAAGACTGTGGGCCAGCATGAGGGAGAGCCAGCTTGGAAGAGTGCATGTGAGGGAAACCTCAAGGAAAAAGGAATGTAACCTCACTGCTCTGCAAAATCCTGGGAAACATTAATATTGCTGTATCAATTATAAGTAAGTCACATGAAATTATTATAGCATTGGTTAAGTACATGTGAGGTCACATTTGAGATGCTGTATGCCTTTCTGGTCACCTTATAAAAGAAGGATATTACGGAAAAGTACCAGAGGGCAACAGAGATGACTCAGACACACAGCAGTTTTTAGAAAGGTTAGGTAAACTGAATCTGCATTCTTTACAAAAAAGGAGATTATAGGACTTATTAAAGTACTGCAGGCAACTTCTGAGAGAAGAAGAAAAAGCTGCTGTAGCCTACTTGAGCTAGGGTGCATGAATGTCATCAACAAAGAACAGACAAACTAAAAGGACTGAGGAGGCACTTCAAGGAATAAATTAGCTGGGAGAGAAATGGAGAGCTGCTAAATAAGAAGTTGAAACAATATGAGGGCAAAGGAATTATTTAGATAGGGGGAAAAGTAGAGTCTGACAGGATAAGATAACCTTGGGCAGCTCTTTTTAAATAAGGAATAAAATATTAATCCAGCTGGGTTTCTGCAAGTGGTATACTGGAGGTAAAGCATGCTTGGCTGCATAATGTGTGATTGTAGGAGTCAATGACGTGAGTAGTATTAAATGCTACACGATAATCAGTTGACCAAAAGATGTATTTCTCTCTAGATCATGAAAATTGGATTATACCATCAGCACAAAAAAATGTGAGAGAGCTGGGAAATGCCACAGATTTCCTGTTTTCTGAGTTTCCTATAAATTAGATGGTCTCACAGGACTAGAAGGAATAACAGTTCCCCAAAATCCATGAATATTGCAGACCACAGGAGGAAATCCCCTGGATATCAGAGCACGTCAGGAGGTCTGAAACATTGGTTTTTGGGACTGCCTGCTCTCATGCTGTGCTTCCAGGAACACCCCTGTGGTAGCACAGGTTTTTTCAGGAGTCACGTTCCTCTCATCTTCCTGTGGATGGAGGCACTATGGGGTGAGTCTCACAGGATGTCAGAAGGAAAGTCCTTCCCAGCTTGATGCAGGCTGATGTTTTCAGGGATGCTTTCTGCTACTCTTTTGTTTCCTTGCCTAACCACGTCTCACCAGTACTGTATGTGAAAGCCTGTGTGGGGTTGCAGCCACAGATAATGTCAAAACTGAGTATCTCCCAGAAAGATATCTGCCATACCCTCATTTGTGAAGGGCCAGCTCCTAGATGGAGCTGGGAGGAAGGCTCAGTGCAGGCATGGGGTGGGGATGGTACCTGAGTCAGGCACCTTTAGGTCTGCTCAGAGTCATTCTTATTGGCCTCTCTAAATGTGGGGCAGGCAAGGAGGGCTCCTGTGTGCGGCCTCTGCCATCCAATGGGGGGGCTCTCTGCTGGCCCCTGGAGAAATCAGTGCTGGCTGAGGGGAGTGCAGAGTTAGCAGGGCCTGCTTTACTTTGAGCCCAGACACCAGCTGAGCAGGGCCCAGCACCATGTCTTGTCCTGCCCGGCAGGCAAAGGAGCTCTCTCTTCTTGTCTCTCAATTCATAGCAGGTCTCATGCAGCTCTCAGCCACGTTAGCAGCAGCTCTTGAGACAAGAAAAATTGGCCACCCCTCTCTGAGATCCCTTTTTCTGATGACAGTGGTTTGAGAGGTTCCCTTGTGCTTATCCAAGGTGCAGGAAGAGAGTCTGAGCTACAGACAGGCTTTTGTAATGCAAGACCCATACAGTGAAGGACTTTACTATATCCATGACATAGCAAAGGTTTTATGGCACTGGAAGCAAAGGGAGCAGAAACATGCTCTCTAACAGCAGTGTTGGAGCAGGGGATAATCAATCTGGGTACTGCTGAATTTCTCCTATGGCTCCCCTAGGCCTTATATACCTGGACATGTGCAAATACACTGTGTGTTTTTCCGACCTCTCATAATGATGGTATGAAATCCCCTGTACCTAGGAAAGGCCAAAGATGGTGGAAGCATCTACAGAAAGGGCAAAGTAAGGAGGAATGGTTATTTACATCATTGTGGATAAAGAGCCTCAAGAGAGCAATCTCAGTGGCTCGATTTGTCATACTGAAACAAGTAGGAGCCAACAAGCAGCCCGAGCTGCAGAGCTGCTTGGGCAGTGTTCATTTTTTATGCAGATCTTGAAAATTGTTACCACTTTAGGAAAAACATAACTAAATGGCTGGGAGGCAAACAGATTTTAGTTTAAACAACATGAATTTAAAATACGAATAACGATCTTGGTAGATTAATCAATCCAAATGTTGGGGTTGTTGTTTGGGGAATTTTTTTTCTCCTCTGCAGCTGTATCTTGCTAAGTAACACATTTCTATTTCAAGGCTGTTAATGCTGGAGCAGCTGCAACACTCTCTGGGAATTTTTAAAAATCATGATGAAATTAGAGGCAGAGACATAAAAACAAATCCTTCACAGCTACCCTGGCTGATGGCATTATAACAGTAACAGTCATTTTCAGTACACCATATTTTTGGCAAATGCTACTTTTAGTCACTGCAAGTCATAACACTGCATGTGTCTTAATGCATTTTTCTCTTTGCCACCTAAAGATAATTATCAAATATTAAGAAATCAAGCTTCATGGCCTCCCTTCAAGAATGTACTTTCTCTCTTTTATTCCCCTTTTTAAAAATAAAGATATGGAGCAACTGGCTCACCAAACTGTCAGTTACAGCAGGTTTTGTTTATTTTTTTAGAGACGTCTGGGTTTCTAAACTGTGTGCACCTAATTGCATAGAAACAAGTGAACAAGAGAGGTGATTGCAAGCACAAATTAGGTATTTGCATATACAATGATGAAACTGGCCACTTGTGTTTAGTAACTTGATTGTAAGAGCTGAGAATGTAATTCTGAGCTCCTAACAGTTCTCTCAAATACAGTTTTTGAAAAAAAATTAAAATAAAACCCAGATGTTGAGTGACCTGCCCATATGTACCTATGAAGCATGAGTAAGCCTAGGAATGGAGCACACGCCACTGCCCTGTGTCTTCTGTATCAGGAAAATAAACCACCTTTTTATAGAAGTCCCATTCAACTGCAGAGCTGTAGGATTGATTGCTTTTGACGGTTGTTTGAGAAGAAGAACTAGGAATCCAAACTTTCACATCACATCAATGCTGTTCAGAGAAAAGAGATGAAAGAACAAGCAAATCCTTTCTCCACTGCAAAAGCACTGCCTCTAAACCACTTTTCTTCTAGGGTGTCAAAAGCCTCAACAGGCTCCAAATCATTTGTAAAACCCCAAGCTCTTCCCTCCTTAATGTCTACCAGGCACTTACACATGTGGAAACAAAGCCACTGCCACTGGGAGGCACAGTATGCCTAAGACCCAGAATACATTAGCCATTTAGGGCTGAATTTGTAAAATCACCTTTGACTTCAGTAGATGCAAACCAAGCACAGGTCTCCGTTGTTAGTTATTAAGTCCAGACACTTGAAAATGCAGACTTGTTGTCTGCACAATAGAAGCCCCAAAACTACAATGCACCACAGGAGGAGTGCAGGAGAAGTCAAAATTATGCCATCAACCTAAAGAAACTGGGCCTGTCAGGTAAAAAGGTGCTGTGAGCCTGGGGAGGACTCTACAGACTAGAACCAAGCAAAAAAAAAAAGCAATTAGTCCTTTACCCCTCCCTTCAGAGACCTTCCCTTTGAGCTGGGGGAAAATGTTGTTTCTCTCTCTAAATCTAGCAAAGAGCGCAATCACAGCAGCAATCCACATGGACCAGGTACCTGCAGGGGTTTCACAGTGCTCCTCCGACATCCATAGGAGTTGCTGTTAGGTTGTGTGAGCCACATCATGCTGGTTCAGTTCTTGGTAAATGGAAAACATGAGGCCTTAACAAAGGCAAACAGTTACGGGGTTCTTGGCAAACAGCAGAGTGATCCTGATCCAAGGCCTGCCTTTATCTTAGTATATGGCACTGAAAAATATACCTGGCACGATGTGGTGTGTTGACCCTGGCTGGACGCCAGGTGCCCACCAAAGCTGCTCTATCACTCCCCTCCTCAACTGGGCAGGGGAGAGAAAAATATAATGAAAGGCTCGTGGGTCAAGATAAGGACAGGGAGAGATCATTCACCAATTACTGGCATGGGCAAAACAGACTTAAATTGGGGAAATTAGTTAATTTATTAGCAATCAAATCAGAGTAAGGTAATGAGAAAATAAAAAACAAATCTTAGAACACCTTCTCCCCACCCCTCCCTTCTTCCCAGGCTCAACTTCACTCCCCATTATTTCTCTACCTCGTCTGCTCTCCCAGCGGCGCAGGGGGACGGGGAATGGGGGTTGTGGTCAGTTCATCGCACGTTGTTTCTGCTGCTCCTTCCTCCTCAGGGGAGGACTCCTCACGCTCTTCCCCTCCTCTAGCGCAGGGTCCCTCCCACAGGAGACAGTCCTCCATGAACTTCTCCATTGTGAGTCCTTCCCACAGGCTGCAGTTCTTCATGAACTGCTCCAGCGTGGGTCCCTTCCATGGGGTGCAGTCCTTCAGGAGCAGACTGATCCAGTGTGGGTCCCCCGTGGGGTCACAAGTCCTGCCAGCAAACCTGCTCCAATGTGGGCCCCTCTCTCCACAGGTCCACAGGTCCTGCCAGGAGCCTGCTCCAGCGCAGGCTTCCCACAGGGTCACAGCCCCCTTCGGGCATCCACCTGCTCTGGTGTGGGGTCCTCCACAGGCTGCAGGTGGATATCTGCTCCACCGTGAACCTCCATGGGCTGCAGGGGGACAGCCTGCCTCACCATGGTCTTCACCAGGGGCTGCAGGGGAATCTCTCCTCCAATGCCTAGAGCACCCCTCGCCCTCCTTCTTCCCTGACCTTGGTGTCTGCAGGGTTGTTCCTCTCACATATCCTCACTCCTCTCTTCTCTAGCTGCAATTGCACAGGTTTTTTTCCCCCCTTCTTAAATATGTTATCCCAGAGGCACTACCACCATCACTGATGGGCTCGGCCTTGGCCAGCAGCGGGTCTGTCTTGGAGCCGACTGGCATTGGCTCTATTGGACATAGGGGAAGCTTCTAGAAGCTTCTCACAGAACCCACCCCTGTAGCCCCCTCACTACCAAAACCTTGCCATCCAAACCCAATAAACATGACCACGATGGATGTCTTTCCCTCTCAGTCTGCTGGGGGTAACAGAGAGGAAGAGGTTACGGAAAGAAAGTTCTTTGCTCACTACAAGAAGGCAGAAGCTGAGAGTGAGGGACGCTTGTTCCTGTCCTCGCAAGGTATCATAGAAGTGAAGGGGTAGGGAATCAGTGATATGATTTAGGTGAATAGAAGATGCTAGTATCTCCCTTCCCATCAGGTTGAATCTAGTGTATATGTCTGAGGCAAGGGAGAGAGATGTAGAAAACCATCTCCAGGCCTTGTGCTTTTCTGGCAGGATTTAGGCAGGTGTTTGTTCTCCTGTGCAAAGCAGACAAGCTGTTTTTTGCTCTGATCCTGTAAAAGGCTGAGTCACTTCCAGGGCTCAGTACCCCTCATCATGAGGGCACTGCCCCAGCCAGTTTCAAGGGTCTTCCCAATTTTTTATTGACTTCTGTGTTTCTTCCTTTCTTTCTTTCTTTGGCAGAACAAATTTCAGTTATTTCCCCATGAATAGTTTCCAGCTTTTTGCCTTCTAAGGCTGATGATAAAGGAGAGAGTGTGCTGACAAAAACCAGTCCTATCAAAGCACGATAAAGTTCTTGCTGTCTGCCTTTGTCACAGATCTAAGCAGTGTCAGGCTCCCAAGATTTAAACAAGTGGCAAAGCTAAAAATAGATGGAACAAATGCGCTTGTTGTTTTGAATTTTAAGAATTATTTATTACAGATGAAATCTGCTTTGTGTTTAATATACGCAGTGGAAAGGGAGGGGGGCTTCTAGGAGACTTGGATGCATTCAGCTCTCGCCTTGAAAGTGCAACAGAGCTGAGACATGAACCCTGGGCCTGTGAAGGCACATTTATCTGCAACTCGTCTCTGACCCAGAAGGGCCCCTGTTCCTGTGGCTGGATCCAAGTGGGTCAATTCCTGCATCTGCACAGAGTTTCACTGATTTCAGTGCCTGGGTAGATCCTGCTGCAGGATTCAAATCCTTGTGGATGTTTAAGTCCAGACAGAAGCAGCATCCAAGGACCCTCATCTGTTTTTGGAGTAAGGGCTCATTCCCATGTCCAGGAGTGCTCAGAAGAACAAGGAGCCAGCCTGCTCTCCAATCCACACCACACAAGTGGTGAAATCTGCTGCAGAGAGGAGGAACCACCCACAGACTGACTGGACTGGTACCTACTGATCCTCCAGAGCCCTGGAGAGCTGGGTTTGCAGCTCCCAACCCACACCGTATCACTCTCTTTGTTCTGCACTAAAAGCAAGACTGCTTTCAGGACTGCCTGTGCCAAGGATAAAAACAGCAGGTCATCCAAAACTGGCTTCAGCTTTCTGGTTCACAGTCTTTATATTGCCCAGTCCTTCCATTTCCTATCACCTTCTGTACTTGTTTCCCTCTCTGGACACTGTTCCTGTTCTTGAGCATCCATCTCCTGCATTCATCCCCCTGTCAATTGTCTTCAGACACTGACTTGGAAGCACCAGTACGCAGTAAAAACAAGGCCTACAGCACTCACTGATTGCTGGAAAAAAACAGGCTGTCTATAAGCTTGTAGTGGCAGGTTTGTGGGAAGGCAGACACACTCTCAGTCCTCAACAGACACTGAAGAAATGAACTAAAGAAACACTGAATGCTTCCTGCCTCTGATATTTCTCAGGCCTGGATAACAGCATCACTGATGGGATTATATCATGGTTTCTACTTCATGTTATGCCCAGTTACACTGTGCAGTTCATTGCCACTCATTATTGGTGGAGGCCAAAAGTAGATAGAGATGGTTTGAAAAATGATTGGACACTTTCATGGCAGATACACCCACAATGGCTTTTAAACACAATAATTTATATGCTTATGAGGTCCCTAACCTATTAACTGCTGAAAAAGTATATAGCGGGGAAGGAGTATTCTGCACTCTCCCCTTTTCCTATACTTCTTCCCTGAATATCTGCTACTGGGCAGTGTCAGAAACAGGCTGCAGAGCTAGAGGGATCTTTGATCTAACCCACTAAGGCCATTACCATGTTCTAAAGGACTGAAAACTCCTGCAGTTCCCTTATTCACTCTTGACCCCAGTGCATATCCTTAAGTGCTGCCTGGTCTCTGCTACCCAGCTAATGACCTCATCCTTTGCTTATTACTGGAGGACTACTCTTTCTTTGATTAATCATTCTATGTATTAATATCAAACAGCCTTTGGCTTTCTCAAACAGATTACTGTTTCTGTCAAATTATTCCCTCCCCTTCCCCTCAGATAAAGAAAATGGATAAATGATGACCATCAGTCCAATGGGAATGAAACAGATGCATTTTAAATATAGCTTGGGGAGGAGGAAAAAAAGGAAGAAACCCTACCAGTGAGTTAGCGTTTGATATGAACTTGAAATGACTTGTGAAATAGAAGATCAAGAGTCTTAAAGGCTGAGACCTATATTTTGGGTTTCTACAAGGCTGGGTGAGAAAATTGTGAACATTTTTTGTTGTTGTTCACTTAAAGCAGCTTCAAAAATGGAGCTGCATTTTCTTGAAGAATAAGGAAGAATGTGACAGAGATTTTTAACCTTTTTTTTATTTTCAAGGTGGAGGGAAGATACCTTTTTAAAAAAGCAATTAAGATTGTATTTTACAAAGAACTTGCCAGTGTAGGCTAGCTAAAACATGAGCTCTTTGTAATTACAAAGTTCTTTTTACTCAAAAGTTCTCAAAACAGTTTAACTATCCAGAATCACTTGTTATATGCAAGACAGCCAGGTGTTGTTATTATGCATCACTGTCAGATAAACTCAGGTCAAATTAGGCTTTCAGTCATCCTGATTACTTGAATGAGTCAGGCAGCAGTGTCATTGGACCTGCTCAGGTAAGAGCTGCTCAGAGATAGTCCAAGGCAGTGACAGAATGAGTCAGGAGTCCTAATTCCTGCTCTATTACTCTAACACTTCACTTCCTCTAGTAAAGCTGCAGACATTTCTTTTGCTACCATAGCATCTCACATGAGCTGGGGGAATGGAGTTGCTGAAGAGTTTTTTTTTTTCTTCTGACAAGTTTTCTAGCAAGTTTAATAAATAGAATTTGAAAGTTTTTTAATATTCTCCCCTACAGCTGTGTGAATGGCACTGAGCAAGCTGTTATCTGCTGGATTTGCAAGAACATGAGCTAATTTCTGAGCTCCTAAAATACCATCTGATTTCTCTCCCTGATCAAGAGACAACTGTCTCCAGCAAAATTTCAGCTGAATTCGTTTGGCACTTTTCAGCAAAAAAACCCAATCCCAACATACTTGGGGGTGGGGAAGAATGCGGCTTTGGCTTTCAAAGAACAGTGCTTCAACAAAACAATTTTCCTATGGAGGGAGTCAGCATTTATGCTGGAGGGAGTCAGCATTTATGCTGGGGACTGCCCAGCTGGAAAGCAGCTCGGCAGAAAAGGACCTGGGAGTCCTGGTGGACACCAAGTTGACCACGAGCCAGCAATATGCCCTTGTGTCAAAGAAGGCTAATGGTATCCTGGGCTGCATTAAGTGAAGAATTGCCAGCAGGTCAAATGAGGTGATCCTTCCCCTCTACTCAGCACTGGTGAGGCCACACCTGGAGTACTGTGTCCAGTTCTGGGCTCCCCAGTTCAAGAGAGACATGGACATACTGGAGAGAGTCCAACGAATGGCCACAAAGTTGATGAAGGGACTGGAACGTCTCTCCTATGAGGAAAGGCTGAGGAAGCTGGGAGTGTTCAGCCTGGCAAAGAGAAGGCTCAGGGGGATCTCATCAATGTGTACAAATATCTGAAGGGAGGGTGTAAAGAGGATGAGACAGAGCCAGGCTCTTTTCAGTGGTGCCCAGTGACAGGACCAGAGGCGATGGGCACAAACTGAAACAGAGTAGGTTCCCTCTGAACATCAGGGAACAATTTTTTACTGGAGAGTGACTGAGCACTGGTACAAGTTGCCCAGGGATTTTGTGGAGTCTCCACCCTTGGAGATACTCAGAAGCCATCTGGACACGGTCCTGGGCAGCTGGCTCTAGGTGACCCTGCTTGAGCAGGGTGTTTGGACCAGATGACATCCAGAGGTCCCTTTCAACCTCAACCATTCTGTGATTCTCTGATTTTCTAAAAGCACTGACTGTGTCATCAGTGGTAACAGAAGGTTTGAGGTTGGGGCTGCTTTCAGTTACCCCAGATGACAGACCAGGAGCAGCCTGTGAGCTTTAGGCTCAGCCTTTCCTTTCCAGCCATATAACTAATACATTGCAGTGACAGGTTTGGAGGTGAAAGGGCTTTTTCCATGCTATGTAAGGATATGCTGACTCACATAAGGACCAGATAAAAGATCTATAAAATCAACTCCAGTAGGTCAGAATAGATTTTCACGATTGTCCCTTCTTCAGTGTGTGTGCTATAAATCTATGATTCTCCCACATGGAGGAATGTTTTAAGAGACATGGTCTCTGGTTTAGACATGGAGCAGAAAGCCAGCAGTACTCGGAGATCTCAAGTTTATTTCTAATGGTGACCTTCCATGCAACACAATTCCATACTTCCTGGGCTATATCACTTACCCACGCTACTGCATGAGCATTATCTGCTGTGCTCATGGAGGTTAGAACCTGATCTCTGGGAAATTGATGGGACATTTGCCACTGGCTTTGATAGAACTACAAACAGATCCAAGTTTATTTCTATTCTATGTCCTTCTAGTTCACAGCTGCGCTGCTTTCTGTGCCTTATGCATAGATCAAAAGGTACAGGAATGTTTGTGTGTGCACTAAGTTGTTTCCACAGCATAAAAAGCTTTGCCCACTAGATCTTTTAAGTAACACAGACTCAGATGTGACCTCCTGTAATTTAAATAACTCAGGAATTCAAGTCAGAAACCTCTTCGATATAGTTCAGGGTCTGTAAACCCTCTGAAACCTTTCACAGAGAAATCTCATATTATTTCTTTTTTTTACAGAGGTTCCACAACAGAAAATAATTATAAGGAACCACTTGTGGTCCCTCAGAGTTGGTCTCAACAACCAAGTTTCTGTGTTTGAAAAGCGAGAGTTCACCAAAGTAGCAACAATACAGATTGTATCTGTCTCAAGTCTTCACATGAGTTTATTTTGATTTCTGAGACTGCTTTGCTTACAGCTTTGTACAGAATTAGCAAGTCACTGATTGAGTTTTAAGCTCTGTCCCCAGACTCACACAGCCATAGGCAGCTCACAGGGCTTCTGCATTGTCTGGGAGTCAGTGGAAGTCGCTGGCACAGAACAGACAGCAGAATTTTGGCCTCTGGCCAGCGCACAACTGTGAAAGGCTCAAACCACTGTACAAACAAAAACGACCCAGTCTCATCCAACAGCACCTTAAAAAGCGCATTATCATGCAAATATCTCAACATGGCTTGTATAAAAAGCAAACAAACAGTGGAGAAAAACCCAGCTGTGAAATATAGCTGTGGTCTTGATTGAATGTCTCTCTCTTCCCCCCTCCACAACTGTAAGCACAGCAACAGTAACATTAAGGCCAACACAAGCAATTTGAGTAAAGAAGCAAGCAGAGGTGAGACTTTGTCTGAGGTTTAAGGTATGACTAAAAATCCCATGAGGAATGCAGCTTTTGAGGAAAGACTGTCCACTGTGTTGAAAGGTCCAAGGTGCTGTGCCGATTTAGATCAAGTGTTCACAAACATCTAAATTCTTGTGCACTTCCAAGTGATCCGCACCACCAGAAGCTCACCCATAGCTGAATAAAGCATCTGCATTATAAGCATTTCAGCCAAGTAGAAGGATGTTTGGTGGCCAAGATACTGTTTCACAGGACTGCCCTCACCCACACCACATGCCTTGTATGCACACGAGGCCAGCAGAGGAGGAGCTGAATAGGAGAACAGAGGTTTGCTTGTGTGTGTCTTGTGATGGAGATCAGAGAATATGATACAGGTGTGGGAGATTCTGAAGTCTCATCTGCAATTTTTCTCTCTTCCCCCTCTAAAAGACTGACAGGGAATGAAGCACAATCAGTTCTGTGGAAGCTGGGTATCTAATCCCCTCATCCTATAACAAAATAACTTGAACAGCTTTTTGCAAATAATCACAAGAATATAGAGCAACACCCTTTTATTTGCTACATACATTGAAGCATGTTCTACAGGTAGACACACACAGCAGTTACCATCATCTAGTATAACTGAGGCACAGAGATAGGCTGAGACTTTTCTAAATAGGTGCACAGTTCCTCTGAATTAAATGTGGGCTCTAAATTCTTATTTAGATGCAAATATAACTGGCCTAATTTTTAAATACATAGGGGTTTTTCTTACAACTTCAGTGAAAAAGCTTGTGGTGTTCAGCAGTCTGGAAATTTAGGCCCTAAATATTCAGATGCTTACTACGCTGGGACTTCCAAAGGACTTAAGCGCCTAACTATTTTTGAGGAACTTGGATTGGGATCTTAGTTTCAGGTACCAGTTTGGCCATGTATCTTACAGACAATCTCAAGAGAACACTTGGCTAGCAACTCATTTCTCTTCCAGATACTGTTGAAAATTAAAGATCAACAAAACTACGAATTTGTTTTGAATCAGCACTTCTTTCTGTGGTCTACAAGTAATGTGACTAAATCTTGCAACTCACATCAAGACTGTCTTCAGGCCTGGCAGAGTAAATGTGGATGTGTAGCTCCTGCACTTGTGTGCGCTGACTGCAAAACTCTATAGGCAAGTGAGCAGCGTGACCTTGCGTGGTTATTTGCAGTACACTGTCACCTAACTTACAGGCACGCTTGTGTCTGTCTGAATGAATTAAGCACCTACCTGCACTGCGTGCGAGTACCACAAACCCTGCAATCTCACCCTATCAGATCTACGTGAGGGCCCAGGAGGGGCAGAGGCTCTGGAAAGGCTGTGTAGTCCCGTGCATGGGGCACTGAATTGGCTCTCCAGAGGCCTCAGTTCTTTTCTTAGAAATGTTATTCATGTGCTACGTGACCTTTGGAGCGTCTCTGCACTCCTCTGAACTTCTACTTCCCCTCCCAGGCCTGCTTTCTCTCACTGCAAATTCTTTAGAGCAAAAAGTTTCTCCTTTTTTTATCCTCCAGTCTCATGCAGAGGTGATGAAATACAAAAAATAATAGCAACTGAGAAAACCGAAAGAATATAAATTCATTTTTAGTTCATGGATGTTATAATTTTGTCCACGAGGATGAGATGTAGCACTATATTATTGCGATTGTCTCTTTAAGGTATGCCAGGAAAATATAAGTCAGGTCCTTGGCTGAATTGCTGTATATATTATTAAGAAAAAAACCCAATCCCTCAAACAAATCTCACGTTGCAGACCCACATCCCTCTCAAAGTTGGTCTGTCTTCCTTGTTTTAGCCTCCCGCTGGGACAAAATAAAGTGTATGCTTGCCAAAGAAAACTTTGACTTCTTGAAGAACGGACACATGAAGAACAAACCCAAGAGTTTTGATGGCTAGCTTTCCATTTTTCATTGAAAAACCTACCAAAACTCCCGCAGCAGCATTACCCATTAGTTCTGTGCTTCGTGTCTGCCTGTATATGTCTAGAGAGCAAAGTGTCTTGTGTGTCACCGCCCAAGGAGAGCTGTGCGGTCTTTCTAGGGCTGGGATGGGGCTCAGGCGGGTGTCACTTGGCCGGGCCGGGGCGGGAGCGATGAGCTCAGCCCGGGGCTGCCACACGTCCCCTCCAGATGTCAGCACAGGACTGCGCAACTCCCCCCCGCCGCCCGCCAGGGACACGGCTCTCACCCGTGGCTCTCCTCTAGGGCACTGTGTGGAAGGGCAGGAGTCCCTGCTTCCCTCTCTGCTAGATTTGTTTTTCTAATTTCTTTTTACTTTAAGGTTTACCAGCTGCTTTATTACCAGGCTGAGCTTTCCTTGCAGTCTCTCCCTCTCTCCTCCTCCTTCCCCTTTTTTGTTCCTCGAGACAATCACTGTCTCTGGTCCCAGCTGCCACTGCTGATTTTTCATTACAGTTTAATTTAAAACTGGGATTGGAATGGAAATGTCTTTTTGCCATTTGGGGTTTGCAAGGCCTGTGGTTTTATTGCCAAAGGCACAAATGTTAGCTACTACTGTTTTTCCAGAGTACAAGTGTAAGGGGCCTGCCAAAGGGGGGCAAAAGGGTCGGGAGGCTTGTGGGAAACAGTAGGGGGGGGAAATAAATCCACTTCACAGAGAGAAAATAACCCAATTCTTTGCTTATGCATTTATGCTGGTACATGTGCTGGTGTGTTAGAAGGAGGTGGGGTTGTAACATGTCTCTGGGCATGGGGTCTATGCAGTGCTCTCATGAAGCAGATGTAAAAACAGACCGAAGCTCTGCTTGCTTCCTCAGGGGGGACAAAAAAAACAAAACAGGCTAACTACTTTTCATTTAAAGCTCTCTGGCTCTCTTACTTTATATAGCAAACTGAGTGTTATACAGCACCCTGCTCAGTAATAGCACTTTGAGGGAAAACAAAACTGGAGCGAAGATGTAGGAGAAGAAAAGGAGATCTGCTAGTCACTGTCTTCAGTTCTCTTTTCCTTCCCTACACCAGAGAGCAGGACACTACAGACATCACTACAAGCTCTCCCAGGAGGTCAACAGCAAGCCCTCCTAAATCAGCGTCCCCACACATGTCCCCAGCTGGCAGAGCCTCTGCTGCTCCTTCTGGTTTGCTTTACCCAGTCTCCTCCATTCATCTGTAAGGAAATGATCAGAGAAAGAAGAAAGAAGTAGCAGTGTTTCCAAGTTCAAAATTAACTTAAGCTGGATGGAAATTTAATCCTTTCTCTCTAGAGATAAATGGAGGAGGATGTTGTAGACAGTTCCAGTCTTCAATTTAAATATTTAGCATCAGCACAGGAAGCTACTGTTCCCAGCATGGCAGATTACAGATGGGAGTGCCTAATCTCTGATCTGTTGTGCTAAAAAACAATTATTGTCTCTCCTCCTAGGGAGAGCCTTATCTTTTCCTGGTTACATCATTTCAGATGTCAGATGGAATTTCTGCATTATCTTGGTGGATCATACTGACTCTTCACACATCCTACATTTCAACCTCCTCCCCCATTGGCCTTGGGCTGCTCCGCATCTGCAGCTTGTCTGGTATCGATATGGCATTTCACTGTCAGTCCACCAGTGCGAGAGCACATGCTGCTCTGCGGAGAGATGCACAGAGCCTGTTCTCCTCCAGTATTTTTCATATCTGTCTCCACCGCCAAACAGGTTCTCAGCTACACACAAGCACTGACAATACATTCAGTGGGACAGCACAGGTTCTGGTCACATGCAGTTTAGCCTGCTTTCCTCCCTCCTCTCCAGGTCTCTAAAGACATTATAGAGCCCTCTGAAATACTGATTCTTCTCCCACACCCAGTCAAAGACAGCCATTTCTACACCCTCCTGCAGTGCTGAGTGCCCCGCCCCCCCTACTTTCCCCTTGCGCTTGGCTGTAATGTATATCGTTCTAAAGATGAGGTTATGCTGGAAGAGCAGAAGATGATATACCCATCAGCTTGCTGAGCTGATGCACCATGCTTCCCCTGATGAGGAAGCTGAGGGGGTACACTGGGGCACAGCTGTGTGTGACTAGTAGGGGAGGACAAAACCACTGAATTTGACAATAGAAGGAACCAATTAAGACTCTTAAGAAAGTAAGAAGCATGATCAGAAACAGCAGGAAAAGATTTTAGCTCTGAGGAAAGCTCAGACAAAAAAGCTGATCCACAAAGATGAACCAAGATGTAATAACAAATGTTGAAACGCATTGTGCCCAGTCCCTGATCCACTCTCAAAGATTTTGCAGTCAGGTTCAGAAGGAAAGGATAGTTTCCAGAATCACTGCAAATGGACAGGATTTGGCAGGAGCACAAATGTGGTAATGGCTGAACAGAGAAAAGCTGAAGACTGAGTGTCATCTTCTTTCACTGACAGTGCATAGGTTTCTCTGTCCACTGGCTGTGATCATCCAGGAAACATTTTTTTTTTACAGTGATCTTCCTGTATCCTTGTCAGCCTGCAAATTTCATTTTCAACATCTGTTTTCTTTGCTGCCTCTCTGTTTCCAAGTTGGACCTATGTGCCAAGGGATAGTGACAGAAGGCTAACAATGGGGGTTATTTAGTCTTGGTGATGCCCTGTTCACATACAGACAGCCTTGGACAAAGGTCTGGCTACTGTCCACAGGAAAGCTCAAACAAAACAAGCCTCAAACAAACAAACAAACAAACAAACAAACAAACAAACAAAAACCCAACCAAAGAACAGCTTCCCACAGCTTTTCTTCCCCCTCTGGCAGGGTCACTGCATAATTAAGGAATAGATCAGTTAGCAGAGACTTGGATTAATTGCAATGGTTGGCCAAAGGTAAGTTGGCCAAGGGTTTTATTAGAGAACGGAAACTCTCTCGTCTGCCAATTCAGAGAGGGATAGAAATGTCCAGACAGGTTCCATGTTCCTGAGGAGTGGCCATGTCCATGAGGGAGGAGAAATGTCTCCGGCACATTAGAAGAAATCATCTGTTCCCACAAAGAGTGTTTGGGGGAATACCAAAGTGTAACCCAAACTGGGGAACCCACAAAAGCATGTCCACCAGGAGGAGTTTTCCCAAGGCTCAACTGGAGACACTAGCTCAGAGTTCAAGCTTGCATCACTCAGTGGTGGCTCGCCATGCCACCACTGCTGTCAGTACCAGGAACTCCTGCCCACGCACCCCAGTGGGAGGCTGCATTGAGTTGCTCATGCAGTATTTGCATTTTGCAGTGTTGTGGGACACATCCTGTGAGACTGCACCCACTGTGTCTGGCTTTGGGCCTGTTCCCTGCCTGGGTTTGCTCCTCAGTCTTTCACCTTTTCCAGTCAGCTACAGCACCGAGTGCTCTGTGCCACTTCAGTGACCTGGTCCTCCACCTGCCAAAGGAGAAACCTGCTCCTCCTACAGTCCCAGGGCAGTTCAAAAGTTCACAGGGCAGTTCACACAATAGACTGCCAGTTCTGGCATACTAATGCAGTCCCTTAATTCTGAGATTCAGCTTTTCTCCCACCACAAACACACTGCTGTTCCCTTGGCCTCAGCTTCTGAGCTATCTTTCCCATGCTGACTGAAGTCACCACATGGCTTTGCCAGGAGGCATGACAAACCTTTGGTGCACCCCTCACAGGACAGCAAGATATGGGAAATGTATGCCCATATCTTCCTCCTACATCACCTGCTGCCACAATTTCTTGCTGGCCTTCCTGGCTGTCCTTGTGAGTTTTATGGAGGACTGTCTCACAGGATTCTTCAGATTTGCCAATCATCATGGCATCTCTTACCCCCCAGAACTTCTCTTTCTCTCTTTCCGTTTGTCTCCCCCCTGACAGAGCAGTAGGCTGCTCTTAATTGCCCAGATCTTTCTTTATTACTTATTTCTGGGAAAGCGATACAGGAACAGATAAATCTCCAAGGCCAGCTCAGACTGTAATATTGGGTGACTCAACAATACAATATCTCCCACATAAACACCTACAGTTTGCCCTCACACTTTGCTGCATCCTGCATCTTTCTCATTGACTTTTTTCTTCAGCAGTAACACTTCACATTTCTTGAGCACTTTCCACCTGAAGATCACTTAGAAGGCTACAGACAGAAATGAATGAAGCTATCCAGAATCTCAGAGTCAGAAGAAACTGAGAATATGATTATGTGGCAAGTTATCTATTGATACTTTTAAAACTTCTAACCTCTATAGAGGCTAAAGGTCCCCCTAAAATGTTAAAGCAGGCTCCGCAAGCAGTCTCAAAGGAACAGCAGTTCTCTGTCCCACCTGTAGGGGTAATCACTGGCTTCTACACTGATGAGCTTTCCTGAGGGGATGTGAGGAAGGTCTGAAGAGCCCTCCTAATTGCATTTGAGGCTGTGTTAAAAACATGGAAATGGCCAAGGAAAAGACAATCATCTTCTGAATGCCAGCATGGAAACTGCATGGATACCAAGAGACAGAGATGCTGCTTCAGCCTGTAGTGTTTTTGTTACCAATTTGCCTTGGGAGACAGTCTTTGTCAGGAGTTCTAGATCAAAATTCCTCAAATGCTAGTTCTACCAGCCCAAGCCCTTAAAACGACACAGGCAAAATCTCCCAGCCCATCTGCACTCCAGGCAATCATTGGGAGAAACATGTTGCTTTTAGTTTTCAGACCTAGCCTACTGATCCTTCTCCTATGCAATGGTAAACAGAATTCCAGTGGTTTGACCTTTCTTGCAGAATTGATGTCAGCACATGAAAACAATAATATTTCTTACCCCTGCTGTTCAGAACACACTTAAAATGAACAGGGAAAAACCAAACCAAACCCAGCCTCCTCAGGCTTTGTACGGTCCAATACAATGCATATCCATCTCAGTAAGGATTAAACACCAGTGCTATGGCAACACTGGAACATCTGTTGAAGGCATCACCAAGTTCATCAAATTAATGTCAGCTATGTATACACTGTACAAGAAGCAAGGCACATGGTCTGACTGCAACATATGAATACAAAAATATCTAGGAAGACTAAAAACTTACATCTCCACAAGATGCATTAAAAGGTAAATATTTTCTGAACTATTTCAGATCTTGTCTGAAATCAGCTCAGGAATACTGGAGGCTGTCATCTGTTTTTTTACAGAGTGGGAATCCTATCCAAGTTTGTTAGCCTGTATTTATAGACTCAGCTATGGAAGAAAATGCAGCCTGAATGTTAGCTGTCCAGTTTAACAAGAAAATGGATTTTTGATCTCATTTGCTGCTATACAAATTTTTTCAGAAATCTCATGGAAAATCTTATAGAGCCCAGGTTAGCTGCCACATATGGGACCTATTAACTCCTCATTTCTGCTGGTACTTAGCAAATTTTTGTCTGGTGACTACATATGAACATTTTGTGTTTTTGTTTTGCTTTGCACTGCTGAGCACTCTGTTGACTTGGTTTGGTTTTGGAAAGCACTAAGCGTAGAACGCAGCCCCAGTATATCCAAGAGAATCAGTTAGTTACGTTAAATTGTGTGGAACCACATTCAGATTCTTTGGCAGAGAGAAGAGTCTGATCTTCTTTCCCTTTCTTGGGATTTCAGAGTGTTGGCCATTGTTGCATTGAAAGCTTTGCACCATGCAACGCAGAGGCACACCTGAGGACTGTGCATTTGGACATGAATTGCATCCCATCCTCCAGAAGGTAAGGGGGGAAATGAATCACCCATTTCTAATGTGGTCTCTGAACTAAACATATGCACGTGTGCACGCATGTGTACAGAGGGAGTTTCCCTGCCCGTTTATGAAGGTGGTATCATGTTACACACCTATTCTGGTGCTTTTGGCCCATTGGAAAGCGCAGCTCATCCCCACCAGCTGAGCATCTCACTATCGTCTTGATGGAAAATGGGACAATACTACAAACAGCTACACAGACTTTCTCCCTTGGCACCTGAAACCCAGAGGTTCTGGGGATCTACATAGCTCCTGGACCCTCTATGTCGTGGGGGAGAGGAAGCAAAAAAACCCACCTTAACAGACAATAATATTTCTGGGTTTCAGCCATTTATTTTGAAAAGCCAGAAGGCAAGCCCTGACAAGGTCATCTGTAGAAATGAGTTTTCTAAGTCTTAAAGCAATAATGCGGGTCATCAGCAGACAGCTGCCTGTGCAACGCTCTTCCCACCCTGCACGCTTCTCCTGCCCCTGGCATCCCCCAACACGTCCTGGTGCAAGGGAAAGACATTGGTCCAGTGCAGCGCAGCCCAGCTTTGCGACAGCAGGGCTTCTTTGAAAGGGGCTGAGCTTCATTGGCAGGGAAAAGTGGGGAAAGCTGTACAGCATTTGGCAACACCAAGTTTATTCAAGCTGGTGTGATTAGCACTTCTTTTTCTTAACCTGCCTTTTCCTCAAAAGTGTAAATTATCAGATGCTGGAGGGATGTTTTGGTCTTTGTTTTCTTTTTGGATGATAAGGGGGCTTGGTGGACTGAATGTGCTCTACAGACAAAGATGCACACTTTGTATTCATGTTTATGGCTCTGAAATGCTCAGCTCAAACCATTAGAAAAAGGGTTTGTGTATTTAACTTTTCTCTGGGGAATGGACTACAGGAAAGGAAAGGCAAAACCTGCCAGATATTGAAGGTCTTTCCTTATAAACTCAGGGCTATTTTTAGTTTTCTAATGTAAAAAGTCAGCGAGATGAAGAGTGAAGTGATCCGTTTCCAGCCGAAAAAATGTCTGAAACTTCATTAATAATTCCTCATAGATGGCTGTGTGCCTTTATCTGACAGACTGACAAGCCATACTAAACAACAGTTACTGCACAAATGGAAAAGATACAATCTCACTACCCAGCCTCATGGTGCTTCCATTGTCATGTTACATTTTGACTGGAGTCTCCACCTTCCCAGAGAGACATGGCAGCAGGGTTATTTTATTGGGACTTGCACAAATGGGCTCATGATGGATGAAGTTTAGTGCTTTGACACGGAAATGTATTTGGAAACTAGAGCTGACACATGATATGAAGAAGGGGAGGGAAGAGAAAAAACAAGAACTCAAATGTATAATCTTACCCTCGATCTGCCTGTCAGTGATAATTAGAAAAAGCCTATATCAAAAGCTGAGCTGCAAACTGCTGAGAGGATGAGATTTCATAGTTCCCAGCTAAATGTCCTAACTGGCTTTTGCAAAGCTGGGTTAGTGGAAGTCAATGACACAAGTTCTACTCCTGGCCTTGATTCCCTTGTAAAATAGGTGGCTTCTCCTTGCAGTGGCTATGAGGCAGTGGAAATAAAGACTCTGCCCTTTTGCCACACCCTCACATCTGAGGGCAGAATAAGTTGGATCATCTTACTCTGCTGTGTGGTGCTGAAACCAAGCCAAAACTTCTCGAGCCTTTGGACTGGTGCAGAATGGAGTCCCAGCTAAAGGTATTGAATCCATCTCAGCTGCTGGTGGAAATGGTGTGACCTCATATGCAGCACCAAGTCTGCGACAGTGACACTGCAAGGGAAAGAATGGCTTATAGAGCTGCTAGCCTAGGCCAATTTTAAAATGGCAAACACAGCCTAAGCTACTGGACTGTTTACTTTCCTCCCTCTTCCTGATGTTATCAGTATTTCCTAAACCCTGCCTGTCAGGCATGCTTTGTTAATAACCCTCCAGTACTCTCAGAGCAAAGGTTGCCCAACAGCTTTCTCATCTTCCTGCTGCCTGTCAGGAGAGGAAATCACAGCTTTCAGGAGAACCTGACACAGAGGGAACTGGATAGCACACTGGGGTCAAGGGTAAGAATGCACGAAGAAGTGAGAAAGCACAGGCACCCCAGCTGGCTGCACAGGAAAAGCTTTGCCTCTGCTTTCCCTTGTTTACTGTGTCAGGATGTTCCAGGAAGAAACTCAGCAGGCTTTACATCTAAAACAGCCAGCCAAGCACAAATCACTGCTCACAAAGCAGCGTGAAGGAGCAAAATGACAACTAATGATCTTGGCTTAAGTTTGTGACAACTTAGGTCTTTCGTCTTAAACAAAGGAGTCTGAAAGTGTTGTGGACAATGCTACCAGCATTTCACACAGCTGTTATATTCCCTCTCATCTTAACTGCCATCTGTGAGAAGTCCCGGTCAAACGAGAAGTACCAAAATGCCTTCAGAATACACCTATCCACTCCTTCAGCAAAGGAAAACTTTCCCAAGACTGCTACCTGGAAGGAGAGAGACTGAAGCAAGGTTTGGAGAGGAAAGTGCTTTAAGATGTGCTCCTACATGAAAAACATGCTTAGTGGGACCCTCTGGTTGTTCAGCTAGCCTGCAGCTCCATTTAAGTCATGTCTACAAATGTGGGACAGAGCAAACCTCTGCATGTCCTCCTCCACACTCCCTGGGTGTCTCCAGTCTCCATACTTCTACAGCCCTGAGCCTGAGCAAATGTCTTTTGACTCTACCAGCTCTGCAGCAGCTCAGTGCAACTGCCTTCTGTCAAGTCACTTCTTCATGCAAGTAAAGAAGTCTATGCCCAGCTGTCCTCACCCATGCAGAGACATACATGCTCTCTGCAGTTCATATAGATATCCACACAGCTATGCTGGGCCCAGAACAAAATATCCCAGGCATGGCTAGCTGTGAAAAAATCATTTTAGCCTTTATACTTGTAATAGTTTAGTGCAATCTCCTCCACCCTTGCATTCCGTTGCTCCCAAGCAGGTACAACTAGCTCAAAATATGATAGCCCATCAACAGAGTTCACTAGAAAAATATCTCTCAGATTTGCTGCTGTTTGTGCTAAGTCCACCTCAAGGTCTTTGTTCCTGCATGGGAATGGTCCTGACTACTGATGACAATGATACTTCCTATAACTGTGACCCTGTCCTGCCTGCTCTGTTCCACCAGTGTAATGAAAAGAAAGAATATTCCACTAAAAAGAGACCAGAGAATCAAAAATTCACCAGGGCTGGAGTCGGCTGAAATAAGAATGGCCTCTAACCACATTACATTTAGAAGTCTCAGAGAGGGATACAGTATATTCCCCATAATTTGAAGATGTTAAAACAAGTCTGGGCACCTTCCTAGGATGAACTGTAGCTCCATCGGAAGATATCAGCCTGCTGAAGTGCTGTGAGTGACCTGTGTTAGGTGGGAGGTTGGACCTTATGCCACAACATTCTTTTCTCTGGAAAATCTGGGTCCCCAGTCTTCTTTGATGTCTTCTGTCAGTAGGAACCCATTCATGTCTACCCCCCCACCACTTCAGTCAGCTCTAATTAGGCAGACTGTGTCTCAGCATAAACGAGATCCCCAGTCATAATCCTTTTTAAATAAAATCATCCCATATTTTGTGAGTTAAATGGAGTTTTGCTGAAAAATTAAAAGGAGCACTGAAGTGCAGCATTGTGCAATTCACAGGACAAATTTTCCATGCACTGGTCAAGAAAACCAGATAGGATTGAGCTTGAAGGAGTGAGGAATGCTTGTGTTTCAAATGATCTAAAGTTGTCAAAACAAAACATTGGAGAGAATTTGTATTTTTCCCTCGTGAAGAATTTTGATAAAAGTGACAAGGTAAAGACCTAGTTGATATTTGCTGTAAAAGGCTATAACATTTCTGATGGAAAAAATTAGTATTCTTCCACAACATAACTGAATCCCACAGAAAAAAATACAATGAAAAAAAATAGGAAAAGCAGACCCCTCCAAACAATTTTCTTAAAACACAGTTTTCTGTTGGAAGGTGGTATAATTCTTATCTGTCCTAAAAAATTACAATGTCCTAATTATTAGTTGGAAAAAGAAATAACCTTTAATCTCAATAACCATTATGTAAAACAATCTTCACCACCTGTACAATAACTGGAATGTCACCCACTTGACATAATTAAAAATAACTACCTCTTACAATTCTCCTTATCATAAGATTCCAGAAGAGATAAGTAGTGTTTTACTGATTAGGAAACTGAGGCATGGACAGGAGAAATGGTTTCATCATCATCATCAAGTAGGCCAGTAGCAGAAAGGCATGTAGTACCAACCTATCCCAAATGTTCACTGGGCCATGGCAGAGCCATTGATCAGAGATGGCAAAAGGGTAATCAGCAGATGTTAATCAGCTTGCATCAAGTTTGATTTTGGTTTGTCGTGGGGAGACGGAGGGACAGTCTTTTGTGGAACAAAGAGAAATTGTAGTGGATGAGAAGAGAAAGAAGGAAAGAAAGAAAAGAAAAGAATGGGCCAGTCAGCCTTGGGATGTACCTGAGCGCCAGACAGATTCCTCTCAGGGATTCCAAAAGCACTGAGTGATTTTGATCTTCCTGTTAATTGTTTCATATTTGTTTTTCAGATAGCACAAGAAAGCCAAGGCAGTACCCAGGGGAGTGGCTGGCAGCTGTTCAAAGACCAGTCTCTGGAATATCAGACAATGTCGAGCACAAGTGTCCAGGAAAAAGAAAAATAAGCAGATACAGGGAGAAGTCTTTGGAGAAGCAAGCTACAAAGCAATCAGCCACCCCACACTGAAAGACATACTGAGCATGCTTTCCAAGAGCAGTCACAACCTTTGCCTTCACTGCTGCACTTATCTTCCCCGTGCAAGGATGGTTTCTCTTGATAGAAGCCAGCTGCATTTTCTACACCCCATGCTGAGGCTGGGTGCACACAGGAGCACCTGGAGATAGAGACAAAAAAATCAAAACCAAAAATATTGTCTGAAAACTAATCAGAAATATACAAAACTGATCAGGGTGGTAAGACAAGGCAAAAAAGCAACTGAGAGGCAGAAATAAGCAAGTAAATATGCGTGACACCCTTCAAGAGGAAATGAATGCCATGGGGAAAAAAGTAAGCTTCAGTTATGGGAGCAGGAACTGCTACCCTTTCAATTTCAAAATCTTCTTTAAATTGCCATTGTTTTGGAGAAACACTTTTCTAGAAAATAGGTGGCTTGGATTTGAAAATGTCATTAGACATAACTCAAGATGCCAAGAAAATACAAAGGATAAAGCAGACGGGGCAGCTAATAAAATGCCAAACGTTCCCCAGTTAATTAAACAAGCCTACCAGATGGCAATGGTGCAGAATCAGGGTCCTGAAGGGGGAGCTCAGCTGTAGGCTGTGCTACACCCTGTCCTTAAACCACTGATTACAGATACAGGAGGGAGGTACCGGGGAAAGGTTACTCAGTACACTTCAGTTTTCTTTTCCTCTTTTCTGTCTCTCAGAGTCAAGACCGGGGGGCTGACCAGCTTTGATGAGTCGCAGTTTTTGTGAGCAGAAAGATGAATGAGGTCTCAGGAGTAGGACAAAGGCAGAATAGCTTAAGACAGCCGCTGCTTTAAAAAAAAACAAAAAACAAAACACCTCTGTGTATTATGGACACACTGTTTTGTGTTTTCTATGGAGAAAGATATTTAAAAAAATGCGTATGATGAAAAATGCTGAAATACTGGTAGCCGTGCCCCAGTTAGTCACAAGTTGCAGAGCCTTTGCTGTACCTAGCCCAGAGTCAACCCAGAGTCCTAGTTTTCAGACTAGCTCTTGACTATCACTGCAAAAGCTGCTGGTGGACAGTTAATCCTTTACTTGAGATAAAACCAACATGAAACACTGCCAACATTCTTACATTTATTAAGTTTAAAAATCAGACTTTGTAACTTCTCATGATCTGTGGTATGTAACTGATTTTTGTGGATTTAGTCTTCCTGCTAAGCTAGTAAGAAATATATAGAGTATACTTTCTTTGTCCTGTATTATTCATCAGGCTGTTTTGTACAAAGCCCATTTCAGCCTATAAATCTGTGGCAAATTGCTTCAGTTATCTGTTGAAAATTCACCAGTTTCATAGTATCACTGATCACTGGAATCATACATCATTGTTTTTTTTCTCTTTGATGAAGTCACCACCAAAGTCTAAAGCATTTTCAAGATGCCCACTGGTAGGCTGTAGAAATGAGACTTAGCCAAATCATCATAAGACCAGGTCTTCCCTGTCTATGGGCTACTGGTAGGCACATTCAGAGGAGCTGCAAATATCACAGTGAAATGGCTCTTTTCCTCCTGTGACAGCCTCTCAAATTATTACTCTTGTAATAATCTTGTACTAAGATCCAGAACCAGGGGCTCTTACATGCCTATACATAAACACATATAGTCCCTGATCCAAAGCACTGACACTCTAACTACACAAGCTAAACAGAGTAGAAGAAAACTGTATCTTCATTCAATAAAAGCAAGCTGAGGCCCACAGAGGTGTGGGCATGACTTGCTGACACAGGAACTGAACTTGTATCTCTTGGTTTTCTCCTTCCCCACCCACCAAATCTCTATTAACCACATAAGTCCCTTTCTTTAGCAGCATTTAAGGGCCACTCAATAGCTTCTTAAATGCAGAAGCAATTTCTACTCATCTACTGCTGGTATGTATGACAATTTTTTTCCTTCCAGAAAGATAGAAACTGTAAGTTAGGAAAGGAACACATACTAAGCAGGACTTCACCATCCAAATCAAGCCAAGACAGCTAATTAGCGTAACAAGGTACAGGAGGAAAGTCTCAAGAAAGTGGGACTACACAAGGTGATTATAAAAACAGCAGTTGGCAGAATGAAGTCATGTAAGAGTCAAGGCCTGGATAAGCTATTTCTGTGGAATGATTTCAAGACTACCTACAAAAAATAGCCTTTTTCCACTGAAAAATCCGCTTTTGGCACCATGGAGCACAGACTCCTTTCAGGCCAGGAAACCATATAGAGAGAGACCCCTCAGGAGAAAAGGACTGCAGCATTCCCAGAAGAGAAGATGGAAGCCAAATTGCCCAGGCTCATCCTGAAAACCTTGCAAGGAAGAGGCTATTCCTGTTGAAGGATGAGATCTTTGCACAGGACTCTGAAGGACAGCGCAAACAGGCTCTCAAGTAAGTTGCCAGGCAGGGAGAAGGATGCTTGTTCTTCAAGGAGAAATCAACACAAACTCCTTTGCTAAACTAGCCTCATGCTTATCAATTCCTCACAAAACCCACAGATTTTGCAGGGTAAAATAACTTCTTCCATCTGAGCCTGAGGACATGCTAAGGGACATATTCTTCACAATACTCTGCTTGGAGGAGCCAAGTTACTTTGCAAACCAAGGACACTCCATTTTAGAGCTCAGCTTTCTCTTAGGGCATGGACTAGCTCTTACAGGGCTCCATGTTCTTTGAGATGGATGTAGCAGGACTGAGGAAACTGCTGACGGGTGAGAAACAGCCTCACAAACAGATGAAAAAGGCCTAAAGGGCCAGAGCAAAAGATCCTCTGGCCTCTCAGAGATAGGACAGGCTCACCAATAAAAATGCCATTTGTGCCACAACCCAAGGACAGCACCAAAGCCCTTCCTGAACAGCACTCAACCCTTTTCCCCCACTGCCCACTCCCTTCCTCTTCCTTCTTTTGCATGCTTCAGTGGGCTTCACAGGTTAACAAACTCCAGCTGCATCCACTCACCAGACACTTATCCCTCAGCTGTCTGCTTCCAGCCCTGCAGACCTGACAGGAAAGTGGAGTTTTGGCCTTGGCTCAGATGCTGCAGTGATAAGGGCCATGGAAATACCTTTAGTTAAAATAAACAGTATTGTATCAGCCTTTTCCATTTTAGGATATTGAAGTCACCAGATCAAAAGCTTTAGCCTCCTTCTTCCCTCCTTGTCCCACTGTAAGAAAGAGATGAGGTCACACCCCAGCTAAGTTAATGCCTAAGATGAGGAACCTCCCTGGATGGCTGGAGCATGATCTAGTGTTTTCAAGGGCTTTTGGAAATCAGGAAATATGGTATTTACAAGCATTCTGGAGAGCAATTCTCTGAGCGTGCTGCAGCAGCAGTGCAGGTTGCAGTGAGGTCAGATGCACATTCAGACTGCTCCCTGGGGCACTCCAGAGCTGGGGTGCTTGCCTTGGAAACCCAGTCAACAGGCAGCAGCTGCCCTTGAGACTGCTCCTCCATAAGAAAACACATTCGTTTTTTGCAGCAACCACTGGCGGATCAAATGTGCCACACAAACCAGCTGGCAGTTCGTGCTCTTCACCAAAGTGGTGAATGATATCTGAGGACAGATGAAAGCAAAGAAAAACTCGAAATTCTCTGACTTCAACTCCCCGCACCCTTTTCCTATTCTCTACCTCATCTTGGAAAATAAGGAAGTGCAGCAGTAGGTTGTTTTTTGTGATATCCTCATCACTGGGAAAGAGAAAATAATTTATCATTCCTTGGTCCGATGGAAACTGTGTTTAGGGAACACAGCCCCTGCTGACAATGTTTTTCATTCCACATGAGCTGTCAAGAAGCTTAGTTGAGGCCATCCAGCAACCACATAGATCAAATGAGATCAGCACAACTCACAGCCCAGTAGCTCCTGCAGGAAGCTATAGGAAGCTCTTCTGCCTGCCCCAGCACATAGGGAGCATCTGGGAGCCTAAGAACATAGGATGTGCCCAAATATATGATTAAATCCACAGACAGGATAATGAAAATTGATAAATATGTAGTTGCATCTGTGTGGCCCAGTATTGACTCGGCAAAATGAGCACCGCCAGACTAATATTAATAAATGAATCCCTGAAAAGTGCAAGGCCTGCTGCAGTGCAAAGAATGGCATTATTTTGGCACTAGTAACATGATAGGGGCAGCAATTAGAGATGTTTGAAACATTGTTTTATTTCCTTTCAGCTTTGTCTAAGATTTAACACTTTCTCCTCTGCTGAGGAGGGAGTCCACCTGCTGCTGTTGTGTTCCTGTGTGCAGCTGAGAAGGCAGAAGGATAAGAACTGTCAGCAGTGTGAGATACCTGCATTCTACTCTCTGGACAAGGCACTGAATGAGTCATTTTGTCTCTTCTTGGAACGGGGATTAATTGTTCTTGCCAATTCCTGAAAGGCATCATACCAGTCCTCGGGCCAAAACGAGCTTTGTGAGTGGCTTCAGCAGCAGGATGAGGGCCCAAATGAACAGCTCACAGGCCTAACTCTGCAAATGCTGAAGTGAACAAATAGGAAAAGAGAAATCAGTGGGGGACAGTCCCAAGGGTAGGAACAACTTGGTTGCAAAGCTGACACCAGTTTCAACCTTGGGAGCAGTAAAGTGTGCGGAGAACGTGGATGGCTCAGAGTTTCAGTGAAATCTGAAGAATAGCAAGAAAAAGGAAGTTAGATGCTGAGAAGGTACTTTAAAACTTAGGTTGACTTACATGTTTGTTGTAAAATGTTTTCTCTAAACCTCACAAAGCTTCATGTCACTGCATCTCTGTTTTCTGTAGTTCTCTTATCAGCATATGTGGTTCAGGCTGTGTTTCTTTATATGCTCTCTTTGCTCTCATGGAGATGTCTGATTTTGGGGAAATCATCCTGCTGGTCTGCTTGTTTATCCTTTTAATTATGTCCTGCGAATTGCTCCTACACAGTTTATATGGAGTCGAAACACAAGAGTTTGCCTTTCCAAAGCAGTATGAGCCCTCTCTCCGAAGATTTTCAAAGTATTCAGACAGGGTATGTTTTACAACTCCCCTCTGATACTTTATTGACATTTGGTTTGGGCCACTGATTCTCATCAGCCTTGTCATGTCTCAATGATTATAAAAATAACAAAGTGAAAGCCAGTAATATGAATATATTGAATATATGAATATATTGCTCTTATAAAAGTGAATATTGAGTGACTTGAAACTTAAACATAATCCGAAAGGCTCTGCTTCAAACAGTTCTCAGATCATGCCTTTTAGATCCTGGTGAAAGTCACCAAATTCAGATGCAACTGCTGAGCTGCAAAGGTTCTGCTTCACACAGTGTCAAGAGAGGGACCATTTGCAAATCACTGCTGCAAACTAGGATTTCTGGTAGCTCCAAAGTAGGCCAGTGTTAGAATGCATATTTCACTCTCTTTCTTAAGTGTGACAAATCTTTGTGGGAACTGTTGCTCTTCTACAACTTGCTTGTTGCTGTCCTTAGCATTTACCTTCCCCACACTTCCTTTGGAAAAAAAGTCCATCATTGGAATTGTATCTGCTTTTATCCTGAAGGTTAATAACTATTTTCTTTGCAAGGAAGGAACTGTATTGCTTTTTTTTTTTTTTTTTTTTGGCTGTAATCCTAAATGGGATAAAGAAGAGGGTTTTCATACGCTAGATATTTGAAGGGCTTTGAAGATTTCACTTCACAGAACAAGTAATTTTAGAGTTTCTGACAGATGGGTTTTATGTGGTCTGAGGAAGAAAGGGCAGAAAGGCAGCAGCAAAGGGTACCGTATTTAGAGAGATATCTAGTTGTGTTGGTGAAGCATGTATAGCAAAGGCAGGAAATGTTGTCTATGAGGGTCTGGCTAATTCTGTAAGAGCAGATCAACATTATGGGCAGCATGCCAAGAAGGAACAATAAGGGATATATGTTTGGCTGCAAAATGGAAATATATTTTCCTAGCATTGCTAAGTAGGTGTTTACTCATTAAGAGAGTATACATCAAAAGATGCTACTGGTAGTTACGGCTTTTAGAACTAAAGGACTGTCATTCCAGCTCCCTGGTTTTGCAGTTTTTGCACATTCAAACCCTCCAGTCCAAGAAAAAAAACATAAAATGAAGGATTGATTGCAAAGTTGGGTTGACGGTAAGTAAAAGGTTGAAAAGTAATTGGTGGGAAAAGCAATAACAAATAATGGTTGTGTATGTGCCATACAGTCTAAATGTCTGTCAGTATGGGAGACAGACATCCTCTACCACAGAACTATGATGGCTAATGACAGCCTAAAATGTTGTGAGCAGTCTCCTCCTAGACAGGAGGGACAGCCAAATGTAGATCTGGATTGGAAAATAAACCCACCAAAAGTCAGGATTTTGGGCTGTCCTGTCCTAAGGGAATGCATAAGCCATGAAATCCCCTTCTTTGTTTAGGACTCCAGATAGATCCAAAATTCAGCAGAGCTTTGAGACCTCACAAAAATATCACCAATAATAAAAACTCATTCTGAAGTTAAGGAAAAGCTGCTTGCTGAATTTGCTTGGTACCTCAGTGGCTTTTTAATGAAATAAAAAGTATTAATTCTTCCCTGTCCATTCAAGCTGTGCAAGAGATGGCATGCAAGCATTACTAGAGAAGACACAATGCTTTTCCAGAACAACACTGGCACACCTGCTATCGCTGAGCTGACTGCTGCTGCTCCTGCTGTTATTCCCCAAAATATCATTTTGAAGAGGCAGTTTTTTGTAAGGACATGGTGGTCTGTCCCACCCCAGATGAAGTTATCAGGAAGTCAGGCAGTAGCACATGGGAAAAAAAGACTTCAGACATCTAAAAAAGTCAGAGTAACTATTATTCTTTCAAGGCTAAAATAGCCATGGTAGGCTCTACCTATCCTACTTTCCTTTCGATAGCTCAGCTGTAATCAGAGAAACAGGATCCTCCCCTCTGCCAAAGTCCTTGACATTTAGGGGAATGATCATCCAAGGTGACAAAAATGTAGTCCTGACTGAGTGAGGTGTCAGAAGGTGAAAGGTTGCATCCATTACCGTGTTCTTATCTGCACTGTCATCCTTAACCATAGGGAGACATGGTCAGACCTCCCTTCCATCAGCACCTCAGCCAATCTTGCTGAATTATGTCTTCTGAAGTTTGAAAGCTTTTGTCTACAGTGGTTTGACCCTCGACTAACAGCTGAAAGCTGGGTTAGAAAAAAATCAAGCCTTGGAATTCCAAGTGGAAAGTGAATGTGGGCTTTTTACCTTGTTGTTTCACAGTCAAAGCACACAGCATTCAAAGATCAAGCCAGAGAGATGGGAGGCATGTGAAGGATGAAGAGACAAGAGCCTTTCCCTTTTTAAAAATTAAGTAATTAGCTTAGTAAGTGCAGAAGGAGGACAGAAAGAAAAGGGAGATCCTTTTGTTAGGCATTTATAATACAGTCCTCTCTCCTGGCCAGGTGTGCTTGCAAGATGTTACCAGATTGCACACACTGATGAATGTAAGGAGTAGGGCACCACTAAATTACTTTCAAAGGCACCCACCTGGAGAATCCTCATTTCTAAAAGCAGGAGATGTTCCATCTGTGTGCAGTGCATTTTTTTTTTTTTTAGGGGCTGCCAGTCATAGTGGACACTACCATGCTATGCTTTCCCCATAGCAAACATGTTATTCCTCTGGTTTTAAATAATGGATGGAACCTTTGGCTACAATGGGCAATTTCCCAGGCTTTTAGTGCTGTTATGATTAGGACTTTGATGGGGAAGGGACAAGGCTTGAGGAGCTGGCAAGCACTGAAACAAACCAAAAGCCCTATAGATACATAAGTTCCCATGAAACAGTCCTTTGCGTGTTGGATAATCTTTGGTTAAACAAATCTATAAAAAGAAACCTTCAATGTATTTAGTGAATGTTTGGAATAACAATTGCCTATGTTCTTACTGTCCAGGAGCATAAACAAACAAACAAACAGTCAATTTACATTTCCCCTATTACCATTAGCAAAAACCTCTTCTAAAATGAAGTCTCTCAGCCCCTGATTGCAGCTTGAATTTCAATATTAAAAGACAGAACTAGACCATGGAAAGGGGGAAAGAGTTATGAGTAACTATTATATAAGCTCCTTCCCTTTGAACCTTACCTCACACACTGTTCACCAGTCACACAGCCTTGCCTCTGAGCTTCTTTGTCAGAATATAATGGGCAGAAGTTGGAAGCACAGCTCAGTTCATTGTAAGCACTGTGTAAACCTCCAGGGTAATTGAAATGATACATATTGCAGGAGCTGTTTGAATAAAAGAATATCCAAAAAGAAGAGAATAGAGCAGAGCCAGCGTAAACTGCTCTGAAACCAAAGGTGAGTGTGTTGTCATGAAACCCTGAGGCCCGAAAGAAGAAACCTACTCTGCAGGGAAGTTTAAAAACCTCTCGGGAAATTTTCTTATAGGGAACCACATCACATGGGGGAGGAGGAGAGCAGGGGATTCTGTCTAAGCCAAACACAGGGCCCTGCTGGGAGGCACAGGTAAATGCACAGAGACACCAGGAAATAATTACACTTGGAGCCAGTTTTGCTGCAAGAAGCAAAATGAGCTGCTCATGAAGAGGGAAAGAAAAGGAGCCTCAGTGATTCCTAGTGTGTGGGGCACAAGAAAGGATAAAAAAAAGAAGATAAATTGGAGGAAGGGAGCCTCACTTCATCTACAGATCTTCTCCATTGCCTTAGCTGCTCCCTCGCTCTGCTGCCTTGTACCTTCCTCCACATAGAGAAAGGTATTATCTGTTCTCGTCATCAGGTCCCTCACATATACTTATCCCATGTGCCCTCATGCTCTCCTTCTTATACTTTCTCGCCATAAAAAACTTTTTAATATTTTTGTTATCCCTCCCACTATGTTATCTTCCATCTCAACCCCCCGCTGTTTTCCAACTCCTCCTCTTCCCCTGCATCATTAAGCTCATGGAAGTCTCCACTTGCAGTTGAGGGCTGAAGTCAAATCAAGTTAAAGCAACTTCAACAAAAGGTCAATTTGCCAAAGAAAAGGTATTTCAGGTGGCTCTAAACTGTGAGCTTATATGGAACACTTTGACAAACTAGTTTCATCTGTACAAAAATTGAAAAAAGAAGAGAAAAGTTTAAAACAGAACTTTAAAAACAATGCTCCCTCCTTATTTTTTTCCTTTTTGTCTGAAACTGTTTGCTATCTATTCTGCCGAAGTTCATGATACATACCTCAAATTACTTTACTTTGAAAGTGTCAGAATGTATTGTCAACTTGTATTTCAAGTATTGTATTTCAACTTTTTTGGAATGAGACTTTGCATCTCCCTCACTTCTTCCTGTTCAATTGCTCTGAATATTATCACCATCCTGCCCATGGTCCAAGTGTCGTCTATGACTGGGATCTTTCCCTCAGTACTCCAACCCAGCCTACATACAGACTTTATACATAGCTTTCAGCACAGCATCTCTAAACGTTTCCTGTTCAGTCAAGGTTTCATGCTGACTCTCATGATTTCTCATCTCCAACACTGAAACATCCTTTGCCCCAACCTGTAGAAATGGCATCTTGTCCCGTCAATACCCACTCAGAACAGTGTAGCAAAAATCCCTTTTTGACAGGATCCAGGGGAAGCATGTACTGTGAGGGCCTCTGATGCTGTTCCAGCTAACTACAGAAACAAAGCTTTGAAGAAATCACTGTAAGACAGATAAGTACTGGACTGGTTAAAAATCACTCACGAAGAATATGTACTATTAGTGGATCTCTCTCCAGCTGGAGGGGTACTTGAAGCAGGAACCAGCACTGATCTGTCCAGGCTCATCTTTTATTTCATTAGTGACCTGGGTGAGAGAATTGAGCATACACTCAGAAAATGTGCATGACATTGTCCTGACTTGTTCTTGGTTTAATTTTCCAGGTGTTTTTAAAAATCTTTGAAAAGCTAGAATACAGAGCTGAAATATTTCAGTCTCTTCTTTTTGGTTCATCCTAAAATTTGAGAATGTTTTATTCCCAGTAATGTTAAAAGAAACTATTTTATTAGTACGCTTATGGCTGCAAACCAGAATTTGGGGGTAACCAAACAGCACTCCACATCTCTCTCTCCCTCAGCTCAGTTCTCCATCATATTCCTTCCTTCTGCCAGACATACCTGCACTGAGTTGTATTTCATTTCCCAGTAGTAAAGCAATATGAAAATATACACCCTTCCCCTTAAATGTGCTTCTCCAGATCTAGACATGGAAGCATTTGACAATAATAACAGAAGGGCAGGATGTCATATGTACAAAACATGGGCTCTGAAAGATCTGGCATTCAAAGCTACAAAGTTAAAATCTGCCCAGCCCCCCGTACTTTATATTAAGGTCCCTGTCTTTAAGCAATAGTGGAAGGCAGAGTTTCTCCATAGAGCCTTTCAAAAAATAGTTACTGATTTGCACTTCTGGTAAGTTTACATATTCAAGAAGTTTTAAACATTTTCATTTCCTTTTAAAAGCACAAAAGGATTTTGGTTTTTTTTTTTTCTCTCCTACCCATTCTGATTGTAGAGGTCAGCTTAACTTAATCAAAAATATATTGCATGTCTCCAGGTCACTAATTTTCAAATGACACAGGCGCCATAAAAACCTCATGAAGTCTTTCCTGAGAAAGCCATTCATTCAGACAGACTTGGGAAATTAGAATAGAGATTTAATTTTTCAAGTACATCTAGTGTGCAGGGAGGCTGCTAGTCAGCAGCCCGCAAGGTTGCTGTCCCCCATCCACACACTGGCACACTGAAAAGCAGCAGTGCAGGGATCCTGACCCAGTCCTGCCAACATGCCAGTCTTACTGCAAAGCACAAAAGTGATTCAGCATTAGGGGCCCTTCTCATACAGGGCTCTAGTGACCATTTACTGAGCTACTTAACTGGTTACTTTATGTTACTACTCGGTGGGCTACTCTTGCTCAAAGCAGGCACTTGAGGGTTTTTGTAGATTGGAGAGGAAGTAGTCAGTATCTGTTCCTGAGGAATTGCGCCCAGGGAGCAAGCTAACTACAGCCCATGTTTGGGAGACAGGTATTCAGCAACAGACTAAGCCTACCCTAAGCTTTGAAGTTGGCCTTCTCAGGGCAATAATTACTTGGTTGCAAGAAACGGTGAAAAGCTGTCAATCCATTCCCAATTCCCATTTCATTTATCAGTTCCTTGAGCCTCTCAGCTCCCCTCAGGCATCCTTTTCTCTGACATTTCTGCCCTCAGCAACTTGAATATGCCTCCCAGGCACTCTTCATGCTATAGTAATGCCTGGGCATCCTTTCCTATTAAGTCACTGGCTTTCTTTGCCTTCACTCCCCTCCAGACCCAGGCTTTCGAGTGCTTCCTACAAAATCTCTTTACCGAACATAAGCTTTCCATCCCTCTTGATTCTGCTTTCCTGCCCTCCCACCACTGAACTTCTAAGCTGTTAATAATGCATTGTCAGGTGCCCTCTGTGTTTCTGGGAAGCTGAGCACAACATCTTTAGTGCCTTATCTAAATATTTTATGTGCTAAACTACAATCTCTTCTCAAAAAATCGCTTCACCAAGTCCTTCAGATCGCAGCTGAGTCTCTGGTGATGTTTTTAATGGTGAACCCCCCAAAGATTGCTATTTATGTCATGTGCTGCTCAAAAATAAATTCTGCATTTGTGCTGCCTGCTTCCCATAGCAAGTGACAAGCTTTACTGTTAGCAGTGAGCATGTAATCACACGCTGTACATTTCAGCTTCAGCCATAATAGTTTCTTAAAGATTTTTAAATGACCTAAGCGGTGAATATTGGGGCATATGGACTGCCTTGTAATCCTGTTTGTTCTCAGTACATCACTGCTAAATTATACCTGCAGAACTAAGGCTACCATTGTAATTATAGCCTCCATAAGGCTGTAACTGTCCAACAAAGGGAATTCATTCAGGTCAAAACAGTATTTGAATGCCATTATGGCTACAGGGGGCTGCCTAGTAGTGCTGTGCCGACTTGCTGTTGTGTTAATTGGTAGTCACAGATGTGGGCATTGAAAAGGAGCGGCTGGAAGTTGGGTGAAAAACAAGCTGACATAATTAGTGAGAGCTGGTGAGGAAATGGACACAGACTTGCAGGCAAAAGAAGCTCCCTGCTTGCCAGCTAAAAAAGCATCTCTGTCTCTGGCTGCAGGGGTTGCTTGCTGAATCTCGCTTCCATCTGCTTGGAAGATGGCTCTCCAAAGGTGGCAGACCAAATCCCATGCTCAGACAAAACACATCTCCTCTGTAGCACAAAGAGGAAGCTCTGAACAGAGGGAGAAAACAAGTGTGAAATCCAATCCCAACCAAGCACAAACACTTGAGCCAGAAGAGTCCTCAGTGTTGAGACACCCCTGAGGACAGCTTGTTAAAGCAATTTCCCCGATTACCAGAAGAGTCCGCTCATGGGCACAAGGTGACATCTGCTCCCTGGGAGACCTCACAGTGGGGCTCCACCTCCGTCCCCCCTTAGCTGGGTGCTGCATCTGGACACTGCTATGCAACCAAACCAAGTCCCAGGCTAGGCCAACTGTTTCATGTGGATGAAGCTAAGACTTGGGGGCAAACCATGGCCTACGCTCCTGAGAAAGCATTGCAGTGGGGAGAGAAACAAAGATACTCCTCCTGGATGTTCACCCCCATTGCTTTGCCTGAGGAGGCCAGGTGTGTCCTAGCACAGGGCAGTTGCAGAGTGCAGAGCAACCCTGGGAGTCCTGTTCCTTTATACTTCAGACATCGTTTCTTCTCACCTGAAAAACTGGGCTACCAGACAGGGGGCAATGGCTCCTGTCTGTACCCAACTGCCTCTCTCACAGCCTGTGCAGAGTCTCTTTCCCAAGCAAAGAAGCTCACCCTAACATTGACAAGGTAGTTGAATTCAATGTCATTCATATGCATGTTCAGTTAGAAGACAACCTTCTTTCTGGACGGGAGACTGTCCCTACAATTATTCTCAAATTAAGCCAACCTAGCTGGACTCCTTCTGTTTGGCATACACTGTTTCTTAGGAAATTCTTCTCTACTTTTCCCCATGCTCCACTCAATCTGTGGGTTTTTTTTTACTTCCTTGAGAGACCCTTTCAAAGTAGAAGCACAGTCCATAAAGAATTTGGATCAAAAGCCCAGTCCTGGTGCAAGTTTGCAATTTCAATTAATAAGAATTGTGAGTCATTATATATATTATGTTATGTGTTATGGATTTATGAGGATTCATTTCTAATCATGGGAAGTGGAGCATGAAGGCCTCTGAAGATGACCTTTGTTTACCTCCTCCTACAACAGGAAAATCTCTACCCACTCCATGCCTCACAGACAGGAGCCTCTGGCTTTACCATCTTCCACTAGCCTTACAATGCAAAAGGTTCTCCTAATCATGACTTAAATCTCATGCTCTGTTTAAGCCCATTGCTTCTCTCCGTATCTATTTATGGGCAAGGAAAATAGATTATTCCCTTTTCTTTGAAGCAAGCTTTTTTCTGCTTGTAGATTTATCATATCTCCCCTACGTATCTTCTGGTAGACTGAACAACGTTAAATCCTTCAGTCTGTCTTCACCAGCCATGCTTTCTGAATTTCTGATGGTTGCTGTCAGTCATCTCTGCTCCCCAGCCAGGCAATCCATACCTTGAATTACCCCAAACTGGATACTTAGTTCAAGTACTACATACAGCAAAAAAGTGTCACCCCTAATTTATAGACAATTTTTATATACATATATATATATATATGCTAGCAATTCTGCTTTTGTAATTGCACCATCATATTTTTGACTCCTAGTTCTGCAAAGTTTCTCTCTATTTCTTTGTTCCCCATCTGACATTTTTGCAACAGATTACTCCTAATAAGATACAGACGTTTGTACCTTGTTCTTACAGAATTTCATTCTACTGTTTTTCAGATCAGATTTCCAAACTGGAAATCTCTTTTTGAATTCTCTTCCTGCTGAGCAATGTGCCCACAGGCCTTCTGTCCTGGTGCCACCTGCAAGTTTAACTAGCAGACATATTCTCACATCAACCGTGTCATTCACTGAAGAGATACAAGCCTCATCCCCTCCAGAACCCACTCGCACACCACCGCCCCACTGTAATAGGTGCTGTCCAAGAACAGCACTAAAATATGACCCTGCACCAGCAGAGCTTGCTAAGTCAATAACCTTGCTTTAACACTGTTTAAATCTCCAGCTAACCTTCACCCCATCTGCAGCACTGTGATGCAGGGCCCTGATCCCACAAAGTGCTTCTTTGACATGAACTCCCTAAAGCACTGATGACTCTCCAGAGATCTGGCAAACCATGGCAGAGTTCTAGTTGATGGTAATTGCCCAGAAGCTGTGCTGCCAAAGTTCAGTAGAACTTCAGTATCTACAGATCTGTAAGTGACCTTCCTCATTACGTCCTTCCCAAGTCTACAAAATTTGGTCACTTCAACTGACAACATACACAGACATCCCTTTAGCTACAAGCAGTCCAAGGACATCATTTCACTTGTGTCACTGGAAGGGTACATTTCTCTAGATTTAAGTACAATAAGATCTTGAGCTTTGTTTATGCCTTTGACATCAAGGCATACTAATCACCTCCTTATAGAAAATATGCAGATATGATTTATGCGTTTGGTAAAATTTTATCAATTTACAGCAATCAAATTAATTAGCTAAATTAATTCCTGTTAATTTATTTACGTTGCCTAGGAATATTTCTTGCATGGATAGCTCCATTTACTGCGATATTATGTCTCAGAGAAACACCAAAGCAGAGTTGTTCAGTTGTAGATCATGTTTAGGCTGTGACCTGAGCTATATCGGCTTTGGACAACTCTGAAATCTTGGAAGCTGTTATCTCACAGGTGATTCACTCTCTCAGGATTTCAGTCAGCTCAGGAGGTGAGTACTGCCCTTGAAAAGCCAGCCTTAAAGCACACAAGAACTAAAAAGAGAGGCGCCTTTGTCTGACCCAACCAGGGACAAGTAAAGTACAAACACAGCCAAGTCTGGCAAATCAAACTTAACCCTTTAAGTCCTACTGGAGCCTCAAGCTTGGCTCCCCACTGGTATTTTTGTGCAGAAATTACTCCACATTTTGTTTGCTAACAACTTAATAACATAAGTAAACGCAAGTTAGTTTGCTAGTTTTTCTTCTGCAAGAAGGCTCATGGAATGCCATCTCCCATTGAGGGAAAAAGACGTTATATCACTGTATTGGTTTCAGCTTTATAAAAGTTTTCCCCTCTCCTTCCCTCCCTCCCTCTCCCTCACACACTTATTTTCCTCGAGTGCTTCATGGAGGCTTTTATAAATAACTGGACATATTCATTCTAACAAGCACTTTGGCCAGTCAGATTCATTTCTGTATAACCCCTTGCAGTGCTATTCAATAAAATGCGAATAATTACCATAGCAACTGCAGCATGTGGTACATATGGTGCTTCTGAGAAACAAAGCATTTTCTTTCTTGCTTTTCTTACCCTTAAAAAAAAGAGTCACATACATTGGTTTTTAATACAAAATGATGTCTTACAGTGTTTATTAGAGGGGAAAAAAGGTTTTCAAATGAAGAGCCATCTCTCACTCTGATTAGAAGCTTAGAGAATCAATTCTTCCTACATCACCATCTTTTAATCTCTCATTTCCTCACATTATCAATGTGTACATTTTTTCAAAATGGAAACAATAGGTACTTAGACAACAAAGTACCCTGATTATGTCTTCCTGTGCTCTTACTGGCTGGATGCTCCAATAGACAGACAGCACAAAGTGAAGGGTGTTGACTCATGGAAGGACTGGGTTAAACCTGAAGAGTAGCAGCCCTTCAGAGCTGCCTTGCGTATTCCCTGGAGGCTTCCTCCCCCTTGACAGGGACAGCTGAACTATAGAAATGAAACTGCACCCAAAGTGCTGCAGTGTACATCCCATGTCCTGAACACACTGGTAACATCTTGTTATTAACACCAAGCCGCAAAACTGAGCATTGCAGGAGTTGTTTCACATGCAGTTCCACAGACAGCAGCACCACTCAGGAGTGGGGCTGAGGACCATTTGGAACCAGTAACTGCACCAGTCTTGTGTTTGTGAGTTGAGGTCCTAAAATGTTTTGCCAAGATGAAGGTGTGGTAGCTTTTCAGCCTGACTGGTTTTATCTAAAGGTATCATCTTGTTGACCATACAGCTAGAGTCACATGCTCATACGTGCATGACATGGACAATGAGTTTTCTGAGGGTGGAAGAACAGTGCATTCTTGGACATCACTTTCTCAAGCCCACAGCTCCAAAAGTCAAATTGCAACATAGCCACCATGTTCCATAGAAGAGCTCTGAGGTAGCGTAATTTTTTAGCATCCGGTTAGAAACTGAAACAGAGAAGGGCCAGCAGACGGAAGAGGGATAGTGCTTGTTGACTCAGCCTGCAAGTTATGTATCCCTAACAGAGCTTTTCTCAGCCTGCAAGTGTTGTGATCCTGTTGAATTCAGAGGGGCTGAGCAAATATTACCCTGTGGTAGCAAGCACAAACCAGCTCGTATCCTTCATCATCTTGCAGCAGGACATCTTGCCCAAAACACAACGTGTCAAGGCCTTAATTGAACTCTCCTGGCACAGCAGGCTGTAAGGCTTACTGCCTAAAACTAGCAGATCCCAAGGGACTCCTAAGGGACAAGGACTGTCCCTTCAAAGCCTCAGAACTTCTGTACCAGCCTTTGTTTCCAGTTAAACCCTTCCTTCAGTCTCTCTTTGTTGTCATCCTCCCCACAGGAACAATATCAGAAAAAGGTTTCCTGAATGTGCAGGCACCTTCTAGACTCAAGCTTAGGAGACTGAAAAAATGTGACATGCATGCCTCCCTACCTCTGCCCCACCTTCCCAGGCTGACATATCCCTCTCTGACCTGCACAGAGCCTGGTTCTGCAGGGGGATGAAGAGGTATGGGGATGGTGGTAATGCTGCAAACAAAACCCTTTTCCTGGGTGCCCTTCCTACCTGAAAGAACAACTTGTACATGAAGGATCCCCCTTTCTTAGCTCCCATACCCCTGGGACAGTCCCAGATGGTTGGATTCTTGTTTTTATTAAGATTCCTTTTGACAACATTAGCTGTAGGTATCTGTAAATCTGGCATGAAAGAGAGGATTAGTTATACCTAGCTGTACACATTCTTGTACACATCTTGCACACAGAAATGGCCACCTGAGGTACGTAAATGTGGACCTGTTTTTGTCTGTTTCCAAGCTTTGTTTTAGTGATCTATTCAAACTCGGCTGTTAAACCTCTAGTAGGCAACCAGCAGCGCACATTCGCTCTGTAGTCTTCAACCACCAAACCCAGCTGAAGAAAGCACAGCCCTAGAAGTGTTGATTACCAAATGCAATTGGGAACTGAAATAAACATTACTTTTCAAAATGGAATTATTGGTTACCATTTTATGCTTGATGGAATAAGGCTGCAAACATGATAAACATGAGCTCACAGTTTAACTAATAATGCCTTCAAAAAATACAGAAGAACCCCTTAGTCTTTTGGGGAATATATTATTTCACCAAAACAAATCTTGGACTGGGATAGCATGACTTATCTGAATACAACTTCCTGTCATAATCACCCTTCTCCGCATTTGGATGAATCTATTTTGAGCTGCCCTGCCGCCACCCAGGAGCAATTTTTCAGACAAAAAGCCACTAGAGAGCGCCTCTTCCACAGCGATGGGATGAGCACTGTAAACCTGCTTGTGCGAGAGACTATTTTGCTGAGAAGTGGAGAATTCAGTGACATAGGGAATTATTATGCACCATTCATTTCCTTGTAATTTAACTCTCAGTAACAAAAGCATAATGTATAGTCTGGTTTACTGGGCTGATTTACAACACTTTAAGTGAAAAGATGATTTCCTTCTCTTCTTTTCATGCTGACATCAGCAGATACAAAGTGTGCATCTCATAACATGACATTGCTGTAGACAGAGCAATATAAAAAAAAGCCCTAACAGGTTGTGGCACAGTGAACAGCAGCTCAGGAGCAGAGAAGCAGTCCCAGAACCATGAGACAGTGCCTCGCACTCTTGCTTCCCGGAAGAAAAGCCACCAGCAACACCTCGCCAAGGCAGACTGACAGGGAAGTGGGGCTCTCACCCTTTGCTGCAGCTCTGTGGTTTGGCACCTTTCTCACAGAGGCTGCTGTCTCTGATCAGGCAGTGTGAGCTTGCTTTATCTTGTGCCAAAACACTGTCCTTAGAGACCACCTTCTTTTTGAAACGCAAAGTCTCATTTTGTTGTCTGGGCATGGGAGGGAGGAGGTAAATCATACTCTGATTGGGTGGTTTGTTTTATGGGACCATGTTAGAGCACCATGCTCATACCAGGTGTACCCGTGAATTCCCTTTGCTCCTTCACCACATGTAAGAAAACTGGATTAGAAGACCTCAATGTGCTGTTACCTAGACTTACACAAACACCAACTGGCACTTTTTCCTTCTCACCTTAATCTGAAAGGCTAGAGAGAACCATTATAATACACCTTCATACAGCCTCAGCTTTTGCCCTGGACTCCTTAACCCAAACCTCTGTAGGCACCTCATAAGTCTGGTTTTGCTGGTTTAAAAAACAAAACAAAACAAAACAAACAAAATACAGAAAAACTCACTTTCACAGACAGGAAAATAGCATACTTTCAGCCTTGATCAGAAGTGCTCCATTTCTGCCCAAACGTGAACAGTAGAGAAGCACACACGAGGTGCTAAGGGAACATGAAATCTCACAAGAATGAGTTTCCTCTCCTGACTTCTATGCATCTTGTGGTTTAGAGTTGGTCAGAAAAAATATGACAGGGACACCAAGAGTGGTGTTTTTCAGAGTATTTCAGAGCTGAGCAGGAGGCATTGCCCCGTGATCTATTTAAACAAGTACACACCTGCAAAAAAACAGCATGTTGTAACACAGAGAAGTGTCAGGGCCATGAGAGCCTGCTCTGGTCCTTTTAGGCTGTCTGTGGGACTTAAGGGAGTAACAGAGACTCCTTTATTTTCAGCTGAGAGAACAGGGGAGAGCAAAGGGCGGATACAACAATTGATGCTCAAGGAGGCAGCAGAGATAGACAAAATGTCACTACATCTAACCTAAGACAGAGCCCTGCAGTGTCTGGAGGGATACAGCAGCACACAATATCAAGAGAGTTTTGTTTCTGAGACATGGCACATGAGAATGACAGTCACGAGAGAGAGGCACCACTTTTCTCTGTGACAGCCATGGAGCCTCCTGAGGAACGAGTTGCCATCTGCCAGGTGCCCACTGCTTTGCAATGAAGGAGGGATGAATGATGCCATGACAATACTGGAAAACTCTACAAAAAGGATGGGCAAACAGGGGCAATGGCAATATTTATAGTAGGCCAGATGCCAGTCTCTAAGCCAGGAGATTCCTTTGGCCTGCTCAGGTGCTGGTAGTTGTCTATTTTTACCTCAGAATTGACACTCCAGCCCACAGACACAAGGAAACATTCCTTTAGGTGCTCACAGCCACCATTTCATTCTCAAGCAGATTTCATGATCAAGAGGATGACCTAACCTGTGGACTTTTGTTCAACAGAGTGAGACCTGAAGGAAAAATAGTCATTCTGGATAGCAAAGAAGTCAAACCGTGAGCTTTATGTTTTTACAAGCAATGCATCCAACACCTAGCAGAATGCACAGGTGCAAACCTCAACAGACCCTCAGACCTTTAGAGAGCAGGAGTTCTTGCCTGAATTTTATGCATCATGTAGTCCATGGTAGGTCTGAGAGTACCACAAGGCAAATACCATAAAAAGCAATGTACTATCACAGCTCTGCTACAGAGTCACTTCCTTCCTCTTCAAGGTTTATTGCAATAAGTAAATCTCACAGGATAGATCATCTCAGATGGATAACAGTGGCTCCTTCAGAGAGCCTGATAGGAGATATTGTGGAAAGGAGCCAATTCTTCAGTGGTTTAGGTCTGACACTGCTCCCAGTTGGGCTGCGTGAAAGCCATCTCTAGACTGAAGAGTTCCCAGTCTGTAGGCTTGGTATTAGAAGGGCCCTCTAAGAAGAAAACTCTGTATGTCTGTCCCTGATATACAAAATGAACAGGCTGGACAAAATAAAAAGAAACAAGTAGTAAAGAGAACAAGATCCTCCACTGAATAGCTGTTTAATAGTAGTCATGTGTAAACAGTAGTAGCTGTGATTGATAGTGATATCATCTGTGTAATGCAGACCACAGGAGGGCATGGTACCTGCTAGAAAAGCTTGGGCTGTGTGGCTGCAGAGGCTTGTGGGATAACTTTGAGGCTCTCAAGACAGTCTGTAGTGGAGAGAGTTTGCAACAACAGTATTATAGGTTGAAATAACCCCTACAAGAAGATGTGGTAAGAGGATATGTGTGCAGAAGTCTTCCATCCCAGTGGCTCACTTCAGGTAGCAAAGCAAATGTGTAGACATACCCAAAAAATGGTAAATGAGCTTCCCTGCTTCTGTTTTATCCAGTACATTGATGATTCAATAGCTGTGAATCAGACAGACAACAAGAGGAGCAGCTGGTTAGTCTCAAAGCACAGGGAGTCCCCCTTCACTGAGTCCCTGTACCGGACACTGTATTGCCACTACCTCAGCCTGTAGGCAAATCTGTAGGAACAACACGTTATAGCAAATGGCTGGATTTCAAGTAAGTCATTCACCTTAACATGAATTATCAGGGCCATTACAAAGCAGCTGGGCTGTCTGGTTCATGTTTTGGTCAGCTCATTGGGACCTACCCGTAGTGTCTTCCCAGCAGACGGGAGCAACAACATACTACAGAGCTCTGTGACTGGAAGCTTAGCCATATCCACTGCCTCTTTGCTGGAGAGAAGTGCAAATCTGGTATAAGCAGGTGCAAATTTCACTGAAACCAACATTGTGCTCTTGACACTCAGCATCTCTGGCAACCTCAGTTACAGTCTATTGAAGTTGTTATTCCCACAGTTTTTGTGGGATTGTCTGTCAGTCTACATCAACCATGGGAAAGATTCCAGCTTGAATACCTGCCTGACAGCTAGTGAGGAAACTGGGACTGTGCCAGCTTAGCTTAAAAGGTGGCAAGCACTGGTCAGCAGCTAAGATGGTTACCATGAGCAGAAAAATATAGTTATTGCAATAAACTCTCCAGTTTATCCAGGTGACTCTTATAACTTCAATAAATTCTCAGGTACATATGTGTTCACGCTGAAATAAGAAACAAAACCAAACCTTATACAACTCCCCTGGGAGCTACTTAAGACTTCATGAAAGTTACAAACTCCCTGAGCACTGATGGTAAAGTATGCCCTTACTAAATAGACCAGCAAATACATTCTGCAATTCTTCTGAGTTATGATCATGAGAAAAACCCCACAAAATAAAACTTTTTTATTGCTCCCAGTGTACATAAATTCTAATGAATTCCCTGATGAAAAATTTGGTTAAAGGTAGAGGTGGATTGAGAATATGTTCCCCCTTATAAATATCACCAGTATGCACAATCCTAATGCTTTAGATTTAATAAAGTAAAAAAAAAAAAAACAAACCCAAGGTGCACAGGAAGTCCCAGAAGTAACCTACACTGCTGTTACAAGCATATATTTGGCAGCTACAGCCATGCTTTCAATATGTGTTGGCATTACTAAACTCTTACATCCCAGCTAAAATCCAAATCATAACTTGTTAGTCACTAAAGGCATGTGATTATGTTTCCCATGTTTGATTAGGTGACTTACAGAATTAACATAGACTGCCCAACTAAAATGTTATGTACTTCAACATTTGCGCATTATTAAACGCATTATTATTATTTGTATAGCTCAAGTTACACAATTCAACTTCTATCAGTTAGTTACATGCTTCACAGTGTAAAGGCACAGTTAATTCTAACATTTCCAGCTGACACGATCTGAAACCTTAGCATTTTTCCATGAACTCACTGGAAAATAATTTCAAATAATGAATCAATGTGAGAATTTCACAACTGTTTGTGAATAGGAAAAAAAGGGAATTGTTAAATGAATTATTTATTGAGAATTATTCCCTTCTGTCTCCCAAGAAGCCTTCTAAAAGCCATAATGTGCACAGCAAGGGAAGCTGTAGAAGTGTTTGTTAAAAGTTACAGCATGGGGCTCCAGGCTTATTTTTGGCTAAGAGACCTGTTCAGTTTCTGGGTAGAGCAGTTATTGTATGGATTTCCTCACAACGACCAGCACTGCAAACTGCGCCTGGCATCAGAGTCATGCTGGATTCCTTTGGTTCTGTTTAACACCCAGGCAAGCAAGAAAAGCTCTACAGCCCCAGTGACAGCCTCAGTAAAGCACAGGGAGCTGCACTGCCTTCAGTTTATGAAGTAGATTTGCACAGGTGCTAAAATGACAATGAACTAGCAAAAATATTCTGCTTGTCACACAGAGGAAGGAATTGGAGGCAATTCTCTTCCCCAGCTGTTCCGATGCTGCAGTGCTAATGGGAATATGAAGCAATACAAGGTATTCTTGTCAGAAAAGGCAGCAAATGCAAACAATGAACAGATCTCTTGAGCAAGACTCCAGCTTTACCCAACCACTTTTCAGACTCAGATCAATATTAAGTTTCATGTGATACCTGGCACTTTTCATGAATTTTGTGGGTTTAGGGCTTCTAAATTATACATTTCTATTAACATTACTTTAAAGGGCAATATATTCTTAGTCTTATCCATTCAGAAAAGTTTGCATGGAAATAATTTAAACTCTGCTAGAATAAATAATTCAAGCTTTCCCTTTTTATTACATACTAAGAATATCCTCATGCAAGTGACAATTGTAATGTCCCTGTAAGGCGAAATTTTTACCATACAAATCCGTAACTATGTATGCAATGCTTTTAAGACAGTGTATAATCTATTTATGCACTCTGTGTTTTTTCCCCATCTGAAAAAAATGGACTGAATGGAGATGCTCCTTGTTACAGATTGTAAATTTATTTTTTCACCTGTGTAACATATTGACTCGTGATAGAATTTTAGTGTAGCTATATGGTTTAAATTGTGGAATAAATAAGTAAATAGATAGGAGTAGACCCTGACCTGAACACAAGAGATCAGAGGCATAGGGAGGAGTGTAGGGATGCTCTAGCGTAGCAGAGGTATACCGTCCCCTACAGATGGCTTTGGAAAACTTGCAGTATCATTTCATGCACAACTGATAGTCGGACCTATGTTTTTGATTTTTGAACACCTTGAACATCAAAAAATACTTAGATTAGCTTTGTTCCAGCCAGCAAAAGGTAAGGAGGGGAAGCAGAGAGGAAAGTTCAGTCTTTCCATAATCATGAGTGGGAGTGAGCCTCCATTTAGCAATTTGCCCCAACATCATTTCCTACTTGGTGTTGGTACTTGGTGTTTCAGCCTTATTTTTGCCACCATCTTTTCTTTTCCAACACAAACACTGAATTGAGAGAATGACATAAAGTTTTCCACCAAAATTTATAGGGAATCTGAATAACTTCATGTCTGTTTATTGTACATGCCAGGGCTGATAAACAATGGTTAGAAACCCAGAACTAGATACCACTGGAAACCCAAAAATGTTGCTGCAATTGGTTCACGTGAATCACATTCCAGACCAAAGGAGAGAGTTCCCTACCTCTGTTCTTCCCAGGCTTTCACCAAGATTTTAGGGTCAATCTGAACTGAACTTGTGAAGGTTCAAATATTTTTCTTAGAGTTTTCTTGATTTTACCCAGTAGTTGAAGAAAACGTGAGAAGGAAAAGGAAGGGAAGAGAAGGGAAAGGAAGGGAAGGGAAGAGGGGAGGAGAATTCTCCAAAACCAGTTTTGAAAATCTGAAGGTCAGAATGGTTCAAGGATAGCTTGGTTAAGCTGTGAAATACTTGTAATTCTTCCATCATCACACAAACACAGTTCTTTCCACAATTCATGTTTTTACCCAATTACCTTCAAAATAATTATGCTTTAAATATGGCACAGCTGATCCTATGCAATTCTTTCCCTACGGAGGAAGGCAGTGAGCCCCAGGAGCTCTGTACTTCCTCTGGCTGTCCTGCACCTTCACCCACAGACAAGGGCCCTGTACCTTGACACTTCAAACCCCACCATGCACCTGCAGAGCAAAAGGTGCTGCCAGCAAGTGCAAATAGCTGAGCCATCCTCAACGCAGCCACCTTCACTAGCACCAAAGGATGAAGGAGAGGCAGAAATGCCTAGGAAAAGCTGGAGCTAGCCAAACAGCTCAGCTTCAGTGCACCTTCAGGGGCAATGCGGCCCCATGGCACAGCCAGAATTAGACCTCAGCCATTCCTAACCGTCAGCTTACCTTTTGTTGACTACTATTTTCATTTTTTTTGTTGGCAGTAGCAGTTATCATTCAGATAAAATGCATAAAACATACTGACAGAAAAAAATGGTAAAACTATTTGGTCTTTGTTTTGTTTTCAGAAGGCATGACTTTATTGTCAGCAGCTTTCCAATAACACTGCACAAACACTGATGGGTCCTGATAATATCGGAGTACGTACAAGGACAAAGTGTGAGTAGTGTCTGACGCCATGAAAACCAAGATGTTTCGTGCAGCCCTTTGCATTGGTTAGCTAGTTCATGCCAGATTTGAGGCAAAGTACACAATTTCTGAGCTTAAGCTTGCTCTTTCTGTTTCTGATTTCTGAGTAATTTCATCAGCTGATTTTTTGCTCTAATGAAAATAAAAAATAATTTGAAAACTCCAGCCTCCTCCGTATTTCTCCAGCCTATATGCTGCATTATAACTACTTCAGAGTATTCACAGAACTAGGCAGTACCTTAGCCCCATACTCCAGGAGCCTGTCTGTGCCCCAGGAGTTCCCACTTAGCAGGCACTTGTGCTATAGTCCCTCAAGCCTCCCGCTCTGAGTGCAGGTGTCAACAGTTCTCCCTCACCTTCCCACAGCTGCACCCAGAGACATCCTAGGGGTCTTTCTGGCACCAAGGCCCAGGACAACCATGTGAGCATCACCTACTAGCTGGGCAGCAGAAAGGAGGATGACCCCTCACACCTTCCACAGTCCCCTGTGACTCTCTGTGCTGAATGGGGACTCAAAAATAACATGTGTTCCGCAGCCACAGCCTAACATGTCATCACGGCCAGATCCTGACTAAGGTCCCACTGTGGACAGGTGATACAGTCAGGAGGGCTGTGCCAGCATATTTACAGCAAGATTCTATTTTCAAGGGCCAGGATCATTCAGAATCATCCTTCTTCTTCCCATAAAACACGAATGACAATAGTATTTTTTCCCTGAATCTCTTGGACACTGATTCAGAATGCATTTAGGCAGATATAGGAAGTTAAACACACAAGTAATCTCCCTGAGTGCTTAAAAGGTGCTCAGGCATTTAAATGCCTTCATGAAGAAAGGTTTAGATCTCATGGGTAAGAACCATCTCTCATTCTGAGTATAAAATACCTGGCAGAGCAACACTTACTACCTTAATGATAAACAGGAGATGGAGAAATTTGGGCCTTAGCTTGTATGAGTAAACTCTTTTCAGTTGCTGTCTGGCACCTTTCAGGATCACTTTGAAAATTAAAAAGGAAATAAAGAAAAGTGACTTAGCCAGCTGAATTCTGCCCAGTTTGACAGCTAAATCTGGACTAACTCCATTGATTTTGGTGAAGTAATCTTCTCTTTATACTGCTTTAACAGAGAGGTTTTGGCCTGGGATCATCTCTAAAAATTTATTCTTTTCCAAGTTAAAAGAACAAAAAATATTTGGGAGGGCAGGGAGTTTAAAAGTAAATAGAAAAAGGAGAAAATGAGAAAACATTTGGGGTAAGAGAAAGTGGGAAAAAGATGAAAGAACATGGAGACTTTTGCAAAGACTTCCAATTGGATTAAAATGATGATAAATGGAGGTGCAGCACAGGGGTCAGGCTCCTCTCGATAACAGGATCTGAGTGCTCTCAAACAGTTGGTGTCTGTCAGTTACGTGGGAGCCCCTTTGGTCTCTTGTGACTAGAATTTTTCATCGTGCATTTCTGACAGGATAAAGCAGAGCAGCTAAACAGGATAATTCCCACATTCTGCTGGGTGAGTCATTTCCCTCATGCTTTTGAAAAACCTTGCAGGCAAAGGGGAGCCGTGCTGACAAAGCAGAGGAAGTGCACTTTTTCGGATTTCACAGGGCGCCTGGTTCAAACATGTGTCGCCGTGACAGAGAACACCTGCAGCATAGTTCAGCGGCAGTCTGGCAAACACAGCCAACAGGCTTGGCTGGGGCCCTGCACAACACGTGGGCTAGAGGGCTTTATTCTTTATTTTTACGTTATTTATTGAAACCTTCTGGGCAGTGGGATGAAGCCTTCAGCCAGTGCACTTTTCTCTCTCATTATACAGCAAGATGCAATGACTGAATTAATGAAGCTGCCCAATGCAGAGACAATCGCTACAGCGAAGAGCCCCGTGGTGTGAAGGAAAATATGTATAGCTTAATGTTGTTTGGCAAGGCTGAGCTCAACTGGAGCATCACAGCGTTAACAGTGCTCCTTAATGCCAGTTTAGCATTATGGAGGTAAAAGGGCTGCCATTGAGAGCAATCTGAGTGGTTGGTGAGGTTGCTGAACCTGGTGATTAGCAGACTAATTACCTCCTGTGGCTCACAACTCATTAATCAACCATTAAAATAATCATTTCCAAGAACAGCCTCAGATGTATCAGGAGAAAAAGGCTAGGACAGTTAGTCTGTAGCCACTTTGGGCCAATTTGAATTCAGCTGTTCTAGCAGCCAGGAATGATATCTCTGAACTGTTAAGTGCCTTAGACCCTGCCCAGGATCCTGAGCTCTCCAAAGCTTCTGAGTGAAAAACACCTTTGGCCAATGACCTCTCACAGCCTCCTCTTTCTTCCCTGCTCTGGTCATCCTTCCCACCAGGACGTGCACCCTATTTCCCTGCCCCAGCTGCCATAACGCTAGGCATTCAAGGCAGAAGTTTGCAGCCCTCCTGTCAAACATCCACCTGGCCCCTGGGCTGATGGGCTGACAGCAGTTGCAGCTGAGCACTGAGCAGATCAGAGTGCAAGCTCGCCCAGTCCAAATTGAACCACACTAACCCCTTCGTGCAAACCTGTCCAGCTTAACCCTGTGCCAAATGAGGGAGAAAACAGAAGGCAAAATAAGGTTTAACTCAAATCATGGTTCAGCTGCACTCACACCACCTCCCCAGGGCTACAGCACCATGATGGGAGGTCATCTGAGTGGGCTCCAGGGCAGAGATGCTGGATGAAAGCACCTGCCAGTGGCACACACCACCAAAACCCACCAGCAGACAGCATATGGCATGAGGCCCATCCTTATGTTCCCCACTTGTTTTAACAAATTTTACTCAGCCCATGACTTGTGCTTCCAGCTCTGTGCACAGTGGCCAGCCTAGCAGTCCAGGTGATCTCTTCTTCACCATTTGTTCTTAACACCCACTCCTTTGTCTAGTCTTTATACCTGCCTCTTCTTTTGCTTTAGAGAAGATCTGTGTAAAAAGGCAGGCCAGCTAAAACACTGTCCTCTTTTGACTCCTGCTTTAAAATCCCCCCTGCTGGAATGCCTGCAAAACGTTTGATAACAGCCAGACCATGTGCAAGACGACACTTCTATCTTTTAAGCTAATGAAGAATGTTTCATTGTTTAACCTGCCTTCTGTCTGGCCAGAGGCTTCTGCTTAGTCTCGCTTATCTGTATGTACAACTAATCAGGGCTTCAGTGAAAGAACTATCTTTATTACTTGTGTCCAGCACTTAGCATGACAAAGTCCTGAACATATGCTGAGGCTGCAGTACAAAGTGGTAGGATAATTCACATATTTGCAGATCAGCTGGACTTAATGAAAATCCCAGGATATTTAGAGAATTGGCTGAAGACGTCTCTGAGCACCGAGACCCCCAAAAGGAAGGGCGAGGCTCCAGGAAACTGCAGAAGGACAAGAAGAATGCCTGTTTCTTAAAAAAAAAAAAAAAAAAAAAAAAAGGGAAAGGAGGAGAGTCAAGAAGTCAAGAAATAATAGACCTAAAATCCAATTCCTGGAACAATGTTGGAACAAATAAACAAATTACTTAAATACCTAGAAGAAAACAAAAGATGAGTAATAGCCAACATGGATTTGTCACAAAGACACCATGTCAAACCAGTCTAATGTACTTCTGTGACAGGGGAATAGCTTTAGGGGAAAAAGAGAAAATGTCATCTATCTTGACTTCAGTAAGGTTTTTGACACTGACATGGTACTTTGAAAAAGAAAATAAGGAAATGTGGGCCAGATAAAAGTACTCTAAGGGTCAGGCGGCGCAGCCTTGGTTGGAAAATCATTCACTGTCAAAATGAAAAGATGGGCCTAGTAAGGTTCCATAGGGATGATTTAATGTTCTCACTGGGGCCTAGATGATAGATTAGAGAGGACACCCACCAAATCTACAAATGATGCAGAGCTCAGGCAGCAATAATCAACTGTACAAGTACAGAACAAGGTTGGGTAGCAGTTCTGTAAGAAAGGATCACAAGCTGAACATGAGTTGACAGCACCATAACATCTCTGTATGAAAAAAAAAAAGAAAAAAGGGCACAGATCATCATGTACAAACAATGGCATAATCTGTATATCATATGAAGTAATGTTTCCAAACTATTATTAAGTCCTCCACTGGAGCAATAGCTATTTAAAAGAGATAGAGACCAACTGGGAGACAAAAGGAGATTGACACGAAAAGACAGCATAGAGACTGCAAAAACTAGTGTTGCTTGGTGTGGTAAAGATAACACGGAGGGGAGCTGTGCTAAGTCCTGCAACGCAGAAAGAACAGCTTCAGGGAGAAATGGATGAGTTTGCCCTTCCACAGATGGTGGGCAGGATGAGTTGTAATAGGCTGAAATTACCACAAACATGAGGTTAATCATTAAAAACTGTAATGGGAGTGTAGCATCAGACTAGATTTCCTAAGGAGGCTATCAAATCACCATCACTGAAGGTTATTAAGAATGTTAGACAAAATATTTTCAAAGAACAACATAGGTTTAGGTGAAAATGCCTCAAGGCAGGGAGCTGGACTACATATTTGTACTGAAAAAACAGTGCCAAACTGGATCAACTTCACCCCAAAGTTCAAAAGCACAAGAGTTCCTGTGCTTCCTAATCTGCAATGTAGCCAGGAAGGATTTTGTTCTTGCATGGTACACTTTTCACAGGTATTCTGCCTGCAAAGTGCAAAATGAAGGCAAAACATTACTGTACTACATTAGGAATTTACACTCTGTTTGCACAGGTGTAAGCAGAGAACAAATCCTTGTATTTACAGTCAGTCTTGCATTAGACAGCACAACATGAAGGTCAGAGTTGTTTCTGGGTTAGAATGACAAAAGCACAATCCAATTGCCTTTTGGATACCGCATTTTAGCCCTTGTTTTTCCTGAGAGAGGGGCATGCATACATCTGTACACCAAATCACAACCCTTCTCCCACACTTTTGCTAACACAGCATCTTACTACATTCCTCTGGTGCAGCAGCAGTTCTAAGGTGCTACTGAAAGGAACAGGACAGAATCTCAACCGGTGATGTATGAGAGTAGTTCTGAGTGTGACTTACATATCAGTACACTTGTTTCATGCCTAGAGTCATATCATTGCAAGATGTGATCTTCTCAGATCTTATAACTAAGACTAACCTCAGTTGACACTTGACTAGGAGACTTCAAAAGAAAATCTAAGGGCTGGGGGAAGTGTTTGGCAAAGCCTTGAACCAGCTCCTCAGCATGGTGCTTGAGGTCACTCTAGAACAAATGGGCCATATTTTGTACAAAACGTGGCCTAGTGATTACAAATCTGCAGAAAGAAGGAAAAAGGAGAGACAAGGCAAGGTGAGGCAAGGTGAGGAGGGGAAGGGAGGGGAGCGGAGGGGAGTGGAGGGAGGAGAAAGAAGAAGAGGGGAAAGAGAAAAGGGAGAAGGGAGAAGGGAGAAGGGAGAAGGGAGAAGGGAAAAGGGAAAAGGGAAAAGGGAAAAGGGAAAAGGGAAAAGGGAAAAGGGAAAAGGGAAAGAAAGGCAAGGGAGAAAAGAAAAGCAGTTTCTACAAAATGAGAGAAGTTTCTACAAGAAAATATTGGCTATGCTACACACAAAAGTAAGAGCCCGTATTTTTCATTTGGAAAAACAAAATTAAATATTCCAACATTTTAAAATATTTTTTTCCTGCAGATTTTCCATTCTTTTAAAAAACAATAGTTAACATGTCAGCATTTTGTCCTAAGCAGGAATAAAAACATCCTGAAATGCTGAAGTTTTCCACAGGACAGAACTTCCATCTTTTTTCTTTTTTTTTTTTTTTTGTCAAATTACATACCTCTGTCGTTTCACAGACAAGGTGGGCTTGGAGATGGCTTAGTCCAGGAGAGCTGTCAAGAAGTTCCCAGCTGTCCACCCTCTCCCTCTCCTGGGGACTCCTGTTCTGACTGCAGGTACTGTTGGCCTGCTTGTGAACTGACTCCTGGCAATGACTTGGGTTTTCCTTAACAGTTTGAGCTATAATTTACAGCAGTTCTCAAGCTTCTTCACAAACAAGCAAAGCAGTGGTGGGGGTGGGAGTGCCTAAGACAAGGTAAGGGTAGACCTGGTGCAGAGAGGGGAAGAGTCTGACTTATTACAGCTGTAAGGTGCCTACCCCAAAACCTTGCCACCGAACATCACTACTTCCACTTCAGCAGTCCAAGCCCATCTTGCCTAGGGTGCAAACTTCATTTCCCTGGACAACTTCTAGCTGGAATCAGCATGCTACTTGTAATTTGAAATGGATGCTGTTTCCACAGCATCACCTGGCTTCTGAATGTTGACTTCAGAGCTGGATGACCAGCAGGTGGGGGAAACACACACAGCACTGCAGTCCTGCAGGCTGCTATGGTTTCTAGGGGAGTTTAGGATCCTTTCAGCCAAAAAACACAAAAAGGTTTTTTCACTGGTCCTCTTTTGCCTTGTTCATGTAAGCCCATGTGTGTCAGGTCTCCGTTTGTACAGAGACCTGGACTGCCTGCACTTTGTATACTGTAAAGCCTATTATGCCTTCTGACCAACACTGACAGTGTTTTTTCTGGGCAATTACAGAGATTAAAAACTGGAGCAGAGGAGGGGGAGAAAGAGTCATACACAATTTCAGTCATCACACTTCTATATCCACTCTCAGTTGGCTATAGGGGAGGGGAAGAGACTATCGGTTTAACAGTGGGACTATCAGTTTAACTCACAGGGAATGCCTAGATTTTATCAAGTAGCCATCACAGACCAGTGGGCCCCTTCCTTGACCCAGACTGCCTTCATCTGCAGCTTCCCAGAGGTGACAAACATGGCTTGTGCTACACCTCTGCCTCCTTCACACTGGCTATGTGTAAAGGAGGCACCAGCTTAGTGCTGAACCTACCGATGAAGAAGGAGGACAGCATATTGCTGCAGCAATGTGCATCTCTCCAAATGGCTATCTCAAAATATGTCCTACATGTCATCAGCTAGGACACCCTTTTAATTTCTAGAAATACAGAGGGATTTTCTGCTTTCATAGCCTAGTTTTGCTTAGAAATCCCCCCATCCAAGAATTCCCAGGAAATACATGGTTTTGAAACTTAAGTATTAGAAAAAAGAGCTTTGATTTTCCTATAAAGAAGTTTCAGAAAGAGAATGTGCAGTGCAGAGTTCCCAGAGAAAGCGTGCTGGGGGAAGGTGCTGTGTAATGGGGCCTGAGCTCCCATAGGTCCCAGTAAAGCTCTGGGACTGGAGCCACATTCCATTCAGCTGAGGCAGAGAAACGCTTGATGTTCTTTTGTTGAGAGATCACTGAAACAATAGAAGTCAGTGCCCAAAGTCTATGAAGGCAGGGAAATCCAAGGGTTCATCAGGGGCCTGAAAAAAAAGGGATTCATGCAGAACAAAAGCAGGCAAATAAAGTACAGCCAAAACACAAGGGCTCTGTCAGGTGAACTCTGGTACATCTTGTTTCTGGCTTGTGCACTCTACAGTGGTGGCACAAAGCTCTCATCTCCATGCCATGTGCCCATGTCTCACTCATTCCAGTTCACACTCTGCACTGTTGGTTTAACAACCAATGGCAGACTGTTTTGCACTCAGGGGATGGTGTGAATGAGCATGGGCAGATCTCCTGTTCTCCTATGGGGCTCTAAGGAGCTAACATCTTCAAGGGATGCAGCAGTTTGTTCTGTGAATGTGGGTCTTTACAAGCATAAGGCATTCAACTGAGATTCAGGATCACGGAATCATAGAATCATTTAGGTTGGAAAAGTTCCTTAAGATCATTGAGTCCAACTGTTAACCTAACACTACCAGGTCCACCACTAAACCAAGTCACTAAGCGCCACATCAACGTGTCTTTTAAATACCTCCAGGGATAATGACTCAACCACTTCCCTGGGCAGCCTGTTGCAGTGCTTGATAACCTTTTCAGTGAAAAAATTTTTCCTAATATCCAATCTAAACCTCCCTTGGAGCAACTTGAGGCCATTTTCTCTTGTCCTGTTGCTTATTACTTGGGAGAAGACACTGACCTCACCTCGCTACAACCTCGTTTCAGGTAGCTGTAGAGACCGATAAGGTCTCCCCTCAGCCTCCTTTTCTCCATGCTGAACAACCCCAGTTCCCTCAGCCTCTCCTCATAAGACTTGTGCTCTAGACCCTTCACCAGCTTTGTTGCCCTTCTTTGGACATGCTTCAGCACCTCAATGTCTTCCTTGTAGTGAGGGGCCCAAAACTGAACACAGTAGTCAAGGTGTGGCCTCACCAGTGCCAAGTACAGGGGCACTATCACCTCCCTGATGGGCTGAAATCTCCAACATCTACAAGGTTGAATTTGGGATTACAGTTTGGATCTGTCATTAAATGCAATCAGTATTTATGCACTTTCACAAACAAAAATGAGAGGTTTTAAATCTCTGAGCCTGACAACTAACACTGCAGAAAAATGAAAGTATCTAACTACTTTTCAGCAGTGAAATACTTTGAACTGGACAGCTCTGCAATGAGATCACCTTGTGCTGGGGTGGGGATGACAATACTAAAAACATAGTTAAGTCTCCTGCAAAAACTAGACATTTCCAGGAGCCAGACCAGGCTGACTGTTTGCTCATCCAATGAAAGCTTTGTTGGACCTCTTCTTGAGAAACCCGAGTGCTGATAAAACATTACAGCAAGAGTGCAGTACACATCATTATAAAACAAACAGGAGCCAAATAAGCATTTGCTGTGGGTGTGTGGTCATTGGCACTGGAAGGCTTCCCAGAAACACAATGTTTTCAGCAGCCCCTTCATGGATGAGAGGGAGGCTGTCCGTCAGGTAGGGATCAGCATTTTATTATCACTGTACTGATTAGTTGGGATCCAGCCCAAGGAAGAGATGCCCTGGAGTGGTGTGCTTTAATTGATTTAACCAGCACAGCACGAAGCCTGGTGAGTACTTTTGTGAGTACTGTTCATAGAGAGGCAGAGGCTTGCACGAAGGTCAAGATGAACCAATGATCCATAAACTCGGGACAGACACTTGAGCTGGGAGCACAAGAAGAGGAAACACTTTCCTCTGGTGACACAGTGAAAGTGGTCAAGATGCAACCAGCTTTGCGGAGTGAGGCAAGGACTCATTATCAATCAGAACCTTGAAAGGGTTTCATTGAGCTGGAAACTTGTAATAGTCCATATTGACAAAAATTGTTGTAGTGCTGTTTCAGCGCAAGAGTATGGAGAGAAGGGCACAGGACTCTAAAACTGCAGCTGGGAGAAGGACAAAGGTTGAGGACAGGCTGAACAGTCCAGCTAAGAGGAGAGGGGCTTGCTCCAAAAGTGAATGTTCTGGCCATGGATGAAGGTGAGTCCATCAGCCTCACCACAAGAATCAGCATCCCTGTCTGCTCATCCTAGCCTCTCAGCTAAGGGCACAGCTGGAGGGGAGAGGAGATCTTAGAAGGGAAGAACAGTGTTCATAATAGGCAAGGCAGAAAACCAACCAAAATCCCTTCCATGAGCCTTTCTTCAGCAGACGGGGAGACCTTGCAGACATGTCTTGACAAAAAGATGGAAAGGCAAGATAAGAAAAGCCATGCTGGGCTACAGAGCATAACAAAGCCTCGTACTGGGGACTTAGAGAAGGACCCATCTCTTTCAAAGGGGATCTCAAGTTTTCCAAGAATTAAGTTACATCACATCCCATTTTTGCTTTGACAGAAGTTATATATCAAATCAGAATATTTCATCTAAGCCTTGCAGATAATTTCTTCATCAACATGCTTTATTAAAAAAGCGATTTGAGAAAATCCTGACCTTTTATAGGTCACTTCTCTTTTCCTAGCCAATCAGATCTCATTGTTCCCTGAGGTCCTAATCAATTATCAGCCCATTTATTCTATTTGATATGAAGACTGTGCCCAATTAATTCAGAGATGCATTAAAGTGAAAGGTTTTACAATTGAAATGAATGTTTCTTTCTTTCTGTCATGTCCTGCTCTGGGAAATTAAGTTTAAATAAATGCTAACGGAATTGTCAATAATGCATTGCATAAAGGTCAGGGTGGTCAGGCTTTAATACAAGGGATGTTTTTATTTCTTTATTATTAGAATGCATTTTCTTCTTTTATCTGGTAAAAGAGGAGATGCGCACAGCTACCACATCTGTGGTACAGTTGAAGCTTCATTGCAATGAACTGTGATTTGATACCTTCTCAACCAAGACTATTTCCTGTCTCCAGTCTTCTGTCATAATTAACGCAAAGTTAAATAGGCTCTCCATTTAACATACATCAGGTAGACTGAACTTTGTGTTGGTTAAACAGCTCATTAGAAAGATTGTTCTAAATAGAGCCAAGATCTCTGATTCTTCAGAGATTCTTCACCCATTTGAAAACACAGTAATTTCTCAGGGAGGTAAGGCAGAGAGACAAAATTTTTTAAATGGTAAATAATGTGCCAGCTGCACGCACATTCTCGCTTATAAATTTCTTTCCTTCAGCTCAGTTTAGTGGAAAAGTTTTGCCTTCTCTTCTGTTGCTGAGAAGCAGTACTGCCAGGTTTTCCTGGGTATCTATCTTCTCTATGTGTATGGAGTATGTGGAAACCCTTTTCCACTCTACCTTTGTAAGAGCCTTGGGTACAGGGACTCCACATACTTCCTAGCAGGCTTATCAGTAATCACCTCCTGCAGGCATAATAAACTTATCCTCGCTGCAGCCCTGGCAGACAGGGAAAAATTCGCTCTGTTTTACAGAGATGACGCTTAAACAGAGAGGAGCTAAGGCTAGGATCTACAGAGGGACCGTGGCATCCCTGGTGACCCAGCAGCACTCTGCCTAAGAGCCAGACAGCTGCCTCACCAAGCAGAACTCACAACACATAATGTGGTCTTGCTAGTGCTTAGCAAAGGACCTTTTGCATTTTAGGGAAGACCTGAGGATACCTATGAATGCTGAATACCTCCAATACTCATATGTCTCTGCAAATCTTGTGCTAGACATGCCCACTTTTGTGCCAGTCAGGAAAGAACTCAACATCCCCTTAGTATGATTCCAAAGCTTCAATGTCATGGACACCCTCTCTATGGGCTGCCTCGGGACATCAGAAAGTAGAGTTGTGCTAACACACCATTTCTCTCTGCTTGTTCTGCTGGAGAGTGTTACAACAGGAACGAGCAGTGGGCAGCTGCCCTGAGCACTGCATAGCTGCTTATCTCACTGTACATGAGCACCCGGTCCTTCCACCTCTCCCAGGGCAGGCACTGAGTTTTACCACACAATACAGTCTAATTCCACACCAGTCTGTTGCACATTGACTAAATGCATCTGGGGAGATGGGTTTGGCAGTTGGTTTGGGTTTAGGCAGAAGTAATTTAGAAGTGCTTTACTGAGTGGAACTGTACTTAATACTTCTGCTGTTGTACTCCCTGCTAGAACAAGTAAGAGAAAGTACAGCTACAAGTGTGGAAAAGGAAGGGAAAAGCTGGTGGCAGGTGGAATATGTGCCTTCCACCTCAACTGCCAACAGCTGAAAAATGGATTGTTTTAAACCTGGGAGTTTGCACACATAAAATGGCATTGCTGATGCAGGAAAAAGCATCTTATTCTTCCTCTGATGCCTCAGATGGGAATTGCTGCAGGAACCATGCCATGTGGAGGAAGGGGGCTAAAATTCAGCTCCCCAGTGTTACCCATTTGTCTTCTACAATGGGACTGCAATTATGGCATTTTCATTGTTTCAACAATCTGTACAGAATCAGCCAGGGTCCCTTCTGGTTTCAAAAAGTCCCTGGTCAACAAATATATTGCTTAAAAAAATCTAAGCAGGAGGCTAGGAAACACAAACTTTAACTTCATGGGAAAAACTCCGCTGCTCTCTTCAGTTTCCTGCACTTTAGTGACAGCACTTACAACATAAAATCATCCTCAGAATGGGATACAAGTTTCTGAAGTTAGAGATGTTGTCTGTGTATAAAGTGGAAGCAGTTTAAAATCAAGAAAGTTATTCAGTTTGCAACCAATTTGTCATGTGGCTGCCATTTCTCAAGGAAGATGTAAAGAATGCTCAGGCCTTCCTCAGATTTTTTAGTCTCAGCATTCTTCTTTTTCCTGTAGCTGTTTTGTTTGCGGGAAAAAACCCAACCAAACAACTATGAAAACATAACTCAAATGTAATCAATTAATTTTCTGCTGGAGTTTGCAGAGAGCCTGAAACATCAACTCTGAGATGCGTGATCTGCTCTTTTCATTCCAAAGCAAGCCAGTTCAGATTTGAACTGTGGTACCTTTAATTCCTCCATCGTTAGCTCCTTCACAGTCCTCAGCATGTAAGAATGGTGAAGGAGTATAGCACTATGAAGATCTGAAACACGGTTAGGTCCTTAACCATGTGAGGCAGCACAGGAGATGCATGATTGGCTTTAGTAGGGTAGAGCTCAACTCTTAAAAGTTTGAAAAATACTGCTCCAAGATACTGAGCATCCTCAGTTCCCACCGAGCCCCAAGTAATTAGGTAATGGAGCTTTTTTTCAATCTTTATCCTGTGCTCTTCTTAAAGCTTTAAGCCAAAATACATCATCACTCATTCTGAGCTGCTTCCCACCCTGTGAAGCTGAACCAGCACTTACTACTAAACGTGTCTCTGGTTTCAAATTCATTGCTTGATATCACACCCCAGGAATGGGGCCAGTGGGTTTTTAGGGATTTATTTGCAAGTCCAGATTAGTACAGATTCATTTGCCACAACCATCTGTAGTTTTAAAAAAAAAGTGTCCTTACTCCTTTAACTACCTTCATTTAATTTTATTTTTTAAACATCAAACAAAATAACTGGAACTTTGTGGAAATATGGATTCAATCAGTGATCATTGGCTATTTTCTCCTGCCTCAGTTATGAAAGGAGATGAGGTGTTTAAATTACTAGATTTCACATGTGGAAGGAATAAGTCTGAAGGAAATAGCATAGGATTCTTTCCAAGCTTGAATTACAAATTATCCCAGGACCCAGGAGAGGAGCAGAGCAGAGCAGAAAACAAGATTTCAGGAGATTCTTTGTCAAGTTAGTTTCTCAATCAGCCTTGAAAGGCACCTTGAGGACCCAATTTCTTCCTTATGTTACATTCCTCTACTGGTGTAGAAGCTTAAGGACTCCAGTTGGTACCTTTTTCAATAGCTGCTTATATGATGTGCTGAAGTATTTATCTCACAATAATGCATGTTAATGTCAATTTTGCAAGAAAAATGAACTAACAGATGAACTACTTCCCCCAAAGAGCTTACTTGTTACTGTGAATCTTGCAGGTACATACTACTCACATATTACTAACCTACAAGCTCAAAAGGATTCTTTAAAAAATCCCTCATAAGGTTCGATATGTGGGTATTATTAAACTGTTCAAATATCTGATAGGTGGAAATTCACATCTTCCTTTAAGCCCTTTCAGTAAAGCAAGAACAGTTATCTCCATCCATTCTCTTACTCTTCCATGCCACGTTTCTTTTCCTAAATAGGCAGGCCAGTAGGAGTAAATGACTTGACTATTCAGATTACTAGCCCGGGTACTATAATCAGCCATGTGCCAGGGGGTGCTGTTCCTGCTCCGAATGCCCACAAATCTAGAGAGAAATCTCTGCCTAGAGGTTATCTTTCTTCTGGCATCAAGACAGAGGAAGATCATTCCCCTCCTTGGTGCAATGCAGTTCCCATGTTAATTGGTGCCAAGAGCACTCTGCAGAGAAACAGCAGTAAAAGGAAAACCAGCAGCCAAGCTCCTGTATCATGTTTTAAATTTAATTTTTTAATTTCTTTTTTAATAATTGACCTGTCAAGGTAATTACTGCAGATCATGAGACAATGTCTTTAGCACATTTGGGAAAATGGAACTGTCTGAGGGAGGACATACATTTTCAAAGGGTTTGCTGCCTGGAGTGGAATGCAATTTCATCATCATCTTAAAGGCAAATGCTAGGGAAGAGGGGCAGGAGGGGCAGATGAGGAGCACGGGGTGGGGGGGAAGGGGGTGGCTGTGACCATTTTTAATTCTAATTTTTCTTAGGCTTTTGAGAGTTAAAAAACCAGTGGCAGATGAGCTTGCCCTGTAAAAGCTACTATTGAAATTACTGGAAGTACACTTTTCTTGGAGATGACTGCAACACAGCAGACATTCTCAGTGACAGGCTAAGGATAATGCCATGTCTTGCATTATTTAGTGTACAGTTTGCATAGTCTTTAACTATAAAGCCTGGTCCATTTTGGTTTACTTTTATGCCTACTTCCAATGGGGCTTGTTTACACTCTGCTCCCCCCTCCGACTTCTCTCCTCCAAATACTCTCGAGGGACCGTGAGCTAGAGCACCTCTGCAGGCTGTTACACAGCATCACGCTGCAAATTCAAGCCATTAACATGACAGCACATCTGATCCCAACACTACTGTCCACCACTCCCTAGCTCTCCTATGGGAACAGCTGCTTTTAAATGGCAGACACCAGTGTCTCATGCATTGATATTCAAAAGCTTAGTGGACCGTGCTCTGTGCACTGGGAAGAGAAATATAAGCTGAATCTGCCTGAGAAGAATTCTGCTGCACAGTTTAGCTTTCTCGGTTATTTTAATGCAGCACTAACCAGATAATAAAATCCTTAATATTGAATATGAGCTTCTGAAGTCACAAATATCATCAGTTTAAAGTGGAAGCAGACATCATCCATTCTAGTATAAAAGAAACCTAAATCATGTCTCCTTTGAAATCAATATGAAAGCACTTCTTAGCCTGAGTAGGCCAGAAAATGGTCATAATTATCATAAAACATAAAATTTCACTTCCCAAAAGGAACTGGCATGTTCTATTCAAGGCCGGGGGAAACATCCAGATGTCTCAGTTGTACACTAGACTCTCACTTTCCATTTTTAAGCACGCTTCTAGGTGTAACAATTGATGAGGGAACTGTGAGAAAGCAACCTAAGCATCACCACTTAAAAGATCTGCCTGAGCCTGCAGATAGCCTGAAATGCCAGCTTTGAATTGCTCCTTTCCAATCCAATTTGGATTCCAAACAGAATACTTTAAGAGGCAGTATTAGTAACTGCTTCACTGCTCCAAAGCTTTTGAAAAGAAGAGGAAGTACCAGTGTGAAGATAAAGTACTTTTAGGGGTGGGTGTCCAGTAATAGAGCTTGAAGATAGAGTAGCACTTTCATTCTTCTCAGAAGTTTAGGTTTTAAATACTTGGACAATACACTCCTGACTGCTGACTAGACCTACAGCTTAGACCTATCCTTCTAAATTTATAGTTGACCTAAGACTGCATGATCGACTTACTCTCTCAGGAGGACAATGATGCAACTATCTGAGAGGCTACAGCTGATCACTCCTGAATTAACTGGGGCTACATGTCTAAGCACGAACAAGTAGTAGAGGAAGAGAAGTGGGACAAAAATGCAGCAGGCCACAGTTTGAAATAAAGGAGAAATATTTCAAAGTTGTTCTTAACCTTGGCTTAATATCCCCAAGGATAAGAAAGGCCTCATGGCCATTGCTATAAGACCAACCAAATGAAGAAAAGACACTTTCAGCTATTCTAAGCTCTATTCTTTGCACTTTTTTTAGTTTAATGTATCTATCCAAACCCCAGCTGTATATATACAAATACTGTGTAGTACCTGTTTCTGGTGCCTGGCAGGCTCTGCTGTTTTAATGCTGCTAGTACATTGGGGAATCTTCATGTCTGTAACGGAACCCAAATTTCACTGCAGAAAGGAAAGGGAATTGATCTGCTCTGAGTTACAATTACAGATTCAGCTTCAGAGCACTCTGAAAGCCGCCACGAGACATTCCCAGCAGGAATTAGTGTCCAGCTGGGACCAAGCAACAGTGACTGCCTGACTTCAGAAGCCATTAAAATATAGAAGCATCACTTAACACTGGAAGAAAATGCCTTTTTTTCCCTCCTTATCTTGCCTCTGCTTCTTAAATCACCACTCAGCATTATTTAAAAAGGGCTCCTTAAGAAGCTTCCATTCTGGTTTTTAGGAAGTACTAAATGAGAGATCAGGGCCAAATATGACCAGAGATCAGCTTTGGTGACAGATGCTGATGTTGAAACAGAGCACTTCACACCTGAAACATGTTCATTGCTCAGGCAGAAAGGAATAGAGGAGGCAGGGAGCTGGAGCAGGGGCGAGAAATACATATGTTACTGCATAACTACAGCTCTGTTCAGTTTACCATTCACCGTCCACAATGCTTGAGCTGGAATTAAACAGAACAGAGGATGAACAAAAGCCCAGTACTGCCTTGTATTTCTCCAGATTTGGGCTTGTTTCCTTTACCCAAAAGCTCAAAGGCTTTCCTGGCCATTGGTTCTGGAAAGAGGTTTGTTGGAATGCAAGCTTCTAACTGCTGCTTGACTTAGAGTAGACCTACAGGCATTCATGCTGTCCCAGCATGGGGCTGTGGCTGCCTGTGTATCCAAACAGCCCTGGTGCACTAGGGTTGAAATCAAGAGCAGAGCTGCTTAGCACCCGTGTGCTACAACATCAGACAAGGCAAGTCCCACCTGCTGTAAGTGCTGAGTGACCCTACACCACCATACCAGAGCTTGTCTCTATCTAGGGCTCCATGTACCTCTCTGGATTGGCCTCTTCCCTGACCCACTGTAGAATACATGAGATTACAGGCATGGATGAGCGCCACTACAAGATCCACTACCTGCCTATGGTTCAGCACCGCAGCATCTCTCGGAAAGTAACTGGGCATGGCGCACTGCCTCAGCCACAGACCTGCATTGTGAGCCCTCTCGTATGAGCCAACATATGAGGGAACAGACAGATAAAGAGGTCCGAAATGCTTTGCACATAGAGATTAATCCAAGATATTCAGTGCCTTTAATGACGGACATTAGACCTCTCTGAGGTCACTGCACAGGAAAGAACCAGAGATAGAACAAAACAGATGTGTCCTTGCTTGAAATCACCCTGAAGTCTGGAGTAAAGTGGAGAACAGGACTTCTGCCTTTCCGCCAAGTTTTCATCATAGGATTTCCTCTGGATATATTGGAGAGAACACGTTCTCCCCACCCCTCCCCCCCAGCAAGCTCAAAGCAGCTGCCTCCCTCCAAGTACCTATGTGCAATAGCTTGCAAGAAAAAAGAAAAAAACCCTGACTTGATGCCTGATTTTCCAAACCTGTTGCTGGTTTAAAAACCAACCATCACACAGGAAAACAGGGAGATGCTGTCAACTCACAACTGCGGATAAACCCTGATGACACAATAATTTTCCCAAGTGATGTTGTGACCTGGGGCAACATAAGTGCTTCAGTCCCTCCTTTCCACGTGGATACACCCTTCTTGGCATGTTTGCTACTGCATTGTATTGCTTGGTAAAAAATTAGAGTTGCAAGAGCAGGGATATATCAGTCCTCTGACTCTAAGAAACACATGAGCCAGACAGTTCCTATTTAGTATGCATGGGAGAAGCATAAATGCCTTTTATGGTTGAACATAGATGATGAAATACTATATTTGTGGAGGAGAGGAAAGGGGATGTCCCCCATTATAATCTATGATTTATTTCTCCCATCTCTGCCTTGCTGCATTTACAGTAAGTGTCTTCCTTCAGAAGCAGGTAGGTTCATCTACAGTTCCACAGTGGCCACAGGAGGATTTTCCTTTCCTCCTGGAAAGTATCCAGTCCTCTTTCTCTGTAAAGAAAGGGCAATCCCTCCCTCCCACCCCAAGAAGGGCAGAAGCTGGAAACCTGCCATGTATGACTGTCGCATCAGTTTAATTTTACTGGTAACAATAAAGAGGGTCAGTACCCAGTTCTGGAGACAGTGACATGCATACTAAAACTACTGATTTTCCAGCCGCTATCCCTTCAACAAAATGATAAAAGAGCTGTAGCACTAGAACTGCCTACAGCACACTGTAGCCAGGGGTTTGCCAGGGAGTCAAACGCAGCAGGCACACACCTCCTTGCTTGGAAAGACTCAGACTTAGAGCTGCTTCTTCGGATGGGACACAGAGTGAATGAGACCTGAGACTTTACCATGGAGACATGCAATCTGTGTGAGAATATAGCACTTCATTTTAACCCTTCCTGCCCTCCTCCAATATTTCTTCTTTGGCCTACATGTGTGAAGGATAAGTCCCAAAACAAAAAGGTCCTTTTGGGATGGTAGCTGAGGAAGCCACAGTTTACTTTTCCCACCTGTACTTCCCCACCATGCCCCTGCGAAGCAATACTGCCGTCGCCAGCTCAGGTAGATCAACTGAACTGTTCACATGAGCATGCCCTGAATCGCCTCAGTCAAAACTAGCCAGGTGAGCTAACACAGCTTAAATGACAGGCTTTCACTAACCCCTCTTCATTTCGACTGAAATGTGATAGGCAGCACTCACAAGAGCAGCTTTGCCAGCAGGTTACACAGGGAAGTACCTTCCACGAAGAGCTGGTGACAAGTAGCCAGTCAACTTGTGTGTTAACACAAGTGCAGACAGAAAAAGATGCACCACGGATGTGAAAGCCCAGTCTCACGCAGTCTAAAAGCTCATTAAATCACTGAGTCTACTGGCTAAGCACCTCTAAAGACCTAAAGCCAACCAAAGGGAAAGAGTGGGCACAGGACACACTTGTGTCTTTCAGAGTTGAGTCCTAAAATACATATTTACCCCTTGTCTTATGCAGAAGATGCCCACTGCAGTAGCACTGTCATCACAGCATTTTCCCTGTGGTTTTCCTGCCCCCGAAACTCTTCCAAATCTGTTTTAATGCTGCTAAAAGACTTGTGCATTGTTTTTCTGCCCCCAGAATCCTTGTCTACAGCCTGCAGGTATAAGCAGGTCTGCTGAAAACAAGAAAAAAGATTTTACAGTGTGTCTTATGAAACAATATCATGTATGTAGCACTGCAGAGGTATGTACTCCAGAAATCTGGACAGTGTGAACACCAGATCCTTAAAGTTATTCCCAGGACTGAGACAGCGATGTAGGTAAGTAAAGCTGTGTTCCAAAAGAAGTCATACTGGATATTATTGGCATGCAAAAGAGCAGAGCACATTTAAATACCATATAGTTGTTCCTCCCCTCAACATTACAGATCTTTAAAAAATACATTATCGTATCAGGCTTGAAAGAGCCCGGTCTATTGCTTCTTATAAGGTTATATCTTTACTATGCATTGAAATACCATTGTATACTATACATTGTATATTATAATGAGAAATGATCCTGCTATAGATCACACTTGTGAAACAAGCTACAATGGCTGGCGTAGTTTTGGCTGCAAAATGTTACAAGCTAATGTTGTCAAGGATGATGTCTCCGAACAACACAACTGTGACAAAAGTCTATTGTGTAACCCTGATATGAGCCCCTCAGGCACAAAACTCAGCTGAAAGTTCATAAGGGAAAAATGAGGAAAGAGAAAGGAGAGGTTTCATGAAATTAATGTGCTTTATTACAAAGATCCAAACTAGCACTACTTCAAGTCCTTTGTCACTGAAACTGTCCATAGACTTCTAAAGATATATATGCCTCCAAAAACAACAAAATGCAGTCTGGACCATAAATAAACCTGGTCTACCAGAGTACTGAAGTAATTCCAAAATATTAGCTCACCCTAGTGGGATGCTGAGTTGCTAGAAAGTCTCCTCATCTCCCATGTTCCTCTAGTTGTAACTTTCCAGAACACTTAGGTTTCTTCCTGGAGTCAAAGAACTTGTAGGACTTATGAATGTGTTTAGGTTGGAGTAAATCCCCTTACATGATCTTAAATGGGAAAGTCAAACTAGTCTATCCCTGTACTCCAGTCAGCCAACAGTAACACTGTTTTCAAATGAGTTAGCTTGAAATTGGAAGAAAGGATTTGAACCTCACACACATTTTGGTTCTGTCACATTAGGACCTTGGCAGGTTTAACAACACAGCTGGGTCCTAAATTAGCTGTAACTACTCTGGGGAAAAAAAAAAAAAAAAAAAAAAAAAAAGACGTAGGTATCTTTGAGACAATCTCAGTGGAAAACATCTGGTCATTGCTCAAAAAAAAGAGAAAGGAACATTAATGATGAATGAGAAACAGGACAGAAATTTATTTTTTTTTGTAATGCCACTCTATAAATTAATGATATGCTTCAGTGTGGAACTCTCTTCTCGTTTCTGGTCACCCATCCTGGGCAGAAACCGCAATGAGAGGGAAAAGCAAAATCACACGTGTTCTGCTCCATGTTTGCCAACACACCTTCGTCTGCTGTCACACATTTTGTTCCTCCATGTAATTTTGACTCTTCAGGCAGATCCTTCTTTATGTGAAAGGTCTTTTCCTGACTGGTATTGTCTGCTTCTTGAAATCTCCTTCTTATAATGATATGCCAACTAATAAGTTGTTGGTATCCCTACAGACACCAAATTCCAAGCTGTTGTGGGGTTTTTACTTAATGGCTTACATGCTCCTTCTTAAATAAACTCCCACTAGAAGTCTTTCATGCTAATTAGAGTCACTCCTCCTCTTGGATGAACTAGCAAGAACAACTGCTTCGCACCCTGGGAAACTACTGCTATAAACCCCTGTCCTTTTGTCATACCCAAATAGTTCATGTATGTTTGATTGCAATTCCCCTGTTATTACTGCTTCATTGACTTATCTCTCTGAGCTCTACCTTCGCAGTGTGTATGCAGTATCTATTTATTGAGGAAAAAGCTGTTCACACAAACCTGTTAGTCCACCTCTAATCACACTGTAGGAAATTTCTATCCACATCATAGACTGTCACATGCATTTCAGTAAAATTTTACCTCATCAGTTTACTCAGAGTCATTTCTTTCTTTAAAGCTACAGGACTCTTCTCACACCTCTGTGACCTAAGCTGTCCTTTGGGTATAGTTCATAGCCAGGAATTACAATACCTTATTGATTTTTGTCATTGCATCATATTTCAAGCTGTCTATTGAATAACGTCTATTCTATCAAGGTCCTCTTCTCATACTAAGCAGGAGTGTCTAAGGCTGTCAGTCTCACTGCCATTCATAAGTACTAACATCCACTAAAAATAAATTAGAACAAAAGTGATCTGACAATGAAAAGCTGTAATTTGAAGATACTGAAGAAAAAGGCTTTTGTCAAATTTGACTCATATGGAATGTGTCATATAACACGACCCAAACTGTTTGACAAGAACAAATTACCACAACACTCCCTATCAAAATAAGCCAAAGCCATTAAAATATACAAATAAATCGCAGCTCAAGTATGAGAGTAGCATACTGTATTATAGGAAACAACATTTACTAGATTACACTATTGGATTAAAGAAATAGTAAATGTCCTTATCAATAATTAATCAAGAGGTCCTTATTTTTTCATAACGGAAGAATGTTTAAAATCTTAAACTGAAATCAACTTCAAAAGTAGATTATGTAATTCCATAGGGTTACTACCATGTTGAATAAAACAGAGATGCAAAAGCTGAAAAAAAACTGACACCAACAAAATGTAGATTAACTGCAGAAACAGACAAAAGGCCGCAGCAGCAGGTCAAACAGAGAGCAGCTTGGCAAAGTATGATGGAGCATTACCATAATGAATTTTGTGAGTAAGCGGTGTCCTTTAAAATAATTCTTTTGATCTCTTAAGAAGTCATTTACTATAATCAAGAAAGGGTTTACTTAGCAAAAAATAAAAAATAAAATTAAAAAAGGAATAGACTTATCTAGGATTTAACTTTAACCCATTTCCAGCACCTCCATCATGATGTTTCATAGATTTCTAACAGGCTTACCCTGATTATCTAGTCTGGCCTTCTGAATTCCAGCCAAAAGAACTTCCCGCAGCGATTCCTGACTTCTATGCTCTAAGAGTAATTTCCTCCTGTTTCCTTTCAGGATTAAGAGTGAAAGTGAGAGGCCAGTCAGACATTTCAATTTAACTAGATTTCAGGTCATGTGCCTGGACTAGAAGGAAACCCACCTCATCAAATGGCTGAGTTGAAAGCCAAGTCAAGGCTTTCCTGTAACACAGGTGAAATTGAACCCTCCCAACCTAACAACAGATAGACAGGGTTGGGATGCTCTTAGGTAGCTGAGGTGAAACAGTAAAGCCAGACATAAAAATCTTGGGGATCTAGGTTTGCTGTTCCCACTGCTGCTGGGTGCACAGGAGCTGGGGCAGCAAACACTGCTGCTATTAGGGCCCATTCTGCCATCCCCATTTCTCTCCATCCCACAGTAAGAAACATCCCCATCCCCCCAAATTTCTCTCAGCAAAAGCAGGAGCCATCAGCAGTGAGAGCCATAGCTTTGCAGGGGACTGCAAACTAGCAAAACTGTGGGATTACAGTTGCCATGGGCAACTGCTGGCTGTGCCTCTTCCTTGACCTGGCCTCTTCTGGGCTGGGCTGGGCTTGCAGTGAGCAGGCAGAGCTACAGTACCTCCACAGCAAGAGTCTAAAAGACTGGAGGAAACCTGCCTCATTCTTTTCAGGTTTTGATCCCAACTAGAATAGCAAGTCTACTGGAATCACGGAGCAGACTGTTGCCTGCCTAGGCTTCCAGCTGCATGCTGGTGCCATCCGACAGGCCAGGCCATACACCAGCAGATCAAAGGGAGCCGTAACTGTCATTACAGCTAACATAATGAAGACATGGTGCTACTAATTGTTTGGAGCAGGAGTCTGTTCTTTTGAGAAATTTTCCTGAGTGCTGTTAAAGGGGCCCTAGTTGTTTTCAAATGAGCAAGTGAAATCTAAGGCGCTCAGATCTGCTAACAATTATCCTCAGAGCCGCTATTGCTGCTGCCTTTCCCCGCTCCGTCCATCACATGGCTGCCTCAGAGCAGGAGCCCCGTGGCAGGTTGAGCACTCTGTGGGGCGGGAAGCCATTACACCTTATTAACTTTGAGTGACTAAGCCTTTTGTGCAGGAGCTGAATATAATTAAAACACATTTTCATTGGTAAGCTATTAGTGTGTGGAGGAGCTGGGCTTGGGCTTTTCTTTTTGTCCTACCTGTCTAGTGAGCTTGTGAAAAATAGCAAGGCTGAAGTTAAGAAAAATCCAAAATGATTTCCTGACAAAACAATAACAACAACAACAACAACAATAAATAAAAGACAAAAGAACAATGACTACACGTTATTTAAGCCGCACGGACATCTGATGCAAAAGGCAGGTATCTCTCAATTCAGAAAAAGAAGAGTTACTCAAAGTGTGGAGACAACTGTTTACACAAGCTCAGGCAAGTCCCTTTTCATACTTAATATGGCTGTTGACTTTGGAAGATTCCATTTTCCAGTCTTGACTTAAGCTACAGAAACTGCCAGAGCCATCTCAAATTGTTTAAAAGAGGCTTCAACAAGCTGGAAATCCCTTCCACCCTTGTGGGAATTCCTGCAAGGAACTGAGCAGGCTGAAATATGCCAAAAAACAATGTTTGGCATAAGTAAGTAACTGTGGCTGCTGCTGCTACAGTAATTTAAGAAACGCAGCAGCTGGGAAAGGCTGTTTCTCATGGTAACCCTTTCCATGTGTGTCCTCCACCCAGATGTAAAGTCAAAGACCCTCCTCTCAAAGGAGCAGCTTTGAAGTTCTTAAGTGATATTTAACTCCAACAACATAACCCCTTTATCCTTGTTATAAAGCAACCAGTAAAATAAGATACCACACCCCAAAGACTCCAGGACTTTGAAGAGAAGAGTTAAAGCAGAGGAAGGAGACACAACCTTGCTTTGCTCAGGAATCCTAAGAATTGTGCTACGTTTTAACAGCACTGTTTGAAGTTGGAGAATGCAAAGCCACTCAGCCAGATTTTTATCTCCTCGACTCAAACAACAGTGGTAATAGAGACTCCACCGTCTGAGTGTGACTATGACCTGATTTTTGGCTGCTTCTCTGAGATATTTTTGAATTCATATGCTTTTAATTTCTGAAAGAAAAAGTGTTTGGGAAAGGAAGCAAGTATGAAAAATATATCTGCAATCTGGGAGCTACAGTTAATAGAAAGGAATTGTCTGTTTCTTATTTATATATGAGAACAGAGTGATGATGAAGGACTCTAGATTCTCTGGGAGTTTTCCAGAGTGTAATGAAAAAAGCAGCCCCCATAATCTTACAGTATGGCTTGTCACATACAGATTGATGCTATTCGCCCATGGAAGAGAAGCAATGGGGTCTATAGCATGCTCTTTCCCCATTCCCACAGTCTCTTCATCCAGCCCTTGTTATTACATTAATGAAAAACATTTGGATCACACAGTTGAATGGTAGATTTGCATCTATTTAACACTGTATTATTTCTGGATAGAGCAGTGTCAAGTATCTAATACCTATGTATTTCTTGAATGAAAGCTGGAGGAGAACGGGGGAGCATATGTGTTTGAACAAAATGGCTTATTTTTAGTGGTAGTTCCACTTCCATCCAGATCTTCTTCTATTATTCTGCAAACATTCACACTAGCTGCTTTATAGCTAAAAAGAAAAAAATGTTCAAAGTGCTCAGGCATGGCTTATGTCTCCATGTGTATGTGGATGTATCCTATTCACATGACAGTGGAGGAGCTGTTCAAGCAACAAGCTGAAAAAGGGACCTGAGAGCTCAGGGGGAATGCCATAAAACTTGGGTAATTAAACACACAGGTATAATACAACAGTCTGCTTTCAAAGCAGAGCAGCAAACAATTAATGAGAAATGTATTGGGTGACAACACTTATCAGCCACTTCTGAAATAATTGCAAGTATGTTTACAAAACTCTGAGCATACTCAATGACAATTTGAAAAGTGAGTATGAAACTCAATTCATTAAATAAGTTAATTATTTCAAATAGTTCAACCACTTCCTGTAAATCACAATCTGAAGAAAGCAGCCCTGGCTGAGAAGGCATTTCTGTTCGGCATGGCTTGTCACCATGGCTTTTCCTATGTCAGCGAACAGTGCCTTCTGGTTTATGTACGCTGTGATGGCTCCAGTACTTTCCTCCATATAGTTGCTCATTGCTTTGTGAATGATTTATAACAGTATTAAAATGGACCGTTTAAACCCCCAGCAAAGCAACAAACGAAAACTTCTGTACATTTTCTCAATATGGTGAACATAAAAGGCTTGTGTGGATCAGCTTCACTCCTGAACGACCCCCCAAAGAGGACGGCTGTTTGGGCCACCCCTGGGCCCTCTGAGGCTGCCACATACCACCCAGGAGTTACCTGGCCTCTTCCCGCTCGCCATCAGCTATCCAGCACCAACGGCCATCTCCTCGGAGGGGCATTAGCATCCATTTCCTCAGCAAGGCAGCGCCCATTTGCTTGGCAGGCACCAGCAGCCATTTCCTCAGCAGGCACTGCCAGCCATTTCCTCAGCAGGCACTGGCAACCATCTCCTCAGAGGGGCACTGGCATCCATATTTTCAGTAAGGCAGCACCCATCACCTTGGCAGGCACCTGAGGCCATCTCCTCAGCGGGCACTGGCAGCCATCTCCTCAGCAGGGGCATTGAGATCCATTTCCCCAGCGAGGCAGCGCCCATCTCCTGAGCAAGCACCAGAGGCCACCTTCTTAGCGGCCACTGACAGCTATTTCCTCAGCAGGCACAGGCACCCATCTCCTCAGTGGGCGGTGGTCGCCATTTACTGGGCAGGCACAGGCACCCATCTCCTCAGCAGAGCACAGGCCCCATCTCCTCAGCAGGCACTGGCAGCCATCTCCTCAGCTGGCACTGGCTGCCATCTCCTCAGCAAAACAAAGGCATTCATCTCCTCAGGTAGAGCCGCCTCTCTGTGGTGCCGGGTACTTCCCAACAACCCCTCTGGGGACAGGCGGGGACGCTTGCCCGGGCACCCTGCAGGGGCCCTGAGGTAACTGGCTGCCTGGCTGCCAGGTGAACTGTGTGCCTGTGCCCTGTGTGGGGAATGGGGCGACTTGAGAAAAATGGCGGCAGGATCAGGCAGCAGGGCAGGCAGAGCGGCTGGCACAGCAAAAGGCGGGGAATGTCAGTATCCTCTCAAGTCTCTGCTGCCCGCGGAGGCTGCAGGATGGCAGCAGGACGATGCGCAGGGGCAAGTCTCAGTGGCAGTTCCTCACATGAGGGGAGCAGAGCCCTGGGCAGCATCCCTGGCCTGGTTGGAAAGCCCCAAGGAGCAGATGAGGCAGTAGAGGGTACAGATGGGCAGCTCCAGCCAAAGAAGAGACCAGGGCACCCAGAACCTTCTTCAGTGTGCAAGATACACCTGTGGGGGCTGATCTTGTGGGCTCAGCCTGGGCCACAGTGATACTGCTATGGTGTCAAAATGGAATGCACTGACTGATCCGAGTCTACTCCCATCCCTGCTCTCTACATAGCAATGATGACACACAAGAGGGGAAATCTTAGCAGCCATGATGACTGAGATGTGCTGGAGTGCGAGTGAGAGACTTTCACACAACAGCACTTTGTCCAGCTGCAGACATCACCCTCGCCCTTGCTATCACCCGCACACTGCAAGATGCCACACAAAGAGGTGACGCCATGCTGAAGTCCTGCAGCAGGGTGGGGGGCCTGCAGCTTTGCATCTCCACATGGCCTGGCCTTTGTCCTCCGCACCCTCGTGCTGTGAGCAGCCAGCTGAAATGGGACGGGCACTGCTGCTTCCTTGCACATTTGATGGACAGGGTGCATCTTTCTTTCTGAGGAATCCCCAGAGGAATGACAAAGGGTAAAGTTGAAGGTGGCCAGAGGCCTGCAAGCCAGGTAAGTCTGCTCTTGTCTTGCTTACTCCTCAGACTTTGGCCTTGTACTGTCTCCTAAGTACAAGAGAAATGACAGACACAGTGGGCTATCTTAAATGCAGCAGTAGAAATAATTTTGGGAAAAGGTCCTTTGAATGCACAAACCTGAGAAAAACACAGTTTAACATCTGCTGAAACATCCTAGAATATTTGCCATTGCTTCTCACGATGACTGAGTGTTTGCAGGATCAGGCCCTGTGCCCCTTGTTATCTCACTGGGCTCTCAGGTCGAGACAGAGCCTGGAATAACAGCCATAGCAAACTTGAAAATTTGCAGATTTTTCCAGTTCAAGCTCATGCCCATGCCCAGATATCTTCATGGACTGAATTTTTTAGAAAACCTTAAAACTAATACAATTCTAAATACCTGTAGATTTGGGCAAGAGCATTGTAATTAAAATTATCTATGCTTACTAGACAAACCAGTCTAGGCAAATCAACCAATATACACCCCTACTTATTAGAAAACTTTACTGAACACATTTGTAATTTGAATGATCTGAACAAGGAGAGAGTTAAAGGAATGAAAATCATGGTAAGGGTGAAAACTTGAAGCATTTCTATTCATGTCACTTAATTTTTTAGAACTCTTATTTACATTAATGTAATTAATTGGAACACAATTTGTTTTCATTTATTGTTTAAAATCCATTCCGTCACAAGCATCTTAAAACAGCCAGCTAAAAGCCAGGGCAATGTAAGCATCCAGCAAGCTGCTTACTGCCTATGCTCTTCTCCTGCACTGCTGTCTTTTTTTAATTTAGACAACAGAGTTTCACCTCGTCACAGTCCATTGCACTTTCTCATTCTTTTGCACTAGCATAGGGTGTTGCAAACTGAAATGCAGTATTTTTAGGATCATTTAAATGGAAAATATAACTAAAAACACACATTAAAATCTCCTGTGCATCTTCAGATTTGGATTGCCTGGCACTCTTTGTCTTTTACATTCCTTTATTCTCCAAATCCAATCCATATCCCCAAATTACTTAACAGTGTGCCCTGAAATATCGAGCAAGACTTACGTATAAGGTGGGTGTTTGTGGCATTTACTAGTTAACAGGAAATAATTTACTGCTAAATTGTTTCTGGTGATATGTATTAGATTGCTGTTATGTGGTATTTGTTGTGGGTTCATATGCCATATAATCTGTGTGCTTTACAACCTGTAAAAGATTAATTATAAAGGCAAGCTGTAACTTCATCATAATCAAGGTAAAAATCCTGCTTTTATGGTTGCCTGTTTTTTATTACCTACAGATTTTATAGTAACTATTAGATCTAAGATATAAAACTTAATTTATGTATGTTCAAAATGTTTAAATGTTGTCTGGAAAAACTTTGCAGTCAGGAGAACACACACAGTAAATGCAAGGAGGAACATTATGAAGTAGGCATCAGTGTATTGGCAACATTACTCAACATCAAAGATGAGCTGAGAGTGTATTTCTCAGGAGTGACTTTTTCACACTGTGGGTACCAGAAAATAAGTTTTGGGTTTGCATTTCAGGTTCATTTGCTTAATTCATTATGCTGATCTTACCACTAGACTAGACTGTTTCACAGCAAAGAACTCTACCTTGTCCAAAAGCCTTTCAGATACATCTAATCTACTGCTTTGCCAACAGGATCTAATAATTAGTAGATTTCTTAGGAAAGGAGCTGAAACCAGAGATACCCTGGAAAAACAGTAGTAGAGGAAGGCCTCCTATGCTTTTTATTATGTAAAAAGATATTTAAATAGTTGTTTGTCTTATGCTGTTTGCAATGTGAGCAGTACCAATCCTCCTATTTTTGCTTGAGAGGAGATGGATAAGAGATGAGACTCTTGGAAATACTGTGCAGAGGGGGGCTCTCAGCCAATAACCAAAAGAAGGGAACTATTAAAAAATTGCTTTATCAAGGAGTTTTTTCTAGTGTGTTACTAGGCTACTGGAGTTAGACAAAATGCACAGTGATGTGGCTTTGTGTTTTTTCTTATGATATAGGAGAAGGGTCTGAAAAAATGTTTGCTTTCTTTAAAGAGAATCCCTACAACCAACCACGTTTTTTTTTATATGTTAAAATTTCAGGTACATTCTGAAATTACCAAAATCATCACAGTATAAAAAACACAAGACTGGAAGTTGAGCAGTCAGCAAGTGATGAGGTTTATCCTCAGCTTGTTTAAAACCATTTGCTATTTGACACTGACTTCTACTGCTAAAGATTCAGTACAGATGCAATGATAAACATGCTGCAAGGCTTTCTACAAAACTACAGGAGACCAGAGCTGCCAGTCGCAATATCCCCGATATAAAAAGCAAGTTGAAATCAGCTCATTCTTAAAAATGTATACAACCTTTCAGGCTTTCACTATACAGAAAAGCAAAGCAGAAACATAGCTTTTAAAAATCACACCTATGTCTCTTGTAAACTTGTACTAAATGTCCCTTTGCTGTTTTTTAGATGTTGGTCATGCCTGTTTTAATGTCACCATACCACAAATGTTTTTTTCTACATGAACCTTTCAAGAAAAACATGGTAAGAGCAGAATCTTCCAAACATATACCACATTTTGAAAATTTTCAAGTGGTCTTCATTAAAAAAAGGAGAACAGTATAGAAAAAGAGGAGTGTTTCCAGTAGTATCTTTGAAGCTGAATACCGAACATGTCTTTAATAATCCCTCCAATAGCCATCCTTTCTTTGCCAACCAAGTATTTCTGTATTCAGTTGATTCCACCTCCCCATGATGAGTTGGATGTTCCTATCCCTCCGCGGTTATCACTAAGAGATTTGATTCTGGGCAAGCTGACAGAAATACACCATGGTAGCAGCATCTTCAAATTATGAACGGTACAGGATTTCTGTGTAAACATCAATTTTTCCAGATTGCTACTGCCTGAAAGCTTTAGAAGCTACGCTCACAACTTGTGTCTATGCTAATAAATCTTGTGAATGTTTACCAGCAAAAATGTAGCTAGCACCAGTGCTGATTATAACAGCTCTGCTAGGGCAGGCCAGAACCAAGGCTTGACAACCTGAGTAATGCTGAAGTGCTGGCAACTGTCCACCTTAGCTCTAACACCTTCTTACATCCTTAGGCCATCACAGAGTATACACTCTGAGCATTGGAGATAACTATGCCACTGTTGGAAAACAGGCACTAAGTAGCCTGCATTAAGACTGTCAAACTGGCAATCCAGCTCCATCTGGATCCTGAATGATTTTCCATCATCATATAACAGTATAAGGTTCATTTGCCATCTGGCTCCTGAATTAACTGCTGTCATATAAGCAGCACCCAGCTGGTCCAGGGTCAGGATTAATTTGTTATTTGGGGTATCTCCATTTTTGGGTGCCCAGCTTGAGTAATTTTCCTTGCTGACCGGTTATCAAAGGAGGCCACAAGCACTTGTTTTTACTGGGATACTGGGAAACTTTAGCAAACCGTCTAATGGTACTCATTGGGGTCAGTGTTGCAGCAGCAATCAGAAAAGAGCTGGAGCAGGCACTGTTACTGTAGCTAGGCCTGGGGTGTCTGCATACACTTAGTTCATGGGCTTATTTTGAACGCAAGCACCTCTGTCTTTTTCTTACTGGTTTTGGCTGGTGTCTTTAGGAGCAAGAAATACTAAACTGAAAAAAAAGACCATCTTTAAATGCATTACGTTTGGGTCCCAACTGTTAAAGTAGTGAAAACTAATCATTGCTTTTGAAAACTTTTCCCTATTTGCTTTAATCTTTTGGCTGTCATCAATCCTTTCACATTCTCAGTTGTTTATCCTTTTCCCTGAGCTTTTCCCTGAACATATCTGGTTCAAAGGTGTAATGAAGGCAACTCATTCAATGAAAGAGTCTCCTTGCCCAAAGGAAACTGTGAGGTGGAGCAGTACTTTGCCGTAAGCACTCCATGAACAAGCACAAGTGCTAAAAGAGCCATTGGCTGTGGAGCTCTCCAGCTACTGGAACACTTCGTTTCTCATTTTTCATTCTTATTTCTTTTGAAGCCATTTGTAATAAAGCTACAGCCTGAAGTGGAAGAACTCACCTTAGCTGTAAAGCTTCATTGCAAGGCAGCAAATTGCACTGTATCAGAATATCAACCTAATCTAAGATTCATGGAATGAATTATACATATTGCATTGCCTTAAAAATGAAACCTGTGAAGTATTACTGTAATTTAAAAATCTAAGTGGATTAGTACAGTGAGATTTAAAATTTAAACCTGTTTAAATATTGAGCTGATTAGGAAAAAATATTTTTGAGAAATGGCATTCAATAGGAAAAGAATCTCCATTCAGAGAAAAGACAGCCCCAAACTAATTTTGTCATAAGAACAAACCATAAAGAAAGGTATTCACTGGGCAACTTCCATCTAGGAAAGCACATAAAATCACAGTCACCTGAATGTGTTAATGTCCCTTAGCATGAATTTATGCTGAATTAGGAATTCAAGGAAATGCAAGGTAATTTACCCTGCAGGATGATAACAGAGACATTTTGGGCAATATGGATTGTGCTAACTTTATTTTATTGATTTATTTTGATCAAATAAAAGCAAACAACTACTGTTGGTAGCTGTTGCATGACTTTTTGTATGTATTTTTATAAGCACAAACCATAGCGGAGACCAGATCCCAGCCTCTTGATTGCTGATGCCTGTTCTCAGGTGAAGTGGTGTTTTAGCCCACATCCTCCAGCAATCATTACCTCTTGTCACAGCAAAAGGGACACCTCTGTGAGAGCAAGGTGTCAGATTCCATCCTTGATCTGCTAATTAGCTGACCAGATCAAGGACCAAACTGCAAGATGATGTTTCGTCTTATTAACACGGTGCTGCCAGAGTCTCATTTTACCTCTTCCTCTATGAGTGTTTCAGGATTTTATAGGTACCATTTTCCTGCTTAATAATGATTGACCATCTTGCTCTTCACATACCAGCATTGTTTGGCTCTGATAAGGATGGTGGTAGAATGTTTTAGCTAGCAGAATGGAGAGATTTGCACAAACACTGTCTCACAAATGCACTTATATTAGTGAGGTCATCTTGAAACTGATCTGAAATCAGGCATTGGTTTTAATCTCAGCATTACTCGGTATGCTTCATACACCATGTGTCCTCTAAACAAATATGCAATAAAGCAGGCTGGTGAAGTTAACCAGACAGATGGCTGAAATCCTACATGTGAGACGGATTGGTAAACGGATAGGTAAGGACACGGATGGGTGTTTCAAAAGGCAGAGAAAAGGGTAGTTGATTACAAGGCTAGATAGAAAATGGAAGGTATTATAAAAAGAAATATGGGATAATATAAACAGAGCCCTTAATCCAGTTGACTGTAAATCCCTTTTTCTTAATTGGTTTAGAAACTGTGGGCTGTAATGTGAGACAGAGGGCTCTCAGCTGCTTTTCTTCTTTGCTGTCTGGAATCACATTAAGTGGGAAACAATAGCAGAGCTGACAGCTCCTTGTCTGTAGGGGCACTTGGAGCTAATCTGCTATTGAGACTAATACAATTATATGGGATTTTAGGATTGCCACTGATACACAGATTAGGGAACTCCCAGAGGGAGTTGCATCTTGGGGTATTACAAAGGGGGAAAATATACAAGGGTCCTGATTATCCAGAAGTCAAGGGGGAAAGCTACAAAGACACATTTGGATTTGTTTTTTCCCGGACTCTTACGAAATACCACTTGCACACATACACAAGGATCTCCACCCAGCAGTAGGAGAATAATGCAAGAGATTTTAATATACATTGTTTACTCCATGCACAATGCTCCAGTGTTGTCCTGAGCAATCTGAGGTCAGAGACAAAAATGGTCATTTCAAATTGCTCTCCTGCAAGGGTACCACTTCAATGCAGTAATTTGAAATGAAGGCACAACCTAGATCCAGATTTCATATAGCAGCTAGCCGTCCTTGCTTTTTCCCTTCCTGTGCATGCACAACATATAAAGACACCAGCCCCTAAACAGAATGATGTAAAGTTTCTTGGGTAGGTTTTGAATAGCCATAAATACCACAGTTGTAAGCACAGTCCTTACCTCCTTTTACAGTTTTATTCCGTACTTCCAGAAGAATGAGCACACAGCTGGATTATCACAGGCCACTATGAAGGTGTGTGCTGTAGGCATTGAGCTCACACTCTTGCTACCAGCTTCTGGGTGCCTCAAGAAGTGAATTACATTCTTAACAGCACCATAAGGTGTGTAAATGCAAATGTCTTAATTTTAAAGCTTATTAACCAACTCACCACAAGGCACGTAAAAAGTCTGCATTACTGTAGCTAATCGACTGTCGCTATCCCAAGTCTCAAGTTACTGGGCCATGTTTCACATATAACCCTTTAAATTCCTATATTTAATACATATTCTTTTTCCCTGACCAGTTGGCAACAAAATATAAGCATGCTGTTCCCGTTACTCCTATTTCTGACTCCAGGACAAACAGCCACAATGCTGTTTAACAGCATTTGCTCAGATGACAACAGCAAGTAGAGATCTTCAACAAAGCTTCCCACCTCCAATTCTAAGTTTGGTCCAGGCATCTAATAAGAGATATTCCCAGCTCCTATATACTAGAGTAGGAAGAAAAACAGAAACATGAAAATGAACTATGATTTTCTCATAGCAATGACTCATGGCAAAGCTAGGAATAAAATCTGATTGACAGCAAAGCCCAGTACTCACTGGACCACACTGTTGTAATTCAGAATTGGCAGTTACTAACTGTGGTGAAGGAGAAGACTGGTTTTCTCATTCCAAACTTTAAAAGATTTTTCCATACATCCAGGACGAAATTGGAAGAGAACTGATGCATTTTTTTAATTTCGGCAAGTACAATTTTTATAATACTAGAAAATATCTCCCTAAAAACCACAATCTTTGAATCTTGACCTGGAGGACCTTTGGCCTTCAAAGAGCATGAGCGAGAGTTAGACATGGGCCTAAGCATCCTTGGGAACTCATCCTTCATTTTCTTTTAGTCAAAGCATAAAACAAAGTAGCCTTCAGGTCTTGAACCTGCATCAGGCACTACACAAGTGCCAAGACAGTTTTAAGATTAAGGGAATTGGGTGGTTGTTTGGCCTCCAGTTTCATCCATCTCTTGCTTCTTGAGTAGAGCATGAGATCGGGTCTTCCTTGGTGGTGCCTGAGGGTCGGTTTCAAGAAGTGGCCTCCCATTGTCTGGCATCATCCTTTAAAACACAAAAGCCAGTTCCTCCATCTGAACCAAACTGCACACACTGAGCATTGTGTTATATATGGATCTGGCGCCTGAAGCACTGCCTGAGTGACCAACCTGAATTACTTTCCTAGAGAGAACATGCTGCTTGCCAGTTTTAGCTGTCATCTGAGAAACATCCAGTTACTGCAAACCACGCGAAGAGTAGTCAGGAGATGATTCTGAGAAGCAGTTCATTGATGAAGGAGGAAAGAAGACAAATTCCTTGAAGTGAATTTAATTCTAATCATGGTCCCTGTGTGAATAAATCAAGGGCTCTCTACTTCCTATGGACCTTCACCCATATTGACAGGAGGTTTGCAACAAGATGAAAAGTTGGCCTTTCTATAGCGATTGTATTATTTATTAGTTGGTTACCTCACTATTGACTTGCCTCAGAAGGAAAACAGCTTCCCCTTGCCGGACTGCTGTAGCTCGGCCCAATTGCGGCTCCGTCCTCTATTTTCTATTTCTTTTTTTTTTCCCCCTTTAAGAGGGCTTTTCCCTCTGATCTGCATTTTTCTGTCTTTGCAACAACTTCCAGCCCCTAAAATTAACCAGTTCCTGCTGAGGCTAATACAGCATTGTGAAGCTGGAGAATGAATGCCCTAACATGCTCAGTGCAGATGGAATTTCAGCTCAAATACAGGTCAGGCTGCCTGCACATTCAGAAAAAGCTTTTGTGTCCAAAATTTTGCCTATTTTTTATCTTGCTACATTAGGTGACTCAGTACAAAATAATACCTCTCCCTATAGATTCGTGCTTGAAAACACAGTATATTCATAAAATTTCTTTTCCTTTTTTTAGCAACCAGGAGCTATAATTTATTTTTATTTGTAGGAAAGCTCATGTTCTGAAAGCACTCCCAATCCAAGCTTATTCAGCAGACTAAGAGTCTGTACCCCAAAATTAGATGAAACAGAGATTAGCTTCAATCAGTCTTTATTTTTGTTTGGAGTACTGAATTTTAAAAAGGGGACTGAGTGGGTGAAAACAGAGAGCATCAGTCTGCCAAACCCCTTGGACATCTAATCTAACTTAAAGTGAAGAACTTTGCGGTGGAACTATCTGACAGCAAGACCAGGCTCTGCACACACAGGTTCCTGTGTGTGTGAGAGAGGGATGGATACAGCTTCCCATCTGGCTGGGCGCTGGGGGCAGAGAGAGAGACGCAGGTGCAGCAGGGAACGTAAAAGGCAGTTAATGTGCAATATGGAACAAGAGTGCTACATAAAGCACTTTAAAGTGGGACAAGTGACAAAGTGTCTTGTTTTTATAGGTGAAAAGCATCTTGTTAGGGTCTGAAGTGGGTTAGAGAATAGAGCTTACTGAGGAGTTTTTGTGAGGGAAAGTGCAGTGCGGAAGGAGAGAACTAGGGGAGAGTGAGCAAAAAGCAGCCCTAGGAAACTGAAGTCAGAGAAAACAGACTGCCATGCAGAGAGCTGCTGATGCAGACTCCAAAAGAGGGCCATCTAGAAATGGGGCCATCAGTTATACATGTATGTGAAGTCTGGATGGGTGCCACAGACCTGTTTGTTTACTTACAACCCACAACCTATACTGGTGCAGTCCTTAAACAATTACAAGCAAAGATGGGAGAGCTCCGCTTCTGAAGCCCTACAGAGTGTTAGACTTAGTGCCTCTTTCCCAGGGCTGCCACAAGGAGCCATGCTGTAACCCTGTTGGTTGTCATCAACAAAATGGAGCTCACAGCAAACTTTGTACAAGGGTCCATGGCTTTGATTTCACCCCTTCTCACAGGACCTGAAGTAGCAATGAGCGCTGCAGCCAGCAATGGCCTTGAAAACATGTGGGCAGATGAGGTAAGTTTATCCTTAGTTAGCAATGCTGTACTTTCAAGTAGTGTGCAGGGAGCTTGAACACAGCATCCTTTACAGCACATCCATGCATCACCAGCCATAAGTAAATCCACGTATCCACATATTTGCCTGCACAGACCTGTGGGATCCACCACAAAGCTGAACACAGCTGCATGTGAAGGAGTATGTGTGGGATTCAGAAAATAAATGAGCTCGAAGTAGTACAGGGCAGATTAGATTATTATATACATAAGCAAGAGATTGCAGATACTATACACTATACTGTGGATGGAAGATGAATCAATGGCCTTTCTTTCTGAGTGGTCTATTGTACAACTTCTAATTGTGATGCAAGTGAAACAGAATTACTTGTAATAACATGGAAGGAATCAGCTACGTTTGTTCACAGATATAACCTGGGTTCCTCAGGTGTTTAAGTCCAATAGCCACCTGCTAGCAAAAATATTCGCTGCAGTTTTGGTTTACATATTTATGTGGGAATTGAAAAAGTGAAAATGATGAATTATTGTTCAGTCATTACTGAAGAAATATATCTACAATTCAAGAGTGGGCAAAAATTCCACTTTCCTGCCAGATTTATATACACAGCTTTAATCTTGGTTATATATGAGAGAAGCTGAATGTTTATGGTTATCTAACCAAGGGACTATAAACTTTGAGAATAGATGAAGACAGAAAAATAATGTAATTCAAATGAGTACGGAGGGTCAATCAGAATTAAGAAAAGAGAAAGGAGAGGAGAGAAACTGATTTAATTTAAGCAGCATTAGGGGGGTAGATATTCAAAATGTTATTTCCCTGGTGCTTGACTAAAAACTGCCTTGTAGACATGCAAGGCTGTTTCTCATAATCACAAAAGATGTTAACATGTGCATGGAATGACAATGAAAATTCACTAGGACCAAGATTTCTGAGAAGCAAATGGTAATTTTGGTGTGTTTCTACCGTGGGGTGTTCAGCTTAGGACTCACAAAGGGCTCAGCAGTCTCTCTTAGAATGACTCTTCAAATGTCGCTGGTGAAAAGTTGAATGCTAGAAACCAGAGACCCCCAACATCATTAATCATATCTTGATAACCTTGTCCTGTAACAAGAGAGGAGAACTCAGCATTTTCTATATATAACTCTCACAGAGTGCTTTAGGATCTTAAACATTGAAGATATATTAAGGAATGATCCCAAAACATTTTACAAAACAATATATCTGTCACGAAGCATCACCACAGATGAGTGCATTCTGAAATTCAGCAACTGCATAGAGGTGTTCAGCACCACAACACAGTAGTTCAGAACAGGAAGTAAAGGCTATTGTAAGCAAATAAAAGTGTGGGGATGAAGTTCGGGTGGCAGAAAGTAATATTGCAAATTGCGGCCCGATTAGATCAGTTTCTTAAGACTCACCAAGAGCTCATTGGGATTTTTAAGGACCAAAAACATTTCAGGAGTGATTCAATGCATTAATACAGACATCCAGTCCCAGTCCATATGGCCTTGGCTATTCTATCTAGTTTCCAGCTACTGCACCAGAAGACTATGGGGCTAGAGACCCACACCCTTCACAGCAGCAGAATGTTCAAGAGCATCTGAGATATACTAGATGCCTGTGTTCAGGTACCTGAGTCCCAGCCCACGTCTCACCTAAAAGATACTAAAAGCATATTCATTGACCTAACACTGTGACGAGACAAATAAAAACTGTCACGTGGTAGGCTGGTACTCTGATGAAAAAGAGCAGACTAGGGAGCAGTAGACCACAGTTTTGCCACAGCCGTGAGTGATGCAGTAGTCCTCTGTCACAGAACTCTTCAAGCAATCAAAAGTGGAGACATCCCAGTATGATGAGCCTCTGTTTACTCTAGGACACACCGCTTCCTTCACATTGCTCAAGAGAGGGAAAGAAAGAGATGGAGAAGAAAATTCTCTACCACCTACCCGCCCCAGAGCTAGGGCAATGAACATATGGGGGAATACACAATCAATGTTTGGCTGGAGACCATTTTTTGTTTTAGTGAGATATGGGAATCAATGTGTTAAAAACAAAGCATGTTCATATTTTACACTTGCATGCTTTTAAACAATATTAACAAGATTAATTCAGACCCTTTACAACATATAATGGAAGAGTATTTAGAAACTTCTAAAGCTGCACACTGTGAACCTAACAATCTGTAACTGCTTTGTTAAAATATAAAACTTTTCAAGCTAACATAATGGATTCATGGATAGCAAGGTCTGGAGGGATGGATCATTATGCTCATCAACTCTGACCTCCTGCATATGACACAGTCCAGAGCATTTCACCCAGTGATACCACCATCAAGTTCAATAATTTATACCTGAACCGTGCCATCTCTTTTAGAAGGAAGGATATCCAATCTTGATTTAAAGACTCTAGGCGATTAATTTACCACATCCCTTTACCATCTGTTCCAGTGGTTAATCATCTTCAGTTAAATGTGTATCCTATTTGCAGTCTCATCTTTGTCAACTTTAGACTTTTATCTGCCTCTCTTGTGGACATGATGGCTCATAATACTTCGATATTTCCTGTGCATTAGGACTGAAATGTGATGCCTAGACTGGAAATTTCAGGTTTGGAGTTTTGGTTTGGTTTCTCTTGTTGAAACCTTAACACAAAGACTTTCAAGGCATTGGCACAACACACTATAATATTTCATTCTGGAGCAATTTCAATGACTCAGTGTTAATGGCATATAGTATTCCAGATTTCGAAGAGTAAAAATATTATGTGCACTTCATCTGTTTGTTTAAAGTGTTTTTTCCTAATGAAGGCTGTACTGTGCTGAAGTATGGAAGCAGGAGTTTGATCTAGTGGCAAGAATAAGGAGTGTTGAGAGTTTTAATTCTTATGCCCCAATCCCAGTTCTGCCACTGCAATTTGATTTGTGAGCCAGGGGAAATCACCTCATTCAGTCGTAAATAGTTATGGGGGCTGTGTTACAAAGTGAACAGAGATTTTTGGAGCTGGGCTGGTTGAAACACATTAAAAAACAGCGTCTGCCTGATACTGTGTACTTCTGAAAGCTGAATAACTTCAATCAAAGTGATTTCAAAGTCCAATCCCTACCCTAAACTTTTGAGTTTTAAGTGTGTCATACCATTATGAAAAGTACTTTATCTACCAATATTTAAATACATTTTCATGAGCAACCAGACACACACCCCTTTTGTACCTGCCATGTGCAGATGTAAAATCTAATTTTGGTGCTGGCATTGTTCTATTGTTTAACCTCAGTTATTGTTATTGCCATGTCCCCTTTATATAACCTTATTCTATGTCATGTTTACTTGAATAATCCCACTGTCTATTAAACCCAGAACTCCATTCATTCTCTGGTATTGCACTTTGACTGTTTTTCCTTCAAATGCTTTCCTCTAGCTGAATAGTCTAAGTTCCTGGAGGATGACCATTTCAAATTACTCTTTTCTCAGAAACGCTATTACCTCTGTGAAGTGCCCCTTTAAGGCCTTAGTCTGTGTTTTTGACAATACAGAATTCAACCTTTTTCCTCTCTCTACAAGCAATTAAATAAGGCTTTTTCAGGTTACTGATTTCTTAGCAGATTTGAGCATCTGAATGTAGTGAGTTCCTCAAATACCTGGTATTTTCACTACCTAAATCTCGCTCTTCCCCATGCCACCAAAGTCTTCAAATTTATCAACAGCCTGCACCTTTCTTGGTGAAGAAACCCATTGTTCCTGGTTCTGCATCACACTTGGTTCCCTTGAGGCACATAAAAGTACTCTTACATGTGGAGTAGAAAGCCTAGAGTTAACTAAAGTGTCTTCCTTCTTTATTCCTTAACACATTTGTAGGGTGCCCTGCAAAGCTGTCCAGCCTCCTCTTAGCCAGGCTACTCTCACAACTGGCCTATGAGCTCCCCCGCAGACATTCCCGCAGTTGCCCTTTCCTACCTATGAACAGAGACAGAGCTCCACATAGTGATATTACATACATGACTGTAAATTTAGTGCTTACAACCTACTTTGCAGTAACTCCTCTCCTGGTGCTTGAGGTACAGTATATGCTTTTGTGTGAGGTAGCAGCTCTCTGATTGCATGCACTGTCCCAGCTTTGCTAATGCGTTTCAAATTCATGTTCTTGATCACTGCGCAATAACTTCTATGTACAGACAAGGTCATGGTGATAGAACCAGGCATGCTATGATAATAAAGGCTCTGTTACTTTCTCTGAAGGGATCCCCAGGATGCACAAGGAAGGACCAGTGCCTGCTTCCACTGCCAGACGTTGCTGTGCTGTCCCTTCTGTTCATGAAGCAATTAGCACTGAATTCTGGCAGGGTACCACAGACGGCCAGAAAACCAGAACTTAGGGAGTTAAATCCTTCCTAATCCTCCTCTCTTTCAACAATCATGGAATGCTCCTAGATCTTTTTCAATCAGGGGCCCTAATTAAGAGAATCCTTTCTTGAGCCTAATTAAAACCTAAGAGCCAAAGCCCACTCAGGTAGCTTTAGAAAGATGCTCCCAAGATGATGGGAAGAAGTTTTTGATGGAAAAAGAGCTTCAAACAACCACAAAATTATTACAGTAGTGTAAATGCAAATGGAGACACTTCAAGGAAGTCCACCAAATTCCTCTTGATTTTAATTCTCCTCTCCTTTGAACTGGTATAATCTCAAGTTTTGGTTCCCTGACTTTAGCTTTTCTCAAACCAGCTGGCGCATCCTGGATACTAGCCATATTAGCTGTGTCAAGCTAAATAACTGGAGACAATGGCCACACAAAGCTACACAGATTACCTCATGGGGAGGCAGTTTTGCTAAGTCATGAAATAAGTAAGAGATGCAACTATTAAGAATTTTTCTTCCCTTCTAGTCTTGATGGATAATGTATTCCCAAGATACATCAGGCATTGTGATCCTCAGCAATATTTGTGCTTACATTGTTCAGACAATAACAAAAGGTGAAAAATACTGTTTATCTCTCTACATAAAACACAACATGAAAAAGCACTTCCCTTGAAAGATCTGTTTACTCAACTGAGGTTGGCAGCTACTAGCTCAGACACATTTGACAGTGCTAGAAACCTACAGCTAGGGAAGTGCACCGTGAATCTAACAAGGAGTGACACTGCAAAGCAGGATTATCTGCAGCAGGAGTTAATGAAAAACGAAGCACTTGCAGCAGCAGTAGTGGAGTGGTCAGCAAGGGCTCAGTCCTGAGCGGTATGGGCACACTGGCCACCCAAATGACCCTTTTCGTTTGCACCCTGCTGTGCTGCAGCAGCAGACCTGGCCCAGGACACAGAGCAACAGCTCCTCTTATCAGAAAGGAGCAGAAACAGCTTAAAAATACTGCTGTACTTCTGTCTTGCAGTGAATTGTGCCAGGGACACAAAAGTCAGGCCAAGATATCTGGCCGTTATGCTGCACTGAGAACAAACTTTCCTTTGATCCATATTAAATTTGTGCCTTTTTATTTCATCAAGAGCTGACTTGCATTTAGGCCATGGGACAGAATAGAATTCATTATCTCTTGTCTCTTATCTTCTCTATTACTTTGCACTTTTCAAATTAAGTCATCCTAGTCTTTTTTTAACTTCATCTGGCATAGACTCTCCCATTCCTCCATGCTGTGCCTTTAATAATTTTGTTGGGCTCTTCTCTGGCTTGGTCTCTGCAATGGCCATTTAGAAATGAAGCAACCAGACTGAATGCAGTAGTTTAGCTGGAGCTGTAACACCAATCGATGTAATCCTACTTTAATATGTTCCACATTATTCTTCTTCCCTCTTTCATACAATCGGACATTCTTGCTGTTTTTTTTTTTACCAGCTCTGCACATAGAGATGATGTCTTCGTTGACATCTTTTTTTCCCCCAGAGAGGTTGCAGCCGAGTAAAACATAATCCCTGCATGTACGTACCTCATACTTGTGTATAGTTTAAGTAGTTCTTTCCAAAGTGCATTGTTTTGCACTTCTCAGTGCTAAATCCTCTGACCTCATATCAACAAATTACCCTGAAACTTGGGAATTACAGGAGGTCTCTGGCCACTTTCTCCCACTTCTGCTTTCCTTCCCTTCTCCCCCCTCTCCCGCCCCTTTTTGCAAAATTCGATATCAGTGATTTTTCTAACATAGGATTCCCATTCCCTCCCTCAGTCACAGTTCCCAGCAAGCCATTATTAGCAAGAGGTCACGAAAAACGTGGCCCAGTTGGAACTGTTCCAAAGTAGGGTGGTGAGAATAAGCAGAGAGCTAAAATGCATGGGCATAAGGGAAAAGCAAAGGGATTTCAGTTGTTAGGTAAACAGAAAAATAAACTGAAGGGAGTCAAGCTAACAGTTAAAATAGTTATAAAGGCAAAAAAAAGAGTAGGTAGGTATGACAAGCAGTAATGGCTCAACTTGAAGCAAGGGGAAGTTAAACAAAGGAATATCATTTTCTAATATTAGGAATGGGGATGCAGTGGGATGGATTGAATGCAGAGGTCTGGGAGTCTCTACCATTCTTCAGTAACAGTCAAGGCAGGCAGGGTAAGTTATGTGGATCAGACCCCATTCTGGTTATGAGTACTCACGAACTCTTCCCCACCCTGTTTTCTGTGATTCTGTGCAAGACATCTTGGCATGTGCTCAGCAGCATTTCACCTTGTCCACAGCTGATGTAATGTAGAGCCCAGCCTTTATACATGGTCTTACAGTTGCTGAAGATAAATCCGCGGCAACACAGAAGTGATAATGGAACAAATGAAAAAAATGCTGATGTGGCTTCTGGGTGTCCCACCAAATGAGTAGAAAAAGAGCTGTGTATCACAGTGGCAGTGGCAGTCTACGGCTCCAGTAGAGCATACATTGTCCCAGGGAGGGACAATGTCTCTGCAGCACTCACGATAACAAGGATTCTATCTCAAGTCAGTCTGCTAAGTGTTACCATAACACAATTAACAGGCAGGAATAGAAGGTATTAACATTGAGAATTATTCCTGACTGCATATTTCTGTCAAAAGGAACAGCAGAACGTTACCTCTGCATCACAGTAGCACCTTTTAGTAGTAACTTTAAGCATCTTCTCCACTATGAAGTAACTCATGCTTTAGAATCAATTTATACATATATATGTCTCAATAATATATATTAAATATACAAATATATATGTATAGAAATATATTCATATATATATGAATATAAAATATAGGTCTTCTGAGAGGAAAAAATAAACTCAGTGAAGTGACCGGTAACAGCTACCATTAGGATTAATGATTTAGGCTTGGATGCCAGAGAGCTACACTGAAACCAAAGCCCTGGAAGCAGACAAATCTGGACATAACCCTGCTTTTAACCATAATTCAAGGCTGGTTCTACCAGGAGCTGATTAATATAAGGCAGGTAGTTCTGTTGTAGACACTAAGAAAGCTCCTTCAAGTCTACAGCTAACCCTATATTGAGACATGTCAGCCACTACCATTAAACATGCAGTGCAGGATGTGATAAAACCTTGTTTTAGTGCTCATGAATTACATTTTAAAAATGCTGTAGAAGCAAATTTTCTGTTGCCCAGCCCCAAGGCTTCTCTAATTCCTTATCCTCAGCCATCTACCCACTGTCTCCACCTCACAGGCCCATGCCACATCCTCACCTGAAGAGTGCAGATCCCACTGCTGTTGCAGGAACTGCTGCACCTATCTGAGTGCCCTATATGCATGCTACTGCATATCAGCTACTCAGCCTGTGTGCAAGATCTTACTATTCAGTAATTTTAGTGCCATTTGAGGTCACATACTCTGCTCTGAAAGAAGAGTAAATTATGTCAGCTCAACCATAGGGGAACAAGACATAGTCTGAGAACAGTCATGGTGGAGCAGCTGACCCGAGGCAATCTGAGTCCAGGAAAGCACTGAGCCCAAGGAACCTGTTGTTAGGTTCTGCAGATGCAAAGCAACCTAGGACAGAGCTAAAGGAAGCAAAACCATTATTAATTGAAAACATTCATGACCAAATAAATGTTTGACCTCCAAAGCTTCCTGGGATCTATTAGTTTTCTGAGCTATTAGAAGCATGTAAACCCTGACTACAGTTCCTCATCTAGAAATTAACCTACAGCTCCTCACGGAAAGGTGGAAAACAGCTTTGATGGAACAAAAGAGAATGTGCTACTTACTACACAGAGTTTCTTCTCTTCTAATAATTCCTGTTTTACTGCAGCATCCTAACCCAAATCCCATTAATTCCGAGATTCTCTGAGTACTAGCTGCAATATTCCCTGATAAGCACAGCAAAACTAGTTCATAGGAGTATATTTCAGGAATTAGGGGATTATGACATCTGAATGCTCTTTCTCACAAGATTGTAAACTGGGGATAAAAATGGTAACACAACACACTTGGTTTACTGCTTCCTCCACCTCTTCTAAAAAAACAGCCAAAAAAAGGTATCACATGGTGGATAACCCATTCAATGACATAGAAGCAATTCCTTCAGTGCTGGATTCAATTAGCAATAAACACATAGAGATGGTTCCTGCTGTGCAAAGTCTATCCAAAGGTATGGATGTTTCAGGATTTTTTTGACAGGCAAACCAGACTCACTCAGTATTGTTCTTAGCCCACACACTCTCTTTTGCCATGCTGTTCATTAGGAGGAAGACTGCCTGATAGTTATTCACAATGGTGTGCTGATATGCTTTTTGGTATATGATGATATACTTGGGAGTACATGTAATCATTTGAATTGTTTGCCTGTGGAATTGTAGATCATTCAAGTTTTTCACTGCTTAAATCTACACAGATTGCTCTGGAGATCCTGAAGTATTGGCTGCTGTTTACACATGTAGAGACAAAATCCCTTTAAAAGAAGTGAGCCTCTGAGTTGGGAACTGCCTTGCCAGACATGAGACTCACAAGAAGACAGATCGTCTCACATATTGATACAACATCACAATGCAAATATCATATTGTAGTGTCGGGACAACATGCAACAAGTGTTTTGTGGCTCTCTCAAAATCCATTTGATATGATCCATCCCTCCTCTCATTCCTTCTGTCTGTGCACAGAAAATGTGGTTTGTTTCTTCTCTCTTGTTGGATGCTTGGAAAAATAAGAGACGAAGGCTTGAAAAACATGCTGCATACCAGCCACATTAGCTGCCCTCAAGAGCCACAAATAGCCCTATTATTCTTCCAGAATATTTATATTACAGTAGTGCCTAGAGGCTCCAGCTAACAGCAGGGCTGTACAAAACCAGGCTGTGTGCCAGCCACAATAAATGAATGTTAACACACAGCCCATTCTCCAATGAGCTTGGGATCCTCACTGCAACCTCTTGTATATGCCACAGAATTAAAGATTTTTTCTTCCCCTCAAGTGTTCCTATGAGACAGCAAGGTTCTAGATACCTGCAGCACTCTCACTGCAGCAAAAACCCTGGACAGTTCTGATAGGAAATTAGTGCAACAAAACTCAAAGTGCAATCTTATGGGAGGGGAAGCTGGTATTTACAAAATCTCTACATTGATTTTACCCACTCATACTCTCACAGATTTCATACACTCATACTCTTTCTCTAAATACATATTTTATATAGATATGTATTGTTTTGAAGAAGCAGGCTGTTTTGATAATTAGCTCCAGGTCATATTGCAAGTGGGCATGTGTTTACAATATATGCTGAAATTATTATGTATTTCAAGCTAAGGTATTAGTAAGAAATCAGGGAGTTTGCTGCTGCTGAAAAGATTACGTGTACAAGTGGGGATGACTTGTACTAGCAAACAAACCTCTCAACATCAGTAGTTTGAAGAATCTCTTCAGGTGATAGAGCAAGAATCAGGAATGCAAAGTGCAGCGTTGCTGAAGTGTTACAATAAAGGCTACTCGCTTCAGTTGATACACCATCCTTTTATGAGGAAAAACATGTCAACTGAACAGCAGCTTACATTACATTCTTCTCAAGGTACCCTGCCAGGAGTAACAACCTCCCTACATACTACAGGGGCTAAAGGTCTTAGGATTAGAGTGAACAAGGCCAATGTTAATTAATGCTTTAACTAATCACAGGGTAAGTGCTTCCAGCCACAGACAGCCTACAATATTGGCTTAATCTGCCATATATATGGTCTGGAGCTGCTGTGATTGTAGTAATTTTTTAAAAGTGTATGTGTATATATATTTGTTGCATATAATAGTGAACATAGTATTAAACTTTCAAGAAGTCAGGCACGTTTTTCAGAACCAATCTTCAGTGCTGGGTACCTCCATTTAATTAGTTTATACAGACAAGAACCTAAGTACCCCCAGCTTCCCAACTGACTGCAGTTTAGGGCCTGCTCAGTGCCTGGACAACAGGCTGGCAGTCAAAAGCAGTGACCAGTGTTTTGCCACTGGGTACACGGAAAGCTGCATCCATAACTTATGGCCTTTCTCTTCCTGGACAGTGTGTGGGCCAGAGGTATAGCAACAGAGTTAGTGTAAGTTCTGGGACAAGACTAACAGAGCAAACCCAAAACCAAAATCCCAAAACAAACAGTAAAAAAAGGAGGACACAAAGAAGAACAAGAAAAGTGAAACCCTTTCGCCTCCAAGTCGTAAACATCTCTTTTGATCTCTGTATTTCCTATTTCTGATCTGACAAGTATTACAAATGCCAAGCCCACATCCCGCTTCCCTCCAGTGATTAATGTGCTATGGTCTTTCTGAAAGCTTAAAGAGCTCTCCCTCCGGGCCACAACATTTGATAAAGAAATGAAGCCTGGCGATTAATAATTCCCCGGGCTGAGTTTTTGTTTAATAACTATTCTGTCAGTGATAGATCTAAAGGGCGAGGGTGTGGATGTGCGTGCATGTGGAGGGAGTAATTTGATTGTGGCCAGGAGATTTGGCAGGCTGGCATTACAAAGCAGCTCTTTAGCAATGGCTAGAAAACCAGCGTGACAAATCACTCCGTTCTCTGTTTCCCCAGCCTACCCCCTCTCAGCAGAGCTATCTCATTAGGCTCGAGCCAGCCAATCCAAGCCTATGATTTGGGAAATATTTCCTTCTTGACATTCAAGAGAACAATTCCTTACCCAGGGAAAATTACATTTAAAAATAAATGGAAAAGCATCAATCAGCTAGGAAAATATATTCAGCTTTTTGGATCTCTGGAGAGAAAGTGATTTTTTTATTTTATTACATTTAAATAGGACTGAAGGCCATGGTTTGATTTTTTTAAAAACTAAGATAACTAAAAAGATAGCACCGTAACATTTGCATATAAACTGTTACCTTTTCTTTATACAGAGACAGTATTTTTCATTAAAGCTAACTCTTGACTATTTACAGACCTGTAGAGATGTGCTAGCAGATACCTGTTAGTAGAGACAGATATGCTTCATAGTATGAGAAACTGCAAGGCCTATTCTGAGGTGATTTGTATCACCAAGCAAGCCAACTGTGTTTCCAGGTGAGCTTTTTAAGAATTCTCAAGCCTCCTTTCAGGATTTAAAAAAAGATCAAATTAAAATAATAGCTTTCATTTAAAAACAGTTCTCTCTACTGAACAGCATCTTGTTCACTCTTGCTTCCTTAGTCCAGAAAAATGTGAGAGCCAGCCAAGCCACCGAAGAGTAATTTTTTCATGCATAGTAGCTCCAAATTTGGCCCATGTAGACGAGTCTTCTTTATAACATCTCAACCTATGCAATGAGCCAAAAGAAAACAACCGCATTTGTGGCAGCTTTCCTGGAGCATCCAGAAATCCTAGCTGAGTTCAGGGATGGATCCTGCGCCTTCCTGCACACAGAGCACCCTGTCTCAAGGAGCCGATATCTTACAGCTCTGGACATCTGTCCTCTCCTAACCATAGCTAGTACTGCTCAGGCCTCTCCACAGCCATGCATCACCTCTCCCACCGAAGATTACCTCCCTGTCAGACAAGCTAAATGGCTCCAACACATTTCACCCAGAATGAGCTGGGCTGGCTTAGGCAGCTTAAATAAGTGAGTCTTTACTACGCCAGCTGACCTGTGACAGATGGGATCAGAAAAGTCACGGGAAAGAGTCTCAGCAGCCCAGGGTGCTCACCCAGCATCATACAGCAGCAGAATCAGGAATATAACCCAGGTATTCTGGCTCCCAGTCCAGCTTCCCTGTTGATGAAGCTCACTGCCTTTACAACTCTGACAAAAAATACATTCAGCAAAACCTTCTAATGAGATTCCCCCACAAATGTACCTAAGGAGATATTTTCATATTATGAGAGAAATCATGAATTTTATCCAGGGGGTAAATAACCTAGCAAATGAAATGTGTCATTGCTAGGCCATGAAAGAAGAATTCATTACATCACCTTTTCCTAATGGGACATTATAACTGATCGTGTTTTATTTCTGCAGTCCTGCAAGCTCTACCATGTCCCATAATTCACTGCAGAGTGTTGGAATTCAGGCTTTGCCCATATCATTACATAAAGATGAAATGCGAGTGCTGCTCTGAATTACATTTCTATTCATTTTACTCATTTTTTTAAGCATTTGCTTCCCATACATAAATTGTTACTATTATTTAAAGATTCGCTAAGGCACCTTGCTGACAATTTTTCCTCTTTTTTACTCTGAATTAATAACATAATGCAAATCAGTAGCAGTGGGTTTTTTTTCCCTTCCACTTAATACAATGCTTGAATAACAGAGCATTTAAAGATTTACAATACATATTAATGGCATTTAAGCACCCTTCAGTGTAAATACACCTTTGTTTTCCATCTTCTCCTTCTATACTCACCTTTTCCTATATTATTCCTGCTCTTTGCACCTCACGCACTTTAAACCAAGGCCACCTCATTACATTTTTTCTTCTCTGCCCCTTCCTTTTCAGTTGGCAGCAAAAACTATCTCACTACTTAAAGAAAAATGACCATTCATCCCCTCTGCCACCCCCCAAACTACAGAGCGAAAGCTCAATATATCTGGTCGCCTAGATAAATCCAGGCAGCATTGTCAAGGCTGAATGTCAGGCCACAGTCACAAAGGCTGCTGCTCTATTAAATTCTTTAGCCGATAAAACACTGGTGTGGCAGCTTTAGTCCGTGCCATTACAAACAACAACTGATTATTGCTTATTAAGTCAGACAAACAGCAGTTTGTAAGACTGTGCCAGATTTTTACCTCATTTACTCAACTGAAGCTATTGGTTGTACGTACAATTTCTGTTGTCAGTGACACTACTCAATTACTACTTTTTATTCAATGGTGAAGTGACAGATATCTTTAAAAAAAAAAACCAACCACTAAACAAAACCCAAAGACTTTAAAAAAATCAAAACAACTCCCTAAATTATCTACCCCAGATTTTATGTGAAAAGAATTTACAAAATAACATCTTTCCCCCCGGCAGCACTTTTAGCCTTGTAATAGGAGGATGTTTTTGTGGACATGATGAGTCATGTGAATGAAAACTGTCATCTGCACCACCATCTTCCATCTTCTCCCTGGAACAGCCCAGCCCCACAGCACTGTTTACCTTTCTTGCTTTCCCAAGAAAATATTCCTTCCTCCTCTTATTGTCTGGGGTTCAAGCAGTTTTGTGGTATCTTTAGGAATTATCATCTCTCCCTAGCTCTGTTAGCTGGTTTTTTTTTTTATAAAGATGACACACTGATCCCAGTTTGGAAACTATTGCCAACTTCAGCATCATTTTGTGGATGTATTTGTTTTGGATCCGTCACCATGCTAAGAGATTGTGCAGCTCTGATCATTCCTAAGGTGTCCTGGAAAAATGAGACCAGAAATAATAGCCTTCCCTTCTTGCTTAAGGCTCACTAAAACCAGAAGCTAGACTAGCCCATCACCTGCCAAGTGCACAACACCCAAGAACCATTTCCTAATTGCTGAGCCCACAGTACTCAAGAAGTTGTCGCACACTTCTCCAAAGGGAGCCCATGTTAAAACACTGCTTATTTCTAACTGGACCTAAATATCTGTTTCAGTAACTCAGGAAGGAATATTTCAACAGGGTCCACAAAGAACCAGTCCAGGACATGCCAAGTACCAGCTGCAGTGCTGCAGCACATTAGCAGCTCTGAGTGCCAGAAACCAGCACTGGGTGGCAGGCTAGGACAGCACTAAGTAGTGACTCCCAGCCCTGGTGCATCACTTCTCAGCTTCTCCCAAAGTTGTCTCCTTGTCACCTACAAAAGGCTACAAAAGCTTTAGTTGGGTGGTAGAGCAGGAGAAGCCCATGCACCCAGCATTGAGGACTGCCTTGCTCTACTAGGTGTAACCTAAGGAATCAGGCAGAGCTCTCCCTCTGTCTGCAACCAAAGGAGGCTGCAAATATTGGCTCCCTCTTTTCTCTGTTTAAACCCGAAGGAAAAACAACAACGCCTTTGAGAGGGAAAAGTGCGACTGGAATTTGTCCAGGCAACTAATCTTGTGGGTGTAATTTTAGAATGGAGCAGTCTGGTAGTCACACACATTAACAAGCATATCTTGCACTGCATCCCTGTGTGATGTAAAAACAACCTGGGAGTCAGCAGCCTTCTTCCCCATGAAAGCAACCACTAAAACCTTCCCCCATCACCACTAGTAAGGGCAGGACTAACTTGCAAGGTGATCCCCTGGACACAGCTCAGCCCTCCTCCATCCCTAGGAAAAGAAATTAATCTGTTGGGCATACGGGGGAACGCTTTTAAGACAAAGTCAGCTGATGGGGACAGAGACATTTCTGTTCCCCACAACCAAGCTACTGATGCTTCTGTGCACCATTGCAATCTCCTTTATAAGTGTTTGGGTGCTCTGTTACAGTCCAGTCACTTTGTTTCCTCCTGGGCCTACTGTGATTCATACCAAGAGTCTGCAGATCATTCAAACACCCAGACCCTGTCTGAATGCATAAAATGCTAATCTCATTAGATTTCTCATTTTCAGTGTAATATTGTCACAGTGCTATGCACCACTGCCACAGATTAGCAGGCTTGCCAGAATGGAGCCCCACTAATGAGTTAATCCAAATAACACTCAAATCCCAAATCAGATTTAAAGCCATCTAGACAAAGGACCCGCCAAGGATGGGTGAGGGGTAGGAACGGAGAGGGTCAGCCTTGTTTTGACAGAAGTAGTTGTCGATTAAGTGAGAGGGGGGTATAAGGGAGAAGCAAGCATGCATTTTTTTCCTTGGTAGGACAGGCTCAGTCAAACTCCACGTTACCATGCATGGCCAATAGCATAAATGGGCCTGAGAAATAATCTGCAGTAACATATATAACTGTATGGACCGTCAGCTTCTGACTTGAGAGAGAGACACTTAGCTACAAAAATCAGGAGCTAGCAAAGATTCTGTTGCCACCATTTAATCTACAGTGCTTGGAAGGTCTAAGCAGCTTATAGATCTGAGCTTGATTCATTCCAGCCAGGAACCTGGAGATGAGAGGAAGGGCTGGGTTTCATGTATTAGTTTCTTATTCTGCCAGTGACCCAACATGCTGAAGAGACGCATACAGGCTCAAAGGAAAGGCACTGAGGGAAACAAACATCTCCTATTGTTTGCATTCCAAATAGGTTCTTAAAACATAGCTGCAGTCTGAAGGGTAGAGCTGGCAGGGATCTCTTTTTTTTTTTCCCCCTATCCTTTTAGATGAAATTACTCTTTTGGTGGGAAAATACTGAATTATCAAAGCTGAAAAATTTCATGGGTACATACTGGCTTCATTAGACCTCCAGCAAGAAATAGTTCCACCCTAGGTTTGGGAAAATCTGGCCAGAGCCCAAAGAAGCACCTCAGAACAGCCTGGCGAGCAGACTACTGTCCCAGAACAGGGGAAAGCAAGGACACAACAGGGTCACACACATCTCCAACAAGGATCCAAACACTAGCTCTTCAGGATAATACTTCCATTTCTCTTTAATATTTTCTACAAAATATACCTTGAAAGGTCTCAGCTTTGCTTCATGGAGAGCAAAACATTTTTTGCAATGTTGGTGTATTTCTCTGAACAGAAATATTGTTTCCTGTCCAACCATTTACCAAATAATTTACCAAAGAGTGCCTAGAAAACAGCATGGCTTGCCGTTGCACTTATTTCCTCCTTGTGGATCCAATCCCACATGTTTTACTCAGCAAAGTAGTCCACTGCCCACAACAGTGTTTTTTTGCCAATGGTAAGGAATAAGTCTTGCATCCTTTAATGAAAATCCAAGAGCTTAGCACCACGACCACACCAGTTGCAGAGAGCAGAAGCAAACTGTGTTTTATGCTGGCTTGTGCATCATCAACAAATTTGTCCTCGAAGTTTTAATTCCTTAATCTTTCATTTGACTGTTGGTGGATGGAACTAGAAAGAAGGTCTGACTCTCAGATGTGGAATTCACCTAAGCAAAGCTACTGAGAGAATCCTATTTTGACTGGTAAATGTAGCCAATTTGTTATGGAAATCTCTCTCTCTCAGAACTTTCATGGAACAAATGTCATGTTAAGAAAACCCTTCTTCCCAGAAGCCATGCTTCTCAGGACAGCCCTTACTGCTGTACCTTTTAACTATCGTGTCAACTACCAGAGCATGCAAGCCCACTGGTCTGAGCCAGAATCCTGAGAAGTCAATGTGAATCTGTCTGTTGATTTCACAGCATCTTGATCCAGGCCTTAAACTGCTTTCCGTGCAGACAGAATAGCTTGCCTATGTTTCTTTCCACTTCTCACTAAGCAAACAGATAAGTAGTAAGCAGCGCATTCAAAGAGGGGCCATTTTGGTTTATTGTGTTTTAACTCCATTAAATTGTCCTACTGCTAAAGCACGCCAATATGCTGCCAATTTTTAAGCATGAGATAAATTTTCCAAGTCACTTACATCTTTTTGACCACCAACAAATGGTGATCCCAGTGTAAAGGGCGTGAAATAGCCAGCAGTCCCAAACTTTCCAAATGTAGCTAAGCTGCCAGGAACATGCTTTTGTGTGCACAGATCCCGCCCCTTCCAGAGACAACTGCCCACAACAATCTTCCTGCTCCATGCTAACAAGGTACTAATAACAATAGTAATCACAGTTCGCCTGCTCAGCTCACCCCAGGAGCATGGCAGCAAATTGATGATCATTTCTCATTGTGAATTATGACACAGGCACATCACCTGACCCCTGGAATAAAGCAGCACCTGCCAATCCTGTTAAAACAGCAAGGGGAAAAATGAAAGCCCTGCCGTAGCCAATCTGATTCCCTGCTGACTCTAATTACCCAGACGGGAATTTTACAATTGCTTCCTCCACCAACTCCTGCTCTGCAGTCTGCAGACTTTGGCTAGTTCTTTCTTTTGTATGCCTACTGCCACTGAGTAGATTGGGTTCCTAATGAGTCTTGACAGTAATGGTACAGGGAGACAGCGCAATTACATATCCCCCTCCCATTCAGAGCAAACCTGGCAGGAAATGACCTAAGACCTCACACCCTTCTACCCCAAAGAATCCAGTTAAAATGCCTCAGGAGCAGGGCCAGCTGGTGCACGCTTCCCCCTCCAGCAGCCCTCACTTCACTTCCCCTTTCCATTGTGCAGGTGGCTGGAAACAGTTCTTTATGGCCTAATCCATAACTGGTGGGTTGAGGCTAATACAGAAGCCAGAGAAGCCTAAGCACGTTTGGAACTGAAGCCCATCAAGAAAGAAAAAAAAGAAAAAAAAACATTATTTCACACATGTGCTGGAGAGCTCTAACACACAGTTGTTGTCTATTAGGTGTTTAACAATGTGTGTAACTCAGACTGTTTTAAAGTGGGGAGGGGAGAGACATGTGCTTCTGTGATTTCCATGTTGATTGTAGTCCAGGTGTAAAAGAGACTGGAGCTACCTATTGAACTGTGAGCTAATTACAAGAAGAAACAGATGTTGTCTGCTAATGAGGATGCAGATCCATGAGAAGCATCTTAGCTGGTGAGGAATAAACATGTCTTCTGCTCCTTGAGTGAGCAGCAGTCTACAAAAGATGTCTTATGTCTGTGACCCATGTTGCCACAGTGTCTCAATGACTCACAAATGATAGTACACTTGCCTCTGTCAAAAGCCAGCAAAAGAAGAAAGCACTAGACCCAATGGTGATCAAAGCATAAAATAGACCCAAATCAGCTTATTCGCACTCCAGTGCTTTAAAGACAAATCTGTTGTTTGCCTCATGCTAGTAACTCCGAACCCAGCATTTCATATATCGTTTAATCTCTTTCACTGCTTTACTACCCTATGATAGCATAATCTCCTATGTCTGTTAACCTCACTGCTCCTTCTGTTTCCCCTCAGGGGCCTGTAAGTCTTCTGCCTCACAGCTGTTTATCATGATGTATGGGATGTTTCTCTTAGCCCTCAAAGAGTTCATCTGGCCTTCGAGGTTCTTCCTCCTCCTCTTCACCCCTAGGTAACACAGAACTGCTGCAGTTCTCAGCTGCTTACCAACTTCCATCTTGTTACCCTCCCCGCACATACCCTGACAGTTTCTCTGTACACCATGTACTTTCTCTCCTGGGCAGCATTATCTGTGGTACTGTAAGGCTACCATCAGCATGAGTGAGGTCTCTAATTGCAATGTTTATGGATTATTACGGTTTAACACCAGGGGAAAAGATTGGAGAATTTATCTCCAGTGTAACTCCACTGGCAGCAGTTACAGCATGGATCATTTCAATGATCATTCAACCTTTTGCAACCTCTTCTCCTGCAAAATTTGGTCTGAAATGTATGTGATTTTAAGAAAACAACAGCTAATTTTAATCCCACTAATTGCTCTTTTCCTTATTGACAGAGGTGCTCTGAACCACATCATATCCTGCAAAGTTTTGAGCGACAAGAAATTATACAAAGAAAGCATCACAATTATGCAGGTGTTGCTATTCTATAACCCACTGCACAAAGCATTCTACACTTGCAAAACATGAAAAAGGAGCAGTAATTTCAAGTGGCTCAGGGAACTCCTAATGGAGTTCTTCCTTTTTATTTTCCTCTCAGTTTTAAAGTATTATTTACTGTAGTATTCAATTAAGAACAAGGGTTTACTATAGCAACCACAGCAGTGAGAGGTACTGTTCATACATAGTCTCTGAAATACAAGCTTTTAAGCACCTTCTTAGCAACACTTGTTGATAAACCGATGGCATACTAGAGTGTTATGTGGTTTATAAGGAGTGATTTGCACACTAAATTAAGTCTGCAGGAACTGTATTGCTTAAGGTCTTCCCCTTCCTCCGTGACTTTAACCTCCTAGAATTAGCACACTTGTTACCAGAGAACAACACTAATAAAAATACAAAGACATCATCTTTGGACAAGGACTACAAAGGAGGATCTGTCACATGGCAGCTTTTCTCTCTGCCACTATGTGGCAGCAAAAGTTGTTTGTGGTTCACTGCATCAGTATCTTCATAGGCATTCCAGCTGTGACCTTGCCATCACTCATTCTGGGGACCCTCTCTCATTCAGCATCTGCCAGCTGTCAGCATGGGACTCCAGGAAAAATTATAGAAGATTTCTGGAAAATTACAAGGGGCAGCAGAAGGGAGGATTTGATTTGTTTCTATTTTCTCTGTATAAGGGAGTTCAGGTGCCTGCAGTTTGCCAGCTTCCTGACTTTCTTTTGCCTGGGTGTCAATCTCCATTCTTCCGTAGTCTTCCACTTCACTGCTTTAGTTTTTCTCATGTCTCTCCATTTCACACACTTCCTCTTACCATGACGTCAGAGTTTAAAAGCAATGGCGGTCTTCAAAGAGACAATTTTCTTCCTCTCAATACTTATTCCTTGAAGGACCATCCCAGCCTGCTCAAATCCATTCCACAAGAATGGGAGAGCAACAAAGAATCCTCTCCCCTTCTGATGTGGATATTATTTGATATTTGAGTTTTCCTTCCTCAAGCTGCAGTCCCTTTACAAAGGCACCTTCCAGATCCAGCAAAGCTGCAAATGGATGTGCACTGGGAAAGCCCACAATTACCAACTATGGTTAACCACAAGCAGATAAGACCATTTAAAACAGGCCTGTCTTTGTCTAGACTAGATGCTAAATGGTGTCTGAAGTATACTCACTGTAGATGCTATGAGTAATTCTGTTTTCACATTCCCACCTGCTTCCCCTACTGGTTGACAACATCATAACAAATATATTCATGGTTCCTGTGGATTTGATATTCAGGATTCTCACTCTTTCATCGATTGAGGTATCACTGAATTCAAGCTGGCAGCGTTCCACACTTCAGGACAGAAATGCTGATCACTGCATCCTGATATCTTATCTCATTATGGCCTACGTTTTTAACTGATGTACTTGGTTGCATTTTCCAGTTCCTTCCTAAAATCAAGCTGCTAGCATGGTCAGGTCACCGCTTCACTTCGCTGCAGGGTAGTTATATTGGGGCAGTAGCTGAAGCAGCTATTTTGTGTTTGTTATTTGCAAAATGTATTGGAGTTACAAAAGCTGTATGCACACCCGGTATGACTGTTCTTTCCAGAAAGCTGCCTGCAAACATATTCAAAACTACATTCTACTGTGAATTTAGGGAAGAGCATTAGATTTACATAAAGGCCAAACACTCCTTCAGGTAGGAGCTCCTGGTTTGTATCATTAGCTAGGCTGTGTCTGTAGAAAGCATCTGAGCACATGTAAGCAACAACCTGATCAGCTGGAACTGGGTGCTGCTGATTACAGCTGTTATTTCAAGAAGACTTAAGGGCAACCCAGATGCACACCCTAGGCTGGGCAGAAAGAAACAGCTCTGAGCACTCACACAATTACAGCTGGAGAAATAGAACCACTATGGAGTATCAGACTGCTCATTAACTTCCACTGCCAAGGTTAACACCTATATTTTAGCCCTCTCACGTACGCACTGTGAAAATCCCTTTGATTGTCCGCTTCTCTCCTCCTGCTGTAGGACCCAAATCAAGCCCTGATTAGACTGTTTTCAATCTTCTTAAAAAGCCATGGACAATTTTAAGTGAAATGATGTTGCACGAATTGTTTTAATTAAAAGAACCCTATTTTCTCCTTGACTAGAATCATACCCCAGGTAGCAACAACTCTGACAAGAAAATCAACAGGTGGCCTGTTTGACAATTACCTGAGCATCACATCTGCTTTCAGCACATTTTCAGTAGGAGTTGGTTACATTCACTCAGACTTTTATAGCCTGATTTATTAATGACCCTCTTAATCCAAAAGCTAGAAATTTCACTGAATCCCTTCAAAAAGTTGTTAAGACAAGTTACACTCTTTGACAGGCTAATACCAAACAAAAAGTGTAGCCAGGGTCTCATTCATTAAAAATCATGCTATTCAGTTCCAGCACATCCATTGGTTTGCTATTCTGGAAGGCATAATTTTATGCTGATACTTTCCCAAGTTCCACATTGCTACATATTTTGAATATTTTGTCCCAATATGGTCTGATTATTGCTAAGTGGGAAACCGCTGCCAACAAAATTCATGCAGGCTGGATTTAATCTCAGAAAAGGGTGGAGGATGAACATTACAAAAGGCCTTCTACTGCGCCATCCTTCAACTAAAACTATTTGGCAAACCACAGGCAGGCTTGGTACCCATGCTAAGCTCCTTGTTGCTTCTATCTCCAGGAAAGCTCTCTTTAGCATAAATTCAAAGCTCTGTTTCCTTAGCTGGGAGCCAGCAGGAGCTGTGCATTCCCTATGGACTATGAAAGAAAATCCCCCAGTCCTAGACCCCCAAACAAACTTAGTGCACTGATTGAGCACCTGAAGTCCCTCTGTGTTACTGTCCCCAGGCTCTTGATACTCCATTTTTTGGCACCCCTACTAGCACCTCAGAGCACTCTTGTGCATTACTGCAGAATCAGCTCCACAGAAAATGTAGCTGTAAATTGCCTTCCTTTTATATGGGAGAAAAATAAAGTGTTTCCTCAGTGTTCGAAGAACTGACACAGGTTGAGGAGCCTCTTGATTCAGCTCCCTTCCTAGTTTGAGACGTGTCAGGCTCTTAGCTCTCTGGTGGAACAGACTTAACCATCAGGCTAATTCCAGGAAAAGACTCTTGCTGAAACTACAAGATTGCTGTGAGAGATGAGGAATGGGATCAAAGGGATAGGGAAGTCCCTTGAGAGACAGCAGATATGGGTTCTAGTTCTTTCACCAAAGTCTTTACATTAAGACTTCCTATTAAGAATTCTTGGAAAAAATACAACTGACAGACTCAAAAAGATCTGAATCCAGGTCTTCCACTCATTCTCCAAGTAAACCCCCTGCTCCCGAGTTCTTTCTCTGGCAGCTTCCACAGAGGGAACTGAAGCCTCTTGGTAACACACACCTTCACTGTTCGGACTCGCTCTGTATTTGAGATATGGGTTCAAATCTCCTCAGGAAGCGCGATTGTTGGCAGGGAATATGATCAGTCTAGGTGACAAGTGTTTTGGAAGTAGGGTATTCTGAAAAAGAAAAGCTTATGCCCCAGCTTTCAGGAAAGAGAAGCTGTTTGTGAAGCCTAAATGGGCAGATGTCTCATTTGACAGCGCTGAATGTGGTATCTCAGCTCTTGAAAGGGGCACAACTTTCAATATACATCTCTCTTCAGCTTGCTGGCTTTTGTGAGTCACACTCTGAGACGTCTATTTCTACCGGGATACTGCAGAGAAAATTTAAGTACCTCAGTCAGCTTTGTGATATTATAAGGTGTAAATGCTTATGTCTTTGTGTCTTTGTGTTGTCCTAGGTGTTACAGGAGTTGATATGATTTTATGCTATTACATTCTTCAGGAACAATTCTTTCACCCACGTCCCGATGGCTTCTACCCCACATGCTCATGCTCAGGTTTGAAGACAGTCCCTGAGGAAAAGATGCTGCCAGCCAACCTAGCAGTGCTCAACGTAACTGCTTTCAGCTGATCACGAAAATCCAGATTCACAATAATCATCTAAAGCTGACTAAGCTGAGACACTATGATGCATGCTCTATCACAAGCCCTCTAGATTATCAGCAGAGGTGAGTGACGTTACCTCTTCTCTGCCTTGCTGATGACTAGGCCAGAACAGCTCTTCAGGGCTGCAAGCAGAGGAGAGGAGACACTTTTGCTGTGACAAGACCAGCTCTAAGACCACCAGTAGGAAGAGGAATTGGAGCAACCACTTGACACAAATTTAGTGGGACAGCCAGTGGTTTTCAAGGGCTTGCAAATAGTGCTTTTTCAGCTCAGCAGCTGAACCAGAAAAAAAAAGCATAAATATTTTATTTGGATTGAACCAAAGCTTTTGTTTTTAAAACCATCATCCTTCCTTTGTGTTGAATGAGTGCCCCATCTGAGCCAAAATGGGATATTTTGTTTTCAAGGGCTTGTAAGAAAAACAAAAGAAATGAAGGGTTAGATTCACGGAGGTAGTAGAAGAGGCTGTCTCCATTGTAACAGTCCTTCAGCAATGGTTGGTGAACTTATCTCGGATTTGGGAAGTCATCCCTCAAAAACTAATTAATAATGGGAGCGAGGATTAAAACCCAGCTCCCTGCTGAGTGTTTTGTATGTTAGATTAGGAAGTTGTTGTCTCTCTGAACCCACAAAAATACACAATCCCTTGAGGAGGATCCAAAGGCATCCACCTCTAAATGCCCCATTACCTGTTAGCCAAGGCACATTTCTGTGTGAGGGGGCATTGAAGGAAGGGGGCAAATCCTCAGTCTGAGAAGTAATTGATCTGGATTCTGCCACGTACTAGAGGTTTTCACCGTCTACCCCCCTCTCATCCTATTCTGCTGAAGTTACACAGTAAATTAGACTGACATCTGCCAGTAATGAGGTAGCTATAGCAAATCCTGCCCTAGGGTAAGAGACGGCCTTCTCAGCATCCCTTCCAGCTCCCTCTTTCTGTGATCCAGTGATCCTGATTGATGAAGAATTCTTGGGTGAAACAAACCTACTATTTGCTATTTGTTTGTGTGGCATAACAAGTTACCTAAGGGTGAATGAAACAGGGTAATGGCTAGATGGGTAAATTACGGAAATAGATTTTCCCTGGACACTCTCTAACCATGCTGAATATCCTACCATTATACAGCAAATTATCTGGGGCCAAAACAGAAGACTCAAAGGAACTACTGGATAAAGGGAAATGGCTAAAGGAATATAAAGTTACTTTCTGAAGGAAGTTGAATTTTAAATGTTAACTGGACTGGGGCAGGGTTTATTAGAAACTCCCTGCCTCTGAGAATTATTTTCATTTCTTGAAATATTCGGCAGAGTCAAAGTGTTGATTTTCCCTGTTTACCCAGAGGTTATTTCTGCCTATCTCCAACGGCAGTCCTCTCCCAAGCATTCACTCTCAGGACGAAGGTTCGTTCCAGTGATTCTGATCCTTTCCCCTGCCGCAGTGACAGTCTGTGGCATAGCTTCGCCTCCCGTTAGACTTCCTGAGGAAAGCCAACACTAATGCCAGGTTTGGAGACAATACTGTCCCTCCATGGACTGTAATTTGAGGCTGCAAAGCAAACTTTGCTTTCAAACAGCCACAACAAAATAACAAATCCGCCCCTTCATTTTCTACACTCTATTTTCCTAATTAGGTGGGTGGGAGAACAAATGTCCACATGCAGAAAGTAGGTGGGCATAGGCTGGATAAATCTCATGCTCCCAATTCTTGGCATGGAACAGCACAGCCATTATCCCTTCTAAATGTCAGGGAACTAGCTCCAACTCTATGAGGTGCCAGACACCTGCTCCCACTACTCCCAGCTTTGCCTTCTGCTGTTGCATCTCTCACTCACAGGCCTTGGTGTAATTCCACTCTGCACAAATTGAGCCGTAAGTGCCAGGAAAGTGGGACTCTGAAAGCATTTCATAGAAAGGCACAGACCAGGGCAGCAACAGACCCACAAGGAGGGACACAGCTGCCACTTCCATGAAGAGGAACCACTCAGTACTGAGACTGCACATCGATAAAAAGCCAGCAGAGGGTTTTTTGTGGTTTAGCCCCAGTCGGCATCCAAGCACCATACAGCCGCTCACTCACCCTCCCCCGCAGTGGGATGGGGGAGAGAACCTGAAGAGTAAAAGTAAGAAAACCTATGGGCTGAGATAAGAACAGTTTAATAATTGAAATAATAATAAATAAATAAATAAATAAATAAATAATAATAATAATAATAATAATAATAATAATGTGAAAAGGAAAATAACAAAAGAGAGAGAGAGAAACAAAACCCAGGAAAAACAAGTGATGCAACAGCTCACCACCCACAGACAGATGCCCAGCCTGTCCTCGAGCAGCGATCACTGCCCCCCCGCCAACTTCCCCCAGTTTATATACCAAGCTTGACGTCATATGGTATGGAATATCACTTTGGCCAGTTTGGATCAGCTATCTTGACTGTGCCCCCTCCCAGCTTCTTGTGCACCTGGCAGAGCATGGGAAGCTGAAAAAGTCCTTGACTAGTGTGAGCACTACTTAGCAACAACTAAAACATCAATGTGTTATCCACATTATTCTCATACTAAATCCAAAACACTACTAGGAAGAAAATTAACTCTATCCCAGCTGAAACAGGAGAGGGTTAAAGCAAGATGCTTCCTTGCAGGCAGATGAAGTGAAATGGATTTAGGGGTTTTTTCCTGACAAAAAGAGGCAGAAGAGCCACAAAAGGCTATTGAAAGAAGATATTGAAAGAAGTTTTCCTATCTGACACATGTCGACACCGAAGCAGTGGCAACAGAACAAGGCTGTCACATTGAAAAAGCAGCTCTTCCAGCCACAGGCTGGGCTGCAGGGCAAATCCTGTGCAGTGAAGTCCTCAAATACAGGGGAATCTATCTGACTTAGTGCAAGGAGGCAGCAAGATGGGCAGAGCCTGCCTCAGGGGGTCATCACTCCCTGCCTACGATCAGGGCTCCCTACACTCTCCTGTCTAACAGTTTAAGATGGGCAGAGCCAGTGGATCCATCAGCAACCATGATGTATAGCAGAAGACACAGCTGCAAAGAGGTGGGGTGGAGGGTAAAGAAGAAGAGGAGAGAGTGCTTCTCAGTTTCTTTCTCCGGCCTCACTCAGCAACACGCTGCTCGTCTGGGGCAAGTGACACCTAATGGACCATTCAGCGGCAACCCTAACACCCTTCTCATTTGCACTATATAGCAAAGCAGCCCAATGGCCAAGAGAGGAGCCTGCTGCAGATCATTGCATCATTCCAACACGGTCCAGCAAACCTATCACCGTTCTTTGCAAGGTGGAAGTGTTTAATGTCCCAGGCAGCTGTTAGCCCACACCCTTGTTGGAGAAGCCCTGACAGCTCTGCCACAGGGACGGTGTGGTTCCCCACTCCCAGATCTTCACAGAATGTGCCATGGTGCTCACACCACTCTTGCCAGCTGAGCTGAGCAAAACCAGCTGGTTTAGTCTGGAACTGGTTGGAGCACACGCACGCAAGAGTGCTGCTCTTCCGGCACATTTGAGGGAAGGCAATGCCAACAGGCAAGGGTAGTAGCTTTTCCACTGGAGGCTTGGAAGCAGAAAGAGACATACATTGCCACACTGGAGGTGCAGGGAACATGGGTGGGAAGAAGAAGGAACATGTGCCACAGTTGAAGATGGTCACTCCTGTAGACAATTGCCAACATCCCCAGCTGGGTTAGACTACAATTTACTATATACATTTCTGTGACTGAAGGCGTATCAATTCCAGATTCCTTGGCAAATAAGAACACAGTGTGCCATTCCTGATGAACTCCTGCTTCTTACACAAATTGTTGATATAAGCGGGTTATTTATCTGTTGACTGCTCCATAGCACATCACAACCCTTGTAGCAGAACCAGTTCACCACTCTGCTTAGTTCGCGCCTCTTTGAGCAAACCTGCAGACTGCTAGCCATAGCGCTGGAAATCAAGCAATCCATTCAGCAGCAAACTACAGAGACACGTAAGAAAGCCAGCTGGTAGCTTGCTTTGTAGTTCATCACATGGCTCCACCATTTTCATGGAAATAGCAGAGCTATTCAGTTTTAATGGCAGTAGCAATACTGTCACCATGACTTTCAGGCACTTCAAATTACCTGTTTTGTGAAAGCCATATGCATTATTAACACATATTTAATGCATAGTCCCAGGAACAGTGGCGCCACCTGAAGACAGAACATTTCTTACACTTGAGGAATTGTGTATCATCCAAGAAAAATGGGACACTTTCCAATAACACAACCCTCTCTGCCACACACCATGCTGCTCTGGAGGCTGCCCACTAAAGATACCAAATAACACGCCAAGAAAAATACAACTCTTCTTGTAACTCCTGAGTGGTTTCTCTGGCAAAGAGAAGCACTGCTCTCCCAATACAAACCATTTGTCAGCCTAATGCTTCCACGAATGACAGACCAGTTGTCCCCATGAGTGGCCCTCAGAAAAAGTCCTAATTACACCATGCTAATGCAGAGAAGGAAATGTATTGATTGGCATAGAAACAGAAGAATATTCCTAGACTACTTTCCACCTCATTTCCAAACTCATATGACTCCCCCATATGTCAGCTCGAGTAGCAGTGTTAACTATTCCATTTTCTGTGGAATTAGTGAGAATCAACTTGAAAGCTCTTATGTAGGAATTTAGTCTTTCCCTCTGAGAATCATAAACATTAATCAAACCATACACTGCAAGATAATAATTTTTAATTGATATTGCATAGCACCTAGCAATTCCCAACCAATTTACAGAAGTTTGAACAATGTTCGAGTAAGGCAAAGATATTGTCCTTCAGGAGACAAGAAACAAACAGATGGAGAGGGAGCACGAGAAACTGAGAAATGATGTAGATTTCAGTCACATTCTGAGTCTTATTTATTAAAGAACAAGTCGCTTTATAGTGGAGGGTTTCTGTTACTGTAGGGTATTTTAAAGGAAAATCATTATTGGAAACTGCAAGATATGTTCCAAGCACATATTTTTCTTACTGAATTTCTTATTTTCTAACCTTATATAGTGCTTCAAATTACATTGCTATGGGCAAGTATCCTTTTGAAGGAAAACCTCTGAAAATCGCTATTGAGAAGATTAACATCTGGCACACAAAATAACGTAAGACAACAAGTAGCTGTATATGGAAAGGAGGAGAAATACTTGCCTAACCAGATATCAGTAGGTCAAATTTTGATCCCAGATAACGAGTCTGAAATAAATCCATTTACATGAGCACTAACCTGATGTCAGTGGGTTAAATGAACTCAGAATCTGCCAGCCAAACACACAGCACACTTGAAATCTTGTTGCTTGGCTGATACAAGTGTCATTGTTGGGAGCCATGTGGATTTCCACTTCTGGAGTATTAACTTCTTTTCAGCCAGCGAAATCCACAGGATCTGTTTGTCTTGGAATCAGAAAGTGCCAGCTGTCTACTTCACCCAGTATGAATAAATGCAGATTTACTGTTTCAAAAAGATTTATAAAGAATAGTGGTTGTCTGACGCCAGAAACAACCTTTTTAATCTCCACAGGTGATCTCCAGACATATTTTCCTTTTAAGCTACCTGTAGCCTAAAACCTGAAGACTGCATATGAAGATCCCTAAAGATCAACCTTCAGAGAGAGAGAAAGTCAGATTCTAGTTGGGGCTATTGAAAAGGTTTCCAGGTTATGTTTGCATTACGTGCTGTCTTGGAGAACTGCCCAATTTCAGCTTATACAGGAAGCATTAGCATGGCCAATTGTGCTATAAACATCAGAAATAACACACAGTCCTTCCTGAGTTTATCACACAACATCTAGCTTGAGAGAAAGAAAGAAGAGGGAAGTCAAGGCAATAGAGAAGGAAGAGGAAGAGTCAATAAGTCCTAAGGGGAAGGAAAGGGGATGACTGCCTTCAGTTTCAGGGAGGAAGTAAGATGGAGGCATTCCATCTAAGTTCCATTTATGTTGTCTATTTCTCTTCCCACCTGTGCAAACCAATCCATAAAATTCAGCAGGCTAGTAGGTCTGTCTCTGTCTCACTCCTAGTGCAAGCACAAAAGCAACACCTGCTGTTGCTATTGCACGAGAAAAACAAATACCGGACAGGAGGGAAGGGAGAAAAAAGTATAAGGTAGATGGCTTTCTTTCACTTAAATGCAATCCAATGCTAAAAATCTCAGCTTGCAGTCATTGTCCCTGACACAGAGGGACAGCAAAACAACCACAAATCCTGACCCTATTCACATCATGGCAGGTTAAGGACAAAAGGACATTTGGACTTAATTACCCCTGTTTGAAAACAACCTCAGATTTCGATACAAAGCTAGAAGAGCACTAAACATTTTTGACCAAAATAATTTAAGAGTTTCCCATGCAAGATTTCAGCTCAAAAGACCCACCCATTCAAGGTGGCACAAATATCACAAAATACTGTGACTGGGATCGAAATCTCAAGAACATCTCAGACTGCTGCAGACCTGAACCACAGATCCATCAGGTCTCACACATGAAATATGGGATGTACTTCTGAACCCTATCTGGCACTCTTCTCACCCACTGTTTTATCTGTCTTTAGTGGTTGACTAAGCAGTACTGTGACTTCTCTCCTCACTCTGGGACCCTGCAAGTCCTTTGGTTCTCCAGACTGCTGTATCCAGCAGGTACAGTTGCATTGGAGAAAAGGCAGACTGTCTCCTGCATGACCCAGCAGCTGCCTAGCATGACCGCCCGTGACAACATGACCCAATACCTGGGAGCATGCACCAGCATGTCAGGTACTCTTTCTCATTACATGTCCCACAGCTGTTGTCTCACACTGAAAGAAGCCTGAAAACATACACTGGGTTTGTCTGAACCCCGTGAACAGCTGAAAACACAGGTCCACATTTAAACCAGCCCAAATACCTTGACCTAGCTATAAAGGTGCACTGTCCAGATATCATAGTAGGAACAGTACTCAGAGGGACTCAGACTAACCTTATTACTTCACAGACCTCTGCCCTACACCTCAGAAACACACTGTCAGTGTTTAGAAATGTTATTCTCTCACCTGTTTATTTTAAACTAATTTCACTGCTGCAAAGGCATTGTCTCTCTTCATTAGCAGGGTTTTCACAGAAATAGCTTTGCTCCAGCTTATGTATTTTAATAATTTACTCAACCAGCATGTACTTGCTCATTTCCCTTTCAACTAGCAGTGCAACCATGCGAGTGCAATTCAGTGGATGAAGCAGCTATGAAAAATTGTTTAACTGTGACCTTAAGCAGTCTAGTTATGGCAGAAACCCTCTCCCATTAATCAGTTGCACTTTGTCTATAGTATTGACTTAGTACTCTTTATGGAGCCTTTCATTGCAGAAAAGCTGGTGGATAGCTCAAGAATGTCAAAATTACATTCAGATTTCAGAGCACCAAAAAAATAAACAGGAAGAGAAAAAATCCTGACAAAATTCTTATGCAGCTTCCAGATGCTGCAACATGTACTTTTGGAAATGTGGTGCGGCATTTTCCTGTGTTATTTGAGAAAGTGTGTAATCACCCAGTTGTTGGGCTTATCGTACAAGAAGTTGCCAGCAAATAGCTGTTATCTCTCAAGTATGAGATTTCTGTCCCTGGCTGACATTGCTGATTAAAGAGTTCCTGTGGTGAGCAAGTGTGGAAAGGCAACCATTTTAGCTGGCAGTATATTGTTCCCCATTCATATTATTTAAAAAAAAGGATGGTGCTTACACAAAGGACAAAAAACATCATAGCTGGAAAGGCAGAAGGAACCATGAGTCTATAGAAAAACAAGTTACAATTCAGCACCAATGCAAGATCGTTGACGAGATGTTATGCTGAGACTGGCGGGCAGCATTTAATGTGATAGGTATGATATTCTTACTTATGCAGCTGCCTGCCAGAAGCTGTAGAGATTATCCTGATTAGAAAAAGGCAGTTCCAGAAGCTCTTCTGTCCTGAATAATGCTGCATTTGTGAATCCTGGCAATTCCTGCAAGTCCTGGTCAGAGGGATACATGCAGCAGAGTACATGTCTCTTACCTAGTCACCGGCACTCTGGGGGTAATCGAGATCTGCAGGAGTATGGGACGTCTGGATTTCTGCAAAGAAACATTGAACATTTAGACAGTAATCCTGCTGGGGGCAAAGGCTGTCTTTGGTATCAGTGTCTGTGCAGCACCCAGTGCTGTTGTCTTAATGGTAAATGGTTTAAGAGAAAGAGACAACTCTGAAGTCAACAACTAACACAGTTGGGGCTCATGATCTGAACGGCCACATCTGACCTTTCTCTTAGCTATCAAGGAAGAAGAATATCTTCTTTTTATACAGGCAAACCCCAGAAATAGCATATGGAAATTGAAGAGGGGAGACAGAGCACATGAAATGGAAGGGTTAACACATTATTTTCTGAAAAAGGGTGTTACTCCCTCCATAATTGATACCAAAGCAGCTTTGGGCACAGTGCATCCCAATGAGAGAGCATGTGGCCTAATTTGGCACTTCTTCCACCAGCAGGAGGCTCTTCTGCAGGCTATTCACAATCCAACTGAGGTTGGCATCCTTGCCTGGTTGAAGCTGACATACTGTGCCACATTATGAGTGGGAACAGGACCATCCTAACAGATTAGCATGAACATAGGCTTGCCAGAATACCAGTATGTGGATAATACTTAAGTGTTAAAGGGGGAATCTCTGTCCAAAAATGATGAAATGACAGTCTGTCTTCAGCTTGCCCAGCTACAGTTAGGAAATCTGTCACAGCGTACCACAGCTGAGCTCGGCACACCCCAAAGCCATTTCTGCAGCCCATGTCAAACAAGAAACTGTTTCAGGAATCAGGTTCTCTAGTGGACATAGGTATGAGCGGTTCCCGAGAAGAAAACTATGAAAGCCTCAGTAGACTATTTTTCTTGCTAGAGTGCCTTGTTTGGCAGGGAAGCCCTATTAAGAATTTCTTCTGTTTTTCAAGGGTAGTTTATATACCTGTGGGCTTCATGGTAAATTTTGTAGTGAGAAAAAAAGGTTAGGGTCAGACTGTGACGAAGTCTATGCAGATACACAAAATTGGGGGGGTAAGGCAGGAGAAGCCTCTCCCCATTTCTTACTGCCTTGTGAGGTTAAAGGAACACTCTGTGCTGGGTTTGAGTGCATTAGACCCCGTTTGCTCCTTGGAGAAGTAATCTGGCCAAGTCAGCTGGCATGCTGCTGTGTCTCAGCAAGCAATTCAGGCTAGGTACCTTCAAAGCTTGCAGAACATGAACTGAATTTTTGCAAGATACTTGTTGCACATAACCAGGAGCTGTGGTGTGCAAAGCGCACAAGAGTCATACTCACAGGATCAGCATCACCAGAGCTCACTTGGCATCCTCCTTTACCTCTCAAAATTAGGGTTTTTCCCATCAATAGCTGTAAGAGGGACGTACTATTTAGGCTACACAGGTGATTTACACAAAAAGGATACTTCAGCACCCCTCACGAGCAATTAGTGTCACCTCTGAATACTTTTTTCAGAAAGTTTTCATAATGAAAGTGGGAAAAAACAACTGTATTTGCACAAACCGTGGCTAAAGCGTTTGACAGTTTTCAAAGGTGTGTGCTGAAACGCAGAAATATTTTTAACCCCAGATAAGATCTTGAGGAAATGTTTACTGGGCCTCAGAGAAAATGTAAATCAAAACTGCCAAAACTGTGTCAGTAGATTTCATTACAGTTTACTTATTGAAGCTGAGAACGAAAACAAGCAGAGTTCTGGGCAAGTTTGTACTCCTGCATCTCCTTTTAGATCTGTCTGTTTACATTTTACAGTGTTTTAGGAGTGACACAAAGGAGGCAAGTTGCTGAATTCTAAATGTCTAAATGTAGCTGGAACATTGCATTCCTGTGCCTTTTGATGAGTCACATTGCTTATTTGTCACATATGTTATTAACACAAGGAAATGTATTCAACGAAGAAATTAACCCAGGCAGCCAGCCATGGACAGATGAATGAAAGTGACCAAAAGCAGGTTGGAGCAGAAAGCGAGGAAGGGAGAAAGGGATGTTAAATCTGTGCAGTCTCCAAATCCTTTTATTATCAAGCACAAAGGCTTTATATAGTGAAATCAGCACTTCCCAATGCAGAAACCATCCTCTTCCTGCTTCTGAGCAGGAACCTGGGTTGGGACTCTGCTCCGTTCTTAACATGTGACCTCTCTGATCTGTGCTTTCTCCCTTGACCCGAGGACAGAGGAGGAGCAGCACCTAGCATTTAGCTAGGCTGCTTAGCAGACATGTGAAGAGCCTATGGATCCTTCGTCACGGCCCACTGGGGACCCATTTTGGAAGGAAAGCTGAAAGCATTGCCAGCATTATGCTGAGCTCTTGCTCTCTGGAGTCCAGTCTTCAGCCAGATTGTGAAATCAGAGACCTTGGAATTGAGACAAGGATAAACCCAAGTACAAAATAAGGTTTCTGCTTTATCACCTAATTTCACCATTGTCTCCCTAGGGCATGGGGACACCACAACAGGTCATTGCCAGGTTCATTATTTTAACACAACATTTTTTCCTCAGCATTTTTTGAAGGGAAAAGTAACATTCTGCTATGATAGCCAAAAATTAGCCCTGGTTATCTATCTATCTCAAACAGTATATCCAAGCCCCTCATGCCTGACAGCTAAGACACAAGGCTATTGCCATTGTGATGGATTAGCACTGTGGCAGCTTCTTCCATCCCAGGCTAGTCTTAGTGATTGCCCCAGAGAGCCAAATCCTGGCCCTGGTGTCAGGAACTTAAACACCACATGACAGTGTAAACTGGCCCTATACACAAGTAATCTAGCCAAGAACCAGTCGACTTACCAGGCAACATAGAAAGTAAAGGAACCCAGATTTTTGTTCCAGTACCTAAACGGCTGTGAAGTCAGATGAAATTTGGAGTGAACAAACTCATTCAAGTTTTTCTCACCATTTTTGCTCTTTGGCTATAAAGGAAGCAGTAGCAACTTTGGCACTTTTCTAGCAAATGAAGGCTTCAGGAGCCCCGAATAATTTCTCTTGAAATAGATGGGTCCATGCAAACTGTTTGACATGACTCCCATTGCCCACTGCCTGGCCATGGGCTCATTCCTTCAAGAGATGGTTTCAGGCCACTCATCTCACTGTGATCTCCCATATTGTGATCTATTTCCTTATTCCTAACTCAGAGAGGGAAGCCTTTCCCACACCAAAGCATCAGGAAGGTCTTGAGCATTGCCTCGGTGCTGTACCCTGCTCGTGAGCATGGCTGAGTGGCTGACTGCCCTGGGAATGGGGATAGGTTCTGCGCCTTTTGCTAGAAGGGAATGGTGCTTCCTCCCTGCGGAGGCAACTCCTGGCTGTGCAGGTTTGTTGGGCTGCAGCATCTACAGCTGTTATGCATGGCATGGAGAGGTGCGTCTTGTGGTAGCCGTGCTAGTGAAGGGTTTTATTTTTGTTTTGTTTTTTCTTTAAATAAGGGGAATTTAATATTTCATTATTTGAGATATGTTGCTTTCAAATCTGTCCTCTGAGAAACTGAGATCACTGCAGCCTGGAGACCAGCCAGGACTCAAGGGAATTACAGTCCTAGACTAATAAATTTTGGTCTGACCTAGAGCAACCATAAATCCTAAACAACCCCTCTTACTTCACTCACGTTACTCTAAGCTCACCATGGTGTTTCATACTGAACATTGCCCATGCCCTCTTTTCCTGAAAGGACAGTTTGATAGAAAATTTGTGTCTAATGAAGCATTCCTGCTAACCCAAATCCTTCCTATTATTTCAAAATACAACAAAAAAAGATAGGCTCTTGTACTCTGGAGAAGATGACCAATCTTAATACATTCTGTTGTCTCCCCAAGCCTTTCAACTTGAAAGCAAAAATCCTTCTCATCTTTCCTTTGCTGGCCTAATCTCGGCAGCTCTCAGAAAACTTATAAAATCAAAGTGTAACCTGGGATCTCCAGCAGAACTTGAGCATGTCCATTTAAAGGCCTCCTACTTCCGGATAAAACAATGATTCAGTGTCACACAAAAGAGTTCTGTTGTCACCCAGCTCCCACCAAGCATGTTAGAAATTGCTGCTATCCAGCAAGAATTAACCAGTTTACAGTATTAACCGGTTAACCCTCACAGCACTCCAGTGAGCCAGGTAGGGGAAACTGGATGCATAGTCTGAAGTATTTACAGCATAGGCTGGATTTGTGCAGAAACTTTGGCACATAGCACACAATTATGTTCAACTGATTCTGAAAATCTGCTCATAAAAGTTAAAATCAAGTTTGAACCACAGGTAAAACTAAGACTCAGTATATTTTGTCCCCAGTCCTGCAGGACAGACAGAACTGACTTTCAGTTTATAAGGCTTTCAAAGGTAACCCTCTGCTCTAAACCCACACCGACCTACATTCACACGAAGAGCCCAGACTGTTCCTCCATTGCTCACATGCGCTCATTTGTGATTCACACAAACCACTCCATGGCTTGCATTGTCATCACAGTGCACTTGAGATTCAAAATCAAAATTTGGTCCCCTGCATTCCCACATATGCCGTGATTGCTTGCCCACCAGGGGAGTCCTGATATTCTCATCTACTTTCATGAAGGATCATTTGTCACTTCAAGCCTTCTAGCCACCTGGAACATGGAAATTCCATTTACATAAATTCAAGGCCCAAGGTGTCTCTGCTCTCACTGGCTGTCATGGCAGCCTAATTCATGGGTGGTCACGTCAGCCCTTCACCCTCTCATGATGCCTTAGAGTTACAAGTAGCAAACACAAAGCGGAAGGGGAAATGCGTTCTTCAGTCTGATGCAGAATGGCAGGCTATGCATGCAGAAGAAGCCTAAGGGATTTTATACAATCAGAGAGATTTCAGAGAGACAGTAAGCTTCTCTGAAAATAACTTAGCACACAAATTATTAGCTAGTTCTTCCTCTCTTTAATACAGACTTTCACAAAAGTCCCCCTTACCCAGGAGTCAAGCTCTGGAAAATCACTGGTAACTTAGGGAGCTTCCTAGGTGTCTTCTACTACAGAATGGATTACTGAAGGATTTCAGCCTTGGATTAAACTCCTTGGGAAGCTTCAAATGTTGCCTTTCCACACCAAACAGCATCCAAATAGTTGTTGGCATAAACAACAGTCAAGCTGCCGTCTCTTCTTGCCAGAAGAACTAGGTCCAATGGGACTTAGCGACCATATTTTTTTCCACCATAGCTTCCAGCTCAAGATTTCCCACCAACCAGCCACCCATTTTTTGTGGGTTCCAATTCTGGAATGATCTCCAAGAGACTCAAGCTCAGGAAGGTGAGGGTATGGGTCCACCACCGCTCTGGGACATGGAAGACAATTCTCAGAAATCTGCAGGAATTCTGTTTGTCTGAACCTAAGCTGAATTTGACCCTTATCAAATTTTAATGCAACTGGCAGAACTCTTATATTACAGCCTTCTTCTCTTCATTTAGTTCATAGTTCAAAAACTAGTATTCCTCATCTATCAGCATTTCACAATGAGTTATTTGTTTAGTAGCAAAGAAAAGTGATTAAAATATACAACATGGTGAAAATCACATTCTCATCCTCTGCACTGCTATATAATTCACACTGAAGAACAAATGAGGTTACAGCTCTGGGACTATCTCCAGAATGAGTTACATTTGTCCCATTTCCCATTCTTGTTATAATCTTTGTCAAGACAGTAGAATATGTCCCATTTGTGTCCCTTCACAGTATTTTTCACAGTACTGCAATAATAGAGTTGCTAGATGCCCATCATGAATTATTTGATGATGTAAGGAAAGTTTTCTTGCATTCCCTTTGAGTAATCTGTCCTTGCCTTTCAATCCAGAAGCAGGTAGTGATCAACATTATTCCTTTTTATTGCTTTTAGGATGAAATTTGCTACTCTCAACCTTTTGTTTAGAAGTGGCAGAGGAGGAGGGAGTGAGCAGCAGAGTGGCAGACACAGTGTATCACTTTGCTAATTGCAAAGAGGGATCCAGGTGTTGGCAAAGATCAAACTTCCTAATATAATATCACCAGCCCTAAAGGGCAAATAATTGCAACAGACAAATCGCTGTTCAATAAACACACCGTTAGAACAGCCATCTACCCCTAAGCAAACAGCTTTGAGAAAAAACTTATCTTCTTATGCAAGCATTTGTGCAGGATTGATAGTTATCAACTAACAGCATTTATTCAAGCTACCTTCAAAAATGGATGGGCTCTGGTTGCTGCTGAGTAAATGCAAACAGGAAAAGCAAAGAAAAAAACCGAATGCATGAGAAGTGGTAGCAATGCTTCAAAATTCATGGGAAAAGGAGGGAACAAACATTACCCTGCTTTGCTTGCACTACTAGGAATGCCTCACACGGCAGAATACTGAAAGGGGGGTCAAGTGATTACCACGAGCAAGCAATCCCCTGGTATTTTAGAGGTTCAGTTTAAAGACTTACCTGGCCCTCCTTGGTCGGAAACCCTGTGAGAACAGACTCACTACTGTGGTCCTCAAAGTATCTTGAGTCTGTCTGGGCTGGAAATTAGGTTGTTTTGAACACTGCGCCACGGTGGGGAAGTGCGGCTCCAGGCCCGGACTCCTGATGGAACCGCTCCCCTCCGGGGAGGGACCCACCGGAGCTGGGAGCACACGCACCCCGCAGCTGGAGTTAAAACCGCTCCGTAGCCTCTCCCGCCCCCTGGAGCCCCGGGGTGACTAAATACAAACTTCTGAAAACAAGGAAGCAGAGGCTGTGGGTAAGGGAAATGGGATCAGAACCAGGAAATACGGAGTTAAGGGGTATTCCAGTCCTGCAACCCCAGAGCTGCTCGGGCATCTTAGCAGCGAGCAGGTGACTGTAAGTACGTACATATTACGAGCATTCACGGCTTTCTCTGCTGTGTCTGTCAGCAGTAACCTGCATTTGCTGTGTGAGCTGCAGCTGTATAGGGAGATGGTTTTGCTCCACTATGGTACACTCAAAGCAGCTGTATTCTGGCAGTACTGCTGCTGGTGCCAGCCATACTGGAAAGGACCCAAAGGAGTGTACCAGAGGAGGGGAAAGCAAGCAAGCCAGCTGAATCAGACAGCAGGGAAGAATGAAGTGGCCAGCCTAGCATACCACTTGGGAAGGAGAGGTAAATGTACCAGCAGAAAGCCTGGTCAAAAGCAGCAGCAAGCCCCTAAGAAAAGACAATCTCTCTATGAGCACCAGTTTGATAAACCTACTTATGAAAAGGGTGAAGGAAGGCAATTTACCATTGATAAGTCCTGATTAGCAACAGCAAAAGCATTTGTTCTTCCCAAGTCAAAGAGCCAGGGGGCTCACTGTAACATATATTTCTGTAGATAAGCAATTGATATCACATGACAGCTAGAAATTAACAGTGAAGACTTCGCTCTCTGCAGAGAGAGACAGAGGTTGTCAACAGCACGGTGGCCAGGGCAGCCACAGACACAGAATGGGTTAAGAACCTGATTTGACCCACACATGCAGTGACTCAAGTGCTTCTGCTCTGACATAAATGACCCACAGACTCTTTTAGCTCTGTCCTAAACTGGATGTCATGAGCCAGCTGTGCACTCACTGCATCTTTCTTTAGGAGGTTTGCAAGCTTAAGAATCCTAAATGACAAAGAAATCAAAATAGGGAGACTGTCATTCATGCCATTCACACAAAAAATGAACTTCTCTCACCACACAAACAGAAGCAGCAATATGGCAGTCAGTTTTGTATTTAGAAATGAAACAGTAGCAAGAATGCTGTCAGTTTTTTTCAGAGATTATACATTCTTCATGGATACTTCTTGTACTGCTGTTTGCAATATGCATTTCCAAATGTGAAATATAGGCGTAAACATTGTGTACCAGTTTAAAAAAAAACAACAAAATACATAAAACTGGCAGTGAACAGGTGCCTGGAGAGAATAAGAACAGAGAAAGCATAAGGATACTCCTTCATCCCTCTAATACCACCCTCCCAACATCCAGCTATTTTCAGCTCAAGAGATGTCCTCCCTATCCCAACATTTTCCTTCCCTTAACTATAAGCTTTCAGTCAGCCTGTTCAGGTTAGAGCAAGATTATAGTCAGCTGTCAATGATTTTCAGCTATGATCCGGAAGGATTTCTTATTTTAGACTAAGATGGGATACTTCACACTGGTTAAACTTGCCATGAACTAAAAAAACCCAAAGCACAAGTGAAGCTTACCAGAGGCAAAACACTACCTCAGTTTTTGCACACATGTCTATCAGTCAGCCAACAAGGTAGGAGAAGGAAACCAATGACCATAGATTCCCCAACGAGAGCCAGTGTTGCATTTGCTGATGTTTACAAAAGGTGTGCAGGCTGAAGTCACTCTCATACACCTTGAAGGCAAGGCAATTTTATATATAGTTATTCAGATCTTTGTTCTTGGTTATATGTTGCATTCACCTTAATAATTTATTGCCCCTTGTTAACTACAGCAGTTGTGTTTATGCAAAACCAGAAGAAGGTATGAATTCCCAGGAACCGTTGTGGGGTTTCACAATGTACTGCAGAAAGAAAGCAAGCAGTTGCATAATTATTCCAGCATGACATGTTCATGCATAAAATTAGGCCTTCTCTCCAAGCACTGTCTGTCAATAAGCCCTATAAGTCTATAGGAGAGCTGTTCATAACACATTCAATTTTACCTATCAGTGTGATGTCCAATTACTTGGGAAAGGGTGAAAGACTTTATGCCACATTTAAACATGACAGACATAACCTTTAAGTACTGGCAAATGCCAAGATGTTGCTGGCGGTAGGCATTCTGAACATGTTTGTGTTTTCCTTTGTACACGGTTTTCCCTTTTTTTTTTTATATAAATGCAAATTGTTAAGTATTTTAAAACCTGGCATTATCACATCTCCCAAGGAGCCAGTTTGGAAAATGGAAGGAAGTTTTACACTACCTAACCTTCCCTAAAGCATTTAACATAATGTAGTTTTTGTTCCTTCCACAGGTACTAAAGTAACATTTCCCTGACCCTTGGTTTCAGCACACAAATACCAAGTTGTAAGTTCAACACTAGGTCCAATCACCAAACCCTGCACAAAAGGAAAAAAAGTAAAATAATTTTGTTGTATTGTCCTAAATAAAACACATCAAAAGCCTCTGCTTTTTTTTCCAAGTGGTAAAGCTGATCTGTGCCTCACAAGTCTTTTGAAATAGGCCAACACGTCTTCCTTTTTAATACCTCCCAGCAGGGAGCACAACAGCAGGTTTAGTTTATCTTAATTACCTCTCTTTATCTCCGTAGGAGGAAGAGATTACTGCCAGTGTGTTGCTGGCTAGAACAGAAGAAGCCAGAGAGCACAAGTCATCTCCATTTCTCTACCGCTACTTCCACAGCTCAGGTAACTGCAATAGGAAAACCTGATGGAGGGTGTAGAGACCAGGAGAAGGAGATTTCTGTTGTTTTGAGTTACCCATTGTAACTGGAAGTGGACAGTCAGAGTCACAGTGCATGTACAAGAGAGAAAAAAGTTTCTTTGTGTAAAGGAGGATGTGTTTTATCCTGGCTTACCACACAGGGAAATGACAAAGAGAAAGCTGGTTGCAGTCACTGAGACAGCATGCTCTAGCAAAGACAAAACTTTAAGAAACATGGCCTCTGTATTAACCAGAAAAGAGAGATAGTGAGTATGAGGGATACTTACAATGCTGAGTGACTGTCAGAGTTGCCGTTTTATAGGACAGTGTGTATATGATAGTTCTTTATGCATTAGTGAAGTTACCTTTTTGTCAGTTATTGACTCCCTGTGCAGCACCATACTGCTGCTTTTGTTTCGGCTAGCTTAAGGAGCGGGTGTCTTGGGTTTTATGCTTCTGAGAAGGTGTTGTGGCTTTTGATTTGAAGCCTATGGCCTATTGGAAATTGCAGTTTCATTGCTTTGTGGCAATTTTGGTTGCATCTTTAGTAGGGTCACAGCTGACTTTAATTAACGTGCCTTTGCTTTTGGCTCTTTGTTATTAGAGGAGCCCCATTCTGTTTTCACCAGGACATCATAAGCTGCCTTAGTAGTCTGATACACTGCCCAGAGAAGTTGATGGGGACTAGAATAAGATTCTCATGTGTTTCCTAGGGCCTCTTTAGTGAAGCAAAAATAAGATTGTAATGTAAATCTGAGTTACCAATTTCTCATTGTCCATCTGTGGTGATCTTTCCAAGACTGCTTTTCTCTTAACTCTTCATGGCCCTGAAGAACAATATTTTTGCATCATTTACATCCTGATCAGAACTGATAACTTAGCAGTAATTTCCAGAAATGTTAATTTAATGTTAATAATGTTAACACCACAAAGTCACTGCCTTACTGGCCTAACCTAGATTATTATTATTATGGCTCTTCCTCTGTTGATTATTGTGTATGAGAAATTAAAACTCGGTTCAATCGCCTTTTGCTGCCTATTCCATGTGATGGTGAATAATTTTTCCTTGATGTTAAGAGTTGAATTATGGTGCAGAGCTCAGTTCATCGGATCAGCTTTGAGGATTGTGGCAATCTGCAGGTCTCTGTTATATAGTGGGTTATGGATAGGGCTTTTTATCCTCACTCTAACTTAAAAAAGGCACAGTTGGCAGACTGGGTCATCACTAAAAAGGAAGCTCTGAGCCTAAGATTTCCCATTTTAAAGGGAAAACGTAAGTTGACCATAAAGCTGAATAAATGTTGATCTTGATGAGTAGCCTCTCCTTTATCCTCATGAAGTGAATGGTGGATTTACAGGACTGAAGTCAGCAGGAAATCCTCTCAAGCAGCTTTGAAAATTTTAGCCAAGAGTCCTTTTCTAGCAAACTTTTGGCAGCATGTGCACACCCTTCTGGTTTCCTTTTAGATGAGGATTATGCTATCCGCATAGTAAAGGATTAAAAAGCAAGATACCAGTAATAATAATATATTAATTTAAAAGCTGGCAAGTTTTCTTCCTCCAAATCAGGAAGCACCCTTGAGCCAGCTGGACAGACTGAGTACTGGCTATCAATGTTGTTTTCTGAGACAGAAGTCGTTTGATAACCTCTTTCAAGCATACATCTTTATCCCTTTGAAACATGAACTGTATCTTCTGGCTGTCTATAAAAAAAACTGTAGCCCAATAAGAGCCTGATTCTGACAGGGACCTTCAGGACAATACAGCTGATAAATCCAAGTGATGATGAAGATGATAACTGCTTTAATAACTTATAAAAAGCCTACTGATGGCATGTAGCCAACAAGTGAAATTGTTGCCTGTTTCACTGTTCTGGGAATCCCACAACAGTCTGACAAATCTAAATCTTATTCCGAGGACTGTGTTTGAAGCTCCAGCCACACAGCCCGCCAGGACTAGTGGCCCAGTGTCTGAGCACGGCTGTTATGTCAGAAAGCATGGGGAAGTTTTATAGCAGCGACAGTAATGAGAGATTCTGGCTAGAAAAATATCCATATCCAAAATACTTACCCACTTGCACTTTACCAGTGATGGCCCAAACAAATTACTGACTTGCTGAGCTTTACTCCTGTGAAAAATGTAAAATCATGGTGGAAAAGAATGATTCAAGCATGTGTGGCACTTTTCTTCTGAAGAAACGGAATGGGGTAGCATATGTACATCTGTGTTCAGAGAACCTTGGCTGATGTGGTGATCTGTGCTTCATGAATTGTAGAAAAGGAAAGACTCCATTTTGTACTATGCTTGTGCAACGCTTCATTCTGTAAAAAGACAAAACATGCCTCACTTGTGTTCGTGATTCATGCTCAAGACTGTTAGGCAGCTGTTTACTTTGTGCTGTATTTATTTTTGTTGCTGACAGTCCTTTGTTATTATAGATATTACAACAAGGTTATTTTAATTTTTACTATACTGAGAGCCAGAGAAATCCACCTAGACACAACCATCAAGAACCATTTTCTTGGTCTACTCCTCTGTAAATGGGAGGTGAGGTAAAAAACACAAAACCAGGGGAAAAAACTATCCATGTTGTGTAGTTCTTCCTTTCCTCTCCCACCCCAGGCCTGTTTTCTTCTGTAACTGGCTCAATGGCATTTCCAAACAGCTGAATGTTTTCATTCTTTCTAGCTAGATTTTTCTAAGCAATCAGAATCCTGCTGCAGCATTACATTAAAAAAAAAAATAGAATGAGCATTTCAACTACAAGCAGTCTTTGCTCTTTCACTGCAGCATGGCTCCCATCCAAAGCCAATTGTGTAAAACAACAGCACCTCAGCACCATTACCAACAGCCATCTAAAGGGAAGAATTGCACCTACTCAAAGCTGAATACATTTTCAAGAAACTTAATTATTTTCTTACTTTCTCGCCTCAAGCGTGCTTTTTACCTTACTTCACTCTAAAACGCCTTGGGTGTTATTCATCTAGAACATATGGAGCACTATATAAATCCAAGTTGTTGCTGATATTACTTAAAAGTCAGGTTTTATTTTCTGTTTTTACTTCTGCCTGTTTACACTCCTTGAAACATCTTTTACGTTGCCCCAGATGTCGCTTCTCACAGCGCTTCATCTTTTGTATATGTTAATCTTGCTTCCTCAGTACTTGTGATTTTTTTTTTTTGCTTCATACAGCGATGAAGAGAAATGCAATGCCAAAAACTAATTGTCAAAGAAAATGGCAAAATGATTTAAGTTCATGCCTTTAAATTCAGTATCAATTAAGTTTAATGGTCAAAATCCTTTCATCGATTTATAAAACTGTGTAGATCATGATTTCTAAAGGAAGAAGTGACTCTGAGACAGCTCTATCTAATAGAGAGATTTCTCTTTATTTTACAGCCTACTGTCTTAAGTTTAACATACTGTGGAAATAATTTGCAGCCTTTTGTTCTCATATTGGGCTTTCGATGATCTTGGTCAAGAATTCCAAGTATGCTGATAACAACTGCTGGCAAAGCATGTTCCCTGGGCTGCAGTGGGCTATAAGACGGAATAATCGAAGCATGATTTACTCTCAGATATGGCACCAGTAGGCTCTCTAGAATATCCATCAGAGTTATATCCTGGAGGCACAGTGAGTTGTTAAACATTGGCCAAAGTTGTGGTGGTCTTCTAGCATGTTTTTCATTTAACAACTGGGATGCCTAGCAGGCTGTACTCATTTCCAGAAAGAACTCTTCACAAGGAAGCCATCTTAATTAAGATGTATAATGTTTCACATATAAACAACACATATCTTTGCATAAATATTGATGCTGGTTCATGTGTGCACTCATTATACTTCCTAAATGAAAAATTGTTAAAATGAAAGGGCTGAGCAATTTCATCACACTCAAGAAAGCTCACATTATTTTGGGTCTTCCCATCTCTTGGTTTGTAGTGTGAAAACGCTACATACAAGGGTAAGAGGAAATAATGATTTTCTGCCTTGTATGGCTCTGGGTACTCATTCAGTTTGAACACTCTGGGTGCTGAGTTCAGCTGGCTCCAAATTCTCTTAGGTAGTTGGCACCCTGGAAACTGTGTATTAAACTGCTTGTTCGTGGTCCAGAATGACAGAGCTTATTACCTGACTGGTTTTGAGACAGTGATCACAAATTATTCCCTTTCAATTATTTTTTTGCTCCTTTAGGTATAGTTACCCCCTAACATGAACTGAGAACTGTGAATTAAAGCAATGGTTGGGAAGAAATCTCTTTGACTTAGGCACGTAATCAGACAGCCCCTAAGGTATAAGAGGCACTGAAGTGAAGGGGAAATAGGGAGACGAGCAGGAAGCAGAGAGTGGAGGGCACATGAATATATATAGGATTAGGGCAACTATAAGCAGAAGAATAGAAATTGGCCCTGCAGCAGAGATGTTTTTTGGAAAGCAAACAATTAATATAGTATAGTGCCAGCCATTGGCCTGAATTTTTCTTGGCATCATGGAAGAGAATAAATTAGTAGACATATATAAATTTTGAAAGGAGGAAATATGTACTACATTCTAAAGCATGTGTGTTTCTATTAACTGAGCTTACAGTAGGAGTTGGGTGGGAAGACGCAAAAAATCTGGGACTTTAGGTCTCAGTCCTCTTTAGAAGCTTCCGCTTATTTAACTACCACCCATGTTGACCTTGTATCTCTGCAGCTTGTCTCTTAGCTTGTACCAAGCTAGGCAGCTTGGTACTTAGACTTGCTCCTGCTGCTGAAAGCAATGTCAAGACCATCATTGTGCTCAAAAGCACTGGAATTGTAAATAGTCCCTCTGGAATCACTAGGCAGGGATATCAATAGAGCTGTGCTGATGCCTGCTTACAGTAAAGTCCAAATTTTTCACATCAGGACGAAGATTATAGCAAAGACCTATGGAAAAGAACAGAGTCACGGCCCCTGCCATTCAGTAGCAGTGTGCTAGCAGGACCACCACCAGTTCATTGTTAGTAAATAACAAAAAGAGGTGCCATGTGACTCTGTCGTGGGGAACTTCAGAAAGCTCAGCAAGGTCCTGCGTCAATATATTATTATGCCCAGCAGTACCTGCTGCTGCAGGTAATATGTTGTTTGCTTGCTGTCCCTGTTTGCAGATCTGTTGTGTGCAATGCTGTTAAGGCACTAGAGAGCTCTGTTGAGGAAAAGAGCAGTTTCTTGGCTTAAAAAACCCTAAGAGGCCTTAAGAAAGGCTTGTTGGTTCTGCACGAACATAGCAGCATTAAATTACAACCCGAGGTTTTTACCAGGCTCACTCAAGTACAGTAAATACCAGCTGGAGGGTAAGGAGGGATTTGCTTTCCAAACAGCTAGGAGAGGCATTTATTTCACTAAATTAAACAAATATCAGCTTGTTTATGACAGTGAAAGTCAGCTGGACATCATGAGCTGTGGCTTGTACTGTGGGCTGTTCGGAACTTGGCATCCAAGGAGGAACTGAAGGGCGTACAGCAAAGCTACAGAAAATGCAGATGCGTGGGCTATGGGTCAGTGGGATCCAGGCACCACGCCACAAAGATGGAGGGCAGGTTTCTTCCGTGCACCAAAACTAATGTTGATGATGCTACACTGTTCACTCATGGTCTCCTGAGAGACCATCTGCCTGCAGGAGAAATACTGCATGCACTGATCTTCTGTCTGGAAGAAAACCATCTCTATGCCACCTTTACTTGAGATTGTTGAAATGAGACCAGGAGAGAATAGTGCCTGGGCCTCAGAGAAATAAGGAGAGGAAGAAAGAGGGAGGGTGCATTTAAAGGAGAGACTTTTTGCATTCTCTCTGCAACATGTTTTTTGAAAGTCCCAGGAAGGGCTGCTCATAGTCTGGCCAGAAGTGGGCAGGTATTATTCCTGATATAGTTTGGACTCCCTTCAGCCCCAGTGGTATCTAAATTCCCAGAGAGGCAGCTTTTCTTCCCTGCAATATACTGGCTCAGTCCTGGTTATTGAGGGCTGCCCAAAGGGACAGAAACTGTCCCAATAGGAAAGAGGAACTGGGCCCAGTTCATTCCCTATGTGTATGAGTGCAAAGAGCACTCATATCATCCGAAGAGCACTCCTGCCATGCTTTCTGTAACCCTGCAGCACTATGTATATGACTAACCCCTACCACTCACTCACTCCTGTCAAGATGATGGCTGCAGGTGATCTTGAATCTCTCTGCTGTGCAACGTCACAGGGCCCCAGTTATCCATAATGCACGAAAAAGGAACCCCATCACACTGAATGATAAGGAGGATTTCCAACAACAATTTCCATCAACTAGTTATTCTTAACGTGGCCTGAGTTTGGGCGTTTTGTTGCCAGCTACCCATGCACTGAATATTCTGTCAACCTGCAGGGATGCTGTGACCCTCTTCACTATGAGCAATCTAGGAGGCAATAGAGCATTCCATCCCAAAGAACAAGTGGGAAGGTTCCCCTTGATTTGTCATCTCCAACTGATTTCAGGTGGGCTGATTTTTCACTCCTTCACCAACTCTTTTGCCTTGTATTCTTGCATTACCTGCTTTCCAGTACGAACATGTGCTTCTTGTGGAATTTAATACCTTGTTTCATTATTTTTTTAAGTATATCTGTCCTTCCTGATAATGCAGACAGCCTTGAAAATACAAACCAGAACATGCATACCACCAGGAACACGATAAACTTTCTGATTAAAGAATTGTTGCTCTAGGCTTGTATTCTTCAATGAATTGAGACCTTAAAGAAACCTTACCTGAGGTTTGCAAGAAGTCTGTGGTGAGGCCAACATTTTAGTACTGCTCTTGAATCCCAGCCTGGTGTTTTTTCTGAGGACTGTCATTTTGCTGGTAGCATTAATGACTCTTTGATTGCGAGAAATAAGAGTGAACTGGCCAATGCTAATGCCAGTACACACACATGCAGACTTACTTCAAAAAATAAAAGAAATTGAACTTACCTAACAATAACTTAGAAAATCTGATTTCTTATTTGTTCCAATGGTGAGAGGCATTTCCTTTGTCTCAATCTAATTCTCAGCAGGAGTCCCACACTGATGAAGTATCATCAAATTGTCAGCTCCCACTGAGAGAGACACCCGCACTGCTCGCTGATTGGAGAGATGGAAACAGTGACAGGTGTTTCTAAAAACTGTTGGGTTTTAAAATTAAAGGAAAAAAAATTTCCCCCTTGTGGAATATATTCCCAAAATAGAAGAACTCCTGAAGCAAGGCCATGAAAATTATGTTGGGAGAGACTGAAGGAGACAAATGAGACCAGTTAGTGTAGCAAGGAACTAGGTGACAAAAGTTTAAGAAAGTGAACCTTAGTGGTGCACAGGACTTCTAGGTCAGCTGAAGTCTCAATAATTCTGTGGCAGAGTAAGGCGAGGCTGTTGTTGGGGTTCATCTCCAATGGCCATTCAATCAAAGGAGTTGCTGGGTTTCTGAAAACAGGTTAATTATTCATATGAATAATAAAGGTATCTGCACTTCCATTGGTTAGGATGAAAATGCAAAATTTATGCAGAACTGGTAGCACCACTTATTGTTAAAACTGAACTCTTCATGGCAAAACCATATTGCATTTGCTTTTTTAACAATTTCAGAGAGAGCAATGGAAATTCTTACAGAAATTGTTCAGCAGTGATCTCAGCTAAATGGGGATAATGCCAAGCCCTCCTTTTACACAGATGAAAACAAGTGTGCTAATTTATGTGAGGTCCACAGCTGCTAAAGTCAGGAATGTGACAAGAATGTCCATGATAAGATGAGTAATCCTACTTTCAGCATGAAGTGAATAGTGTTCAGTAAATAAGCCTGGGACCACACAAACGGAGAGGCGAAAAGAAAATATTGAACAGTTGCTCACACAGTGGATCTTGTCTGTCCCCTGCATTGTGAGACACGGGCCCTTTGGGGAGAAATAATATATGCTCATGCAATTAGATAATGCATGCACACAGGAGGGTTACTTAAGGTGGCACAATTCTGACATCTCCTGTCTTTGTGTTTGAGTTCACACTCTTAGCTTGTGGTGTTTTTCAAGGGATTGTTTTTAATATTTTTGTTTGTCTAACAGAACGTAAACAGTATTCGTGTTCTAACACCAACCAACCATTTGCTTCCCCCTCTTGCCCAACTGCATTGAAGCCCCCTCTTCCCACCAATGCAGGATTCCTCTTAGAGCTTAGATCAGGATCAACTCCCTTCAGCATCAGCTTATAGGAGGATGAACAACAGTAATTATTTTCTATTTCTTTCTGCCACACTCCTGAAAAACAACAATAAAGTTGAGCAGCCACAGAAAAACTCTAAATTAGGTTTTACCGTTTATGTGGGGATACACTCAAAACAGGACTGGTGTGACAAGGCAATTGAGTGGCAAGGGGTTGGTTTGCATGGGCTTGGAGAGTGTTCGTGGTAGGCTACCATGCAGTTCTTTTGTATAGAACACAACTGAAAGGTCCCATATACATTGGATAGATACATGCTAACTGAACAAAGATGTCTGATCCCTTCCATGCTCAAAACAATTGACATTGTCTGTCATGTAAGGACCAGATGCTTCCTCTGAACCCCTGAGGTAATGGAGCTTTTCACAGGCTATGAAGAGCGCCAGTCTGGCAACTCCACAGATTGTCTGGTCGGTTGCTGCCTCTGCTGCAGCTGAGGGGCTATTGCAGTAGCCAGGGACTTTGTATTCCACCTATCACTACTGGGCAGATGAAGCAGTTTAATTGTGTATCTGCTAGACACTTTCCTCTTGTTTCTCTGTTTTTATCCCCATTAACCCTCTTCTGAACACACCTGACCCCTTTATCATGGAGCTGAATAGTTCCACTATATTTAAGCCTCCCAAGACAGCTTTTGGTAGTAAATTTAGGCCAGACATTTTCCCATCTCTCTACAGTAATTTTTCTCCCACCATTCTTCTCATCTCATGTGCAAATCCTCCTGGGAAAGTCCTGCAGAAGTTAAGAGGGATAAAATCCATAAGAGTCTATAGAAGTGTAACAGTACTCTATTCTGGAATTAAAATAGAATGCTGTCTTCTGCAACCTTTTTGAGCCATCCTACCGGATTATATTATTTGACAAAGATGTTAATTGTATTCTATTCTATAGGATGTTTGAAATGTAAGGAAAGGTTATCATTTTCTCTTAAATTCTACAGGGCTTTACCACAGAAAACGACATCACAGGCTGTATAATGCAGTCACCACATGAAGTATGCCCATGTCTCTTTTGTAAGGTGTCTTTTTTATTTTTTTATATGAATAATTTATCACTCATTAATACCAGGGGAAGAGAATTGTGCTCCTGAACATGACCAAGAGAATGACAGAGACAACGTGGCAATAATTACAGGAGTGTGTTAGTTCTCCAAATGCCTGTAAAAATGATTTAGTTGGTTGTAGGGGAAAAAAAAAAAATGGGATGTTTAATGTCTGGTATTGTAGGAAGCTCAATACCCTGGTGATGAGTGCTATACAAATACCATAATACAGTATGTAAGCCTCATTTTATATACTGATAATGCGAGTTATACACAAACAGCACAGTAGTCTGACATATTGACATCTACTCTTAGATGTCGAAGAATTTGGTGGGATGAAATAATCATGGGATCTATATGTGAGGAGCTGAGCACAGAGTAGCACAGCTGCACACCTGCTCCTCAGTAAATCCACTGTGAAATGAGGAAGAGATCTCAAGGCACCAGATTCTTGCTCCTGAGCTCCAGGGCATGCTCCCACTGCAGCATATTTGAGCATCATCCCATAGGTAGGACCCTACAATTTACTTTGCTTTTATGGTTCTCAAAGAGTTTTAATTTGTCTTGGGTACTGCTGAAATACATAGACCTAACAGATTTTCATGCATCAGGGATACAATGCACTCAGCACACCCATCATGATTACATCTTGACCTTTTCTGGCAGGTAACCCCAGCAGGCTAGCATCAATGCATTTAGTAGTGGACTCTCTCCTTTTAAGATAACCCAGTGTCGTCATTTCCCTTCTGTAAGTGGTTTTACATTTTTTGGCCCTGTCTTTGTATGGCTGTTAGTATAATTAGTTGCTAAAATAAGTCATTCTTACAAATGCAGGAGTAAAACAACAGAGCAGTAGAAAATAGGTGCATCTTCAGGAGCTGTCACTGAAGAGAGGATGCGGCTGATCATCTGAGTGACATGAACAGACAAAAGGGTTATGGGGGGTTATTTTCCATAGACAAAGAGCAAATGTCTTTGCACTCTGAATAGCTCTCATTTTAGATTAAAGGAAGCAGAGACAGAGGGTGAAGGGGAGTTTGAACCAAGTAGGTGGAACTACGAAGCAATCACGGTTGACTTCCTGTAGGGCTTATAGAGGAGTCTTCCCATTTTGCCCATGTCATGATTAGCTCTCCATTACAATGCACCAATAGATATCAGTAGGGAGTTACTGGTGCTACTGGCAGCAATGGGAAGTGGAAAAATTAAGACAGCTCTATGTGTGAGTGTGTGTGTGTGAGTATATGTGTGTGCACAGATGATTTGTGCTGTGACAATGACTGCAATGGACTTAGCTCAGAAGGAGCACTCCCTAAAGAGTGGCTGCCAGATCACTTTAAGCTTTAATGGCATAATATGTAAAAAAACACAAACCACAGGCATACATTTACATATTTAGCCTTACCATTAAAGGCACAAACAGCCTGTGTCAGCAGCAGAAATGGGGAAAGGGGAGCCTGGAAGATTTTGTCAGTAATGCTTAAACCTCTCAAGCAGCCACACAGAAAAAAAACAAAAAAAAAACCCAAACAACTGTGCTATTCCCCCCTACAGCCCAGCGGTCTTGTCTGCACAGGCATTGTCTGATCTTGAAACAGTTTTAAAATGTGTCATGTGCAGATTCAGTGAAGAAATTACTGGTGCATCTTCAATGGTAGATGAGTTCCTATTGTATACAATACTGTATAGGTCTGCCACTGAGGGCAAAGGAAATTAATGCCTCAACTCACCATTAACATGAGGTTCTGACTTCTTTAACTAAAAACAAAACCAAAGTGGACTCACATACTTCCTTCCAGAGTTTCTTTAGAGATCCAGCATTGTTTAGCTGTGAAAGCATAAGGATAGTCACACCATTTGCTTTGGCTCTACATAAATAAAACATTCCTATTGAGAAACTTGAAATATGAAGTCAAGTTCTAATAGGATCTTGGCACATACTTAAATTTAATCACGTAAGGAAGTATTTTCCTTAGCAGTGCGGAAATGAAAGAAATTTCTGTCTCCTTTTTGCCTCCACCCCTGAAGCGAGTCTGTTGTGTTTCTAGTTCTATCTGGGAGGACAAAGTACAGAAAATTTCCCATAAAAGCCATTTTGCCACAATTCAAGTTTTTTCTGACCAGTGGCACTTAGAAACATTTCTTTTGGTCCTTTGTCTCTATCCAAGCTGCAAACCTTAGTGAGGGTCAATTTTTTCTAGCACTCAAAACTTGATAAGACGACCTTTCTAAAAATCATGAGGTCACTGTTAAAAATGCAGGTGTTTAAGAGTAATGCACACTTGAGGTTCTTTTCTTTAGGTTTGTAATTTTTCAGTTCTATTGGATGACAGGTTTTCAGGCTTCCCTACCCCATCAAAAGGAACAGACAGCATTTTTTTAAGAGAAAGCTAAGATTCCCTCAGACCCAGAGTCTGGAGCTTAAAGAAAACAATCACCAAATATGGCAAGAAACCATGAGCTGGAGATGTTGAAACACTGTTAGTATTATCTGCTCTCATTCTATCTTTCCCAACAGGCTTCAGACCAAACAGAGAACAGAGAAAATGCTCTCACCTGAGAGAGGATGAATAAGCTGGTTACATTTTAAGAAGTGCCAGGCACCCGCAGCTCTGCTATCAGTGGGAGATGCAGGTGCTCTGAGAATAAGATCTGGTTGTCAGGTTTTTTCTGCTGTTGACTTGCCTTCTTGTTCTCTCTTCAGGCAAGACACAGTCCCATTGCTTTTCTCTGTGATAATAATGGAGACTTGAGGCCCTTCTCTGCCAACTTTGTCTGGACAGGCTTAGACAGGGTCATTCAGCCTCTTAGGCAAGACATAAACTGTGCGCTCTATGCTTATGGCCTGAAAGGCAGGGGTCTGGCTTTAACACCTTTTTACTTACTTTTCCCAGTTTATTTCCCACAGGAGCCAGGGTATGGGAGGATGTGTATGCCTATGTCTTGCCCCAGCACAGAGCTGGGATTTGCCTGAGTAAATGTCTGTACTGAGGAGTAAAGAATTACTTCCAGTTTTCTGTGATGATCTTACTGAAAACAGCAGTATGTGGTATGAGGTCTGGATTCAGTGGTGGGGTGCCAGACTGCGCAGTTAGCTGCCCAAGCAGGTGTCTGAAGTGTACCCTACAAAAAGCTTTTTGGTCTCTCAGAGCAGGACTGTGCCATGGTCTGACTGAAGCTGTCTCTCTCAGGCTGTGGCAGAGTCAATGGCATCAGTTCTCTCACTGACTTGCCTAAAAGCTTTCCTTCACTGTCAAATGCTAAGCAAGGATTCCTGCTAGTGTGTGATGGAAGAAAAGTGACTTTGAGTCATCTGATAGAAGGCAATGGTACCAATCTCCACAAATGTACCTCTGGTGGAGTACAAAAAGAAAGCTAAAATGGAAAAAGCATAGAGTAAGCAATAGGAATCCCAGTGATCACTGACAGAGGTGCACATATTTCCGTGCTAGGAAGGGGGATGGAAAGACCATACTTGTCCTTTGCTAGACCTGCCCTGTTAATATATATCCTCAGTAGTTTCACAACTTGCAAACAACTGTGAACTAGCAAAAGCTGAAAAGAAACATGGATTTCTCTCCCTGCTGGTCTTGCATTGATTGCAATTAAGGAGGAGGAACTGAAGATAAGGCTTGTAGGAGTGCATATCCCCCCCAGTCTAGATGAGTTCTTGCTATTTGATTTTTTTTTTTCCCCGTCACTTCACTCTGCTTGTTAAAGGTGCCAATTGTATAATTTTGCGCTACGATGTGAGAACACTATTCACACCCATGGTAACGATGTTCCATTTCATTGGGTTGCACAGCTTTTAATTTCAAGTTAATACAGTATAGAGGTTTTATGTCCAACGTTCTAAATGCCACAGCATGTTGATGAAAAGAAATTATATTGATGAAACAGTTAGGCAGTGATTAATATGATCCATAACTCAGAGTGATGTAACAGCCCCAGCTTTCTATCCTACACAAAATGATGTCCAATTACTTGCTATTGATCAGATATTGCATTGCACCAAATGGGATGCCAGCATCAATTCATTTCATCATATTGAATTTCAGCCAATATCAATGGATACTTGGCACATGTTTTGCTGAAACATTTGTCTGCCATCACAGAGCTGATGAACAGGTTGGCAGGTTTTGTTTGTGAAAGGGGTGGGGAGGGGACAGGGAAGAAAAAGGAAAGAAATGTGCTAATCCTGCTTGTGAATTTGTCCTCATACCTGGCACTGACAGGACAGGAATGCCTCCCTGCATGTGCACATTTGTTTCACACAAGTGGCTGCATACCCCTTTCAGACATGTTAACATTCTGTACTGCTCACTGCTTATTTTTTATTGATAATCAAGTGAATAATTAAAGCCCAACAGCTACGTAAAAACCACATAAATCATCTTCAATATGCGAGTAATGCACCTCTGCTCAGGCATAGCTCCCATTATAAATGATGGCCTAGAAATCCATGATTCATACCAGTGTGTATCCCTTCCTCACTCTGTGTTCTGTAGGAGATGTGGGTGCCAGCCAAAGCTCAGGGAAATGGGATGGAGGTACATAGGGTGGTCTTAAGATGTCTCTTTCAGCCCACTTTCCTATGAAATTATTGTCTTGGTTTTATGTCTCTTCATGGCTGTTGATGTGCTATTTTCTCAGCCAACATGCCATTAGCTCTGAGCTTCCCTTCCCTTTATTTTTTTTTTTTTTGTTCTTGTTGTTATTGATTCACTTATAACATTTGTTCCACTCTTATTTGAAAGAAAACCCTCACATAGGAGTGCCCATCCCTATTAACCTCTCTGGCGAAGATAACCAGTCGTGTGACTGCCACATGGAGTACTGCTAGGCCAAATGCAACAACATCTGCCATGCATTCAACAACTTCCTTTTGGATTCCTCGCACTCTATTTTCACTTCCAGCTCTGAGCAGGAGTGAGATATGTTCTGCTGTCTCTCGGATGCCAGAGTGCTGGGAATGTGCCATCCTTCCACTGTGAACTGGGTGAGTTTCGGAGACAGTCAAATTAAGCACAGCACTAGAATAAAAGTGGAGATGAGCTGTCCACAGCTTATTTCTGTTGACCCTCAAGGCACCTTTTGCCATAGAACTTCTTTCCAGAGCCTTGAAAAATACAGTAGCTGCAAAATTACCAATTATGGAGCTGTAGCTCCGCAAATGTTTACATATCTGCTCAATTTTATGTGCTTGAACAGTCCCTAGGGCTGCTTGAGGGTGTAAAATTAAGCATACGCGGAAGTTTTTATAGGCTCCAGCTTTCTACCTTACAGAGCAGATGGCATCTCTGTAAGCTTTGTGGAATGTTATATTTAGAAACAACTCCATTTCTTATTCTAATTATTTGTTTACTGAGCACCGACAGCATAGTTGGTATGTTGCAGATGTTGAGAAATGGCCCTCTTTTCCAAGAAGCTTGTGACCACAGTGGTGAGTGACTACAGGGATCTGAGCGGGACAGCCTACATGAGCTTCTTTGTTGAGAATCTGGTTGGCTTTACCCAATGGCATCATTTTCTCTTCAAGATACTCCGCTCAATTCCACAGTAAAATACTGTAGTGCCTGTAGCAAGGTTAGAATGTATCCTAGTGTACAGGCATTCCTCGAGCTTTAAAAGTCTTAGGACAGATCAGCTTGATCGTGTTACTCAAACTTGAGATCAAGTATAAAAAGAAAAAAAGGCTGAGATCACAAAAAAGTAGATTAAATAAATAAAAGAAAATTTGAATTTCTTTTCATTCCATGAACACTTACTTTTTTCTTAATCAGTTCTAGTGTATAGCAATAGTTAATTGCTACGAGCAGAATAATAATCACAGCTGTCCACTCAGTATTGAACTTCTAAGAACCAAAATATTTTCCATCCTTACCGTTTTTTAGAATATTTTTTCCAAATGCAATTTCAAGTCTATGAGCAAATTGTAACTCAGTATATGTTTGGAGGAAGAAATATTCTTCTGCAATAATTCAGTGGATAAAGGACTTAAGGGACAATTCCCCTGGCAATGCTTGTTGTACTGTGAACAGTATTCTCCACCTGATGAATCAGTCTGGTCCTTGCACTTGGGATGCATCACTCAGAGACAGTTTTTCAGGGGATTAGTCCTCATCATTTCCCCCAAATCAGAACTCTTTGCAGTGTTTTGGAATAGGTACACAGAAAACTGAACTATCCCAAATCAAGAGACACTTCTGATTTTGTAAGTTTATATACTTATTTAATGAAAAGTATCCCCTCTCTTTTGAATCAAATGCCCAATACAGGATTAAGTTCCACTATTACTCATAAAGTGCACAATTTCATTACAATAGTTGAATATTCAGCTCTCTGCATTGGACTACTAAGAACCTAAACATCTCAAAATGCTTTCTACCACTTTCTCTTTAAGAAAGAATTAGTATGGTCAACTTTAGTCAAAAAGAAGAAGAAAGTCTGAGTTTTTCTGCAATAGTTCTGTTGGGCTTATTACTGCTTTTAAATTTTTGTTTTATACTAGGAAGGTGTGTTTTTTTAATCTCTGGCAGCAAACAGGTGAAAGAATGAAGGGGAATAAATACAGCTACTGGTTACTCTTATCAGACTTTCAAAAATGAAATGTAAAACCTTTAAAAGTCAATTAGCCTGATGAAAATCCTCCTGCAAATCTCTGAAACAAACCTCAAAGAAATTCACATCTAGAACTCTTAACATCTTCACTCTGGACTGACTCCAGTATGTCCATGTCTCTGTACTGGGGAGCCTAGAACTGGGCACAGCTGTGGTCTCACCAGTGCTAAGGAAAGGGGAAGGCTCACCTCCCTCAATCTGCTGGAGATCCTCTTCCTAATGTTAATCATGCTCTGGTTTTCAAACTAGATCTGTTTGGTTCTTGTTTTCAAGCTATCTTCCATAACTGTGAAGGGTAAAAGGGGCAAAAAGCAAGCAACCAAGCAAGGGAGAAAAAAAAAAAGAAAGCCCACAGCAGAAAGAGCCAGCAGAGAATGTCAGACAAGCCCTTGGATCCCAAGGCCAGGGCTCTGAGAAGAAATGTCACACTGCCGCAAGACTTGTAATAACTTAAAGAGCTGGTACTGCAGACATTGTCATTCAGCCACCTGCTGCTTTGATTGCATCATTTCTTCTGTGGGGAAGCATCAGGTATTCGAGGCACAGCTGGCACCAGCTATGCTGGTTCCTGGTTTCTCTCTGCACTCCAAGCTTTCCCTTAGCCTACAGAAAGTCCAGAGTAATTTCTTTGGCTCCTCGGATATTTGAGCCTGTGGCACTTGCTCTGGGCTGGCATAAGGGAATCTGAGAGAAGAGTTTGGTGTTAAGCTGTAGGTGGAAACCTATATGTGTGTGTGTGTGATGGAGAAATTGAAGGGAGGATGGAAGTTGCGGTGTCTTGATCACTTAATATAGGGAACTAATCAAATAAGGAAGTGATGTGGAAGAGCAGAGGGGGGAGAACTGAGGAAACAAAATTATTTAGCCAACATATGATCCATTGCAGCAGAAACTTCACAATTTCAAGAGGCTTTCCAATATTTATAAAAATGCAATAATAGGCTTAAGTGAAGAAAGGCATGAGGGTAGGCATCATGTGATGTCTGTGATAAGAGAAATGTGTAATTGAGCTGGAGTGGAGGTGAAGGCTCTCCCTGCACATACAGTGATATTACATTCTTTTCTACTTGGATACCCTCTCCAAGCACACTAATCCATGGATCTGGAGTAGGATAATCTACTGACGCCCAATTTTCTGGGATTTTTTTTTTTTCCTGGATGAGCCAGTTTGTTCACTGGGAGGTGTAGGTGTTAACTCTTTCCTGGCTAAATGGACCTCAAGGATTAAGTTTGTTCACAAGCAATAAACAAGCCTGTGCTTCCACTTGTCCTCCTGATGACATGAATAGGTTCCCCAAGCTAGGGAGGACATTAATGATGTTAGAGGTTAGATCACCACTGCAATTAACACGTATGTAAAGGAACAAGCGCAGGCTCTCAAAATTAGCTGAAGCAAAGAGAGAGGAGTAAGCTAAAATGTTTTGACTGTGAATGCATGTTCAGATCTATTCCCTGGAGGTCAAATACAGAATTTTGGGTAAAGCTCAATTCAAACATAGATATTCCTCGCTCTTACAAGATGAATGCATTTCTTTTTCAAACCACAAATGCCTTCAAGCTAGGATAAAAAAGGCCATTGTGCTTTGCTAGTGCTCACTCCTCCTGGTGCTGACAAAGCCCCATTGTTCTCCCCAGGAGGAGGAGGAAAACCAGGGAGCAGGGTGTGGCCAGCACAGCCTCACAGGGAGCTTTGAGAGTTGTTTGCATCCTGCAAGCAACAATGAAGATTGCAGCTGCTATTGTAGTGGAGAGAGTTTGGATGGTAGCTGGTGTATTAGTACATTCTGCATCCTTACAGAGTGTACTGGAAAACAATTTTGTCTTTTTAAAATGGCTTGATGTATTTAATGGAGGGATCTGTGTGGTGGTGTTGCCTGTGCAAGCAGGGACTTGGGTCAGTGACTCGGTTCTTTCAGTACCTGCCCAGTGCTCGGCAGATCTTCCTTGTCAAGGAAGCCCACTGTGGACATACTACTGCACTGCCCTCTAGAAAGCACATGCAGATGCAGCCTGAGGAGAATGGTGGGCTCTTCCTCTTCTGCAAAGTCAGTTACATGCAAATGGCACATCCTGGGCACTCAGAAAAACCAGCCCAAGACACATTCCTGCCTCTGGTCAGGCCTGATGAAAGACTGCTCAATGTCAGTGTGGAAGCCTGTGGAGTGCTGTGCATGGCAACAGTTTGCATATCTCCCTCAGAAACCTCAGGCCTCTGTGTGGAAGGTGAGTGTGTGGACAAGGTTTCTCCCACGGTATATCTCTGCAGGAAGAAAGGCATGTTTAAAGGGAGGAGAAGACGAAAAGTAAAGAGAGTGATGGGATAAGGGAAGATGTGGTGGAGACTTTTGTTACAAGTACAGAGGGACCTATTTTGGCACTGGCTGGTCTGCTGACCTCCAGGCTCCAGACATCCTCAGCCACACTGGTCTGCAGTTTGATCCAGCTGCAGGCATGATGGACGTGACCATCCCCGCCAGGGAAGGGGAGCGCTTGTGGAGAGGACTTCTCTTTTGACCTCTGTCTCTAGCACTGCTGGGTTAATTTTGTGTAGAGGGACAATCTCCAAGAACCTAATTACTCATTAAAATCTCATGTAGCAAGTTTCTCCCCAAGGGAAAGTAGCATTTTTATAACTCACTCTCTTCCCATACAAACACATGCACACACCTCCTGTTTTGTTAATGGCTGGCTGCATGTTCCCCTTGTAGGTTGACCCCAGTCACCAGATAAAAGGGAATATAAAATGGGAATTAATGAGTCCCACTTCCTCACACTGAAGCCAGGCAGAGCAATTCCAGTAATGGTTTGCAAAATGGTCGTTATTTTAATTTGTAGAACAAGGACATTGACTTGCATTGCCAAAGGGCCTGTATCCCACCCTGTTGGGGTTGTACTTTTCCTGTTCATGTCAGAGTGGTCCCAATCCCAGTGTGGACAGCTGTAACAAGACAAACTGCACCCCAGTTTCCTACACTCCCACCTCCTGGCTTCCTGTGCAGAGATTGGGCCAGGTCTTCTCTGTTCCTAGTTGGTTCATAGTCTCTGTCCCATCTCTCAGCGGACCTGTCCTCCCTCCAGCCACAGCAGGGTCAAACCCATGTTTTTTTTCCAGCACTTGGATCACAACTTTATGATGGATCACTCTTTGGCCCTGGAGATTCTCCCCATTTCAGTTCACACCACTTCCTGCTTGAGGTCCCTAGCCCAGAGAAATGGTCATCTCACTCCTGAAGATCTGCTGCCTTGGAGGCCAAACAATTTGCTCAGAGTGTAAACAAAAGTCATAAAACATGCAAGCATTTATGCTTCACCTAGCTTCTGGAGTCATCAAGAGGCAAAAGAAGGGGCAAATGGGGGAAAGTGGCAAGTCATGTTTGTGGAGTCTTTTTCTTTGCAATGAAGATTGGCCCCAGCCCTCTGCTGCATGCCTGCTTTCTCCTGGCCAGGGAGTGAAAGGGCAGGCTGAAATTTCAAAACGAATTCCATCCCATAACTTGAATGTGTGCTAGCTCTTGCTGGGGGAGTGTCTCGCAATGCTTGCCAGCCCGGAGCTCCTAGCTCTGCTCATTTTAAATTAAATGCCTCATTTCCCAGCATGCTAACATGATGGCTTTGTGTCCCACACAGCTTACTGCTCGTTCCCCACCTCCAGCCTTGCACAGGAGACACATACACATCAGTTTGCTTAATGTAAAATCCTAGCTAGAGAAATTACTGTCAGATCAGGCAGATGGACACAAGAAAGCATTTGCTGCTCTTTGCTTCCTCCCCTGTCTGTCTGTGTGCTACCCCGCCTGGCTAGGGAGGGCAGAGGCAGCTGCTGATGAAAAGAATGAGACAGATTTTCTTTATTATTCCATCAGGGCAGGAGACAGAGAAGCACTTGACATGAGAGAGCGTCCCTTGAGGTGGCCGAGGCCTGGCTGGGCTGTCACTGTCACGCTTTCCATGAGGATGCCTATTGCCTTGCTGAGGCAGCGTCCCCAGTGAGCAGGGAAGCGCAGAGCAGTAATAGGGTTGGTGGCTGTTGTAGCAGTTGATGAAGTAATAGGCTTAGCCTGCTGTTTCCTTTCTCATCATTTCCATACTCATTTGTTAAGGTGGATGGCAACGTGTCAATTTGCCTCTGGTTGCTATGGGGTTTCTTGTATTCCAAGCGTGGCCATGTCCAGCAGCATCTGGAAAGGCATGGTGGCTGCAGTTGCGATTTTTTTATCTTTATGTGACAGAGTTTTCAGGAAAAGGAGCTGGGGTCAGGAACCTGACATCAGATATGTCCGTTGCAAAAATCAGTATTGAAATCAAAGGAGCTATGCCAGATTTGCACTGCTTGTCTGAGATCAAAATATGGACATTCGTTCTAAATAAAAAGTATCAGACTCTCTTTCTGGTAAGCCAGCCAGCTGGTCAAAATTACATAAACACGTTGCAATCAAAACATATCTCAATAGTTGTGATTTTTTTCCCTGTGGCCATGACTGGATGTCACCTCTAAGGGGCAGTGTGTGTGTGTGCATTACACGGCAGGGATCAGACGGGCAGAGATAACATACTGCTGAGATCATTCTGCAGTGGCAAGTTGTTTTTCTGGCTGAGAAACAAGACATAATATATAAAGTTGCTTTAAGGACAAGAATAACAAACATGCTGCATAAATAATGTAAAGCAAGAAGAAAGCCCAGCATTGTTTAGAATATTTTATGAGGAATTTATTGCTGTTAATTGAAGGGGAGAGATTGATCACTGAGGAATCTAGCTCATTACTTAGCAAAACCTGGATAAATGGTGTGTCACTTCTCTGTTCTGCTTAGCATTCTCTTTCTGAAGCCTTTCTGTTTATGGAAAAAAAAAAAAAAATTCAAACCAGATACCAAGTGATGCCCCAGGTCCCCCCCTCCCATTCCCACATAAATATATTATAAAATAGAGACAAGCAGGATATAAGTCTCTCTGCTTCCTTTTTTTTTTTCCTGCTTCCCGACATTTTGAAATGCCTGTTGAACCTCTCAGCACATATAAACAAGGGGGGCCAGAAAGGGGGGAAGAGAGGAATCCACTGTGCTGTGCCCCATATTCCCCTTTCTCTGGGCTTCCCGTGGTTGCATGCGGCAATGAATTAGGATGCTGAGTGCTTCAAGCGGCAGGTTGCAACACTGCTGTCAGCTTCTTTGCCGAGGAGCCCTGCCAGCTATCGATCCGGCAGTGGGAGTCACCTCAATGCAACTGCACTCAGGGCCTGATTCTCACCAGCAGGACAGTTTTGATAACGAGGATGCTTATGTGAGGTGCTTTAAAAGGTCTTTGCTGTTAATTTGGTAGGGAAAGAAGCAGGCGGAGGTGAAAAGCCAGCACATTATGCTCATTTTTTTTCTTTTTTTCTACTTTCATTTTGGATGTAGTCTCCAGCCTTTGAATAGATTCCTGTAATGAGCTGTCTCTAAACAGAAATACTACCAGAATTAAAATAAGACAAGACTAACTTGGACATGCATAGGGATGTTGATTATATCCAACCCGCTGCAGCCACCCTCTGCTGCCTGTGTAATATTCATTTTCCAATTATCAGCACCAGGCAAGTGAAATTAAAGGGCACTGGGTAGGTATTAAAGTCTAACCTTGCTTTTTTCATGTCGAAGTTGAGGGGATTGGTCAGATGAGAACTGCTGAATCCAGTCTCAGCAGCCACAGAAACAAGTGAGAGGGCTCCATCACCAAGCAAACCATCCTGAAGATACTCAAACACCACTGCTATGGCACTCTGCAGGGCCTGGGCAGGACCAAGCTGGACGGGTACAGAAGAAGCAGGGCTCTCCAGGAGCAAAGTGATATGCTTAGTCTCCCATCCCCTCAGCTGCAGAGATATCAGCCCTAGACTGGAGTCACACAGGACCACACATGTCCCTGGGTGAGCATTACATGAGCTGATATCATGGCACCGAAGTAATTTTCAAATAAATCTTGATTTTACTAGCTGTGTTCTAAAAAAAAAAAAAAAAAATCCCTCAAACTCAAATTATCTCCATTTGGTCTTTTTTTCTAATGAAACATTTGGTTTTCAGTCATCAGCATGACATTTTTATTTTCAAACTTCCATTTTATTTTCATCTTATTTACCCGATGTACAGATCAGCAAAACCCCTTGAATCCAAATTTTCATTCAACCCAAAGCAAAAAAAAAAAAATTTCTTCCATTCTTCTGTTCACCAATGTTTCATATCTAACATCAGCCTGAAAATATTTTCACCCCTTTCTTTTCCCCTGGAAGTGCTAATACATCAAAGTTTGTAGTTTCAGCGAATCCTTCCCTTCTCCACCTCCCAGTCACTGAAGGACAGCTAATGCTTTGCAGGGTTCAGGTTTTATAAGATCCTCAAGACGGATCCTCTCTCTGGCCATCTCCTAGCACCAGGGGCTCCCAGCACTAGGCAGGGCACCACATAACAAAGAGAATTGTGATTTCTTTTTAAGTGGCATCGGATCGTTCTTCGTTAGATTTGTCAGTGCTCTGCAATACAGTTCATTAACAACTGCTTGTTAAAACATTTGAGAGATGACTGCCTATTTGTGTGGATAATAATGTGTGAAGTTTAGTTATGGGCAAATTTTTTAGGTTCTGGCTTTCTTGTCTTTTCTTTCTTTCTTTTTTGAATTTCTATAGGGCTTTAATGAAAATCAGGCCTAATTAAGTGTGGGATTTTTTTGTCTGTGCCTTGGATATTCCAAAGAAAATTCAAGGGTTGTAAGGGAGAACAGCCTATTAAGAAGAAATCAAAGTCTTTGGGTACTTTTTCTAAAATATTCACCTGTCTCATTTCTGTGAAATATTCCTACAAACCTACGGAAAATCCCTGAGTCTGAGCTGCAGCACATGGGTGTTATTGCAGCCATGTTAACTGCAACAGAAAGAACTACTTTCTGACCTTCTTCCTTGGGCCTTGAATGGGTTCTAAAAGACCCAGAGTGGAAGCTGCCCCTCACAAGATGTCCTGCTGGATCCCTTTAAACTTTATGGCTAAGATGAGGTAGGGGAGCTGGTCACTGGGTGGGAAGGGGCAACACGTTCCCCTGCCTTGTCCCAACTTCTCCTACCTGCCATAGGTGTCCCCTGGCAAGGATGAGTCCCTGGTATTGGGGGTGGCCTCTCCTTTGTGGGCTGCTTCGTCTGTGCTGAGGAGCAGTCCTCCGTGCACCCCAGAATCCTCTGATGACCCATTAGTTTTCATGTCTGTCCCTTTCCACTGACTCTACAGAGACTCCAAAACCAGCAGCCCTGGAAAGTCAGGCACACCGTGAATCTCTCACAGATTTTTTGAGCATAGATGCTGCATTGGGCAGCTAAGTTTGTCTTCAGCCTCACAGTTGGCTGTTTGAATCCAGCCCCAGCTGCCTCGTGATAGAACCACAACACTGACATTTTATTGTGTTTTTTAGAAGAAGGTTTAGTCAAATGGTTACAAATAATTTGAACTTTGGAAAGCAAAAATCCCTTTTTTAATGTGGGCCCAGTGCTGAAGAAAACAGGTGATTCATGATATGACATTATGCTTTTCATATGCCAAGTGCTGCAAAGATTAGATTAAGCTGCTTGTGTACAATACGTGTGGCTGAGCCAAAGCGCTGCCATGGAAAATCTGGTCCCTTCTACTGCAGCAACGAGTGTGCAACTCCTCACTTTGGTAGCCCTAATGGTGCCGAGGGTCAGGCCAGTCACCAGTGGTCAGCTATGGGTCAGTGTTTATGACTCTCTATTTGCATGTCTGTGCGTGTCCCTTGGGTCCATTTATCTCACGTCTAGCAGGATGGCCCTTCTGTGTCCTCGTACATTTGCAGACAGTGACACAGAGCTGTGATATTCCCTTCCTCCACCTCCTCTCAGTGTTGAAATTGAGAGAATTGTAACAGAGTGGTTTCCAGCAGAGAACAGGAATCAAGAGCAAGGGACTGAACCCTCACATGTATTCATGACCACGCACACTTTTATGGACCCAACAGTACTGTCAGGCATTTCATGGCGCTTTCTATCAAGGACACTATATAACAATAAGTTGTATTGTACTGCACTTCCAGTGAATATATGAGGTAATTGGTGTGCAGTTCCCTAGACTAATACTGGAAGACAGGCACCTGTAGACAGAGAAAATGAAGTTTAAAAATCTCTTTGCTGACTGCGTTCCCCCAGCTGGGAGAGCAAAGCACAGCCAGTAGCAGCCGTAGGTCAGTTGTTCTTAACCCTCTCCAAGCCCAGGTCACATCCCTCCTCTGCCTCCCAGTCTTACTTGAGCTGGGGACTGGTTTCATTTAGCAGTGGAGGGAGGGGTGTAGGCTTACACTCCCTGCCCCTTTCTCAGTCTCAGAAGAAGAGGCTTGCCCCCTTTCCACAGTGCTGAGCTGAGATGTAAGCCCCAGGGCACTAGATGTTTAGCATGTAGAAGGCCAGGTGAGTGAGGAGAAATCCCTGCCACCTGGGGTCATGGTCCAGGCTGCTGTGAAGGACCGGCTGCTCCCAAGCAGGATGTCCCGCTGGTAGCTCTCAAGGGCTATGTAACACGTGCTGTCGTGACAGTCATGGAGTGCTTAGGGAACAGAAAGAGCCAAACCTGCAGCTTTCCTTCTCCGAGTAGCTTCCCCAGGCCACCATGGGTAACACAGGGGATGTGGGCTGCAGGCAGAGAGCCACCCCCTGCTTTCTCTGTAACTGCGTTCAAACAAGATGTTCATCATAGGAGCCATAAATGATATCTCTTCCCATTCAAGGTCTGATCCAGTGACTGCCACAGTCATCTGAACTGTCTAGGTTAACCCTTCTGGGCATGGTGTAAGTCCTTCTTGAACCCAGTGTTTGGTGCAGTGCATGGCCGGGAACTCACCTGCTGCTGAAGCACTGGATATGAGCTATAGCTAGGAGGAATGCAGCATATTTTCTTTCTTGTTCCTTCTCACTCTGTGAGCCATCACAGAGCCATTTCACTTAGATGCTGTGTCCCAAACATCAGGAATGTGATTAGGTTGAGTCACCCTTTCATATAGATTTCTTTATTATTATTTCTAACATTTACCCACTTAACCGTGAACAATAATATTTATGGGGAGCATGTCCATCCATACATAAATATTGCTGGTGATACGCCCAGGGACATCCACTTGCTAGGCAGCAGGACTTTAAAAATGTAGGCAGTGTATTAAAGACCACCCATAGTGATTTATCTCCTGATTTAATCTCCACAGGAGGAGGCCATGCTGGCAGTTCTGCCATGCTCGCAGTGGCCGAAGAGCAGCTTACAGTGTTAGTAGCACTGTGTACTGTGGTAAAATTATGCTCAAGGCAATCTGTCACTCATTGCTGCTAGGGCTAGTTATGAATTCAGGTCACCTACCCTTGCGTGGGAATGTGAACTTGCACATCACTGGAGACCCTGGAGCTTTATTTCCACCACACTGTGTATACAAGCCAGTCAGTGTCATCCTCTGACCAAATGACAGAGCAGGTGCAAAGCACAAAGAAAAGCAACTCGGAAAAGGAGGGGAGACCTGTGACTCTCAGAGATTTGTCCCTCATAATACAACAATGAAAAAAGCAGCAGCAGGATTTTCAAAGAAACATGCTGGGAAAAAATGAAAAGGTTCTGTGGACGTTCCCCATCAGAAGTAGCACTTCATGGCAGAGCAAGAAGAGACATCAGACTGTAAATTCTCTGAAGGCAATAACAGTCTTTGTAGTCTGTGTTTGTGTAGCACCTTGCAAAATAGTGAGCCAGTCTATGACCTGTCTTCCTGGGTGCTACTCTAAAGCAAATGCTGCTAATAAGTTAGGTAAAATAGTAAGCAGAAGCAAGTATGCTTGTCAGTCTGCCTTTCTATAACAAGGTTCTATAGCTACCCACTAGCAATATAGCATCTGTGTTGTGATAAGAAAAAATATATACACAATATTTGGCATCAAACCTTTTTTTTAAGGTGGCTGCAGTATTAGTCTAAACCTCTCTGTACACCCTATTGACTGTTGTACTCTTCCGTGTTATTGTTTAACCGTGTCTGAAGACAAATGTTTTATATTCATTCTAATTTCCCTTAAATTGTCTTATTTCATGCTATCGAGCAAATTAACCCACTGAATCAAGGGCAATTCTTTCTGTTGGGCAGCTCATCTTGCTCATTATTCATTTCTGAAGGAGTGAAAATCCTTTATGTAACTTCATGCTTCTCTTGCTTGCTATACTCCCTGTAAATACAAGGAGTTGTTTGTCTTCAGACATCATATGCAATTGTGTTAGGAGCTGGCTGGAAATTGCCAGTGTAGCAAAGGAAGAGACAGATCAGTTTAACCCAAATTCAGAAGGAATCTAGAGTCCATTTCGCAGGGAAGTTTGCTCTAGGATTGCTTTGGGCCTGGGGGAGCCAGCACATATGCTTCTAGTGTATGCCCAGGAGCTGCACTCTGTCTGCCTTGAACTTCGCAAACGTGTTCTCAACAGAATATAACCAAATTCAAAATCTGTTGCTGCGCAGAATGGCCTGACTAGAGCTGCGATGTTTGGTGAGGACTGGCTGGTTCCCTGGGAATCTGGAAGCCCAGTTACAGCAGAATTGAGTATTTTTAACCTTGATACTTTGGGAAAGAATAATCTGGAACACCTGGTTGCAAAATATTCACATGGATTATTATTAGGTATTACAATATCTTATATAGTATGCACTTTCCAGATACCTTTTGGGGTTGCAGTGTAAGTCACATTCCCAGTGTAGCCACTGGTTTCTCCCAGCGCACATGTTCAAGAGTCAGGCCTGGCACTGTTGGGGTTGCAGAGTGGATTCGACCTTGCAGAAGGAATGGATTACAGGCAGAGAGGACAGAAGCTTGGCTGGTCCTTATCCCACATGCCCACTAATGCACAGCAGATGACGGCGCAGGGAAGAAGGGATTTTGCGCCATCATCCAACTGATTTAAAAAGTGCTTGGAGGCTGTGGGTTGCCTGTGGATGCTGCAGCCACACAGACATCTATGCATGTCACTGCTGAAGACATTGGTTTTGTCTGATGTGGAGAGTCTTGGTGTGGCTGCTGACAGAAGGACCCTTCCTGAGAGGGGAGTGAGTGATAGATGGAATTAAGCCCCATTGCTTCTCCTGGAGGTAGAAAAACTTTTGAAAAGCTAACCTAATTTCTTATCTTTTTATTTGTTTTAGCAAGGCAGGACTGCATTTTCATCCTTGTAGACTGATCTTGCTCATTCAAAATTGTTCATTCAACAGGAAAGTAAACAGCTCTTTGAGCTACGCTTCTCTCCCCCACTTTGTTGGCAAGAGAGACCTGTAAAAGAAGAAGATAAATAACATGTCAAACATGGTCTGGAGAGGATTCAGCTGAGCAGTTTCTGGCTTCCCCTGCCTGTCCTCCAGCTGTTGTGCCCCTGGTAACTTCAGTGGCTGTATGCAAGCTTGGCCTGGCTGCAGTTTCATTCAGTTGCATCTATGCTTCCAAATATTTTTCTGATGTAACAATCTCTGGCGGGGCCAGGGCTTCAAACCCCTCCCTACGTGGACTGGGAAAAATGTATCGTAACTATATCTGCACTCTGCTATGAACAGACACTTAATACCTGTGAGTGAAAGATTTCAGTCAGGGCGCTGGGTCAGCAAACTGCTTCTGTGGGTACTGGAGTCCCGTGTGTCAGGTTCTTATGCATCTCATCACATACTTCCATGGCTTGGGTTCCCTGGGAAGGGAGGCCTTATGCTCTAACAGCATTAATCAAATTTTTATGTGATGACTACCAGAGCTCCTCCATGAATCTGCCTTGAAAATGCCTTAATGAGAGAAAATTGCATTCAAACAAAGCCGAAAGGTATCTGCTTTCAACAGATATTTCCTGTTATTTGTCAAAAAGAAGTACATGAGCAAGTCCCAACTGTCTTGATTGTAAAATTGTGATGTGATGCCCCACACCAAACCTGTTGTTCTCTAGCTCTCCCTGGGCTGGGATCGTGCTTGTAACAGCAGCAGAGCCACGTCCCCACAGCAGGATCAGAGAGAAAGGTGACAGCAGAACACCGTGAGACTTGGGATACAGCCATGGTGCCAAAGAGACAAAGAAGGGAGTGGGAGATATTTAAATTACTAATGCCAACGAGGCATTTTAGAATTCAAATACTCAGGGGTTGATTTTTTGCCAAAAACTTGAAATTTCTCTGAAGAAGATAAAGGGGAAGGTTCTTAAAAGCTTCTACAGGAAAAAGATTCATTCCAGTCGTCTCTAATGACTACATTAAATGATGAATATGTTCTGTTAACCTAATTACTGTTTAGAAAATGGATTGCACGTTCTGATCAGTTGCTTTGCTATGTACACCTCAAACACAAAATATTAAAAATCATCTGCATTTTCTAAACTCCTAGGGATCCTCTAATAATAGGCACTCCGGGTGTGTGGTAGAAGATATGGGACTTTAGCTGGAGCTCTGAGTAAATCTGGTCATCTGTGATTTTCCAAAGCTGTTTACTCATTGATGTTAACCAATAATATTTGGTGACTCTTCCCCTGTTGTTTCACACAAGAAATCTTCTCCCCATAAGTCCAGTGACTAAAGATTTGAGGTCAATTTTTAAGAGTGGCACAAGAGTTGTGGCTTCTCCATATACTCCACAATAACAATAAATATTTCTTGGTGCGTAAATTTGTAGGACTCCAGTTAACATCCTCCTCTCAGCTATTCAGTGAATGTCATCAGTTATAATATTCTACTCTCAGTATAAGCAGGTAGCACCATTCATATCAGCTGAAGATCATACATGGAGGGAAAGCAAAATATCAGAACCAACATTAGCTGGGAGCAGAGATGTTGCCAAAAATTTAGAAATGTCCATTTCAATGAGGGAGCCAACCAGGACAGTTACAGCAAATTGTGTCATGAATGGCAATTGAACATTTAAAGGGAAGACAAGGTAACTTTTTTGTTTGGTTGGGTTTTTTTTTTAAGATGTAAAGTAAAATCTGATTCTCTCTAGCTGGCAGCTGTGAGGGAGAAAGATTTTTTTTTTTTTTAAACTCATGTTGATTAAATTAAAAGCTTAATTTTTGGAGAAGCATTTGATATGAAACCACTTGCACTTGGAGAATTTTCCATTTCATAAGGACAAAAGACAATCTTTTCCACAATTGGTTTATGGATTGATTACAGTACATCAAAAAAGGCAAGTAGATTGATTCATAGCTGTTTGCATGCTTGTGCTTACAAGCTATATACTGCATGTGCATTTGCTGTTAGTATGATTTATAATAATAAATGCTGATAGTATTAATATGCTGATAGTATTAACTGTATGCAAGAAGCTTAGCAACACAGGGACCTGACTCAAACAGTTTAGAGAATAGCCAGGCACTGATTAAAGAGTGGATGCAGTACACTGGGATACGCTGTGGCTGACTAGGGCTGTTTTCTGTGTATTTCCCTTAAATGGTAATTTCTGGGATTTCTTTTTTAATGGGGATTCTTCAATTTTTTTATTTGCTTGCACTGCTCTGTAGGCAGGCTCGGTGCTTTTGGGAAATTGTTACTTTGGAGCTGTGGTTTAGAAAGCTAGAGATTTAAGAGCAGAGAAGGAGGCAAGGTTGAAAGCTTGGAGGCAAATGCAGAAGTTGTTACAACTGAGGTGGAAGAAGGTGGCACTGCAGGTAAACTTTGCAGATTAAATAAACATCTCTGGCATGATAAGTGATGCTAATAAGGACAGAGCATTCCTAAGGCAAGATCTGGATTGCTTCGTAAGCTGGATTCTTTTAGAAAGCTGGTGTATGCATACAGCCGCTGGGAAGGTCACGTACACACAAACCAAGAATGCAGGTTATATTTTCAGTTTCAGACCGAGAACTAGAAAGCAGAAATTCTGGAAAGGATGTAAGGGCTATTTTGGATGAACAAATGAATGTGAATTCCCAGTGTGAAGCTGGTGCTACACAGGCTGATGCAATCCTTGGGCAAGTAAACGAAGGGATTTAGTAGAGCTCAGGAGGGAATGATATCACTTCTTGATATGGTATTGCTGAGGGATCTGCTCAATTCTGTGTCCAGTGCTCATGCTCAGACATCCAGAAAAGATGCAGAAAACTGGAAAAGCAGTACAAAAACAACTGAAAGCATGATTCTGGCCCTGGAAATTCAGCCTGGCAATGAGAGACTTAAAAAGCTCTTACAAGTCTTTTCTATCTTATCCAAAAGAAGGTTAAGAAGTAATTTGACTGAGACATATAAGCATCAATATTGTGAGAAAATTTCTGATGTTAATCTTCCATCTGGGAAAGAAACTGCAGCAGAAAGGAAGATGTACAGACAGGGTACCAGGAAAAATAGATTACCTTATACCAGCTGCTCTGCAGGAGCTGCTTGTCCCCTCTCTGCAAGTGTGTGTTTACCCCTCTTACCCTGGGAGACAGGCTGCCCTAATAAATCATCTCACCATTATTGTAGTTTGCTGTAGGTAAGAGCATGAATAGGGGTGATTACCACAGGGAAGCTGACCCACAGTAATTTTTTCCCTTGAGGTGAACTGTTCAAATGTTAAAGTCCATAGAGAGGTCCAAGGGCTGTCAGCTGAGGCTAGCCACATTTGGATGAAAGATATGATGCATTTATTTTTAACGGGGAGGGTTAAATCTTTAGGTCAAGCTATCTAGGGATGTAGTGGGTTCTCCATTAGTTGCAGTCTTTTAATCAAGACTAGGTGCCTCTGTAAAAGACATACTAATCATTCAAACAGAAGTTATAGGTTCAACGTGGAAATTCCTGGATGAAATTCTGTGGCCTGTTAGGCTAAATGGTCATAATGAACCTTTCCTGGCCTTTCACTCTATTAATCTGTGAAAAAATGGGGAGAGAACTGAGAGGTAACCAGGAGCTATGCAGTTCAAATTGTGGATAGCAAGTACAAGGAGATTAAATTTGGTGGAAAAGGTGAAAGGAAGTTACAAAGCAACCTGCCAGCGGAATGGGCAGAGAGCTGGGCTTGGCTGCAGTAACTCAGGGTGCACTGGAAGCACTCACGAGACGATCTGGGATGTTCAAAGAGACCAGGAGTGAACAAAGGACATATAACTGATGCAAATGGCAGAGACTGTGCAATGGAGAGACAGGCAGCTCTTGAAAGAGGAAAATACACCCACAGTGGAGGAAATGTCATTGCCGATTTAGGGGGTTAGGGTGGGAAATGATTTGCCGGTTGTGACAGAGGAGGGAGGAGAGAGTGATTTGGACAGAAAGGTGAGACAGCCTGGGGAGAGAGGGTGCAGAGACAGAAAGTCTGGATGCCATGGAGGAGAAGTGAGACAGACAGTAGAGAAGGGTTTGAAAGATACTTGCTTTGGAGAGATACAGAAGTCAGCAGAGCATGCGCCTTCATTCATATAGCACACACTTGACTTTCATAGCAGGATTACCTGATGGCATTACACCTGTGCTACTGAGAAAAAAACTAGGCCCCTCACATGATATAAAAGCAGTGCATTCATTTTTAACCACTCCGTGACCAAAAATAATTTGTACAGTCATCCTATTCCAAAATACCAGATTGATGGCTGAATAGTTAGAACTCAGCAAGTTAGGTAATTTTGCACTGAATATAAATGAGAGCTATAAGATAAATGACATTTAGTGACATTAATTAACTGATTAAATTAAACCTGATATTTTAATCAGAATTTGTTTATGCAAAGCTCTGGATAAAAAGAAATGGAGTTTAACCTAGTTACTTTTAAAATTCCAGTTACCATAACAACTTCTTGTGATATCAATTAAAGGTGGTCTTTTCTTTACATTATTTTTAGAACTTGAGTTACCATAACAACAGAACGCTGCTTCATTTGCAAAGAGTTAAAATATGTTGTTGTTCTTTGAGAAACAATCAAAATACAAGTGGGATGCTAGGAATTAATACCCCAGAATGGTTACACAAACAGCATTTTTCAAACACCTCACTTGTGGCATGAGAGACGGATGGATCTTCTCCAGCATGACAGGCTCAAGATGTTCCTTGGTTGCTCAAATCAGAAAGAGATTATTTATCAATTGGAGAAGAGTGGGGCTGTCAGGCACCAGAGGTATTATGAGCTGTCAGATCTGCAAGGAAAAATGATGCAATAACAAATACATTCACCTGGCCCTCAAGTGCTTTGGGAGGGCAGGCAGGAGAGTCTCTCTCAGAGCCAAGGCAGCAACCCCATGCCTTCTCCCCAGAGATCCCTAGCGGGAAAAGAAAAATGCTGACAGATCGTTTCAAGGACTTTCTCTCAACTGTGCTGGCCCCCCTTGGAGGTCAGTGCTAGCATCTATTCTACCTCTGGCTGTTCTTCTCCTGCAAGGGGTTTTCCCTTGTGCAGGGGCAACACCTGCTGAAAGAGAGCAGCCTTGGCATGAACTGCCTACAGAGGGGACTGGATGAAGTTAGTGTCTTGGCCCAGCCCCACAAGAACCTTCATGAGACAAAAGTGTGGGTAAGATTACAAGTCAGATGTGCCACAGTGGCCACGATGCATAAAGGGCATCACAAATATGCACACACATGTGTTTGTGTATGTTCACCACAAAATGAGCTAAGGGCTTACACTTGTATCACTGTGGTCCCAGGCCTGATTTTAACATAACTGCTGCTCTGACTTACCTCCAAAGGGAAGGTAACTAACAGCTGTTGGGGGTGTGCTCTCTGCAGGGTCTGTACAGATGGAGCTTTCCTCTTTTTGCAGAGGTGGATCTTAGGGATCCCATTTACTTGTGTGTAAAGCAAGGGGTGGCCTTTAGACACTCAGAGGCCCTTGAACCTACAAGGAAAATGCCTTGAAGCTAACAGCAGCCCATGAAGCACTGGAGTAAGATGCTTCTTGCAGCCAGGATCGCACCTATGGTCCACATCTAATCTAGAAAAGATAAGTAAGCTGGGCATCAGCTTCTGTCCTTGCTGCCCTGCTGGGCATTGCTATTCATCAGAGAACACTGCAACACAAATGCAGTCCCTCTTCCTTCAGCTGTGGCTTCCAGTGCATCAGTGGGATCAAAGATAGTTTAGGCTGTTATCAAACTGGAAAAGAAAGCGGGATGTCTGAAAGCACAAACTACTTCCCCCGCCTTGCACACTTCCCCCCCACTTGCACATTGACTGCAGAGGAAAAGGAGACTCATACTGGATTTCTGTTGTTGCCTTTGGAGGACAGGATGAAAGGCAGCTGTAGCCATCTTGCATTGCTCTGCAGTGACCTTTTGTCCAGGCAAAGATGTGCAGAGGACAGCCTGAAAGTAGGAGAGGCAACCTTGCATTCCTGATTTGATTGTGGTCCTCTTCCTTAATGAGTTTTTAAGAGGAAGAGGAGGAGGACGGCACACAGGGGAATTTGCATGTGCTCTTGTGTCTGAGCCTTATTTAATTAAAAGACAATAAAAATGTCAGCTGCTGCAGGTTGCAGTCTGGATCCCCTTCTGCCACCCCATCTCCCTTCCTTCTTCTTCCTTCTTTCAAAGAAAATAGATAAGTCATGTGGATGAGGAGGGGGGTCAAAGGGACAGGACTGCTGCAAAATGCTAGCTTGTACTGATTTATGCTGGGCTAACTGTGAGAGGGCTCAAGGCAGAATCCTTCTGCTCTCAACACCAGCTCCAAAGTCACAGTGTGTCTGTCTCTTGCAGCCATTCATTAGATACGACTTCAGGGCAGCTTCCTTCCCAGAAGGGTTGGCTTGAAAACACAGTCTCTTCTAGTGGCAGCCACCTTGGGGCCGACCCCAGCTGCTCCTCAGGACTACTCTGACACAGTCCACCTCCTTGGGTCTGCACATGGGTGTCTTCTGTGAAGGCTCCTTGCCCATTTAAGCCAAAACGGGCTGCCTTGGTGAAGGCTTTAACATGTGTTACACTGGGACCAGCTCATTTTCCCAATGCAGACTAAGGTGTGCTCACACAGAAAGCTCATCTGGCTGAGCTTTGTGCGCTGGTCATCGTCAGCAGGGGAGAGGGCCATGAAGAGCTGGGACTCAGATAGAGCCAACCTGTTGGAGAGGGACAAGGGATCATGAACTTACCCAGAGAGGTTCCCTCTGACCTCCTGCAGGAATCTGAGTTTATAGAAAGGCAGAGGAAAACTTTATATCCACCTCGCATTCCCCAAGACCATCTTGTGTTAGCCCCCCTGCCGAGCTGGGCCACGCTGAGCCTGTGACTCTACATGCAATTTTATTACTTGAAGAGAAACTGAAGAAAAATATCGTCTCAGGCTTCTTTTACCAGCTGGTTATTCTTCACTCAGCAAGCCTGTGTTCTGGGTAATTTGTGCTGTGGGGCAGAAGATGCTATGAGAAAGGCTAAGGGCAGGGTGTAAATGCCAGAAGTGACTAGCTCGTGTCCCTGCACTCACCCAACACGCTTTGCCAAAGAGGGGCCTATGATCCAGAGGCCCCCCCTTTTTATCTGAATACCCTGTTCCTATTTGAATGGCAGCCATCCTGCCTGGGGCAATTCAAGGTTTGAATACACTGGAATTGGTGCACTCTTTTCCAAGGGGTGACGTGCCATGGTTCAGAGCTAGCTGGCTGGGGAGCCCAGCCGCGAGCACGGATACCCTCTGAGGGACTAAGCACGCAGCCTCTGCTGAGTCCTTCCCCAGCCTCTGCACAGAGCTCCTGGCTCCCTGAAGCTGAATTCAGTGGCAAATGGTTGCGGTAAATGTGGCAATGGTAAATGATTGTGCTGTACATAGAATAGCTGACTTATTCATCATGGTGGTGATAGCAATAGTGCTCATAATGTTAATTTATATGAATCCGTTCTATATAGGGTCTTGCAGTGTGCTAATCTCCACAGCTCCTGAGTACCTTTCCTTTTGCATCCTCTCATCAGCTTCTGGGAAAGTGAGCTGTATGGAGAGTGTGGATTATTTTACTACTGCAAAAAGGAGAAGCATAAGAAGATGGAAATAAATGTATTGACAAGTGAGACGAATAAATGTTCCTCTTGCCTGCACTATATAGAGGTGTTTGACATAGCAAATTATGGCATAACTGTAGGAGTAATGGTTGCAGCTGTTGCCTTTGTAAAATGATCTGCAATACCACATGCTAATAAGTAAGACAACATGTCTAAGTCATTTTATACGGTGCCAGAAGACTAATCCCATGCCATGCATGCACAGTGCCAAAAGTGGTCATATCACAGCAGTAGGATCAGTCCTGGAATAATCACATCCTTAGGAAAAAATCCTCTGTGTAATACAATGAAATCCCACTTAAACAAGTCAACCTTGTGAATCTATTAGAGCAGCATCCCCAGAGTACCGCTACCGTAGCGTGCTTCTAGCACAAAGTGGAACGCTCATGTGTAAAAATGAAGACAAGAGCAGAATATTTACTCAGGTGAAAATAGGCTTCTTTTGGGAATCCTAATGAGAGAGACAGAAGAGCTGCAATTGTCATAAGGGGGATATCAAAACCTAAAAACACTTGTATACAACCAACCTGTCAGCCCAGTTCTGTGCCCCTAATCCATACAGAACTCCCCTTGTCTTCTGCAGAAATCTTCTTTGAGCTAAGATGGGGGATCATCCCCCTAATCTATAGAAGTTCAAGCCCTTGCTGCATTTTCCAATTCATACATTCATCCTGAATAGGAACAGGATGTCAGAAAGTCCTGAGGCAGCTTTGCAAATCTCATCCTTTAGACCTACAAAATCTGGATTATTTTTTCTCCTGTGTACTTTGTATTAGCTCTAAACACCACCTTTGAAAAAAATACTTTTGACAACTTGCTTCTAAGTATCACCACATGTATAAATCTGAGAAATACATGAAAGCTGCCTATTTATTGGATAATGAGACCAGCCTAGCTAATTCAGCTGTGCAACACAGACAGATGTGATTTCCCTAATACCTGGGGCTTAATAACTGCGGTATGTTAGGGCACATCTAAGCTTCCAAATCACAGCAGGTTTTTGTATACCCATGCAGAGTGTTGTCCAAGTGTATCTATTCCTTGTTTTTCTTCCACAGAATGGTATTTATTACATCTATTTGCTGTCACAAAGCATAGGAGGAAGTTTATAAATAAGCATGTTGGTCAGACATCCTCAGGGGCTCTTAAACAGCTGCTGAGCTTTCCACTTCCAAGGAAAGCTGGGGGATTTGAATAGGCTGGAGCCATACCATTCATGGGACTCCTCTGCTTTCCTTGGCAGGAGGCAAACATGACCTTGAATAGTTCCTAGGCACAGACAAGCATGCATCCACCAATACTTGGACACTCATCCTCTACTGCTGGCTGCTGCCAGCCTGTTGCTTACCAGTTGGTCGTTGGTAGTTCAGCCTTGGGGCAGTAGCAATGAAAGAGGGTACTGCCTTCGAAAGACTGCTGTGCTCTTCTCCCATTCCTCTCCAGTTTCAGGCTGGGCAACGAACAGTGTGCTATTGTGGAGGACACACAGTTAGGGACCTTCAAAATATCCTGGGATCAGCACTTGGACTGATGGTCCTATCCTTTGCTTCCCTTCCCTCTGGTGCTCTTAAGTCCTCCTTGATCACCATATAAATCATACAGATCTGGACAGACCTCTGAGGCAGGAACCCCAGTAGGTCTCGATGTTTTTCTGCCTTGAGAAGTACAGCCTCTGTATCCATGGTCTGTCTGCAGGGATTTCATGGCAAATTCATCCCAATTCAGTGAACAGTTAAAAGATGAACACAATTTCTTTCTTTTTTCCCCCAGTACATTTGCGGATCACAAGAACCTGCCAGCCTGTCCTAGTAGGAGTGCACCGGGTATGAAGACAGGTGAGGCAGGTTTCCAAGGAAAGCAGTGTGGAAGGCAAATGCATTCCCACAGAGCTTCAGCACATGCTGTTTCCAGACAGGGTTTGGTAACATGTTATAAAGTAACAGGTGATTTAGGACAAAAGGTTTAGGAGGACTCTCTATGTAAGCAGAGATGACATATTTGCTCAGTGAGTCGCACAAATTCTTTTTTGCCCAAGCAGCTCCTGAATCATCTATACAGCTGTGTATAGAGCATGGTGGAGATTTCAGGCCTCTTGGTAGTCCTGCTGTAGAGATGATACTGCTATTCCAGAAATTCCCCTAAACAGATGGCCTCTGCAGACCAGAAGTCCTATAAATGCATTGGAAGTATGTTAATCGGTTTTGCATACAGTAAATAGAATTCATTCAGGATGGAACATTTTGTGGTTTAGTCACTGAAAACAGCTTGAAATTATTTATTGGAGAAGATTTTTGTTTGGGAGCCAGGACAATGGCTGAGAAAGATCGGATCATTTTCAAAAGAGAATAAATCTACCAATACGGATTTTCTTTCTTCTTATCCCTCTTTCCCTCATTACTCATTTTTCTGTCACTTTGTCTGTTGTCTTGATTTACCATAGCTTTTCCCAAAGCAAATTTTCTATGAGAATGTCAGCTAATTAATTATTGTTTCAACATCATTTTTATTCCAGACCTTTGACCTCTTGGCAGCTCTGCAAAGCATTCTGATGCATTTCACATTTGCTTAGTAAATATTTCTTTCAAACAATAAATTGAGCAACAAGGGAAAGAATGCATTGTCTTAAAAAAAAAAAAAAAAAGTTAGTAGAGGGAAGATAGAGAGAGAAAAAAACACAGGCCAGAATCACTAATCAGAGACTAAACACAGATCAATGCATTAGGTCCCATGAAAAAATGGAGTGGCAGGTGCTGTACCTGGTACAGGGTAGAAAGGAACATGTCAGGTAATGTTATGCTACTATTTTGTATAATTCACTTTATTTTATCGGCTTGTATTCCTTGATCCCTTATGTGAGTGTACCTGCTCTCTCTGGACCAGCATCATTTATCTTTACCCTGGTGAGGAGGGGAGCATTCCTTGCTGAGGCTGACGTGCCAGTGCCACACTGCAGATTAGCAGTAACTACCATTCATCCAGTGATGCATCTGGCACTTTCCTTTGGAGGCCTGATCAGCATCCCTCTGCCCTCTTACCTCTCTGCCTGCCTTCAAGCCCCGGCCAGAGAGTGCAGACTCTCCTCTTGCAGGACGTGGAGTGAATCAGCTCTCTGCAGTCATGGCAACACCAGCGCCAGGAAAGAGGGGAGAATCCAGCCACAAGCCTCCTTGAAGTCTCAGGACTATATTCTGGTGTCTGAGCATCACTTTATGTCCTTGACCAAGTTTGATGAGAGAATGAGACACCTCTCAAAAACCTCCAATGATCTGAGTAAGGCACTGTATGATGGGGAGCAGGAGGCATCAAATTAGGATATTGACGTCTGTCTGAATGCAGCCCTGAAGGCAAAGTCCCAATTTCTCTGTGAAGCTGAATGTACTGCCTTGGCTGCATTTTACCCAGATTAAGGGCTTGGTGCCACTCCAGCTCTGCTCCAGCTGCTTGTCCCATACCCATCCTCATACCCGCCAAGCAGGTGTCTGGCCTTGTTCTGTCAGACCATCCCAGATCAGTGTGATCATTTCTTCAGACAGAATTTTTAGCCAGATTAATTAATTTGACTAGATTAATTAATTTGATTTGATCTGATTTCAGAAGTTCCTCAGAAATCTGCTGAGGTTGGGATTATCTACCTTGCCTTGTTGCCATAGGTCCTGGGTTCCTATGCCCTTGAAGTGGATCCAGAACTCTTCTGGCAAGCTGCAGACGTCTTTTTTGCTGGAAACTGTGGGGAGGGGGGAAAGCAGAAGACAAAGGAAGGTTTCACAAGCTGTGGTCGCAGTGGTCAGGCGGTATGCAGAGAATAGTCTCTCAGCCAAAGCACAGGGCCCTGAGCCAAGCTTTCTGGATCCTTTTTGTCAGTTCTCCTACACGTTTCCTGGAGGACTTTGAAGGAATCATTTAAGCTAAATTGGGCTTTTGCATCCAAAAGAGCAACTAAAGTAGCTTGATTTTCAGAGGTGCTGAAAGCTTACAGCTTCTGTTCAAAAAAGAAAGATTGTGGGGGTTATTTATAGGGCACGAAGTGCCTGCCCTTAGAACCCCAGTTTCCTCATATGGTCTTCATCTTTCTTTGCCTTTGCTTTCCACATCTGTAGACTAAGGAGAGCAACAGCTAACTTGGAGTGCTGAGAGAGAGTTAATTCAGTAATGTTTGCAAAGTGCTCTGAGATCTCAGATGGAAGGCACTATATAAATGCAAAGTATTATTTTATGAAGATCAGTTAGTAGCACTTCATCATTTCAAATGGCACCAATTATACACAATGTACATTGATATATACACTCTATTTTCATAAAGTGCTGATGCATTTGATTCAAACTTATTTGCAGTCTGATAACTACACAGATATTAATAATGCCAAGAAGAAGAGAGTTTTGCATATTTTATCATTTGTAAAATTATTTTCCAAGCATTATTTTGTATGCACTGAATGCCAGATTCACCAACCTGTGCACTGGCCTGTGCGCAGGGCACTTGTACTGTTCTGGTGACACAAAGCAGCCATAAACTCTTGTATCTGTTTTGTGTTATCAAAGTAGGGGTGTAATAGCCAAAATGTATTTGCCAGTGAAGCTGGCTCTGACATATTCAGTCTGCGAATGGTGAAAGGTGACATCTTCTCATCTGCTTTTAAACAGACTAATTTTTCCTTAAAGAAGTAACTAAAGCTTTCTATAAATACAAAGCCTCAACAGATACTTCAAATTAAGACCATGCATATAATCTCCTGTCCATTTTCAGTATACAGTAGCATAATTTACCCAGCTCCAATAAAAATATCTAGGGATGCCCCCCCGCACAAAAAATAAACACGGTTCCTGTAGCTTAGCCAGTTCTTTCTTTTTCAGACTGTGCATATGGCATCACTAAAAAAAGCTAACAAATCATACAGCTAAACTCAAAAGCAGCGTGCAATTTTGTATGTCCAACATTACTTTCTCTGACAAAACACTGGAAGGCAAACGATGAGTTTTCTTTTATCCCCTCACCTCTGTCTCTGTGAGTTGCATCTATATTCCCCCATCATATTCTCAGCCTTTGCAATTGTTTTAGAAGACTCATGATATTTGGTTATCTTTCTTTTCATCCCTTGGTTGGCACACTGCAGAGAAAAAACCCTCAGGCATCATCGTTGTTGAACAGCTTGAGAACTTGAGCTAATGTGTCCCAGTGGCTTCTGAATGGACATAGGTAGGCCTCATTAATCTACATTTAACCATGTAGACACACCTGGTGTCGTCTCTGCTGTGCTCACAGCCGTTAAAACATACCTAAGCGGCACCTGGGGACAGAGGTGAGCCAACCCTGCATGTCACCTGTCAGAATTTTCCTACGGTCGAAAGCACTAGACCTACCCCCTGTCCTTAAAGAGCAGGGAGATGCTATGGCTGCGGTCCAAAGAAGGGGACAAGTCCCACTAGTCCTTCACGTACCTCTTGATTCTTTGCTGGCCCAGCAGTGGCTGCTGTCTGTCTTCTTCCTAGACCAGGGGTTCAAGTGACCCAGTACATCGTGGCCTTGCTGCAGGTGGGAGCTGCCCCTGAACTCCCTGCAAACTACATTTAGCTGCAGAACCACAGTGCAGCCCCTCTGCCTGCTGGGTGCTGACAGCCCTGTGAACCAGGGCTGTGGATGGCAGCTGCGGCTGCATTGGAGGAGGGAGGTGAGGTGCCTGGAGAGGGTCCTGGCATCCTGCAAAGTCACGCACAGGTTTTGCAACTAGGCACCATCCCTTTGCTATTGCAGGAGGCAGTGAGCAGGTGATGTTTGTATGGCTGTGCTGGAAGTCTTTGACTCTGTGTTCTTAAGGACACAGACGGCAAGCACAGAGGGCACTGGCACCCTGCTGATTTGAATTTGCAGTTCACTTGAGCTCAGTTTCAAAAAAGCCTTTCATTTGAGTACATAACATATCAACTTCCCCACTACCTCACATGCAATTTAAGAAACCCATTCACAGCTCTGTAACCTCTCACAATGGTTCAGACGGTTCTAGGCTTCAGAAAATATCTGGGAATATACAAAGAAGTTATATTTTCAAATGAATGTATTTTCATTAGTTTCTCTCTGCATCTGAGAGCTGTGCTGTTCGTGAGCCTGATCTATTTGAGGACAGCTGCATAATTTAAGTTGTTGATGGAAGTATCTCTAGGATAAAGATTTTTAGTTTTCCAATTTTTTTCTTAGCCATATTTCACTCCCTCCCTTTGAATCCATGCCAGCATAGTGGGTTTAAATATTTGATAGCAAGAAATTTTTTAAATTTAGCTTATAGTTGAGCATAAGACTTTTCTAGCAATGGAACTACAAAAATCATCTTAGCACAAGATCTAGAGAAGAAGGTTTTTATGTGCAATCACACAACATGAGAAAATGTTCAGATGGTAGAAGTGAAGGCTGGCTGTTGACATAGCAGTGGCGAAGTGAAGTTCAAGGCATAAACGAAGAGGAAATTACAGGGTGGCAGGTGCAGGTTGTGCATGAGAAGTAAGTGGGCTGTGTGTTGAAATGGACACCTCTGAAAACCTAACAAATTTATTTGTGATTTCACATCTAGGAGTAAATCTGCCGTAGTTTCTAGGAATGGCACCAGGCGCTTGCAGCTTTTTCAAAGTGGGACACCCTGACTTGCTTCAGGCTGAGGTGCTGCAGGTGCTCCTGGCCCTCAGGTGCCCAGGCAGAAGCGGCATGGTTTTCCAAAGGGCTGAGTGGCTGCAGCGGTATTTGCAGATCCTCAGCATATTTTGACTCCTTGCCATGGAAAAAGAAGAACCCAGCTCAGGTGTGAAATCACCTGAGTACTCACGTGCACAGATATCTTTTTATGCCAGGTTTTATTTTATTTTATTTTATTTTATTTTATTTTATTTTATTTTATTTTATTTTATTTTATTTTATTTTATTTTAATTTATTATTATGGATGTACTGCATTTCTAAACACTGTAACCCAACATCTTCTGAACAAGTGTTTCAGAAGAGGGAGAGAACAGTGTGCAAAGTTCATTTTTCAGGCCTCCCCCTCTGTTGACCTAAGATATAACTCAGGGGCAGATAACAAATGTATAACCTTAGTTTAGATTTTAATGGGCACACCTCCACGCAGAAAAATTTGCCGTGCTGAACACTTGCTTCCTTAAGAGAGGCCCAGTGTAGAAAACTGGGATATTATGACACACAAAATAATTGAATAAAAATGCCTGTTGCCATGTTTGCTTATTACACACTTTGATCAAGCCAACCCTATCGGTTTGCTTCCAATCTTTTAATGAAGCTACTGTGTGTAGAGCTTTAGCAGGAGGTACTTGATGCATTTCAAAATAGAGACCTTTTGGTTGGGCAGGGCTTAGAAGCAGAGGCCTTTCACACTGAGTTAAGGCAGTAATTCCCAACGGGAAGCACAGGAGCAAGAATTCATAGTTTTTTTCTCTAGCTGGCATTGGCTGTAAAAGGATGCAGCCATGCAGGGTCAGCTGCAAACAGCTGTGGCAGTTCAAGGTGTAGGTACGTTCCAGCTGCTTGTTACTGCCCTTCAGCTAGAGGTCAGTAAGCAGGGAGCGGAGAACTGGAGGCTGGACAGGGCGTCATCTCCTGTTCCACTTCCATACTTAAGCTGTTAACAGTCAGCAAGCTCAGTTTGTCCAAATTCCACCCCCATGACAGTAATTCTGGGAGCACAGTTATAATAATTGGTTGGTGACTATGCAAAATGAGGAAAAACTCAACAGGCTTGAGGTGAAGAAAACCCTGATCTGTATCTGAAAAACTGAACGTGGAACTCAGAGTCAGATATGAGCAAGTTGGGTTGCCAGAGACGGTGGTGTGGCCTTGTACAGCAAGCCTTTGGTTCCTCAACAACCTGTGCAGCATCTTTAGTAGTCACAGGGATGACCTCGCCAGAAATTTTCACCTCTGTTCAGGTGAAAGCTTGGTCTTCCAGGCTTAACTACTGAGCGAACAGGAATCAGAAGGAACAATTGCCTTATTTGTTTAAAGGAACTATAAGACTTAGAAATATAATGAATCATGGCAAGACCCAGATCAGAATTAGAATGCACACACCCTGTTTCTCAGGCTTTTAATGCTTTTCTTCTTTAATTGGACTTGTTGTGATTTCAGCTTATTTGAATAAAGCTTCAGATATGTTTGGATTTATTCTAACTTGAATGATGCAATGTGATATTCCTGGGACTCAGAGAGGACTACGGGATTCTCATAGGTATTTTAAGCTGAATTTTAATGGAAAAGGTGACATGGATTGTCACACAAACGGAAATTACCATGGCTACCAATAGTGCTAATCCAATGCCTTGACTGACTAATCCTGACCTCATTGTGCTCAATAAAGGACTAAGCAAAGATTTTTGCAGGTTGGTTGGTTTTCCAGCTATGATACCAGCAGCTATCTAACCCGATACAGCTTGAGGAATTTGCATGGATAATGGGCATGGATTGAACAGTGTCCCAGAAAGCTTCTTTTATAAATAATGCCTTTTGAAGATCACTAACAGAGCGCAGCATAGGACTTGCTCATCTGAGCTCTGGGATGAAATGGAGATCTTATGCTCCCCTCTTTCATACAAGAGCGCAGGGACAAGATCAACATACCAATTACTGCAGGAGGCATTGCATCAACTATGAAGTTAATGAAATTAAACAAGTCCCTGGAGCCAACTGATTTTGCTGCTTCATTAGTGGACCTTTTGTTCAGATCATGCTCCCATAGCTCCATGAGATCCTGAACTCAGGAGCTACCAGCCAAGGAGCCATCTTAGCCCAGAGATTTTGGAGTAGGTGCAGGTCAGGCCTGAAATCCAAGCAGCTGAAAGGCTTTGCAGCCACTCCATCAGGTTACATGGATAGATTCTGTACAGCGCTCTGTGCGTGGAAGTGCAGAGAAGAAAACAATGAGCAGAGCAGGGAATTCAGCAAGCAGCAATGAAATTACTGCTGTGTGGTGGCCAAACATCTTGTCCCTAGCAGCAGCAGTAAGGCCAAAGCTGGGTCTGCGTGGCTCAGAAGTTCACGTGCATTCTGCCAATCCACTTTAAAGCTGTTGTCTCTTCAGGGAGACAGTCGCTGCAAGTGTATTCTCCTGGACTCCAGGTTGTGAAAGAAGGCCAGAACAAGCCCTGCATGCTTCCAGAGTCCCTTGAGGGCTGCAGGAAGGCTCTTGCAAAAGCATTTTTCTAGTTGCCTTGGCCCTTCACACAGGGATTAATTTCATGAGGACCTTGAGACGTCTTGGAGTTATGCCTACTGCTGAGTGCTGGCTCTGCTCAGAGATGGCCTCTGCTCTCCCTACAGTCTCTGAATTTGTGCGATTTCCATTTTCTCCTTTCACTTTACAGCACAGTACCAGTGTGCAGACTGCAAATGAACCAGAACACATCAATGTCACAGGCAGAGAGTGTTCCTATACAAAATAAAATCTTTTACTTTGAATAAGCTCTAAACATTGTTCTGTAAAACACATCCCTTACTGACATGCTCCCTATTTTACCAGCCACCTCTCTAATAACCCTTCTTGCACAGCAAATGTGGAAAGATGTTGGGGAGCTGTACTGTATTCGGGGGCTCCCCAAATTCTGGCAAGATTTGAAGGGAAAATTAAATCCAAAGGTTTCCCTCCCATTCTGGTTCCTTGTGTAGCCTTTCACCTGCTCTCTTCCTCCATACTCCAAAGCTGCTAATACTCTTATGCTGAAAGACAGTACCCAAGTGTCACTGTAACACACCCACCACATGCTTTAAGACATCAGAAAAAAAAAAAAAGAAGTATGGGGATCCCCATATGCTGATGGCTGATTCCTTATCAACACATCCAGGCTCTTCCCAAGTCCACAGAGGACCTGTTCTGTTTGGGACTTCTAGAATATTTCAAAAATCATTCACGAAATTGTCTGCTGTCTCTGTTTCTTAAGCCCAGTCCAGCATGTTAATCCCAAAGCTGTCTTTAGCCTATGCCAGCTTTCTTCATCCTCATACATCTCCTTTGGCTGCTGCCATGGTGGCTGGAAAATGATCTGGCTCTGAACTCAGCTGATTTGGGTTATTGCCGTGTCGATGAATATGGGAATGTGCCCTTCAAACCCATTCTCATCTTTTTTGTAAATGTCCAGCATTTCTGTGCAGAAAGATAATGGTATATTTAAATTATGGGCTTGTTTCTTTATTTTTTCAGAACACAAGGACAATGAAACTAGCCGGAGGCTGTCTACACAAGTCACGCAGGGATAGCAGGCAACTGGACAGACATCTGAGCAACTGAAATAACACTCAAGAGGTAAGTGCTGAGCATCTGTCCAGGTGTGGAGCTGACAGAGGCTGCCTCTCAGTTCAACATATTTCTCAATGGCACTTTCATTCCTCTATATCCTTTTTTGCTAGCCTGAGGAGAGCCATCTCTGTGCTCAACTCCTGTCAGAAAAGATGAGCTACACTGCTGATTATTTGCTGCTGGGAAAGTCATTCTACTGAACTGTAAGAGAAATCATCTGCCCAGGAGTGCTGTCTACTGCAGAAACACACAGATCTAAAACAAAGACCCACACACACACCTTGACCAAACCTAGTGGTTTGAGATTGTAGATGATTTCAAAGGGACATAGGGGTGAGGGTTCCAGTACCCATGGAAAATAAATTGAAACTGGGTGCCTAATTATATTATCTTCTATGAAAATCCCAGCCAGCATCTGGAGTTCTGTGATTTGTCAGAATTATGCCACCAATACACTTCTCTTTTGATGCATAAAATACTTGAACATAGCTGCCAAGGCTATGCCTCTTACCTACCTCCTGTGCAACTCCCTGGAATTCAATTAGTCCCCAGGCCAGGCTGTGTGAGAGATGGAGTAGACAGTCAGAGAAGACCTCTCTGTTCATGCATCTGGATTTCAGTCAGTCTAATATGCAAGCCTGTTTGGTGGAAATGTGCTGTTTGGTCATGCCTATGAAATGCCACTTGTTGTAGAGGAATAACTGGCTCATTGAAAGGGGACTTGGATGACACTTGGGTGACAGGAAGGTTTGCCCAATGGTGTCAAATAGTGCTCTCAGCTCAGAACAGAGGCTGTATCATCTGTTCGGAGCATAAGATGCAAGAGCTCTTTTAAAGCCAAGGAGGGAAAGCAAGGGGAGGGTATGAAATGGGATAGTAAGCAAGTAGTCAACCCATGAGGCCAGAACAGATGGAGATCCACCCTGAAACACAAACTGACAGTTTGTGGTGGCTCAGGGAGGCAGCCAGCCACAGCCTGCAGGTGATATCGAGGGTTCCCAGTGACACTGTGAAGAACAAATAGCTTAGGAAGTCCCACTTTAAAGTAGTCGTCCTCCCTTTTTGCAATAATTCTCTGCATGCATTGGAGTCAATGTGGGCTTGATTTTGATACCTGTTTGATTTTTTTTGTATACCATTGCTGAGAATATGGCTCAGACTTGGTTTTCAAAGTGAGGGCTTGGTTTTTCTGATGCTCAGAGCTCTTGTTGACTTCAAGAGGAGACGCGGCCACTCATCTCTTCTGAAAATCAGGTTCATCTTGTGTGAGCATGTGGTTCTTTTTATTTGTCGCAAAATTAAAAACAAGTTTTGGTGGAAAACAAGTTTTATATCTTCTCTTTCATACAGACAACATGTAGAATTGCCCTTGGGGCTTTCAATATATTCACATCCTTTCACAATTAACCCTAATGGGACAAATGTGGCATTTTTTTTCTTCTCTGAGAAGATACACTCAAAGCTGCAAAACATCCAGTGTTTAAATAGATCTCATTATATCAGCTACACCAAATCTCTCCTCTTTATATACAGAGGATTAGACTTCTTTTCACTGTCATGCAACATTAAAATAGGAAGGCATACACAAGGCTGACATGGATTTGACAAAAAATTAATGATTTATACATCACTTTAATGCTTTAAATCTGCAATTCATGTATGCTAATTAGGTCATAATGGGGCTGTTTGAGAACAGAACTGTCATCAGGCTGCTCTGGCGGCTTCTGGGAGTGGAGATACAGCCCTGCCTTCCCCTGGTTGGTTCTTGGAGTCTGTGCTGTAACCTGGCAGATCTATGACACCATTTTTTTCTTGCACAATTGTTTCCTGGATGTGGTGCTTTAATCTATCAGAGTTATGATGGCATATCTCAAATAGCGAGCTCCTGGATCCTGCAATACATCCTGGTGGAAACAGCATCCAGGCGCTATATCTCAGTGATTGATTCCTTGATTTTAAACTGTCACACTCTATCTCATAGGGCAGCTGTCAGCTTCCCAGATGCATGAAGTTGTATTTATGCAGTGTGCTATGAAAAAAAATACATATGACGATTTTATTTACAGATAAGTAAGGTTGTAAAACCTAGGAAAAACAAAAGGGGATTCAAAAACATGTCTATATTTTATTTTTCGCTGAAAAGCCTGGCATATATCTCTGTTGCAGGAGAACAAAATTGCTCCCTCATTCAGAGATCTCTTTAGTTTTGCACCAGTGGTGCAAAGACAAAAGCTGTCACAACAGAGGGAGAGAAAGCCAGAAAGCACCTTCACAAATGGGACAATGGGAAGCAGCGCATCTTGCAAAATGATAGCGGTGCAGAGCATTGTGCTGTGTGATAACACGAGCTGCTGTCTTTGCTGACAGCTGTTCTTTACAGGTTCTACCAAAGCCCAAAGCTGCTTTACAGTTTGAACAAGGGTACTTTGTATGGAAATTCCACAAAGCGTGCAGTAACAGAGCAGAAAGTTATGCCTTCCTGGGAGTTTCTTCAGGGAGAGTGTTATAGGTGTCACAGGGCTGATCCAAGCTGCCTGAGGACAGCTTGATCTTTCAGTAAGCTCCAGATCATAAAGAAGTATTTTCAGGAGACATACCACATTCTTTGTTCCAGAAAACTGGAAGAAAGGCTAAGTATAGATGGATGCTTGAAGATTATGGGATTTTAACAATGGTTCTGCAAGGAATAATGTATTTAAAAACTCTGGGAAGCAACAGGTCCAGGTAGCAACTGAATTCTTCTCCCTCTTTTTGACTTCTCTTGTGGCACATCATTGTCTGCAGTCTTGTTCTCTCTCTTGTTTCTTCTCTGTCTATACACACACATGCACACAGAGACATCCATTCACTCATATTTATGGTCAGAACTGTACTTGTGGTGAATGAGCATCTTCTACAGCCAATGAAATGTTGTCTCATTAGGATATCTACAGTCAGGTCTTTCTTTGGCCTATGTATCTGTATTGTTCCTTCTTAATGTGGGATGTTTTCATCACATGAACAGTAATAACAGTGTTCCTTGTCCATTTGTTAACAGTCATTTTTAAGAAATATCACCATAAAATTTCATTTTCTTTGGCACTTTGCGTGGTCATGTGCATAAGAAGCCTTCTTCTCTTACAGCACGTCTGTTCCCTTTAGAAAAACACATTCAAAGCATATCTTCAAGGCAAAGCAGCCCCGTTCATAATCTCAACTTTTCATGTACAGTCAACAATCAGAACGAAAATATAGAAGGTCTGCTAGGCAGCATGTCTTGCCTACTCTGTAGACAGAGTGCCAGGGTACATGCTGGATGATCTGAGAAGTGCTGATGTGGCAAATCTTGGAGTAGTGGCCCATTTTGACCACTCTGCAACACTTCTGTGCAAAGTGGTAATGTAGACAGTATGGACTATAGAATAGCTGTAGGTTTTGTAATGTGCCTCAGAGTCCCAACAGAGATTAAAGCTCTCCTGTGGTTGGTGCTGCATACTCATCGTAAGAGACGACCCCCCTCCCAAAGCCTGCAGTCAAACAGACAAGACAGATGAAAGACGGGAAGTAGAAGAGGCACACAGAAGTGAAGTGATTTGCCTGAGGTCACACAGCAGGTCAGTGACAGAGCCAAGAATAAGAAGCCTTGCTACTTCTTGCCAGCATGATATCCATTGCCTAAAGCTATGTACAGAATTTCTCTGAGGCTGAAATGCTCAGTCTTCTGCAGGGCGGCTGCCAGCAGCAGAGTGCAGCTGCACTGTGGAACGATGGCTTTTACTTTCTGCAAGGGAGCTCTGCGCACAGCCATTGCAGGGCTTGAGCGGAGGGCACTGCAGCAGGAGTTTGTGCAGCTGTCCTGGCACTGTGTCTTCACTGATCTGGCAGCCCTATTGTAACACTGAGGGGTAAGCACAGTCCAGTACAGGACACAGTCTGTGTGCACAAGAAATGTTCTTCAAGTCATCACTACTAAACACAGTATTTGCCAACAGTGAGACATGATGAGCTCCCTTTCTCCTTCCCCCTTATCAGGACTAGCTGTGTTTTATTGACTGGCAAAAAGTCTTTCTTGTTGTGTTGGTCTTTAGTACTTATTCATGATGCATAGCGTATCTTTCCTTTGAACAGAGAGGCCAGAGACCACATGTGAACTTGAAATATGTTTGTGTAGGGCCATCTTTCAAGAGCTTATGGTTAAGATGCTCTGCCACTGCTAATCCAGGTCAGAACTGACTTCCCTGTTGGAGTAAAATAGATGAAGCCGAACGCCTCTGTAGCCTCACAAGTATAATTCAGCACAACACTGGGCAGGACAGAGACAACCTGCCTAACGACTTCTCTGGCTTTTGCTGGCTTTTCTGAACGAAGTCTGCTCCTGACAAGACAAGCAGCTGGAACCAGGCCAAAGGAAGCAACAGGGAATCCAGACAGAAAGCATTTGCCATAAGCATAGTTCAGATTGCCTTTGACTAGTATGCTGAGGTTTCATGCATATCATAATTGATTTAAGCCCTGGACCTTCTCATCCTTGCTTAGAAGTTGCATGTCATGTGGTGTACCAGACAAGCGCAGGAGTACGTAGTGACTATGCAGAAAGCACAAGGTGTAAAGTGAGAGCAGATAACAAAGTTAAGGTGTGACAGTATGTGCTTAGCGATAGTCCTAATCTGAGAAAATGCGGTAAATGCAGTCTTTAGTGTGTGTTTTGTTTGCTTTAGGTAGAAATCGTCTACTGATTCTCTGGATACAGCAAACTTGTCAGCAAACACATTAATGCCAGATTGATTTTTCCATCAGTCCTTGTCCCACTCATCATTTCACATGTAAACATACTGAGAGATAAAATCCCCACCTTTCCAGTGAAAGGCAGCAGCTCTTTCTACAGGGACTTGTGGTATCTGGTGAAGTTCACCGTGCAGGACAGGAAATCCATTGCTAAAGAGGCAGGGTGCAAAAATACTGGCCCAGTTTCAGTTCAGTTGTCCTCAGCATCATCACTGATGTCCCCAGATTCACCAGTGTCACATGCCTTGTGGCAAAAGCTGAACTCAGCTTTTCCCAAAATTACTATGGTGGTTGGTATCCAACTGAAGACACCCTGGGTGTGAGTCCCACAGGTGGCAAACACCCACAGCTGCAGGAGCTGTCCCACAGCAAACACCGACCACTGTGTGTCAGGAGTGGCTGCCCAGCACCTGAGACACCCACGCTGTGGCACTTCCACCTGAGTTCCTGAACTTTCTGTGGGTGCAGTTCCAGCTTTTTTAGAAATGCCTTCCCCTGCTCAAGGAAACCAAGGGCCTTTTAAAATACGTCTGACGCTCTGCTTTCTCCTTCAGTTTAGCTGCCTCCCATTTCTGCACCACTGTCAAGCAGCATCCTCCATATGCATGTTGCCTGTCATCTTATTCACAAAATGCAACTATAAAGCATAATTAGTATTAATGATGTGAGAGATTGAGTTTCTTATTTGTATTAATTGCTGATTAATGCTTTAAATGTCTCTAGCACTTACAAGGATTTTAAATTAGAAGTATTCCTTTCTGTAGTGTCTTCTCGGAGGGGAGCTCTTACTGACTGGCGCTGACTAACCCAGCGTGTGCCATGAGGTTGTTTATATGTTCAGGTCTGTTACCACAAAACAGGGAAAACACTGACAGAGCTTGCTTAAGGGGGAAGAATTATTATACAGCTAGCACTGCACTGAGCTGTGTGTTTGGATTTTACATAAAAAACGTTGCTGTGAAGCTGGAGGGGCCTTGTGTGAGCCCCTTGGTAGCATTGACAGTCCTACAGGTGGAGGAGGATCTCAGCTTTTTGTTATATCTCCATGTATGGGTAAGGAAGTCAGTGCCCTTTTCTCTGTTAAGGGAACTTCTGTAAACCAATCTCTAGGGCTACCAGGGAGCAGCGCTTGGCTCTGCTTTGACAGCTGGAGGCTGGGACAGCTTTCCCATACCTAGTGTTGATGTATTGTTTAGGCATTTAACTTTGTCATGTGTGTCAATGTATCATCTTAAAAACCAGTGTCCCCAGCTTCTCAGCCCAGGCCTGTGAATAGCAATGACTGCTAAGGAGTCCAGCCAGTGACCTCTTTGGGAGGCAGAAGTGGTCACAGGGACCAGCACAAGAAATCTCCATGTTCTCAAAATCCAGTCCATACATATGAATGAGAAACGTAGGATAAGGATTCTGGCTGGGGGAATACATGGGTATATCAATGTACCTATTCCACAGGAACGCTTTCCTAAGGAGAAGGGGAATATACTGCCCATAAAAGGTACCTCTGAATTGTATGAATTCATCCATAAGGAGCGCTTACATTGACATAACTATTTCACTGAGAGCAACCAATGTGAAAGCTCTTAGACTGGCTGGGCCTGCACCTAGAAACAGCAGTCCCATCTTCTGTGTAGGTATCTGATGGCATTGCTTTGGTACTGCTGCTTTGCAGTTTAATTCAGTTTCTGCATTCTGCTAACAGTGTGCAGGTCTCAGCTGGAAGAAGTAAATGCTGTGACTCACGTTGGTCAGCTGGGCTGGTTTAAGAGGTTATCATCTTCCAGTTGTTTCTTATTATACCACAGCAGTTCACAGTAGGGTTGGCAGAAAGGAATATGTGCTGTCAGACTACCAGGGTCAGGGCTGTGTGACACTGCTGGACCAAGAAACGAAATGGTGAGGCAGAGGCTAGTGGTCCCTTCCAAATGTTCCAGAGCTTCTTGTCAGAGCCCTGCATCCCGACTGGAGGAGGGACTTCAACAGCAGTTCTCCACTGAGGTCATGAAAATAAGTTTAAAATTTCCATCCCATAAGCATCGGGTCCTAGGGTGAGACTGCATTTGTATCAGTACCCCAGAGGGAGGGTGACAGCCTGCAGGAAGGAGCAATCTCTTGTTTTTTGCCCTCAGCTGGGGTGGGAGGCTTGCAGGAGTGTGGAGGCAGTTGCAGGCAGCCATTATCCACATAATTTTATGTTATCCATATAAAAGGAGCTGTGGCTTGCAGGGATGGATCTTCCTCAGGGAAGGGAGTAGGTTTATGTGTATGTCTTCCTGCAGGTGAGTGCTTCCCAGTTTGGGGAGAGAACGCCTGGCTGTTATTGCATGCTAAGGCTGCTACCATGAAACTGCTCTTCTGCACCCTCTGTAGTAACTCTGAGAGGAGGAGGGTAAGGGGTGAGTTTCACTCCGAGGATGCAAAGTGTAATAGAGTGCATCACCCACCTGCCTGTCCTAAACAGTGTGCTCTCGTTGGCAATGAGTGGGCTCATGAGCTTTCATATGAAAGATATTGCATTAATCCAAAATATTTATCCTAAGGTTTTGTTTTGAAAGCATGTATGGCCTTTAACTTAGTTCCTTGGTGCAATCCCAGTCTCTGTTTCAGATTTACGGCCTTTCTGGGAAGACACTGAACTCTGGTTTTAATTAATTCTAAGAAAAATTCGTTCTTTTTGATCTGATTCAGGCCACTCATGTAGAAAGAGATGTTCCTGTCACTGGAAGTTGTGTGAAGTTTATTTCAGCTCTAGAAAAATACGGTTCTGACAGGCCCACAGTGGAGAAGGCCTCCTGGGAGGGCAAATGCAAGATAGTGGTCTGGCAGTGGGCTGCCTGAGGTGTTTATAGGTTAGACAGCACTCAGGTCAGCTGTGCTCCCCAGCCCATGCTCCGTGCTCTCAGAGATGCAATGTGGCCCTTTTCTTCTTGCTGTTATGATTCTTCACAAGGACTAAAATGACACATTTTCCAACCCATTTAACTTTTTACTTCACAGAATGTTTTAAAATAGTAAGGTTTTGGCAAGCTCGCAGATTTTAAGTTCAATAAATACATCTTCCTATTTTTTAAAGGCTTTTGATCTCTGTAAATGTGACAAATGGACCAGAAACCACAGGCAGTTAAGAGGGGTCTCAGATCCATACCGTGCATGATGTCTAACTACAGGAGCAGCACACTACCTGCAGAAATGTTTTAAGACAGAGTCAAGATCCCAAAGTTCCCTATGTTGGGTCACGTCTGGTCTTTCTTTCACAGCCCTGGGACAGTGGCTGTCCCCTGCCTCCTGCATGAGGATGGGCCCAAGATCGTCACTAAACCCTGCCTCAGAAATGATGCAGCCCCATTCCTTCTCTGCGTGGCCAGAGTACTTCAGCCTCTCTGGGAAGGCTCTGGTCTGCGTGTGGCAGCCTGTGGCTCTGGAGACGCGCAGCACAGCCTCCCCCAGAGCTAGTCATATTCCTGCACTCAGGTTGGGTGTGGCCAAGTGGTGCACTGGTCCATAGGCCCTCAGCAGTTCGCCTGGGTTAAAATGCCCTTTAGCATGCACAAAATTATGAGGAATGTAGGACTGCTTGGGGTCCTTAGTCGCATATTTGTCTTTTCACTTGACAGCTGCGGTGAAACACACATTTGCAATGAAAATGGGGGTACAAATGGACATTTTAGCAGTGTCTCTTGAGCTATTATGTTGACTGTCATCTAAACTCTTTGCCCTCCTCTTTGACAATGCAGGGAGGGAATAATTTCCAGTGTTCTCCTAAAAGAGCCTGGGTATCATACAAACAGTCTGATATAAATTTATTTCAGCTAGGAGCTATTAGACAACACTGGAGAGCCACTTCGCAATGCCCCAGTCCAGCCTTTGATTGTGCGGTGTTGATAACATCAGTGTAAGGAAAGCAGGAAATTCCACAGCTGGCATTGGAAAATAAAGGAAGAAGTTGGATGACAATTTTCAGGTCATTAACAACAGATTTGTGACCTATTTTTTCTTTTTTCAAACAATGGCTGGTAGATGGGGGCTTGTTTTTCTTTTTCCTTACAACTGTTCAGGAGTTACTTTCTTTTCATTGAGCATGTGTATGTGTGTGAGTGTTTACAGAAGCAGCAAGTAAGGCTTTCCATGGGCCCATTTTTTCAGTCACCCCCTTTGCATGGTAACTAGAATTCAAATTCTGCAAGGAATTGCTCAAAATACAGACATGCCTATGCAATGCTGACTTCATCAGTATTCTGCATTTTCATTGGTAAGGCCGGTGCAGCCTGCCTACAAGCTTAGTGTGGCTGTTACAGAGGAAGAGGGGAGGAAATGCCAGCCAGTCCAAACACAGAATATTGAAAAGGTCAACATAGTAGAGCATGCTGCTATGATTCATAGAGACTTTAAGAGTCTAATATTTCATCTCATGACAAAGATTGTAATGAGAACTGAAAATGGCACAACATTAATTCATCTTTGTGACAAACACCATAATGAGAGTGGAAGTGTACAAGCTCCAAATATTCGTGTTACTGATCTGTGGTCCTTGTTCTGTAACAGGACACAAACCCCGACTGCTCACTTAGAAACAGAAATCTAAAACCAACAACTTCTACAGCTACTCTGAACAGCCTATTACATGTTCTGATGCTAATGCAAGCAGAGAGCGGCACAAGCCTGCCAAAGGCAGCCAAATCTGCTGTGTGCTGCCCAGGCAGATGTGGCACACTAGCACACAGTCTGGCTGCCATGGCATGACCGTGCTGAACTCTGTATGTGCATGTGTGTTTGTACAGTTGTATAACAAACATGCTGTTTGCATAGACTTATGTCCACAATGGTAGAAACTCCCTGTGGATACTGGGAGTTGGCTGGGGGCAAAGATGATAGGCTGAATAGTAGCAATAAATCCCTTATTTTCTGCCTCTGACTAGTCCTTATGTAAATGCAGGGGCAGAAGGTATGTGTCTGTAGAAAGTGCTTTCACTTACTACATTTTTAGTCTGCATTTTCCATGTTATCTTTAGGGTCATGGCAACCGAAGCAGAGAATGAATGGCAAGTCTAATTTTATTTTTGGTTGGTTTGCTTTATAAAAAGAAAAAAAAAGAGAGAGAAAGAAAAAGAAAAGAAATGGCATATGGACTGTGGCAGCAGTTCTTGGAAATGTTCAGATTCATTAAATAAACAGGCAAGTATTCTTAAGTATTGTGATACAGGAGGCTGCAATATCATACCTCACTTTCTGGTCGCTGGGCACAGCCTCTGGCTTCAGCTCCACAGGCTGCTCTAACGTGGTGAGTCTTTTGTCCTTGTAGAGTGTCACTGTAGATCCCCCTCCACCCTACCCCGAGGTTTCCAGGTGACCCGGGTACTTTGTGTACGTCAGCCTATGGCTAGCCATCTTGATCCCCTCCTCTGAAGAGACTTAGTTATGATTATGTGCCAAGCATCCTGAAAAGCTTTGGATGTCTGACAAAAAGCAAAGCAAAGAACTGGCACTTTTCAGACGTCTGTCCCAAAACACAGCTTGGCTAGTGGGACCCAGCCCTGAACAGCACCTAAAATGTTGCTAGAGCAGAGTAGTTTTTCTGACTGAGAGCAGGAATCCACTATGGTATGGATCACGTTAACCAGAGGGATCACATTAACCAGAGAGATTCCTGTTGGTGGTCCTTTCCCTTCCTTTTCCCCCATGCTTGCAATCGCAGAATTTTCTTCAGGCAATGGAAGCAATTTACTTGCTTAAGTAACATTAGGAAAGTATTTAACGTATATTTAACAGTGTCACAGTGCAATTTAGCAGCTGGAAACAAGGAGCAAATGAGCACCATGTGACATACCAGCTCCTAATGGGCCATCCACAAGTGCTCCGTGGAGTGTAGTTTAAGAATCAGTGTCTTATTCCGTGTTTTAAAGAAATCCATATTAATAAAATACCCCATCTCACACACACACATACAGACACGCAGAAATGTGTGTTTCACATCGCAAACTATATAGACAGAAGATGTGTTAGCCACTAATGAAATGGAGCTCTGGGAAGGACTGCAGCAGCTGTTTAAAAGCACACAGTCACACTACACAGCATGCTGGAGTGGGAAGTGAAGAGAAATATTGCATCGCGTTGTAACTACAGGAGGAATTTAGATAAGCAGAAGGAATTTAGAAAAGCAGAATGTGATCACCCACACTGAAATTTAATTAGACCTCCAGAGCTTCCACCTTCTTACAAAAGGTGTCATAGGATTGCCAGCAAAGGCGAGCAGTTACTATTCTTGTGCTTGGCAATGTACAAACACGCAAGATGATATAATTTATATCCTGAAGACTTAACAGTTTAAAGCCCCCAATTAGAGTGTCAGGAAGGAAAGTGGAGTAGAGACAAGTGGGGAGACGTGGGTTGGGAGGAGGGAAGAGCATGTATGGTTAACTGATGGTTTTGGCCTTACTGAGGCTATTTGCAATGCTTAAAGTGTGTATATTTTCAGGGTCAGAGCTTCCTTGAAAACAAGCTTGTAAAAGACAAGATAAAATGGGGAGGAAAGGGATGGTCAAAGGATGCTGGAGAACAAACATGTATCTATGAAGTGTAGGTTTTCTGTAACTTTGAGGTTCCAAGTTATCTGAAAAAAAGTTTCATGTTAAAGAGGCAACAGTCCCATGATTGCTGAATCCTCTTCCAAGGGAAGAGGTAGAAGGGCAGAAGGGTGGAAAGCAGGACTCTGGTGTCTCAGCCAAAATGAGCTGGAGGTGAGCAGAGATCTGCAGTCACATATTCACTTATTCATAGTTTCCACTAAATGTTCCATTGTAAAAATGGATTATACCCTTTAACACCATGCTGAAGCATCAGTAGCTCCAGGATTTTGCTTTCCCTGGAGGTCTGCTGTCCAAGCTGGGGCAAATGTACTATGAAGTCAAAATACTTGGGGTTGAAAACCTGGCCTTAACTGAAGTTGGTTTTAAAGATCTCTTTGACTTCATTGAAAGCCAGGTTTCATCACTGGTACTCTTATGAGCCATTTTAAACTTCTGTGACATTTTAAACTGATTATTTTGCATTTGGTTTCTGACCATCTCTTTCATGCTGGAATATCACATTAATTCATTCTTAATTGATCCATACGCTTCCAATTTTCTAAATCCAAACAAGTCTAAAATTTGAGTAGTCAAGATAGTATCTTGAAGTTTATCACCAAAGATATAGTTTCTGTGGCTTAAATTCCCTTGCAGAGGTAAGAAGCAGCAGCTTTTTGTTAAAAACAAAGTCTTGGAAGAAAGGTATGTTCCCTGAATTGTACTATTTTCCCAAAGAAAGTTGTTTTAACTGTGGTTATTTAAACCGCGTTTGATCTCAGAGGATGTAAAGATGACTAGACACAATGGTTACTTGATTTCTGCAAGCTGTAGTTGCTTGCCAAAATATAGTTGGAAGGACTGCTATTTAGTAAGACTATTGTTAGATGCTGTGGTCTTCTTTTTTCTCTCCTGAACAATGTGAAATATGTCCATCCTGATTAAAAATATTCAAGCTCCTACTGCATGGCAGACATAAAAAATTATAATTCATATTCTCATTTGAAATTAAGTTTTAGTGGAAAATTCCTATCAATCTTACTTATAGAAAAGAAAGATTTTTTTTCTACAGCTTTATAACTGTAACAATATGCAGATATGTTTTACTTCTCATTCTAGGGAAATAGGGCTTAAAATGTAGAGGGTGTTTTGAATTTACAGAGTCTGAAAGGATAAGCTCATGGCTTATTTTGTGTCAGTAATGAACAGAAAAAATTGCTTCTCATACTTCCATTTGGCACTTATTTTGTATTTTCTGCAATTAAAGTGGGGTTATAGTCAAAGTGACTCTAAAAATGACACATTTATCCTCTCACAGTGACTCCTGTATCAAATTTCCTCTGATTATAAATCAAGAGATGATTTCTCTAGCTGTCAGCACTGCAAATTCATCCTGGGATCTCAAACTGCAAGCTGCATTCTTTATGCTTATTACAACATCATTCGTAACAAAGACCCAGGAATGTGGATGTGATTGACTTTGCAAGACCCAAAGTATAATCCAGCTCATTCACTCATGGCATAGCTGGGGGCACAGCAACACAGGGAAATGGTCTGGCATAGCTGTGAGCCAACATGCCCACCCACGCTATTCTTTTGTAGGCATGTTGGTGTAACTCCCTGCGTGGACTTTCTAGCCCAGAATAAAGTATCCAGATTGGACAGCACTAAAGTAATATGAACATCCCGTCACATGCTGAATAACCTGCAATGACTCGGGTGCAGTTCTACCCTGCAAAATACAGATCTTCATCGAAACACAGAGATGCCCAGGCTTTAGTTTCAGTTCAGCTCTATTTTGTCTTTAACCAGAATGAAGAGATCCTAGTGTCTGTTTTGCCAGTTCTCATGTTTCTAAGTACCTGCCCAGCTTTTCATTTTGGCTTTTTTGTGTTAGACCAATCTCCTGTTGCTCAGCTTTACCCAGCGAAACAAAGCTGCAGTTGTAGGTGCTGGAGGCACAATCATGGTGCAGGCAGTAGCATGGCATGGTGCAGCAGCTCAAAATGTTCACAAGTGCAGAAAACAGTGCCTTCCCTTTCCCAGCAAGATTTACGCTAGCAGAGGTGTACCTCTCTTGCTCTTAGTCGTCTTCTTTCTTTTCACACCTTCGTTTTCCAGTATCATCAGCACCACAGGTACATCTGGCACATCTGGCACATCTGGCTTCCCCATGTCATCTGTCCCACCCAGAGGTCACTGCCTATGTGGTAGGTTTAGCAGTGTGAAGCGGTCCCCAGGCTGCCACTGCTCCCTGCAGCCTCTTACCTTGAATCATCAGCAAAAGGAGATTTGTTCTCAGTTGCCAAACTGTAAGCTGGAATTGCTGAAGACCTGGTGTCTGCTCCACTCTCCTGAATGTGCTACAAGGAAAGGGAGCACCTTGTATCAAAGATCTGGGGTCACTGACATCCTTACAGGCGCCTGCCATTGCTTAGGGAACTCTGCCCACAGGCACACGAGCCAGAGCCCAGGGATGCAGGATGTAGGGCACCTACATGGCTTCTCCAAACTTCCAGCCGATAGCACAGTGAACTCAGACTGACATATTAAGAGACCAGCAACTGTATTGTGTCAAGCTTATTTATCACCAGCTCCAGCTCCAGGTGTGGGAGTCATTTAGCTTTACATTTTATGTAGCAATTTAGTGTGCCGCCACCTCACCAGCCTGCTGAGACATCTTCTAGCTAATTACGCTCATTCATTAAGCACATATTGCCATGAACGTCTCCTTCATGCTAGAGCAAGGGTAGTGCAAACTTACCTGGCAAGTGAAATACAAAAATGGTTATTGTTGCAGTAGTGCTGGCAGAGGAGAGAGATGTTAATGTGCATACAGACTCAATAATAAATGAAACATTTGACAAAGAAAAATGAATTGGTGACGTTCTTCCATCTTTCTAGGAAACTGACAGTGTATCCTACAGCCATGGGGTCCACATGCTGACAGTTACAAAGAGGTTTTCTGAACAAACTAATATAGACTGTGTCAGCCTGCCATTAATTCTGGAGTTCCTTTTCTGGGCAGTTTGTAAAACCTAATCAATGGGGCATATTTCAAAAATCTATGAAAATTGTGAGCCTGTAATTGTGCCTTCCTAAAATAATAACAGGGAATCTGGCAAGGGAAGGCGAAAGATACACAATGTGCCTTTCTTCCTGGCTGCTGCTGGAATGTGTCTTGCAAGCACAAGCTTTTCCCATTATGCAATAGTCTCATGCAAAATCTTCAGTGATATAATGCTACTTGGAGAAATTGGAAACTTCAGGTCCACTTTCCCTTCCCTATTCCCACAATATATATGGTGTTAATATAAAGTTAATGTCATGGCTTTCCCCTTCCTTTTTCCCCACATAGCTTAACTGTTTATTTACATATTTTCCTTTTATCTCAAATTGTATGGCAGGCTCTACACATCTGAAGACGGGCTGGTTCCAGCCTCCCCATGCTTGAACTGCCTCTTGAACTTTCTCTGATTACATCATTATATATAATGATACATTATTAGTGCCATCAAGGCATGCAGAGTTGGTCACAGTGCTTACACTCTAAATCTGACAGAAGCAAAAAAAGAGGGCAATAGTTTAAATAAAGGGGGAAGTGGAGATGACATTGAGGAGGAAATTGATTGCAGAAAGCTTTATGAAATGAGCACTTAGATGAAAGAGGACTCTGAAGGAGAGAAAAGAGTCTGTTGGACTAGAAGTTGGGGCTGTTCCAAAATGAGGCCCCTACTCAAGAAAGCATTTCTGTTCAGGGTAGTGTTTAAGCATGAAGTCAGACATTTGTTGGACTGGGGCACATAGACCTTAGGGAGACGTATATAAAGACAAGATGAGAAGGAAGAATCAATAGGAATGTAAGTACAGGAGAGCAAGGAGGCCTCATAGCTTGTGTTCAACAGGGTCAAAGTCAGCAAAGTAATGAAATGTGTGAGGGGGAGATTAGGGTCGGTCCTACCAGAGGTTCAGGAGAAGCTGGCTATTTGAGTGAGAAGACTTGCAGGGAGAGGCGCTGTCTTCTACTAAATAAACCAATATTCTGATGGTGAGGGGGCACAGGAACTTTTGAGTGCACGAACTTTTCTCCAAGGCTTTAGTAGCACTGTTTGGAGACTTGGCCAAAAAGAAAAACAAATAAACACCTTTTCCACTCTCATAGGTTTTGAACTCTTCACTTCCTTAAATAAATGGCTTATTGCTTGCACCAAAGTTGTACAGCATGGACTTGAACATGAGGCTTTTGCACTCCAGAGGAATGTCGCAGCTCTGTTTAGAAAAAGGAGAGTGATAGCAGCAGACGCATCTTCATCCACGAACAACAACACAACAAGTTTAAGAGATCTTGCAAACCCAAGCCTCTGATTTCGTTTTGCTTATTTCTGCTTAACTGAATTGGAGCTTTCCAGCTAGCTTTATTGTGTTGTACAGCTACACAAACAGGAGGAACAAAACTGGGAGAAAAACACAAGGCTGACTATTAGGAGGAAGAGAGCAGTGTGGGTAGGAATAAAGGAGCAGAGAACAGAGATCTCCTGATGGGCATACAGCTAATTTAAGATAAAGGATTCCTTTACCATATGCTTCTAGTTTGACAGTGGAGTTTGAATACACAACATCTGCCATACTAGCATTAACTGTTATATTTTTATCTGTCTTCTGACTGCTGTATAATATGAGGATTATTTGATTTTTAAAAAGATAGATAATACAGAAGTAGAGTGTAGGCCATGGACTAGACACAGGACTCTGTTGGTGATAAACGCCTCAATATTCTTGACATGTAACAGATAGTGCCTGCTTCAAGGGGCTTGTAGAATAAATGTGTAGGAAAAATACCTCTGAGTAAAGCCTTTCCTCCCCCGAAAAAAACAGCCTTTAAAACTTCCAACAACCTTTCGTTTAACTCAGAGAAAGCCAGAGAAAACATCTCCTTTTGTCCCAGTCTGGCCCAATGAGAGTATATTGCACATACCTGTGTGTGTGGTTTCTATGGTATATCTGTTCTCTACTTCCTCAAGATGCAGCTACATGATTGAGCACCCTTATATTCAATATGACAAATTATTTTATCTGAATATTCCACTGAATAAATGCAAATAAAGGACAGTCTCATCACATAAAAATCAGCAACTCTTGTAAAGCTGGCTTTGATACACAGCTGAGTAACGGCATCTTCACCTGTGTTGCTAAACTGCGGGCATGACTGGGTGTACACGTCTAGCCCTGCCCACGCTGAAGGGTGGTAAGTTAGCCTAAGCCGTGCAAAGCAATGCAACTCAGTGTATTCGTTTCAGTTCAAACTACCATTGTGCACACAGATGGCTGGTAGACGGTAACCTGTAACACCACGGTTTAACCTCTTTGTCCTTTCTACTTAAAAGCAGCCTTATAATAAAGTTTTACTGAAAAATAGAAGTTCCTTCAGTAACAGTAGGAGGTAGAACAGCGTTTAACAAAAGAAACAGTAGGCTAGTGAATAAACTGTTAGTGGAAGTGTGAGTTGCTGTGTCTTTGCCTGCACTATTTAAATCATCTTCTTAAAATAAAATGGCTATTTATTTCAGGCTGTATCTTACAGCTACCTTAGCTGTCAGAAGTCATACATAAAAATATCCTTTCTTCCAGAGAAAGCCATTCATCACTCAACCAGTAAATATTACTCACTCCATTGATTATACTGTGATTATATTTTCTCTTTAAATGGCTGTTAGAACTGGGTATAAAAGACCCATTTGTTTCTACTATAGATAGTTTCTGTCTTTAAATGCTTCATTGTTTTGAATTAGTCATTGCAATTTGCACAGCTGAAATGCCAAATGTGATGTCTTTCTGGGTGAAGTTTGGGAGCTGTCTCAGCCTTTCTCCTCTTCATTTTTGAGCCTTCCAAGGGAACCTCCAAATCCTATACAATGAGTTCAGGAGTTATTACTGCCATCCCCTTGCACAGAGATGCAGCTTGACTTTCTGCAGCACCAGAAATTCTGAAATAATTCTCCACAACAAAAAGGCCTCAGCTCAAGCAAAGCGATTTTTATCAGGTAAATAGGGTGTCGGGAGACCTGAGTTCCAGACACAGCTCTTCCCTGCCTTGCTTTCTTCCAGCATTTCATGCACTGTCAGCTGAGGATAGTGAAACCCCACATAAAGTGCTTTAAAATTTGTAGGTGCAGTAAAAACTCCCTCTGATCTAGCCTGTTCCTCCAGGTCTCTGTGCTCTCTCTAGATATAAGCTGCCAGGCAAAGAACTCCCTATAAACATTGTGCAGCCCGTGAACATTATCAACCCACAGGCAACCTGGCATGTGGTTAATTAATTAGACTGAATCCTAATTAATTAAGGGGCATCCTCAGTGATTCTGTCCAGAGCCAGCTCAGATGGAGCCTGGCTCAGCAGCCCTTGCGCAGCTTGTCGAGGCCTGAGCTTGCTGCCTGCCTTCACGCAACACTGTGACAACGTGCAAGGGAACCATCAAAACACCGGGAGCAATCCTGAGTGCGCTATATGGGTTTTTTTCCACCACCTGGTTATTCCTACAGAGCACAGTGCTGGCTGAGTGTAGGTCTGGCAGCCCAGCACAAAGACTATGGACTTCTTTGTTCATTGGTGACCTCTGTTCTTTCCAGACCCCTCTCTCTTCCCCTCACCTACTCCTCTGACAGTACAAAGCTCTCCCACCAGCCAGCTGAAGTTTTACCGATTCTTTTGAGGATGCTCTCAATATCCTGCAGAGCAGCAGGGGACTTTCCAGACGCAAGCAGCCTTAGAGACCCTTGCTGTACACCAGTTTTCCATCACTACACTTATCATCTGCAGCACAGAGGCTTTTGCCGAAACTAGAGCTTGTCTTGCAAATGGCCAGTCCGTGTGGGAAGAGGTTATTCAGGCCACGTAAGGGTAGGAAACTGTCCTCACGTCTTTGCTTTAGATCCACCTCAAAGCCATTTCTTAGGGTCATTGCTGTGTGAGAAGGCAATCCTAGCAAGTCTGTCTTTGGAAATTCAAGTTTCTTAAGCCTGGAGAGGAGGAGGAAAGGTTTAACACTTTCCAAATGTCCAAGCTCTTCTCTGCTGTATGAGTAGTTGTTGTGAGTGAACAATAGTCCTGGGGTCACATCAAAAATGCAGCACGTTACAGGTTAACTGGTGAGCTCATTTTAAGCAGTTTTAATGGCTCTGAAAGTGATCTGTGTCATTTTATTAAAAGACAAACATGCACTGTACTCTGTTACAGATATGCTATGTCATGGCTGTAAGAGAAAAACAAAACCGAGCTTAAAATAAAATCTTCAAAGGTACAAGAAAAACATTAAATGAGATAATCTGAGGCTCTGAAGTTATACTGAGAACCACTTGTCCATTATCTTCAAATTAGGAACCACCTGTTCTTCATAACTGTCTGTTTGTATGAATGAGGAACTCTGAGTTTAATTAAGTAGCACGTGTGGGAGGAACAGGCTTCCCGACAGCAGTGAGATTATTAATGGACATCTATATTGAAGTTATTTGCATTTTTGAAAGGCTAATTACAATGTAAATTTAGTTTTAAATTATTGCTTTGCTGTGGGATGGGAGTTGTCATTCATTATTAGGTTTTTTTTCCAGATCCTAGGAAAACATTGGTTTGACTCTATAAGCACTCTGTAGTCTCTTATTTTTGCCTAATTTACACTTTTTGCTCATGGTTCAATGTGCTGTAAAATATAACCCCATCTCTAGTTTCATTATTTTTATAGGTTTTTGTTTTGTTTCTGCCCTGCAACATTCTAAGGTTTTGAGGAAATGAAAGCCAAGCTTTTCAAAAACAGGCCTGAAGCTGAAATCTGGAAAAGGTGAACTTGTCTAAAGAAAATAGCCCCCACTGGCTTCCTGGTACTTTAACGTTTTAACTGCTAGTTTATTACATGTAGCTGGTAATGTTTGCAACATAAACTCAAATATGCTGGATGCTAGACCATGTTCTGTTGTAGCGAACCCAGAATAATTCACATATAGTTTGTCAGTGCTCACAAGGAAAAACAAGCCTTAGCTGGGGGACAAGCCTGCAGCATGCCCAGCCCTTCCCATGCCCTGCTGTTCAAGCTACGTGAAAGACAGTTTTGGCCCATGCTCAGAGCCAAGGTAATGCATGATTTATGTTCTCCCTATTTCCTCACCTGAGAGGTTTGAAATTTGGCCTGGGACAGGTTTGAGGTGTGAGCCTGAGAGGTGCAGGCAGTGTAGGTTAGGCAGTGAAGGCTCTCACAGACAGAAGAGGGTCTTTTGCATCGGGCACGTTGTGCCCACACAGTGTTTGCAGGTAGAGGGAAGAGAAAGACAATGAACTAGCACACCTGAGGAGATAGCACTTGACCTGTTTCTGCAGTAACATGGGAAAGCAGTTGCCTGAACATCAGCAACACTTTAGTTTGGTATTGTGCGTGCTGGGGGTTATTAGATGAAACAGTGCTCTCCGGAGTGAGCTGCAGCTTGCCTGCCGTTGGCCACAGGGTCACTTTGAGGCTAGTAGGAAATAGAAACATCTGATTCCACACAGACTACATTAAAGACCTATCTGCTTTGGCACTGATGGATAACCTGAAGTTTACATATGGGAACAACAGGAAAAGATACAATATCTGGTCACATCTGAAAGACCTGCAGAGCATGGTAACTCAATTGTACGCAGTAAGCGCTTTGCTCACATCGCCACTGATAGAATTCAATTAAAAGCTATTAGCATAACAAGCCATACAAGGGTGGCCAAAGTGCAAGGAAGCTATAAAGCATCTGCCTGGGACTAGGAGGGGACTGATTTGACAATTTTGATCTCTCCTGTTCCTTCCTCATTTAATAGTGAACAGTGACAAAGTGCTCATCTGCCCGGTGGCATTTTTTCTTTACCTTTTTCTTAAGTAAGAACTACCTCATAGAGATTTCTGAGACCTACATCCATAATCTGTCTGCCTTAAGGCTCTCTTGGAAGAAAAGAAGCACTATATAGCTCTTGTTATGAAAGTTGCACAGTTCATGTACTCCTGGGGGAAGGTACCCACAGCAGGAATTGTTTGATTGTGTAGGAGGTCAGATTAGGTATTTGTTGAAGTCTCCTTGGCCTTATACTGTGTGACTCTACAATTTCTTTTCAGAGCATTGAAAATAAAACACGGGTGTGAATTAGAGTCAATTCCTACCTTCTCTAGTAGTCCCTGAAGCAAAATTCTCGTGGATATTGAGCAGCCCTTCTAAGAGCCCTGACGACGCATGAAATACAGGAACAGTGTGTCTCCAAAGGACTTTGCCACTCCCTGTGCATTGCCCTCATTTTGACTCACTCACCCACCCACTCTCTTGCTCCAGGTGGGGGGGGGGGGTGTCCTGGTAAGCCCCACGCCCCAACGTGGAGCTCCTTCCCCCTAGCCATGGGTCCACACACCTGGGGCTGGGGCTGGCCTTGAGATCCAGTGGCTGCCACAGGCTAGAGGGGGACAAGGGGTCTGTCCTAACCCTGGATCTGCCCATATCCATTACTGGGACTGGAGTTTTTTAAGAAAACGACTGGAAAGAAGTGATCATTAGATATCTTTAAATTCTTAGAAAAATAATAAATTACAGTTAAATGGTTAAAAGCTTAAACAAAACTGTTGCAAAAATAACCTAAGAGTTGAAAACCACTATTACCTCAGGGTGGGATTATTATTATTATTATTATTATTATTATTATTATTATTATTATTATTATTATTATTATTATTATTATTATTATTATTATTGGGTTTGTTAGGTTTTTCGTATGGCTGATCGAGTTTTCTCCTTTCGCCATAAATTGGAGAAAAATGGCTAGACATGTGAAAGCACTTTTGAGGCCAAGTCTCTGGACATGGCCATTTCAATACAGGAGAGATGCTTTGCCCCAGTTTGGTTCCCAAGGTGACCCTCTGCCTCTTGGGGACAGCAATACTTACCAATGCCACAAAGACATTGTGTCACTGCTGAACTACTTTATGAGTTCCTGAGATGAAGGCTTGTATAATAATGGAAAATAAGATTCATATTTATTTTATTCCATAGTCCAGCTAAGGGCATGTTCTGTGAAATGGCAGAAAATAGTATGAGATTTTCATTTTAACTAGTTTTTCCTTAAAGTGTCTTTTGTCTGGTTTTCATATGTACAATAAGGTTTCCTTCCTTGCTCCGTAGCTGTGTAGTCATTCCTTTTTGTGTTATTAAAACTGAGAAGGCATGCCTCTAGGTGAAAAGAGACTTATTAGTGTGTTAGTCTTGCTCTCAGGAATAGATCCTGATTTATGTGTTACAATTTGGGAATGATATTAACTCAAATTTCCTTTGCAGAATGAGAAGGTGGATGTAAATTACAGAAAAATAACTGTGATCTAACAAAATAAAACTATTTTGTTTTATCTACACTTTCTTTGATCTAGAAATCGCAGTAATATTATTAAATTATCCCAAAACCATAGATTAGTATAAACTGTTCCCTGACTGCAGCATTTTGGAGGGAATTATTAAAGAAGCAGTTAGTGTTATTCTATACTGAATTCATTTAGCTTCATTCTCATGCGGCTCAATTCAATACAATGCCATAGTTTATTTAGGAACAACTTTACAGACTCACTTTGCAGTCTTAAGTTTAAGACCTGCTCACAGATAGATCAAAATGTCCCAGTTATTCTCAGTTTTGCCTGCGTTGAATATTTGAGGGTAGGTCAGGGGTGGATAGCATTATTTCATGCATGGTACTGCAAGAGGCTGTATATCACATTTTCTAATGCTTTTGTATTTGAAGTTTCTATTTTATTATCTTGTTGTGGGGTGGAGTCAAATGAATATGTTTTCAATTTTGCAGTGAATTGTTACAATCTGAAATGGCTTTTGTAAGCTTCTTGGCATCGATAAGCCTAAGTGATTGTGGTTTTGAACCCAAGACACATAAGGATGGCCATAACATAATCATTCCTCCCTCTCCACACATTCCCCCCCAGGTTCTGACTGCAGAATATTCTGAGTTAGCCAAAAGATGCACATGGAAAAATGGCTTTGTTTTGAATAAAAGTGCAAAGAGGCACACAAATGCAATGTTTATTTCTGCAGGCTAATATTTGCAGGCTTAGTTATAACTTGCATTCACATATTTTAGTCCCTGAATCTAATCCAATTTTCCAAAGAAGTTACAGCATTCTCAGCAACTCAGTACCCATGACAAAGAATAAGGATGCTGACTTAGACAGCTAAATTTGCACCTGTAAATTTATCAGGACACGGTAACTGTAGAAAATGACGAGTTAAAAAAATGTCTTCATGATTAGGGCCAAATAAATAACTGATTTTTTTTTTAATTTTGTCATCCATTTTTTTGATTGTTTTAGATCAGACTTATTGTCCTGCTTAACAAAATTACTTTTCCCTTCCCCAAAGTTTTGCTTAGTTTGATTAAAAAAAAAGATCTGTAAAAAGAGGAGACAAAGACTGAGATTCAGAAAACTGTTTGAGGATGCAGTGGTGTTGTTATTCTCCTCTTGTTTAGTAGTTCAGTGTCTAAGAACACTTCTCTGAATGTCAAGAGACTGGTTCAAATCCTACTTAGAACTGGTAAACTTTAAGCAGGAACCTCTTTTACGTGAGTTTTCTGACTAGACTATAAGTACTTGGCTTATTCAGTATTCAGTCCCTTCTCATGGGATTGCAGCTGTACTTTGTACCTGGGGCTGCTGACGTGTTTCATGTAGAGGATCATTCCACAGGCTCTTGGTTAGAGCACATGCCTGGGGCTTGCCCCAGAGAGTATTTGTTCGACTAAATATAATAAAAAATATCACTGGAAAAAGGACTATGCAGACAAATTATCCCCTCCAATGGCAGTTCCTTCCTTGGGATGTGGGACTTGTGGTGTCCAAGATTTTCTGGCAAAGAAGGGAATACATTCTGCACCATTTGCATCCTTTTGAAAAAGGGAGAACAAAACCACATCATTTCCTCATCCTGACTTCCCCCTCTCTTCCTCTTATCTCATCAGGTATTATTTGTGGCACACTTTATGTTAACTTGCAAAACTAAAAATAAATGGAGGTTGTGAAGGTGAAGTTACACTTTCAGCTACTTACAATTTGTTAGCAGAATTGTAAAAACCCTCTGTTCTGATACTCTCTACTGCTCCTTTCTCAACTTGACTAACAGATCACGCTTTTTGCCAAAACACACCCTGCAGCCAATTGTCACACCAGTGTATATCTGGTATCTGTCTTAGTGCACCCTTGGAAAGATGAGCAATGGGTATAGCAATATTTTGGCATGAATATTAGCTGTTTAGATTTTCACATGTACTGTTTTAGGGAATGTGTAAAGGCTCCTACCCACACCTTGAAACACTTAAGAAATGGCATAAGGCCAGGTAAGAAATCTAATTGAAATATCATATGAAGGGAAAGAATTTGGAGCACAGCGGTATCACCATGTAACAAGTCCACTGGATAACAGTGGAAAATAGTCAGAAGGAATATGAGGTGAGAGGAAGAACCACCCATTTAGTTCAAAGAGTAAACTGAATGTAAAATATCCAGATTCAACTTTACATTTATAGTAAGGCAACAGCACACAGCTAACCCTCCTCCAGTTCTTGTAGTTGACGCTTCAGTCTGGCACAGTTGTCTAAACTGTAGGAAACGTGATAAAGCTGGGGACTCCGTGGCTGTGAGGAGCAAGCTGCCACGGAAAGAGGATGCTGTGTTGTCCCTTCATCCTGCTGCTGTCGAGGGATGAGGAATCACATGAGACAGGCTGAAGCCTTCAATGTTGCATGCCTGCTCTAACAGGGATTTTTAAAAGCCAAAAAAAAAAAATGCTGGCTACATCAGATGTATATTTTAAGTGGCTAAGCATCAACCAAGAGAATCGCTAGATGAATTTGCACCTTGTTGGCAAACCTCATGTGACGTGCACAACTACTTCAAATGCAGGCAATCATTCCTTCTTCAGTAACACAACTGTTTGATGTGGCCCTGATCTGAGAAAGCCATTAAGCCCATCTTTAAATATGTGCATAACAATCTGAAACAAAGAGGCTTTCTGAATCTGGGTCACCTGTGGAGATACATCTAACAGGAATTATTAAACACAGCCTAGAAACCAGTGTTTGCAAAAATAGAGTGCCAAAGCTGGGATCCCAGGAGCCTCAGGCTTCAAAATGGCTGAGTTGCTTAGTGCTGGATGAGGCCGCTTGGGGGCACATACCGTTACACTTAAAGCTGCTCAGCACAAATATTTCTGCATTGGTCTTTTGGGAGAGGACAGGAAGGAAGGGAATATGTTTTTTCTTGAAATGTTAGATTTGCAAAAGGTTTAATCTGTGCAGACATCAAGGCACAGGGCTTGCTGTGAGAAATACACCAGCTCAGGAGTGACAAATCCAAGGCTCCTGGGCTGAATTTGGACAGTGTGAGCCACTCACCTGCTGCCCTGGAGCCAGCTATGTGTTCTTTCTTCTCTAGACACAGCCAAACAGCAGGTAACTCCAGCTGTTTACAGCCTACCCCCTGCACCCTCCGCATTGAAAGCCACTAGATGTATCCATGTGGCTCTAGCTGCATCCTGATGCATGTACATGTGGAATCACTCCACTAGCAGGGCTGGGGAGGGCACATCTCAACCTTTGCTCGCCAGGGCAGAGGGCGGCAATACTGTAATTGGCCACATGGTCAGCCTGAAAGAAAGGCAGGGCACTGCCATGTTGGGTAAAGTAAGCACGGCTGGAAACAACCTTCTTGCAGGGCCACGTGCCCTGAGCAAGGTCACTTACCTTGTGAGGGAACCAAACCCAGTTGTTCTGTGCTCACCCCACAAGCTATTCATTTCAGTTAGGTATTTTCTCCTTGAATAAGCAGGACAAAAGGGATGTGATATGCTGAATCATTTAGGGAAAAAATCACCCTGTCAAGTGGATTATCATCAGCTAAGCAAGGCCCTGGAGGCCAAAACCTCAGCCTCTAAATTATACATGCTGAATGCCTATGCTTTTACTGTATTGTTGAGGCAAAGCCTGCACTGTGTGTTTCAGGGGCGTTAAAGAAAACATGAAATCAAAGTTATATCACAGCTGGTATTTGCCCAGTGATTACACCTTAACCTTGGGAACAGCAGGTGTCCTAGACACGCCGAGTCCCTATGAGGGAGGGAGGGAGAGGATGCCCAGTGTCTTGCTTTGTAATTCTTGGCAGAGATGCCTACGGGGTCACTCAGCTGCTAAGACATTAAAGCATATAAAAGCAGAATATGGGAACTGCAAACCTCCTATAAGAACGTACACCCTGCACATGAGAGGGAACAGATGCAATCCTGGGAGGTGGGTGTCACTCTTGCTTGCGCTACTCACTTCTCTGACGTTTCCTCTGTTTACTGTCTACCTTTTTCTCCTGATTTCACTTTCAAAGCTACCTGTGCACATAAGCAGATGGTTGCCTCTTTCCTCTGAAGCATTCGGAGTCAAGGTTTAAGTGAAAACACCCCTGCGTTTGGCTTAACACCTGACTTTGTCTGGGTTACTTCAGGTTTGAATGTGATACTAGCAAAATTGCACAAATCATTTTCTTACTGGAAATTGCCCCCTGCAATTGCACTTCACTCACAGGGATTATATCCCAAGCCAGTTATTCTCCACTGCATTACATTATTCTAACCCAAAACTTCAGATATTAAATCAACAGTTTCTTACCCAGGTGATTTAGAGGAGTACGGATATAAGATTCTGGTGTGCATCTCTGGAAAAATGTGGTAGCTTTTCCCTTCTCACTAGGCGCAGCTGCTCTTCTGGGATCTTCTGTGCTGACTGCACTGATCTCCCTGGGCTTGTTCTGCAACAAGTCTCTTTTGCTTTTTCCACTGAAACGCTGCTTTTGTGATGATTTCTGTGGCAATCACTGTCTACAACAGTAACCCCCATTCGCTCTGCATTAACACAGTCTCTGAATCGAGCATTTTATTACACACCATTCAGAGGAAATCCATCTCACTTGAGGAAACGTGTGAAAATAACCTGTGAAGCATAGGGAAGGGAGTAGGGCCTTGATCCTGCATTTCCTTCCTTGGAACTAGGTCACGTGATGCTTTGCATGGATGCACTGGGAAGCACAAAGCCCCATCAGTCTTGAGAATCACCTTCCCGGACTGCAGGCAGCAGCATAGTGGGAAAAGCCACACCCGAGCATTGCTACATCTTCTTTTTGTTTGTGAGCATGGGCAAAACCAACTGGTACAGCTATAACAAAGAAAGTCTTATGTCTTACACCCAAGACAGGCAAAAGGGATGGTTCCTGCACTCTGCCCCTTAGGACAAGCTGGTAAGCGCACAGGCTTATGATACCGAGCTTTTACTCTGAGGGAGGCCAGCGTAGGGCTGAGTGCGCATGCACAAGAGTTTGACATGCATGAGCTTCACACCTCTAGGTAATAACTGCCATTAGGGCCTTTACAGCAACTCCGGTCTGCTCCAGGAGTGTCATAATAAGCTGCCCTCTTACTCTGAGCAATAGTATGATTGAGTCCCCATTTAAAACCTGTATTGATTTTGGTGTGAGATTTGATAGGGTATGGGTGTTGAAGGACTGTCAGATTTGGCTGTTAATCTTCAGGATTGCTTCTTTCTGCTTGGCTGAGCATGTGGCCCATGTTTGCTTTCCCCAGTGTGAAGGATTTAGGAACTGTCAATATCTCTGTTGATACATGAAGCACTAAACACAATGGGAGCAAAATGCACATTTGGGTCTCTCCTGCTGAAGCCTGGCCTGGCATTTATACTGGGTACCTTCCCAGAAGGTACCCACCTTCTGCTGTCTATTGCCCCAGGAAATCAAGCTGTGAAATCTTTTGGGTGCCTGCTCCTCTGTTGCCAGCGCTGCAGCTCCACACTCAAACAGGAGCTAAGACACAGGGTGGTTTCACTTAATACACGCTCACCGTTTCATCTCCTGCCTTTGCTGTGTGGGGTGGTCCCCCTGCCAGTCGAGCCGTCGCTGACCTGGCACTGCTCATAGAGGTGCTCTGCAGAGCGGTGGCTGCTTGAGCCCATATCAGGTAGGCAGCAGCAAGGTGCGGCCTGAATTTCAGAGGTCCTGAGGACTCACCGCTGCCATCAGTCCTTCTGGAGTGCTCCCCTGCAAGACAGGGCAACCTGCACAGGAGGGTTCTTTGGAAACTGTGTTTCGTGTGTCTGTCTTTGTAAATTTACCATAGATGCCCTGTTTCAGTGAGAATGAGTCACTTCTGCAAATGCTCTGGTGCTTAGACTGCAATGGCTTCTGCTAGATGTCTGTAAAGACTGCAAAGTGTTGTGGCTGAACTAACAAACAGGTTCATCAAACCTATATGGCAAACAAGACTTTTAGAGAGGGTGATTCCTTTTTATTTATTTATTTTTAAAGTAATGCCTGGCATTTTTGTCACAACCTTAGCTGACAAAGCATTTTCTGGTCACGTTGCCTCAAGACAGCACAGAAGATTAATGTTTGGAATATGCTAAGCTCTCGAAAAATGTAAAGATAATATCAGAAAAGTAATTCAACATGTCCCCGAAGCTCTTAACCACAAGTGATGACATTCTAATCTTTGGGGAAACGCAGGACAAGCGCTGTCGGCCTTTCAGAACGGTGTGAGTGTGTCGCAGTGCAGAGGGTGCAGAACCAAGGCTGAATTTGGAAAAGGATTGCTGCGCTTGCATGGAGTTCTCCAAAAACCAGAAAATGCATCAGCACACCAAAGAAAGTTCTTCTTTTGCCTAAGCCTGTGGGTGTCAGCTGGGTGTGGGATGAGTTCCTAGCTGTTCCTCAGAAGTTTCCGTGTGACCTTGGGGCATATGCATCCCATTCCCACATCTGTAGAAATGAGCACATGAGCAACCTTTGGTACTCCGGACTGCTTCATTTGTCGGCTCTGAGGGAGAAGCACACCCCACAAACAGCAGCAGAGAAGCATTGAATTTATATAAATGCTGATTGCGCTGGGCTCACGCTTAGATGCTCTACTGTCATTTGTATGCAAACACACGGGAAAACAACATGTGTAAATGTGGTTCATCTGGCAAGGTGGGACCGCAGGCAGAGTACCGTCACAACCCTTATCGTGGCTGGTTACCACCTCGCGCAGTGGGCCTTGGCTTGCCGTCTGCTGCAGTAATGCTGTACGGCCATGAACAGAGAGACCGCACAGACAGTGCTGAGGTCAATAATGCGTGGTTTTCTGAGGCAGCCTGCTTTTCTTTCTTTTAAACTGGAGTGTGCTATGGAGGGGAAACAGAGTTGCAACAGTTATCTTCCAAGTCAAGAGGCCTCTAAAAACAAAGCTGCTGATATTTGTTAGAGCAGAGCAGTTTCTGATGTCCTTGCTGAAGTTAATGAGAACTTGGCTAGAGCAAAGCCTATAGGAAGATTGGGCCCAGGGCCTGTGCTGTTTAGAGCTGAGGCAGGAGAGCTAAGCAAGCCCAGGAGAGCAGAGGTGGAAGGGTCCTTGCCCACAGGAGTGGTGTCCTTTATAGATGCAGCCCTTCTGGGAACTGCTAGTTCTACACAGGGTTGGTGGAAAGAGGGTGACAGGTTTTGCATCGTTTCTGACAAACTGAGCCTTATTTACATTACAGTGAAAGAGAAGTGGCTCTCATTGAGTTTTACTCTAGGACCAAAGCTGAAGAAGGGTGAGAAGGGCCATGTAGCTTGGCACAGGGTGATTCCAACTATTGGCAGAGAGGAGGCAGATGCAAGTGCACTGCTGGTGGTGTTCCGTTACGCTGTTCCACAGCAAAGCCTTTAGCTGTCATCTAGGCATGCATAAATAGATCAGTTTATTTATAAATCTCCACTTACTATAGTAACTCATTATTTTGTCCGACTTTCTTGAAATTATGACTCTCTTGAAATGAATGCACAAGTTAAAAAAAAAAGGAAAAAAAAAATCAAGCCAGAAAGCCCTCAGCCAAGCAAAAGAATGCTACAACTCTGAAGCTGAGCAAGATGATCCTGAGAAATGGAAAATGTCCTAAAATTCAAATTAATAAAAGGAAATATGTTCTTTTGGGTTCTGAGCCTTTACAGCACAGTAAAAACATGTGACTTAAGAAGTTGCTGGCCCTAATACTTGCAGGTCTTGCTTGCTTGTTTCTTTAATAAAAACAGAAATGTTTGTGTGTAAGTTGACTCCATCTGCTGGGCTTTATGCATGGTATTAAGTATCATGAGATTTAGTTTTGCCCATTCGCAGTTTTATCGTAAGTTGAGCTTGCCAGCCAAGGGAGAAGTTTACATTAGCTGTGAGGTTAGGACCATAAAATTGTGACTAACTCAAGGAAAGAAAGTAACCTGACAATATTTCAAATATACCCACTGGATCAGAAATACTATATACCATCAATCGCAAAAGAATACTTCATTTTCAAAGCTATCCCTGTGGTTTCATAAGCTTTTGCCTCTACCAGAAATGCAAGAAGTAATAAAAGAAGACATGGTTCTAAATGCTATAATGGATCTGAAGGGAGCGCAGATGGGGCAGATGATTACAGCACTGAATTCCCTGCTATGGAAATGGACATATCTGAATAGAAATTTCCCTTCAAAACTTAACAATGAGGTTACAGCTCCTGAGACTGCATAGTGCTGACCAGTACTACATTTCTGGCACGGTTTTCTTTAGTAACTTCAATAAAAATATCAAATTGGTAGTAGTACCTTTCTTTCAGAGACTCTCTAGGCTTCAGGCCCCAAGTTGTTCACAACCCGTGTATGTCAGGACAACTTTGTGGTTAAGCCCTTCTTCCCAAGGATCTCTTGAGAAGAGCATCCTATGAGGAAAACCACTAGGAAGTCTGTTAAAGCTTGTAGTGTGTCAGCCATTAATCTGGAAATTCTTTATGAAAAGAGAGTAGCCTGATTTAAAATCTTCAGGCGGTGGTTTTAAATTATTCAAAATATTGTATTACAAATCCAGCTGAGTCAATTCAAATTTCAACAAAAAATTCAAAGGAGCATAAATTATCTGACTAGCATTACATGATTACCTCAAAAATCTTAATGGCTAAGAAAACATGTTTCCCTGTAAAATTGTCAGATAAATTAGAAAAACCTAAACCACTTCCATAGCATGTTTCAATTGTTGCAGCAGACATTAAAAACATGAAAAAATATCATAGAGAAGTTCTTTATCTTTCATATTTTGCAGCTCCCAAAATATAAAATGTCTCTTTTTGTTCTTTTTATGCATTGCTTCTAAATCTCTAATCATTACATTCTGACTGTGTGCTCATCAACACCCTTTTTCTACTCAGCACTGCTAAAAATGTTTGTTTGCAGTTGCCCTTGTGCTCTGAACTGTGCCGTTTCCCACGCATAACTTCCTATGCAGGGAGGCAGAGCATTAATACCCTGTTCAGGTAATTCAGAGAACACAGTGACACAGTGGCAGCATTAAATAATGTCATCCGTCTCTGAAGTGTACTCCCTACGGTGATGCACCGCATGAGAAACCTCCTAATACGACACCTACGGGTTTCTTACACAAAACTGACGTTACTGTAATGTATTCCATTAGGAGAGCTGAAGTTTAATGGAGAAATCATTATTTTATTTTATTGGTATTTCATGGGTAACATGGTATGAAGCTTCTGCCCACTGGATCCTGTTATACTTTTTTCAAGCTCAATTAAAGAGCTGCCTCTTCTGTGTCTTTGCCACATAGGCGCTAGACCACCATGGTCCAGCCTCTTCAGTGTAATGAGTTTAGGTGGTCTCTGACTTCAGTGCAGGTTTTGTATTGCAGAAGTTCTTCTGAGCTCTCTTCTAAAGCCTCTACAGTTTTAAACAGCCGTTTTGAAGGGGGGCATCCAAAGCATGACACAGTGTTCAAGTAATGCTGTCCTCAAATATTAAATTGTACCTGTCTCTGATATATCCATCCCATAGCTGTAACCCTAAGCATTTCTCCCATCACACTGTTCTCACCACAGCCATCAGGCAAGCTGAGATCCCAATCCTAAAGAAAGTGGCTGGGAGAGGGGTCTCTGCAGTGTTGCAACTGCTCCAACATCAGGTAACGGGCAATATGTACCACACCAGCCGTGACAGCAGGGCAAGGCTTCAGCTCTAATATCTATTGCCCTTGTCATATGCTCCAGATAAACTTTCTCACAGCAGAGTTGAACACATTTGCAGTGCTGCTGTTGCAGAAAAATCAGGGGAGAAAGCTGGGACAAAGGACCGTTGCCCCAGGGTGCCATACACAGCTTGGCTTAGCAGCTTCTCCGGGCTCATTCCTTGCCAAGTTCTTCTGCTGCTTTCTGACCTCCATGTCTCCCGCCCTTCCTGTTCTTGCTATGTTGTACACAAGCTTTTGGTTTCCTACCTTGTATCACCTCTTGCAGTCAGGCTTGCTTTGTTTTACCCATTCCTTGCTCTGACTCCTTGCCTCTCCTGTACTGTTTATTTATCCATTTAACACTGTTCTCATGATTACGGTATTTGGGCACCAAGCAACTCGAATAAACTGTCTACTTCATTGGCTCAAACTGTTCTCATTTATGTTGGTTGCTTGGTAACAGCTGTTGCAACTGAAGTTGCAAAATTTTCAGTGAAAAAAGAATCCCACACTCCCAAACAGCCTGAACTGGAATAAAACTGCGGAGCTGGAATTTTCCATGCTTTGGGGCTCTCCCAAGCTGATCTCTCGCTGTCAGCTTGGAAAGTTCAAACAAAACCAAGTCAGCCTCCTTAAAGTCCTGTGGGGGGAAGAGCAGAAAGCTCCACTTGTGTCTCTGCTGCCTTAACTTCCATCCTTGCTGCACTCACAGGAATGCAAATCATTACCTGAGCCCCGCAGCTGGCTGGAGGCTGCCAGAGAAGCTCGCTCTTGGCTGGAGGGTGTTCCTGACTCTCGAAATGGCAACAGAGGGTTTGTCTCCATTTGTCTCTGCCAGTGGTTTCCACCCTGCAGGATTCAGTTTTGAAGCTAAAAGATGTTTCTAATTACAAGCATTGCAGGGGCAGCCTGTGAGCTGGGAGGCTACGTGATTTTAGCCATGCTGAGGAGAGGAGGCAGAGGGTGTTGGCAGTCAGGCACGTACCCCACTTGCTACCTGGGATGAAACCTTTGTGGCTGTGCGCTGCAGATCTGGATGGTGCAGGCAGCACTGCCTCAGACCTGGCCTGCCCGTGGCCCAGGGCCCGTCTCACACTTTGCCTCCAGGAATTGGGAAATCAAACCGGGGGGCAGAGTGGTAAAAAGGTAATTTGGCTGCTGGAAGAAGCTGCTTTGATTCAAAACCCGGGGTGCGGAGGCTCTTTGAGTAGCAGCAGGGCATTGCAAAGATGGCGGCAGCTCTTGGGCGCACCCTTCTCTGTTGGCTCCTACCAGCCCCTGCCCACCAGCGGTGCTGGGATGCCTTCCCTCGGAGCTACCGCAAAACACCATTAAAACTTCTCACCCAAATTACTCCTAGATTCTACAGTACTTTGTAAAAGCCCTAATCCCTGCTAAGCAGGGAAGTGTTCAGGCCCTTGCCAAAAGCACCCAGACCTTGCAGGAACAGACTTTCATGTGATCATAAAATTAACTTCAGAGCCAAAATTGTAACTGCTGCAGGAAACTGTGTGGAAACAGATGAAAAACTATCTGTTAACCTTATAATGAAAAATCCATACTATAGAAATCACGGAGAAAGAGCGAAAGATTTCATGGGCCAGTTACAGTAAAAATAAGAAATTTCACACTTTGTTGCATTAATTGAAAAGCATCTAAAACCACCAATAACATTATTTTATAGTATTAATAATGGTTATTCAGTGTTCAAAGTTATTTAATGATGAATCCAAATACAAACAAAATTAGTATGACCAGATCATAATCTATTTTTAGAAATACGAATGAGCTGTTGAAACAGCAAGCAAAAAAAATCAGCATGTGTTTGTTTGTTTGTTTGCTTTTTTCCTTATGGAATTAGTGGGTGTATTTCATCCCCAAAGCCTAGCAGAGGGCAAAAAGAGCATTTTGCCATCCATTTAATATGAGTTCTGGAGGGGTGAGAAGCTGTTCTTAATGCCAACATGAAAACTTCCCCTCTGTGTTTGTAAATATGTGTACAGATAACAGCAGCAAAGGATAGTGTGTGTAGGCTTTAACTGCTGAGTTTTTCAGGGTAATGTTCTCATCACAGGCAGAAATCACTGAGATTTTCCAGGCTCAAGGAACACCTAATTTAGCTACTTTGGGGAAGTGGCAGAGATGCACTGGTGCTTCCCAAACTTTGGCCAGGGTAGCTGGCTTTGAGGTTTCTGAAAACTGGGCTCCTCCAGTGTGAGATTAAAGAAGAGAAACTAAGGAGCATAATGTTAATGGATAACACTAAACAACATTTGCTTGAATTGCCATGTCCCTTAATTACTGCTTAAATATAATAAAACTAAATCATGTGTAAGATTTTATTTTTGATCCTTATTGATCTCTGCCATGTGTGTAAACATGTTGGGGCAAAATAATTACAGCTGAAAAATATTATTTATTATTAAACAGTGTGTCTTATTTTAAATATCAATATTATGGCCTCTGGCATTAGCTTTGCATTGAGTAGAACCATAAGGGTTGTTTTTCTGTTTTTTAAACAGATCCAGCACTTGGTAAATACTTAATGTTGTCTAAACAGATACAATCTTGGTTTATTTTCTGAAAATCCCTTTGGCTTTGCATGTAGCTAGCAAGAACATCACTTGCACTTTACCCCCAAATTTCAGATTCCCCTTTCTCATCCTGATTAAATGATAGCAAAGGTAAAATTCCATTTGCCTCAAATGTAACATTTAATAAAATGGACGGTAGGTTTGCTTTGTGGAGTATTGCTCTGTTTTCTTTTTTTTTTCCCCTCTCTTCCCAAGTGTCTAGTTTTGGTCCCTTGTCTCCTCTGTTGTGTGACAGTGCTTGAGCTGGCTGCCTTAAGCTGTGCAGAAGCTGACTTAGGGCAGGTTTGTCCCCGGCAGACACGTGGTGAGTCAGCAGCGTGGGAACCTCTGCAAAGGAAGTTTTGGAAGAGCCCCTGACAAACCAGGTTCTCATTTGAAACCAGTGACTTCAGTAGGAAACGATTTTCTTCCCTAGTGAAGGAAAGATCAGTTTTTTACTGGAACAATGGGGAAAGCTGTTGGTAGAAGTATTTATGTCTTGGATCTATTTATTTACAGCTGTGGGATTATGTAGCTGGTGTATTAGGTACTTGCTAGTCCTAGGGGTGCAATAACTCAAGAAAGCCCTGAATGTGCAGCTACAGATAGATGTCAGGCTATGGACTGGTGCCCAATAGGCCAGAAAAGTGAACTGTTTATTTAGGTCCCAAAAAATCCTCAGGTACCTACGAGACATGGCTGAGGTTTCTCCCCTTTTGTCCACTCCTGTGCTTATGTGCTTTGCTGAAGCCAACCACACTAATCAGGAGAAATACAGTACTGCTGCACAGCCATCTGATTAGTGAAGGGTTAATTTCTTCTGTCCAGCTTAGAACCTTCAAAATAGTATTCTTCCCTGCATGGCCAGGAGTCTGTGTTGCAGGTTTAAATCAAGCCCTGGGCATTGCATGTCCATTAAGCATGGCATAACCACTGGAGATGGGACATTACAGGGTGTCCCTACGCTCCTCACATCTGCCATAAAACACATGGCTGTTCAGGGACGTGGCTGGCCTGGGCGGCCTCTTCATCGCTGGCTGTACCAGCTGCCGGCTCATGCTGAAAGGCCTGGGAGAGGGGAGGTGGGGTTAGGGTGGATGTAACCGAGGAGAGGCTGAGCGTGAACTGTTGAGCAGATGAAAGAGTTTGTCTTGCCTGCTAGCTCTGTGTTCACATGGGGAAAGTCAGAGCTGGGTTCCCAGCAGGCACTAGTGGCAGGGAGAAGCTGCAGCAGTAAGTGGCAGGCAGAGGAAACTTGGGGCACAGTGCCAGGCACTCGGAGAGGAGCTGGAAAATCTTTTCCTGTTTGCCACACAGCCAAGCTTAGGCGGCCTGAGCTTGTTGCTGTAGCTGGTGGAAAACTGAGAAATCCCTTAGGAGGAAGGGTGTGATAAAATGACTAAGGGTTTTCCACAAAGGCTGGCAAGGTGTGACCAGAAGGCATATATTAATGAGAGGGAAGTCAAATTCTCGTCTGTTCCACCTGTGAATCCCCACTGAAGTCAGTATGGGAAGGCCTAAATGACAGGAATATCTGAAAACCGCTTGCAGTCTAATTATTGTCAAAAAGCTCTAAGAAGAATTTGAGTGGCTGAGGAGTTACGCAGCCTGAATATATATCACCAGAGTAAAATCCCATTAGAAGCAGATGAAGCTACAAGAAGGTGATAGCTGGACTACAGAACAGAACCCTATTCAAAGACTGATGTAATGTATTTTTCCACTGCAGGGCAGGAGTGAAACTTGGAGCTATTGTTTAAAGCAAGAAAGAAACTCCAGCCCTCAGGGCTGCAGTAGGAAATATAGTTTAAAAAAGATCATTAAAGAAAAGTCCCTCTTGAAGGCTTTGATGTCTGTTGATGCAAGGTGCTATTTGTTCTCCTACTGAAGACAGATCTGAAAGACTCTGCAATTACTAATAAATCACTTGCAATATTGAGCAATTACCAACAATGCAATCATAAAACAGTGCAACAACTAAATAATTATACACTTGTTAGGAGAATCCGTTATTGAGCACCTTGGAAAGAAAGGGAAAGGAGGTGAGAATACAAAAGACAGGATATTGGATACCACACAAATAGCAACAGAATTCACTTTGCAGCCAGAATGCTGAGTAGTTGTACGTGCTTCAGGCCAAAGCCCAGCCCTAGAGAAAATCAGGGAAAAATTTTAATAGGAAGGTTAATCTGCTATTCAAAACACAGAATATGAGGCTGGAAAAAGCCTCTTCTGCCTACTGGCCACGTTCCATCCAAAACCAGCCCTGAGAGCACCAACTGTCTCAGTAGTACTTGTTTTATTGCTCATCCTAATGATAATGGGCTGCCACCTCAACTGGAGCCCCAGCTGAGGGTGAGGAGCTCAGAGGAAAGTACTGCACTGCCGAGTCAGAAAGGCATGTCCGTGCTGGTTACCATGGCCTAGCTGGAGCCAGAGCAAGCAGATTCCCACCTTTTGAGGGACAGCTCAAATCCCTGTTGAGGTGTGGAGGCCACCCTTTCCATACCTGGTAGTGATGGGATTGGGAGTGCTTGGGCTGTAGGAGTTCTGCACTGGGGTAAAAAAAAAAGGGGAGCGGGGGGGGAGGAAAAATGGGAATGCTGAGGTTTTATCAGCAGAAGCTGATTATGATGGTAGAGAGTGAGAACATTACTGTTGTTTAGATTTCCCCCTCAATGAATTTGGGATTATTCCAGAAGCATCTGGAGAAAACATCTGCATGAATGAATTGCTTCTTGGAAGGAAAGGTGTGTATCAGTTACCACAAGTTAGACTGATATGCCGTTGGCTTGGCTCACTGGTGTTCAGCCGTCGCCTCAGGTGTGAAAGCTGGAATACAGTGGAAAAGAATGAAGATTTTGAAATACTGTTGGGAAATACTGTGAAGTGCTGTAGAAGCAGAAAGCACACTATGTACTGTATATGCTAAAGAAAAATATCTGTTGTTGAGGAGATCAAGAAATCATAGCTAGAGGATTTTGGATATGTACAAGGATTAGGGACCATCTGGAAAAAGGATCATGTGAGGGAGCATCCGTGGTAAAACATTAAAGGAAAGGCGGAGTGCTTAGCATGCCTGACCCAGATAGTTTTGTAGGCACTGTCTACATAAGCAGAGTACAATTTATGAAGCCGTCTAAAGACTCTAATATTCCTGCAAAGCACAATGCCATTCCTGGAACATCAAGCAATCCTTTTCAATAGCAATGGCAAAGTACGAGGGGAAGGGAAATAGGAGTAGACTGGGACTTCTAGGTGAGCCCAGACTCCAGTAGCCAAGGGTTTATGCTCCCTTCCTCCTCCTGAACAAAGGAGAGGAGGAGGGCTCTGCTCTAATCCTCCTTCTGGCATCCATTTTAAGTAAATCCTTTGTGGTCAAGGGAGGGGAACAGCCACTTATACACCCTCCTCCCTCAGCTGCTGAAGGTAATGCAGCTGGCAGCAGGCACAGCATCTCTTCCACTGAGTCCTCTCTCCTCCCTGCCGTGTTGCTAGAGAGATTGATTTGTGATCTCAGGGACCAAAATTTCCTCTCTCTTTGAGTTCCCCCCAGGCTGCTCTGGCCTGAGAGCCCACAGCTTTTTCACGTTTAGAGCAAATCCTTCAGCTTTGGGGAATGAATGGGTAAAAGCTTTTAGCATCTGTAGCTCATATTACTGGACAGTATAAAATAGCTTGGAAGGAAGAAAGGGAGAAGGCAAAAGAAAGTAAACAGAAAACAGAATTGGCGAGAATCTTTTTAAAAACCTGCGCCTTTGGCTGTGAGGTAGATGGTCTTTTCATGGATTTTGTGCTAAAATAGACATTGTAAAATCACATATACTAATTAAAATTAAATATACTGGCCAGGTTACAGCAAATATAGCTGTTGCTGTTAGCAGCCACAAACGATGGCTGCAAACAGAACAACTAATGAAACCCAAAGTAAAAGAAATCAGTGCTGAAAGCTGGAAGTAAACAGAATCTGGAAATGACATACTATTAAATAGAAACCAGTGGTGGCCCTTGAAAACTTGCTTTTTTCTCTCAGATAATCAAAGGCCATATTGTGCCTTTAGTCACAGCTTTGAGCAAGGAGAGATGAATAAATTGCATTGCTACAGGAGTAGCCTTAGGGCGGGAAGAACAGAGAGTCAGTGTAACATCCCGGTTGCTTGGATCAGTAAGCAAATGGAGCGCTCTGCTGTGCAGCAGCTGCAGGCCATCTTCAGGAGCTACCAGAGCGCTCCTGAGGAAGGGTGACAGTGTCCGGCCTCATGGTCAGGAGGGCAAATAAGCACTGCAAAGCTGTCATGTGGCATGGACACAGGCTTGAAAATATATATTTAACACACAATGCTCTGTATCAGAACTAATTTGACAGACCCCGGGATCTTAACCTGAATCTCCTCATTCAGTGGTATAGTAAAGGGGCAGGACCTTCATTTTCCTCTCTAGCTCAAGAGGAGAATTCCTCATGTACAACTGCTAAAGATTTTTCTCCAAAAGTCCCTGTGAGGAAAAAGTTAAGCCTGACTGATTTTCAGGGCAGCCGATGTGCTTCTGCATAACCTCAATTTACCATATACCCTGTTTGTGCATTGAACTACCTGGGGATGAGCAAGATCATCATGGAGGGGTGGCTCAGGCCAGATCCCAGGCGATAGTACACAGCTGGCATTATCGCAGAGTTAATAAAGAAACCTCCAGTTCGTAGTTTGGCCTTATAGTGGAGAACCAGGGAGAGCCCAGGGCGGGGCAGGCTCTCTACCAGCTCACTGTCTGATAACATTTGCCAACACAAGACATCTCTTCCACAAAGTGCTGTGTCTTTCCGTGCTGTTGCAGAGCAGAAGGGCACCTTGTTCCCTTCCTGGATGTCCTGGGGAAACATCCTGCCATCCTGGCACGGAGGTTGATCCTGGCCAGCATTCACCAGAGATGAAACGAGAATGAAACACTGACGAAGTGATACATGGGACCTTAGTGTTGGTCATGGACCACAGAATCACCCTTCATACAAAATGAGGTTGAGATTGGAGTGAAGCAGACTTTAGCAGTCAAAGTGAAAACAACAGTAAGATTTTTTGAGATATGTGAACAGAAATAAAAAAGAAATCTGGGATTACATCCACCTATGCTTTTAAGTTAGCTTCAAAAGGCTTTTCTTTCTTTCCCTGTTAAGTCCTAGTGATTGTATCACTAAGGTGTTTACATAACTTTGTGGCTGAGGACCATTTTAAAGAAATCTTTAAACATGTAACTTTTATACATTAATCTCCCCTTGGGCTCTATTTAGATTTTCCTTCCCCTCTGGATTTCTCTGAACATACCTTTGGTTTTTTTGAGGGACTAATTTCTGCACCTGCCAAACTTTTAAAAACGTTAATATCCTTTGGACCTATTTAGAGGGAGTCATCTCCTGCCCACACTGTAAACAGAGCTTGTTATCAACAGCTCTTATGCTTAATTAACTGTAAACAAATCATTATCCGATTGTGAGCAAAACATTCCTTTCCACACTGCAGGGTGGGGTTTGGCCCTCAGTGTTCAGCTCTTGTGCACTCAGCCTTTTCTTTTACAGGCAGGCATATCCTGACAGGTATACCTGGTGCCAGCAGAACCTGGAAGGATGCATAGGTTGTTACTGTATAGGTTGTTATAGCCCGGCTGGCTGCCCCAGCTGAGGAGGGGGCTCTGCCAGCCCTCCCTTACCTTTCCTGGAACAGGGAGAAGTGACCCTTTCTTATCTGAAGGGGGAAGGAGAGATGTGACTCCACCTAGGCTAACTGAAACTGGATTTCCCCCATCTGGTTCCACACTTTTATTTTGATATTACAGGGGGTATAGTACTGGCTATTCAAGCACACTCGTCTTTCAGATCCTTATAGAACATAGATATTAAAAAAATTGCTTTGTTGAGCTAAATCAATATAGTTATATGAGCAGAAAGAAGATCCAAGATGAACTAACGGTGGCAGCGTGAATGGAAACTGAGAATCATCTTGCTTTGCAAGTCTATCTCACAATTCCTTTATTTATTATTTCAACTTCAACTTAGGTTCAAATTAAACTTTTGCAAGAATCTGATTTTATATCGATTGCAAACAGATTTTTTTTATATTGTATTTTTTAAAATTCTACTGCAGTTCTCAAGAATGTTTGTTAGTTTGCTTTCCCTTTATTCACCAACATTGTACCACTGAGACTTGGCAGTGAAAGTGGTTTTATTGATTTTCATTATCCAAGCTGGGAGAAATGCAAAATATAAACAGCAGGAATTATGACCTTTTTTGCCTTTAGTAATTGAAGGGTTTAGTGGTAACAACATTCAGTAAGTAGCAAACAAATATATTTTACTGTGTTAACAGAAAAAAAGTTTGAAAAATCACAAATCAGATCTCCAGGGATTAAGAGATTGATTTAAATGATAAAGTTTTTTCTTTTCTTTTCATCTGGTTCAACTTTATCCCCAAATCCATTCCAGTCTGAAGCCCAGGAACAAAACATACCTGTATTAATAACATCTTAATGCTCTTTTAGGACTTCTGGAATGTACCTGAACTCAGATTGACTGTATTCCTTTTACATGGTTTATTAACGGTAGAAAAGAGGCTGAGCCAATAATGCTCTAAGAGTAGCTTCTTTGGCAGCCCTGGCTACTGATGTCAAATAGTTAAATGCCTAACGGGTGATAGTGCAGGAAAGAGGCACTGCTCAGAGCCAAAAATTAAAGGTCAAAACTTGTGTTGTCTTGTTAGCAGCAAAACTAGGAAAAATTCCTTTGTGTTTTTAGGCAAGTTGCTTAACCAGTCCATGTCTGCTGGTACAATGCTTGTGAATCCTCACTGATATTTGCTGACTGTTTTGGGATCTTTAGATAAAGCCTCACAGATATAAAAGCAAAGTACTAATTATCCTTATTGCAATTTCCAGTTGTAACAGAGAAACTGTAAGAGCCATTCAGCTTAGAAAATTATGAATTCAGAAGTCTTAAGTTCTAGTCCTCTGGCTGGTGCTGTGCTAATGCGATACCACTGCGGGAAAGGGCAGGAGGGAGGGCAGGGATGCTAGTGGGGCGGCATTACTGGTACAGTGTCTGTAGAGCAGGAGACTCCTAGCAGTACCAAGGTACTGCTTGGTAAGGTCCTTACCTAGGTAAGGCATGGAGATGTGACCACATTGCTGTCCTACCAAATGGCGCAGATGTGATGGAAATGCTACACTTTTATGCAGAGGGCTGATCTAGCACAAGTGATGATGATGATGATGGTATAAAGTGAGCTTATACCTGGTCAGCACCTTGTGTTGGGGCTGCAGAGTTTCTGATTACGTGCTCAGGAGCTTGGGGGCTGAGTGGATGGTCCTGTGTGGAGAGGAGCCAGAGGGGATGCCAGAGTACAAAACAACATGAAAAGTGCAATAGATACACTAAGGCAGTTGTTTGGGCAAATGTGCTAATACAATGGCTTATTGCAGTTGATGGGCTCAGTATTGGGGCCAGTTCTGTTTAATATCTTTATCAGTGATCTGGATGAGGGGATTGAGTGCACCCGCAGTAAGTTTGCAGATGACACCAACTTGGGTGGGAGTGTTGATCTGCTGCAGAGTAGGAAGGCCCTACAGAGGGATCTGGACAGGCTGGATCAATGGGCCAAGGCCAACTGTATGAGGTTCAACAAGACTCAGTGCTGGGTCCTGCACTTGGGTCACAACAACCCCATGCAACGCTACAGGCTTGGGGAAGAGTGGCTGGAGAGCTGCCCGGCAGAAAGGGACCTGGGGGTGTTGGTCAACAGCCGGCTGAATGTGAGCCAGCAGTGTGCCCAGGTGGCCAAGAGGGCCAAGCATGCTGGCTTGTATCAGGAATAGTGTGGCCAGCAAGACTAGGGAAGTCATCATCCCCTTGTACTCAGCACTGGTGAGGCCGCACCTTGACTGCTGTGTTCAGTTTTGGGCCCCTCGCTACAAGAAGGACATCGAGGTGCTGGAGCGTGTCCAAAGAAGGGCAACGAAGCTGGTGAAGGGTCTAGAGCACAAGTCTTATGAGGAGAAGCTGAGGGAACTGGGGTTGTTTAGTCTGGAGAAGAGGAGGCTGAGGGGAGATCTTATCGCTCTCTACAACTACCTGAAAGGAGGCTGTAGTGAGGTGGGGGTTGGTCTCTTTTCCCAAGTAACAAGTGACAGGACAAGAGGAAACAGCTTCAACTTGTGCCAGGGGAGGTTTAGATTGGATATTAGGAAAAATTTCTTCACTGAAAGGGTTATTAAGCACTGAAACAGGCTGCCCAGGGAACCAGTTGAGTCCCCATCCCTGGAGGTATTTAAAAGACATGTAGTTGTGGTGCTTAGGGACATAGTTTAGTGGTGGACTTGGCAGTGTTAGGTTTATGGTTGGACTTGATGATCTTAAGGGTCTTTTCCAACCTAAATAATTCTATGATTCTATGACAGTGGAGGTCTTGTCCATTCCCCTTCCTGCTCCCAGCCATGTGGCCCTGCTCTAGCTCTCCAGCCTGCTCTGGGATGTGTCAGACCCTTCCCTGAGCAGCCTTAGCTTGCCAAAAAAGCAGATAACAATCCTTTCCTTTCTTATGTGTTAGTTTTCTACCAGACTGATGAGCTGAAATGGCTCATGGAGATATCCAAGAAGCATCAGGTGGGAAAGGGCGATGGGAGGGGAAGAAAACAGTAGGAGCCTTCAGTGACAATGAGCTGTTAAATCTGCTCATCTCCTCTCATGAAATTGATACATGAATGTTATGAATATTATCTCATGGATATGTATATGTATTTATGTCTGAAACTCTTATAACTAGGCTGCCTGCCAAGCACTGTAAGACAGTACAAACCAAAAGAAAAAGGCTGCCGTCTTGCTGTGCCATGCCCTCCCTTGGGCCAGCACAGCCTTTAAACCCCACTACGGAACTGAGTTCTGATTTCTCCTGATTTTCTGGTTTCTGCAGAACTGATTTGGCTGAAAGCTAATCTGGCAAAAAAATTAATTTCCACAGCATCTCATTGCACAGACCTACAACTGTGCGTGCTGGCACACGAACAGGAATGGATGGGAACAAACAGCTGGGGCAGGGAGGGAGCAGAAGTCCTCCTCTGGGGGGCAAAGCCAGTTTACACTGCTTACAGCATTAGCTGGATGATGATCTCCTTAGAATGAAATATGGTTTAGATTTCTATAAAAGAACCAAGCAGGCAGCCTCTCTTCAATGGACAATGGTATAGTAAAAACAAGACCTCACTATTAGTCAGTTTAAAAAGTTGTTGTATTTTATTCTAACTAAGTTTAAAGTGGGCATAAGGATGATATTGATGACCCAGTTCTTAGAAGTTTTGTGTGCCCAGCAAAAAGAGGTGTATGTGACTCTGCAGCTGCTTTGGGGTTTGAAAGCCTTCAGCTTTCAAAGGTTCACAGGGTATTTTTTTTTCCAGGAAAGTATTTTTTTGTCATAATTCCTGATGATCCCATGCAAGAGCAAATGATGTAGAGACCTGATAAGTAAAAATTACCTTCAGCTCTCTTTCACCTTATTGCAACTCAGGCTGTAGTTTCTTAAGAAGTGTTTTATTGGCATTCCAGTTCAACACTCTTGGTCCTCCCATACTTGGCTTCTCAGCCGTGCCAATATGACAGCTTTTCTTGCCACACTGTTAGCTGCACTGGAGGAACTTAGTTTTGGAGAAAAGTGCTGCATCCTTCTTGCTCCCTTCCCCAAGAAGAAAAATATCATAGCCAGTTCTCTGGGTTTCTTCTCAGACAGTTGTGCAGACTGAAGTCCTAGAGATAGTTACAGGTAAAACCTTGATATGTAGGTGTTAATTGCTACCAGCTGGCTTCAAAGACTTTCAGACTGTTTCAGCATAAACAAACATGTAGTGCACCCAGAACACAATAATGTCTTATTCGCAATACCATGCATAACTTTCAAACAAACACTATCAGACAGTAAACAGACTGGTGATTCCTCTGCAACCTTTCCTCCCTCCCCCGTGTTGATGTGTGATAATTAAATACAATCTCAGTTTCTGTAAGATACTTAGCACGCACTTTTAAGGAAAATCTTTTATTTTCTTCCTTTCTGAAATAACTTAATAGATCCTTATAGAGTAACCATAGACACTTTGAAACCTGCTCCTTATGCTTCAGGTATGGAGTTGGGGCCAAACTTGTTTTAATTTTTTCCGGATTCATCAGTTGGTCTAACACAAGACACTGTCAACAAGCTTCGTCCAACTCCAGTTACAGTGCATATCACCTGCACTTTTCAGAACCTGAGGGAAAAAAAATTATACCACCTTTTATCCTGAATGTGTCAGACCTTGCTCATAAACAGAGAGAGAGGGGGAAAGGGAGAGAGAGAGAAGCCTTTATGTTCACAGTCAATTATTAACCTAAAAACCCCTGTACTCTGTAGCCAAAGCCATATAATCACAGGGGCCCAGGCTTCCTACCAGCGCGTCAGCAGCTGAAACAGAGGAGTGCCTTGAACTCCTCCTGCCTCCCGCTCCCACTGACTCAGCTCTGAGGCTACTGCGTGGGACTGCTCCCCCTTATCATTTCTCAAGAGCAAAGAAAGGCGTGAGGCGGTGTTTCCTCCCTGCCTCAGGTACCCCTGTGGCTCCTTCCTTACAAACTCAGCTTTCAGAATCGCTAGGAGTTATAGCAAGTCTTTCCCTTTCCCCTCCTTGATTATTTTTCACGTGAATCATTTCTGTAGCCTAGCTGGCTTGGGGCCGAGCCGGCAGGGACCCAGCGGTGGGTCTGGGATGGCCACATGGGCTGAGTCCAGGGAACCTTTCAGCTGCCCCTAGCACATCCAGCACTGCCCCACTTGCCCTGGGGGTGTTTCTGGCCTGCAAGTTATGCTACCTTACCCATGGTGTTCCAGAAGAAACAGAATATTCCTGTTCCTTTGTATTGCTTCTTTGCTCTGGAGGGAAAAAAAAAAGTCTTTTTTTTCTGGTTCAAAGCATATGGGATGCACATTTGTGCACTTGCATATGCAAACACACGTACATACCCAGGGAAAGCAGTTCTATATATGGTTTAATAGATTATTTCCCTGCGACTTGCTCTGAAATGCTGCGGGCTGGTGGCAGACACATCTGGATTTGAAAAGGAAAGGAGGAATTGTTTACCACTGCAGCAGTCCTACGCAGCCTGTGCCTGCTCCTAAGGAACCAGCATAAACTTTCCGCTTGCTGGAGATTGTGTGTCTCTATCCCCATCTCATCCCCAAACTTCACTATTCACTTTAACCTCCAGCTTAGGCTGTTTTGGCCCACTTCCACTGCAACTTCTCTGGTACTATCATTTGGTTGTGTTACACAGCACAGGGTGTGGACTGCCTTTTTGAATGCTAATCTGAGCTGGTGGGGCATCTATTTTTACTGCGGCAATAGTCCCCTTGTGCTGTATGATGTCATGCTGTGGTTTAGAGGTATTTTTATATTGCCTTTTCTTTGCTTTATGGTGATTTTCAGTTGTACACATCCCCATATGTAGATTGATCTGTTATGATTGTAATGCTATCAGGCTGCCTCATGTATTTGCACTATATCGTATGTGATCTGGTGGTAGGTAAGACGCAGGGGCACTCCTTGGTACCATGTGGTACTAAAAAATGTACTTTGCAGAGTAGCGGTTGTCTGGAGAGCGCTTCAGGGCCTGACATCCCATCGTGCAGGTTGCGTGGCTTTGCCATACCACGTGTTGAAGGGTATGGGCTGTTGCTGTATTGGGCTGATGTGTTTCTGCGTGGGTTGCTGTATAGCGCAGAGTAGATATGGTGTTTGGGAGTGCCTTCAAGTTGCTGTGTGGCACGGCAAGATGTGCGTGAGGTCTTGTGAAGCTGCCTCGGTAGCTCAGGGGCGGGCAGCGCACGGCTGGGCACGCGTGTGCGTTTCACTGCTTGGCAGGGCAAGGGTTGTGCTGTGGCCCTGGTCATTGCACCGGGGTGCAGGGTACTGTGCATTACTTCTCTCTAGCTGTATTTTGTGTGACAAAGGGCCTGCTGCATGTGTTCGCGCCCAGTGCTGTGTCAGGAGGCTGTGCGGTGAGGGGTGCGCTGTGCATACAGCGGTGCACCCCAGCGCTGTGCAGAGGTACCGCTGTGCTGGCAGGGAGGGCTGGTAGGCCTGTCAGGGCACGCCAGAGCGTCGCTCCCTCGCAGCGCCCTGCGTTACAGCGGGATGCCCCCGTAACGGGCTGTTACGCGCCAGCATTTCGTGCCGGTCGCTGCCCGCAAGGGCTGGACAGGGTGCCGCTGCCTGGGTGCCGCCCGCGTGCCCCGCTCTGCACAGCGCGGGGGCTGCGGCGGGCGCCCGTCCCCAGGCTGCACGGGGCGGTGGAGCTGCCCCCGCTTTGCACGGCGTGGGCTATGCGGGGCAGCGTGCCCCACGGGGACCGCGGCGGGCTGACCCACGGGGCGCCGCGGCCGCTCTAAGCCCGGCGCGGCACGGCCTGCCCCGCACTGCCCGGCGCTGCGGAGCCCCGGCCGAGCGGCGCCGCCGCCCCCGGCCGCCCCGCCGCGCCCCCCCGCCGTACGGGGCCGCCCCGCCCGGCCCGGCCCGCGCCTCCCCGGAGAGCCGGGCGGGGAGGGGCGGGCACAGCGGCCCGCCGCGGCGGAAGGAGGCCGCCGGCCGCGGCCTCGCTCCCGGCGCTGCCCGCGCGCGGCGAGGCGCAGCCCCCGGGGCTCCGCGCGCACCTGCCGGCCCGCCCCCGCCGCGCCGCGGGGCCGGGGACAGGCACCTGCCGGCGCCGCCGGGCCTCCCGCACCTGCGCCGCCCCCCCGCCCCCTCCCCCGGCCCGGCCGGGCCGGGCTGCGCGGCGGCGGCCGGTGCCGTTTCTCGGCGGGCAGGGCATGGCGGTCCGCTGAGATGAAAGTGACCGTGTGCTTCGGGCGGACGGGGATCGTGGTGCCCTGCAAGGACGGGCAGCTTCGCGTGCGGGACCTGACCCAGCAGGCCCTGCAGCGCTACCGCAAGGCCCAGGAGAAGGTGAGGGCGCGGGCCCGCGCCTGCCCGCCTGGGGGGCCGGGCCGGGCCGGGCCGTGTGCGGAACTGGCCCGGGGGGTGAGGGGCGGCCGGGGGGGTGGTGACGGCTGGCGGGGGGGGGGGGAGGCCGGGTGACCGCCAGGGGGGCGGGTAACGGCCGGCGCGAGGAGGATCGGCGGGTAACGGCCGGCGCCAGGGCTGGCCTGGGGGAAGGCCCGGGGCTGGCGCGAGGGGCGGCCGGGGGTCGGTTAACGGCCGGCGGCAGGGCTGGGCTGGGCTGGGCTGGCGGGGCGCCGGCGGCGTCGAGGAGTGGGCTGCCAGGCCCCGCGGCTGTGGGGCCCACGGGGCATGGTCCTGGTGGCGCCCGTCCCGCGTGGGCCCGTGCTGTGAGTCCTTCTGCCAGATACGCCGTGCGAACAGCTGATGCTGGCGGGCTGCGAGCGTGTTCCGCTCAGTTAACAAGCTAGCGTGGCTTATTTTACATGTTTTGGGGTTTCTTATGTTATTGCTGTGCATGTTGACTAACAAACTGGGTACAGACACAAACATAACTTATGTTATTTCCATTAAAGCTTGTGTTTTCTGGCATCAGCTGCTCAGTGTGGTGCTATCTGCACGGGTAGATGACTTCCTTTACATGAAAGGAGCTCGAGTTTTTCTTCGGTTGTACCTAATTGAGCATAAAAATACATTTCCTTCAAGAGGCAGGTGCTGAAGGCTAATGGGATACTGTTTAATATTGATGAAAGGCCTAGTGTTGCAAATACTGCTTTGTGGAAGAGATTCCAGTTACAAGCCCTGAATTAAGGGCTTGCAGGATTGTCCATCTTCCTAAGACATCTGAATAAAAAGTACAGCCAACAGCTTATGGGATCTATTTTGTGCCCCGTGCTGGTTTCTTCCGTGCCCGATCAGTTGTTTGATATCCTCAGTGTAAAACTGGAAGTAAAATTCTTGTTCTGGCTGGTTTATTTTGAGAGAAACTTGCTACTGATACGTTAGATCCATCATGAACAGCTGAGACTGCTCTGTGGTAGAGATTATAGTGGTCACCATGCTAGTCTTTCTGAGCAAGTGTAGTGCTTTAACCTGCCTTAAGATACATAGAGCTTGATAAATATTTTGTATGAAAAATCCTTTTCCTAATGAATATTGTATGTGTGTAATAACTTCAAAATGTTTATAGAATTCTTGGTGCTGTTACAGCTAACAGTCAATGAGATCTTTTGCACTGAAGTATGGTTCAGAGTACTAAAGTAGGCATATGGTCTGTGTTCAAGAGTGGGGTTTATCAGAAACAGAATTACTTTCAACTGAGTTGAACTTAGAAATCTAAAATTTGATTTCAGCTTTGATTTATTCTTGTGTTGACATTGGAAGTAGTCTCATGGTGATGGCTGAAAGGTGGCCTACAAAGCTTCTGTATAAATACTTCAAATGCCTTTCCTTTTCTCTCTCTTTTTTTTTTTTTTTTTTTTATTCCTTTAGAAAGGAGTAGAAGGGTGTCTGCATTTCTAGGTAAGGCCCTGACTGTTCTAGAAGGCTCAATAAGCAATTTATAGGGTAGAAATTCCAACAACTTGAGAAAGGTTCAGATAAATACCAGACATTTAAGGTGTACTGCAGTTCATTTAGTTTCTCATTATTTTGTACCCAATTTGCTATATTTAATATTTAAAGAAAATTATTTTTATGCTAAGCAGTCGTCCCCTATGCCCGCTTCTGTGTGAGGTGAAAATCGTCCAGCCTTCTCTATAGGACAGCCAGAGGCCAGAGTTCACATTTCTGGCCTTGTTGTATTTCTTGCCTTTGCAAATAAAACTTTTTTTCTGGCTATTTCCTTTTAGAAGTCCTGAGTTCTCTATTCTGCATCGTAGATGGACAAAGTGGATACAGGCCAGTTTGTTCAAAAATTGCTAATTACCTCGAGTAATGGTAATACAGAGCTTGTACAAGGACATCTAAAGAGGCAGGGTAGGAGAAGCAACCTAAGGACCTGAAAAATACAGAACAGGTTTTTATTCAAGTCACTAAAGAAAGTTTTATGACTTCGGCACTCTCTCTCCCTCTGTTCACTGGAAATTTAAACAGTTCTCTTGCAGTGATTTGATTAGTTAGGTTTCAGTCTACATGATTTGCAGTGGAACTAGCCAAAAAGATAAATAATAAATTTCCTCTTATCTCATCAAGCATCACTTGGAGTTTGTGCTCTTTCCTGAGAGAAAATTTGGGATTGGTAAAATAGATCATACAGAAATCACAAACAATTAATTTTATTACCTTGTGGAGAGTTTTTGTCCAATTTAACGTGGATGGATTGGGTGTTTTACTGTTTTCCTTCTGCCAGCTCTTTCTAAAATTAACTTCCTTTACAAAAATGTAGAATCTTACAGAGAATGGGATTCTCAAGATAATCAGCAGCTAAAATCTGCTGTGAGGTGTGAGCATGTAAACAGGTTTATGTTAAAGATAACTGAAGATTTGTTTTTCTTTTCAAAATATTTAGAATGTTTGGAATACTTACTGTGGCAGAATGCTGCTGTTTCTGTTGGCATGTTAAGTGTTCTTTGTATCATTTTTTTTCAAGTGTTAAAATCTTTTAAAAGAACGAAGTGGAAAATGGTATTGTTAAAGTGCCCAAAGTATTTGGAGAAGGGAGGAATATTGATACACGGAATATCTTTCATAGTTGCAGAATGGAAAATGAAAAGGTGGCTAGGGTGCAAGTTTTGGGAAATTTTTATTAGTTATGATGCTGTCAAATACCACAAAAATGCGTGTGAGAGGCTCTGTATTTTGGGGGTTGTTCTGGAAGCCTAGTTTTGCTATTAAACTGCAGTCATTTGTCTGGTAAAGGGGATGATATGAGATTAGAATATTAATTAATGTATATTGTAAAATATTTGAATTTCTTTGTATAGAAGGAGCAAAATTTTTAATTGGTTTAAAGTATGCAGCACTTCTTTGTACTTGCAATGAGAGGGAAGTTGATGCAGTAAATGACCAAGTCTCTCATTTCTGTGAGACTTGGTAAATAGTTGAGAACTCTGCAGGCAGTTGCTTATTGTAGCCTGCTGCGTTTGCTTAGGAAGTTTGATTTGGTCTCTTGGCTGGGCCGCGTTGGCAAGCCTTGGTCATGAAGGCTCAATTGCTCTGTTAACTAAAACAAAATAGCGGGCCATTGTTGCAGCTGAAAAATCAGACAGTGATTATTTTTTGGTGCTACTGAGCTTAGTGGTGGTTTTAGAGGTACTGTTGCAGTTCTGAATGGGCAGATCTTGCCTGATGCACTGGAGGATACAAATAACTGTCTGGACGTGTGAACTGTTGTCTGTATTACAGCATCAACTAAGATTTCTGTGCTCTGGGATTTCATGATGTGAATAGTCTTAGATGTTTAAAAAAATGTTTTGTTCATCAGCTGCTTCATGAGAATTGTAAAATTTTCAGGGAAGTGACTGTCATCTCAGAAAGTAACTTGAGTTTCAGCGAAACAAAGCTTGGTGGAACTTTTTTGTGACTCAGGATCTGCTTTTGTTGCTGTTTAGTAATGTGTGTGTTAAGGCTTCCTGCTGACAGGTAGATATGGTAGGATTAATGATTTCTTATTGTCAGCCCAGTCCCTTAGTATTTCTTGCAACTTGGTATTTTTGGTGCCTTGGGGAGCACTTGCATGTTATCTGTTGTATTTAGGATTCTTTGCTTGAGTGAGAGCAGATGTACTGCAGAATACTTGAGCTGCTGTGCCTGTTACTGTGTTTGCTTCTCTGTGGCTATAAGGCATGATCCTTGGATGCAAGACAAGGCACCTCGTTGATTGTTTTCCAGTGAATTGTGAGAGACCTTTCGTTTTTTTTTTTTTTTCTTTTTTTTCCTGAATATGTGGATGAGAGAGGGAGAAAGAGGGGTTCTGGGTCAGCACTGAAGGGTTCCGTATGCTCTTGTGGTGGTGTCTGGGTCTGCGTGGTCCTGGTGAAAGCAATCCCTCAATGCATATGGGGCTAAATGCATTCAAGCTAAATGCACCGTTGTGCTCATACTTCTCACCTTTGAATTGCCGCTCCCCCCCCAAGTAGGAGGCAATACTTGAATTACCAGCTTTGCAGTGAAGCCCTTGGTGCAGTTGGATATGCTAGTTTCTAACTCACAGGCCTTTAATGCTGTTGGTACAGAAAGTGATGTACACCCAGGGAGAAGAATGGCTGTGAGACTAGCAAGTGAAATCCACGATGACTTTTCTTTAAGCTACGGTGAAACTTTCCCCAGGAAAAATGTATGAAAACATCTTGCTGCTCCAGGTGTTCTTTATCTCTCCAGAGGAGCCAGAAATAGGGAAGTGCTGTTTATCATCTGTGTATCAATTTACTCATGTTTGCATGCATGGCACTTACCTAGATGACTTGCTTGAAGTGACTACTTTGGCTCTCTGAAGTCTTGTGCATAGAAGCCGGTTGAATGGGTGGGACATGGAAGCCATGTAGCAAAATTAATAAGCACTGCAATTTATCCTTTAAATATCAGATTAAAATTTGTCATTTTAAGCACAGTTAAATTCTTGAGTGGCTCACTTTCACAGTCTTTGTGGGCCTCCCTTTGGGAATGGCCACAGACAATCAAATATTAGTTGAACTATCTTACAGGGACTTGATCTCCAGTTGTTATGGGCATTAGAGTGTGTGTTTCCGCTGATGAGAATGTACAGAAACCAGCAGTTGATTTTGGAATGGTAATGGTAATTTTAATTGGCAGTCAGACTGGGTAGAAAGCAATAATATAGTGACTAAGTTGAGTCAAGAATGGTGCATTTTTGATTAGAGCGAAAATAGCGGGTTTTTTGCGTTTTATTGGCGATCTTCCCTAAATTAGATGCATTTAAAGAGCTAATGCTGCAGGTTGACTGTCTATCTCAGTTGCTGATTCCTACTAATAAAATACTTTTCCCTTTTCTTTCTGTTCTTGCTTGCCCCACAACATGACAATTAGTTTTCTGGAATTATGTATTGCTGTTGTAAATCAGCCAGCAAGCAGAAGGAGTACTAAATGTTCTTGTAGTTTCTCTAAAAACATTGTGGGTAGGGAAAATGACAATTTATTTTGACTCCAAACTCTATGCTTACAAAAAATGTTTGCGAAAACATAACATGTCTTCAGAAGATATATGTAGAAAGTTTTGAAAGAAATCCTTTGTTATGAACATTTTTCTGTTTTGGGCAAATTGTAAGTATTTAGTCCTTTATAAAGGCAGAGTAATACAGTTGTATTTGTGTGGCACTTTTGTCTTGGACCTGGTGTGTATTTTTTGTTTTTTGTGGTTTTTTTTTCCTATCCCAGTTTGTCTTAGAAAGTTTATTTTATTTTATGCTCTAATAGGGATGGAGTTAATCCATAATCTTTGTTTTACCAAAACTAAGCTCTGTTTTTAAGTACTTTTTTGCTAGGAAATGTTTTAACTATTCATTCCCATATTTGTCTTAGTATTGCTCAATCAGCTATAGGATGTTAGTGAGCTTTTACATTGTCTTGGAAACTGATGTATTTCAATGAACAGCTTAATTATCATTTCTGCCTTCAGTCTTCAGGTTTGTCCACTGTGATATCATACTAAAAAAGGAGAATATAACTTGATACACTGCTTTTCCATTACTGTTCTATGTTTATAGGTAATTGATTCATATATAGGAAGACAGGCCACGTAAGTAGGGGGAGTAAAGAAAAGGGAAGGAGGCAAATGATTTAAAAATTCTATATAAAACAAACTCTGTTAATGACTTAACACTCGTGGTGATATTTCATTGAGACCAGAAATAGCTTTCAAGTGGCAGAATTTTGGGTGTCTCAAAGAATTTTCAGGGTCACTTTTACAATGATCCTGAAAAACTGAGAGTTAAATAGTGCCTGCCTTTTTATCACTTTTGCATAAAATGTCTGTTGCTGTGCTGTATCATAGCCACTAGTGTTGATGTAATGAGATTTTGGTAGATTTCCAGTCTCCTTTTCTTTTTCTATCAGGTGTTTATAGTCCAAACAGAAAAACTGCCATTGGATGTAGTCAGACTTGTCATATAAAATGTCTTTTAGGACATTATGTACTTATGTAACCTGAAAAAGAAATTTTTGGATCCCTTTGTTCTTTTTAAGAAGTAGACTACTGCCAGTAACTTGGGCTTTTGGCTGAATATTAAGTTACCTGATGTTAATGTGTTTCAGGGGAGCTCAGGTGAAGGGTAGAGCTGGATAAAACTGGTGGAAATTCAGTAGGCAAAATGAGAATAACTCATCCTGGAAATACTGCAGGTCAGACTTCAGTGTATGTGATAATACAGAGTTTTCATTTTTGTCTCCCAGATCATATTTATCAAGTTCTGAGTACTGTTCAGTTGTTATCACTTGAGAGACACCAAAGATTTTCTAATAACTGAGTGTTAAAACAGTCATAGAAGGGAGCCATTGAAGAGCAGTACAGAGTTCTCAGTGGTGACTGCTTCCTATTGCTCTTTGCCCAGTTGAAGATGAACTGTGAGTAGTCTTGTATGAATTTGTGAAGAAGGCATTTAAACCCCAAATGGTATTTTTTCTGTATTTATTTCCAACTTGGGAAGCACCATGTAGTATGATAGTGTTAATGTTAAAAAGAAATTCCTTCTGGCATAGGACAGAACCGGGAGGTGCTTTTGCTTGCTGCATAAAATGCAGCTTTAATATTTTTTTTCCAAAGTATTTGAAAATGGAGGATTGTGTTCTATTGGCATTTTCTTAAAAACTTAATGTTTTTGTTTTTAACAGATACAGTTATTTGGGAATAACGGTTCATGTTATGTGACTATACTTTCCTGCTTACTTGCTCAGTATGATAGGTCAGTTGAATCGCACCATACTGTGCAGTCTCGCATCCTGCTACTGAAGCAGCAGATTTCCTCCCCCATTGAGCAGAACATTCTTTAGGCTTTCCTAATGATGCTAATGTCACAACTGCAGATTTCCTAGGCGTGAAGACCTATTGCTTCGTTATTAAAAACTCCCTCCAGCCTCCTATTAAGATGCCTGTATTTCATCCTTAATGAATATGGTAATGCTAAAGGTCTTGAGCAATTAGTATAACTGAAAACAGATTCTGCTTTGTATTTTTATATTTCATTCTTGAGTCTTGCTTATGCATGAAGTTGTACCCATTTGATGTCAGGGAACTGACTAAAACAGAAATGATGGGCTCATGAATGACTTCTTGATAGAAATGGGCTTCTAAATTCCACTGACCAGATAGTGCCCTGGCTATATTGGTAAACTGAGGAAACTGCTTCATATGAAAAATTTAGAAAATCGGCATGTTACAAGAACTTTTGGAAAATAAATCTATGCAGTACTTGTGTAGTGTCTTCCTTAATAAAAGCATTGTTTGCTCTCCTCAGGTTATATGTTGTGGTAGTTCTACAAGTCTTATCATCAGTACTTTATTTCTTACATAGGATTACTTTGATAACTTATTTGCAAAGAAAACTTTGTATTGTAAGAAATTACTGATTGTACTGGATGGGACTTTTTTTGGACTCTTGTCCTCTTGTTAAAAAGGAAATATGTAAGATGATTCTATAAATGTTTTTTCTTATGCCTAGTGATTATGCTATAGGCACCTCCATTAAGTGAACTGTTGTAATGTTTTAATGTCCTCAAAATCCATCTTACTTTCCAGTGTAAACCTGTAATTTTTATGCCACCAGTACATCCATTCAGAACTGATGGCTTGGCTTTGTTGTGGCAGGTGCCACAGCACCACTCCAGCGCTTACATTTGCTCTTGGGAACGCTCTGAATTGGGCGGTTTGGACAAGTTGCTTGTTGGTTTCATGAGGATGTGCTGGCAGCGTTTATTGCCACAGTGAGACCTCTTACTTCAATGGTTTTCTTTATTAGTTATTACATGTATGAAAAAGAAAGCTACAGAATACTTGAATGAACATGCTTCTTACAGCTGGTAATAAGGATATCATTTGTATGAATGGTAGATAGGGAAGAAGATGAATGATTGTAGTCTAACAGACTGATATTTGGAATCACAGAATTCAGTCTGATGGGTAGAGCCTCATAGCTGGCTCTGTTTGGGCTCTTCTTTCTGGCTAGGGATTCGACTTCAAAGATGAGGCTCCGTTGAGCCAAATGGTTTTGCAGTACAGCTTATCTGATAGAACGTTTTCCAGATTCCCCAAGAAATACTAGCTATTGGTGAATCTTAACATGCACCCTCCCTATCATTTTCCTTTACAAAAATGCAGTAATTTCTCAATCAGTAGAAGAAGATGGAGTGCTTAGACTAAAGGAGAATTTGATACAATCCAAAGAAGCTCTGAGACCTGCATTCCTAGGAAATTGTGTAGCTTTGTTTTTTTCTTTTTTCTGACTAATCAGTTCCTCTATTCATCCCTCTCCCCTAAAACCTTAGAAGACCTTCACATTGTTATAGAAGATACTATCCCATTCTCATCAGTCCATCAACGGCTGAGCTGATCTTTATTGGCAAACCTGAATATCTAAGTTATAGATTTTCTGAGAGGAGAAGAAATTACTTTATATAATCATCTCCTGTTCTTTTGATTTGGGTGTCAGTGCACAGGTCAACTAAGAGTTCTAGCTCTGAAGAGGTTAGAATCCAGCGTGTTTCTATATGGACCTTTGAAGGAGAGCCAAGTCATAAATCCTGGTGGGTTAATCCTCTGTATGCGGTGGATTTGTCCTGTGTCCAAACTCTGGAATGGACCTTGAGCACCCAGTTGTAGACCATCCTACAGTTGAGGATTATTTCTTTTAATTTGGGCATGGATTTATGTCCTCCCATTACCTATGAAAGGTGGTGGTAAAGTAGTTAGTGTTTTCACATTTCCCTGAAAGGTACCATTACATGGTTCTGTCCTTCCAGTAAGCAGACAGGTGATCTTCAGCTGTCTCAGAAGGTGACTGGTTGAAAAGATTCATGTGCTGCTCTGCAGTTGTTCTCTTGGCTGGTGTGCCTGTGGGGCAGGCAGACTTAAATTAAAGGCATCTTCATGAATTTTGGTGATGTCCACGTAGAGGTAGCTCCTTGCTTATGTTTCTCCTCAAACTAGAAGTTTGGAGGGCAAATAGTTTTTCCTAGCCTTTTTTCGTTTTTTTTTTTTTTTGTTAGTCTTGCAGTGCTGGATGTCATTAATGGTGATAAGGCCAGGATTTCAAGTAGAGAGTTTGGGGTATAATTCTACCATTTTTCTATGTTTTAAGGAGTCTTAACTACTACTGAATGTAGGTACCATTCACTTCGGTTCCTGTAGGTCAGGCATTTTTTGTTGAATTCAGTTCTTAGTGGCACAGTTTGGCTGCTGTGACCTTTGCCTAAACTGACTATGATAATTTTTTTAATAATCCCCTGTGATACTCATTTGGTGATGAATTTGATGGATAGTATTTTGAGCATTACAAAGCTTTCCACTAACATTCTCTGCTTGCCAACTTTTTTACTTCTGAGCACAAGCCAGAAGTGAAACCAGACTGCAAACTAAAGGCTTAAGACTTTGCTGTTAGTGGAAGTGTTGGCTGTAGACTGATTTAGATACAGACCTTTTGTAAGTGATGAGTTTTGTGAATAAGGAAGATAGTATGTGACTTGGAAATCTACTTAACTAACTTCTTCCTCCATGGCTTGTCAGAACTGGATGTGCTGTCTAACCCTGCAACTCCTGCCTAGCAGTCAGTTGCAGAATGTCTTTCCTGTGAATCCCTGGTTGAGCAGCTATTGAAATTCTCATTTTGCCAGCCGTAACGTTTTCTATAAGGCTTTCGTAACTAGTTCAGTAAGGATTTTGATGGAGGGTTCTCATCTCAGAATTTTTGTTGGATTTATCCTAGATGCTAAACACCACTAAGGTAGAACAGAAATACAACAGTGCCGAAGTAGGGGAAGCAATAAACAAGGCTACTTGTGACAGTGTGTCTGTAGCTCTTCTAAAAGTAGAAGTAATTCAGGGGTTCTACAAATCTGATCAAGTTGAGGTTGCCGTTTTGCAGCATTTTAAGCCTTGAAAGGCTTAGTCATACCTTTTCCCTTTCATGGGTAGTAAGGCCTATGCAGCTGTGTAATGAAAACTGTTCCTCAGTCTGTCCAGGACAAAACCAAGTGGGTGACTTCCTCTGTTGATCCTCTAGCATGTGTCATACTTTGTCATCAGTAAATTAGATGATAATGCTGCATCTCACCTGCACATTTTTGAACTGAAACAAGCTTCTGCTTTTAAAACCAATAATCTTGATGTCTTTCATTCACTACTTAAGTTATTTCTTTAAATAAGTCCTTATTAATTATGTTACTTTTCACTTGAACATGAGCTAGTCTACATGAAAGCCTGTACGGAAAACAGAGGTCAGACAGCAAGTTTTTTTGCTGAGTAAAGACTCCAGAGGGCTTGCATTTAGAAAAAAAAAACAGTATTTGTTAAGCTTGCAGGAAAAAAAATGAGGCAAATACATTATTGCATCCATCAAATGTCTATATATAGTGAACTATATGAAAATGCAGTTTGCCTCCAAACCACATTCCTTCCACTCGCATTGAGTTAAAAAGTTGTTGGCTATAATAATGATTTTTGTTAAGGTATAACATTTTTTTCTAATACATAATTGGCTACAGTAAGGGATTGTCAGCAATCTATTGGATTATTTTTACAAGCTGGTTTATTTCATACTGAGTAAGGACTTACACATTTGAGGAAATATCTGGTCTGCTCTTGTGTGCCAAAGATGTAGCATACTTTGCTTTGACTCATTGACTTCAATTGTATTTTCTTTAGGTTACTCACTCTACTGAGATTTTCTATAGAAGTTGCCTTTGTCTTTTCCTCTAGGTTGTCTTGTTCCTCCCCCTTCCCATTCTGTAGGATAGGTTACAACAGTATACTAATATGAAATTTACTTTATCGGCATATTTTTCAGAAGTCTGTTTCTAGTGGTTACCTTATTTAACATGTATGGCATGTTTTTTTTTTTTAGCTGATGTTGGAAATTTGGCTGTCGTCATCTGCTTCTGGCACCTCAACCTGTTCTTTGTCTGCCCAAAGAATAGAAGATTGGAAAGGAGATTGCTCCCTTGAATTGAATCTTCCCATGTCTTGCATGGGGTAGAAAGACTTGCTGAGATTTTTTAAGGACTGAATGGAGTTAACATGCTCAGCTCCCACAGACTTAGGCTTGTTTGAAAAACCTAGCTGCTGCCAATTCACAATTAATTTTCCCCTGCTGGCTGTAATGAATGTATTCTGAACAAATGTTTCAGGAGTTCCTGGCATTATAAGCTACAAAAAGAAAACTCCCTGAAGAACTGGAAACCTGAAATAGTTGTGTTGGGCAACAAAAAAGAGAAGGTTCATTGATGTTTTGACATTGTGCATAAAGACCAATGTTTGTGTAGTAGTAGTCATGATGCGGGCTTTGTTTTGACTGCTGTGAAAAATGAAGATCGATTTTTTTTTTGTTTTGTTTTGTTTTGTTTTTTTTTGGAGGGGGGGGAAGTAGATGTTCATGTGTGTGGAAAGAAAAAAATAATGTAACATTAGGGTCTGTCCTCTCAATGATAAATGACAACTCCTCTGTGTTAGGCAAGAAGATTAGCACTTGAAAATCCAGGTAAGTCTTCTGTATTAATATTTCAGGAACAGTTATTTAGATAGCTCTCATTCAGCTGCTGACTGATGGGAGATACTAACTTTACCTGAAAAACCCTCATAGAAACGACTCCACTGGCTTTAAAAATAGCAAAATTAAGAATTAATTTTTGCTCAAAATACTCAACATAACTCAGAAATGCTTGAAAGAACACTCATGGCCTGTGCATTTTAAATATATTACTTCTGCGGGTTTTTTCCTCCTTATGATTACTGTTGTATTCAATCCACTTATTTTTCAAAACTATCAACAGAACAAAATTGCTCTAAACTCTTATCCTTTTCATATACTTCCACTTGAAGTAAGATGGATCAGAGGGAGTGAACCAGTGTTAGCCCCTTAATCTTTGAGTCTGGAAAAATGTTGGTTTAGGCCGTCTTCCATTTAAATTAGATTTTGTGTGTTGTGGGGGAGTAATTACAGCACGTCAGAAACTGAAGGGAGTAGATGGTTTACTTTTGTACATGCAGTATGCCTTTTCTTATTAGAACTTTCATGTAGCATTAAAAATGTAGTGCTAAAGTTGGACTGCGTCATCCTTCTCACTCTTATCCCAGGTCTCTGCTAGCTTACTTGCAGTGTGTGGGGTTTTTATTTGTTCGTTTGGGTTTTTTTCTTTTCTTTTGCTGCAGCAGTGTTGAGTTCCATTTACCTCTGAATAGAGGACTTTGGTTGTGGTTTTTAATATATCATGAATTTTGCAGTTATGTACGTTGCCATCGTATTCTTTCTTGTCTGGAAGGACAAAATACATATTCATTGCTATCATCGTTTTTTTTAAATAAGCCATATTCAAAGACTCTAGGATAACACTAGGTAGGTCTTTTTTGGTAACTTCAGATGTTTCGAATGTAACATACATCTGGCAGTATGCACACATTGTTTGTCTTGGTACGACACAACTGTCTTTTGAATTCAAAGGAAGTGGAGGAGTCTGGCTTATTGTTCATACTGCAGTTCATTAATGGCTGTAGATATGAAATGAGCATCTCACTAAATGGAAGTCTTGGTCAACCTCTGACTCTTGCCTTAAAGGTTTGAGAATAGACAATATGAAAAAAATACCAGCTTCTTTCCAGATGGCTGAATGCTTGATGTGTCTTTATGTTTAGCTGTCATTCAAATGTGAATGCTGTGGTGATTATAAGTGTCTTCCATTTTTCTGGTTTGAAATGATCCCTTTTATGCATTGTGTGTTTAGAGATTAACTGTTTGGCTTATCAATAGGGATTTTAGAGCAAGAAAAAACCCCAACTTGATGGTATAGCAAAATCCTGGATATTAGTGTTTATAAGCAGACTCGATAGTGCAGGTCTTAGCTCCACATAACCATGTTGCACACAGTAGTTGTTTTGAAATAGGTTGTAGTGGACTATTAACATTCTGCAAAATGTTATTTCAGTTTTGAAACATCTTGTGCATGATAATTTTCATAGTACTGTTTTTTGTTAGTGAAAAAATGTTTTTCTGCAATCTAGGGGGGGAAGTTTGATAGAGGAGGCTTTGTGGGAAGGAGTTTCTTTTAATTGGGAAGAAAAACAAAAGATAGATTTAGTTTTTAAACTATGAGTGTGATCACACTTTCTACATGATGTTTTTAGATAAATATGTGTGTTAATAGTGAAAGATACAAGCTGCTATTTAATGTTCAAACTGTTTAATACTGTTGTAATCTTGCTAACGCTCACTTAATGAATTTTCAGGGTTTTTTCTTTTTGCTTTTTATTTTGGAGCCTAACTTCATACTTAGTGTAAAAGATACCTCTCGCAATGCAGCCAAAGCTGTTGCAGGTTCTGTAGGAGGCCAAATCACTTACCTTACAGGACCATTATACTGGCAAATTCTGATGTTATCATTTTTTCTATTAACTGACAATGGCTGTTCCCTTACTTAGTAGCCATTTAAAAAAGGGAATCAACTGCTTCATTGCATGTGCTCGTTTCCTTTTTCAGGCATTGCATGTAGTGATAAAATTTAGTGAAAGTAGATCCAATTACTTTACTGAAAAGCCTTCAGCATCTTGTGGCTGAACTTGTCAGTGACCAGCTCTCTACTGGTGTTTGTGTCTGAGAGTTGGGAAACCGAGATATAAGCACCTCGGTTAATGAGAAGGTAACATTACACTGGAAGTCCCATTGACAGTGCATTGTGATAAAGCATTCCTGTAACCTTGTTAGCCTTGAGCATTCTTGTGAGTAAGGGCTATGTTACGTCCTGTTTGCTGTAGGCATTTCCAATAGGCCTTTGTTTAATTTTACAGTGAAATCTTATTCTGTAGGTGCTTGAGCATGGCATAATATTTGCAGCCAATGTATGTGGATACAGTTGTGGAGCCTAAAAAGAATGAATGAGGTAGCTGACTGAAAAGTAATTTGGACTCATCTGTATGAGTGATGGATGGTATCAAGCTGCAAATGAAAAGCAAGGTTGTAACAGCTATCTCAGGACTGTTGCAAAATATGTGCCAATACAGCATTTAATCAAGTGTGCTTACCAGCTGTTGTTTTCATTTGAAGTTTCTTGTTGTACTGACTGGATTAAAATTGTGTAAAGAAAGTTTCCATGTGGTCTTCCTGCAAGCTCTGGAAAGAAATTCCTGGTCAGAGGGTTGGAGAAAGTTGCCACAAAACAGTAACTGGAACATGTGCCTCAGGTGTCATTTTCCACATTTGAGCTGAATGCTCTACTTACCTGTTTGTTAGTTGTTTTGTAGTGACCTTTATTCTGCTTTGCCACATGCTGTTTTGTTGTAAATCTCTGAAGACGTTCCTTCTCAGCTCTTTTGTGATTCTGTTTTCCTGAAGATACTTGGTGGAACATGAGAAAGCAGTTCTTTTTGCGCTTCAGGGTAAGGGGCAGGGCGGGGGAACCCTTCTGCACACTAGTGGTATTGAATTTCAATGAAAGAGTGAATAACCTCATTCTCTTCCTTGTTGTCTTCTATCTGGCCAAAATCTACTTTATGAGATGTGGTTAGGCATATGGCATAAAGTTTTGGTGATGGTGGAAGTTGATCTCAAGAGTGAGAGAATTGACCTTGGTTGGGTTTCATCCAGTTCCATCACTTGGCTCTGCCAGTATGATTAGTGGTTGAGGTCGTTTGGGCTATTCACCAGGTGTATTTGCTGAATCTCAGAAGTCAAATGCTAAAACTTATCAATATTGTACGGTGATAATATAAATTTTATTGATGTAACACAAAATGTAAGAGAGATTATATAATAATTTCTATGCTATAATATTATGCTGGTAAATATTTTTATTACTTTTTAAACTTCCTGCTCATTTTCTTTCAACCAGTAGCCAGAACCAGCGAAGCTGACTAATCTCTATGGAATTAGGCAGTGCTTGCCTGTTAGTTGTGCCTTCAGAACATTCTTGACGCAGTCATTTTTGCTACTGAGAAGTAAAGGGTGGAGGGAGGCTGGTTAATTTAGCATTTCATGTGAGAACAAAGTGGCGTGTAACAGCTTCATCTAGTACAGACCTTGCTCCAGCACCCGTATGGCTGAAAATGCTTTATTTCCCTCCCCGCACATCCAATTGTTAGTTGATCTATTACTTTTTTTTTTTTCTTTCTCTTACAGTGACCTTACTTCTGCCTCAAAGGGACTCTACCTATATCTTCAAATACTTCTAATGCTTTGGGTATTTAAAACTACCATGACTGTCTCAGGATCTTTCTAGCACTGGGGCCTACAGTTGTCCCTAATGGCTGTGTTTTGGAGCTCTGTGACCAAAGGTACTATGAAAGGTCATGTATTTTCTCTGTCTTCTGAGTGAGGAAAAAGACCCCAAATCCACTAACACTTCTCTAAAGAGAGCAATGAACTGTAACTGCTAGTAGGTTGTCAGAGAGCATGGAGAGAACTGATTAGGGCTGATAGGGGAAGTGGCACCGGCGGGAACTGGTGCCACTGCTGCAATGCACCAGCCTTGGAAGTGTGAGAGGACACTGGTGGTCTGGGGTCTGACTGGCCTCACTGACAGTGCAAGTCTGCCAACCTTCTGGCACAATTCCTCCCCAGCCGCTGCTCGGTGACTGATCCCTGCAGGAAATAGGATGGCACTGCAGCAGAAGAGTCCTACTGTTCTCTGTGAAATAAGTGGAATACTTTCACATGATTGAGGGAGAGGATTTTTTTCTTCCAAAAAATATGTAATGGCTTTCTATGTGGAATTAAGGATATACTTCTGTAATTTACTACTGTTTTTCTTTCTTGAGCTTTGTCTAAAGCTCGGTTTATGTTATAAGGTTTTACAGGATTTCATCATACCTGATCTGCATTGTCTTACAGGCATTTGTATTCTGTTTTGTGGGAGTTTGGAGTCTGCTGTTACTCAATCCCACGTTTGAAACTCACAGCTGCTTCTGATAAGCAGTCCTGTGTCAGCTGCAAATACATTAATCACCTTATCAAAGGAAGGACCAAACAGTTGTAAATAAAATAATCTTAGATAGTTTCTAGATGCAGGACTGAAGTGGTGGCTGCTCTTATTGTAGATGCTGAGCCATTTATAATTTTTTGTTCACGATCTTCAGTGCTGCGTTTGTTACAAACTGAGTTGTGTGAATTTACAGCCAGCCTGTGTTTTTGTTATCCGTAGCTGTATTGAATGGTTTGAATTTAAGGTATCTTCAGTTTTAGTTGGCAAAATAACAGTGTTGTTCACTCACTTAACATGGACTTTGCTTTTGAAATATAGTAGTCTTGTACACATGCCTGCCTTATTTTCTTAAGGTGTCGTTCGTTCCCCCCCCCCCCCCCCCCCCCCTATTTCTGTGTGAAAAATGGATGGCAGTTTGAAGGAGTAGCCTTATAGTTCTGCGTGCTCACTTTAAGTTGGATTTTAAGAAATCATGACTGTGGGCCCTCAGCCCCCCAGTGTTACCTTCAGATATCAAACAAAAAGCCAGACTCCGTGCTAATTTATTATTTGCCAGGTGCCTGTAGCTGTGTAGCAATTTGCTTATTAGCATAACAATACTACTCTGAATATTGTAGCTAATATTTGACATGGAGAACTTGGGATATCAAAGTTAAAGCTTAAAATGTTGTGGTTTTACTTAGAGATTTTTTTTGTTTTGGAGCTGTTTTGTTAACTTGCATAGCGGTGAGTTTTTTGCGTTTCTATATTGTTGAAGCACTCTAGTCTAATGGGCTTGATGAGCTAAAGGTTATTCGTAGTTTATAACTGAAGATCAGTTTACACTTGCATTCTTGCATTCGTATAGTTATCTTGGATTCAGAGCCTGGCATACAGCACACTCCAGTTTCAACTGAGACTTTAAGGGGAGGTTTTTGTAGTTGTTACAACTGCAGCGTGTGGCCCTCTGTCTAAATGCGTGTCTCCAACTGTCTTTACCTGTTCTGGTTTTGCATACTTGTTCTTCACTGAAATATTCTTAAATGTCAAATGTTGGAGTGTAACGTAAAGGTGGGCTATGTGATCCCTCTACTGATATGTTCTCTACATCATATTTTATTCAGATAGTGGGCCATATTCAGAGAGTGGTTCTCATTCACATTCAGGTTTGGTATAAAATCAGAATGCTCTTATTCTTGAAGGGTTCCAGTGCTGCAAATCAAATCAAAGTTTGAGTGTAACTTAAGATGTTCTGGGTCGTTTTGGATTTAGATATCTGTGCTCTGACTATTGGACTGTTGGGAATTCCATGCTAGGGATCTCTCTGCAGTTTTTTCTGTTTTCCTCCTCAGACCTTATGTGGGAGATGCGTATTTTTTTCCTCTGCATATTCAACTCCCAGGATAAACCACCTTTTTCTTTTTTCTGCTCTCTAGTGATAGTGGAGTTCACTAGGTGAGATGAATAACTACCTGCCCTGCCTTGTGCAAAATGAAAAGACTTTCTATTTATTAGTACGTAGTCCTATTAATTTCTCAAAGCATAATCACTTAAAGATGGCTAAAGAACAAGAAATATTCTGGTTGCTCTTTGCAAACACTCTGAGGGACAGAAGAGATTCACTGTCCCTCGGTTCTGCTGTGGCCTACAGTATGCAGGTGTCAAGTGACTCGGGTGGAGGAAAGGTGTTCACCCTGCTCCCTTTGCCGTGCTTTATAACCTGTCTGAAGAACTTTCTGTGTGTTTGTGTTCTATTGTTTGTCTTCCAGGAGCTCAGAGCAGGTTCATTGTAATAAAATGTCAACTGGGACATTTTTAAAAAATGAAACTGAGGTGATGGTGGCGTGTATACAACCTGTATGTCAGGTTTCTCGTAGCAAGCATCTTCACCTTGAGAGACTGCCCAAGATGGAAGGTCTCTGATGTCTAAGCCTGTTTTGCTGTAAGGAGGTGGCTATTATAACTTGTAAATGTTTGTTTTTCCGTCTACTGAAGTAAACCAGAACGTGTTAATTGTACATGTAAATGAATGAGAGAAGGAAAGAGGAAGAAAAAGAATGGGAGAAGGATGAGTTTCATTCATCTAAAGTGAAGTTTGGTGTATGGTGGTGTGAAGAGGATAGGTGAAGGAGACAAAGAAGTGATTATCAGTCCTTGCTCATGCTGTTGTGGTTTGACTCATAGTCATAGTAGTGCACCTAGTCCTATTAATTTCTCAGACCATAATAATTTGAAGATGGCAAAAGATCAAGAAATATTCAAAGTCCTCTGGTGACTAGGGATTGACTCGCAATTTTTTTGGACCATTTAGCATGTTAAATATAAAGCTGATAGCGAGCTGTGCTTATGCTCTGTTAGTCTCATTCCAAAGACTAAAAAGAAACTGTGCTTTCTGGTCGTCAGCTGTGTCTGCCTTCACTCAGTAGTCCCTCTGACTTCAAAGGAAAACAAGGGAAGATTTTTCTGCCCTTTCCCAGACGGGTAACAGTTTTTCTGTCACAAGTCTGTGGTACTCCACAGGCCTTATGCATGAATTGTTTGGTTGTCTTTGTTTGTTTGCTTTGCTCTTTCCACTCCGATCCTTAAGAGCCAGCAAGGCAAACAGTGTGAGCAGACTTCACAAGAGCTGCAGATGTGCTGAGATAAAACCAACCTTAGTGACAAAGATAAATCTGTTTCTGTACTGACCTGATCTGATTAGAGTCCCCGTTTTGACATCAGGTTTTTAGTACCTTCAAAGACAGAAACTTCTAGATTCGGGTATTCAAAGCCACCGTATGTAAAATTTTATTTTTTTGCAGGACTTCTTTCCTACTTCATAATTGCACTATTTGACAATATCACATCCAATGATGATTTACAAAAAAAAAACAAACTAAAAAATTGGGGGAAGGATAAGTTTTTCACAACTAGTGTTGAAAGATAAAGTGAATGAATCAAAACAAAAATGTAGTGTGTGGAAAGTACATAAAATGAGATTTAAAAAAAATTTTTTTAATTGTTTGTTTACATGGAATAGCTTCCTCTACTGTAGTCTAAAAGCAGATCTTCTAAACAGTAGGGCAAATTGTGTTGTTTTGAAAAAGATTCTTTGGTTCAGCTAGTAGTTGAATATTTAATTTATTCCTGTTCGGAGGAGTAAAATTTCTTCTTCTATGTTGTCTTACTTTGTGAAGAAAACTTCTTAACCTCTCTGAAAATCAAAATGTATGCTTTGGTCAGAAACCAAGCATCATGGATGTATTATTTAAGACTGGCTTTACTTCCTGTGATGTCTCATTTTATTTCCTGTATTGAAATCAGGACACATAAGCTGACATAAATGAGACACAAACAGATCAAGTGTGTCCTTCTCCAATAAACACCATGTTAGAAAGTATTTTGATCTTTTGAGAGGCTCAGGTTTTTTGTGGTTGATGTGTCCTTGTGAAAAGATTCTCCTTGATGTTCACTTGCAGTTACTTTATTTCCTCATTTATTTTCCTCATTCATGCAGATACTTACTTTTTTTTTTTTTAATTGAGATTTTAATTTGAGCTTGGAAACAGTTTAGTACACTGAATTAATAAGGGAGGCTTACTAAGGAGAAATTTTAGATAGAAGTTGGCTGCTAGTGTGATAGGATGATACCATGCTCAATAGTTATGTTGTAATCTAGTATTTTTTAATTTTTTTGAGGTAATTGGTCTGAGATTGCTTAGGCAACTATTAGGCAAAAACTCATTTTAAGAGGCCCTCACGTACCAGGCAGTGGCGTCCTACCCTAGTCTGATGAAATGCGTAAGATCTTTGTGATTACTTCAGATATGTACTTAAATGTGTTAGTCGAGATACAGCCTATAATTTCAAAAGCGTTTACTCAAGTAGTTTGTTTAATTGGACCTCTTCTTGCAGAAAGGGGAACGTGAGAGAGCAGCTCTCACTGAGTTATGAGTGTTACAGCTATGAGGTGGGGCTCTTCATTGGCAGATGCCTTCCTAGTTAGGAAGCTGACAGATGCAAACACTGCTCAAAATGATGTCGCTGTCAATATTGTGTTTTTGGTGGTGTTTTTTTTTTTTTATTATTACTTCTTGTTTGTTTCACTTTATGGCTTATGGTAAAGAACAGTTTCGGGGCTACATGCCTGTAACTGTATCAGCTGAAATGAAAATGCCCATGCTATTTGCGACTACTGTGGAAAGGGAGGCAAAGTTACGTTTTGATAGCAGGGTTGAAAGCTTGTTGGTCAGCCCTGCTAAATTTACTGTTAAAAGTGAAGAACTTTGTCTTGTATGTACTCAGAAGTTTGATTGCTTGGAAGTAACTTTTTCCTGTTCTCCATCACCCCCAGTTAAGGCCGTGTTCCACTCTTAAGATCCATTCTTGGGTGGCTTTATTTTTATAGTACTTTGTTTTATCTGGAAGGCAGATTAGGAGGCACCTTTTACAGTCACCTTTCTAGGACTACTTCTATTGTGTAGCCTTCTGTGTTTTCCATAGTTTTATTGCTGGATGCTTAAAAGCAGTTTCTTTCTGAGCAGACTACCGTCTGTCCTTTGCCTTCACCTCAGCTTTAATTTCTGTCTTTGAGCTCAATCAATATAGATCTTTCTTGAATATTACTGACATGAGAGAATGTGTGTCGCTTCAGCTGGTAGAAGGATATAAAGAAGTTTTATCTTCTCTCTAGCATCTTAAGGCATTTTCACTTCTTATGCAAGCAGATTAGAAGTTTTGGTGAAGGAGAACAACAATGACGTAGAACACAAGGCATCTTTTTTACTATTGCACTGTGCTGTAACGTGTTTCTGTTTCTTCTATTATCTTGAAGGTTTCTGCTGCTTTTGAATTTCTAACTAGAAATGATTAAAAACGTCTTGTTTAATTTTATGCAGTTGAACTATAGAGCTATTAAGACAATGTAATTAGTTCCAGGTAAGAATTTATTTTCAACAGTGAGACCTGGAAATGTGGGTTTTTAACTTACTCTGTTGTACTGTAATGCGAACTGAACTCTGGAAGCTTCCTGAGCAGTGAAACCTAAGTGTTGCTTTTTGTCTGTTTTTGGAAGTTTGTGAAAAGAAGACCTAATTTATACTCAGTTGACCTTGATATAGGGAGGCTTATTTGGGTCTGGTCAGTGCTAGGACCTGCTGAATTCAGTAAATGTCTGGAACAGACTTCGTCTCTTGTGCAGAAAGCTGTTCACCTTTGCTTTTTACAAAAGCTTCTTGTGTTTGCTTTTATTCCTTAAAAATGTCATCTCTGCAACATACAATATTGCTGCAGAAATGATACAGTTCTTCAACTGTCTTCACATGTATGAATGTAGTTCTTTGCCTGCTAGGAAGACGGGGTGTGATATGTTTTTATTAGCGTTTCTCTTAGGCTGTATGAGGATGTTCAGGTGCATGTACCTTGTGTTGTTGCTGAGATCTAACTGTTCAGCACCACATCATTCTTGAGAAATCCCTTTGCTGTGACCGAGGAATATTTAACAACCAGCAGTGGTAATTTGTAGTATGCAAACATTTGCTTCCTGATCAGCTGTTGATTTTGGGAACTCAGTATTTACATTCCCATAAAACAGAGCTCTGCCTCTACTACAACTGATGATAGCAGCCCAGTTGCTGGCAGTTGAAATGCAGTCTGACTATAAGTACCCCTTCAGGCTTGTTTGGAGGTGGCTGTGGTAAACAAACAAAAAATGCTAGAGGCTGTTCTAATTTAGTGATAAGTTCTGAGAAGGATTTAGAGATGAAGTTTGAGGCTGTGACCAATCTTATCCATCTGTTCTTCTCCAACTCCATTTTTATACTCTACTCCACAAGCTGTGGTTTGAGAGTAACTAATACTCAGTGCTATTTGGCTGTGGATGATGATACATCATGAGGCCTCAGAATGCTTGTAGAAATCATTAAATACTTCTTATGTGTTGGGAGGTAATAGGTTACATTGCAATATACAATCTAAAAATAATTAAATGGTAGAATATCTCTCTCTTACCAACCTTAACCTAAGATATCCCCTTCATCAGGAAACATGCTGTGATTGTGGGTTTTTTAATTTTATTTTTACACTGTCTAAATGACAGAAAACAACGTAGCTGGAGTCCAATCCTTTCCCCCCAACTTTGACCTAGCATTGATTCTGTCACTGAGGATGTGGAACAGGCATATGTGATTTCCATTTTTTAAATACATCCTTTTTCATGCTGTATTTCATTGAAGTTTATTTGCTCTAGTGAAGCAATAATGTGGAGGTGCTTCTGAAATATCAGCCTGAGAAGTAATTGTGGGAGGAGTCTAAGTCATTGCTTCAGTACATCCCACCTTTACCATGCTTAAATTAAAAATTCCAGGTTAGGGATTGCAATTTTATGCATTCTGCACAGCAGAACAAATAACAGCACCAAAAAAAAATTAATTGTGAAATGATTAAGTGGTGGTGTTTATTTTATTGATAGGCCAGCTGGAATGTGTTTAAACTTGTTAGGATTCTCTTGCTCATTAACAATCCAAAATATGCTATATGAACTGCAACATTTATAAAGTATGTTGCTTTAGTTGTCGGATAAGTAGACTGACACTTTCCTATTCGAGTCTGGAATAAAAGGAATCAAGATGGTGCTCCAAGTTTTTGATGCATTAAAAATGTGTATCTATAGATGTATATAAATGATTAACAATAAATGAGAGTGTCTTTTAATTATAGACTGATTGGTCTTTTACTTCAGTGTGTTTGTTGACTGAAAATAAATGCATAGAAGAATTCTTGAACCTATTTTAGACTACTTGAACACTGAAGGTGTTGCATTAGGTGGCAACAGTTAGGTTAGGATTCTGTGACAACATGAATGTCAAAACCACTTTTTTTAATTTATGTCACTTCTCTGCCTACATCGCACTTGTGCATTCATGTGACCTGGCTTTAATTTAACATTTGGTAAATATTTGCATAGTAATTCCTAAAGTGTTCTACCACACATAAAGGAAATGATGATAAACAGCTTTTAAGTGGCTTGATGTTAAACACAAACATGACTTGCAGCCCTAAGGTAAAATGCACGTTAGAGTAACTGTTCAATATTCATTTGGGAAGTGCTGGTATGTATTACACCAGGTAACTTATTCATACTTTTTCTTTACATATTTAAATGTTTCTGTTGTATACCTCAGCTAAGCTTCTGCATAAGGGTTATATGGCATGCTGTAAGAGAACTTCTCCCCACTCGTGCTGTTAGGATGATTTGGAGCCATTTTGAAGAAAACCTGTACCTGTGTTTTCTCCTAAATGACCCTGCCAACAGGAGAGCATTTAGGAGCGCAGACAGATGGTAACCATACTTGAATGCTGCCCAGAGCTTCTAGGCTGCCATTAGTGTTTTATTTTTACAAGAGACTCATTCTTTTGTTTTCCAAAACTAATTCTTCCATCTTGAGCATGTGAACTTTCAGTGATGATGGTTGAGAAGATATTGGGAGGAATAATTCTAGACACTGTCACTCATTAGAAGAGGACTTTAATCTCAAACTAGAAAACTAGAACCTCTAACAACAGTTGTCCTAGCATTTTAGAATACAGTTCTTACACTTTTTTGTTTTATATTTCGCAGTTTTCTCAGCAAGGGCCTTCTCAATAAATATGTCCTTAATCAATCTCTTCCCTGAGCAAAAACAAGATAAGTGTCACCTTACCCTGTATTGTTTATAAATGTAAAAATGCCATGTTTTCTGCTTTCAGCTGGTAAGAAGCATGATTTCATTGAAGCAAACATATGCAAGCTGGGATCAACCCTTCACATGCATAACATTGCAACAGCCTGCCACCTCTGTTACTGGTGTTACTGGGTTCTGACTTTCCTTTTAGAAAATACTGTAAAAGCAGGAAAGCTGTCTGTTTTGTAAGAACTCCAGTGACGTACTTTATAAAGTTACCCTGTTACTTTGGAAATGCAGTCTCCTGCCTCATGGTTTTAGAATATATGGAAACCTGAAGTGTTCTTGACACTTTTTGTGATTGTCGGATCATACTAAAACATAAGAAACTTGAAGTAAGACCATCCCTTTCTAAGGAAAGTTTAGATTTCTCCAATGACGATTCTATTTTGGATGTACCACAGTTACTTTTCAGACCTTGTCTACTCCTTCTGAGCTCTAAATAATGTGTAAAACACGAGTGTGTTTTACTCATTCATTTTTCCTCTTATTACTGTCCATCTCCTACTCATCCTGTGGATGAAATGCTATTTGGGACTTCAGATATGCAACTTTTACATCTGCCGGTAGTTAATGGCTTGTTTTATATGGTGAGTTAGGTAAAATATTGGTGTTTTATTTATTGAAGCTGTCTGGACTCTGGGTGGGAGTAAAGAAGCACAGAAGAAAGTGCTATATAGATTTTAGGTTTTTTAATATAGACACTTTGTAGCATGTGCATGGCAGTGTTTGGAGTTCATCCAAAGAACAGAAAATACTCTCTGAGTTTAAAATCTCTTTGGAATGGGTGAGTGATTTTGCTGGTCAGATGAACTGTTTTTACTTCTGTGACTGTGCAGAGGGACTTTCCTCCAACTAGGCTATCTAGCAGTAGTTACTATTTGCTTCATCAAACAATTCTATAAAAAACATCTCTCTCTGTGCTTAGTAGCTGTTTTTTTTAACTTTCAGGGATGAAGTTCTGGTTAAGTTAATAGAAGCCAGTTTCACATTTGTATTTCTGAAACAGCAAGCGTTCAGTCTTGTTGTAGTCTCTGGTGGTTACTGTAATTGGGGAGTCCTTGAGATCAAAAGATCATAGTGGCTTCACGCCGTGTGTACCTGAGTCATAGTGTGTGTGGGAGCAGTACCAAAATATTAAGAAGTATTTTTCTGCTAAGGAAACTAGGTGAATCCTGTTCGGTTTTAGTTCTTTTATTTCAGTCTGAATTGTCATTCCTTTCTTTTAAAGAATCTAGCATGGGCCGCACTTTCTCCAAAAGATTGGTGAGGAATGGCATTTTCTGTTCTTCCAGACTGATTTAGAGACTACTTTCTCTTGATACGGCCACTAACAAAACCTTTACATGCCTGTATTTGTTGTGGCCCAAAGTAAAAGGAAGGTTAGGAATTCGTTAAGCTTAACGTAGTTTAGGGCGTCTGTGTCTCGTGAGCTTGTTTCCTGCCAACTTGCTGTATTCTGTTGGGACAATAGAGCTTTTACACTCCTTTTTTCTTTGTTTCTTTTTCAGTGACACATCTGGGTTGGTGCAGCTACTGAATCACAAATAGGGGCAAACAATGAAAGCAAAATATTCCAATCAGCTGTTTATTTTTTTTCACATCAGCTTAATTCTGTCTACAGGACACTTAAACAGCATAATACATATAACAGGTTTTAATATGTCTTCAGACAAAAATATTAGCTGCAGAAGTTTGTCTAATTAAGAGGAGTGGTTTTCAAGTATGCTCTTTTAGTGTTACTAACTGTGGAAACCTTTTGTGATTGCATTAGTTAAAAGGTTCAGTAAGAACATCTGTAGCTACTGATGCATTCTGGTTTGAGGCAATCATATTTTATAAGTTTATTGGTAGGGTCAAGTGACATTTCTTTCACAAGGTTTCTGCATTAGGTAACTTGTTTGATGTAAGTTAACATGCTTGCTTGTTGCACAGAGGTACGCTTCCTCTCTGCCTTTTCATCTTAGAATTTTGTGGTTATGGTAAAAACACTTTAACCGTGGGCTTTAAAATAGAGTTTTGAGCTGTAATAGCTGTCTACACTTCATCACTTTACAGGGACAAAAGCATGTTAATTGATTTTTCTTAAATTTTGTAATTTTGAACACCTGATACCTAGAACGAACAAACATTTGCTGTTTCACAAATGGGTGGTTACAGTGTGAAATAACTGTAGTTAGTGGTAAATTACAGATTAAATAGACATGTTACAAATAGAGATACTTTTATGTGTTTAATTGGGTGGTTTTCGTTCAGCCATACTGTACCTTAGATATACTTAACCCTCGAGCAAGTGCAAGGGGGTAAAAAGGCTGTGGGTCAACGTGAGGCAGCTAAGCCCCACACAGCTGCTTGCTCACTCCTTGCCCCCTGGGCTGGGGAGGAGAATCATAAGGCTACAAGTGAGAAAACTCTGGGCTGAGATAAAGACAGTTTAATAGGTAAAACAAAAGCTGTGCACACAACTCTGCTCCCGGGCCCTTCCCCCCAGCTTTTATTGCTGAGCACAACGTCTTATGGTATGGCATGTCCCTTTGGTCAGGTGGGGGGCAGCTGCCCTGGCTGTGTCCCCTCCCAGCTTCTTGTGCACCCCCAGCCTACTCACTGGTGGGGCGGTGTGGGAAATGGGGAAGCCTTTGATACTGTGTAAGCACTGTTCACCAATAGCCAAAACATCCTTGTGTTATCAACATTGTTATGGTCACAAATCCAGAACATAGCACCATGCAAGCCGGTACGAAGCAAGCTAACTCTATCCCAGCCCAAACCAGTATGTGTCAGTGGAAGAATTGAAACTGAACTGTGGAAGCTAGATGGGTCAGAATAGGAAAAACATTTTGTTTAGAGTTCACCAGCAAAGTTGATAGTGGCATGATGGACTGACGTGCTGGTAATGCTAGGGTGGTTGTGGTGTGAGGGTTTTCAGTTTGTGTTTTGACTGCTGCCTATTCATGATGCAATAAAAAAAGGCCTAATCCAATTGATCCACATCTGTACCTGTGATGGAATTATAATGATTTATCTGCTGTATGCTTCACTTGATAGCCAAAGTTATAGAATGCCCATAAATAAATATGGAGTAGAATATCCCTACTTCTCAGGGACTTCATTACATGGGGAATATCCAAACTAGAGATAAGGAACTTGCTAGTCTATATAGTGTGTCTGTTGTGTTTCACTTTACTTCTGAGAACTGTGATCTAATTAGACTTGACCAGGAAGAAGGGATTGGAGATATAGACGTAATATAAATGGAATAATTGGGATTGCATATTGCACATCAGCAGTGCTCTTCTTTCTTTGTCCATTTCTGAAACCCTTCTTGAAGTTACATGTGTGCATGCCAGTTTCTTTACCCTTAATTTTAGTGTTTTCTGGCCAGTGTCCATAATATTTGACGGAGGACTCAAATATGCTTTGTAATCTTAACTAAGAGTGTTTCCTTTTTTCAGGGTGCTGTAGATGTGCCAATCCAACATTTATCATTGCTGATACCATAGAGTACTCAAACATGTTGCTATGATTTGATGAGCTGCCATATGCTTGTTAAACCACAGTAGCTGGCCCGGTGTGGTGGGCTGACCCTGGCTGGACACCAGGTGCCCACCAAAGCTGCTCTATCACTCCCCTCCTCGACTGGGCAGGGGAGAGAAAAATATAATGAAAGGCTCGTGGGTCGAGATAAGGACAGGGAGAGATCATCCACCAATTACTGGCATGGGCAAAACAGACTTGACTTGGGGAAATTAGTTTAATTTATTAGCAATCAAATCAGAGTAAGGTAATGAGAAAATAAAAACCAAATCTTAAAACACCTTCCCCCCACCCCTCCCTTCTTCCCAGGCTCAACTTCACTCCCAATTTCTCTACCTCCTCCGCTCTCCCAGCGGCGCAGGGGGACGGGGAATGGGGGTTGCGGTCAGTTCATTGCACGTTGTTTCTGCTGCTCCTTCCTCCTCAGGGGGAGGACTCCTCACGCTCTTCCCCTGCTCCAGCGCAGGGTCCCTCCCACAGGAGACAGTCCTCCATGGACTTCTCCATTGTGAGTCCTTCCCACGGGCTGCAGTTCTTCATGAGCTGCTCCAGCATGGGTCCCTTCTACGGGGTGCAGTCCTTCAGGAGCAGACTGCTCCAGTGTGGGTCCCCCGCGGGGTCACAAGTCCTGCTGGTAAACCGCTCCAGTGTGTGCTCCTTTCTCCATGGTTCCACAGGTCCTGCCAGGAGCCTGCTCTAGCGTGGGCTTCCCATGGGGTCACAGCGTGCTTTGGGCATCCACCTGCTCTGGTGTGGGGTCCTCCACAGGCTGCAGGTGGATATCTGCTCCACTGTGAACCTCCGTGGGCTTCAGGGGGACAGCCTGCCTCACCATGGTCTTCACCAGGAGCTGCAGGGGGATCTCTGCTCTGATGCTCTCCTCCCCCTCCTTCTTCCCTGACCTTGGTGTCTGCAGGGTTGTTCCCCTCACATATCCTCGCTCCTCTCTTTGGCTGCAGTTGTGCATGTATTCCCCGCCCCCCCCCCCCCCCCCCCCCTTAAATATATCATATCGCTCCTACCAAAACCTTGCTACGCAAACCCAATACATGCTAATAGGAGAAATGTTCAAATGTTAACTAAGGCAATTCAAACGTAACTACCACTTAGCCTGCCCCCCCCTTGGAAGTTGTGTGTACACAGGTAGCTGGTATGGTTTGGAGGCAGTGGTTACAGAGTGTGTGTCTGCTCCCTGATTTGTATTTCATGTCAGGGAGAATTTGCTGTTGAGCAGTGTGCTCTGAGTCTCTTGGCTTCAGGGTCAGTGGAGCAATGGCTAAACTCCCAGTTATTGAAGTTGTTAATAATATATGAGGAAAGCATTAGTTTTGGAAAACTAACGTGGTCTCCATTAATATGGTACACAACGTTGCATTGGAATTTGAGAGCATTTATTTGTCCATACTTATATATATTTACATGTGTGTGCTGATAATAACCCAGATATTCGAACTATAAACTATTGTAAAATGAAAAAAGTTTAATTTCTCCTTATTTTTTATTAATTATTTAACTTATTATTTATTAATTATTTAACTTAAGTAAAGAATGATAAGGCAATGGAAATGTAAATTTTAAAGATCTTTTGCATAGTGTTCTATAGGTAGTCTCTTGTTGTGTGTTTGTAGTTCTCATTCTCTCTCTCAGTTTCAATTCCGGGTAGTGGCTCCAAGCTTCTGCCTTATGATTGAAGAGGGAAATGGGTGGGAAGCAGATGGGATACAATGCTGCTTTGTCCGATAGCACTAAAACTATGCAAGGTTAGGTTAAGAAGTCTTGTGTCTGTCTTACAGGATCCAAATTCCTGGGTAAATATTCACCACCTGGAGTATACAGATGGAGGAATCCTGGACCCAGATGATGTGCTGGCAGATGTTGTAGAAGACAAAGATAAGGTAGAGCTTGGATGAAAATACTACTTTTGCTTTTTGCTGTGTCTTTTCAAATAACTAATGTTACTTTCTCATTTCTTGGACATCTGGCAGGTGAAGTGGGTGTTAAATACTCTTGAATTAAACACATCTGCCCGTAGGTGCTATAGCTCTCTGTTTCTGGAGTAGAACTGGAGGGAGGCGGGGGGGGAAGCATGACCAAACCAATGAAGATGATCAGAGGAGCCTAGCAGTTGATTTAGGACTTAACCTTTTCAAACAGCTATGTGTTCCTTTTTATTGCTGTATGAAAATAGAGTGGTGAAGGAATGTGAGTTTGCAAGACAACTTTTTTTATGCCACTTAAAATATCTTTTATAATCTCTTCCTTTGCTTAGAATTAAGTTTTGAGAATCATTCAAATGTCATGGTTGAATATGTGTGACAAAATAAACAGATAAATCCTGCAGTGACAAGAACAGCTGCCTCAACTGTGTTGAGTTTCAGGAGGAGTTCCTGTGATTTGCTACTGAAAGTCTAAGCAGGCCAGTTATTAATTTTAAAAACTATGAGTCTCTTAACTTTCGATTCAAATAAGATAGATGTCCTTTCTGGCTAGAGAAGTAGTAGCTGCAAAGAAGCCCCTTTTATTTTTTTTTTTTTTTTTTTTTTTTTGTAATTATCAGGAAAATTTAGTTTTGGGAAACTAATTGGTGACTTATTTCCGCATAGGGGAGGAGGGGTATAATTTATAATACTTTGCTGTTTTTTTCTTTCTTTTTTTCTTTGTAAAGTCAGAGGAAAAAATATATCCAGTGACTTGAAACTGAAGATCCAAATATGGAACATGCCTGTACTTTCAGACAAATAGCTTTGTGTGTTTACAGTGCCATATGCTTGGTGACTTCAAAAATAATTCTGTATATTGCAAACAGAAATGCTAGTTTTATGTGCTGTTGATTCTTCAATGACTTAATGCAAAATGAAACATTTTGCTTATGGTTAATGTGATGCTGTTTTTCAGTACCTCAGAAAATTGTCTAGAGGTGTACTTCACTGTCATTTCATGGTGGTTTGTGTGGGAATTCTTAAAAACAATGGAGCTCTGTTTGGTGTATGTTCTTTTTATCAAACTTGTATGTCTTGCTTGTCCATATTTATTGAAGGTGTACTTAAAACACACTAAGACTTTTTTCCAGTAGTGTTTGGAGACTAGAGACTGGGTTCTGAGGATTGACACAGCTGAATATAAAGGATAAGACCATAAGCATAAGATGTCATAAAATGAGATATCACATCAAAGGGAAATGTGTTACTGGTCTCATCAGTTATTAAAAATTAACATGTCCACCCAGGATCTCCTCTATTTGAAGTACTGATACGGGAACACTTATGCAAATACGAGCAGTAGTTTGCAGAATATTTGATTACCGTCCAGTTTTTAACTTGTTGTCAGAGCCTTTGCTGTACTTTATTGATGGGTGTCACTGGTTGAGTATGTGTTGCTGATGAAGTTTCTGGTTCACACACAGCTGTAGGTTTAAGCACCATTAGTTGTAACAGTGCTAAGTGGGACTCTGTAATTCTGAGGCTACCTTGAGGAAAAAACACTGGAAAACCAGGATCTTACTCACTGAAGTGGTCTGGGGTGGTTTAGGAATACAACAAACTCCTCGATTTCTCTTCCTGTGATGTCTCAATTACATGTGATGTGTCACTGCCATCTTCTCTTCTTCAGAAGGCCTTGGTGAAACAGGCATAAGTAAGACTTACTGATCAGCAGCAGCTGCAGTGACAAATTAGGGTTTTTTGATTAAACTAGGGGAGAATCATGCAATCATGTAAGGGGACTGCTGGTTGAGAGGTCGAAGATTTCTTTCATTTGACAGTGGAATTGGGCCATAGCCTGTGTAAGGAGCTATCCATACTACCTACTTATAAGGTTTGGTATGATCTGATACCGAAGAACCAGCCCTATAAAAGGCTTACAAATATTTTTAATAGGTTTTTTTGTGGCCTGTTAGCCTTTGAGCCTTCACCAGTGCTATTCCACACTGAGAGTATTGGCTAGGGGATCTTTAAGCTTTGCAAAAAGGTGAGGAGGTATTTAGATGTAGTTGACCTGGTATCTGATTTGGTGTTTAAAGTCCTAAACGGATGGAAGAATTTTTGGTACTTTTATCTGTGCACTGATTCTCTTTGGTTATGATTATCTGTATGTGTGATAAATGAATAGGCCACAGCTTTGTTGCTCCCTTCTCCTTGTCGTCCTTTCTTATGCATCCAAGCCAGTAATGCAGTCGCCCATGAAATCAGTCACTCTGTATAAAAATAAGTGTTGCACTTAACCTCAGTGCCTTTAGCCAAAGGTGTGTTTGGTACTGCTGACCATCAAGCTCTTCTTTAGTGGCAGAAGAAGCTAGCTACTGCTTTTTTTAAGGGCTAATCTGCTCTAGATTGTACTTTGATAGCAGTAAATTAGCACAGTTTCTTCAAAGGAAAATGTGCTTGCTAATCTATTGAAATTCTTTCACTGTGGCAACAAAACAGTGAATCAGCGAGAGCTATCAGATATAATTTATTTGGCATTTCAAAAGCTTTTGACGTCCTTAACAATAGACTGTTAAGGAGGCACAACTACTCCTGAAGTAAGCAGCAAGTGCTGCCCTGGGTCAATAAATGATTGAGAGGGAACAAAAAGATGGAATAAATGGTCAGTTTCCAACATTGTAAAATGATGGCACTGGGATGCATAATGCACATTATTGGGAGTAGCAATGTTTTTGAGCTCGGCTTATGTTAACTTCATGGTTTCTTCTTGAACTCAAAATTAATCAAAATTCAGCAAATGGGCAGTACAGTGGATGACATTAATTGCTGTCAACTGCACAGTTATGCATGTTGGAGAGGGTGGCTTGTTTATTTGCATATAAAGCTGGTCTAAATTAGTATTATGTGTGCTTGGTAACGTGTCATGTGAAAATGCTTTGGAAATTCTTTATGGCGAGAGCCCCTCTTGCTGCCACTGCCTCAGCAATAATATGTGACCTGAACTGGATGTCAAAGCTAGTGTTGAATAGTTTTAAGATAGTTTGTTTTCACTGAGTTATCTAGCAAGTGGTTCACATCCTGATTACTCTGAATGATGGATCTAATTAATTAAAAAGCTCAATTTTTGACATTTGTAGAAAAACCTGCTATTTAAATTGTCTGCTTGTAATGTATTGAAGCTATAAATGGAGTCTTCTTTGTACGCTGTCCTTAACAAATCTCTATCACCTGAAATTACTTTTTTCCTTGAGGAGGAAAATGCCCTAAGAAAATTTCTATGCTGTGCACAAGATGAGTACAAAACATTTCCCTTCATATCATTGTGTACATTGAGCCTGCACTTGGCACATGTCTTAAATGCATAAACTTAATGTACCCATCTAGGTTTCCCTCTCATTTTTATATGGAGTCATGTTTTTGAATACTCACAAACACCTGGGGAGACTAAAAAGATGTAATGAAGCCCTGTGTTAATAAGTGAAAACTTGCTTAGCTTATAGGGAAAGTTTAAATGTTAATAACTTCCTAGATCAGAACAGTTCTGCTCTCTGCATATATATAAAAGGCTACAGGGAAAATACAGTTTCTGTCTAACATATATGTTCATATTTTGACAGGATTAAATACAAGTAAACATGCTTACTGGTATGCTTTTATCAGCAGAGCCCTTCTGAAAGGGGGATGATGATCTGCTGTCACATTGCTGGTTTTTTGTGGTTTTTTTTTTTGGTAGGACTATGCTTGCAAGGACAGTATTGCAATATCTACAATTTGGCCAACAAAACTGATGAACATTTATGTAAAGATACCATTTCCTGATCAGTGCTGCTGGCAAAAGATCTAGGCTTGGTCATCCTAGAAGTTGGTGTGGGTTTAACCTCTCCAGAGGCTTGAGCCTTAGCAGTTTCACTGCTTTAAGTATATGGTGGGTTTTTTGTGTGGTGTTTTTTTTTTTTTAGCAATGGAAGGAGAAAAAATGCAATATTGAGAAAACATGTCTCCTGGAAGGTCTCCAAATGCTAGAGAAATCATCTGCTGGCTGTTCAGAATGGCTATTGGGCCCATGCATGTTCCTGATCAGAAGCTGAAGATCTGGCTGAAGTTGTTTTTGTAGAGGATGCTCAGTAACTCTCTTAAACCTTACTTCAGACAGAGGTCTTTGCAGGTAGCTTTAGTTTCAGTGATGGTATTGTGAGTGTGAGGCTGGTTTGAAGAAGTTGTTTCAGCAAAATGACAAAACCATTTGGATTCAGAAGTGGATATAAACTTCAAGATTGATGTAATTATACAAAGGAAATGTCTTTCCTAGTACCTGACAGGCATGTTTTCTGTCAGTGGATTCGAACTTTTCCATTGTTTCCAGGCAGGTTTAGTCACTGGGAGCGCTGGCTGGCTGGGTATAGCACTTATACAACAGTTATTTTCTGACCTGAGTTTGACTCTGTAGACCTTCAGGGTTGTCATTCTGGCTGTGAAAGTGATGACACGCTCTAATGTTCAATGTGTATTTAAATTAAGTTATATTGAAGTAATTCCATCTTTGAACAGTTTCTGTTCCCTCCAACCATTGAAATCCTCATGAAATGGAGAAGGGAATCAGAACTAAAGTAACCTTTAGGTAAGTAGAGAAGGTGTGGCTGAAGAGTATGAGGTGATAAGGAAAATGGTTTCTACAAGCAGGTTGAAAAACAGTAAAATGAAGTCAAAATGACAATGACAAGGCAAGTGGGCAGGAGTATCTCAATAGTTTAAAAAAATCAATAAAGGGCTGTGGAGTTCTGAGGGAATTTCTCTTAATGGGGAGTTGCAGCGTTGCTGCTTTAAAAGCTTCCCCTGCAAATCGGTGGCAGAGGCCTTGATGCTGGCTTGTTTAAATTACCTTCCAATGGGTCAGCAGAGCCTGAAAATGTCACGCTTTACAGATCTTTTTGTCGTATGGTTTGATTTCTCAAATATATGATCCCTGCAAGTAATGCATACTTAAGTTAGAGAAATGTGGTTCAAACTCTAGACTTCTGTGTAATTGAGCTTTCTAGTATTTTCTCTAGGGTTTTGTAACTTTCTGATAACTGGAATGCAGAATGGAGTTTTTTATTCTTCAGTTTGTTGTACAACAGTATATTACACTTGTTTAGGAAAAACAAAGCAAGATATGTAAGACTTAGTTACAGCTGAGAATTTTTACCTATTCGAGTATATGCTGCAGTGGTTTTTTATGTAGGCTGCTCTACAAGTTGTTGCATATTAGTCAGCTTTCCCCTGGAGAAGTTTAAAAAAAAAAAAAATTCCCTTTGATATAAAGAATAAGCAGGTAAGAGAGATGTCTGGTAGCACAGAAAACATTTCAATAATGTTAGTTTCATATAATGTGGAGGTGACATTTTAAGTGTGGAATGGACACAAGATATAGTTCAAATTGGTGTATTGTAACTTGGATGCTCTGTGTCTTTCATAAAATCTGCACAAAAAAAAAAAGCTTTTTTTCTCTATAATGTGGTGAATCTTGCTCTGGACTAGGGTTTTGACACTCAATGTTTTATGACATTTAGTTGATTAATACTGTGGCCAAGTTATTGTTTTAATGTGTGGGCTTTTACTGACTGTTAAACTGGTTGCAGCAAATACACGCTTCAAACTTTTGATACTTAGTGCTTCTGGCAGAGTCTTGGTTACACTTCCGTAGGTTTGAATGCCTTGTTTGAGAGAACTGTTGTACAGAGGCAGCCAATTCTTATGTTTAGTTCCTTGGTGCTAATGAGGTAAAATAGGGATTAGTAGATCAAAAGCCTGTTATGTTCAAGTTGGGGAAAAAAGAAGTTGCAGAAATTTGTCAAACCTGGTATGTAAGGGCTGTTGTTCTTTGATTTGGTTTTAATGTTTGTGGGGTTTTTTTTGTTTGCTTGTTTGGTTTGGTTTGGTTTTTTTTTTTTTTTTTTTTAGTATAATTTTCAGGTTGCGGTTAATATCTCTGCCAGAATAGGTGTAGATATTTGTGACTCTTCCTTACTGCTTCTGCATTCATATATTGTGGTTTCAGTAATAAGATCGTACAGATGAGCGGAAATCTTAAAATTTGATTAACAAAAAGGATAACTAATAGTTCATTCTTCTTTCAAACCCTAGATTGGTAAAAATTAAAATGATTTAACTTTTATTCTGAATAACATGATTACAACTTCCAAAGGCATCATACAGTGTTCTTATCTGTTAGATTCAGACTATTCTGTTTCTTCCTTGTGTAAAAAATTTGTAATACATTTCAGTTGTAATTTCCCATAATCAAAGTTATTGGGGTATGGAAATTGTTACTGCTGACAGTATTTGTTTACCTAAATATTCTTAGCTATTTCTGGGTGATGAAGATGTAAAGACAAAACACTGATGTGAATAAAACCTCCCTGTAATTTCTGTTTTATCCAGGGAGTCCCAGTGTAAGTATTCTTTAGGTATCTGATAATTAGCTCCGCATCATGCATCTACAAGGAAGGGAAGTATTAGAAATGGCATATTTTAAAAATTACCGTTATCCTTTTCAGCACCTTAAAATATGAAGAAGAGATGAGAGACACAGGAAAGTCCCAGATCAAAATGGAGTATCTGTCCTTTTGCACTGACTGTGGTGGCTTTTCCCATCATCTTGAGTCACAGGCTTTTGAACTTGTTCAGAAAGATAGTGCTAATGCTTGCTAAAAACCTCTGTTGAATTTATCTAGGCTTTACCTGTAGTTTAAAAACAAACAAACAAAGTCATTGGGCGTGGGAGGGGCATTCTTATGGAAAAACAGTAGACCTTGATTTGCTGGCCCTTTGATGAACTAAGATGGAGTTTTGTTTTAGCTATTGATGAAATAGTATGCAAGCCAGTCAAGCTGCAGCCTATTTTTAAAAAAATATGTTTTCACACTTTTCAGGAAGAAAAGGTTTTATGCCATTTTGAGGCAATGCTTGTTTAGGAAACAGATGTCTGATTTCACTCTTGCGTAGTAGGGTATGCTGTGAGCCACCATATATATATATATATATATATTCATATATATATATATGAAAGGATATTTTGATAGGAGTTAGTCTGTTTATTTTTGAAGTGGGATCTGAACTGTGAGTACCAGAGGGAAGGGGGAAAAAAAATCACCATCATTAGTACTTACTAAGCAACACTTTATTTCAGTAATGCAGTTTCTTTTAGAATACAGATTATGAAGCTTTGCATTTTTATGAAATTTGTTTTAATTTCTTGCTGCAGAGGTGCCATGCATTATTCAAGATTATAAAATGATTTGGATTTCATGAGCATTTGGATTTGCTGATGAGGATTTCAAGCTGTGTAATTATGAAACTGTATGCACATAGGTTGGAAGTTCAGAACTCATTAGCGTAATCATTAAAATAACCATTTTTTAAGTGTGGTATTACATTCCGGGGTGTGCAATTACACTATCACGTGCTTTTGGTTACTGGAAACATTCTTGTAATAAACTTGAGGTCTAGCAGTATGCTTCAAGATAAGTTCATAGCTTTAAGAACAGACACCTGGTCAAATGTTGCTTAGCTTATTAAAGAAAATTCAGTTTTATAGATTTAGAGCCATAACATAGTGCCTGTATGCATAAATTAACCTCCTATTTATCCTAGAAAAAAATGGTAAGCTTTTACATATTTAGTGCTGTATAATGTAATTTTTCTTAAAATAGATATTGTCGTGGAACATATTACAATGGTTACTTATTTCAGCTCTACCTACTTTAAAAGTAAAAATGTGGTTATAAAGGTTCTTACCAGATGGACTCCAAACTTTTAGTTTTTCCAGTGTAATGTTTGTGTTTGAACATTCTGAACATCTGTAACCACCAGAGTTTTTTCTGTTTGTGATATGTATTCCGTTACTTTTCTCAGATTAAAAAAAAATGAATTAACTGTGACAGTGGATCGGTGACACTAATAAGATTCCTGATAGTTTTGGAATAAGATTGCCTATTTAAATGCTAAGAGGGGGATTTTGGAGTTAAAATCCTTTTTATGTAAGATACATGCAAATCTGAAACTTGTGCTTTTCTAATTTGATTTTCTATTGATCCCTCTATTATCTGATTTGTATTTTGGCATTTTCAATAAAAAGAGTATTAAAAACACAGCAGGCAGAAGGTTTGGGACCTGGGTCACCTGTGTTTTGGAGAGTATTCAGCTGTACAACCATAACACTTTCTCTCGACCTGAAAATGTGTTTTGTCATCTGGGCACTAAGTAGTGTAGCTAATTGGTGGTCTGACAACTGAAGCTGTTTGAGTTGCTGTTCCTTAAACAATGAGAGGGAAGGAGGGAGGGAGGTCATTCTAAGTGCATCTGGTCACAAGTGGTGGGTTGAATGGACATTCAAATGTCCTGATGAAAAGGAGCTTAATATCTCTTTGTGTAAGCATAACCTGGTGGAAGATGCTTATTCCTTCTTAATGATTTTCCTTGATGTAACGTACTTGGAATTCTCTATACATGTGTTGATGCTTAAGTGCTTATAAGCACACACATGTTAATGTTTACCAAGGGAGTGATATGCATTGTGAAAATAATGTAACCTTGTTGTGGAACGATAATTTGGTGGGTTGTCTTGCTATAAAGTAAGCTGAGCTCTTAAATACTTCCATGTAGTGGTTTATAGTATGTCTTGGATTATTATTTCCCTTGTCCTACTTAGATTGCAAATGGATTGAAGAGGGGGCTTTTTGTCCTCTTTTCAAGTCAGGGCTCCAAAGACTATTTCTGTACAAGGAATTATAAATGCCTACTGTGGTATACCTTATTGTGTAAGACAGTGGTGAAGGAGGTGAAGTTTTGTGTTGATATTTCATTCCTTTTCAGAATTGACTGTGTTCTGGCCCAAGGAACTGGAGTTGGTCCTGGTACTGCTTTGGGAAACTGTTTCGGTGTTTCCTTTTGATTGGTACACAACTCCTGTGTAATGTTCTGTTCTTCTAATTCCTGTGGCTTTTCCCTCCAGAAAGTTGAAGCTTGTTTAAAGTTTTGAAATACTGATAGAAATTTCACTTACGTTTCAGCAGTTGCAAACAATTTGGGATTTGTGTTTTGGAACTGTCCTGTTGTAATGGGGTTATAGTAATGGTTTACTAGTGAGATGGCCTAATACTATTGCTATTGTGAAAGCAAATCCCTCCTAAAAGTTTAAAAAACAAAACATAACCAACCTAATTCTTGTGTGCAGGTTTGAGACATCAACCCTTATTTTATTTAAGGCACAGTTGACATGTTTGAGGAAAATACCATATAAATTGCCGTTAAAAATGCACACATAACCCAGTTATGTGCCGTCTTCCTGGTACGTGCAGTATTGAGCCTAACAGAAAGCCTGCCTCAGTTTGACTTCAAAGGGTTGGAAAGGGCACTGGCTCCATACTTCAGCTGAGGAGGCAATTTTAGAGACGAAGTATAGTAGACTTCTATTGAAAGTGCCAAGTAAGTGTGAGTTAGTGCCTGCTTTGTGTGGTGGATGGGCTGATGTGTGTGAAAAGCTGTAGGGACAGAGACGGCACTGTCCTTTGATATACCTGTCATACAGTAAATATCTTTTGAGATGTGTATGAATAACAGAACACGCCTTCATCTTTTTTGGAGTTTAGAATTATCTTCTGCAAAGAACCAGAAGGCTGACTGTGTTTATAACATGCTTACAGGTCTTGTGAGGAGCGGCTGAGGGAGCTGGAGTTGTTTAGCCTGGAGAAGAGGAGGCTGAGGGGAGACCTTATTGCTCTCTACAACTCCCTGAAAGGAGGTTGTAGCCAGGTGGGGGTTGGTCTCTTCTCCCTAGTAACAAGCGATAGGACAAGAGGAAACGGCCTCAAGTTGCGCAAGGGGAGGTTTAGATTGGATATTAGGAAAAATTTCTTCACCAAAGAGGTTATCAAGCGTTGGACCAGGCTGCCCAGGGAAGCGGTTGAGTCCCCATCCCCAGAGGTATTTAGAAGAAGTGTAGACGTGGCGCTTAGAGACATGGTTTAATGGTGGACTTGGTAGTGTTACATTTACAGTTGGACTCAACAGTCTTAAAGGTCTTCTCCAACCTAAATGATTCTATGATTCTCTTCAGTATTAATGCTTTCCTGTTGTTCATTCTGTTATCATTCTGCAAAGATGGCATTAATATCAAAATTAAGTTAGAGTAGTTGGAAGACTCAAGTCTTGAGTGCTTTTAGTTTTGTTCCCTTTCTTCAAAGACAGACGAAACAACAATTCAACAGCTTAACTTAAAAAAAAAAAAAAAAATCTTATATTCACAATTACACATTTGGGGGTCAAGACACAATGCTGCTTCTATGCAGTTAAAATTCAGCTAATTAGTCAAACAAGAATGAAGTTTAAAAGAATCCTTTAAAAAAAAAAGTGTACATTCAGGAAAATGTTATAAGAAATGACATCCAGGAATAAGTAGTCTAGCTTGTGTTTTGGGTTTGTTTTTTTGTTGGTGTTTTTTTTTTTTTTTTTTTTTATTCTGAGGAAGCTATTAGAACTGTTTTCTTGCTGGTGAAGTGCTAATAGTCTGATAGTTTTTTTTTTTTTTTTTACCTCAAACTCTATTCAGACATTTACTTGCATCCTTGTTTTGAAAGAGGCCTTCCCTGTTAGGCGATAAGCCAGGTAATCCAGAAGTCAAAGCTGAGGAAGGATAGTTGACAGTAAGGAGGGGAAGATGAGTGACACAGGAATTGATTATTGACTCGTCTTGTTTATAGGTCATTTTGCAACAGTAGCTACTACGGATGCTTGAGAGGCAGAAATAAGAAAAACTCTTCTTAAAAACATGCTAACTTTTGGAGGGGACTTGTGTCCTGAAGTGTATAAAGGCTATCTTCAGGTTTGTGTGGCAAATCTTACTAACCACAAAAGGATGCTAGACACCAAGTTCACTTTTGCTGTTGAATAGTGGATAATGCTTCTTATTGTATATCCATCTCTCTGAATGTCTTCATTTTTTCTGTTGGTGTTTAGCTCATGCCCAAACTCTTTTTCTAATGGAAGATCTGTCTATTCATGTAACTGAAAGTGGCTCTTTGAAAGAAGGAAAGTTAACGATATTTTCCTCAGGTTTGAAGGGTTTGCAGCGTTCACGATTTCACTGCATTATCTGAAAATAAGAGAGATTCTGAAAATGACTCAGATTGGAGAGTCAACGTGGGATGCCTGAATCTGAAGGATCACTGAAATTTATCTGTTGTTAGAACCATTTTGGACCAGCCTGAAAGTGGTGTGAAGAGCAAAGGAGATTTTAAACAAAGGTTTTAGAGCACGCTTGCCATTGCCTGTGCCAAGGGCAGGGGCTGCAGTGGAGAAGGAAGTATCGGGTCTCAGAAACAGCTGGTACAGTAGTTGACAGCCTGAGTTCACAGGGAGGACACACCTTTCTGGGTACCAGAAGTCTGAGTTTGTGGAGGAAGACCAGGCTGCACGCTACAAGTACAACCGTAAACTTCACTGCTCTCTGCTGTGACCTTAGGTCAGGCTCTGTGGCCCGAGAGCAGCTGCAGCAGAGAAATGGAGGCTTCAGACAGGTGGTCTTGTACTGCTCCTTCTTTGGGAGGGAATGCTAGAACTGGAAGAAGAAATTTAGGGCTTGGAGGCTGCCTCTAGGTTGTTCAGTTCAAGGCTCCTCTGTCAATTTTACCCTGGCTTCCTGTGCCAGAAGAAACTGTAGGATAAAAATGCGTGATAAAGAAATGCTTGGTAACTATAGTTGAATCTTGGGGAATAAAAAATAGCCTTTACTTCCCATATGTTTAAAATACACTTATCTTATGGTAGAGAAATGACAAGGAATGTCAGTTGAAAACAATATATGGCAAAGGGTAATTCTAAAAAATAATTTTTTAAAATTGATGAAGTTGACATATGTACACTTCAGCTTGGTTGGTGGCTTCCTTTGTGGGTGCTTTTTCTGTTGCATGTTGAAAATTGAGTTGAAGAGAAGCAATAGTCAAAATGTAAGATAAAAATGCATGAAAAGCTAGTCAGTTAAGTATGCAGATATGCATTATGTGGCTTCCTAGAACAGCACAAAAATAGTACGTGCCCTTATACCACTGTTTTTGCAAAGTTGTATTTTTTTTTCACGTGGTGTGTGATTTCCTACTAATTAGAAGTAGCTAGTTTTACATCTATGGGTTTTTTTGTTAGTCCTCCTTTTAACAAAACGAATTCATGTCTTCTTTTTCAAATAAAATAAGAGCTAACTTTTTGATGAACTCAAGTTCTACTCTTATATGATTATTTAGCAAGCTATAGTAATTGTAGTAATTAGTGTGGGTTTTTTTAAAAAAGTACACTTTTCCCAGTGCATTTTTAACTTCAAGGTGTAATTCTCGAGAGGATAATAAAATACACTATGGTAGATCGTGCAATCAAGTTAATGCAATCAAGTTGCTAATCATTTTCTTGGAAGAACCTCCATTAGAGAAGATGAAGACTTGCTCTTCTTTTGCTGAAGAAATGTCCTCATTTGCTGTTGATTGAGGTCCTAAGCTTAAACTGCTAGGTTTAGCTTGACCCAGGTCATATTAGTGGCACTTTCAAGTTATGATTGCGTGCCTTCCTGGGACTACACAGAGGTTACTGACTGATAAGAAATCAAAGAACTGAATTTCAGAGTACTGAGATTTTCCTGATCTTAATGTTTTACATGTTTCAAATCTGAGGAGTCTTTCATATGGTGCTAATGCATTTTATATTAACACTTCTGAAAGTTTTTCTTAGATGGCATGTTTCTTCTTACATCGTTTTATGTTCAGCCTTTAAGGAAGGTTTTCCCAAACTTTCATTTATATCTAATATCTACCCCATAGCAATCAAAGCTGTAAGGAGAGAACCTGTATGATCAAGAAGTTCCTATAGCTTGGTATAGAATAATGATAGTGAAATGAACAAACAAGACAGCAACAGGAACCAGGTGTCTTAAGATACTTTACTGTACCATTGTGACATTGAAGCTAAACTGCTGAAGGTAGGTATGAAATGTATTATGTGAGGAGCTTTAATCACCATTTGTCGTGTATTTAGTTTGAAGTTATCAGATATATATGAAGCTAAAACTATCCACTGGCTTTATTTGTAATCCTTGTATAGAACTGTAGCTCTTATTTCCAACTCCCCTCCCCGCAAACTGGTTGTAGTAACTGGTGAATAAAGGGGTAAAGAATTTTAATTTCTCCTTTTAGATGACAGCTTCTATTATGTTATTCTGTATAGCAGCATTACTCTGTATAGTAGCAGCATTCACTTAATAGCAATTCAAGTAACATCTTCATAGCTAGAATTCTATTGAGTCTCATGTATAAACACGAAGTGGAAAAGTAAATTTGTTTGGAGACAGTAGCAATTAATCTCAGAAGTCATATGAAGTGCACTTCAGCAAAGGTTTTTTCTTTTTTCCCCTCTAAAAGGTATTTTTTTGCTTTTGTGAAGAGGAAAGCCTACAAAGATATGGAATTTTTGTGTTCAGAATCCCTTCTTCAGAAAGCTTTCCTGCTCCTTCCAGCCCTCACGAAGCTGGCTTGAGATACAGCAATTTGACTTGTAACTGTGTATGGTCTCTTCACTGTCTTACATGAGTGATTCACGTTCCCATTTCCCTATAACCATTTTAGAATGCTGTCCTGGTCTTCCCATGTGAAAGAGATGGCAGCAGTTGTGTACAGCTGTGCTTATACAGCCTGGTAAGTTGCCTGGGCTTTTTCTTCAGTCTATGAAGGCTCTGCTTCCAGTAGGGCCACTAAAAGACAATGAATGTTACTTAGGCTTAGTTCTGCTTTGGCTGTGGTTCCCTGGCAGCCTTGAGCCAGCCTAAGTGTGCATTTGCTTTCAAAAGAGGTAGCGTTGTCTGTCTCTGCCCAGTCCTGCTGCTCTTGCCCTTTGAACTCTACAGGAATGTTTAAACTAGTCTGACACAAACACAAAACTTTGTTGTTTTTACCCAGAACAGTTTCCCAAAGTAATTCCTTTTGTGGGTTCTGTGCCTGCCAAAAGACGTGAGAAGCAGCAGTCGTTCTGGGTAGGGGGAAGATGGTGCTGCTAGTGTTCATGAAGTGGTCATGCTGTTGTGGTATATAAGGAGTTGAGGCTCCTGTTCTTTGCTTGCAACCTACAGGAAGAACATTAGTTTCAAATTGTGTTCACTAGGCCATAATACACCAGAATGGGACAAAAAATGTTCTTGGGAAATTAGGACCATCTTTCACTCCTTTCACTGCACTGCTTTGTTGAACTGGGCCCTCTTTGCTGTAGCAGCTCACAAATTTCAGAGATTTTGCTGCCATTTCGCGGTTTAATTTTTATCACTGTCCTCTGTTCAAAGAAATTCCATTTGTTTGTTGCTGGCAGGGAATATGTGAATAAATACCTATTACGTGTTCAATTAAGATTTCTAAGAACTGTCCTATACCACTTCATGCCCCTTCCTACTCTGGGAGGTTACTCTTGTACCCAGCTTGCGAATGTTGGAGTCCTCTCTGCTCCCCTAGAGACAGTGCCTGTTGGGCAGCTCCTTTCCTCCTGCTGCACAGGTGCCGCTCTTAAATGAGGTTTTAGGATTAGGTTTTGGGATAGGTGTGTGGGCTTTTTTTTTTTAATTTATACACTGCTTCATCTAAATGGAGACTGGCAACCAACAACCTCTTTTTCATGAAGTCAAAAATACAGAAGAGTTGGTTTTCACCTCCTTGGACAAAAAAACCCCAAAAAGTGTGGAAAAGGATTATGGTGCAGCATAAAGGGTTTTGTAACTATGCTGATTAGCCATGCCGCTTCAGAGTTTAGAAAACTTAATGATTGGCCACATACAGGAGAGGAAAACTTGATAATTGCAGCATTTGGAACACCAGCTTTTCTTCATTAAAACTAATCAGGATATGAATAATTCTACAGTTTGGAGGTTTTAAAAGTAGTACAAGAGCTGGAAATAGAGATTGTAGGCTGACTGAAAAGAATATCCTTGTACTGTGATACTTAATTGATCAATGGCCGTTTCAAAAAACAAAATTCTACATACCTGTCAGTAGATGCTGGGAGAGGTATGTCAAAAGGTTCAGAATGATCTAGATCATTATAAACATTAGCTATAAGGTGTTTGTGGGTTGCTTGCTTGTCTGCTTTAATTAATGATATTCTGGTAGTGGAACAGGGCTTGAAAGGTAACGTGCACAAAAGTTGTAGCAGACGTACCTGGCTGGTAGCCTCATAGCAGAAGAGGAGAAGTGAGGATGACTATGTCCAGCTTCCTGGTAGCCAAAGCATGGCACATAATTAAGTCCTAGATGTACTCCTGTATCCCTGTATTAATGCAGATAGGAACATATGCTGTGAAACTCTTCTGGAAATTCAAGTGAGAAGTGTTTTTTCTGGCTTATTTACTACTTTAAAAGTAAAAAATTAGTAAAAGCAGTAATTCAGTCCCTTTTTGAAATTGTCCCAAATGTGTAAAGCACATGAATAAATGCTTTCAGCTATTTCTTTTTCTGTTGGCTGTTTAATTAGTAACACTAGCCACTCTGTGGAAGATAGCTGAGAATATAAACATACTTTAAATATCTTCAAATCGTATAAGGTAGAATTGAGGAAAAATAACAAACAACATTTGAAGTATCTTTATCTTGTGTTAACATTTGATTGCATTGTAAACAGTGGGTGTTATTGGGACTTCCAGTACTTGGCTTTTCCCCCAGTATGTTCTTTACTTTTAAGAAACAAACAAACAAAAAAAACCAACCCAGAATTGTACTGCCAACACATTATAAACACTATCATAGTCACCTGGTGAATGTATTCTGCAGTACAATTTCCAGTAGTGGAAAATGGTTTTATCCAGTTAATGGAAGACACGTTATTGACTGTATCTGATACAGAGTAAATCAAACTATCTGTTAATGGTGATGAACTGTTTATTTCTAATATATTGTTCTGAAAGTGCAGACATTTGAAAATAAAAAGACTGTTCATCTTCCAAGAAAAACAAAAGCATCTTTTAGCCCTCTGTGATTGTTATGTGTTCTTGCTTGGTGTCCCTAATTGTCAGGATTGCATGTTACCCTTTCCATCTGACCTAGCGCCCATTCCTTCTTTTTAATTTATCTTTTTATCTGAATTGCTTAGGTAAGATCTTCTGAATCAGTTGAACTGGTTTGTTTAAAACTCTACCAAAAAAAATCAGCTGGAGGTGCACTTAGATATTTTAAAAGTACCACAAAAACCCAAACCCTTGTACCAAGCAGTTGAAACCTGTCAAAGAAATATGCAGGTGTTCTTCATGGTGTTCTGTTTTTTTTTTAAGCTAAGAGGTTTCAGGCAGCCTTAATAGTTGGCAGTGCTGTGACTTGCACTTGCTACCCAGCCAGTGGATAGTCTAGAGTATATATAGACTACTTCTATATAGACTACTATATATATATATATATATATACACACACTATATATATACTTCTATATAGACTACTAGAAGTACTTCCACTTGATAGAAAGTGTAAATTTAAAATCTTAAGAAAAAACCTTTAGATCTGGAATGATCATCTTCATATGCTTAAGCCTGTTCTGAAAGACTAGATTTAACATGTAACTGGGAATTGATGCTTTGCTGTTTAAGGAAGGAGTAATGCTAATATACTACAGCGTGACCTGGCAGCCTAGTATGGTGAACCCTGGGGTCTTGATCAGAATTAGACCTGTGGTTCTAATGGGGGCCACTTACAAGCAAGGCTAAATAGTGCTCATTCTGGCAGATATGGGAAAGATTTACTGTACTTTCTATGGGAAATCAGTAACAAGATACAGAACTTTGCCTTGTGTGGAGAGGATAGTGAGTGGAATATCCCTACCATTTAGGGATGAAAGTAGATCTTTCCTGTGTCTCTTAGCTCTACTTGGGTTAAAGAGAGGAATCTAAAGTTTTTCTCATGTGGGATGACTCAGTGTTTGAAAAGTGATTGACATAAGTGCAGACAATATCAGATCAAATTTAGGAAAACTGCAGTGTAATGGAGTAGGATGTATTTGATGCTTTTCACTGCCAATAGCTCCTCTGAAATGTCCAGAATTTAGCAAAAACCTGTTTGAGGTAATAGATAACAAGATGTATTTAAGGTGGAGGAAAAGCAGTAAGCAATCCCCTGACCCTGTTAAAAAAAAAAAAAAAAACAAACCTCAAAACAAAACCAACACAAACAAACAAAAAAATCCCAACGAAAAAACCCAGGCAAGCTTCTTTGTTGTCTATACCTAGAAAGAAAAAAACCAGCTTATGGACTGATAATATACAGCTGGCTTCCACAATGTCCTGTCCTGCCACTAAGTTACTAATTCCCAATGTGCCTTCCTGTGGCCCTGGCTAGTCTTGCCTTCCACAGTTTTGAAGCAGGAGCTGAGATGATGATCCCTCTGTTAACTGTGGGGCCTTAACCTGTCCCTTATGCTGTCACTTCAGTGAGCCACTTCAGCTCACTGGCTCCTAGGGCCCGGTGGTGGATGCCATGCCCTTGTGCAGTTGTTCTGAAGCTGCCTCTTGTTGGCTTCGTTGTAACATCTGTGGCTTTAGAGCTCTCTTACTGGAGGAGAAAAAAAAAAACAAACACAACAACAACAACAAAAAAAAACCCAACCAAAAACCCCAAACCACTGCTGCATTATGTAAGTAGTAGTAGCACTTACTTAGCTGGCCTAGGGAACAATGGCTTTGCAGATTTTGAATGATTTTGGTGTGTTCTGTCTCTGCATCATAAACTTACAACCCTGAGAACTTGCTTTCCAATCTTCTGCCCCTCCCCAACATTCAGTATTTTAAGTATGCAAGTACCAGCCAGTTCCCACTTCATGGTTTGGAAGAGGATGTGTTAGGCTGGGCAAAGGACAGGTTACTCTCACTTTTCAAAGCTAGTTTCTTGGCTTTCAGTTTGAATGTGTCCAGCGTTACCCTTCAGCATTGATTCTCACTTGTGAAGCAAGCATTGTCTAAATCTTTGTTCTGAGAAAGTATGTTTGTGAATGTCATCAGCTCTGAACCTTTGGAGAAGCTGAATGGGCTAAACTCCTCCGACCACTCACTGGAAAGCTTCCCTCCTCTCTGGCCTGCAACTGTTTTCTGTTTCTCTCTTCATTCTGTGTGTGCATGCATTTGCATGCAGACTTACCCCTACCCATTTTGATACGACATACAGAACTGTATGTGTTATACTTGTATTTATTTTATGAACACTATAAAGGATATTAATTGCATCATAGACCTACTTTCTGCTCTTTTATGCTAAAAGATTAGATGGTCCTTATGCTATGAACTACTAGCATGGCAAAGCTGTAGTCTCTTTGACTGGTCTAAATCCCTTTGAATCATGCTTTCCAGAGAACTGCTCCCATTTCTTAAGATGCAAACCACATTCCTTATTCCTGTTCATTTTTTTTTATGTTAATTCCCTTGTTTCCAGCTGTTGTCTTGCCAGGAAAAATAGATACAGGACAGTTGGTTGGATGAACATATTGCAGACAAGACAATTTCTTTATTAAAGTCTAACACAAAGTCTGAGAGGCTCTGTCAGAGTGGCAAACAACTGCTTATCCAAGCTGAGATTGCCAAGTTTCAGAGGAGATTGCTTTATTTTGGCAAAGTACTGGAGCACATAAGGAAAATCTTAAATATCTTTTTTTGGCACTTCACAAACAACAGATTTATTAAACCTCGTCACCTGTGCGTTATGGAAGACTGTAGGTGTAGAGCTGAATGAATTGCAAGAGGCAGACAGTATTTGAAAAAGGCCACAGAGTTCAGAGGTGTTTGTAATAGTAAAATTTACTGTGCATGGAGAAGGTCAGCCACAAATAGAACTGCCAGGCTGTGGGATCTGTATGCCAGAGTCCTCTTCCATTATGCATGGAGGCACTGCTGATAGTAAAGGGAGGCTCCAGGTGGGAAGCGTGCATCTTCATGTGTTTGTGTTCTTGCTGGTAGTGCTTTTGAGAGATTTGTTTCTGACTTTGGGAAGCTTGGCACTGTAATTGGTATGTGCTCAAGAAATAATGGCAGATCCAAACATCAGGTATCAGTTGTCCTGGAGTGGCCAGGTTGCTGACCTTGTAAACCAGGGAGCAAAATCTCCATAGGACAGAAGCCGCAAGACAGATAGCACACCTTGCAGAGAGCTGAGGAGACAGGAGTAGTTTACAGGCAGGAGACTGTGTAGGAGCCACTGCTTTGTAGACTTCAGTTACCTGGCCAAAGAGTGGGCTTGTAGTTTGCTCCCAAGGGAGCTTGACTTTAGGAGCCAGCCAACTGGAGATTTCATGCCTTTAGCCTAGAGAATGAACTATCTAACGCTGTGGTAAGCCATGCTGTTTGAATCTCTGATGCTGATACAACGAAGTAATATGCTGTTAAGTGGCTCGCGCAAAGGATCTGTATGATTTCATGGAGCTGTGTTTGAGTTAGGATGAGTCTCCCTCCACCCCAGCCTGCCCCTGCCTTCTGCATCTCTTACACAAAGGTGCCATGGAGATTGCAATGCCTGGTGCCACTGGGACACCGTCTCTCTTTTCATTATCACCTTCACTGCAGAGAGATTCTCTCCTTTATCTGCTTCCTCTCCAAGACCTGCAGGTCCCCAACGTGGCTGTGGGTGGTACAGTATATTCTTATTAGGTCTTCAGCTGTTCTTCCTGTCACTGGGCAGCATGCAGTGGGACCTGTTGCTGGTAATGGCATGGTACTGGGTGATTAACAGTGCTAAATACTGTGGCAAGGTTTTATCGTCTTGTAAATCTAAAGTCAGAGTACAGATTTCACTGGAGCATGTTGGTCCATCATTTTAAGTCTTTGAACTACATCAGCTCTGCTGCTGATTATGTGATCCAGTCCCCTAGCAAAAAGTGTGTGTGTGCGTGTAGGGTCTGGCAAGGCTTGTGCTGTTGCTTTGTGTGTCTTTTGGATGGCTTGGGCCATCATTTCTTTTCCATGTGGTTGCTGTTCCCATGTTCTCTCCCCCTCTCCTTTGTAACCTGGTGTGTGGCATTTGAGTGCTAGTGAAATCGTACTTCTTGTCCCCTTCAGTCATAGCTCACTGTGTTAATGATAATATGGTACTTCTGGTAGAAGCATGTTGCATTGTATTTTAAAATGGTTTTGTACACGTAGTGTATCCAAAAAGAAAATTTTGTGAAAGAAGGCTTGAAAACCTAGTTAAGTGGTAGAATAATAATCAGCATGTTGAATGCACTGACGTTTTAAGCAATTAAACATTTTCAGGAGAAGAAAGAAAAACTATCGGTTTGGAGTCATCTAGCACTTTTTATCATTTCTAATAGCTAGTGTTTTGTTAGCTTGCTAGTGTTGAGAAATTTGTAACAAAGTTTTTTATAGTGGTTCTAAGAGACATGTCTTTTAACTTGTACAAAAATTGCCTTTTCTATTAATTAGGTATTGATCTGTTCTTCCCAGTTAATTGCAAAAGACTTTTTCAAAAATTCGTATTTAGTTCAGTTGTTTGTTACTGCATGCATTGGCTTTCAGCTGTGCAAAATGTAAATAAACTTAACAATTAAATAGTGTGATCGCGTACTTTTTGTTTTTTAGATAAAGTTGTCTTTTGTTTTTTTTGACAAGATTTTGTAACAAGGTAGTATCTTTTCATTTGCCTATCTGGATGAACTTCAGTGTTTTGGAGAAAGATATTCAGTCTGCAGTGGATTGCAGTATAATTTCTTTGTAATTATATATTGTTTTGAGTTTGTGCTATATATTTCAATTGAAAGCTTCTGCTTCAGCTAAGAATGCAACTGAATAAACAGAACTAAGGGGGCTTTTAAAATGACACACGAATAGATCATTTGTATTTGAAAAATACAGAAACATTTAGAGAAAAAAGTCTAAGTCAATGTATGTTTCTTTTCAAAAGTGCAAAATTTTTTTAAGGTGAATAGAAATCTTTTGATTCCTTGATGTGATAACATTTGAACAGTGAATCAGTTGATCCCTGTTTGTCATGCTTTTAGACAATGTCTGTGGATTATTTGCTTTTGGACAGCTGCTTGCACTGTGCATTGTACCTCAGCACATGCTCCTTTTCCCATAGATTTTAAGTATTTTTTAAATATTGTAGAATGCATCTTGTTGATTCTTATGTTCTGGAGGAAACTGTAAATTTGGAAGAAGTGGTGCACAACATGACTTTTGAAGTTTTTGAGGGCTATGTTGTAACTGAATGACTTTGCGCTAATAAAGGCTCCTGAAGTATTTTTGGTGATGAAATAAGAAAGGATGAGGGCAGGTTTGAACAAAATAGGAGTTTCTATTATCTTGATGATACATGGCTGAAGAGTGGGCCTCCAAGTGCTCCAGCTCCCTGGTCCCAGTAACTTAAGCCTGGTCATTTAAGTGTTAAACAGCTGCTCTTCCCCTTTTCTACAATGTTGAGGCAACTTCAAAAGATTGCATAGGCTTATAGGTACAAGGATACATGGCATGCATATTTTGATTGTGGGAAAATGGGTAATTAAACTGGTAAGGTTCATGTGGAGTTCTCTAGGTACAAATAACACATGACTTTTGACATTCACAGGCTTGGCTCCATATGAAATCTAAAGCATGGATGCATAGCTTTCAGATCACAGTTCTCAAGTCTCTGGCTCAACAAACCTTATTTAAAAGTACCGTTTTTTCCCTTTGAGCTTGGCTATCTTCTTCTTCCTCTTGCTCCTCTTTTTCTTATTCCTTTCCCAGATCAAAAACCATGAAAACTCCCAGCTCTGTTGTTGAATAGTTCTAAAGTTGTAAGATTTTAGCTCTCCTGTCATCTGCTTTCTGAATGAGCAATGCTGTGTTAGGTACTGTGAGCATTGGTTGGAGCAAAACTAAGTAACTAAAAAAATAGTCTTTGAACACTTTCGTAAATGCACGGTTTTGTAGCAGTCTGAAGGAGCAACGAGTTTTCTGTGCATCCTTTAGCTCGGACTCCTCTGCTGTATTCCCCTCGCAGGGTCCTTGTGGGCTGTGGAAGGGTCGCTTTGTATCGGTACAGGTGAGGGGCAAACTGAACTAGGGCTTTTCTTGTTTTGTCTCAAGCACAGTGTTTGTTTCGATGTTATTCTTCTTTGAGAGAAGGGAAAAGGACAGAAGGAAAGGGAGAAGAGAGTTTCATTGTGTCTAAAACTCCTTAGAGTTTTACAGTGTTCTCATGATCAGCACACAAGCGAACAATTTTTAATATGTTCTGTGGTTTTCTTTAAAAATCTGATGAAAAATGAAATAAGTGTTTAAGAAGCTAAATTTTAATTTGATATCCACTTGATAGCTCTGTACTGGACTACTCCTGTCATTGATTTTACTTTTTAAAACACTGTTTTACAGCCTACTTAAAAATGATTTTCCTACATGTGGGAAATAGTGAAGTAATTAAACACATTTGGGTCTATGCATAAATTTTCTAAAATTAACTGTCTCTTTCACACTAATCTTTCTTGTCTTTAATTGGGTTGAAATGTGTGAAAGGGAAAAAGGTTTGATAGGGAACTATTTTTCAGAGAGTAGTTTAACTACAGAGCACATAAAGGATTTGTTAGATGCTTGGGCCAGGGAGGCAAGAACCTTCTGTTAGAAGGGGAAATATTTCTGTATTGGTTTCTGCTGCATTGTTTTTGGGTAAATCTGCTATTTCCATGCTTTTTGTACCTTTCTCCAGTGGAGAAATTCAGGTGTGCCACAGTCAGGAACAAAATATCCTATCACTTCAAGAATTAAAAATCCTTAATCATGAAATTGTGGCTGTCACTTACCACATTATTATGGATACATTTAATGTTAATTAGTTTACATTTTCCTTTTTTCCTTGTTTGTTTCCCCAGCAGAGTTTGCTGACCAATTCACTAACAGCAGTGCTGACTAACCTTTTCAGTCTTCAAGCATGTCTAATAAGTAAACTAATGCATAACCCACTGGCACAAAAACTGAGAAATCGTTCTGAAAGGTCCCCAGTGGTAGGACACATTTCGGGGAGAAATGGAAATGTGATGGAAGTGGAGGTGAAAAATATTAGGTGTATAACCTGCTGTAGTAGACTTGATGTAAAATAGTAGAATAAACGGTTTAAATACTTCAATTTGTAGCTGTGACTCTCTTTTTTTGGCCTTATTTATGGCTGAATTCTTACTCCCTCTTTTCTTGTGAGTAGAATTGTTGCCAGTTTGGAAATTCTTTTCCAATGCTGAGTAGGAAGCTAACTTGTTTCAGGTGTATGTATATAAATTTTAACCCCAAAGCAAATGTTTTTGCCCTAGGGAACTTTTTACCTTCAACTCCATCATCTTTGTTTTCAAAGTATGTTTGGTGTTATAATAAACTAATTTTTTCAGTTAACTGGAATTTTTGAAGCATGTCTTGGGATCAGCATTCAGTCTTTCACCTGCTATAACAAATTTGAGACACATGGTTATGCGTTTTGTATTCAACTTTTCACTTTCGAGTAAGTGATTAATCTTTCTTCTTGTCATGTTTCATGTCACAGTAGCACTGTCGTTTTCTCCCTCTGACAGCCTGACACTGTTTAAACATCAGTCTAATTTTGCACATAAGCCAGTTTAAGAGAAGGCAAAAAAAAAAAAATCACGTGAGGCATGTCACAATAACTTATTTTCAGAAGCAGCAGGCTTGCAGAAGGCACAACTTGCTCTGTTCTGTCTTGATTTCTGCTGACAGCAGGCTGTGGTGTTAAGCACATATAACAAAATTCAGGAGTATTTCAGACAACAGAAGTATGGGAGAGTACATATCTTACTGTGAAATGAAAAGGCAAAGCTTGTTGGAGGGAGAAGGTGGTGGAGCCCATATATGATTGATTCGTACTGGTTTCTCTATCTTTTTAGGGGAAACGTCTGCTTTATGCCATGTGTTTTTAAGAATTACAGTTTTCTTAATATGCTATAGTTCTTGTTACAAGTCTTGCCTCTCACCTTTAACATTTGAACTATCGACTTTAGAATGATGTTTAAATATGCTGATTTTACCCTTCTGTTTTGTAAGTTCACAGTAAGTCATATAGCGGTTATGTCTAAAATAAGAGTAAGCGATCCATTAGGAATGGCTTCTGTCTCCCGTGTATGAAATCTTTTATGTACTGTTCCTTACTCTGTCATCTTAGGTACATTTGTATGGTCAATTCTTCCTTTTTTATCCTCTAAGAACCAGCATTTCATGACAAAGTGGGAAAATACTGCTGTTTTGTTTCCTTTTTAAACAAATTGCACAAGAATCTAGAAGCAACATCTGAGATGGGTCAAAACCGTAACTTTTATTTAAACTTGATAACAGTTTTCATATGTAACTGTGTATAACCTCAGTATTCCTGGAGGTGCGTGAACATGCCTAGAAGAATGATATCCAACCAACATATACGGTATGTAATGCTGCCCTAATGAGAGAGCGGTTTAAGAAATACCATTGTCTCTGGACCTTTCTATCAGGGTCTTCATGAGAACAAGAGAAGACAGAAAAAGCAGAAAGCCTTTCAGATAACATTTGGTAAGGTAGGGTGTTAAATGTTGTTGTTCTGTGTATTTTGTGGCTGCTTATTTATCTTTAATGCAAACAAAATTTACTTACCAGATTATAATGAGATTATACTTAGGTTACATGGGGTTCCTAGAATAGAGTTGGTAGACTCTATGAAACATGTTGATAGGTCAAGGTTTTAATTAAGCTCTGGTCTATTCCGCTTCCCTGAAAGTATCCTGGACCACTCCTGTGCCTTGGTATTGAGAATGAAAAATTAAGGGAATGCCTGTCTGTAAAACATCTTTAGCTTGTATTTGCCAGCCTCCTTATTTTGCTCATGGGTTCAAGTTTACCATTCTGATTTTTCATTTTTATTTGCTCCCTGACTTTCAAACATTGAGTTGCAAAGGAAAGCCACAATATAGGAATTAATTTTTTTTTTTTAGAGATTATTATTATAATCACAAATGCAGTTTTCAGTTGTTTTCCATGTGTCTGTCTGGTCTGTGCTTGAAGAGAGATCTCAAAAGGGTGTGTGTTCAGAAAGGAAGGAATTCACTCTTAATGGGCCCAGTTTTCCAAACACTTTTCAGGACAGGTGTGGAAAACTTGATGCAGATTAAGGATATTTGCCAAAAAACCTGTTATGGTGTTAAATCTGGCTACACAGAGAGCTTTCTACTGTGGGAACAATATATGCGAGTAATGAAATTTCTGGTGAATTCAGCAATGTTTTTTTTTCCATGGGAGGGATGATACTATTACGTACATTCTCTATAAAGAAATTATCTTTATTTTTTTTATGTAAGAACACGTGACTGAAGGGTACCTGTCATTTAAAGGTTTTGCTTTGAAATTAAATAGCAGGAAGTTTATTTTAATGTTTAGTCAGAATTCTGTAATAGTGAAAACTTCTATTAACTTAATGTTACTTTTAAGGACAGGAGTGAGAAAAAGAGAATTGGGAGAGCAGTGCCCATGGAGAGTGGAAGAGAGACTTCATTTTTCATAGGAAAAGCTCTTTTGTGGTATCTTATTTTCTTATTTTCAGCTATTGTGTATACAGTTGTCTTATGCTCATTCCAATTTTTTTTTTTTTTTTTTTTCAATTTTGAGGTGTCGAAGTGGGCAAAGTAGTGAACTGTCACGTATGTGTTCTTTTCTCTTGGAAGAAATCAAAGGTGTAAGGCTAAATAACTGTGTCAAGGCTAACACTTTTTTTTTTTTTCTCGAAATAAATTTTGCTCTGTATCTGTGCTGAAGAAAGCATGGTCAATACATCCTCCACTGGGAGCAGGAATTTGCAAAACTGGTGTTTTTTCTTAACTCCCTAAGATTTTAGTTGAAAATTTCCTTTCTAGCGTAGAGGAGATGCTTCCTTGTGCTGAAGACATCTGTTGTTAGGTCCAAAGTTATTCTCCACTCTAACAATTGTCTTCACTAGAAAGCAGTGGGTTAAACAACATTTCCCTGCTTTACCAAATTCCACTAAAGGGGAAAAAAGAACAGAAAACCACTTGGGTGTCTTCAGCAGGTTGACATACAGGATAGGAAGTGTTGATATCATCCAGGGGCTTATCAGTCTGCCATAGACCTTTGTATCTGTTTGTGGGATAATCGCTTTCAGGCTTTTATGATTTTATGCTTCTCTCAGTAGTGGCACAAATGTGCACTTACTATGGAAATTACTTATCCACTGCTAAGCAGCAATACCATTAAAGTCTGAGAATTGGGTCTCAGGGATAATTATTGCTATGTCTACCTGAAGGAGTCTCCTTGCACAAAACTCATGATTTCAAATTTTATTTAGGGTTTTGGTGTATCAAATAACATCTTCGGGACTTTGAAATATTCTCACCTCTCCCTTGCTCCTCCCCTGAACAAGGAAATCAACTGATCAGACAGAAGTACTAAAGTTGTGTTGAAATATTAACTGAAGCACTCTTGTTGAAAATATAATCTCTCCTTTTTGTTCTGTCTTGTAAGAGTGGAAGAGAGTTTCTTGTGCTGTTCCCAGAGCACTGTGATACACCAGGTTCTGTGTTTCTCTGCATCGCCTATCCTGGCCTTTCTCTGTGTCCCCCTGCTTTCTCGTTTGTTGGAGAATGGAGTAGTTTCTTGCAGGATCATCTTAATTCAAGTAAATGCTTAAAGATGCTTAAAGAAAATTGCTTATGTGGATGCATTTTTTTCCCCCTTCCTTCTGGATTTCCCTGCTTTCCATATATACGCTCTCCTTTCATCTGCAGATCAGAGGAAGAAAGTGTTGCCACTGAAAAGAGGGGCATGTCTAATTCCTTTGAGTCAGAAATAACCACCTTCTTCCTTCTCTTAGACTCCTTAGTATCGGTTGATCTGTATTCCTGCCACTCCTTTGGGTTATCACGTGCTGTTGGCCTCATCCAGTCTGTTACTCTGTCCACTCGACACCTATAATATAGCCCTAACTGAAAGTGTCGTCAGGAGGAACTTTTGACCCTTAGTTGGAGTTTGTTACTAAAGCGGATTTGTATTATGCTGAACTTGGGTTATTTTGAGCAGTTTGCTATTTTCTCCTCCTGTCCACTCACAAAGATATTATCTAGCTTATCACAGCATGTATGCAGATATGCGTCTAAAGAACACTTGCTTAAAAAGGAATTTTTTGGTTTATACAGGCTTCATTGGTTCAGTTTATAAATGAAGTGTCTTAAAACACTTTTGCAGAATGACGGATGACAAGACCATTGGACTCATTAGCTTTAAGACTATTATTACTATGCTACAAGTCAGCAGTTTATTCCTGTAGAGCCTTACAGTAATGCCAAAAGATCCTGTGAATTCTATGTTTGTGTCTTTTGCCAGAAAACCCAAAGATGTCAAATTTCATGAAACTAGGAATTGTTGTTTCACTGAACTTCAATGCAGTTGCTTGTAAAATCCAAAGATTTAATCCTAGGATCGTATTTTAAATAACAAGATGAAATGAGTTTTAAAAGCTCTTGTGTTACATTATTCTCATGCTAACTCTCCTACTTGTCTTGAGTCAGCATCTTAGGATGTTGGGCAAAGTTATTTGGTGGGTTTTTTTGGTGTTTTTTTTTTTTTTTTTTTGCTGTCCCTGAGGAGGTTTTTTCATGATCTTTGATCCTATCTGTCTAAAATTACTGAACTGTGAATTGTGCTCTTCTTTGTTTAGTATACCTCTGTGTGTGTGTGCACACTCTATATAGAGTTGTTTGGATTGCTTACAGTTAATTAAATTATCATAAAGGAAAGCCCGATAGGAACCTGTTTTAGACCAAGCCTGTTGCGGTAGTGGACTAATGAGTCAGCACTTATGTAACTAATGCTTAAAAACTTTTGTTACAATATCTCCTTTTTCAATTAAATAATTCTGTGAGACAAAGCAGTTGATTGCTTTTGTGTTTCATGCAGGATTTCTCCACTTTTTTAAAGTCTGTTGAAAAGCCTGGAAATGTTCCATATTGTATTTATATTTAGAAATATTAATATGATGAAAAGGATTTTTACTCTTAGATAACCTGGAGCTGCAGGTTCGCTTGCACTGAAATCATGTTGTTCTCTAATTTCTTGCGGAGAAGATTGAGTTTGTCTGTTGTACCTAGTGGAAATATCTCCTATTGAATGAAACAGCTAACTATTCCATAGGAAACTTTCTTTTATATGTAGGGCTTTGAAGTACAGTGTTAGTGGAGGAAGAATAGGAAAAGGGAAGATTTGTTTTCCCTATTGTAATGCAGTGAATCTCTTACACTAGTGATGGACCAGAAAACTATGTTGCATGTAGTCTCATCTTCTCTACCCCTTCTGCTGCTGGCTGCTTCAAAATGACAGCAGTGATGTTCTTCTTTATATTTTCCCGTTTTTCATAGACTCCCATTTCTGTTGAAAATAAAAGCACTGAAAGGTTGTATTTACTTCTAGAATAAGAAGCGAGAGGTGGAAAGAACTCTTGACAGTTGTCCCGAGGCAGCAGAAAAACTAATAATGAAAGAAATAGTTCCATGTCTGTAAAATATCTGGTCTAAAATGAATACATCTCTCTGCCCTTCTTGGAGATAAGCTGGTTAATGGCATTTCAACAGGCTGGTGAGTATTGTGGATGATATCTGTTATGTAAGAATACTAGATACTGCTGCAGCGCGAACAATTTAATATTCGTGTTGTCCCTAAGCATCATTTACATATACAACAAATAATGAACTCAGGAGCAAAAAGACAAAGTATCTGACTTACATATTTTCCTTTGCTTTGTATGAAATGCATAAAATGTGCTGCTACCGAGTGGCCCAGAACTTTGCAAGTCATTTGAAGACACCAGGTCTTTTCTCAGAAGAACTTCAAATGCTACTTAGGCAAATGGAAATGATGATGATTTAGATGTAACAATGCAACAGGACAGAGATTGCAGGGAGATAAGTTACTGGAATTTAGAATTGTTTCCATATTGCTTTATGAAAGACTTTTGGATCTGTTCCTCTCTCCAGACTAGCAAACTAGAAATAATTTATTGGATTGTATTTCAATATCCAGTATTTGCTTTATGTACATCTTCAGACAATAGTAAAAGAGAAGGCAGGCTCATCCTCAAAACAAGCACGTTAACGTTAGAAACAGACCTATCTAGAGCTGTCTGAGAGTAGCGTGTTCTCAATATAATCAGGCAATAAAAAATGTGAGCTTGATGTCTAATTCCACAGCCTCTATAGCTTGCATTTAATAATTTATATTTTTTGTCATTGCTGGTCTGTAGAGAAAAAAAGTAAAGACTAATGAGGCAGGTAAACTTCTGAGAGCAGATGCAGAATTTTTTAAGCTTCATGATGCATCTAGACTATGTTATGTTGATAAAACACAAGCAGACGGATTATTACATGCAGGGGAAAGGCTGAATCTTGGTTGGAGCTGGGTGAACCTCTGTTCAAATCAGAGGATAGGTTGTTTGCAGATAGTGGACTGGAGCCTCAGCCTTGGATGACTGATGATGCATATAATTTAGAAAGCCTGGAGTGTACTGAAATATTTATGCTTCCCTGGACTGCCTTGTTCCATGTGTACATGGAAACTGCAAGGTTAGTCTGAGAAGCTGGCCAAACTACAGCTGTGTGCTAGCTGAAACTCTTTCTACAGGCGAGTGGGAAAAGGGGCTGCTACTTTAATATCCTTGAAATAAGAATGCAATCAAAGATGTTTTTAACATTTTAGGAAAATGCCTTGTGTATGTACAAGATTGTCTGTATTTGGGTTTAACGTTTGTTGTATGGCTATTAGGTGCTTGGTCCTCCAACTTTTTCCGAAAGTAATGAACATGATGATTTCATTAACACAATCTACTATGAGAAGCAGTGGATGATGATTTTCCACTTCTTGAATTATGCTAATTAAAGCAAAAAAAGTATCACGGAAAACATGAAAATTCTAGTTTTAAAAAAGCCATTTTACAATTTTTTTGGCACTGTACAATTTTTTGCACTTTATAATGAAGATATGAATTGTGATGTTTTTGTTGAGGAATGGGGGGAAAAACCTGCAATAGATAAAAAATGAAATGATGTCAAATAGATTCTAGTTATTTGCTTAACAATAAATTAGGTAGGGTTTGTAGATGATAGCAGTCATAGTGCTCACAAGGAGTAGCAGAGTTGTGTCTGCATGCATAAGAAAACCCACCCTCAGTTACATGGCTTTGCTGCAATGGCTATTAAAATAGTTACAATATTTTACAGATTTCTTTCTTTAATTTCAAAATGAGCTCAGTTTTTCCCTCATCTCTTGTTTTGATTTCGTTGGGTTTGCTACACTTCAGTAGCTTTTTCAGTATCTGTGTCCATTGTGGCTAGGTGCAGCGTGTGCTCTGTTTGGAAGCTGGAGAAAAGATTTCACCGCCCTTGGTGCCAAGAAGCTAGTCCTGTGGTAAGAGAGTTGTTCTCTTAGCACCTTTAAGTGTGGCTTAATGGTTAATTACAGTTTGTTACAGAACCATTAAATATTGCTGCTTGATTTGAAAGGATACTATTTCAAGGTTGTTGGTGTTTGGTTTTTTTATACCTCTCTTCGCAGCTGTGGGTTTCTGCTGTTATCCTTTAGTGTCGTTTGTGCGAGCAGTGCCATTTAATATGCTGTTCACATGGACCTTTTTTGTGACAACCTAATTTCAATACAATTTCACTTGGAAATATATAATAATATAATATAAAATATAACTAACAATATTTTACCTTTAGCAAGTTAACATAGAAAGTGTATCTGTCGTGTTCAGTGTCCTCCCTCGCACCCTCCTCCACCTTTTACATGGAATCTGTAACCATTTTGACATTGTTCTTCGCCTCCCTCGCTAGTTGGTAAAACACAATTTTTCTTCTATCGTGATTGTAAAGAAGATGTAATGATATATTTGTGGCTATGTTCTTAAAAGAATTGTGTAAATGTTTTGTATTTTGTAAGTATTGGAGAAAAAAAATCAACCTGTCAGGAATTTGGGATCATGAGCCTTGTTTTTCTGAAATTGCATAAAATGTGGTCTGTATTTTTCTTTGTCGTGTGAATGCCAGTACTGCTTTGCTGTTTTCTGCAGGCTTTTCGTTTGTATTTTGATGGTTAAATAAGTTTTCTGTTTTTTCTTGATCCATCACTGTAACCACAGTAACCATTTTAACTGTGTTTGATTTAGTCCCAGTAGGCAAGCAAAAATTAATATTTAGAGCAATTCATAGGCAAAGCGAACTTATCTCTTCATCCCAGAGGATTTAAGAAATGAATTAATTAACTATTGTTGGCTTCAAAATTGGTGTAGTATTGACAGGTTAAAAATTGTTTTGTTGTGTTTTCAGCTTTTTAACTAGCTCCATACTCTTTCAGCTTAAGAAATAGACCAAAAAAAACCCCCAAAACCCAAAACCCAGTGCTCATTTAAGCTACTGTTGTAAAAATACCTAACAAAACAAAGACCAAAAACCCTCCAAAAACTAAACCCAAGCAACCTGCCCCCCCCCCCCCCCCCCCACCAAAACCCAAACAAGAAAACCCCAATCCCCGCCCCTCACCCACAAGCAGAAACACAAGGGTTCACTTGGCCTTGACTTGCTTGCATTGCTGGAGATCTGAGAAGCCAAAAGGCCATCATATCCAGCAACAGGTAAGTGTAGCTTCAGTGCAGTTAGCATCCCTTTATTAAACCTGCAAATTCTGCATGTTGAATATTAGGTATGTATTTGAGCTCTTGTACTTTTATGTTGTTTGCAGCTCTGTAATTTTGTTTCTGGGATCAAAACTCAAAAATGAAAACATGCTGCAATTCCTCTTACAGTTATAATATATATATATAAAATTTATAGTATATTAGATATAATATACATAATAGCTACAAACACACGCGTATATAATACATAAATATATATGATAGCTAATGTATAACTGTGTGTATTGTCATGGTTTAACCCCAGCCGGCAACTGAGCATCACAGCTGCTCGCTCCCCCTCCTGGTGGGATGGGGGAGAGAATCGAAGGGCAAAAGTAAGAAAGCTTGTGGTTGGAGATAAGAACAGTTTAATAATTGGGGAGAAAAAAAGAAAAAGATGATGATGATAAATTGTAGTGAAAAGGAAAAAAACAACAACAAAGAGAGGAACAAAAGCCAGGAAAAACAAGTGATGCAACCGCTCACCACCTGCTGACCGATGCCCAGTCCGTCCCTGAGCAGCGATCGCTTCCCCCCCGGCCAACTCCCCCCAGTTTATATACTGAGCATGACGCCATATGGTATGGAATAGCCCTTATGGAATAGTCTGGGTCAGCTGTCCTGGCTGTGCCCCCTCCCAGCTTCTTGTGCACCTGGTAGAGCATGGGAAGCTGAAAAGTCCTTGACTGGTGTAAGCGCTACTTAACACAACGTTTTAGTTGTTGCTATCAACCTTATTCTCATACTAGTTGCAAAACACAGCGCTACACCAGCTACTAGGAAGAAAATTAACTCTGTCCCAGCTGAAACCAGGACAGTATATATAAGCATACAGCTATATACAGTTATATAATATATGATACATTATATTAGATATACTATATATTATAGCTCTGTGTATATCACAGAGATATATTAGAGACAATATTATCAGAGAGATATATATCATATCTAATATAATAATATATAATTGTATCTAGTACAACATATAATAATACATCCTATATCTTGGTGTGTATATATATTCAAATAAATATATATTTTTGTGTGTGTATATATATTTATATCTGTAATTATTTCTCTGTGTATGTGTAACTGTGTCTATAATATAGATATCTGCAGTGATGTATCACTGAATATCTTCAGTGGTCAGATTGATCCACATGCAGGCAGACGTCTGGCATGTGTAAGGGTAAAGCTCTTTAAGTGAGGTGTAAGTTATTAGCTCAAGGAGAAACAAGGGACTTCATTTTCCAATAGTGACGTTCGTTAACACAAAACTAAGTTCAGTTATGTCACAAATGCAATTGCAAGTGAGAGTCTTAGAGATGCAAGTGGTCTCTTACATGAGACATGGTGAAAGTAAAGGAATTGGTCACTAACATTGGAAGTAGTGTTACTTCCTACACTGTGTGTCTTTAAGATGTTATTTTGTTAGATTTATAGCCTGAATGCAATTTTTTTTTTAAACTCCTACCTTCTTAAATGTTTTCTGCTACACTTCTCTATTTTCTTCCCAAGCAAATATCAACATATAATATCTGGAAGTGATTAATGGTAATTACCATTTTGTATTATTCCCTGTGTTTTGCAGTTAAGAGCACAGTAAAGAAAAAGCCTAAGAAAGTAATAGAAAATCAAAATGCCAAGATGAGAGCAGCAATTCAGAGAGGAACAAGTGCATTGTATTTTGTTTTAATGTGTTAGGTCTTTTGACAGATATTGTCCCATACTTTGATCTGGTGATACGCTTTGATTTCTACCTAGTCTAGCAGTTTGTTGCTAAGTGCTCTACACAGTACAGATATTGCTTTTGTTTGTCATCTCTTCAGGGAACTTCCAGGGAGGCTAATGCAAACTCACACGCACCATGGAGGAATCAGAAAGGAAAGGTGGGAGACTTCGGGAGAGATCTCCGAAGTGTCATCACCCTACCTGGCAGTGCTGTGGTGGGAACTCTGCCGTGCTGGCTGCTGCTGTGGGCTGTGGCTAGCTGGGGAGCTCGTGGAGTTGGGGTTCTTCTCCTGCTGGAACTCAAAGATACAACGTAAAGTCACGGTTTTATCTGAAAATCTAAATTTGTTTTGATTGCTGCTTCAGTAGGTAACGAGTGTATTGTGGGATTCTGCGCTTTACCAGGAACTTGGTCTTAGCCTAATTAATCATTAAAGGTTGTCTGCGTACTATGGTGGAGCTTATTAATAGAGACTGCATGTATTTCAGAGAGCTGTGACCCTTTCATGAGTAACTATAGAAACCTCAGCAACAATAGTTATTAGCTTAAATTATGGAGTTCATATTTTTTAAGAATATTGGCCAGAGTCAACGGCTAATAATTTTGGTGTCTAAAATGATGAAGATAGATTGTAAAACTAAAATTCTGGTTATTTAACGTTGAGGAACAAGGTGATAAATGGCTTATTAGTTTTCACAAGGTCTCTCATACTTTTGAAGAATTACAGAATACTTGTGTGAGATATTAGACAACACTAAAAAAATCAAGTAACTTGCATATTTTCTGAAGTTATTGTATACGAAACGTTTTATGCCCATGCCCATTCTGCCAGATTCACAATTTAAGAGTGCAAATTACTGAAATAGCAAATAAAACGTCTTTAGGTTTTTTGTTTTATTTTAAGTATATTTCTAATATAGATTATCTCTTAATATTATACTTGATTTACACTGCTAAATGAGATACTGAAAAAAATTCTGTCTCACTTTGCAAAACAGTGTTAGGTGCAAGTGTCTCTGAAACAGAAGGGAAAAAGAAGGAATGTCAAATGTGACCGCTGCTGCAGAACGTTGTTAAGGCCTATAGTTACAGCAGGTTTGAAAATGGGAAGTGAGTATTTGTACAGCTAACGAGATAACTGAGTTGATGCCAGCCTATATTTTGGAAGAGAGTTTAAACTCAGTCTTTCATGACTTAAATTGCTTTATAATTGTTTTGAATTGTAGAAGGAAACCTGATTTGAAGAGTGAGAGTATTCAAAGATACTCTTACCATTTAATGATACATATGGCAGAGGCCAGTGCGGGGAGATGGGTTATTGGATTATATGAACAGAGCAAATGCAATGTGGTAATCCCGATGTTTTCTGTATTGCTGGAGTGTGAAATTCAGGGGAGAGTGTACCGTAATGTACTAATAAGAAATAATGTGTTAGGGTGGATTTTGCGCTAGTTGAGAGAGAGAGAAGCCATTTCAGCAGTGGTGCTGTTTTTCAAAAAATAAATCACAAACCATCATGCTCTGGACCAGATCAATGGAGTTGAGCGAGACCATCCTCTGTGTTTGTGAGTAACTGGGACACAGGGAGCAAGCCAGTGGGTAGGAGTGAAACTTGTTTTGATGGCAGGATCAGAATGTTGAAATTAGCCAGTGGGAAGAAATGCCTGTGTTAACGTGGCATAAATGTTGTCCCACTTGTGGGTCATGGAGCTGTTCAAGTAATTAGTGCTGTCGTTGTTTTGTTTTTCTGTTCTTCTCTCTGTCTGTACTGTATATTGCATTGCAGCTTGTTCAGTCTGCAGGTGTTTTTCTGGCAGGATGCCGCTGGCGTGCTGAGGCAGGACTGTCTGCTGACAAAGCCGTCCCTTTAGGTGGGCTCTGTCTGATGTGCAGTCTCCAGGGTACTTTCACATAAACACTTTGCATAAAATGGTTACCTCCTTGAACTAATGTTGAGGGAGACAAACTTAATTCTTATGCATATATTAATCTCATAGTGATGTTTACACAGGTTCCAGTTATTAAAATGTGTAATGGGCTGTTGAGTTGGCCAAAGTTTGCAGGTAATATTATTTTTCGTCATTCTGCCAGCATTTTAAGGGGAATCTGTGGGAACTGTGGATCTTGAAAGCTGTGTTCTTATTATAATGGAAACTAAAAGAATAAATATAATTATGGAGCGTGGCAGAATGTGGAGAGGGCTGGTAGAGCAGTTCCCCAAACCCCACTCTCTGCTGTGCCCAGTTCTTAGGTTTGTTTTCAGCTCAGCAGCCCTTAGTGGCTTCTTGAGTAACACCAAATACTCTGGAATCCTACTGGCGCCAAAGAAAAGTTTTTATGCAGCCTCCAAGGCCTGTTTGTGTATGTTCTCCCTGCTTTCCTTGGGAAGGCTCAGCCTCTGACTGACCTGTAGGCAGACTGTCGGGACAGGGGGAGAGGGAGGCGGTGAAGTTTCTGTGTCAACTGCCTGCGCTCTCCTGTGTTCTGCACAGCTCACCCACAGCTCAGTATGCTCAGAGGCTCCCCAAACCAAAATGCGGTAGTCAGGAGAGGCCATCCGGGAGCCTTTCATCCTGCTGACCTGAATACCCTTGTGAAAGATAACGACACAGAGTAATTGCAAATCTCTAGGTATTACCCATCATAATGTGCACGGATGTTTTGTTTTGCATGTGCTAACTTGTGAAATCATGTGACTGATTGCTTATGTACCTTTCAACTGTTGAATCTGCTTTCCTTATGAAAATCCACACACTCAAACCACCAAGTTCTTATACAATATTGCTGCATATTCTGCTAGTTTTTATGCCTTTCCGCCCTTCTGGGGTTGAAGGTTGCATCAGTTGATTAGCACTTGTGTGTGTATGATGTTCTGTAGCATTTAGACATTGGACTGTCATTAGAATTGTGCCAAGATTTATCACGTTATGACCCTGTAGAGCTTGCCTTTAAAAAAAAAACAAAAGCCAACAACAATTCATCATCTTTGTTACAGCATATGCTGTGCTCTCAGTTCAGCCTTTGGATCATCAGGTTAACTTACAGAATAGTCATATTCTTACTTCTAAAAGCTTGAATCCAATACATACTTGGCATAGAATATTAGTGATAAATATATTTTCCTGTAAATATACTTTCTAAATAACAGGAGCAGGTCATTAAAGATTTTGGCGCTCACCCTTTGTGAGTCTTGGAGAACCACACTGAAGAGCAAGAACAAAAACCTGTCTTATACAGAAGCCTGTGCAGTGCTGGGGAAACAGATGGCGCAGAAACAAGAACTGGCTTGCTTGAATTGAAGTAGGCTCATTCATCAGGTTTATATCACTGGTTAGTTCTTTGCAGTGGTGTAAGAATGGAATAACCACGTCTTAAGCTTTTTTAAAGTAAAAATTTAGATATTGAGATCAGTCTTAGATCTTGGTCTCTGAAGACTACAATATAAATCTGTCAAACTTGATCTGTTTTTTTATGTGCTGTTTTTTTCTGAAGAGATATTGAGGGGGTAGTTACTGTATGTGTGTGATCAATAGTCTTCAAAATAATTTCACCAGTGACTTCATTAATCCTATTCAAAATGCAGTGGCGAGGGGAGAAAAAGAAAAAAATATCACTATAGAATAATTAGCAGAATGAAACTGAGTTAGTAGGTGTGACATCCAATTATTTTCTGCCCTGGAGATAAATATCAAGTGAAGGCTGGATATTACAGCTTCAGTGTAGCACCTCTGCTTCTTCCGAATCAGCCAGAGTGAGAAGTAGCCATGTTGTGCGAAGAAGAAAGATCATGTCTCAGACCGTTGTGGCTAACACGTAGTTTGGTTCAGGAGTGGGTTACCCACTTGATTGCTGCTTTAATTGAGGACTTTTCTTCGTAAAAATTATTGGTTTGTGGCTTGCTACATGGCAAGTTAAATTTTGATAGCCTTTTCTGCTCTATGGAGGAAAACCATTGCAGGGTAGCTGTTAATGCAGGAAGGCTGAACGCTGTATCTGTACACTCGTGTGTACATGAGTGTGCTGCAGAGCTTTTTGAAAGACTTGTGTGTTCCAACACGGCATCCTTGAAGGCTGAGACTGAAGCACAGGATTGCTCCCACGCACCCAAGGATTTCTTCTAGGCTTTCCTACTAAGAAGGCAGCTTTAAATAGTTGTACTTCATGTTGTGACTGACTGAGCTAATATGGCTGTGTGATAACTGGATGCCCTGATCCATTGAAGGGTTGCCGTGGGGTGGAAAAGCTGGACATGACAGACTATATCAGATTAGCTCTAAGTCTGTAATAGACCTTATCCTATGAGTTGCAACCAAATGCAGTCTTCTGCAATGCTTTGGGGTGTTGTAGACATGGTTTCATCTGTGAAATGCGAGAGCTTTTCTTTTCCCTTCGTTAAAAAAGAAGAAGAAACGTTGCATTTTAAAACCTTCTAGGGTTTTACTTGAATCCTGTTTGGAAATACCGTGTCACTGCCTCAAGTTGATACCATGCTTACATTGTGTCCATGCAGTGTTGTTTTAATTTCACTGCTACCTTGGGGTATATTTAATAGATTTAGTTTTTGCTAGGAAACTGCCCAGATTTTTTTTTTTTCCCATGAAACTACAGGTATCATTTCTTCCTTTCCTGTTGGTTACTAAGTGCAGTCAAATTCATTCTTGGACTTCTGACAAAATAAGCTCATGGTCTATTAAGAAAAACTCAAGTGTTTAAATAGTTAGCTGTCAAAAACAATGTCGCAAGTACCTTTATGTCCATGTAAATTACAGTTTATGGAAAACTAAGTATAGCTCGAGAAAAGTTTCATTATTAAACAGATGTAGAACTGGGTTAGAAATTGTATGTATGTGGGTTGTATAGTTATCTGTTGGAAATAAAGGGAAACCTCTGTTAAGAGGTTTTTGTATCGTGTGAAAATGGCCTATTTCTCACAAGATAGTTATTCTTCCACTCCATATTTTTAACTTCATGTTGAATTTACCATTTTCCCCATGTACTATTTTTCTTTGAACTTCTACAGTGTATAATTTACATAGACAGCTCTTTTTTGGGTAAGAGAGGTGGTTTGTTGATGTGTTTGTATAGCTGTAAGAATTTAATGATACTGATGAGATGCATAAGTGTTTATATTGGTTTCTTAATGTAGTTCTGGTGTTCCTTCTAATAAAGTACTCCACTGCTCAGACTCTGTCCTCAAATTGTGTTGTATTAAATGTGAATGTGTGATGCAGTCAAGTGGTTTTTGGATTGAGATTGGAGATGATTAAACTTAGCTCACTTGATTGGAGTGTAGCACAGACGTTCAGATCTGAACAATAGAGAGACTTGATTCCAAGCAGTAGAGCTGTAGAGGTGAAGAGGCACTGATATGGTGGTGAGAAAGCTGGCATCGTTCATTTGAAGGAGGAAAGCTTCTAGGTTAATGGAAGAAAAACCTCCTCATGCAAGCAGTCTTGACAATGTATAGATGCTTTCATGAAATTTAAGGGGATGGATTTCATATTTGGTTGGTTTGGGTGCAATTTTCCGTTCTTATAGCTTTCATTTTCCATATATATGGGTCATTAATTTTACTAGTAACTATCTTAAGTGGTTGTTTATTTCTTGGAAATAAACACAAGTTTAAAGAAGTAATTCTGTAGGACTTTAATAAATGTGAACGAAGCAATGATCCATGCTTACTGTTATTGAGATGTTACTGTATCGAGAACTAATGCAAGCAATCTGACATTAATGGTGTCTTGGAACATTTTTTCAGGCTTCTCTGTGTAGTTGGAATAAGCACATCGAGTATGGGGAAATTTAGTAAGTGTTCATTGTTGTGCAGGAAATGAGGTGACTAAGCACTTGTTTGTCTGTGCAAATGAAATTCCACGTGTGTTCTAAAACTGTTATAAACCCCTGTTCTGTAGTGTATACGTTTTTATATGTAGAACTGACGTGTAGGTGAGAATTGACTTTTTTACTTGTTGGGATGAGATAGAAGACAGCTCTGACTCATGTTAATGTTTCTCCTCACTGTAAAATGTTGGGGCTAATTGCATGCATTTGGATTTTTTCATAACAGGATGCATGGCAAACAGCTGTGTACGGGTACCTCTAGGGACAATGGAATTCCCTCTGGTCAAAATGGGTGTGTATATTAACTTGTTCAAAGTAGACTTCACTGTACATGACTTTTACTTGGCAGATTTGAAATGACTCATCAGTTCCATGCGACTTACCAGATCAGATTCAGGATATTGATTAGATAATTTTTACTTAAGAATGACCCTCCCCCCCCCCCCCCCCCCCCCCCCAATTTCAGCAGACATCATGGACAAATATTTTTCAAGTGTTTCAGTACATAATTTCAAATTTTATTGTACCTATATTTAAAAAAAAAAAATCAACAGTAAATATTTTTAAGGACTTTGGTTTGTTTAAAATGCAATGCTGAAGTGCGACCTGGGCAAAAGACTTCCTTTATAATATGATCATGTGGTGTTTTTCAAAAACTCATAGTAGAAGGAAGTGCATTTTGGAGTATATCTTGAATACAGAAAAGCTTTGAAAATGTTTCTTTTGCTACCTTTGTAGCTTCCTTGATTTTCCCCCCTACCCTGAATGGGAACTTGGGCAAGCGGCTTTCAACCTTCATACCATCTGCTGTGTTGTCAGTTCGTCTATGTAGCCACTCACACAGCCAAGCAGGGTCTCTTAGAGGTAATCCAAATTCTGATCTTTTTAAGAGAATGCTCAGTTTGTATGTGCCAATTTATTTATACCTGTAAGAGTAATTTTTAGCTGTCTTTTATGCTAATCAGTTATAGAATTTGTAGTAGAAGTACTGCGCTGCTTTTAAGCTTTCTGAGTTTATGAAAACTAACAAAAAATGATGGCTGCTGTTTTTCAGTGAGAACACTAGATTTCATGGTGTTTGTGCAGATACTGTTCCGATTAGATTGTAACTATAGCTGATCACTGCATAGCTTATTGGTAAGGATTGTCCAAAGTAAGGATTTCAGGATGGTTCCATAAATGGCTGGAGCCTTACCAAAAGGGCTGCTATTTTTACAAAGGAGGAGAAAGTGATTTGCTTTTCCTGGGAGGATACAAACTCTCTGACACTTCGTAATTACAGTGAGTCTCTTCCCATACTTTGTAGTTTATTAAAAAAAAGGGGGAGGGAGGGGAAGGAGCAAAGCATTGCCTTAAGAAGACAAATCAGCCAAAAGTAAAGGCCACACAACAGATGATACTTATTTCAAGCTTTCTCTGAAGCCTTAAGTGGATCTTTAGTTGTGGAAGAAGAACACACTGGGTTTTATACATTTTGACGCTTTCCCAGTAGAGTAAGCACTAACCAGCAGTTGTAGGAAAGACTGTAATTCATTAGTAATAAAGTTTTTCTGTCCAGTGACATTTTTGCCTGAGACAAAATGAATTTAGGGTCATGCTTACTTGCTATTTAAATAAAAGCAGTTCCTTGGTATTAATGCTCTGCATGTAGAAAAATTTTCTCCTTGAAGTAAATCTACAGTGTGAAGAAAGGGGGAGGATGACTGGGCGGGCCCTTATCAGAGTTCATACAGTTTCATGTTTAAAGTAGAATCCACCCTAACATTTAAAAATATTAAGACTAATGACTAAAAATGTAATTATAGTGTAATATATATTGTGTAAGTTTTGGTGTAAAAATACTGACAAGTCAGTGTGGAGTAATTTAAATAATTACTAAATACTACATTGTCAAGAACTCAGAAGGATTTTGATAAGAACTTCCCAGTTTAGACAGCAGACATTTTTCTTTCTGGATTCAAGGAGACCTGGCAGGTGTCAGTACTGAGACTTCATGGAGAGTGCAGAGTGAAGAACAGCATGAAGACTTAGGAGGAAAGAGGGGGTGGAGTAGTCAGTGACAGACAGATGTTTAAAATAAACCAGCAACACTGGTGTGTCCTCGTCCCCCACCTCCCGGAATACCCAAGTTAGAGGTCTCGCCTCTACCCTGTTTGCAATAGAGTTTAGAAATGCACTCATAGTAAATCCAGAAATCTGTAATCTGGCACTCAGTTTTACAGAATTGTTGTGGCCCTGCCTACACAGGGGACGTGACTGTCCCCAATCAAAGCAAAGTTAAATCCTGCAGCATTTAGGAACACATGAATCCTGAGGCGAGAAAGTTTTCTAGCTCTGAAGTCCTCGTTCTCCAAAAGGAACTCATGTCTTATTTTTAGTTAATTCTGAAAGTACTGCTGAGAATATTATTACTCCTTTTAAAAGGTTGAGATTTATGTCATGTTGACCAAATAAACCTATAATCAGCATAAGAACAGGCTCATTCTGATAGCTGGTAGTCTCCTAATTGGAGTCAGCTTTATTAGTGGCACATTCTTCCTTGTAGCCAGTTCCACACATAGCTTCAACTCACAGGAAAAGCAGCAGCACAGGAACTAAGGAATACTTGGAAACAAGTTGTGATTGTCTTTTCTTATATTAATAACCTGGAATTTCTGGTAAGACTTTGTGAGCTTTCCTTTCCGTCTCAATTGTCTTTAAGCATTCATCTTAAAAGAATCCAGCTTAGTTCTTGCCTTCTGGACTGAAAATCTGTGCTCTTTCCCCCTACGTTGCATTTAATTAAGTTGATACAAAGTACTTGCTTCTACTAGTTTTTTAATATTCCTAATGTTTATAGACTTTAAATTAATTAAATATGTAACCTTAGCTCAAAAGTGTCATTTTACCAATAAATTCTTATCGCACCTCAGTATGTTCAATATTGTAGCTGGGGTATATAAAATGTGATGGTGGTTAACTGTTTTGTCGAGTTCCTCAAAGGCTAGCCATCCGTTCACAGCATAGCAAAATACTCTTGGGTTAGGAAATTTAAATACCAGTTTCTTCTCTCCCTCTCCCTCTCCCTCTCCCTCTCTTTAACTCTTCTTCCCAGTTGTAGTTAATCATTTGGTTAGTCCTTAACATGTGCAGATGTTATCTCTAAAATGTTGTTGTAAGGGGTGGGGAGAAAACATAACAGATAGTATGCTTTGATAAAAGGGGAAAAGCATCATGTACAGATACATTGTAATTTCTTATTTGCCTCTTTGCTGGTTTTTAATATTCTGGCTTTTAATGCAATACGCATTAGTCATTGCAAGTGAGCTATTTTAGGCTGTCAATTTGACAAATGGTACATTTTAGTTTTTAAAGCTTATTTTTAGCTTCATATTGTCTTTGAATATATTCTTTTTCTGTAGTCTGTCTAAGGTGCTCCTTTAACATCACTTGAAATCTTTGAATATTCACAAATATTTTTGTTCAGTTTAGGTAACTTCACTGTAATGTTCTTGCATCTTAAGAGAAAAATCTAACGTGACAGAGCACTATAGGCAATGTTGGAATTCATTTTTTCCAAAGGATTAGGTTTTAAGACATCCATACAGAATTTTGAAGAAGTCTGTCAAAAATCTGTACTTCCAGTGCACTATTCTTCGGCCTTTCACTATGATTGATTGGTTATTGAAACACAAGTAGCTATTAAGATTGATCTTAGAGATACCTGCTTTAGCAGATGAAAGGAGCCTGCTCTCCTATGGGGAATTAGTTTGTAAAATCAGTTTAAAAGAAAAAAGTGTCTATCTTTAATTCTTTTGTGTGTTACCAGTCACCAGGCTCTCCTTCCTGACGTTGTTCAGTGTTAATGGGCTATAGGTTGTGCAGTGAAAACATCTGTAATGGAGGTGCCGGTTTCTGGATACCTGCTGTTCTTGCCCAGTGGCTTCTATGGTTCTGTGACCACAGTATGAAAGCAAATCAATTGAAATTCAGTCACTCCCAAAGCTTAGCATGGGAAGGGGTTGTAGAAATTTAGATATGGTAAATGCCAGATACTGTTTATATTATGTGATTTATGGAATGTGCCTGAAAATAGGAAATTTTTGTGGTTTTTTTTTTGTTTGTTTGTTTGTTGTTGTTGTGGGTTTTGTTTGTTTGTTTTGTTTTCTGTCTGATGCCTTTGGATCCTGATTTGGGATTTTTTGGTCGTACTGTTATAGAAAGAACATTCAGTTTGCAGGTTCCTCCCCTATTAATGCAATTATTTTTACATGGTTAGAATTGCCTTTGTAGTTCTTCTCTACGACTGCAGCTTGTTTGCCTTTTCCTGGTAACATCAGTGAGTATCAGGTTATGGCAGTGTATATCTGACAGCACATGAGAAGCTGGTGTGTGCTTGCTTCCAGCTGGAGAAGAGCACTGCTAAGTTTCTTCCTAATACTCCTCAGCGTGTGTGGTGTTTCCTATAAAGTCACTAATGTCTTGCTGTGGCTGTGTGGTTCCAGAGCAGGACGAACCTGTGCTCTGCTGGATCAGAGCGTGCGGAGAATTCACAGGTGTTTCTCAGCCCCTGGCTCCTTAGACTTCGGCTGAGGAGTTTGCAAATGCAGGTACCGAAAGGATACTGTTTTTCTAAAAAATCTGGGGAGAAGGGGAAAAAAAAAAAAAAAGAAAAAGGAGGAGGTGTCTTAAACTTTTTTAACATTTGAGGCTGCTTTTGTGCCTTGTTTCCAACTGCTACATGCTTTGGTTTCCCAGGAGTGCAGTGCTGAAGTTCCAGGTTAGTTGATGTCTCGTGGATGTCTGAGTTAACAAGAGTGCAATATATTTTATATCAGCAGCTCCTGTCAAGAGAGTAGCTTGCAAGTACACCTAATTGTCCTCCTCATTGCTGATTTTTTCTTCTTATTAGTGTTTAATCATCATATTTTTCTTTATCAAACTATGAAAACCATTAAAGTAATGTTAACAAGAAATGCTTGGTTAATCTCATCAGTCTGTACTTTTGCCAGTTCAGGATCCTGGTCATGAATTTCATGTGTATGTCTTATCTGTAACAAAAGCTTCTTGCAGCAGTATTATTACTAAGAGTGTTCTCAAATTGGAAGGCCAGATAGTGTGTTATCTACTCATACCAGTAGCATGATGTCTTGGCTTCACAGCTTGAGCTTTTTTTGTCAGAGGACAATGTCTACGTACCCAGAATTTTGCGCCACCAACAAATTCACAATTACACTGCAGGACTTTTTTAAAAATTATTTATTAAAGCCCATTACAGATTTTCTTTAAGAGTTGAAGTAGCATGTCCTGCGTTCCACTCTGTAGCATGACAATCTCCTGAGTTTTAATTGCCAAGAATGTGTTATGCTATACTATATAATCTCAAATGATTATGTCCTGAGGACAAAGGCAGAAAAACTGAATGAGGAAAAATAATAAAATAGTATCCCTTTTGTTAGGTGGTAGGAAAGCTTTGCAATGTGTCAGAATCCAGGTGTGCATACCTTCCTTGTGTGTGTTTCTGAAGTGTAGGGAGAATACAAAGGAAATAGATTTTCAGAACACCAGTGAACTTTCTTGTGTTACAAGCTGTTTCTGTTTTGTCTTCTACTGATAAGTAACCTGATGCTTTACGAGTGATACTTTTCCCTTCCCCTGCTGCCCCACTCCCTTTAGATCAGAGTTAACACTTGCACTGAATTAAATGCTTCGGTGAAGCGCATGAATTTAAGACTCAGTGAGTGATAAAAATTGATTTTGAAAGACCAGCAGCGCTGCACGGGAGGCAGTTGGATTGGAGTGCTGGTGGTTAAGTCTTTTACTGTTACATGAGAGAGTAAATAAAAATAAATAGTGGACATTTTGGTGAGATCCCTTCTCTAGGTCTGTGTCACATTCATTACCCGCAAAGGTTTTTTTTTTCTGTTCTTCACCCATATGTTAAATAGATAAATCAATTTCCAACTAACTAGGTTAAGACTTGTTACATATGTGTCAAGCTTGATGTGGTGGGTTTTACCCTGGCTGGATACCAGGTTGCCCACCAAAGCTGCTCTGTCACTCCCCCTCCTCAACTGGGCAGGGGAGAGAAAATAAAATATAATGAAAGGCTCGTGGGTCGAGATAAGGACAGGGAGAGATCATCCACCAATTACTGGCATGGGCAAAACAGACTTGACTTGGGGAAATTAGTTTAATTTATTAGCAATCAAATCAGAGTAAGGTAATGAGAAAATAAAAACCAAATCTTAAAACACCTTCCCCCCACCCCTCCCTTCTTCCCAGGCTCAACTTCACTCCCAATTTCTCTACCTCCTCCGCTCTCCCAGCGGCGCAGGGGGACGGGGAATGGGGGTTGCGGTCAGTTCATTGCACATTGTTTCTGCTGCTCCTTCCTCCTCAGGGGGAGGACTCCTCACGCTCTTCCCCTGCTCCAGCGCAGGGTCCCTCCCACAGGAGACAGTCCTCCATGGACTTCTCCATTGTGAGTCCTTCCCACGGGCTGCAGTTCTTCATGAGCTGCTCCAGCATGGGTCCCTTCTACGGGGTGCAGTCCTTCAGGAGCAGACTGCTCCAGTGTGGGTCCCCCGCGGGGTCACAAGTCCTGCTGGTAAACCGCTCCAGTGTGTGCTCCTTTCTCCATGGTTCCACAGGTCCTGCCAGGAGCCTGCTCTAGCGTGGGCTTCCCATGGGGTCACAGCGTGCTTTGGGCATCCACCTGCTCTGGTGTGGGGTCCTCCACAGGCTGCAGGTGGATATCTGCTCCACTGTGAACCTCCGTGGGCTTCAGGGGGACAGCCTGCCTCACCATGGTCTTCACCAGGAGCTGCAGGGGGATCTCTGCTCCAGTGCCTGGAGCACCCCTCGCCCTCCTTCTTCCCTGACCTTGGTGTCTGCAGGGTTGCTCCTCTCACATCCTCACTCCTCTCTTCTCTGGCTGCAGCTGTGCAGGTATTTCCTGACACCCCCCACCCCCCCACCCCCCCCCATGTTATCCCAGAGGTGCTACCACCATCGCTGATGGGCTCAGCCTTGGCCAGCAGCAGGTCCACCTTGGAGCTGGCTGGCATTGGCTCTATTGGACATAGGGGAAGCTTCTAGCAGCTTTTGACACCCCCGTAGCTGTGCCCCCACCACCACTGCCAAAACCTTGCCATGCAAATCCAATACACTTGGCAAGGAAAAAGTAAACCCTGATCTCAAAATGTATCAGTTGTGCTATCAAAAGAAATGAAGGATCATTTCTACTAAATGTACCTGTGTTTCTGAATGTACCTTGAGCATCTTACTGAAGCAATTAGCTGAATTTTTGGGTTAACTCAGTGCTCATGCTACAGAACAGACAACTATAAAAAGTAGTCCACAGGTGAACTGTGAACTGTTCTTTGTGTAACATTAAATAAACCTTAGATGTTTGTTAGCAGCTTCAAAACTCATTCTAAAACTTCCTCAAATTCTAAACTTCAGTCTCTATCCTGCAGGCATGTTTGCACAGCGTTAAGCATGAGTTAAGCCACATTTATTTCAATGAGAGCACATGAGCCTGCAGTTCTTGTCGCTCCTGAATTCATTATCTTGTTTTAGCTTTTGCTCATTAGATTTCACTCTAATGCTCCTGTTTGGAAGAGTTGTACTCAGAATCAGGTATTTTCAGTATGGATGATGTTAATATCTGATGGCATTACAATTTTTACCATGGGCAATTTAAGCAGGTTTAACAGTACTGTTGTAGCTGCAGGATGCCACTAATACTGGCAGTAGCCTCAACATGCACATGCAATTTGTGTGCACCAGACAGTCAGTGGTGGCAGTGTGGGTGGTTTCGGTAATGTAGCTGCACTCACAAATTTTCCCATATTGTATGTATGAATAGGTAGGAGGAGGAGGAGGGGTGATATTTTTCTTCATTAATGTTTTTTTGGTGGTTTTGGGGTTGGGTAGGTGGTGTTTTTTTTTGTTTTTTTTTTTTTTTTTTAGTTTTAGGAGGCTAACTGGGAATGAATACTTTCATGCAAATAGATTCCTGAAGATACTGCATGAATATGAAGCTAGACTTCCATAGGTGAGCTCTTAACTTTCTAGCAGATCTGAAGGAATGTGTTTGACCGTGGCTTCTGTTTGCTGTAACAGAATTGCCCGGAGTTACCTGCCTGATACCACCTGGCTTCAGATGGGCAGTCCTCTCTTGCCTTTCAGAGGCTGCCAGACTAGTTAAAGGACCAGCTTTAGATTTACTTTATCAGCTGCGGTCCATTCAGAGAGTTAGAAAGCTGTACAGAGAACCTTACTTCCATTTAAATTCCTTTGATTTTAGTGGAGCAACATTAATAATAAAATAAATAATTTCTAAAATTAACTTCCTAATATTCTGAAGTTGTTCGGAATAATGCATAAAACATAGTGAGGTATATGGAATTTAAATAAATGAAGTAATATAATTTAAGATGCTGCATTTCCAGAGGTCATGTTAATTTCATAGGAAATTTAGTATCTGAATAACTCACTGTGAAGACTGAAAATACTTAGAAATTATTACTTCAAAAAGTTTTATGGTATGTGAGGGTTGCTGAGAGATTCCTTGCCATGACCATCGTAATTCAGAAATGTAAATAATAGAGCATTTATTTTTCTCATGGCCTTTTAAACTTAGTCTCTAGAGTTATAAAACAGGAGTCAGAACCTCTGGATGGCTACTTAATTTTTAAATATGTTGACAACGTCAGCAGAGAAAGAAGAGGCCTGAAAGCTTGTATCTATTGGATTTATGTGCTTTGGAAGTAAAAGTAGATCTAGTTGTTTTGCATTTTTCCTTTAAAAATGAACCAAAGTGATATTCTTCTAAATGGACAGAATTGAATTACAGTGCTTGAGAGAGTGCAGTTTATTGACAGCTTGTGTAGAAAGTTATTTTAAATTGTATGATGGATTACTGATGGAAGCTAACAGCTTCCAGCTAACAAACTCAAGACCTCAAGATCAGGTGAAGAATGCAACGCTAAGGGCTGCTTTTTTGCTCTTGCTATTCATTTGATTAATATGAGAGTTGTTCACCAAATGAATAAATTCTTGCTTTGAAAAAATGCATTTTTTTGTTGCATATGTGAGGATAACACAACCACATGATATTGGGATTTACCTGGGTAACTTAGCAATGCTGTGTACGGGCTACTTGGTTTGATGCTGCTTTTAGTTCTAGACTGTCCAAAAAGAAAAACAAGCAAACAAAAACCCCAGGATAAGGCTGTGGTGGTGTTGTGTGGAGAAGAACCTACCATGCTAAAGCAATAGAAATGTCAAAAATTAAGGTAGTGATAAGATGCATTAGAAACTTGAGAGTAAGAGTGCTTAAGACGCTTTCCAGTAGCAGACGTTATCGTTCTGTTTTACACATGGAAAGATGAGAGCAGGTTAGTGATCCGCATACAATAGGATGTGACGTGACGTGGTTAAACCTTTATTAGATGTCATGACTTTCTGGCTGTTTCAGTGCTCTTGCCTCTAGCTGAATTCTGGACTATGTATAATAGAGTATTGAGGATCTCCAGCAGTAGTGAAACTTGAAGCTATGAAAAAGTACTTTTTAGTGATTGAAGCCTTCATCGGCATGAGTTTTAGGTCAGTAGAATGAAATTCCTTTTTTAGCTGGGACAAGCAAATACTTAAAAAAAAAAAAAAATTAGTAATGTGGGCAGATCTGAAAGGAACAATGCTGAATATTGCAAAGTACAGATTTTTTTTTTTTAAGTTTAAAAAGTAATTAAATATGTAATGAAGGTTCTTAAAACTCTTGAAGAAGGACTCTTACACATTTAGGTCTCAAGAAGGATTTCTTCTAATATTGGTGCAATATTAACTGTGTAGTTGGTTAAAGAGAAGCAGTATTCTCATAGAGAGTTTTGCTTTCAAGACTCATGGCTCAGAACAGTATTGTGTGTGTGGAGATGGGGGAGTTTCCTACTACTACTTCTGTGTGCAAGCAGACAGAAGGCTGGCTCAGGGACAGCTGGCGTAGCGGGCTCCCTTGGGACTGTGTATAATAAGTCCTGGTTCCTTGGCTGGAGAGCAGTTCATTCAGCACGTGCTGAAAGCATGAGCTGCTGAACTGCTGTAGAGACAAGTTGGGTTAAGAAGGGGAAGCAAGTTTTTGAGCATCATTACAGTTTTTCTAATCTACCTGTAATTATGCTTTTAGCCTGACATAATCACCCTGCAGCTTCTAAAATGTCCTGTGTATAATTCAGATCTAGTCGGCGCAAAATTAGAAGCGCATTTCAGTGCTAACTGAATTTTGAGATGGAACTTAAAAAGTGCAGTCTTATTTGACTTAATCAAATATGATGCTGTGGTGCTAGTGAGACAAGACATGTCCAGCGCCTTTCAACTGTCTTTCTACATCTCATTTTCCAACTCCAAACCCCACTTGCGAGTTAGAAAGACAAGTTACCGGTAGGAGGAAGATGACTTTTGTGATCTTGGGTCATGAAGAGAATGTACATTTCCATAGAGGCTTTGTTGCCAGGTGATCCCCATTATTTGTACTGTATATTATATACAGTCACTAGAAAGAGGGAAATTATGAAATGATTTGGTTCATTTTTAACGATGTTGCCTTGAAAACTTTGAGTAGAACCTGCAATCTTAAAATGTAGCACGAAGCTCAGTTTTGAAACAGTTTTTGGTTAGGTTGACTTTGAATAAAAGGATTCATGTGTGAAATGAATTGGAAATTTCAGTTCAGTTGCTCGTATGTAAGCATTCCCGGTGTGCTTTCTGTCTCCCATTACATTTGACATACTTTTTGACAGTCTGACAGAAACATCGCTCAGTAGACAGTGAACCTGAACTAGATTTCTTTATTCTTCTAACCAGTGATAAAACAGAGTGGTTATGAAAATAATAAGCTGGCAACAATGAAGGAGAACACAGCGCTCAAAATTGCAGCTGCGTGGAAGCTGTGAACTCCTGACCATTCTGTTGAACCGGCTTTCTGAAACTTAAAGTAGGGTCTCTCCTTCGGCATTAGTGCTGCTTTTAGTTGACATCACTGTCCCTACAGTTTACACACTGTTTATATTCAGTTTGCAAAGCTTCACTGAAACTGGGTCATTAATTTTTATGATTGCAATTCTTTAAAAAGTAAAAGCAAAAGAGCTTTAGTTGCTCTCTCAGAAAGCGTGTGTAGTACCTTCTGCAGTAAAGTGCCATAAAAAGTCACTTTTAATATGAAATTGTTTGAACCTGGCAAATCTTTGTAGCACTCTGACCCATGCATGTTGTTTTTAAAACTGAAATCTTGAGAATTAACTTGTCATCAAAGAATGGTAAGAGCTGAAGAGAGAAAGGTGAAGCTGGAGCAGAACCTCTTTTCAAGAATAAGGAATTAATGAATGACAATTGACTTAACTCTAAGCAGAGAATTTCTGGGGATCATTACATTTCCCAGAAGGCGAAGTCAATTTGCCTTTGGCTCGTGCCTTAATGTAACAGGAACAAGTAGTAATTTTGCAGACAGACAGTCCCCTAGAGGATCCTAATTCTTAATTGTATAAAAGTTCTAATTGTTCCATTTCTAAGTGCTAACTTACTTAAGTCGTGCATATAACTTAATTGCAGTGCGAACATCCTGGATGAGTTTAAGTGAAGCAAATAAGTCTCACAAATACTACTTTAAAAAACAGAATTAAGGACATGTTCAGAGAGTATGACACGAATGGCTTCATGTGGTGAAATATGTATTTTTTAAAATCATCCTGTTACTGCAATGTTTACAGGTTCCTTTACCAGCAGTTGTACTATGCTTTTCTTCCTGAGATTGCATCAGCAGTCACTTGCTTAACAAGGCTTCAATTTGATAAACTCGCCAAGGAACGTTAGTGTAAAGTTGTCAAGCTAAGTGATGCTCTTCGTTATTGAAAATGATGCCCCAGCAAGGTATTCGGACACATCACGTTACTACTGGTGATAGCTGGTCAGAGTCTCTGATACCACAAGTCCAGGAATGAAAGCTTGGAAAGTATTGTGAAAGCTGAGGCCAAGGGAGATGCTGTGCTTTCAAGACTGTTTTCTGTTCACCACATCTGCTCCTGTGTGATTCTCTGAGGAAAGTTGGTTTAGGGAGAGTGGCCCATCTATTGGGCCTCCTTACATATGCCTTAAAACTGGTGTTCTGTGAAGTGCTGACTTGCTGGGTAGGGTAACACTCTGTTTTAGATTGTCCGGTATCTATGCAAGATAAATCCTTCCATTGTGAAATTTCCATTTGGAAAATATTTGTTACTTTGTTAGTGAAAATGGTGGGTTTTAAGGTCTATTGACAACACCTCGTAGTAAGGGTGAAGCAATGTGAGCTTTTGGTAGAATGGTTGGAGGACTGTTGTTTCAAGCTGTTTATTATACCACTTAAATCCCCAAACTAGTTTTTGTACAGCGTTTTTGACTAGAGAAGAAAAATGTCCTCTACAAATTTTTCTGTGCTGTCTCGTGTTATGCTTCTAACTGAGGCTAATGATAAATTCCCAGCAATTAAAGTCTGTCTTACAGTCTGATTTCTTAAACTACTAACTGAAAAAAATGTCCCTAAATCCAATGTCACAAGCAGAAGAATGAAGTGTCAAGCAGACGGTCTGCGTGTCTTGGGAAATACACACCTGCCTGCAGAAAACTTACCTGGAGTAAAACCTGCAATGAAAGACGTTGATAAAACACATCCCTTCAATTTCCTTCAAGTTGTGGGAAAGCGCTCAGTCTATCGGCTTTTCCACGCACGTCTACCACCAACTGGATTCCAGAATTGTTGGGTGGTTGTTTTGAAAACGACTGCTTGCTTATGTTTCTCAAGTGGCATGAGTAAATAGAAGAGATTGTCCTCTTCTGTGATAAGTTATTCTTCTGCATTAGATTTGCAGAATTCATGAGGCAGTATAGAAGGAAGAGATCAAATGCATATAGTACTCACCTTTCGTAGTAATTCCTCCACACTATCTCCCACCCCAAGTGTCAGGAGTATATTTTCATTTTGATGTTGGAAGAGCTATAGGTACATGTTTCTTCCGTGGTTTATTTTTCTTGAGAGGATAGCAAAGGTTTATATAGTATTGAAACTGCTTCAAAAAGTCAGAACTTGGTGTAGAAGTTTAAAAAGACTCAAAGCAGGAAAATATTAAGTTTTTCTGACACCTGCTTATTGAAAGAAAAAGGGCATTTATTAATAATTTTTGCTGTTGTTATTAACTGTAGACTATACATTTATCTTAAATGGATATTGGAGATGTTTTCTTGCAGTGTGTTTTGTGTAACTGCTTCCCAGTGGAACAGACACACTGTAAGAATTCAACAGATTTGGTTAAGACCACTGATTCAACAGCTTAACTATGGAAGGTACCGAAAAAAGGAATGTTGAATGAGGAATGAATGATAACTACTTGGACATGTCTTAAATCGAATAGAATTTTCAAAATCACTATAAATGGAAATATTAAGGAAGTAACTACCACTTAAAACATCAAAAAGTGTTCTGTCTGTCATTATTCAGGAAGAAAACACTAACTTTGAATGAAAAAAAAATTAAAAAAACAAGTAGAAGAAATACTAGCAGTATATTTCTTTTAACAGAAAAATATGTGTACTAGTAAAATGTATTTTGCAGTTTGGCCTTTGCTTTGGGGATGTTGATACTTTCCTGATGTGCTGTTAATGTTACTAAATAGTGGATATATACGAGTCCTGATGATTCTTCATTTTTGATCAGATTATAAATCAGCCATACACAGTTTACAAATAGGGAGTTATTTGGGGAGATTTTAATGCATTTATAACACACAGTGGTTAACACGGCATTTACTAGGTAAGAAGAAAGAAGAGTATAACTTAATCAGCATACTCAGACTGCTGCTTCAGCATGAAAAATCTCCCCTTTCATTGCAGTTCTTGATTTCTAGTTGGAAAAGATAGACTTCCAAATAGTAAAAGAACTGCACAATATTTCATCTCCTCAATAAATTTAGTCTAATTTTAGTGTATCTAAAGCTAGCTTATAACACGTATTGTATAACTTAATACCCCAGTGCAAAAATGTTTTTGAATTAGGCTTCAGTGGACAAATTGAACACGTTTGAGGAAATCTATACAACTAAGTAATTAAGGCCAGTGGTCTCTAGCAGCAAGTTCATTGTATCAGGAACAAAATTCTAATATCATCATTATATTATTGTTTTTCAGAACAAAGAAACCTGGCCAAGTTTTTAGCATAGTGCCAGCGTAAGTTTATTCCTGAAAAAACCAAAATAGAAAAGTCTAATGTAGATTGTATTACTTCAGTGACTAACAGTCTAGCAGTTTTTTTATCAAATGGGCTATCTGACAAACCCAAGCTCTTTAATACAAGATGGACCTAACCAATTAGGTAGGGGAAGTCACAAATACAGTATGTAGGTAAAGAAAAAAAACCAACAAAAAAAACCTCCTCCAAAACAACAACCCACAACCCCCCCACCCCCTCAAGTTGTTTATGGTGCTAGGTACATGACTGAAAGCTGGCTCCCATCACTAGATACAGGGAGCTGTTCAGCTGAACTTAGACATCACTTAGTGGAAATAAGTGTAATTTTATTTGTGGACACCAATTTCTCTCCTTCACAGTGCTTCAACAACCATTCCTTTGTTTGAAATAGTTACAAACATCCTCTCTGGATGGCAGAACAAGGCAAGACAATTACTAATCGTGGGTTCACTAAATTGGACCTCTTAAAAGAGCTATTGAATTGCTCACTACAGTGTCGCCACAGTCCGGCTGAGACGACAGGCTGTGTTAGCTGTGCTCAATTGTTTTATTTACAGGCTTTTGAGATCATTCTCTGGTTGCTCTGAACTTTGCCAATAACCCTACTGAAATAAATTATTTTGGAGCTGTTTTTCAGTAACTCTAAGATTTGGGCTGTGACCTGAGCAATTAAAAAGAAAGTTATGTTTAGCTTTATTTAGCAGTGGATTCGTCCATTGGTTTTCAGGTTCATTTAGAGTTGCATATCTATAGCAACTTGTTTGATTAAAATTCCAAATGTCACAATTGTGATATAGAAGCATAGGAAAGAAAGATGCAAAAGGTTATGGTTGAAGAAGATGAACCTGATTTTGCTCCTACTCTTTCAGACTCAGGAAATGTGTTAGTGCATTAACTGTGCGTAGACACAGTTATCATGGATCCATTACAACAGATTACCGCTTTTTTCTAAGGGCTTCAGTTATGCTCTTGAGTATCTGGAATTTAGACAGATGAAACTGTTATTTCTCACAAATGAATCAAATGCTTGACAGTTAGTTAAAACTTAATTTATGTGGGGGATATGAAGAGCGAACATGGCAGAATTCCAGATTTTACTGTTAACTTATTCTGTGACTCCTGATGAGCATCTCAGCCGATGAGCCCTCAAAAGGAGACGGGCTGCTGATGCAGACGTGAGATAAACTCATTGTTTTATGGGAGCTAGAACAAACTACCCTAGAGCATAATCCACAGCACAGCCAGAAATTTGCTTGCTTTAAGGAATTTCCTGGTAGCCTTAGGGACGGTATTAATAGAACCTCTCAAGCTTAACCTTGTTGTAAGCCTGTAATGCGGCCCTTGTTCGTCCTTTAAAGTCAGGAATTTTAAGCAGATTAACGTGAAGACTAATACAGCCCAGCCTGAATCAGGATTTATGGTGTTGTCAGTGTCTAGTTAATTCTTAAGTAAAAGTTATTTGTTTTGGTAAAGTGTACATTAAACCTCAGCAGTAGTTTTAGTCAAATTAATTTATGTAAAAAAACCCCAACAAAATAAAGCTGTATAAATTCTTTTGAGATCTTTGGCATTATTAAAAACCTAAAGCTTTTCAGTGAACATTGTGTCTGTTTGTTGTGGTGGATTTTTTTTTTTCTTATATTCAGAAATAACAAATCTACTATTTGATCTGGGCTGTATTTGAACAATGTTCTTACCTCTGTAGGGTTTTTAGAGTGCCCAGAGGTGGAGGAGAGGGGCAGCATGGTCTCTGGGTGAAGAGAACTGCAAAATATAAAGACTAGCAGATAGCACTGAGAGAAAGGAGCACTGCTGCAAGATGCCACGGGCTGTTGGACAAGAACTTGCTGGATGATATGTTGAAGAAGTGGACAGTTTTTACTGCAGCAAGGAACTTGTGCTCTTGCAGTGCACAGGACTTGCAATGAGTCATGAGAATAGAAACAGAAATTAAGAAAACTGTAGCAGGAGAAAATGTTTATTTTAGATTTGAATAAAATGATGTTTAAAAATAAAAATAATGATGGATTATTGAGTGATGATGTTGCATGAATTTCTTTCTTTTTTTCCCCAATTCTGATGTTGGGGAAGGGGAAGACTAACTTTTGTGGTGCTTTTTGAGTGGTATGCAGTTAGTCAATTGTTAATCTCTTCTGCATAGGAAAGTTCTTGTGTGGCTTGCTATCTGCAGCTATTGTTTTGGTCCTTGCAATGTAAACCCAGCCAGAGCATGAGAAGGTGTTAGCAAATAATGGATTGCTCTTGGTAGTGACTCTGTGCTTCAGAAAACTTCCCTTGGAATTAAGGAAACAATATGGTTGTGTGTATGTCTTCCCTTATTTATCTTGTATATCTTCTAGCTGGGTACCATTAGGTTTTGCTGTACAGGAGATCCATGCTGACGTTTTATACTACTGCAAGTGATGTGTGTTTTTTTTCTGTGCTAACAGATAAGAAAAAACTAACTTAAGATATCAGATATGACATGGAATAAATATTGACATTTTAATCAATGTATTATGTTTGACATTCCTAATGCTAAGCAGAAAAAGGCGTAGTCCTTAAAGCACTCGGGCATTTTTCTAGTATCTTCAGCTCTGTGTGGTGACAAGCAGTAGCTTAGATAAGACGGGTGGAATCCTGAGAGTGAAGAAGGCTGAAAGCCTAGCCTGTAGGTGTCTGTCTAGAGTCTCAGAAAAAAAAGAGATGATAAAGTATGGAAGGACTTGTTTCACTATGCAAGGTGAGAGCATATGATCGTCCTGAGGGTAGCTTCGTCTGTCTTTCAGGAACTAAATATGGAAGATTAAACGGAAAGTTGTGTTTGCAGTATTGATGACTATGGAAAATTTAAATTTAATCAGAGTATTTTGTTAAGATTGTTACAACCGAATGTGTGGAACTGGATGAACTGGGCTATAAAAGTTTTCTGTAATTGGCTCTGGGGTATGTGGTAAGAAATCAGAATTTTTTGAATAGCAGATTTTGGTTTCCTTCCTTTTCTGCTTTTGTTCCAGAGAGTGCAAATAGCAACGTGAGGTCAGGTTTCCCTGTTTCCTTGTCCTGTGACCAAGAACAGTGCCACTAACAGCATCTTATGCTAGAAACCTGGTTACAGTTTTGGGTATAAACCAGAGCATTTTCAGTAGATTCTTAGTTTTTCTCAATTTTGCTTGGGCTGGTGGTACAGTATAAGTTGTTCTCATCTGTGTTAAGAATTTCTGAGAAGTGAGGCAAAGATGAACTTATCACATCCAGGTGCTTATGGGATCCCTCTGGGACACTAGAATATTTCAGTGTGCTTCCTGTAGCACTTAAAGTGGTCCGGTGAGGGCAGTGGCCTTGTGATGGCCAAGTGGCTGTTGTTTAGCCCAGCCTATGTTGATAAAGGCACCGGCTTCTTGGATGTTGAAGAGTTCTCATCCAGGCATCTGTTGTGAGCTCTACAGCACAATTGAATTCAGTGGTGTCAAGTCATTCTTAGAATTTGTAGAGATTTGTATTTTGTTTTTTTGGCTTAGCTAAAATTAGATCTTGAAGCATCCTTTCTCTTCATGAGAGCATTTAATGAGCGTACTGTAGAGATTTAGTAAGTCTCCATTCCCCATGCAAGAAGGAAGTTCATTTTCTCAGTAATTTTCAGAGAGAGTTCCTTTTCTGATGCCCTAGGATAAGACACGAAGCACTTGACCCAAGAGGATCCCCCTTCCCCAGCATCCTGAAATTTTCGTGTAGTCTGTGCTTCTGCTGTCAAGTTGTGTTCTTAGTGTGTGGGTTTAAAAACAAACAAACAAACAAACCCCAACAAACCCAAACTAAAAAAACCCCCCAAAAGCCCTAAAACACCAACAAACAAAACACCCCCCCCCAAACAACACCACAGAAAAACAACAGCAACAAAGAAAATAAAAAACTTCCAAAAGAACACCTACACAAAACCACAATAAAACAAAACAAAAAACCCAACCCCACACCAAAACAAACAAACAAACAAACAAACAAACCCCAACAACAGCGTAGTTCAGCAGATTGTGGTGCGGCTTTGCAGCGAGCCTCGTGCCACGCAGTGGAATCACCTTCAGCAGGTGAGCTTCCTGCGACGGCGTGGCCGTCCCCTGAGGAGGTGGTGGCTCAGTCTGCACCTTGTTGCAAAGTATTGCCGGATGAGCCGCAGAGAATAGCTGCAATGCTGAAAACTGAGGTGGAAGTTCAGTGAAAAAAATCTTGCTGTTTTTATAAAGTGAGCACTTCAATATTGAAGACCGACGCTGGTTAATAAGGGTATCAGTAGCAGGCTTGGTTGTTGTTGGAAACTTTGGTTGCTGTCCCTCTGTGTGGTGGCCTTGAAAAGACAAGAAAAATTCTTGGGCTTGAATGTTTCTACCTGGCAACTGTTTCTTTTAGTCACAGCATGTTGGAAGCATGAGAAATATCCAAATTGTAAGTGCTCTAGAAAAGAGAGCCTAATACGTACTAAACAGACTTTTTTTTTTTATGTGAAGATTACTTATTTTCCGTGTATTCCTCTTAACATTTTATGTGTCATTCTAGCACAGTGGTCAGATGTTGACAGTTTAATCTGTGATGAAAACCTTTCCACAAATGGTGATAGGGATACTTGGTATTGTAACATATAAGGTTGTTACTCCAGTTATGAGAAGATATGCTGTAGATTTGGGGTAGTCTATGTGAAATTCAAGATACTCCTACAGATTTTCCTTTCTTAAAGGGACCAAGCTTCCTAAATAAAATTGGCAACGTTACTGTCTGTGGCTACTTTGTGATCATTCAGCAATCTGTTGCGCAGGGAGGAGCAGGAGGAATATTGGGATACGCTACTGTTGGAGATAGTTATAAGATGCTATAGAAACTTATTTTGGTAATCTTAAAAACAAAACAAAAAAAACACTGGAATTATCATGCAAGGTGTTGGTTTCTTGTTTCTAATAGTTATGTTTCTTCTTTTGCTAAGATTTAATAGCAATTATGAAGTGGGAGACCTTAGGAAGATTCGCTCAAAAACGCAGAGCCTGCTCTTTTTGAAAAGAATTGAAATTATACGTATAAATAAAGGAAGAGATTCAACGTTGTATATGTATAGTCCCTGAAGCTGTTGTATTTTTTTTTTTTTGATGCATAATTAGCAAAGTCCAGTTACCTGCAATGTGTCCTACTGAGAATTAGTAGACTTCTATTCCTTTTTTTATAACCAAGCCTATCTTATTTAGTATTTTATCCTGATCTCAAATTGGAGTTCTGGATTTGTAATGGATGTAGTTTTCTCTGTGGCAAGTAGATTTGATACAAGTACACACTGTGATGACTTGTTGAAGAATCTTTAATGGGAAAACTTCAGCAGTCGCATTTATTCTGTTAATTAAATAAGCATCAACATAAATTGAGGAAAAATGTTGATTGAATGTGTTTTGTAAATATTCTTATTTAAGTGTTCAAGTGTTGCATATGTTTTCACTCCAAAGAATCAAAATGATACTACTTTAGATAAGGCATAGAGGTTGTGAATTAGTTTAGCCATAGAAGAGTTAACCTTCTTTCACAGAGGGAGGGGATCAATGATGTGGTGTTTGCCTTACTAATGCTTTGTCCTGATATAAATGGGTATATACCCCTTTGTTTAACAGTATTGAGCAGGTATCCACTGAAATCGTCTATCCTCCCCTGCAAGTGACCCTCCTTGTAGGACCTGTTGGACACTGCAGCTGCTTTGAGGCATCTCATGAGCTGTAGGACAGAGCCTGTGGTTGGCCAGGTGTCTCTCTTTGTTTCCATGTCACTGGGATCTCTGGGGAAGTCTTGATCGCTTATCTCTGGTGACAACTTATAGCTATAATGCATCTGAAACAGTGTGGCAATGACAGGTGGTTTAGGTCAACAAGTAGGCAGTCCATAGCCCCTTTGTTTCATCTGTTGACAGAGCACTCGTTCCACTAAATGAACTACATAGTTGAGAAGAGGATGGTCACAATGGAGAATAGATACACATGCACAAAAGTGGTGAAATAATTTACCTTTAAAAATGGTCATAACTGTGCCTGTTAAGAACTAGTATATAACTACAGCTAGTAGTGTCCTACATCAGCGTGTGTATGTGATGGCTGAGATTTCTTGGGTTTTAGGTTGCAGTTTCTTAGATGTTCCAGTGATTCCCATTGTGCAGAGCTAGATGGAGCTATAAGATCTTCTGTAAATAGGTACAGTGCTAGGGACTCTTCTTCCAAGTTCTCTTGTTTCAGTGTTTCACTTTGGGCTGGCTTTGTCTGAAGAGTTATGATGGGTAAGCACATGTTATAACCCATAAATGCTCAGTAAGTGAAGAAGCACTGTTTAACCAAGTCCTGGTAAGTAAGTATGCTGTGGTCAAGGGGCACCCTACTTGAAAGGCACAAATTTTCATTTAAAAGCTTACATGATTATCTGTGTCCTGCACAAATACAGGGATGTGATAATTAGTAGCCAATTTTTAGTAGTACCTGGGTGTGTTAACTTGTAAGTATACCTTCTTCATTATTTCCTCTGCTTGTCTATAACTGTGCTGTTTGCTTTGTGCTGCCAAACCATGAAATACAGGAAAATAACAGGAGATGCTAAATGTTTTGTTTATTGCTTAAATAAGAATCCTGTGTATTGGTAAGATAGTTTAATAAAGGTCACCTTTGAAGTAGTTAATTGCAATAAATTACTGTGTTGGATACTCTAACTGGATTGCTCAGGTCCTTAGCTGTTAACGTATGCAGATGATCATGATCGTGAGCACCACAATTTGTTAAGTTTTCAAACACCACTGAAATCAATTAGATATTTTGCAGACTGCTTGAGCTCTCAAAATATTCTTACTTCTCCTTATTTTTAATTTTGCTTCTATCTAGTTGTTATTTTGACTTTGTGGGGGACAGGCATGTGGGCTGCACGTCCTTTGCAAAGGAACAGAAAAATACTTTCTGCATTCCAAATTTATGTGGTTTGAATATTGCAAAAGATGCTATCTTGACAGGCCCAGAGGCTGAATTTCTATCTGTAGAAAACAGACAGCACCCCAGGGAATGGTGGTGCAAAGTTTTATCTTTTCCACGTGATGCTTATCAGCCCTGGAGGTGACCATCTTGAATGAGGTAGCTCAGTCTCCAGTCTTCAGTAGGTCTACTGACAGTAGACCACCAGCATTGACATCCTTATGTGTATGCTTGTCTGGAATATTAAATTGGCAGTTAGTTGCTCAGGAAGATAGGAATTGCTCTTCTGGATCAGCTGTTCTTGTTTCTGTATTTCTTAATTTTTGGATAGTGTTCACATGAGTACAGTATCTAATGAATTTTTCCTGACACTGCTGCACTGTGGCAACATACTGCTCATATTTTACAGGCATGAAATACTGTTGAGCAGGTGGTGCTTGGAGTTGCATAAGACATCGTGTAACAGGACGCTGAAGAAAAGCCAGCATTCTGGGATCCTGTTTTATATCCTGATCCTAATCAAACAGTTCTTTCTCCCTAGTTTTGGATTAAGGTGTTTGTAATATTATGTAGATAGTGATTGGCTTGTGTCATAATGTACATAGTATTTATTACATTTTCATTCTTTAATGGAACTACAGATGTTTTCATCTGTACAGATTTAATTTCCCACTTTAAAGTTAGTCTGTTAGATTTTTAAGTATTTACAATAATGAATGGAGTATAAAACAATTTAAAAACCTTTAAAGAAATTTGCCAAACTTCAGTAGCACTGTATTCAAACGTTAGAGTATTATAGGTTATACATCATTGCTGTATATTTGTTGTTTGTTGTATGCAAATATTACAACACTGTGCAACTTTAGTGTATAAGTTTCTCTTGCTTGATTTGGATCAATGCTCCACTGCAATTTTGTATGTATATGAGAAGTTTCAGCTAGTGTCATGTTTTCTGTTGTGTGAATAAAAACTATCCAAGAAGCTCAGCTGTGAATTTCAACATGGCCATATATATCAGCATGTTTTGAAAGAGCTTTTGTAGTGGATAGCTAAATCCATAACTGCAAATAAAACTTGAATTTTCTGTCGTTGAAGTGTCGGAAATCTGAGCACTGTTCTAGGTTATTGGAGATTGATGTGTCTGTCTCTGTGCTTCAGAGGTGTGTTTTGGGTTGTGCTCAGGTGTACTGATTCTGTGACATTTTAGATGAGCTTTTAGTTGGTCTGTTGTAGGTCTGTCTGGCTGACCAAGTACATGGGTAAGAACCAGGGCAGCAGGGTACGTTGTAGAGTATACATGTCTTGAATTGTAGACAGCATCTAGGACCTCTGAAATGAATGGACACCATTTGCTGTTATTTAAAGTATGTAACTGCTTCAAAATGCACTTACAGTGGTGTCTGATTGGAACAAGTGTTTGCATCCATGGAAGAGTATTTTTCTAACTGTAAGTGCTTGTGTTAGACTAGTAAATTAGGTACTCTGCAAGGGTTGCTGAAAGTCAGTCATTTTAGGCAGAGGTCTTAACCGTAGTGTTTAAAATGTGATGTATGAAGTAGATTATGTAGATTCCCTTGTTCTCTGTAACACTGATAGCTAAAGCTCTGGATTAGCCAGTGATTTTTTTTTTTAAGTATTATGAGGTGTATAATTTGGTGCATGTATTGTTTTTTACCTTTGAAGTACTCAGAAAAGTGCATCTTTCTTAGTAAAATTGGCCAAGCCCTTAGACCATGGCTAGCTGAAGTTAACCACCAGATTCCCTATTTAGGCACCTAAATATGAGTTTATGTTTTTGTAAAGGGAGTGAGCAGCAGTGGAGCTTGTGGAAGTCGGTGTGTTCTTCAGGCACTTCAGTCTTTTGAGCTCTGAGGATTTGCCAGGTGTGGTTACAGGTAACTGACTTCAGCCCCTGATTTTTCAAAAGCTTGACATAATCATTAAGACTCAGCTTATGACCTCTTGTTCTTCCTTATTGAAGGTGGTTCTGTGATGCCTTTCTGTCATAGGAAAGATATTATAAGGAAGTTATTATCAAAGAAATGTAAGATGGGATGAGTGTTTTAAGAAAAGAAAAACATTTGTAGTCTTTTTTCCTTTGTAATAAATGAGCACTCTAATCTGAGTAGAAAGCGGTAATTGGTGGGTGCTGACTCTGTCTTCTGCTCTTCCTGCCCCGTTTGCATCCATGTGTAAGAGTGCATGCTATAAACCTTCTGCGCCTGTAATTTTCATTGCACCAGAAATTGTAATTTAGTTGTTTTTAAAGAAGGAGAGGAAGTGGTATCTGATAACACTACAAAATTATGTTTTATTTAAAAATAACAAAAATCAGCAAATTCGAAAAGGATTTTTCATGCGTTGTTTAGAAAAGAGAATACGTACACACCAGTACAGGTAATTTGAGTTCCAGAGTTTGTCATCATAATTTGCAGAGGTACAGCTCTACAGTAGAGAGGTTTTGACAGCATGATTGTTTAATAGGTTGTAGTGGGCTTCATTGTGTTCGGATTTTAGCCTCAGGCTCTTTTGTTGGGCCTTACAGTCATGTAGAGACAAAGACATTAAAAGACAAGTTAGATTAAAACAAAAACAAACACACAAAAATGAACTGTAAACTGCCTCAACTTTATCACCTATGTGGAATGTTGAAAGGGATCTTAGATCTTGTCCAGGCAAAAGTCTTCCAAAATTCCTTTTACTTCACTTTTGCTTAACTTCCCATCATTAAAATTACGTCAAGTATGAAAGCTAGCTTAATAGGCCCATGAGGGTCTGCTTGTTCACTTGTCATCCACACCGTAATGGCATTTTCTGGTTTCCTTTCTGTACTAAACCAGAGTTGTGCTTTTATTTTCATATCCCCCCCCCCCCCCCCATTGTTAAATGATTCGTTGCTTCAGAGTCCATTTTAGATAGTTTAGAGATGAAAAGCTGCAATTTAGCAAGAGCCTCTTGCAAAGGGTTGTTGTGTGTGAAGTAGAACTAGCAGAAAAACCGCCTCTGGAGCGGTAGTGACTGTGCGCGATAAGGAAGCCCCAGCTGCTCTGTTTTCTAACAGCAGAATCCAGGCAGATGTGTGGTTTGGCCACAAAATACAGAGAGACTTAAGATGTTATAAAGCTTATTTCCTCACTTCTTTAGTGATATCCTAAATGGCACTTGGCTGAGAAAGGAGGAACATTAAGCCTGGCGTTTTACACATTTGTGCATATTCTGTCCATGTATCCTGAAGTTTGTTGTTCTATAAGTTGTCTTCATGCTGGAGTGAAAATTGTGATATAATGTCAGATAGCTTTCCAAGATATCTTAGAGGAGCACAGCTGATCATTGCATTGTCTAAAAAAGCAAGAAGATTGAGATGCTGGTAGGGAATTGGGAGTAGGGTGGTGTTTATGTGCAGAGTGTAAGTGGGTAGTGGGTCTTTTAATGTCTACTGATGAAGGGAATTCATTGTATCATTTTAACAAGACACTTAAGCTTGTTTTTCTTTAAATACTAAGGCTAGAAAAGAAGAAAATTGGAATTTGTTCATTGGCTATTTGTTTCCATTATGGAAGAGAAATAATAGAGAACAGATAAAAATAGATAATCAGCAAAGTGATTTACTGCTGCATGAGTACTCCTAGATTAATGTAGGGGTAATGTGCTGTCTAGAACTGGGAAGATGCTCAGAGGAAGAGTTAATGATACTTTATTAATAGTTAGCTTTTATTTTGTATACTCCTACTGTCAAGCTTTATTGTCACTATGACTATTTGTCCTGTATATTTCTTTTAGAGATGAAGAAATCTGCTGAAGTCTTTCTAGTGTGTGCATGTGTGTACAGGTACATCTGTGTCCCTCTGTCGCTCTGTTTTAACTTCCATCCTCATAAAAAGTTCTGACATCTACTCTTAAAGTTTTCTGTTTTCAACGATGAATCCCTCCCATGGTCATGAGATTGACTTGCCTTTAAATGACATTTAAAAAAGAAGAAAGCGGTGTCTTTATTTGCTTTGTAATTTTGCTGGTTGATGGGGTGTACCCTCATGATTGGAAGCATTTCTCCAGATAGCAAAAAGTGACAAACTTCCTTCAAGTCAAAGCTGAAATTCTCATCTCCTAAAATACGTCCCACAGCTGTAGTTTAAAGATAAGATCAATTATTGTGAGATATGCACTAATGTGTTTTGAGAGCTGGCAACTCCTGGAGTAAAAGACTCCCTTTTGTCTCTTATGACAGTTTTCAGTGGGAGGGAGGAACTGGGTGGGAATCTAAAAGACTTCCTATCTTTGGTGAAACATCCTGAAATGGAAAATAAAAAATATTGAATTACATATAGTTTCTTAAATCTCAAATGTTGTCCCTTACGATTATTGGACTCTAGTTTCTGGTATTTGAATGTTAGCAGTGTTAGATCCCCTTTTTAGTGACACTGCATATTGTTCAAATGCATACAAAAAAAAAAAATCTCTGTTCTGGTTTCATAGTTTGGTTAAATGCATCTTTTCTATGGGCATTCAAGAGGGGCAAGTGAACAGAGATCTATTGGAATGGATCAACCAGGTTACTTTAGGTAAGGAAGCAGGTTTCTCTCTGCAGTGTGTCTCTCTTACATTCCAGAAGGAAGGATCACTGGCTTGTCAAAAGGCTAGAAAGACCATCTAGTAGGTATCCAGGTATACCAGTAGATTCTCATTGATGAAATCCTAATAGGACTATAATGCACTTCAGATGATCTGTGTCTTGGTGCTGAAGAGCTTTCCCTACTAATTTTTAAAAGATGGAAGAGGCAGAGAAATCTGCCTAGAGGCTGCTGTGCATCGTGAGGCTTGGGAACCTGAGTTCTAGAGCATGGCTGTCACTGGGCTTCTTGGTTGCCAGTACCAGATGAATTAGAAAGGATCTCTGCCAGCCATATGCAAAGGCCAGGCACAGTGCATGTTTAATTGAACACATACTGATGTTGAGCAGGGATTTTGGTTTGCAGAGGGAGTGACAAGTCTGTGTGCTTAAAACAATCAGTTAAACTGCACAGTGTTTTCTTTGCCTTAATAGGAAAAGATGTGGTGATTGTGTAACTATTTGGATGCGTTTCACTTATGTGCAGTAGAAAATAACAGCTGGAGATAAATTCTTCTCTCTGTAGAAAGGAAGGGTGTGGGCTATTACCTCCTTTTACCAAACTGTTAGCTGCCTTTTCTCTTCTGTCTAACTTCCAGCTGAGGCTTTTTGTTTCTGTTTCTTCTGAATGCTTCCTTGCTACTTTAGTACAGGGCATTCAGAATGGTGTAAAAATGAAGGCTGGTGTTGTAACTGTGAGGTGTAGAGACTTAGAGGAGATTTTAATGTTTAATGTAGCTGTAGGACATAGATGTAGTTGGATGTTCTGTGTGTCTGTCTCCTTTGACTAGTTGCCTGAGCATTCCATGCAACATTTCTGGAAGGCAGCAAAATGCATGTTTTACAAGCAGTCAAGTAAAACTCATTGTTATTTTTCAGAAACCTACAGCCCATGTGTAGCTGCACACCAATTACTTTCCCATGGGCTAGTTATCTTTAAAATAAATAAATAAATTTGCATAACTCTATAGGGAATAGGATAACTGATGTAATAATTACTTAGGAGCAGAGCCAGCATCCTGCAATTACTTTGAAGCACATGTGCTGCAATGTCTTTCTGTATTGATATGCTCCTTGTGACATCCTTCTTCTGACACATTCAATTAATGTTTTATTATCTTCTTCCTATTTAAACAAAAAAAAAAACCCACACAACAAAAAACAGTGGCTGAGCTAGAAGCAAAATAGGCTGTTCGCTTACTTAACAAGAATGGTTAAGTGGTTTTTTGAACCATGCTGGAAGTATCTTTGCTGCATGAGTTGACCTCATATCATTGCAAGTTATTGATTATACATATGCCTGTGGTTGGCTGAGACCAAACAGGTTGTAGCGTTTCCTTCAGTGAGGAAGACGTAATGAGATGGATGTGGTATTGATTAGAATTTTCAAATTTGTCGAGTATTGTCATCGGCATTCCCTATGCAGCACATGTGGCAACTACCAGCCCAGAACAGGGGCATTCCTCATCTTCCTCTTGAACTCGTTTTGTTTAAAATACTTTAAACAGATGACAGTACAAAATACTGCTACTTTAATATAATCTATATTTCCACGTGGATTGCATCTCTTGCTGATTTTATCTTATCTGCTCTAAAGATGCCATTTCCTTCATTGTTTAAATTGTTGTATTTGTTTTAGTCCCTTTTAAAGAGCTATACATCACAAAGCAAAAAGATGAAGAAGCTGTAAACTGTGACATGAGGCAGTTCCCACTCCGTTTAGAACTATGGTGTCTATAAAAAGTTAGCTTCTTTCCCAGAACATCTGTCTGGAGGGGATCATGAGCTGTTAGTGAGCTCTGGCTGCTGCACTAGCTGTTGGGGTCTGTAACCACTGGCATGCTTGAAAACTGCCTTCACACTCTTCAAAACTATATAGTGGCTTGAAGCAACGTACAGATGAGAAACTGTAGCCAGATGGTTTGTATGCATAAGCTATCCTCATGACTACAGCCAGAAATGAGTCTAGTATGCTGTGCACATGTGCATGTGTGAGCGTGCTCAGAATGATACCTAAGAGTACGGTTGGTGAGGTGCCACGTGCAGCCTGTTAACCATACCTGCTCGTATGTCTGTATAGAAGGGGCTCACCTCAGCCTGGTGCTGAGAACTTTTTTCAGCTTGTTCAATGAGAGGAGTTTACAATGAGAGCACTGTGACAATTCCAGTACTGTGTTGTAGTCATGGTAATTAATATTTAGCAAGGTATCTAGTAATTTTCAGCTTCAGTGCACTTTACAAACATTAATTAATTGTCACAGCACCCCTGTGCAGTAGGTAAATGCTTTCTTTACTGCCAGTTTATAAAGCAGCCTGGAGCCCTGAGGCTTGCGGGCTCACTGGGTCTCACTTGGTGATCTGTAGCTTAATTTTTTGAAAAGTTCTTTGTTAAATTAGGATCACTTGTTATTAATTCTGGGTACAAACAAAGTTGCCATTAGAGTATTATCGTGTCAATTTCTGCAATACTGAGGTCTGTTTTAGAACCCACAGATTACCTTAGAAAGTAAAAAATCAAGAGCCTAATTATTTCAGTTGTATTTTACCTGATCTTTGGATGCTGTGTCATCTTCATCTTACCTTTTGTTGCGGTGGTGGGAGAATTATTTGGAAAAATTTTATTGAGACTTTTCTGTGGCAGTCTTGCCCTTGTTGTCTTCTAAGAGCATGCTTATTTTCCTGTAGTTCCAGGCCTTATTTGTAATGCCCTGTGAATATGTTGACAACTGGCTTTGGAAATACGTTGCTCTTTGCTGTGTCCCGCACAACTTGAAAGTGGCAGCGTAGGTGATCTGTATGGATGAAGGCATGCATGCTTGCTGGATTGTTTTTGTAAATGCTCTCCCCGCAACCCTGCGTTTAATGGGAATAAAGCCATTCATGTGTAAGTGTTGCTTCTGTATAAATCTTGGCATGCGGACCATCGTGGCTGTGTTTCTAGCTGTTACCTTTTGCTTTCTGCTGTATTGGTCTTAAGTAGAACATTTGACTGAAAACTTTCAGCTGCTGCTGTAATACTTTACCCTGGTAACTGTTTCAACTTAATGCTGCTGACAACTCATGAAAGCGTTTGAAAAACATTTTGCTTACAGGAACAATTCTGCTGACATATTTTTCTTCCTATCTTTTTATTACTAGTAAAATTTGCATGAAAACAGGTCTCTTTATTAAGAGTTCACAGTCCTCAGTTTGACAGCGTAATTAGAGCGGCATTCAACTTGCACAATGGAGCTAGAAGAAACTTGCTTGATTTCCCTATGAACCCGAAACTTCAGGCCCTGTTTAATGATCTTAAAACAAATTTGACTTAATCCATGCTTTGGAGTGTAACTGAGGCAAGGTTCAAAATGAAGCGTGGTGGACAGTGGAAGGCTTTGTATGTGGCAACTGAGAAGGCTTATGTGAGAAAACCCTCCCCACGTCTCCCCCCAGCCTAATGGAAAATGTCAGGTTGTGCCCAGTTCTAGTCCTAATGACTGTGAACCTAATCATCTCCATGGCCCTAATTACGATGCCACAGTAGGCTCAGATATTAGGTGAGGAATAAGCAGCAGGAGTAGATCAACTTTTGAGTGTCAAATGTCTCATTATGTTCAAGTGATCAGTATTAAAAATAAAGGGGGAGGGAAGAAGCAGAAACACAGTGCTAGAATTACAATCCAGAGTAGCAGAATTTCCCTGTGTTTATATTTATTTATTTCTAATTCTTTGTATGAAGCATGCAGCTACCTTGGCAGTGCAGCATTTTCATCATTCCTTCCGCCTCTACAGGCTTTTTTGCACCACGTCTGCCCAGTTGTTTACCTGGGAATCAGAGGGGTGAGGCTGGGCTCTGGAGTTCACAGCAGACCTGTGATCCTTCTCATTTTATGAAACAGATATTTGATGGCGTGCAACTGGGTTTCATCAGGTCTTTACAGAAAAGATTTACGAATTCAGACGTATATATTGTCTTCATCTGAACAGTTTCTCTGTGTTACTGCTCTGGGAGGTCTGGGAGTATTCAGGAGTGTTTTTTCCTCCTCTAGCCCAAATGAATAGCAGCTGGCTATAGTTTGTTTATTACTCCAGCAATTTGGAAGCATTTATGTATAAAATTAAGAACACAGTCTAGTTTTTTAAACTGAAAGTTTCTGTTGATGTGTTTTAAGAAATCAAGGTTAGCTTTTATAGCTTCTGAATAATCATCTGGATTTTCATTATCATCCTGTATTTAACTTAAGCAGTAGTGAAACCAAACAGGTTTTTTTCTAAGCTTTATTTTTGCTTAGAGGGTTTTTTTGAGAAGATTATTCAGATGGAGTAAGTCAAGTGCTTTGAAATTAGTAATAATACTTTTGCGACAGCACTGGCGTATACTTCTAAAAATAGTCATATTTTATTTTGTTGAATGGTTTCAAGGATTCAGTACAGTAAACATGTTAAATATTTATGGCTCTGTCTATAGATGGCATGGTAGGGTTTTTTAAGCAATATTCCAGAATCTTTCCTTTCCCCTCTTGCTACATTTTCATTTAAAGAAGCAGCTTTTGTAACATATACAGAACACCTGCTGTATTCGCTTTGCAGTAAAGCAACCAAGTTGGTTGATTTGGTGATTGGAATCTGGTCCAGCAAAACAAGTCATTCACCATACGGTTTGTTCCCTGCTTTCCCAGGACTTGCATGAGCTGCTGGGCAGACAGGTTTTGCTGGCCAGCAACTCCCTTCTGCTCTTTTCTGTATGGTCACCATGGCCCTTTCACAAATTACTTTCTTGTGCAATGGGGTTTGCTGTCATTTCTGGTCAAGTGGCAGACGTACTGGTCATCGGATCAGAGAGGACTGAAATGCCTGCCATCAGTACAGAGTAACCTGTCCTGGCCGTCTTGGTCAAAAAAGCTCTCTGCTTGAAGAGACTGATCTGCGTGCATAGTAGCTCTGACGATAACTCCATAAGAAAAATATCTATCTATCTAGGTGTTACCTTTATGAAAGTTGTTTGATCTACACATGGAATAACCTATTTCCATGCCATTGTGGGCTGGTAGACTGAGAGTCCTCTGTGACTTGTACTGTTGGACCATTCCAAGAGTACCAATGGTTAGAACTCACCCCTTTCTCATTTGTGGTGTCTCAAAGAAGTGTGGATGTTGAAGTCTAGAAAATGCTGTATAAATGTTGAGTTTATTACAAAGAACTCTTTCTGTTTGAAAGAAAAAAAAAATCTTTGAAAAGAATAATCTATTTAAAAAAATTTGTTAATTGATATTCCAGGCACAGAAGAAATTAAAGCTAGATCAGAAAGCATTCAAAAACAATTTTACATTTACATTTTCTGCTATCTGTATCAGTCCATTTTGGGTCAATGAAAAGAAATTTTCTTAGGCTAGTTTTTGGCACTATATATTAAGATGGAGTATGGCTTTATTAAATAATAGACCTATAAATGAACTGGAATGCTTTTAACAGCTCTGTAATATATAAAGTATGCCTTAGTGATAGGTGTAGTTTATATCTTGGTTTACTAGCTGTAAAGGAGATTAATAGAGCTCTAGAAATAATGTTAGTTGCTTCTAGAGATGAAAGAGAATTCAAAAGATAATGACTACTTAAATTTCTGTGTACAGGCGTACTACAGTAGACAGTGATTAACTGTGAAAGAGTCTTACTGTAATAAAAATTTGCAGAGCTATAATGTTTACAAAGACATGTTTCATTGCAAGGTTATCTCTGTATGTCTTTTGAGAAAGTTCTGTAAGGATTGACCAGGCAAATGGCTGTTACTCAGTGTCCTGCTGTTACCCTAAGGCACTCTTGGGGTGTTCTCAAATAATATGCTCTAATTGCCTCTTAGAAGGGAAGCGAAACCACTAGCCTCATTTCTCATACAAGGTTGTTTTTGTCATACTGTCCTGGACTATATTCTTATTTGATGGCCCCTAACAGAACTATGCAGCGCTACTTGTCTAGTGCTTGTGATTTGCTGGCAGTTCTGTTATTTCCTGTGGCAGTGATGCCCATGAGCATTTAAAAAAAGAAAGAAAGAAAGAAAAAAGCAGTATTAAATACCTATATATCAGCTTCATCTCCCTGCAGCTCCATTTGTTTGATTAGTATTACAGTGGTGAGACAGGGCAATATATCAGAAGTAATCGATCTGATTAGTATGGAGATGATATAAACACAGATTGTATTGATGTTTAATAGTATGAGCACCCAGGTTCTGTAAACATAGATGTTGCAAAGGCTATGTGAAAGGTCTCTGTAATGAAAACAGCGAATACAGCAGATTTTTGAGCTAAGTTATTTGTCTGCCAAATTTCACAGCAAGTTATGGATAGTTTGACTTTGCTGTATTGGAGGTGGCAGTCAGATGGGCTGGCACAAATTGTTTTAATTGTTTCTTGAAATACACATTTTTTTCCCCCAAGGCAGATATGAATCTCGGTTTCTTAGGCTGCCTTATGTTGAATCGATTACGACACTGTGTTAAATATTGCAATATTATTAGACATGAAAACAAACACTTTTTGTCATTCTGTTTTTGATAATGAGGTTATCTACATCTATTATTAAAATCTTGATCTCTGGGTAATTTGACCTGATGGTGAATTATTCCTTTTCTGTAACTTAACTTGAGAAGAGATGTAACTAAATAGCAGTAGAATATGTGGTTTTGTCTGACATTCAAGTGAACGGCTGGAAGGAAACTACTGTGAATGAGGGAGCAGAATGCTGTATCGCAGTTACGCAAGGAAGAAATTACTCAAGTCAAGTTTCCCCTGTTTCAGAAACAATCATTATCCTGTATCTGTTTCAGTGCAGGCCCCTTGATGCTTAAGGTAAGCATCAAGGGAGATCTCCAAGGCTCAAGCCTTGTAAGAGGTTGGGTGTCGGTGCTCAGCCATGATGGTCTCTCTGCCGGGAGGGTCGCAGGAGCTGAGCTCTGCCTCTGGGCAGGGTGAGCTGCTGCCGCGCCACTGGACCTTCCTGGGGAATGCTGGGCTGCGGGGCTCAGTGTCATCCTGCCTATTTGGCAGCCTTTTGGAGCAGGCGCTTAATTTGGAAAAAAAGATATTGCTGACAGTTGCATCTTTAAAGCAAAACCCAACATGTCAACTGGTTGCTTTCTCGGTTCAACTCCTGAACTTGTCGCAACTAACAAACTTCTGGCCGTGCCTTCATCCAGTGGCTTGGCTGCTCCCCGCCTGCAAGAGCAGTGCTGGTGCCAGCTACCTGCCATCGCTGTTCTGTGCGCTGGAAGGCTTGCTCCGCTGCTTGCAAAGCTGGACGCTTCACAGGAATTGCCAAGTACGATTTCTGACGGTAGCTCATTGTCTGCTGCACTGAGTCTGTTTTGCTTTACTCCTGGTATCACCAGCAAATGAATAACTCAAACAAGTGCTGTAGACTAAAACTTTGCTCTTAAAATGCTACAGCGAAGAGGAGGGGTAGGGGGAAGAAGTGGCAGGTCACAAGCTGCAGAACTAGCCCTAGAAACCTGGATGAGGTTTTCTAAATTGACAGTTATGTGGAAGATGGAAAAAAAGTGATGGTTAAGTCCAACACGTCAGATCTTTGTGAATGTGAAATAGTTTCAAATTAAATAAGCTTTCTTTCTAATGATGGTCTTTCAGTGTTGACAGTCAAGAAGCAGAGCTTCTTAATTGTGAATTTCCCTCTCTTTGTAGGCAAAGAAGGGTGTTGTGTGGTAGAGCAAAAAGGAATAGCTGTTATACTTTGCAGGGTATTATTTTCAGACTGAATTTGTTTATTTAATTTGATCAGTTGTTTATTTAATTTGATCAGTTAAACAGAAAAACATTCTTTCCTGTCTGCTTGGTATAGTTCAGCTTTGCAAAAAAGGAAGTACTGTTGGGAATTTTCCTTTTTTTAATATGAAACATTTTGGATCAGATCACAGTCTAATTTGTGCCAGCCGTCTGGTATCAAATTCGATTTGTGAGGGAGGAGAAGAGTTTGATTTACCCACCTGCCTTAATATCATGGCATATATTTCATAAAATATGGAAAAATATGCACTGCCTCGCACCTGTAGGTGCAGTAGTAACTGCTGATTGTAGGTATTGCTGGGAATTATGTTATTAACAATGTGACAGTACTGAATTTTCAATTCCGTAGCAAAAGTAGGAAACAATGTGTACGCATGCAAAAGAGTTTGTCATTCATATGAACAGAAGATATTTTATTTCTAAAACATACACCCTGGTAGAAGAGTCTGTTCCTTTGACGACTATTTCCTTTCTTTAGTCTTACAGAAGGAAAGATACATTTCAAGATGGTCTGATTGCTCATGTGCCCACACGGGCTTCTGGATATTGATGCGACTCAGTGCTGTATTCCTCAGATGCCTACTGACATTCTTACATGTTGTTTTGGGATCCCGTCTCTACTAGAAGAGTTTGGAAATTGGAGTTTCCAATATCTAGTATTCACTTCAGTTACATTTGTGATCGTTTCCTTTCTGAAATATTATTTATAACACGTCAAAAGAAAGATTCAAAGGGGATTTTGAAAATCTAGATTCTGCTTCTGTTTTCTGCTTTCATTACAGGCTGGAATACAGGCTCAGCTTCCAAATTTGTTGCTTGTTTGCATTTAGATTCTCTAATTTCTGAACTCTTCAGTGATACTAGTAGCTGCTGCAACGGGGTCCCTGTCTTTGGAAGTCAGGTCAGCTCATGTGACATGAACACCACCTGTAGAAATTTAAAAATTTGTCTAAAGCCGTAGTCAGCAGGATTCTTCTCAAATTGGTCTTTAGTAATATTCTTCAAAGACAGTGGGATAGAGTTGGTTTTTGTAATGTCAAATGCTTGAAGGAGAGCGGAATATGTTTGTGATCTGCATACTAGTTCGGTATTTATTAGTACATTAAATGCTAGTTAAGCAGCTTGTGTCCTAATTCACTTATGACGCTATGACATTTTTGCAAGTGCCTTTTCCCCGTTTTCTCCACTTAAAGCACCTTGTTAAAACTTAGTTATCGATTGCTCAGGAAGGTCATTGCATTATTAAAAGTGAAATTTTTTTTGAAAAATTTACCTCCTAGAATCAATGCCGTAACACTTGGAATTTCCCGAATACTTTATTTAAAGAGATGGTTACAATAGAGAAAGTAAAAATGAAACTGAGAAGGATCGTTGGAAAACTAAATGTTAAATTCTGTGAATGAGAAATAATTTTAAATTTAACAATCTCCTGAATACTTTTAAAGGAGTTCTCTTGTACCGTGCTGTACCATCTTGCAGTGGAAGTGTCTCTTGGCTGTACTGTAATCACTCTTCAACATCGTCGTCTTGGGTTTAGTATTAGAAGTCAGAAGAAGAGACTTGTACTGACCCTGTCCAGAAAGCCACGTATGCGAGTGTTCAACATTGTGAGTTGTCTCTGGATCAAAGACATTTTGTTTATACGTTTGAAGCTGAATGTGTGTTTAGATGCCCTGGCAGTGATAAGTAACTCATGAGTCTGATTCCAGTTTTCTTCACAGATCTCAGTAAATTGTTGTAAAACTGGGTGTGCATCTTAAGTGCATTTCCAATTTAGTAATCCTTCTAGCATTTGGCTGAGTGATAAGACTGCATCCATGCTTCTTGCATACTTTTTTTTCTGACTAAATGCTAGACTTATGGTGCTGGAAGTGTGTAATTGTTCAGCACTTACTTCCTCCTCCTTTCTTTAATTTGAGGATTTGTTTTGACAGTTAAAATTCTGGTGGTTTTCTGGTTTTCTGCTGCAGTAGAACCTACGAACAGATGTCGTAGCAGAATGTTTGTGTCCCCTTTTAAATAGTGAAAATCCAATTTCTCCATTAACTCACAGTTTTCCCACCCAGATATTATAATTTTTTTTTTTAGATGATTCTGTATGACAAATTTTGGTCTTGTGGTTTAAGGGCTTACTTAAAGCTTAAAATACTTAATACTCTTTCATTTGATGAGCGATAATTTTTGTTATTAAAAAGATAGATTTTGTAATTGATATAATGCATATTTTATGTGTGTCTCTGATAGATTTTCTTGAGATGGCATGATTAGTCTTTGTTCCAGAGCAGATTTTTATCCTGTGCAAAGAACTAATGGAATGATCCATACTTGAAATACTGGGTGCACCTTGCTTGTCATAGGTCTGTCACAGCTTTTGTTGTCTGGGTAGCTTCTAAACCAACAGTTTCTTTGCGTGTTTGCTTTTAAATAGTTCTGCTTGACCCTATTAACGTGCTAAAATGAAAATCTGAGCATGGGGTAACTTTTCTGCGGATTCACTGCTGGCTCTATTAAGCAGGTTCTCGTGCTGCCAGCTCATTTCTTGCTGAAACTTACAGTAGTTTGCAAATTTATGATGTAAAATAAGGTTGAGATGTTGTTCTTGCTGGGGTGAATGTCGACGAGATACCATATTTTGTGGGAGCTAGTGTAGTGATTAGGCTTTATTTTAGCTATTTAGAGTTTAAAAATCAAATTCCTGAAAGCTGTAGATTAAAAATCTGGTGGATTGTGTTAATTCTTTGTGGGCTGCCTTAAATGGTTTGTTGTGATTCCAGCTTACAGGGCCAGCACTGGCAGGTTGTTTAATGAGCTCTCTTGCCGCTGCAGGGCTGTTGGCTGAGCGCTGCTTTTCGCTGGGCTGCGCAGATGCAAGGTCTCAGCCAGCGCGTGTGGGAGGCTCGGCTGCTTTCGCTCCTCTCCTCCCCGCTCGCTTAATGAGCGGAAAGGGGGAGTTGGGGAAGAGAGATCTGGGGGAGACAGTTTGCGATCACGTCTGATTTATGTTCTTGTGTGATCTTCCAAGAGGCTCGTGAAGCATTAGGTACACCTAATCGTTATTGGCAGTAAAGGGCAAAGAAATCATTTTCTATATTGTAGGATAAAGCCCACAAACTGGGCTTTCATTATTTTATTTGGCTTGGGTTGCTAGTTTTTTTAAAAATCTGAGACCAAATGTGCATCTTGTGTTTAGTATGCAAACTGTTGTTATTTTGAAAAGTTTTGGGTTGTATATCTAAAGGTGCACTTGTTTATTTTTTTTAAGTTTCAGTGGAAGGCAAAATAAATATTTGGACCTTGGTTTATGTTTTGAGAAGTGATGATTTTTAGGACCCTGTTAACTTTTTTTTTTCTTTACCGAATTCTCAGAGTCCCCTAAGCAAAAAGATCTCATGTCATTATTGCAGGTTCAGTATTCGTTTCTATAGAAACAGCTGTTGACAGATTTTTTTTTTTTTAAACTCTTCCTAATTTCTCAGATCTCCAGTGAGTTCCAAAAGAACAATTTCCTGAAACCCCTGAAATCAGTAACGTGTGACAGAACAGAAATGTGTAGCTTTACCTGAGCAGTACAGATTGGGAGCATGTTAATTGAGAAGTGGAATTATACTTGCTCAGAATATGGAAGCAAAACTTGCTTAGATGTTGAAGTGATTCATCTGCATCACAATACGTTCAGTTGTTTTTCAACAACTTTTAACTGACAGAAGGCAGTTAGAGTACCAGCGTGGTTTTTTACTGGACAATTTAAACATATCAGGTGTTTCGTGTGATTTCTCAGGTGTATCTCAGCTGTGTTCTTAGTCTCGATCTAAAACTGAAAATAACTGACGCTTTGGCCAATGTTTTTTCTTTATAAATTATAATAAAGCTTTTCAAAGAGTATATAGGTAACTAAGGATTTCTGCAATAATGGTTCCATTCTTATAAATAACCAGCATTATTCATTAGGACAATATATGTTTTATAAGAATTTTTAGCTGATGACAGTGAGCGCGATAAGAAGCGTTGAAAACCAGCTTATCCAAAGTTTGCAGGTGCCCACTGTCTTCTCAGGAGCAGCTGATCTACAGTTACATTTACAAGCTAGTAGTTGTTCGTGAATTGTTCATGTTGGTATTTTGACTCCTGAAATTGGATGGTGTAAGTAATATAGTATAGTCTGTCATTGACTTCAGCAGTAGCAAGTAAAGCAGAAAGCTACTGCTTTGTGGGGGGGAGGAATCTGTTAAGGTGTCAACATCTGACATATTGCACAAGCACAGAGGAAAGCCTGGGAGTTTTAAAGGATGGAAAGATGGGCCTTGGGTCCTTCCTGGCATCTGGTTCCTATATGGATCTTCATCTCTTCCTCATTGTTTTCTTGGAGTTGAGAATGATTATGTAGGACTTGTTAAAGGACTATTGTACAGGAACCCATGGCAGACAAAACCATGCACTTGCGCTGAGAATATTTTCCAACATTTGTTGTTTCTGGCATGCTGTTTATCATCAGTCTAAACCCCAATATGAATGTAATCAGTGTCTGATTGCTGTTGGCCAAGATGGTTTAACTTTTGGGGACACTGTTCTTAGAAGCAGTAATGTTCCTTCTTGTGGGGAGAGGGGTGGGGAAATGTGTAGTGTTTTCTCTGGGTTTTTATTTTTAAATAAGTATTCTAAATGTCTCTGTATTAGGCACTGGGAGAAGTTAAACATGTTTTATGACAGCTGTATTTGTATTAAGGATAACTTGTGATAGCATTGTCCGTTTAAAGGATTTTTAGTATCTGAATGTGTTTGGGAAATATCTCTGTATTCCAGATTTGTGAAGTGGAATTATTTGTAAGTTAATTTTTTTAGGTTATATGTTGGATGATTACCATTATAAAGACACTTTGTATTTGCTTCTGTGTCTGCTCAGTTGCTCCAAGCAGGTAAAAAAAGGGGTTAAGAATTTTGCTTTCTATAGAACAAAGATTTACTTAGCTTATTTTCGGGGGGGGGGGGGGGGGGAAATGCATTGAGTTTTTAATTATGTTTCTGGAGTATTCAAATCTAATTTAAAAACAGTTATGTTTGGCTTTTTCTGTATTTATCTGGTACTGCTTCTGTACGCTTCTGTGAAACGCTGTTCTTTTCAGTTGTCTTAATTGCTTCTCAAGAGACAGGACTTTCTCTTCACTCCTAAAGAAATTCAGGGAAGGTGCTGTCCCATGGTACAGGGAGACTGGAACGCACAAACGTAGTCAATTAATAGCAAAGTTATGCTGTCGTTTGGATGCAAGCTGACAAAAGCAGAGAAATCAAAAGGTACTGTTGACACTCTTCTTACAGTTCTGTTTTGCCTTACTTATTTTGCATGCTTACTGTAATGGAGAGTGGTGCAACATCACTTTCTGTTTGAAGTTTAGATGTAACATGAAAAGCGAAGATAGAAAGCCTTAGCTTAGAATTTCCTTGCTTTTTTTGTCAGCTAATGTTTCACTTTTAATGCTAAATACTTTTTTTTGGCTGCCATTTTGTCTGTCATTTTGTATACATGTGCTTTCAATGAAAAATACTTTATGGCCGTCATTATTTAGCTAATACCTTATTTTATATAAAGAAATGTTTGCAAACCAGATGAGATAAACAATTTCTTTGTCATTAATTTTGTATTAGTGCATTTTTTAAAAGAACTGTCAAGTTGCCTTTTTTCAGGAAAATAAATTCTAAATTCTTTTGCTGGAAGTGCATAAGAATTCTAAGCATTTGCATTGAAGGCAAAATGATTAACCTATGTAGGTCACCCTTGATGCTGTAATGCTAGACATAGGAAGTAAATACATAGGGGAAAATGGGAAAAATGGGGTGTTTAGTAGTCATGGAAGCCTTGTGTGTTAAATAAGCACCTCCTTGCTGAGTGTTTTTGTGTCAATTTTCTTATTGCACCGGGCCAGCTGCAGTACTTGCTGCTGGTGTGGGAGTGAGGAACAGGGAGTAATGGGAATAGCTCCAGCTGTGGGAAAAGGTAAGAGACAATTGGGGGCAAGCTCACTGATATCAGGTTTTTTATTTATTTACTTATTTTCTTGCTTACCTCATCATGCCTCTCAGTTTGAAACAACACAGTTCTACATGAGCTTCCTTAGGCTCACTAATTGGGGAAATAAACGTGGTGAAGGTGCAGCAGCAGGGACCTAGCACACTGTTGGGTGACGGCTCGCAGTCCCTGTTTGCCCAGGGCAGGCTGTTGGTCCCCACCATTCCTGGTCCCTTGTGACCGATACCTGAGCTGGCTGGATTCGAGGAGAAAGAGCGTACTTCCCTCTGCCACACCCCATCATCCTTTGCAGCGTAGACCTGCCCTCAATGGCCCCATGAGGAAGAAGCTAATACTTTGTAATTTTTCTTCTGGGGTGTTTTTCGTAAATGAATGATCTGTTTGCTGCCTCAGAATTCAGCTGTTATCAGATGTCAAGGGATAAAATAATTTTTCTGTACCTTAAATGTGATTTCTGCGAAAAAGACTGTATGGCACAGTGTTAATACCCCACTGAGCCCCATCTTTAACTTCTAGAGTACCTGGCATTAATTAGCCTCCAAACTTGCCTTGAAGCTTGAATGGTTTCGTTCTTTTAATCTTCCACATAATCACCCGTGACTATGCTGAGTTATGGCTTCAGATAAACGCGTAGCCTCCCTGCTTTCTTTTGCCCATCCCTCATCAATGGCATCTATTTAATATCATTGTGACTTGAGGTGCTCAAGAACTGTGAGGGAAGACAGTGGATGCTGTCAGTGATGGGTAAGGATGGGTAAGTAGCGGCTCTTAAGGTGAATATAGAGAAATTTCTTTTTGGGTTGGCCCTGAGATAAGGTTAAAACTGTTGGGGTCCTTGTGGTGCCGTCAGTCCTTTCTGCCCTCAATGGGCTTCAAATTCATGTCGTAACTCAAGGCTGCATGTGCTTGGATGAGCATTTGTGGCACTTGGATGCTATACGTGCCCTCTTATGGCATTGGTGAGCAGCACTAACATGCAGCTCTGCTTTGCTTTCTGGGCGAGCAGCAAGGGTTTAGTTTTCTCTCCAGAAAGTCACTTGCCAGTGTGCTTTTACTGCTCTTCTTGTAGGCTGGCAAGTGTGAGATCCACTTTGTATGGCAATGAACTAGACTGCTACACTGTTCCTGTGAATTACAGGGATCTTTTTGCTAGGGCGGTGTCAGTAGCATGCTGCAAAGCTGTAATTCCTGGCAGTTTTTACCATGGTTCATGTAGAGGTTACGACAATTCCCCAAATTTAATTGAATAGGCCAAATACTGCAGGACCTGGGCCCTACTCTGTGCCTAGTTGGACTTAAGTAGAAATTTCTGGGTTTATGAAGTTTTCAGATTTAACTATTTTGAAATATTTAAGTATTTGCTGCAGCTGCTTAAACTTGCGGGCTAGGAATGAAAATAAATTACCTAGACTGTAATTCAGTACTTGTTTGTGGCTGAGCTTAATATCAGTGCCTCTCTTGAAATCCGAAAAAAAGAATAAAGAGCTTATAAAACTACCTTAACAACTGAAGCCCACCAGGCAAATACGGAGAGAGCGAAATAGATTGAAGGGATAGAAGGAGAAAGGAAGTAAAGAATGGTTAATTCAACTCTTGTCTTATCTGTTCCTAAGTGCTTGTTCAAGCATTAGCATATTGTCTGTTATCTGCTCCTTGTCTCAGCCCTGTGGGCTAAAGTTACTCTCTTGCCGTAGTGCAGATGAAAAGATAATAGGAAAATGTTTTACAAAAATCTGTTTTAATTGAGCAGCAAATGCTCAAACAAGATACTACAGCTGGTCATGCTTTGTATCCTGACCAATTGTGAAATTCTCACTGACGGTGGGACTGTGCCATTATCTGGTCTATACCTTCTTGCAATTGGAGCTATACGTGTTTTAAGAAAAGGCATTTTTAAACATACCTGTTCAATTAGGTGTTTTTTCTTTATCTGTGTACCTTAAAAGCAACAAAACCGCAAAAACTCTGCTCCAGGGTACAGTACAACAGGTTTAATCATAAGCCAGGCTTTTATGGCATAGTTGTGAGCAGTAATACAACATTTCCGTAGTGCAGCAGGTAGTGTCAAAATAAAAAGGTATTTGTGCTGAAGAGTGTACTTCCAACGTGCTTTAAAAGGGCAGTTAAGTGGTGTGAAGTAGCTTATTAACAGGCATTATCTTGTATAGGGATTTAGCCAGGCACTAAGTATTCCTGTAACTTTCATGTCACAGTTCCATCAGGCTTTTTTTTTTTTCTTTTCCTTTTCCCTGCTCTGGTTATACTCTTGAGTTCACATAGGCCACGTAAACTTGTATATTTGCACGTTTTGTATTACTTAAGGCTTGAAATTGGCTGAAAATTTGGAATTAGATGTTGAGGTCATTTAATAGTTATGGTTTTTTTCCTCTGGTTGTGCTGCCACTGATGCATACTATGCAGCCTTTTAAATTGCCTTTCTCAAAGCTTTGTGAAAATCAGATATGAAAGAATTAAGAATTCGTTTGAGGTTATGGTTGTGAATTTGACCGATTAGAGGTTGAGTGGTTGGTTCATAAATGGTCTTTGATAGCCTGACCTGTGGCTTCCCCAGAGTCGCTTGTGCCCTCTTCTGGGCATTGAATGTGGGTATCATAAAGTACATGAAGACTGTCTTCAATCAAAAGGTTGAGTAAAATTCAATGATGGAAAGGCAAAGCAGGCCGAAAATTGGCAGAGAACCTGAAGTACTGGCTAATCCTAAAACCTTACTACTTCCACTTTTGTACTGTTGTGGTTTTTGTTTTTTTGTTTTTTTTTTTTTTTTTTAAAGTAGAAAACACATTATTTCCAGATGATAATGTAGCAAATATTCCACTATAGGAATGCTACAGGATTGGTTTGGTTTTGTTCGGAAGATGCAGGACACTGGGAAAATAAATTCATATGCTTCATTTCAGTAACATGTAATTTTTCACTAGGCCTCTAAATATGAACAGGTAGGAGATCAATTATGCCACTGGTACTGCTAGGTATCTTCCTCTTAGGTGTTTGAGCGATGGCCATCTTTGTTTTGGTTATCTTCCTATATAGTTAGCAAGAAGCCTGGATTTGGAGGGCTGGCTCCACAAGCATAAGGGTTGCATACTTAAGTTTAGGTGGGGGAAGAAAATCAGACTCTTGCAGAAATTCACAAGTAAAGCCCAGCTGGCCTTGCAACACTTATAATCTGTGGATTTGCAACAGAAGGTGTCGAACAGTATGTATGTGTGCACTGAATTGTATATATTGAATTGGATACAAAGTACTTTAATTCATAGACCAAAATGAAAATATTTTAGTTAATGTGTTTAAAAAAAGTTCATGGTTAGAGGTATGTGGTTAAGGTACAAAATTAAAAATCTTCAGGGCTGATAGTTTTCTGAAAATAGGTTTATTGCAATTGCTTCTCTGAAGTGAACTAGAAACTATCTGTTCTAAAGTATCTCACAGATTTCAAAATAGCCCTGTAAAAAAAACTACTAATTTTTTTTTAACTCTGTGGAGGTTAGGATGTACACGGTAACGCCAGTGCTAGTCAGGAGGCTAACAGAACTGCTGCTGTGGCGCAGACCTCCTGGCTCTCTGCTGGTGAGTCTGTTGATTTAGAGGTGAATCTTTCCTTCTTCACTCTTTCTTCTACCACTCCACACATGTGCTGATAAAAATAAAATTGTCATGTAGGTGGACTACACTGGAGAGGGAGTTTGGGCAAGCCATCAGTCCTAGTCTTAAATGATATGGGCTAAGTTTCCAGCTCTGCCACAGACTGTGTGCTGCCACAGACTTCTTGCGTGCTCGGCAGCAAGATGCTTCATCTATCCCGGTCTGTCACTCCTATAGAAACTGGACGTGTAGTAAATGGTGGGAGAATGCTGCTAGTGACTGGCTTGTCTTTTGATGCTAGCTTTTTTGGAGTAGGCATCAACTTTTAACCTATTTCTGGGGCACAATGGGCTTCTGATCTCCTGGAGTCCTTTTAGGCTGTCGTAGAGTAAATGTCTGGCAAGTGGCAGGGTCAGCTCTTTTCATTGGGTTTTGGATCAATCTTTCCAGTATTCAGGACTATATGCAAACTGCCTGTACCCTAAACACTTTATGGCCAAGGTACATATCTAAGGATAAATAGGATTTTAATAGATCTGCAGTGGTCAGTCAAAATGTGAAACACCGGGTGGTGAAAATCCAGCCTCTGTGCTTGTGCTGACAGTTGTCCTTGCTGCTGCTCGCGGACATTTACATTTTCATCGTTGTGTTCTATGCTATTCTGTTAAGATCTGGGTAGTTTTTTCTTTCATTACCAGGAAGTTCATTATTTTCTGGTCTGAACTCACCTACTGACAATTGCCAGGCATGGTGATCGTTGAAATATTCCTCTCAAAGGCCAGTGTTTCTCTGATCTCTTTATTATAACAATGATCTCAGTTGAGAAAATTTCTGTAGCCGTATTGCTATTGAGGTATTAGCTGCTGGGTATACCTGGTTATCCAGGGAGAACCTCTTGGAAAGAGTTGCAGAGCCTGAGCTGCAGGATGTTGCAGACCTTATTTTCCCTGAAAAAGATTTCCAGGGCAGACTGCTGTTAACGGCCGCACCGGGCAGCTGTTACCTGAACATCTCCTCCTTCTGCAGCCTGTTCTTGTCCCAGCGACTGGTACTTTGAATATACTTCCACTTCCCTCCCTGTAGCTCTTTCTGTCATCCTTTTGATACACATAGTAATAGCATCTCTTGCATGTAAAAAATTCGTTTTGCTTTGTATGGCTTTTAAGTGTTTGATCTCAACCTTCCTGTTGTTTTAACACTGCGCGTCTCTAGTAAACACAGTAACCACTGCTATAATGTATCCTTGCGTTAGTCACTCCTATCAAAGGCTCGATCCAGTGTGATTTAATGTAAGAAATTATTCTGTTAGATTAAATGCAAAAATCTGGTTTTTTTCTTTTCCTCCTCTTTTGTTTCTTTTTCTTCCCTCCCACTGTGTGCATTGTATAGGCTTTTTATTTACTCTGCCAGATTGACAAGATTATAAATGAGAGCTGCATGTGGAAGCCTCTAATTTTTCATAAGTAAATGAATTAATTTATCATAGCTGTTGTGTTTTATTGCTGTCTCCATGCCAGACTGGCCAGCTTCTTTATTCCCCCTTTTACCTTCTAAATACTGAATCCATGTCATTGTGTTTGACAGCTTTCTGATTCCCCTGTCAGATGCAATTTGGTGCTAATCACATTTTCTTTGCTTAGTGTCAATGATACAGGCCATGCATAATATTCCTGTATGTCCACTTATTTACTTGAAACACAGCTGAAATGTCTTGGGCATTAATCTGATGGAGCTACTACATTGAAATGCAAAAATGATGCTTGAGTAGTAAGATAATGTGGTGTGGCAGATGTGCAGTAGATAACATTGAGGCTAAACTACTGATCTTTACCAAGCTCTGATGCATTTTATTTGTTGGTTTTGCATACCTTTTCATAAAAAAAGATGGTAATCAGTTCTGGTTCATTAGAGTGGTGTCATTTATAATTTAATTCCTTCTCTGTGATCAAAATATGAGAAAGTACTTCTATTCCCCGCCCCCCATTCTTAAATACAGGGTATATATTTTTTTAAAGCTGCGGGATGCATTTTATATATGCCTACTTTTAATGTGAGTATTGATGTCTTTCAGTTACTTGCGATGTGGAATTTTTTAACTTCTTGGTTTTTCTTTCATCTCTGCAGTTTTCAAAGCTGCTGCTAAGTGAGTCCTGAATATTTAAAATTTCTGTAGGTTCCAGTAGTCTCTGTTACTGAAAGCTAGGGCATGCTGTAGGTGTTCATCTCTTAATTCCTACAAAGGTTGGTTTGCAACACTTGCCTAAACTGTATGGAAACTATATTTTGTAGTATGTGTTTCCTCCAGTTACCTGTTAAAGCTTTTCTGTGTCTTGAAATCCTTCTCCTACAACAAAGGCAGGCAAATGTTTCCAGAGAATGTGAAGACCTTGAAACTTAAGTCCCTATAGTGTGTATCAAGAATTTGGTCATGCGTTTTTGTTAGTATTTGCCTACTGAATTATGCATTTTCTTTGGTTTCTGCATGTTTTTGTCTACTCTGAAATACTACTACTTACTCTTCCGCTACTTTATAGAAACAGTGATGATGGCTTGCGAAAGACCGAACTGCTTTATAGGCTATTGAAATTTATTCCCTTTTTGTAAGAGTGCACTTAAGTGGGAGATTTGGGAAAGGATGTAATGTTGATCTGTCCTAAAATGTATGCATTTTGAGAAAAATATGAAAAAATTCAGACTATTGTATGCTTGTCAGCCACATAGACAATTAAGGATGTTTTTTCCTAACACCACCTTCTACATATGAGCGTTGCAGCTGAGTGTCTTTATTTTAGAATATATACTGATGTTAGAGGAGGAAGAGCTTCTGCAGTGTGAATCAGCAGTTCTAAACTTTCCATCTCTTGGTATGGGAATTCTGTTCCCACACAAAGAAATCCCAAGCTGGAAACATGCTTTATGGAGAGCACATGGATTCTGCTTAATGATGTTTGCATGTCTCTGTAGACATGGCTATATGTGCTCCCAATAAAGTGTTTCAGCAAATAATAAAAGTGCGAGTAATTACATGGTAGGGTTTCTAACGATGTTATTTCTCACAGCAATGCAGTTCTGTGTATTCCTTGAGAGCTCAGGGTTCTTGAAAACTGAAGGTTCACCTGAATCCCTGAATAAACACTTCTAATTTCAGATGCCTTTCTGTTTATGTGGAATCTGCTCACTTGTGCTTGAAACAGGCTGGATCCTGAAGTTGAAGGTCTTTTTCCTTCTAAAAAGAACAGGTTAAAATTCCTTACTGCTCTTTGCAGCAGGGGTGCTTTCATTGACCCCAGGGCTGCTGTGGCCTATTCGATAGCGCATGCAATGGGACGCAATGGGACCTTCAGTTCCGAGGTGTTTCATTGGTTTTGTGGGCAGTTGTGGGTAAGTGATTTGACATAGCACATTGGTTCTCCTGTATGTAAAATTAAGATCAAGATTTTGTGAAGCACTTGAACTATTGACAAAAAAAGTTGGTAAGGAAAAAAAGATAATTTCATGGTTGTAGTAGTAACCTGGGACTTAACTCCAGATTTGTCATGGATATCCTGTACTATCTTGGATAAATCAGCTTCATCGCACCGTTATGTCCATTTGTGAAGTAGGAATGATAGTTCTGCTGTACTTCACAAGTGTTCATTAAATATATGTATATACGCGCACACACACACACGTATACACACAGTACATTTTTTGCACTTGGTCATTTTTGTGGCCTTTCATTATCAGTGTATTAGATGTAGAGTGTGCTGCTAGCAACAAATACGCTTAATAAAACCAATGCAGTTTGTCTGCTGGAGATGTAGGATTTATGTACTGTACTTAAAATAAAGGAACTGGAATGTAGCTGTTCTGTATTTTTTCGTTTGTGGAAACAAAGAATGTTTAACTAATGACATTAATATGTCATCCCCTAAGAATATGGAGAAATTCTTCATATTGTCTTACACTGTTTGTAGTAGATTTTTTTTTTTAGATTCTATGATATAAAAAAATGTACTGAATTAAAAAAAAAATCAAATGCTTTGTAATTCCTGTTTACTAGCAGAGCTGCTAATTTTTAGTTCATATTTCTTTTTTAGGGTTCTTTAATAGTATTTTTATATGCTTTAAATTTCATAGATTATCAGTTTACCTTGTTGTTAAAGGTATCTGAATCTGTATAATGGTAGTGGAGCTAGAACTGGGATTTTGTAGTACCTCAAAATCGATTTACCTCATGATTATAGGGTAGTTCATAGTGCTACATAATATATTTGAATGTGGACATAAATTCTTTATTTTTTTTACTTATATTTTGTTTTTGTTTTGGAGGATACTGAAAGGCTTCCAAAGTAAGATTGACGTGACTATATTCAACCCTTAGTCTCTGTGCTGAGACTCCCTGTGGTGATGATTAATTGGTAATATGAACATCTGTGAGGGAACAGTGGAAGTGCCAAACTTTTCAGAGGGGCTATAGCTGGTCCGCAGGCTTCATGTTCATAAGATGTGGAAGAAAGTACCTGCAGTGTAGATAAATCTCCCTCCATTAGTGACTCGGATAATGTAATTTGTGTTTTTTAACAATACCTGAGGAAATATTAGTTGAGTGACTTACTGAATATTGGTAAACTTATGATCTGGTTGGATGTACAGTACAACTTAGGGAAATTCTAACGATGTGTTGCATGATCTTGTTTTGGGGAGATTTATAGACTAATCAAGTTGGTCAACACTTGTCCAAGAGGAGGCAAAGTAATGGTAGGCTCCTGCAGGGGGGAGTGGGAATACGACTACAACAGTGATGTGCTGTGAATTTACATGATTTCTGTTTACGTAGTACTGATTTGAGAATCTTGGATTTGTGGATTTGTAGAAGAGAGGATGCAAGTCATACTGAAAATGTATATTTCACTCAGGATCTCCATTTCATTCGTCCATGTTTATCTACGAGTAAAGTCACTGCTAGGGTGGAAAAGTGCTGTTTGTATGCCTGTAACTAAAGTGTAGCTGTTTGGTATCCTCCCTCCTATGTGAAATCACAGGCTACTTTGCCTGTTTCCACTATCAGGATCACGTACCATCATATGCAGTAGAGAGAAGCATGTAAAAGGAAGTTTTGACGATGCAGGGTACCACCTGGGCAGGTAGCTGAGGATGTTCCAAGCAGCTGCTTGAGATGGGCTCCTCCATCTGCTGGCAAGCTCATGGCTGGCACCTGCTGTGTTGGTGCAGTTGAAACTGAAACATGGTCCTTGTGCGCAAAAATGCTTTTTTTTTCTTCTTCCCCCCAAAAGTACCATATTATGGCTTTAAAAGACCTTAAGGGAAACGATCTAGAGACTTGCTAAAAATGACTGGTTTTCAAAGCTTGCTAAAAATACTGAGATGGGGGGAAACCCTGTCAAGGTTGTCACATGTACTTACATACCTGGTATGAAATGAAAGTTGAAGCAGTACATGTTTGGTGCTCTTGGATAGAAACTTTCAAAAAGGGCTGGGTGCATAATCACATCAGCAGTTGTTGCCTCTTTTTGTTCACTTTTAATGCAGCTGCTAATGGATTTGTTCTCTCTCTCTCTCTCTCTCTCTCTCTTTTTCTTTTTTTTTTAACAAAACATCAGTTAATGTGAGAATGAGAATTAGTATCTGATAATGGGGACCAAGAAATCTTTGAATGTTAATGGCATTACGCGTGCTCTCTCTACCCTTTTGTATTTGCATTCTAATAAGACTGGAATATTTTAATGGCATTAAAAAAAAAAACTTCTGTAAGGAGATTGACTGTGAGTAAACCCTCAATGATGCACTTTTGGATGAGAAGTTTGGGTCGCCAGTTGATTTCACTGTCAGCATAACAACTGTGTTGATTGCAGAAGGGAAAGATGCTTTAGGAGTTCGTGGGGTTGTGTGCTGAGATCCTGTTTCCTAACTGGAGAGTGAACTGACTGAAGTCTCAGTGATTGAAAAGTAAACAAAAATGTATTTAAAGTAATTAGATTTGAATTAAATGTATTTCTGTATTTGTTTAAAAGAATCATTGATTTTTAGTGATTGATCACCACTAAAATGTTGATGTGCAATAAAATGTCTTTACGTTAAATTTAACACTTTTTATAAAGAGGAAAATGCATTATATGCATATTTATGCAATGATACTTAGCATACATTTATTCAGAGTCTTAATTTTTACATTTAGCTTAGGAAATGCTGAGTGACAGTTCTTATTTAGTAGAATATTAATTTCTTCTTTATGGCTTGTGTCAAGCTAGTTTTAGTAATTGAAGTTCAATTAAAGCTGCAGAGAACTAAAATGAATTTTAGTTAAGAAAAAATGGGAAACATTCTGGATGTGTGTTGGGAAGAGTTTTGCATTTAAAGCTGATACATTGAGCAGAAGCAGTTTGCAGATGATGCATGATAGACTATGCAGCTGATAAAGTAGATGAGACCAGGAGGAGCCTTTCAGGGTCTTGGAGCTAACAGTGCTCGGCTCTTGCATTTAGTTTTTATTCAGAGGCTGTAAGAAAGTAAGACTAGTAAGCTTCCCTGCTTTTCAGTTCTCAGCTGATTTTTCATTTTGAATGATCTTATTGTTGAATTGAATTGCCTAGATAAACTGAAATGAGAATATACTCTTTGCCAAGAAGTGGCAGCTACAGCTGTCAGGAGCTCGTCATTTTATCTCTTCAGGAAGCTCTAGCTCCATGTGGTTAGCTCTAGGCTTTCCCCTCTTCAGTAGTTTGAGTTTCCTTAAAATGTTTCACAGGAACATGCTACTTATGAGCAATCCTGTGGAGGGTAGGAATTGGCTGTGGGATCCTGCTACTTCTTTTAGTCTAACTTACATTACCTTACAGATTACACAGCAGCCTACCTTTCTCCATGCTGCCAAGTTGCGGTTGAAGAGTAGATCAGAAATTATTAGTATAAATGATTGTAATCCTGGTGGAGCGGGGTGACATGTCCAAAGACTGAGGTCCGGATAGAGCCTGAAAGCACGGAAGGAGAGAAGTAGCTAGCAGGCTAGCAGAAACCTTCTAGTAATTATTGCGATGACTTTGGACTAGAACCCAGGGAAGAGGATGGAGCTGCCTTTCTTGCCTCTTCCCTGCACTAAAGCCCTGAAGGTCAAGTGGCCAAGGACTAATTAGTTATTAGTAGACTACTGACATAGGGAAGGATCAGCAGACTGGAAGCACAGCTCTGCAAACTTCATTTTGAATAAAAACTATGTATTTTTCCCAGGTAACCTAAACAGCATGTATAGGAGAAGGCAAGGAGCAAAAATAGATTTTTACCACAAACTTGGCCAGAACTGCTGTTTAGAGTGTGTACCCTATGTCACATATTTTATAATGTCTTTGTGCTTGACTTGTGTTGGCATAATGTCGTGGTTTAGCTCTAGCCGGCAACTAAGCCCCAAACAGCCTCTCGCTCACCTCCACCCCCCGGTGGGATGGGGGAGAGAATCAGAAGAGTAGATGTGAGAAAACTCCAGGGTTGAGATAAAGACAGTTTAATAAGTAACGCAAAAGCTGTGCATGCAAGCCAAGAAAAACAAGGAATTCATTCACTACTTCCCATCTGCAGGCAGGTGTTCAGCCATCTCCAGGAAAGCAGGGCTCCCATCATGCGTAACGGGTGCTTGGGAAGACAAACGCCGTAGCTCTGAACATCTCCCCCTTCCTTCTTCTTCCCCCAGCTTTACATGCTGAGCATGACATCATATGGTATGGAATGGCCCTTTGGTCAGTTGGGGTCAGCTGTCCCGGCTGTGTCCCCTCTCAACTCCTTGTGCACCCCCAGCTTCCTCACTGGTGGGGTGGTGTGAGCAGCAGAAAAGGCCTTGACTCCGTGTGAGCACTGCTCAGCAGTAACGAAAACATCCCTGTGTTATCAACGCTGTTTTCAGCACAAATCCAAAACATAGCCCGATGCTAGCTACTATGAAGAAAAGTAACTCGATCCCAGCCAAAACCAGCACACCTAACTTGTTTAAAATTAATTCTAAGTTCAAATGCAACTGTGGGGGGGGGGGGGGGGAAGGTCTTTTATCCACCCACAATGATCAATTACTTCTGTTTTGATATCCCATGCAATAGATATTTGGCAGATTCTCCTCTGCCTCTTAATGTCTCTGAAGAGTAGATGAACTTCTGTTGTTTTCTGTTCCTCAACTTTTCTGAAATCCCTCAATCTCTGTGCAGGGAATACCTGGAGGGTGCGCTTCTCCCGAGCTCCGACCTTCCGGGGGAAGGCTGATGGAAATGCCATTCTGGTGTGGTGTCAGTGTTAGGCCACGGAGCTCCCAGTAAGAGCGACTGAACTGAGCCTGGCCTTTGGGCACCAGTCTGCAGCCTCAGACTGTGTGGTGCCCTGATTTAACTTTTAGGTCAAAGTTAAAGCTGTGAGAGAGGGGAGAAAGGAGTGGCAATTTTTGCCTCTTAAACATCTCTCTCTTCAATTTGTAGGGCATCCTTGGGTTTGCCAGCTGCGGCTCCCATTCATTGCTGCAAAGTCTGCGTCGTGTGTTGTTTTGTTTTTGTTTTATGTGGTGTGTTTGTGAGGTTTTTTTTGTTTGGTTTTTTTTGTTGGTTTTTAAGTAGTTTAGGCACCCAGATCTTTAAATCAGGAGTGAAGTTATTTTTGGGAACCTTCCCGAAGAACGGTGTCAAGTTCTGCAGTGTGTGTGCCTGCTGAATCACTAATAGAAAGACATTTAACTTACACTGGATTGGAACCCCTGAGACTTGATTTCAGCTAAGTGTGAAAAAACACTCTTGGTCTCTTGGAAAGAAAATAATTTGACTGGAGGATAAGGATTCAAGGTAGTGTGAATATATTTGTTACCTTGTCTGGAATTTTTCTTCATGGATTTTTTTTTTTTTTCCCCATTGGGTTTTGTAAAGCCTAGGAAGCCTCAAAGAGTGTGCTGTTATGGAAGTGTGGCTTACCTGGAGGGGACTGAACGCTCAGTGTGGTGTAGCCACAGAAGAATGGAAAGCTGTACGTGTGGAGGAACGGATTCAGAGGAGCAAGAATGTTACTCTCATAATAGGGTTTTGGGGTTTTTTTTGTGTGTGTGTTTTTTGTTTGTTTTTGTGTTTAGGTTGTTTTTTTTTTTTTTTCTGAAAGAAAAAATGTGTTAAAAATCTTCCATAAAAGTAGACAGAGAACTGAATCAATGTTGATATAGCATTTTCTACCAACTTGAGTGTTCATATATTTCAGACCGTTAGAATAATGTCAGGTAACGAGGTGATGTGGCAGTGAGGAAGGCAAATGTGATTCTACGGCCAATCCATTCAAGTACCGGTAGTAAAGCTGGGAAAAAACAAATTCCTTTTTACAGGGTCTGGTGAGACCTCAGCACAGATACGTCAAAGAATAGCCATGTTAATTTTTCTGGAGGAGGCTAAAATACTCGGTTAGTTGTGTGGCTTCGGTTTTGGTGACTCTTCATGATATTCAAGATATTTGAAGATTCATGACAACTGAAACATTTTGGGAGAATTTTTTATTAGCTAAAAGTATTTTACTCTTCTCCCATTGCATTTTTTTATTAAGTAGTTTAGCTTACCTTGGAAAGTAGAGCCTGGTATATCATTCACTTTGAGGGTTTTTTTTTAAAAAATGCTTTGCTTTGTGAATAGGTCCCTTTATCATTTGTAATGAGGAGTGGAAAATGGATGAACAAGCTTCTCTCTGAAAAATCACATTTGAAATTTCTGAGTAATGATCTGAATGATCTGAAGTCATTTATTCCCAAGACATATCGCTGTTTTGCAGAATACTCAAAACTACTGTAATCAAAATTAAACTATGCCCTAAGCATGAAGATTTTTTTTTTTTTCAAAAAAGAAAGCTTCAGATCACATTAAAACAATATTTCAGAGTAATAGGAATCTGTTAATTGAATTCAACTTCTTGGTTAAATATATTCTTCAGTGTTTTTTATTATCTAATAAAAAGTTTTAGTTTAATTAGTGTCGGTAAGAAACCATGCTCAGTATTTTGTGTTACATTCAATAGAACAGGAAAGTTTGCTTTTCTTGCAATGCTTTTCTTACAGAAGCTAGTCTCTTTAAGAAATGTTAAGATAATTTTAATCATTGTTCAGAGGTCAGACTTGCAGTCCACATTTTTATAGCTAAATGTTACAAAACTCTGCATCAAGTAAATGTTCAACACTATACTTAATAGGGCATTGAAATTCAGCCTTGGAAATGAGGATCGTGTCAAAATCCATCTAACGAGCAATTATAGTATCACTTACTGAAAATGTACTTTGGTTTTATTTTTTGGATCCTATACTGTTGTGGAAGGACAAGAACATTCCTAGTGTTGCAACTTCTTGAACGGTTGTTATTTTTTCTTGTGTATTCTGTTTTAATAGGATGTGTTCATATTTGAATAACAAGTACCAATGCGTGGGTAGTAGAAGGGTATATATGTGAGATCTTGTTTGCTTGCTAACACATTCATGCCCAAGGGATGCATAACATACATGTATATATACATAGCTACTACTGACTTTGCAAACACCATTTTCTCAGTTGTATTCTGAATTCTAACTCTCAGTTGGAAAACATTAAAATAGTATGTTTAATTTTGCTGTGGATCTTGAACGTGATGTCAGCATTTAATTTGTTTACTAAGAAATTAAGAAACTTATCTATGAAATTATGCTGTGGGCAGCTAATGTTAGGGTAAAAAATGACTGAAATTTATAACATGAAGATCATTTTTTTTAAGGAGTATAATGAGCAAGGCAGCACTAGGATGTCTGTTATGAACTGATTGCCGAAATGAGTAATTGTCACTGAAGGGTTTTTTGTTATTGCCAGAGCTGTGACTATCTCTGGAAATTTTACTTTTAGTTTCATTGTTTTCACAGTAATGGTGCATTAAGATGTCAAGTCAAAATATTTTTCTAGTCCTTCTGTTCTGGTAGTTCATTTGGGAATGTATATTTCTGGAACTGCAGTGTTTGGAACCACCACCCTTTTAAAGTTCCTGAATGTTTCACAATTTTGTGTTACTGATCTTCTGAGAGAGCATAACTTTATCGGTTTCTTCTTTAGTTGTTGTAGACTTCTTAAACTGGTTTTCCTTTTAAAAAAAACCCGAAAACACAGGTCTTCTGTGAGTGACAATGATTGACTTTGCAGTCTTCTGCTAATGAGTATGATAAAACAAGGCATGTGAACTAGCCAATTACTAAATACGTTGTGAGGATTTTGGTGACGTTCCTGTTGCACTTTTGTTAAACTTGTCTCCTCTCTTCTTCTGTTCCTTTGTGTCTCAAATTTTATGCATAAAAGGATCATGACATTTAGGAGCTTTCTTTAGGGACATGGTTGCTCGAGGTCAAGGTCAGCTGACTTCTGCTGCTGAAGCATATAGGGTCATGACTCCTCTGAAAATGGCAAACTGCGTGAAAGGCAAAAGGTGTTTATTTTTTTTATTTTTTCAAAGGGGTAGGTATGCATTATTATAATGCACTAGAAACCCCCTAAAAATACTGTTTATTGACAGAATTAATAGCAAACTAGTAGAGACTGATAGCATTAGTTTATCATTAGGGACAGACCTTTCCTCATCAAGGTGACAACCAGTTTTGTAAGCTTACTTTTGCCTTTCTTGAGCCTGACATATAAACTGTCAGAGACAGGGCAAATAATGCAGTCTCACTAAACTAGGCATCAGTAAGAATAAGACTCTTGGCAGTTGTAAATACTGAAATGTTTTTCTGCACAGGCAGAAAACACAGTGTGAGAATTGTATGACGTGTGGCAACATCCCAAGATTTATCAAGCCTGTCTGTACTAATGAAAGTTGTTGTGTGTGTTATGCAGTACAGATGGTTTTACACTTTCTGATGGATTTTACAATTCAAGTATTTTTTGTGCTGCTTTCTTTTTTTTTTTCTACTTCTGAAGTTCCATTCCCCCATCCCATAATGTCCTCTAAAAAGATCAAAGCTATTTAAAAACAAATAAACAGCTAATTCATGTGCTGTCTTTGAGTGATTGTGGCCAAAGCAAAAACTTATGTTCGCACATGATGCATACTGTCAGATTAGTGAGAGAGAAAAAGGACTGACTTGGTAGAAGTTGATCTGGGTTTTTCTTAGCTTTACAGCTAAGAAGGCTAAATGCACATTCAGGTGGTTAGCAGGAGTGTAGCCATCAAGTCAAGGGAAGTGATTCTGTTCCTCTGTTTGGCACTTCTGAGGCCACAGCTAGACTATTGTGCCCAGTTTTGGTCTCCTTTGTGCAAGAAAGACATTGATATATTTGGAGCAAGCTCAGCACAGGGTCACCAGGGATTGAACATATGACGTGGGGGGAGAGGGTGAGCGAACTTCATAGGATAAGGGCGGATCTTATTCCTGTCTACAACTACTTAATGGGAGGGTGTAGAGAAGACTACATCCTACCTTCTTGAAAGTCGGCAGTGAGAAGACAAGAGGTAATGGACATTAAGTGGTCATGAGGAAGACTCCAATAAGATATGAGAAACTTTTTTGCACCATGAGGGTGGTCAAGCACTTGAACAGGTGCCCAGAGACTTGTGAAGTCTTTGTCCTTGGAGGCGTACAAAACTGAGTTGGGCTCTGAGCCAACTTTAAAGTTTGAGCTAAGTGCCAGCATGGCCTTACTTTGAGTGAAGGACTGCACCAGTGACGTACAGAGGTCCCTTCCAACTTAAATTGTTCTGTGGGCCCTACTTGTTAAACTGGAATCTGGAAAAGATATGAAAGTTGAAGTGCTTAGTTAAAAATACAAAGTGCTTTTTACCATCATAAATGATTGCCTAGAGTATGCAAATTCCTAAGAATTTCAATTATACCCTCTGATCTTAGTGAAATGGTATAGTGTCTCTTCACTACAGTTGACTTTGGTTTAGATTTCTGAGGATTTTCACATGTCTATATAATCTGAAGGTTAACAAGCTACCTTGGAGGACTCTGCTTCCTTAAATTTTGTATTCATTATATGCAATTGAGACACTAGAAGAGAAAAGAGAGAACAAGTAAAAATTGTTGGTACTGCAAGTACATCTGGCAGTGTACGGAAGGCCGATGTTTTCTTCAAGCATTTGTAGCTAAGGAGGGTTACAAGCAGAGCAGTTAGGAGAAGTGGTGATGGGCTCTGTAAACTCATTTTCCCCAGCTCCCTTTCAGCCCTATGAGCTCCTATATCTTGATCAAATGTGACTGGAATGGGGAAAGCTAGCAGGGAGCAGCCTCTCTCTTGCTTCCCCATCAGCCTCTGCCCCTTTTATACAAAGCTGTGCAATGTTTCAGCCACCTTAAATGGCATGCATCGTAGTGATCAAAGACAGTTAATGGGGATTTGGAGGAGTCCGCAAACATGTGTGTGGACGGGCTGAAAACATACACGTGGATGGGCTGAAAAGTGTGCATAGGGTATGAGCAGAGTGAGAAGGGAACTACTGGAAAAGAGGACTGAGGGTGCATGTCCAGGAGTCCATGAGCTACTGAGTTTCTTCTTGCAGTTTTGTCTGTAACTGAATGCTCAGCAGCAGTCCACTTAAACATTTCTTAAATCAGGACTGCCCAACAGGCTGGATTTTTACAAGCCATCAGCTTTTCTAGGACTTGAAAAGCATCCAGAAAGGGGTGAGAAGGTGGGGAGAAGAGGTCGATGCAGTTTGCTGGAGAGGTGTGCTGAATACTTCTGACAGGCAAGGGGCCTGCTAAAGTAGGAGTAGACTTCAGGAACGTGTTGTGCTGCAGTAGGAATTGGGAGCAGTTTGAGCTCTCCTCATCTGGCTTTCCACCCCTCTGCCTTGCTTCTCCGTGCGTGGCTTGGAGTATCCAGTGTTACTGTGGGTTCTCTGTTCAACAAAGATGCTCGTTCTGTCAAGAAGTGTTTTTTGTATTGTTACTGGCTTTTATTGTGTGTTCCATAGGAGGCTTGCCAATGGAATTGGACTAAGCTGTTAATTTAGCATTAAAGTAGTATTTTAAGGTAAGAATTCATATTACTGAATTCTGTAATTCATATTATGAAAGTGAACATTTATTGATGCTTACCCACAATATAGTAACTGAGATGTTACTTTCATTTCTAAGGATAAACTGTCTTATTTCAGATACCATGGCACACTAAATCTTTCCTTTTCAATGACTGATTACAATAAGTGCATTTGAGAAACACAGTTCTAGTAAGTAATGCAGTCTTTGATATTAGTGTCTATATTTTTATAGTGCCATTTTAAATGGACTGTCCAAAATTAGCTCATCTTCTGTAAAGTCCATATAGGTGAAAGTACTCAGTTTCAAGGCAAACAGAAAGGAAATAATCAGTCTTGCATTTTACAGTCCTCCTTGCATTTGTTTTTTCACTTGGGTAGAGGAAGAATAAAAGCAAAGGGCATTTGTTATCTAGCAAAACTCAGAAGCTATTTCACATGAAAACATAATGAGTGTGACAGCCTACAAATGGCATTGAACATGAATCTTTTACAGAAGAAAGGAGGAATGTCCTTATTGGTATATTTACTTCAATCAACCCTAATAAGGCTTGTTTTATGCATCTGCCATCATAATTATAAATCCTTGACATTTTAGCACTAGCATTTATATCTGCCAGGGAAGCTACCCAGAGTCGACCCTCAAGGAATGTCTGTATTGTTACTATGGATCTCCATAACAGCTCTCAAGTAGTTACTAAGTGGCTTAAAAAATTACATCTCAGTCATGCTTGAAGGGCTCATCAAACTTTGCCACAAATATCAATGTTAAGTACCCAATCAGCTGCATTGTTTGAAGTACAGTCACATGTGCCCACCAAGGAATAGGTTGGACAGGAAGCGGTGGTATATAAGGTCTCATCAATCAGGTAGGGTGGGTTGTTGTTTTTTCCCATGACCTTTCAAAAAAAAAAACAAAAAAAAAACAACCCCAAACCCTGCCAGTTCAGCTACAGGGAAGCAACAGGAAGATGAGGATATCTTTTGATTTGATCGCACACAGGAAAACAACAGCCAGACTTTCTGAAAAGCATGCACAAAAGGGTTTTCTCAGGCATGATTTCTTAATACAGTTTTACTTTTACCTTTGTAGAATAGTTGAGGACCTTCCCAAAATAGCAATTAAAAAAAAAAAACCAAAAACAAAGCAAAAAACCAACCAACAAACAAGCAACCAAAGCCACAAGAGAAATTAGAGAAATTACAGCGGGCTGTTAAGAAACTTTTAGAGATCTGGAAACTCAGGTTCATAAACTTAGCTAGTTACCCAAATTCAGTGACAAGACTGAGAGCTAAATGCGAGACTTGTAGTAACAAAGTGGTCCGGAAGTTTTGATCTCCCAGAAGTAACGGAGCGTTCGAACCCCTTCCCATGGCTGTGATGTCAGTAACTACAAATCTGTAAGTAAGCGCAGTCAGCATAGCTCTTCAGCAAACAGAAACCCCACTGGGTAACTAGCGGTGCCACAGCCAGGCCCAGCAGGAGAGCTGGGGAAGGAGCTCCAGAGGGTTAACATGCAGTCCTTCCTTTATGTATGGCTGTCTCTACTGATTCTCTTTTAGATGTAGTAAGTGATGGGCAAAAAGATGAACTCCAAATTTCTTGGGAAGTAGATCTGCTGATTAAAATGTGAAGACTGGAAACAATTGGTATCTCACTGTTTGGACAAACTTTTATGGCTTAGTGATAATTTGAAAATCTCAGCCTAATTTACAAACAAAATTATTATTTAAAGTATTACCTCTTGCCATGGTGCCCGTTTATAGTGAAATACAAACATTTGAAGCATTTGGCAGTATTGAGGACCTTCAGTGGTCCTGTGCATTTAAACCGAAATAAATCCTGTAGGGCTCTACCAGTCCTGGCTTCATATTCTACCTTTGGTTCTTCATTTTATCCCCTGCTCTGTCCCTTGGTTTGTGCCAAAACAACTGCACTCTCACTTGGGTAAGGGTCCTTCCCTGCCACTGGCACTCTCCTTTCTCTTCCCCCAGAAAGGGCTGGGACTTGGGCTGGGTTGGGTCTGTCTTTTTTAGGCATACTGCTTCTCTATTTGGTATTTTCCTCATATCCTTCAAAAGTTTTGAGAGTAGAGGCTACCAGTGTTTGTACTGTGTGCAGTAGGATTCTGTTCTTGGCTACTTTTAGACAGTACCAAAAGAAATCTGAATAATAAGGGTAGGAAAAGTGTCAGGTGATCTTTGGGAAGATAGTTTGGTGTATGTAGTTTTGGCATGTAGGTAAACAAGATGAGCTAATCACCATAGCTTTCATGTAATGTATCTGTAATTTGTTTTCATATGTAGGTGTGAAGGAAGGCTGCCATATGGTGTGTATATTGGTATTTTTCCTTGACAGCCTTTATTTTAAGTTAAAGGAATTCCAAGGCAAACTATTATGCAAGAATACCATTTCAAATGCTTATCAGTATATGCCAGAAGAATACCTTGAAAGAACATTGAAGAAAGGCTGTAGAGCTCCAGGAAAGTTTTAAATTGAAAAAATAAATGACACTTTCATCCATTTTTGAGGTACCCTAATTACCTTAGTTCTGTCTGTGTTGCACTGTTACCAGTCTTTGATCTTTTAACCATTTGAACAGGAGTCTTTCGTAAGTAGTATATAAAATCTGATCTTACGTTAATGAGTTTGTGGAGTTCTGGGACAACTTCCACAGTGGCTTTATGAAGTTTTTTTGTTCAACATACGGCACACTTTACTCTCGCTCTTCTTGCCTCGATGTAAAGTGTTCTTGTCACCTTGTGGGCATAAGTTAAAAGTATAGCCCGTGCCCATAGAGGAGTTTCTGTTAGGAAGATGAACTCCTTGAGAGAACTGCAGAAACATCGTTCCTGCTGTTGTGTTCAGACTTCATGACACGTATGTGCGCAGCACTCTAGTGTGCTGTCATGGGAGCGGGGGCACAAACATTGGTCCAGCTTCATTAAAGGAGACAGAGATATGTCACTGCTGTAAGATTACAGACAATGGTAGTCTAAGGAGATGTTAACTCAGTGATGTGTTGACAGAAGTTTGCTTTGTGTGGTTCACAGAGCTGAAGCAGCTGGAGGATGGAGAATTGCTTTTCTTCCTGGTTTAGTTCCCTGAACTGACTTGCCACGGATCTAGCAAGTTGTAGCACTTGTGCGAAGGAGCAGTAGAAACTAGTGGTTGGGGAAAGAGGAAAGTCAGGCCATAGCAGCCTCAAAGTAGATGTCAGATTTTGAACTTACGGTGGCCTGGTGCAAACTGCTGGCTAAAGAGGTAACTTTGCCTTTGTCTTGTGTTGCTGCTGATGCTCGAGTGTCTTAGCTAGAGTTAAGAACTGACCTGGCCAGACACATAACCTTGCTGAAAGAAAAGAGAGAAAAAAAAATAGAGGAATGGATCCCTTTCCCCTTTTTGCATTTGTCATATGTAGGCTGCTGTCAGCTGCAGCCGTTCTCCATCTGCATCTGGTTGTTTGCAGGTGTAAGCATCTGGGGAGAAGTGAAGCTATTCTGAACTTTTTTTAATGTTTTTAAATTTTATTTTGAACTTTGCTGTATTCTGGTATCAGTGTGTTACATACAGAAACACTGTGTGTCTTTCTATCTCTTTGTTATGTATGCGTAGGGATAAATACAAGATTAATCCTACAGATCCCAAATAGAGGGATCAAAGAGCAAGGTAACGGGATGCTGTGGTGAATTTCATTTTATGCTGTAGCTTGAGCCATTGCTTCTCCTTCTGTCACAAAATTGGATGAAATAGTCACCGAGCTATTCATTCACCCCTCCTGACAGCTCTTTGTTGAGATGTGAGTGCTTTGTCTGAAAAGTCTTTATTAATTGACCCAAAAAAGGGAAATTTTTTTTTTGCCACATCTTTTTATAAGTAACTAATAATCACTCCCACAGGAGCACTGGCTGCCAGAAGGTATAGATATGGTTATAAAAAACACAGGCTTTTCTCTTAAATGAGCATTTATCTGAACAGGAAACAAACACGTCTTGAAGAAACCAACAATTTTACTACCTTTTGTCATCCACCGTGAGAGAAGAATGTGAATAAAGTTTTGAATGTGAAAAAATTAAGAGGAAAAATTTCTATCCAACTTGAACGAAAAATGTAATAGAAGTTGAGCATTTAAGTCCTTTTTGTGCTTTTGAATATATCATTCCAGCTGTTGAAAATTGCATCTTTTCAATCACGTACTGATGCTAGCCTGTGACTGAGAACTTCTCTTAGTGATTTCATCCTGACAGTAATTGAAAGCTGATTAATTTAATTGCAAGCAAGCTTTTATTTTGCCATCTCTTCCTTAGTACCTTGTGTACCTGCCTGGTGTTTGGGGTCGGAAAGGAAATAGTGGTGTCTATTTTCTAATTCAGTACAGAAAAGCTGGTAAAATATACAGTTTTTAACCTTATTAACAGTAATCTAGTTGTCAGAAGTGTAGTTTGAAGAGAAATAATTATGAAACCTTTTATTTAAAATGGTGTATAGGGCAATGGAGAGTCAGCTGTTTCTGGTTTAACAGACAAGTGCCTTAAAGCAAGGTCTGTGAAGTTCTGCTGTTTGTTCAAAGGTGGGGATGTTTTTCTTTGAAATTCTGAAACTCCACGAAATTGTTTATATTTAATCGAGCTTAATTAGAAGCACTAAAACACAACTGTTGCAATTTTAATTTGGAAGGGCTTCTTTTTACTGTTTCTTGTGTGTATGGCGTATATCCCAGTACACGGTGAAGCATGGTGGCAGTGTACGCGTACGAGCTGTGTGCTGGAATGCGGTGCTGCAGCTTGGGCTTACAGAGTAAATTGCAACTAGTTTTGGAAGGAGGAGAGCCTTTCCAGGAGAGCCTGGAAAATGTAACATTTCACATGGGGACACTTTATCTTGTGGGGATTTTTAAATGCAACATTGCATCAGTTTTCTGTACCTTAGTGGCCAGTGGTTCCCTGGGGTGAAACATGCTGCTGCTTTGTACTCAGTCCCTTTCACTTAGTAATGTCATTGTCTGCTACTGGTGCTTACCCACCCTTTTGTACATGAGGGTTGATCTTAATCGAATGTGTGTGTGTTGCTGTGTGTTTGGGAATGGAGTCACTTAATTTTTACGTAATCTTGTTTTAATTTTCTGCAAGCTTTGCAATTGAATTATCAGTAAAATATTGAAAGAGCTGTACCAGAGGATACCGTACAAAGTTAACATTTGTCTACGTTGCCTTGTAATGAGTTTTCCACTTATGATCAACAAAAATACTAATACAATAGCACTGTTCGTTATTCCTACCTTAGGTTGTGACTACATCAGTATAAGTAGGGAGGAGTTTAGTAATCAAAAATGACAGGCAAGTGCTAAGTTTTGGTAATTTATTGATTGTCTAGGTAACTGGTAGGTTGTTAATAGAGATCACAACAATACTGGGGTTAGAACCATTTTACCTATATAGAAATACATAGATATCTTTTAGAGTAAATACGTTCTTTAAATAACCTTTAAAAAATGGAGATGCTTAAGTACAGCAAGTGTACAAAACCGCAACAGATTACTAGCATAACTTATACAGTTTACAAATGTCGAGTAATATTTTGATGTGTTTAAAAAAAGAAAAAAAACAGCTGACCTACTGAACTCTCAATATTTATAAATATTGAACTTGTAAAGAAAAACGAAGTGTTGCAAACAATGTTGTTGTTTTCATGATATGTTTGTGGGGGATTTCTTAATCTGTCCTGAAGTTCTTTTCCATCAGAAGAGATTTGCAGTCTGTTCCAATTAAAGAATTTTCCATACTGGAAATGAGAAGTCAATTACTACAATTATTTTTGAATAGTTAATTTACATAACCTTAATTGTATTCATTCCCTTTGAAAGGCTGAAGCTGATATTTATAATGCATTGATTGATTAGCAGTGTATTTATAATGTTAGAATTGCTACTGATAAGGTACTCCTGCAACTGCAGTCCCAAGGAGTTCTCTCCTGAATAAACACTTCAGAAGACAAATGGCTGTTTATTTCATTGGTGAGGAATGGCATTGCATCCTTGCTCCCTTCACATGCAATACTGGAAGTATCTGTCTCCTTTCCACACTCTCTAAAAAACGAGAGTTTAACTCTAGATCATGTTACTTAATTAATGGCGTGTTCCATACTGTAAAGAACTAAATTTTCCTTGTTTTTTTTTAATCTGTCAAAATAGTGCCTAGGTGTAGCATGAGGGAACTGCAGGCTTTTCGCTGTAGTCACTCGAGGAATGACAGCTGGAAGAAACTTCCCTGCTTTCAGATGTGTGCGAGGCCTGTGTGGTTTAGCTCTGAGAAATCTTCTGGCGGCCATTTGCTGGGCTGCATCACAGGTGTTTGCCTGCTGTCGGCTTGCACCTGTGCCCTGCCCGTTCCAGCCCAGAGTGTGGAAATGGAGCACTGGTGTGGATAAAGTGGGAACTGGGAATGGGGGTGGTGGAGGAGGTGTTTTTGTCCTGACTCTGCTGTGGGAGCTGGGAGGAGAGGAGCTGACTCGAGCGTCCCTGTCTGCTGAAGCTTCTCCATAGGTGAATGAAAATGGAATTGATATAATCTTCAAACCATTTGCAATCCTTCCATATAATTAAGCAGGTGAAGGTGGGGTTTATCCACTTTCAGACACTGTGATTTCCGTATGTCATTTTGCCTGAATCAAACTCATTTCTGACCAGCTATCAAGGCAGTTGTCTGACTTGTAACCTGTAAGTTCTTGGGAAGTGTCACCCAACACTATGGCAAGTGCTTTAGGGATCCTTGGTGGAGCAATGACATGACAAAGCTGTCATTACAATCAAAACTTTATTTTAACCTGGACCATCTGCGGATCGGGTCCTCTTACAAAACTAACACCCAAACCCCTCTGCAGACTGGGTCATTTGAACGCATCAGCCGTGGCTGGAGCTGAAGGCAGGCATGGAGGGCTCCCTCAGGGGAAGCAGCGGAGGGGGCGGGGGCCCCGACCCCTGGGGGCGGCGGCCCCGCAGCAGCAGCGCGGGCCGGGTCCCCGCCGGGCCTTGCCGCCGCAGGGTTGCAGAGGCAGGGCCCACCTGCTCTCAGGTGTCCCTGTTCCGGGGGACTGGCCCGGGCCCCCAGCACCCCTTTAAAAGGAGCAGTGGGTACGTGAGGAGCTGGCCATGGGCCATGGCTGCCTGCCCCGGGAGAGGGCGCTCTGGAGGTGGGAGCAGGAGCACCGGTCCCAGGAGGCCAGTGGAGTTGTTGTGGTGTAGCCATAACGTAGTTTGCCTTTCTGGGCTTGACTGGTCGGTAAGTTACCATATCTTACAGGTATCGGAAGTCTGTCTGTGACCTTATTTGTCTGTTAAAATAATTTTTTATTATCACTTCTGCTAAAGTTTCGTTTGAACTTCAGGGCAATAAGGGAAATGTATAGTGCTTAGAAACCTAAGTGTGTGATAATACCGTAATGTATGTGAGCCTGCAAGACTGGCAGTGCAGGGCCAGACTGCTGCTCTGGCCTCTGCTGGTGACCAGTGGAAAATAGTTGAAGAAAGCATATAGAAATAGGGTAACATATAACATCAATGTTCTCCTGGTTTACCTTTCTGGTTTTTACTACTACATGTTTTGGGGCCTTTTGCGTCTGAGGTAGTGCTTGCATGTTGCCATTTAACTGTTCTTGCTGGTCTTTTCCATCAGTTTGTCTAATTTTTTTGAGCCAGTCCCTACTTTTGGTCTCTGCAACACCCTGGGGCAGTAAGCGTAGAGTATTACAATGTAATATAGCATTTAATATGCTGGGGCGTGAAACTGTGGGGAAACTCAGCTTAGTCCAGCTGAGGAATTCACTTGTTTGTTCCCATCAAATCACAGCTGAGCTCCATTTACTCTATTCTACATTGCAAATGCTCAAGTGAACTTTGTATACTACTGTTATCTAAAGTGCTTTCAGTGTCATGGTCCTACAAAATCTCAAATTTCCTCTTAGTTAGTAACAGCCTTTTTCTTAAAAAATAAAGTTTCCACAGCAAAAGTGAGATTGAGAAAGCAAACCTTTTGGTGGGCAACAGCTGAATCATGATGGGCTTCCATAATAACATGAACATGAATAGTTATTTTAGAAACAAACAGAAGACACCATAGGTTTTTTTTCTTGGTACTGCAGAAAATGACTATAGTCTGTTGATGTCTGTCTCTAAGGCAGCCTTTTTGGTGGTATGTGGTTGTGGGGCGTAGTGATGGCTTGGTGGTGAATGAAGTGTGAACACCTGGGTAGTTTCCCTGCATTGCAGGAATAAGGTACAAAGAGAGTTGTCTTTGTAACTGGAATTAATCTTTCCTATATGCTTTGGACAAACAAAAACCAATTTGTATGTTGTAAGAGTATTCGTGTGGAAAGGAAACAGGCTCCATATGGAAAAGGAGAGCAAGTTTTCTACCCAATTATTTAAGGGGTTTTGTGTGTGTCTGAAATATTCATTGGTAAATATGAGCTGACACGTTTCTAGCAATGAAATTATAAATGAGTGGAAGACCTGAAAATGTCAGTTTCTTCCTTAGAAACACTTCAGGATTTTTCTTTTCATTTTTCTTTTCTTTTCCTTCCCCTTCCCCTCTCATACATTCATTTCTTCCCTTGGGCAAATGAGTCCCTTTAAATGTTTGTCTCTTTGTTTCAGTATACGTCTTATCGTAGGATATAATATTTGACATGTCTTGGAAGTGTCAGAGGAGATTTGATGTACTAATATTTTTATATAGAGAGTGTGTATGCATACCTTAAAATAACAGAGAGAGAGATAACATAGTAAATCAATCCTTTAAACTTGTTTCCGTATGTATCTTGATGTTGCCTAACCAGTTGTGTGTGTTGTGGTCTTTTTCAGGATTAGCTAAGAAAAACTTTAGGATAATCCTATGGAGTTCAGAAAAAGTAAAATAAATGAACACCTTAAGATGAAGATATCTTGTACAATGCTTATTAGGTAAAGTGTTTGTCATTTTGGCACGAGAACTATGTCACGTCAGGTAGCGGGGCAGGAGAAGTGCTTGAACTGCCGCTGTAACCCCTCTCATCTTGGAGAGGGCTCTAGGGTGTCAAGTGTCTCATTAGTTGAGAACAGCAAGTCTTCTGATTTGTTTAGATTCATTGGGAATTAATTTGTTTGTTTGTTTTCCCAGAACTGTAACACAGTTAACTGTTTTCCAGGAACTGTAACACAATTTACACCCAGCCACACATATGAGAGTCACTTGTTGATGAAGCTGTATACATGTTATCTGATCACTTTGTATTAGTAGGGACCGAAAGGAAGATCCTTGTGAAAGGCAAGGTTAGCCGAGGCAAAACATGATTTTTCTGGTGTTTTTTATCATTTAAATCTCAACATCAATGTGAGTTTGGACAGCAGACTTTGCAGTCTGTCATTGCTTAATCTGGACCTCCCTGTGCGCCTGAAGTTGTGGAAGAGTGACTGAGGGGCGGTTTTCAGAAGCAATGTGTCTGGTATAAGCTTGCAGGGGAGAATGGGAGGAGATGGTAGATAACATGGTGGGTAGAGACGTGTGCGTTTATGCATACGCAGCTGGACCAAGAAACTTTCATCCTTAGAGGCATAGGTTGGGTGATTAGGTTGGGATCTGTACTCTTGTCATTGTGCCGGATATATCTTGTCCTTGGAATGTAATTATTACGTACTTACAAATAAAACATGTGTCTGCTTGCTCAGTACAGCTTCCATGGTTGTGTTACCTTTGTGCAGTGTGACAGTCAATAACACTAAAATTTTTTAAAATAATAACACCCTCCATCCCCAAGAATTATAATGCTGTTCTGTGTTTTTAAGCATGTTCAGCCCTAAATGTTTTGGAACGATGTAAAATCCTCACTAATGGTAGATTGCTAACTCAGAAAAACATGTCAGCACAGGACAGTGCTGAAGCATATACTTAAGTCATATTGGAAGTCAGTGTATTTAAACACAAATGCATATGCTTTCGTGAGTCTGTATGTTTATTGTTAGCTGTTCTGAAAGAAGGTTGTTATTTTTGTAGTCCCAATGAAGGATAAATTTTGCCTTTTTTTAAAAAAAGGGTGAAGTTTGGGAATACTTTAAATATACAAACTGTATTATTTTTTGTTTTGATAGCTGATTGCTGTTTATGATGAGCAAGAAACTCACCGTAAGACTGATGGCACCAATGGCAACTTGACAGACAGAAATAGCCCAGACTCTTTTGAGACGGAGGTAGCGGCTCAGCTGGCTGCCTTTCAGCCGATTGGTGGTGAGATTGAAGTGACTCCTTCTGCCCTAAAACTGGGTATGTATGTCTTGCATGGTTATTTTTTAATTTTTTTGACCAATGTATAGTATTTCTTTTTTTCTTCTCTGGGTATGTCTGTAGTCGATTTTATGTATTTAAAGAATTTTTTTTAGCACCCCATTATTTGCCTTGCAACTCAGTGAAGACAATTGTGATGACAAAAGTTGGACTTTTGAACTGAAGATAGGCTTTTGAACTTTTTTTGATGCTGAAGGCTGCAACTGAGCATGGGAAATTTGCACCTGAGCCTTGTATCCTGCTGTATGTTATGCCCATCCATACAGCTGGGATCTCTTTTTTTTCCTTTCCTTGACTGGGTAGGCAGCTGACAATCCTTGTAAGCTTCTGAGAGCGGAAGAGCTGAAACCTACGCAAAGTATTTTCAAATAACAGAGTCAATGAAAAAAAAACCTCAACATTTTTGTTAAGGAACCTGGGTTCAATGAGTGTAAAACTGCTGTGTGCAAATACTTTTACTGATTACCTGAGCTAGTGCCCTGTTTTGGGGGTGGGAGGTAGAAAGAAGGAGATGCTGGTTGCAAACAGTTCAGCTCTTTGCCCTTGAAGAAGTTGCACAGCAGAGTCTATTTGCCTATCTGACTTTCATGTGAGCAAACAGTCATTAGGAGAGGTTTCTGCTTAATTCCCTCTTAGAGGGTACTACATGAAGTGCTGCAGCTCTGGTCCCCTGTGTTGTTTCAGTGTGCCTGGAAGGCCAAGAGTTCAGACACTGGTTTCCAATTCTAAAGAGCTAGAATCTTGTACGTTGAACACAAAGCAGTTTGAAATACTTTCTTGGATTGAGAGCAGGCTAAGCTGTCACCTAGATAGTAGATATAGAAGCTTTCAAAAACAGATAGAAGGTGAATCCTCTTACTCTCTGCCTGTAAAGCAGTCGTATGCTGACAACATTTAGCAAATGAATATTGCTCAGGAGAGGCTTCTGTGCATTCCACCAGAACTCATCATCCAATTCGCCCTGTATTCTTGAGTCCTGCTGGTGGTCTCCTAGCAGTGTGCAATAAAATTTCTGAGTGTAAGTGGGTGGGGTAAGGATAGGAATACTATCTCTAGTTGTGCTACTCTCATGGACTGTTCTGATTATAGCTTCAGAAATTGAATGTTCACTTGTCTGTTTATTTTAATTGCATTTTTAAAGGAAAAGGCTGATTAACAAAAACAATGAGCTAAAGTAAAATTTCTAATAAAGCTCACTGGATGAAGTGGTGTAACTTAACTTCTAATGGAAGCCTGTGCTCATTTTTGTGCCTGATGTAGAAAATACTGAAATTCAAGCTGCATGAAAATTTTTAGGTTCAGATTTGTGTGTTAATGTATCACTTCTGGTTTTTTCTCTTTCTATATGTAAGGACACACAGGAATTTCTCATGCCTAAAAATCTTGGGAAAAGACTTATTCTTGCCATAACTTGTATGTATTTGAGCTGTGGTTTTGGTAAACATGAGGTGTGGAAAAGTTTGTGGCTAAAGGTCTGACGATCGAATGGTTTGCCACTTCATTTATTGCGTATTTTTAAATAACATTGTGTAAGCACATTTTAGTGTGTTTCAGAAAGTAGAGAATGTTCTCCATATACCTCTGAGCCCTATTTAAAAAAAAAAAAAAAAAAAATCATTTAAAGTGGTTTGTCTAGCATACTGTTGTACATAAGTTGAGGGTTGGAGAGAAGAGTATTTCAACCTCATACAATTTTATGTAAAACAGTCAAATGCTAGATCTCTTGAGCTCACCAGTAAGCTACCAGGTAGTTCAGTTTTTATAGCATTTATGGAATCCTTCTACTATAGAGTGTAAAGGAGATGAAATATAACAGGAGAAGAGCAGCCAACTAGGTTTCTATTTCGTTTTCGGTGTAATTCTAATATATATTTGAGGTTTCAATGGGTGCTTGCTTCTTAAAATAGAGAACATAAATAAAATGTGTTTGTCTCAATGGTTCTCTTTCAGATTGTTTTATTTTACAAGGTAAATGAAAGATTTTATACCTGTCATTCGTATAAACTCAGTCTGCACTCTGAAATTTAATTGTTTTGTGTTCTGGATTTTAAGTCAGGGATTACAGTTCTTTAGACTTAATTTTTGCCTTTATGTTTCCTTTACAAGTCCCCAGACCTTAAATTATGTCCCTATTTCCGCTAAAGGCAAATTGAAAAGTAAATGAAGAAATAGAAGGACAATTTGGTTGTATCAATATCATTGATGCATGAACCACAGTAGTCTGGCTCCCTGTCTAGTTTTTGAATTGACTCACACTTGCTAGCAGAAATAAATAATTGTGAGTTTAAAAAGGTGTTCGTTCTTTGGGAGCAAGGATGTGATTTAAATACATACGTAGTGAGCAAGTGTTGCTTTCCATGGTAGAGCTGTGTTTCAAGAACTGTGATGTGCTTACCTTTTAGAGTATTTTTGCAGAATGCCTGTAGGGGTGAAATGCAGGGAATCCATTGTTATATAAATTGTCAGATTGCAGAACAATTTTGCCTGTTAATTTCTGTTGGATGTTTTGTATTCTATGAAACCAGATCCACAGTTTGATATAGAAACAATGTCCATTTAGTGATCTGCTTAGAGAATACTTGGAGCTTGATGCTTAATGAGCACATGAAACTAAATGCTGCTGTTCTCAAACATGAGAGAACTGGCACTTATTTCAGAAAAGGCACTTGCAATACTGCCTTCAAACTTTTTTGTTTTTTTATAAATTGTGTATTTGATTCAGTTAAGTTAATCCTATGTTATACCTAGTCTTAAAGCCTTTACTAGATAGAGATGGTGATGATGGGGGAATTTTTTTTTTTTTTAATTGAATGGTTACTTCTTTCAGGTTTTTTTGTGGTTGATGCTCTTTACAATACTGATCAGCTTGACTCTGTCTGAAATCATAGTTTTTCTGTTATGTAGTTAGTTACCCTTATTTTAGCCTTTGTCACCTGTAACTTTGAAAGTGAGCCAGAATAAAAGCAATCTTATATTTGACTTGAAAGCTAGTTGTTTCCACATACTGGCAAAATTTTAGGGCAAAAAAGTTTTTTACTTATTATCAAATTACTTTCTTAATACTTGGCACATATCTTCTTAAAACAGTTCAGGAAATTACTCAGCTATTTGTTTTCTTTTCCCTGAAATTAATGCATCTCTACTTTTAAAGCTAACTCAGTGTTCTCAAACAGGCAAAATTGTAGGCTCTTATGTTTAATTTAAGAAAAATGCAGGAAGACTTTAACTGTTTAGGAACACAGTATCTGCTGTGTCCGTACCATAAGATGAGATGCAAACATACTTGAGCACCTCCTCCCTCCCCCGCAGAGCTGGATTATCAGGTGTTGGTGCTGATGGCGTCTGAGTTCGGACTGCAAAGTAAGCAATACCGGATAGTTTCTTAGAGCTGAAAAGGGTTTACTGAAGTTCCTGATACTCAGGGCTGAAATTACTGAAGGAAGCATAGTCATTCAGTTCTGTTAGGTACATAGATCTCAATTTGGTAGTGGGTTTTGCATCCTGATGTTTTCCTATTAAGCATGATTACCAAAACAGTGACATGATGAAGTAGTTGTTTCTCCCCAGTTTACTTTTTCGATGTTCAGGAGATGTAATACTTACCTATTGAAACCGGTCATCATCCAATCAGATGCAGATGAAAACCTAACGATGATGTCACATGTACTTTTGCATACCCAGTGACTATAGTTTTTTGAGAAGTACCAGTGCTGTCCTCATTCTTGTTTGGATGAATTGGACAAGTAATGCTGCATCTCTGTAGAAACCTGAAGAAGGGGAAGGGGCATTGCTTATGTTGTTTCCATCTGGTGTAAATCTTCCAAGTATCTTACCTTTTTTGGTTCAGTGAGCAGAAAGTATCTACTGAAAATAGATTCTCCAGAGAGGCCTTGGGTTCAGTTACACCTCCAGTTCCCTTTCTCTTTCGTTCATAATTCAAGTATAGTGCAAAAGAATATCAAGGCTGGCAGGGATTTGTTAATTGTACTCAGTTTCTCCTATCAAAATCAAAAAGAACTTTCTCTTTTAATACTGAAAATCTTGATGTACGTGTTTCAGTTGACAATGAAATAAATACAGATCTGTTGTAAAAAAAAAATCTCTATTTGACAGAAAATGTGATTGGGTAAAGAATACATTTCATGCTACAATACAAATGGTAATAAAGCAGCTGTTAATACATATTACAAAATTTAGAGAAGCACACAACCATTTAATGTGTCCAGTCATCTGTCTGAATCGGTGAAGAAATGCTCTACTGATTTTGGTGTTTCTGTGCGTGAGTAGAGAACACTGAGACACTGTTGCTGAACTGGCAGCAGAGAGAGCTTGTCTTGTGAGACTGTTTCTTGTGAGCAGAACTTTGCAGAGTACACTCGTGATGTGGACACTGCAACAATTTGCAAAGAATGATACAGGCAACTAAATACCTAAATAGCTGGTTTATGTTTGAAAAATTGAATGGAGGTCAACTTCAACATCTGTAACCCCAACATCTGTAACCCCAAATGCTGTCATCAATTCTTCATTGCCTCGTTTCTTAGGTATAAAACTGTGGATAGACAAAACCTTACAATGAACAGTGAAATCACAGTATGTTGAATACTTTTTAGCTGCGTGACTTTAGCCCATGGTAAATATAAGGTAACCTACACCCCAGTGAACAAGTTTATTTTAAAATTCTGTGTCGGAGATGGTTGACTCCTCAGCCCTTCTCCTGCCTGGCATAAAGCCACTTTTGAACTTGTGTATGCTTAGAAGTCTAAACTTAGCTGTTCCATTGCAGCCAGACCATGACCAACAATTACTTGTTTTCCCATTGTTTTCACAAGACATTGATGCTCCCTGGGATTAGATGTCATCTCTAATATGGTCTGTAGTGTTCTTGCACCGCCTTTGGTCTCAGCTTACATAATCAGGAAAAATTATTTTGAATGGGTAAATTGTGATGCCATAACATTTCCTTAAAACTGGTATATCAGAGTAATTTAAGAAACACTTATTTCCTTTATTCTGCTCAGGTGGTGGGTTTTGCTTTCTAATCAAATGCCATTTAGATGAATACATTTTGTCTAGTCATTGTTGTTGATCATTTATCTTTATAGCAGCAAAATGTATTACGTTGGATTTTTGGCAAATTGTGTGCAAGTATATTCATTGCAATAACTAGTAAACTAACAAGTGTTTGGAATGATGAAACATTTGGAGATTCTTGTATGTAGGTAGTAGAGTAATTACTGTGTTAACTAGCACTGTTTTCTGTTGGCATTGGTTTTGGATGTGTGTTTTGTATGTTTGGTTTGGTTTTTTTTAGTATATCATGTCCTAATATTTCTCTTTGACCAGAGATGGTAGCTGAGAAGACTTTGCAGGGTAGGGACTTACCTTTGCAGACCTTGTTGACTGATAGCCTTTATTCCCTGTTCCAGACTGCTCTTTTATTGCTGATGTATGATTAAACAGTCATTCTCTCATCTTAAAGATAGCTTTGCTGGGGTAGTGGATGACATTTTTGTGTAGTGTGTTAAGATCTTTAGAGAGCCCATAATGAATGGGGTTATGTATATTAGGGTTACTAACAGTATGTGCAAATAGTCCTGTCTGGTGTTCTCTAGCTAATACTTTGAGGTTTTGAATACATATGCGTTTATTGTTAGAATTTTTAAAAGTGACCTAGCAATGTAGAGTGGTAAAACACAACTTTATGGTAGCAACTAATGGGCTATGTGTAAATTGATGTGATATTCCTAAAATATTTTGAAAATGTTTTGTTTTAGATGTTCACCAACTTCAGACTAGAGGTTTTTAATAAGTCTTCTCCAAATAAATGGTTACCCACCAGTAATCTTCTGCTCATGAAACCGGTGTATCCATGATACTTTTAAGCAGTAGCCTGCAGGCTATTGCTAAGCTAAGGTCCAGCGAAAGCGTGCTTCTTCGTAGACCACTAGTCTATAAGGAATGCTTTGTGTAATCATTAGCTTCAACTGCAGGCTTCCTACAGAGTATGAGACATAGTCACTTCTGAATGGTCCTTTTTTTTTGCTTTGTTTTGTTTTAGAAACACTAGTGTGTCATTGTAACTTTTCAAGTATGTAACGTGCCAGTAGAGGTGCTTTGTTTTTAGTGGGAGAGTTTTCAATTTATTATAAGGCTTTTCAATTAAACCAGCTGAACTCTCCAAGTTTTTAATATTTGTAGTTCTGTTGGCCCCCATAAGCCATCTTGTAATTTTCTGTGCACCCATATGTGTGCTACTGGCCCTTCTGGTTTCCTTTTGCACCTAATAGTTTAATGTTCTTTTGTAGTGGTTTTCCCTGCATTGTAGGTAGTGGAACAGGAAAGGGGGAGTAAGAGGTTTAGCCCTTTGGGGTTTTTTTTATCATGTCAGTTTGTTTTTTCCTTTTCAGTCCATATGGGCAGGAGGGAGAGCGCTAATTTATTTATGGAGGATCCATTTTATGGACATGTCACTTTGAGCTGGAAATGCCTTCATGACTGGCTCAGTGTTTCATTTGCTTTATTTGATAGATGATGGTTGAGTGCACACAAACTTAGTTGTTGCTTTTTCTCTTGCTCCTCTCCTTGGTGTTAAGTAGTCATGATTTTGCCTGGAGGAAGACAGACAGTATTCAGTGATACTTGTCACTTCTGAATACTAAGGTAGAGAAAAAAAAAGTGAGGTATGTGTAGGTAGCTCCATGATGGTTTTTTTTTGTTGTTGTTGTTTTACTTATTCTTTCTTCTTTCTCCCTTTCTTTGGGAATCAGGTTGAAGATTCCTGAAGCTGTTTTCTGAGTACAAGCATTATGGGAAGCAGATACCATTAGGTTACTTTGATTGTTGGCTATTACAGTAAAATTTAGCTTCCTAATGAATTTATACCTTTATTAGTGTCTAGTTAAAATTGAAGTTAGATAAAGAAATAGTTGCTTAAACAGTTACTAATAGCAGGTTATAAAATTCTCTTGTAAACTACAGGAGTTTAACTCCTCTCTTTGGAAGCTTTCACTGCTAAGTAGGGCATGTGTCTTGCTTTTCTCACTGAAAGGTCTTACTTTGGTATTTCAAAATTTGCATGCCTGTATAGCAAATCTCTGAGAACAAGATTTTTCTATGTACATACATACATACATACATACATACACACACACACACACACACGGACAGATCCCATCAACATACTAGGCAAGTGGAAGATGGGTCTAGGTGATGGTTGGAAGGGCTGATTACAGTCTCTCTACTAAAATAAGCTTACAAATGGCAGTGATAGTTGAAGTTCAAGCTATATTGAGGCACTTGAGCTCTTTGGACAGTTAGTTCTTTTAGTTCTGGACATATTATGTAGTGTCTTCGCAGTGGACATCTGTTCCCTGAAAACAGATTGCTACCTGGGAATGCTCCAACTCTCAGTAGGTCTAGTACAGGATAATAACAGTACTAACCTAGAAAGTTTTGATGATTTTCCATTTTGGTGCAGTCGTTGGTGTTGTGGCCATGTCTTCTTAACATTTGGGAAAGGTTACTTGCACTCTTATGGAATTTCCTGGAGGGCGTTTCACGGACTTCAGGTAGAGAATATACTTAATCAGCTTAATATATTCCTGTATTTTTGGGCTTGCTCTAGCTTAAATCGTGCTTCATGGGGTTGTTCAGAACACTCATTTAGTTTGAATGGCCTTATGTGTTTGGGTTGCTAAGTCAGTCAACAGAGATGCTTCCATTAGCAGTGTCTTAGTCTGAAGTCCAAGGGAACTGAAGGAAAGTTTTTTTCCAGGAGTCTTAGGAAGTTTCTCCCTTGATAGGCCTGATGGCTTAAATTGTTACCTCCAGGGTACAGATGTCATCCGTTTCTGTGCTCAGACTTCAGAGCTCGGAAAGAATTCCTTCTCTTTCTTGTCTGCTTTGAAGTGGAAGTATTGAAAGTAGGCTTGGGGACATTTTAAAGAGCTTATATTTGGTTAGTCCTCTTTCAAGCTGGTGTTGAGATACTGTGGATATACAGCCTATTTTTTAAATACAGAGGAAACCACATGAGTATGGTTTTTTTTTTTTTAAAAGTTATGAAAACAGATATGAACTGAAACTATTCATTTGATAAAATGTTGCTAATGCTTGTATACAGTATAAATGCTGTGTCTGAGTAAGTAGGAAAGACACTTTTCCTTACATAAAAGATATCCTGTTCATCTTAATCTTGCAATGTCAGTTTATTGGCTGAGCGTTTCGATGTTTGTCAGTATATTGAGTGTGCTACATGCATGTAATAATTCTGTCCTGTATGATTCAGGGAAAATTAACATTTTGAAATTGGTAAGTTTCAAAAGAAATGCGTTATAGAAGCACATGCTGCCTTCTGTGGTTTGAGGCGATACTGCTGATTTCCTTAAGCAAATATGACTTTATTCTCTTTCTGCGCACTGGAAGGCTGCTCTCATAGTAATGATATCAAATGTTGTTATGTGCTCTTTGTCATAGGTGTTGTGAGGAAGACACTGTACTTGATAGATTTTTCTCCTCTGCAGCATTCAGTTTAATCTGGTTTTAAAGAATTGTGATGATCAATTAAAGTCTACTTGTGTTCCTAAAACAAATGGTTTCTGTTCTCAGGCAAGCTAAAGGTTTGAAGATAACTTTTCATTTCGGTCAGAATGTAGGCTTGGTATATTTTGACCTCATGACTTAAGCTTGGTATTAGTTGTCCTTGATTCATGGAAATGAGCTTTGCACCAGCATAGCTAAAGTTTATCTTTGTATTGCAGTGAAAGAATACAGTAATGCTTTCTGTAAAGATATATAGATATATAAAAAAAATTTCCATGTGTTTCTCTGTCTTTGGGTTGCCTATTTAGAAAACAAGTCAGTCTTTCCTTCCTTTCCCCGTACCCAAGAATTGAGTAGTAGCGTAGGTAATAAATTTATGTGCATAGTTGGTTACCAAAGAACCCCTTTTCTTTTTAATAACCCCTCTGATCCCCCCAAAGATTGTTTCTCATCAATTATTCCTCTTGTCTCTATTCCCTTTGCACTTGGTTTAATCTGCCTTATTTTGGGGCAAGTGGGTATACCCAGGAAAATATGTTAAGTAGGGAGAAAAGTATTTTTCCATCACAAGTTACACATTTTCCTGCAGTAGCTCTCTACCTGAGATGTTCATTTTCAGGCTTTTATTGCCTCAGGGAAGGTTTTGGGGGATGGTGATGAATGGGACTTAGAATGATGGAATAAATTCTATTACAAAAGTCTACACTACCTTTTGACACACTTTATTCGATGTCAGAGTTTTTCCTAAGATTTTTGTCTGTTTTACTAATTTTGTGATGCTGCTGTTTTTGTGAGAATTTGTGTATTGTTATGATGCGTAGCTAGTTTCAAAGATAGTATCTCTTAACAAGAAACAGACCAACCCACTTAGTAAGCTAAATATTTGCAGCTGAAGGTTTTGAAAGACTATACTCTAATATGATACTGGAAGGCTATAGTGCAATCTCTGTCAGTACACTCTAGTGCTAGGTAAAACAAAGGAGTATGTATGTGTGTTTATAAATCTCTGTGGTACTATGTGCTGTATTAGCTGTGAGGCAATATGGCAAAATATGTATTTTGGGTTTAAAATGAGCCTGCTAAGCTTGGCTGATTGATAGCTTGAAATTGTTTGAGTTAAAAAAAAAAAAAAAAAAAGACAACTTCAACTAAAGGTCTTGAGGTAGTAGATCACCCTTTTTTTTCTTAAGAAACCAAACTAGTATAGTTTTACACTTTTTTTTGCAATGTTTGTTCGCTAATGATTGTTTACTGTTTGCTTCCATATGAACATGTTCCAGTATACAGATGAACCCATCTTTATGAAAGTCATCATTAGAGAAGTTACAAATAACCGTTAAATGATTCAGTCAGTTTGCCCATTGCCATGTAGTTCTTTCTCATTGCTTTCTATTTAATTTACCCTTTCAAGAGCCTTAGCTGATAGTTAATTTTTTGGTCTTTTTACTTTGAAGTGCCACTTCAGATTTTGATTGTTTCTCACAACAGATATCTAGAATCTCAGCCAAGTAAAATGGAGACTTGTGTATTTACTGCTCCTGAACATAGTTGGCAAAAGATGCACCTCCCTCCCAATATGGTGCACAATTTTCCCATAGACACACTGGCTGTTGATTTATGTTTTGTTTTCTTTGTAACTCATTACTTCATTAGAGGGAAGTCTGTTTACTGTAGACATTAAGTAAAAGAAGGCTGTAGTATGTTCATTAGAAAGATGAATCCTGTAGATTATTTTGGTCATCTCTTCTTAACCCTGCCACAAAAAGGGACAAATGACTCTCTGTGATTGAGTCCTTTTTCAACTTCCCTACAGAAATAGTCATATTAGCATTTTAAATATTAAGACAGATTAATAGGAAATGATTATTCACTTTTCTCACCACATAAAAACTAGGAGTATCGAACAAAACTATTGTTCAACAGATTACAAAGCAAAACAACTCTAAACTAACTTTTTCTTGAAGCATTCAACTAAAATGTGTAATTCAGTGTTACAGGCCAAAAATCAATGAGTTAGAATTAGACAAATTCACAGGAGGTGGCTCGTCAGTGGCTGCTGAAATATGGTGGTCTAGATGCCACTCTGATTTGGAAATCTTTCAAACATTATTTTTTGCAAGCAGGTGGGATTACACCACTTTGCAGTTATGCTCTCTCCCTGAGTATTTGCTACCACTGTTAGATGCGGGATAATGGGCGAGGTGGACCCAATATAGCTGTTCTTATGTTCTTATCATTCCTTGCAACCTCCCAGAAAGTTGCAAGTTCAGGAGGTTTCACTATTTTATCTTAATGTCTTCTAAAATTGACAGGAAGATATTTGAAATTTGAGACTACAACTAGTTTACCATGACTAGAATAGAAAATCGTAATAGGACTTCTTTTTTAAGGAAAGGTCAAAATAGAAAAGGTTCTTAATTTAGATCAGATATATAAAACATAGGTCATAGTTAAATATTACAAAAACCTATGCTAATGCCATAATTTGTGATACTCCTTTAAAATACCATTAAAATACTCAAAAAATGTATTTTACTATTCTACTACTAGCAATAAAATGCTACCAAAGTGATATTCAAGCTGTGAAGTTTAGCTGCCAAAGTTTTAAAGAAAATTAAACTGTTTAACTGTGGAAAAGTGACTGCATAAGCACCTGTAACTGATGTTAGCTGAAGTGCTAAACCAGCTTTTGGCAGCATGGCCTCTTTTGCAGGTGCACAGAATATTTGCTTTGTGTCAGTTTATTCAACTAGTACAGTTCATTATGTATTTCATTTGAAGTTGAGAAATGGGCTGGGAATTGAAATAGAAGAAATGCTTATTTTCACCTTTCAATCTGTGAATAAAAATGAGGTGTGAGACTCTGAGATCTATGAGTTTTAAAATCTTTTAGGATATATTAACCTAAAATGATTGATTTAAATTCAGTAATTACAGGTAATATGCTGCTTAAAAAACCAGTCTATTTAATAAAATGAATGCTTTTTGCTGTGTCCAGCAAGTTGGATGACTAAGACGACTGGTGTTTTTAGGTATATCTAAAGTTTAGTTTCCATTGGCATCTGAATGCCATTTGAAAGAGATTACATTTAAAAAAAGGAAAGAAAAAACCACACACCACACCACCTCCCCCCCCCCCCCCCCAACCTTTGCATGTGTGTAGGGAAATTCTAATATAACACAATTTTTTTTTTTCTTTTTCCCCCAAATGATACTTAAAAAAAACATAAAATGTTTGAAGCTGTTTCACCTGGACAAGAATAAAAGAAAGCCTAGCGTGTAGTGGAAAGTACTGATTCTTATTGGTAATAGCCAGTGTGTTCTCACAAAGCTCCTAATTGTTCTGGCCAGCAAGGATAGGAGTTGCACATTTTGCTGGAGCTTAGGTTGGGGAAAAAAAAAATCACAACTCCCTGTTGCGAGTGAGGTGATTAATCCTTGCGCCAGGAGGATTCTGCTGCAGCTCCTTCCCCTCTGTTCGGTCTCTTCCACGTGGTACCTGCAGCCAAGACCCTTTGGAGAGGAGTCATGGTGCTCCCAGCACTCCAGTCACTCTGAGTGCTCGCTGTCTTATGAGGTGCTGAAAATAGGAGCATTGTGTTGATAGAAGTGAGAAGATCCTGAAATTACTCTGGATCTGATGTGTGTTGTGACCTTAAGTGTAAGAAAAGAATACCTGGTTAAGATCCAAACTGAAGTCCTGTCCTTCAGCTGGGAGCTTGAGAGAAATACTGAAACGGGGAGAAAGTAGCAGCATTGCTTGTACATCTTCTGTAGATACATACGTATCCTAGTGCCTTAAGATGAGAAGTGGTTAACAACTTCTTACATGGATGTGGATTTTGATCCTGAAAATGGGATCTAGATTAACTTTATTACTGAAATAATTTAGGTAGGTGATTCTTACATGTCCATCTTTGAAACTCCAAAAGCTCTAAGTGCAAATATTCCATAGTTGTTTCATTAGGCACTGCTTCTGACAATGACAACACCAAAGAAATTTCATTCTGGTCATAAAAACTGTGAGAACAGTTCTTGTGCTTTGTAACTGAAATCCGACTTAATATATTATAGCACATGCAACCAGAGAAAATCGTTCTTTTGAAACTTATGGCACCGAAGAACACCACCCCAAAACAATCTGTTTAAAGCCTTTACTGGCTTTTACTTTTAGGCGATTGCTTTTATTTTTCTTTGTAAGAAAAAGTACACCTCATTTAGAGCAATAGGGAAATACTTTGTTCTGCACTGGGTTAATATGTAAAAGAGAGAGCTTGTTGGAAATGGATTTTCATGTGTTTATAGATTTAAGTCAATTGTCTTAACTGTTACATCACCCTAGTTCATTAATCTAATCTTGTATCCATGGGAATTTAAAAAGTGCAGCATGCACTTTAGAAAGCGGAGATAGCTGCAGATCTGAAATTGTATTGATAGGTGCTATTATGAGCAATTTGAGTTAGCTTTAAACATAAAAGTCACATCGTCAGAGCATTACATATTTAAGAAAAAAAAAACCAAACTGGTACAGTCCGATCACAAGGTAGAACGTACAAGCTAATGTCAGCTACATTTTAAGTACATGGCAGAACCATTACATGATGCCTCAGGTGGTGGTAAGCAATAAATCTGAGCGTGACCAAATTTACCCACACTGATTGCTTAGTGCTTGCAAAAAGTGCTGACGGCAGAACTGTCTGTATGCCTGTTAACATGAAATTTCTCTGTTAAAAAGAAGAAAAATAAACAAATTAATGACCTTTCCTATATTTAGATATAAATTAATATCCTGCTTGCCATATTTTGTTTCCAGTGCCTGAACTGTTTCATGACAGCACCAGTTTAAAAGTCATTCTGACTTTCGTGTTTAAATGGTGGTTGTTTTTGTAGTGTCTGTTCAGAGATCTTCCAGCCAAGAATTGTCTATGCTGAAGTGCAATTTCACATTTGTGTGTGTATGCGTATAGTATTTATGGTGTTTGGTTCAACTCTGACTTGAAATTTTGTTGCTATTTGCTCAGAAGGAGCTCTAGAAAAATATTTTGAGGCACATGCAGGTGAGAAAATAATTTGTCTGTCTGTCCAGGCAAGTGTAATTTGGAAGCAGGCAGCAGAGTAATTGTCATTGGTATGGCCTTTAACAGTTGACAGTTTGATACACACTTGGTGGACAGAGTTTTTTCCCATCATAGTCAGCATTTTTTATATGCAGGAGCAGAATTTAAAATTATGACTTTAACCGTGTAGGTGATTTATTGTAAATACCTTTCTACCCACTTACGGTATTCTGTCCAAGTGTATCTTTTGTTCTCTAAAGTAGTTCTTCCCTGTTACCTGGAAAAACAAACAAACAAAACCCCCTCATAATATGTTAGTTGCCACTGATACAGTGGCAACACATGTGCTTGCGTTTCCTATGTTCCTTGATTTGTCAGCTTACCCAAAAGTCACCTGAGAGTTTGTGCCCAAAGCAATGCTAAAATCAATTTTTAATACATAATTTGACTGCATTATAGATAGCACAGCCTACTGAAAGTGCTCATGGGTGATAAACGCTGGTTGTCTTCAGCAGTTTTCTGAATTTGGCCCTGTAACAGCAACCTGAAACCTAAATCCCACAGAATAAAAGGATTTCAGCCTGGAGGTGAATTGTACTTTCCTGAGCAAGGAGACTTAAGAGCAGAAGAGCGAAATTAAGGAAGGGTTGGAATAATAATTTTTTTGTGGTAGTGGTCACCCTGAGCGATAGTGAGCTGTCTAAATTTAGGCGTCAAATTTGATGCCAGAACTCAGAGCCTGGAGACCTTGAAGAGTTTAGGGGGACCCTAGGAGGGACAGCAGGAGCTCCGAAGTTCCCCTGACCACGTTTGGATCCTGAACTCCAAACCTTATGTTATTTATCTGAGGTTACACAGTGTTCTTAAACTCATCACTTCTTGTTAGTCAGCCCCCTCCTAACCTCAGATGCCGATTTTTGATCTGCCAAAGGGCTTCCGTGAAGTGAGGCAGAGTGCAGTCTTATTCAGGGTAAGTGTTAATGTCAGTGTACAGCATTTTGGTGAAATAAAAAAAAAAACAAAAAACAAAAAACCACAAAACACACACAAAAAACCAAACAAACAAAAAATGAAACAAAACAACAAAATAAGAAAATAGGATTACATCTGGCATGGAGATGTTTCTTTTGCCATTGTGCTGATACAAGTTTTCAGTTTTTAATTGTGCACAAATGGCAGAACTTCTCTCTCCTGTTCCCCCCCAATGTAACCAATTTAAATCTAAGTGTGGTTTCTACCATATGCTTGTTTCAACCATATTTGCAGTTAAAAAAAAAAATATTTCTAAAACGTAAGAGTTCGGGGAAAATACACTGTTAACCATGAATCTGCATAGATAGTGATTTTTGAGGGTGATGCTGCAAAAGGAAAAGATTGATCTACGTGGCTTGAAACTTAATGACACAGAGTTTACTTAAAGGAAGGAAAACCGTGGGACTTTTTCTCATCAGCTTTGTCAAAGAGTATGTATTGTGAATAAGGCTGAGACATCCACATGTGCTTAGAAGGTGCTATGGTACCATAATAGAAGGTACTCTGTGCAAATTTTGGAAGAGGGTAAACACACCCTGAAGTGATTCTGGTTAAAGGCTGTCATCATGACAAAAATTTTAGCCTTGGACATGTGTTTGAATTTTTGTTGTCTGTAAGTTACTGATGCAGTGCAGCAAGATGAGGATAGCTAGTTGTTTTGTTTTGTTTTGGTTTTTTTTAAGCTGAGTTCCTAAGTTTAAAATACCAAGTGCTACTCTGGCACAAAATAGTAGTGCTTGTAAATAATGAGTTTGTGTCATCAACTTGGTATGCAGAAAGGAGTTTTTCTGTGTCTCACCATTCAGGGGAAAGATGACTTTTCTGTTTGAGTGTACACTGGTTGTTATAAATGTTCAGCATGAATGCAAGAGCGTGAGTAGACTAACATGGAAACACAGCACGACAAAAGGAAAGCAGTAAGGAAAAAGGCAATGTTCTGTTTCCTGACAGAAGATAAAGGATGACAATCTCTTAAGTAAAAACATACATAATTGTCTATAGTATGTCTGTAATAAATGGTATCATTTTTCATCACATTTTATCCGTGTCTAAGGAAGACAGCGATGAACAAATTCAAGATATGTATGTATAATGAACATGGGCCAACTCCTGAGTTGGGTTGAGTCCTGGGCAGTGGGATTTGGGGAGATTTCTCTCTTCTGCAGTGCAAAGGAGCATGCTTGGCTTTCAAGAGCCCTGCATGTCCAGTACAGAAGAGGCAGGGAGAGGCTGAAAAAAGAAAGGAGCCTGTGGGGTAGAAGCGTGGGCTGGGAGGCAGTAAGTGGCAGGGAAGGTGTTATTACGGCAGGGAGCAGCCTGAGCCGCAGAGGAGATGAGGGAAGATGGAGGAGAGTTGGTTAGCTCAGGGAGCTGCTGAGAATTAATGTGTCCTGAAAGAGAATGAAGGATTCTCCTGGCAAGGAGGGAGAGTGCAGCTTCTTCTCAGGTCTTTTATCTAATCTTCCTGCTTGCCATTTGTTTTTCCCTATTAGAGAGGACATTTTGGTTCAGTTTACTTTTGTCTAATAAAAGGTTGGTTTTATGCTCCAGTGTCTTTGTAGTGTATGCATGTAAAACAACGAGGGCCAGAGGGTCTGTTTTGAATAATTTTAGCTAGACTTCAGCTGACTTGGTTCACAGAGATGTTACAATTTGTGATATCTCGGTACAAGAAATTATGTTATATGTCAGTAAATATATTTTTTAAAAGTAAGAAAATAGACTCTGTTTTTTCTCTTCAAGAAGAAAATTATCTGTAGGACCCTAAAATTCACAACAGATTGGGAGAAAAGAGAAAACATTGTAGACATTGGTCAAGAAGTCCAGTTGTTTTTGTGCAAGTAGGGAAGCATTGCAGACGAGCACCATAAATTTCATAGCCTCATGGCAATAAGCAAAAACTTGCAGGAATGAAGAGAAAGCAAATAGCTGCAAGGCCATCTTCTCAAACTGGAAAACAGTATTCTCTCTAATCCCGCTGCTCCTGCAAATTTTGGTTTCAAAGTTTAGACAGCTGTACACTGAGAATGGGATAATGTCATTTTGCTTCTGTTTCTCTGGGAGACACTGGCAGAAAGCAAGTTGAAAGGTTGTCTTCAAAATTGAGGGCAGGGGGGATGTGGTAAAAACAGCACCTTACAGCAGTCAATAGAGGGAGCAAACGGAAGTGCTGAAGTGTGGTGCCAGCTTACTAGACAAGCATTATGTGAATGGTGTGGTACAGGAGACGTCTTCCTTCAACTGCTGTGGAAGCTGGGAGGCCTGGGAACAAATAAGGGTCCTGTCTCTCAGCAGGCACAGAGATGGGAGAGTTCAACTTTCTCTCAGCTAGAGGAATGAGAGAGAAATGAGGAGCTGGTTGTAGAAGACAGCTCAGGAAAAGGAGAGTGTGTTGGCTTTGGGAGAATGAGTGAGCCTGATACAACTGTTGTTTTTTGGGTGGGTTGTTTTTTGGTTTGTTCCCCCCCCCCCCTTTTTTTTTGTTGACTGGGGAATTTTTTTTACCGTCTTCTCACTGTGGATAAAAAAAGACAGAAATGAGAAAAGGGGCTGAGATGATAGCCTTGAAGAGTATAAGCAACAATATATTTTAATTTGAATTTGGAATATGGCTCATTGAGTTGTGAAAGTTACAAATAAAAGTACCAATGCAAAGGGCTTTCTGGTAGTTTAGCAAGAGCATTTCTCTGTACTGTTCATGTTTATGTCAAAAGGAGTTGGAGACTAAATTATGCTAAATCGTACAGAAGTGTCTCAGCATCTGTTTTCTAACTGTTGTATTGAAGAGAGACTGAAAATTGGGTACAGGTCACCAGAAACACTTTGGTTATACATGGAAAAAATTATTTTAAGGAACAAGTATTTATCTTAAAGAAGGGAGTAACTTTAAAATCCAGGACTTCTTGGCTTTAGCTTTTAAACACCTTCTTATCAAACGTGCTGAGAGGGGAAAAAAAATTCTCTTCAGCACCATGTGAAGAACAGGAATATCTGAGTGGAGAGATTTGGTTCCTTTTGACATACTGACACCTTTGGAAAAATCAGACAAAATAGATAAATTTGGTGATCAATGCTTTTCTTCAATATCTCCTTGTAAAGACATGCATAGCTCTTGATATCAAGATGATAATCACTTGGAACAAAAAACAATATTCACCTTTTGATTTTTGAGCATTCCCTCAATATCAGGACACATATTTAAGTCTTACTTTTGCTTTTCTTACTGATTCCCTGCATAAGTGGAGATAGAAGGGATTACCTACATATAAAAACTGTTGCTCACTATGAGGAAGGTAAGAGCATTAGATTCTCTGGTTGTTCCTCAGCATCAGGTGCTGGTATTTATTCCAGCTATAATGACAAAGTTGTGCTGAGAGTGAATGTAGTACAGTCACTCCAACTTTCTTAGCATCTCTCTAATGAGGAAACTGTTGCACATTCAAAATTCTATTATAGATCTAGTAATTATCACTGCCATCAGTCCCAGCCACTATAATTAATATTATAACTGACAGCTATAATCTTATTTTCACTTACTTGCAGCATTTGAAAAATTATTGTCTTAAACCAATGTTCTCTTCAATTTTTTTTGTTTGCTTATGGATAAATTATTTTGGAAAGACTTGGAAAAAGAAGAGTCATTTTTGTTTAATTTCATTTTGGATAATGTGAGAAATTTCTTTCTCATATTACTAAAGATGTTTTCCCTCTCGCCCCACCTGGAGGTTTTGTGGGGAGTGCTTTATAGCACCTGTGTCTTCTGCTAACTGGAGGGCTGTGTTGCTAGAAGCTGCTGACTGGTCTTTGAGGTTATTCCCAGACAGTGCATGAATAGACATGAATAGCTGGTGAGTCTAATTGGAGATCCCTGCAAGAAGAAGCTGTTTAGTCTACAGCTTCTCTGAAGCAACTGCAACTGCCTACGTCTGTTCCCTGGGAATCCTGGCAGTCAGTAGTGGGAGGCAGATCTGCTGTGAATAAAATCTCTTCCCTCTCTTCTCTTTATATCCTTATTTAGGCTGTCTCTGCAGATGCAGCCCAAGGCATGTTAGATACTAAATGAAGTTAATATAGGGAGTTATCCATTTATCCTTCAGCTGCCTCTGTACCCAAAAACCTGTGCCTGATCTGTCATTTGCATGTCTCAGGTTGGGATGGCACAGAAGTAGTGGTGATAGACTATTGCATCTTGTGAGCTTATGGAAATAAAATTTATGACCATATCTATGTGGTCATGCCATCATATTCAAAGTGACCTTCCATAGAGGTTAAAGGTAGGCTTGTATAATTGGTGTGGGAGAGGCAAGAGTTGCTCAGTACGGCTTTTAGACATTCACCAGGAGATGAGATCATGAGATCCCGGTTTGGTGGGTTAATGCAGAACAGCGCAATGAGAGCTGTCCTTAGTGTAGAGTGAAAGGCTTTAGACCATGTTCTGGTTTAGTTAAGTAACCACTACCGGTTGTAGGAACTAACAGTAGGAGTCCAGTTCTTCCTATGTTCAGTTATTCCTTAGATCAAGCATATGTCAGAACTTGGTGGTACGTGTGGTCACAGATACATGCAAGTACTCTCTTTTTTTTTCAGAGGAGGTGCCGCCTTCTCCTGTTTGTCAGCAGTTGTCACCTAATTTAGCAGTTCATGGATGAAAGTCTGCATAACAGAGCTTAAAATGTTCTCATTTCTTTAGCGTAGTAAATACTAAATGGCACAACCCCATCAAATCTAGTAATTTATTAGGTGGATATTGCCACAGATAAACTTACATTTAAGCGCTGTACACCTCTCTTAGTTAAATTACATGAAGCTTTATCTTGTGTTCCTGTAGCACCCTTGAACCGTTGCTTTTTATTTTGTCTCTTAGGCACACCACTTCTAGTACGAAGGAGCAGTGATCCAGCTTTGGGCCCACCTGCTGACTTCCACCCAAGTGCTTCTCATCCCAGTGACCACAGTCTCAAGCATGTTGTGGCAGTAGGTGTCATGTAACTCACCTTTTTCTTAAGGGCAAAACCTGTTCTTACCTGGTGGTATATAGCAGTTTTATAAGCTATGTATGAATTTGGATCTAAAACAAAGTGCATCATGCTCATTTTCTGTAAAGGAGAGAATTTCCTTTGGACAAAATGGATACAGTCAATTAACAGTGGTTCTCTTTTTTAAAATAAGATATTTACATAAAGCTTAATGGTGACATAAGGCACTGGAATATGAACTGAACTTTCACCGGTTGTGTATTTGTTCAGTATCATATTGTCCAGTTTACCATTGCTTAGTGGAAAAAATGTAATTCCCCTTTAATATGCTTCATTGGTCTTGTATCCTTTTTCACTTCCCTTGTTTTCTCATGGCATTTCTGTCTTCCTTTGACACCCTGCTACTGTCCTGCATGGTCTCTTCTTTCTCTCATTTTTCTGTTTTACAGCCTGACTCTTCCCTTTTGAGGCCAAATTTGTTTTCAACATAGTTATTACTAAATATTAGTACAAAGGCACAATTAGTGAGGATGCAGTAACTCAGATGTTATTGCAGGCTGACTTCAGTCTTCTAAAAGTGTTGCTGTCTTGGTCACCCTTGGGCCATGTTTTTTACTTGGCAATTTTAAGGCCTTTGTGGTTGTGTGTGGGGAAGGTGTTCCTATGTTACTTATAAAAAGATGAAATTCTTTAGAATCTCTGAATGTCAACTGGGATACATAAGTGTATCAAGCAGAATAGAGCTTTTTCATAGACTTCTGCACTACTTTATGCCAAGTGAATGCTGTCTGAAATGATGGCTCAGTTGCACTTGCTTTCATTTGCTTGTGAAATTTATGCCTTTTCCCCTTTAGCTTCCCTTTACAGTGTTGCAATTCACTCCCTGTCCCCAGTTGTGTAAACCAATCTATCACTTTTGCTTCAAAACAAAAACCACTCAGAAACCCATAGCCTCTTTGTCTAGCATGAGGGAGATGTTTCAGCCTAGATCACAACTAGTTTATAGCAAGATTCCACAAATGACTGTACTGGCACGTTAGGGAGCAGGAGGAAAGAACTGGGGTTCAGCAACACATCCTGAAGGTGGGAACCTTTTCAGCTGAAAACGTTGTATTTAAGACCATACTTCCAGTTAAGTTCATGTGAATGAGGTAAGTAAATAGAAAGTCAGATGACTTGCATATAAATAATGTTTTATGGCTCTCAATCTTAACTCTGTAATTCTGAAGGCCAACACAGGATTTTAATTGACTGTTCATTGTTTCTTTTTGCATGGCCAAATGTGCGTGCATCTAAACATTCAGTGTGCATCTTATTTTGCAATGGCTTGTGTTATTTGCTAAGTGGTGCAATTTTAAAAGTGCTAGTGACTCTCCAAGTACATTATGGTGTTACAGGGGGATGAACTTTGTCAAGTCCTGCATCATTTGTCAGACCTGTTTGAGCTAAGAGGTTTTTCTTCATGTTTGCTGCAAGTACTTGCATATGAATGAAAATGACTTAGTCTGATAAATGAAAGTACAAAGAAGAATTCTTGGTTATGCAAAGTTGAGAAATGTGTGGAGTATGTCAGTATGTAATGCTGACCTCTGGTATTTTATAACCATGAAAACTGAAAATAAAAGAAGTGGAAAAAGTTGTGAAATTTGTTGCATTCCAGGACATGTTTTGAATGCTGTATCTTTGACTATCAAGGAGAGAAAGATAGGTTTTTATTGTTTTGGGTTTTGGTTGGTTGTTTGTTTGTTTGTTTTTAAAATATAATATTAGTGGTGACAAGTGCATTTTATGCCATTGTGTGAGGACTGCAGTTATATTTGGAGGCTAAAACCTCACCATGCTTCACTGACTTGCATCAGTACACAAGAATCCTCTAGGCCTAAAGGAATTCTCTATGCCTAAAATACAGAGCGTCCATCTGTCAGCTATAGGGGTAACAAAGCTGGACAGATAACAATAGTGGAGAAGGCTCTCAGATTTTTTTTTTTTAAATGTCATCTAAGCAGGGGGCAGGAAAGGCCCAGAAGGTTGAAAGTTTTTTATTGTTAAAGTGAAAATCTGTTACAGCAAAATACATTACACCAGCTCTTATTTTTGCAACAGTACCGTTTCTAAAACTCTCATCGTCAATCATACTGAAATATGCTTTGGCATAATGTTTTGGGAAGCATAGAAAGCTCAAATAACATAGGTTAAATTAGGTACAGATTGTTTTAAAACATGGGGAAGAATCGATATCTGACAAATGAAAAAACATGGCACAAACAACTGAACACTGCATTTTGAATATAGCTATGCTCTTTCACGCAAGTGTTAAAGCAGTATTTAGGGAAAATTCATTTGTTCTCTATATTGCCGCTGAAAATTTAAAATTAATACTGCATTTCCTTTGCCACAAACATTTTTTTTCCACATTAAACTGCTTCCTTGCAGTTTCACATGAAAGTTAGAAAAACCAGAGCTGTTGGTAGGTGCAACAATTTCCAGTGCATGTAGTAAAAATTAAGTCTTTGTATTTATGCCACAGTTATCTTAGCAATCATTTTGTAATTGAAACTGACTTCCATAATTAGCTTAATTGTTTTGGCACTTCTGGCATTTTGGTGTTTGGCACAGGTAGAACTGGCAGTTCAGTTCTATGTAGAAATACTCATAGTTAGACTGCATGCTGTCTTATACGTTATGTACTGATACACCAGTAGTTGATCAAATTTTTGAGAGGTAATTATCTCATGAATCTCTGAAGACAGCACTGATTTGTCTCTGGGAGAGCGCAGGACAGACATACAATAAGTAATGCATAAAATAAAACAGCAAACGTGCAGTAATATAAGAAAAGAACATTGCTGTCCAGTTCAGGTGAACTGGATTAACCTGATGAACGATTTGACCCATTCAGAGTATTTATAGAATCTAAGCAAAACATATATTCTGTTTTTTGGATGCCCCATTCATTCAAAGAAATATTTTTTTTTCATGCCATATGATGATTACCAAAATTACAAAAGCTTTTCTGAGTGACCAGGTAGAAGAATTTGAGCTATTCTTTCATATTTTCTGACACTTATTTTGTCTTAGCTGTAGTTTTAGCCCCAATTAACAAAATACTTCTAGATCAATCAAAAACTGATAGTGAAGTCCAGCATCTGTTCTCTCAGACTGGAAGTCATTTAACAGATGGTACAAAATTTGAGTTTCTTTTTTCATCCAAACCTCTCCTTCCTTATCGTGATAGCTGCCACTGAAAAATTTAGAGACTATAATCAGGGAAAAATAGGGATAACAAACATCTGAATTTGTTATCGAAGAAAAGGTATTTGTTAGCGAATTTGTTCATTTATGAAGGCAACTGTTAAGCTCTTCTGTCTAGTTACAATCACAGAGCCCTGGCCAGGCTTTCAAAAATGGTAACTTCCTTCCCTAGGTCTCCAGAGAGGACCTCAGGGAAGCATAATTAGTTTAATGCACTTCTCCATAAAATTCAGTGGCCGTAGCTTTGCTACGGCAATAGCCAAGTGCTGGTCCAGCTGCTTTTCGGCTGTGGATGGCCTGGCTTCAGAAAGCGGGGTTAGCAATGGGCATGAAGTCTTCCACCAGGGATCTCCCCTGGAGTGAGGCCATGCTGCGTGATTGAGAGGGTCAAAGCCTTTCAGAGGGAGGAAGCATTTTTTGGCCCCTTAGCACTTGGTCAACACTTGTCCCCAGCTTGCTGAGAGGAGCTGCAGTTTCAGGTTCTTTGCGCCAACTTGGAAGTTCCTAGCTGCATCCCTCTACCCAAGCTCTGCTCTGATAAAGATGAGACACAGCAAGGCAGAAACTCTGAATTGCGGGGTTCTGTTGGTTTGGTTTTTTGAACTTTTTAGGGGAGCAGAATACATTTTGCTGCTTTTGCTCAGTCCAGTTCATCCCAGGTAGTAATTGCTAAGGTATAATTAAAACATCTGCACTTTCCTTTCTGGAGCTATTAACTTCTGCTTATGTCTCCTTTTGCCCAGGAACAGACTTCCCTACTATCTTAAGACTTGATCTGTCGTGAGTTTTAGATGGAGGATTGTTGTCCTATTTAAGCTGATGGGAGTTTTGCATTAATTCTGGTGGGACTAAGGTTTCACGCCCTCTTGTTAACTTGCTGATTATTATGGGGGTGCTGCATTCTGCATGACTTTCTTTTCTTTTATAGTTGCATGTTTCCTCGATCAATGCTTAGGTTAACTTGGAGTTAATCAATGGGAATGGCTGATTAAATTGCATTTATCCATATTTAAAGATACAATGAGATGCTGGATCAATTGAAGAGCTGCTTCAGTGGCTCAATATGGTTTCAGTTTTTACCCAGATGTGACTTGAAAGTGACTGTATTTTATGCATTGTGGACATATAATTTGCAATTTTGTATAAGGTTCATATATAATCAGAACATTTTTATGTTTCAAGCCCTTGTTAAAAAGGGTCGAAACCTCCTCTGGTTCCTCTGGCCATTAATTGTGTTTGTAATGTATTAGCCTTCCTGATTAAGTGTCTGCACATTAGCATAATGTGAGTGTGCGTAAGGATGCAGCTCTGCGATTTGTTCCTTTTACATACTATTTTATGTACATATGTAAACATAAAAATATGCTACAATGAGAGCTTGGCTTTGAGATAAAGATTATCAGTAGTACTTTCAAAATGTGTGAGTATTTTATTACAAGAAAAAGGCAGAAATATTGCTTCATCTAATCAGGCTATTTAAAAGCACAGGGCAAGGCAGAAAAGGTCTTTTTTGACACAGTGATGGAATAATGCTGTAGAGTCTGTACTTGGGTTGATCCAGTGGGTTTCTGCTAAGGCTTGAGCTAAAAGACTGCATTGCCATGAGGGTTATATTGTCTGTCTGATTTTAGAATATAAAACTTCTGTCCAGTAGGTTTACTCACCCTGACTAGGTCAGGTAGTTTTAATTTCTGGTCCCTTTGCATGTGTTAGAACTTCAATATGAAATTCTCCTGTAGTTATGTGATAGAATCATAGAATCGTTTGGGTTGGAAGGGACCTTTAAAGGTCATCTAGTCGACACCCCCCCCCCCCCGCAATGAGCAGGGACATCTTCAATCTAGATCAGGTTGCTCAGAGCCCTGTCCAACCTGGCCTTGAACATTTCCAAGGATGGGGCATCTACCACCTCTCTGGGCAGCCTGTTCCAGTTTTTCACCACCCTTATCGTGAAAAATTTCTTCCTTATATCTAGTCTAAATCTACCCTCTTTCAGTTTAAATGATTCCCCCTTGTCCTATTGCAACAGGCCCTGCTAAAAAGTCTGTCCCCATCTTTCTTATAAGCCCCCTTTAAGTATTCCAGGAGGTGGGGTATGAGAAGGAAACCAGATATTGGGAGAAATGCAGTAATTCTTCAGGAACTAGCAGTGCCGGAAGGATGGTGCACTTGTAATGCTTTAAATCCAGTCCTTGTTAACGTATGGTAATTAGACAACAAATAAAGTAGAGATGGAAATGCTTTTTTGGGTATTACAATGTGTGTTGCAGGCTAGAGGCAAGACTGCTTCCCTGAGGTGGTGTGGCCTCAGACTGTCATTCAGAATAGCAAGGTTTTGAAATTCTGGAAGGCATTTACTCTTTTCTGGTAAAAGTTTTCCTATTAATAATTTAACTCCTGCTCTTGAAATACTGCTGTGTGGAACTGAACAGAAGATCTGTGGAGATTTAAAAGAATTTTCTGTCATTCTGCTGGGGAGTTCCGAACAGTTTGAGTTTTTTAAAAGGGAATTCTGATGTGGGTGAATCCATTTTTAAAGCAACTACTGTGTGTCTGTTTATGCTGTGGAACATATATAGAACACTCCTAATCAGCACAGGAGCTTGTCAGTGTATTGCTTTTGATGTCTGATTAGATGATCATAGGGCCATCTGCAGTGAGTTAGTTTTGAAGTTGTTGGTGTGAGGCACTGCAGGAACCAGAGCTGCGTGGCACTCTTACACCATGAAAAGCGCTGCTCTTAAAGAACCTTTTATAAATCCAACTATGCAGCTAGCTGAGGGCTGTCAAATTAACAAAAGCCATTCCTTCTCAGTTCTTTCTGTTGCTTTTCAACCCTGCATTCCTTTTTTTTTTTCCCCTTCCTTGTACTGTGTGCTGTGGCATTCTGCACCAAAAAGAAATTACTTGATATTGTGGAGGAATAACTAAGAAATGTAAATGAAATATTTGTAATACTTCAGAATACGGAATTGATCATCTAAAAAAGGACAGAAGTGCCCTGTGGTAATTTCCTCTTTTGAGTGTGTGAAGAGGTACGTGTGTGGGAAAAGTCCTCTTTGTGTTCCTTGCACAGCCTACGTTTCAGGAAAAGTGTATTGTTTTAGCTGTATTGTTTAAGGTGAGCAGTGGGTGTAATTTACATATTTTTATTTGAGAAGGATAAGTAGACTTTTTGTGATTTATTTTAATAAGAGCTAATAATGAATGTTCCGTGACGTTAATATAGTATATAAATCATCAGTAAAAATGGTACAATTGGTAAAAGAAGTTATTCATTGTTAATGTGTTGCTTTCTAAAGCGTGTTTCCAGTGAGAGGAGTGCAGGCGCTTTACTGACTATTCATGAGAGAAAGTATCTATTATGAAAACCGTCAAAGTTCTTCATCGTTCTGGAACTTACGTTAGTAGGGGGCTGGGTTTTGTTTCCTCTTTAAAATAAATTTTGGGCCTTGGCTGTCATTTTGAAGATACCTGATTGTTTATAATCCTTCCTCCTTTGTCCTCTGCCTGATGTAGTCAGGTAGATGTGATTGCAGGTGATGGAAGATGGATGAGAGATTTAAACTCTTTCTTTTTCCCACGTGGCCTGTCTTATAAAGAATGTGGAAAAATTATAGGGTGGAAATAAGAACTGCTGACAAAAAAAAAAAAAAAAAGGGAAAAAAGGTCATGCTTTCAATGCTGTTGACACATATTCATCTCTCTAGCTACATCTTTGGGGTCCTACAAAATACTGTCATTCCATCTGGAACAGCTTTTAGCAGGCAGCTTACGCAACAGGCTCATGGCACTGAAATTGGAATGAAACATTAGCAAGTTACTTGAATGTCTGACAGTCAAAAGTGGAAGATGACAGTCAACATGGCTCGTGCATATCATGTACTGTCAAGCTCTAGAAGCATTTAGCTAAAATAAAATAGGTTCTCAGTTAGCGTCCTACCGAAATGCCTACTACTAAATAAATAACACTTCCCATAAACATAACAATCCAGTGGACAACTGGGAATAATGGCAGAGATCTTCGATACTTATTTAGACCCAAATGTTTCTGTAAAATTAGGAAAAAAAATAATTTTGGATTTTTTAATATGTCATCTTGCAGTGCACTGATGTATGAGACTCTGTTCTTGTTCTGGTTAATATTTCTGCGTCTCTGAAAGTGAGATCTATGGCTTTGTTTCTCTTACAGGATTGACAGTTACTCACACTCAAAGGAGGTGGGATGGGTTTTGTTTGTTTGTTTTTAGGAGAGGCCCCTTAGGTGCTAAATTACCCATCCCATTGGAGACACCTCATCTGGGGATTTGTTCTTCTCCGGTGTAGTTGGTGTCTCAGGTAATCTGGATTTACAGGTTTTTGAGTTGTAATAACAACATAGTGCTGCTCTTTGAAACTTGCACCTTCAGTTTTTTTATGACAGCAGGTCCTGATTTTCTTTGTACCAATGAAGCAATTTCTTACAATGACAACTGGAATGAAGGGAGGAATATTTTAACGCTCTGCATACTGTGTGCTTTTGGTGTTGCAGGTGTTTGACATGTTGGAATTGGGAATAATAAACTGAGACCACTGTGAATATAGATTGAAATGCTAAGGATGATTCAGTGAGATTAAAGATTTTGAACAAACATCTCAACTTTGATTTTTGTTACTAACTGCACTGGTTTCTTCTGGTCTGTAAATCTAATATGACCTTTTGTCATAATCCAGGCAGTAGAGCTTCTCTGAAATAACTTTAAATAAATAAAACCTAATAAATGAACAGTTTAGTAAAGAAGTAAATCTTCAGTTAAAAAGGAAGTGATTAGACTCTAGAATAACTGAGTTGATGCAAGAGAAAATTGTTGTCACCATTCCTCTGTATTATGAGGGACGATAATTACCTGTTTGTGAAGCTCCCATGTATTCTGGTCCTGGGCACCCAAAGGTGGGACATACCTGTGGTCTGATCTGGCACATTTGTTCTTATGACATATTTCAGATCCTAAAGAAGCATATTTGCCAGTTCAAAGTTTTACAAATCCCAAGCAGTATCATAAAAAAGAAAAAAAAACCCAAACTTTGGCCCCCAAGAGAGGTCTTATAGGAACAGTTGCTCTGTAAAGTTGTTGATATTTTTTTTTTCTTGACAATCAAATGGAGTAGTGGCTTGTGCTTTTTTTAAGTTATTTTTCTGTTTTTAAAGTACTAGTAACAATAAGTTCTGCCTTTCATTCATCTTGGTTTAAGCCTTAGTTTAATCTAGGTTTCAATTAGAACATATGGATTCTCAAACTTCTCTCTAAAATTCAAGTAAAACAGCTTTCTTCTTTGCATCAGTCCCAAGGGATGCTCCTAGTACCATATTTAGGCTATTTGAACTGTAACATGACTGGGCTGCAAACATATCATGGTGTCTTAGAGTTAGCAGAATTACTCTCCGTGTTGGCATTCATGCTGTAGTCTATTTAGTAGCTGGCTTAGAGTGACATGAACTTGGACCTTAAATAAAAGAGCTGCTGTGTTTCTTGTAGCATGCTTGCTCCATTGACCTAATAGTGGTGCATCTGAGATGATTATACGTTTAACACCTGTGGAGATAAATTGGCCTCCTCCTTTTCCTTTTTTATGCTTTTTTGGGATTACCAAGTACAATCAATTTCATGGTGTATCTGTCAGCTTTACAGAAACAAAAGGAAACCCCTTCTTTTCAGCTGGCCTCATGTCAGTCTAAGAAATATGGTGAAGGCTCCTCAAATCTGGAGTTCACCCCTGCACCTCCCTTTGTTTAATAATATGCATAAATCTTTCTCTCCTGCAAGCAGCAGAATGGGAATCAAAAGAAATATATTGTTTTGGGGTAAAGTAAGTTCTGTGAGCAGCACTACTGAGCAAGGGCCAGTTATTCTTCATCGCCTCATCTTTTGACGCTTTCCATAAGAACCCAAATGAATTCTGCTCCTGATGCAGAACAGGCATATTCCAAGGGCAATTTTATAAAACACTTTTATGAGAAGTTTCAAGTATGTTAAAAGGAGGAGAGGCCAGGGAACAAAAAAACCCACAGACTAAATGGATTTTTAAGTCACAAAGAAGAAAAGAAAAACTTTATCAGCAGGAAGAGAGATATCCCCTTCAATTTGGTTTCAAAAGACATAGCCAAAGTATGGATGTTTCATCTTAATAAATAAAGAAATAAAGTCTGTGAAATGCTGGAGTTCTTAGTGACAAATCTGTTTGTTTCTCAGAAGTTCCTGTAGTGATATTCTCTTTAGCCAAAGAATTAGTGTCTTAACTGTATTTTCGATTTAAAAGAACATAGGAACGTTTTCCTCAGATCTGTGAGGCATCCACCATAGCTGCCCTAGGCATCAGATGTTTCTGTGTGCTTCTGCAAAGATGTGGTTCTTCTTAATTAATGGTGTTGGTGAAAATTCTGTGGCACGAAGACCAGCTACGAGACCAGTGTGGCTAATGTACGCTACAACGGATAAATGTATCCGCATTTCCTTCGTGCATGGTACGTGCTGCCTTGGATGCTCTCAGATTTCCATTTGAGAGAGTGAATTCAGTAGTGTTATATATCTGAGGGAAGAATAATCTACCAAAGATATCCTGAAAATATTGATGACTGAAGTGGTCTACTGTATAGTGGTAAGAACAGCTAGAATCAGAAAGTTTTGCTCCTTGTGGAATAAATGCAAAAGACTATATTAAGCTTATATTACAAGTCCTCCTCGGGTTCCTACCGGGGAGGCTCAGTGTAGAGAGTCAGAATGGGCTAGAAAAGTTTTCACACAATATTTTTATTATTTAGAAATTACTCTGAAAACTTCTAAATAGAAGAATTAACTCTTGGGGTAAAAGAAGTCAGTTTCACTTCGGCCTGCAGGCTGTTCTGTCCATCCTTGATTCCCTGTTGTTAAGCATGGGAAAATGCCCCGTCCTGTCATGCAGAAAAGAAAAAGGGAAATTGTCTGGATCACTGTTCATAGATAGATCCAAATGTTGCTAGCGAGGATGCTTTGAGATGGATACTGTATTATGGTCACATTGATAGTCTGGTTAATAAGCAAAAGAGAATCTCTGGTGTGTGTTTTTCTCTTTAAAGCACCTCAGAACATAGCAAGAAATTGTCAACAGTAGAAACACTTTTAGATTAGGGATTACAAAGCTAATAATAACAAAGCTAATAATAACAAAGCTAATAATAACAAAGCTAATAAAACAAAACACTGAATCAAATGATTGCTTTATGCCCAGCTGTGATTTTCTGCCTTTTTACCTTTCGGTGTCTAGTTTGTGTGTAGTTGTCATTTTTAAATGGCTGTTTTGAAAGGCACATTGATGACGCTATTGTGTTAATGTCATTGATCATACAAACACTGATATTACCAGGTAAAGTTAGTTCATTAGAACTAGATGCATGGTCCTGTAAATAAAATTAATTTTTTTTTTTTTTAAAGTATGGCACTATGCCAACAGATTATAACACTTCTGGGAAATTGCTCCTGCTGCCAATTATATGTATTTATAATACTATACAGGTGCATAAAACATCAAATTATTGATGTTAGCTCTGTTAAAATTACTTTTATATAGTGTCTGATGCCGGTTACCTTTTAAGCACAGGTCTAACATGCGAATTCTAGGTTTACAGTGATTTAATTTTTGTTAAAATGTTTCAATATTTACAATTCATGACATATTATTACATATTTATATGATTATGATGATAACTACCACAGAAATACTGCTGCTGGTATTTCATTCTGTAACAACGAAACATGCATGTTTAGGGCTGGTTGGCAACTGTTTAGTTTGCGCTGCAAAAGTCAAATGAGAAAATACTCTTTGATTTGATATATGCAATTTATAACCTGTTTCTTTTGCTTTTTAAGTAGTTGGTATAATCAGTCTAGGCTTTTGATAAATGCGTATTAAGTAAAATGGTAGAAATTCAAGTTAGAAAGCAAGTTCATAGCATTCACCTTATCTTAAAGGAAAAAAAATATTTTTTTCAAGCGGAAGACAGAAAAATGTCTGTGCTTTGAGCCTACCAGAAGCTCTTTTTAGTGGGAAAGCATGTCTTCAGAAAGCAACATAAAGTAATGCCTACCCATTTATTGGCATATATGCTATATATGTTCATGTGGTGCCCTTTGCTACCAATGTATTTTAGAGAATTGAGATTGTGCCTTAGATACATTGTTGTGAAAAGAACAGGAACTAGCTAAATATATTGCAGCTCACAGATAATGAAAGGATGTCTGTGCAAAGGAATCTGAGAATACAACTCACTAGAGAGTAAAATTTATTTTCCAGCAACACTGAAATTTGAGCAGGGCTCAGTGCCTACCACTGATTTTTACTGATGCTGCTGGGATCAGACCCTTTGCCCTCTCTAACCTCCCTCTTAAATAGGACCATATTTAGTAGCATGCTTGTCCTGCCATGAGATTTGGGCCTTTTTGAATGGGAGAAGGGGGAGCCACTTTGCAGGCTTGGAGCCCTCCTGGGCACTGGGCCATTTCTCCTGCTGCAGGGAGGCATCCTGGCCCCTGTGCCCCTCAGGGTTACTGAAGACAGGCTGGCCCTGCCACGTGGGGCCTTTCTGGTAGCCTCATGTCTCTGCAATTGCTGGCCAGCCTCTGCTCCCACTCGCCAGGACTGCGCCCTGGGTGGCTCTCCCGGTTCGTGGCGGGGCAGGTGGCTCGCGTGCCCCTGGGCTGGCCGGGGCGGCTTCCTTCCTTCCTGCCCAGCCAGTGGCAGGCCACAGGCGGGGGAAGTCTCTTGCAGACTCAGCTTTATTCTGTGCTGTATTTTTTTGAATTTGGACTTTAAGCAGCTTCAAGTTAAATAAGAAATGCTAGCCAACAGAATTGTGGGGGCTTCATACTGATAATTTTCCGTTGTTTTTGGAGTCAGACTTGACTGTATGCTGCAACTGGGGAACAGAAGGATCCTATTGAGGAAGACAAATTGTGTCAGGAGTGTTCAGCCTCCAGTCTAATATATTTTTCCTACTGCAGATAGCACTTCTGGGTTCATTATAGCTTGCTCTCATAAGTCGTCATTTCTGTCTCAAGGCTGTTGTACTTTCCAATGTAAAGCAGATTGATGCTGGCACATTTTTTCTATTTTAATTTTACAAAGTTGTCACACTGAAACTGTGCCTCATATTGGAAGTGCTTTCAAGTGCAGAGATAAACAAAGAGCTAAAATAAAAAGGAGCACAAACAACATTTCATCTTGGTTTGTCTCTTTAAAAATAAGCTGAATGGATGTAGTACCCTTGTGCCACTGTAGTAAGTCTGCAAACATTAGCCAATCAATCTAAATTGAGTTAGTGTATATGCAGTAAGCAGAAACAGGTGAAAATTAGGTTATCTGTGCCTAACTCTTTCTATTTGCTATGAACAGTGAGATATAAACTAGTTTTTAGACCTGATTAGTTTTGTTTATTTTCAGAGAGGGGCCAAGGCAGAACATGTGCTATATCTACCATAGTTATTAAACCAAGAAACTATATAAAGTCACTAGCTCAGTTGTGACATTTGGAGATAAAGGTAGAAAACCCTGCTATAAATAAATCTGAAGTGAATCCAGGAGGAAAACCAGCAGCAATCCTTGGTACATTTCAGTTTTATCTCTATGAAAAACAAAAAAGCCAAGACTTTTCTGTCCTTCCGCTAACAAAAACAGAAGTCATTGTCTCTGCCAGAGTCAGAAATGCCAACCAATTTATAATCTGAAGTATGGTTTATAACGACTTTTTTTGGTTTGTGGAGTCCCAGAAATATTCCAATGAAGACGGTAAGCTGGATCTTCACAGTTACTTTTTATGAAGTTCTAAAAGTAGTCAAGGAATTTAGAGGTCTGTTGACCACAGATTGAAGCTATTGTCTGCAGCACTAAAATACAGAATACCAGTGGCAAATATGCTCTTACTGTTACAATTCTTGGGTGCACAGTTACTATTGATCTTTGATTCAAAGGGGAATGACAAGCCTTTGTCCCTAGACCAGCTTTGAAAACATGTAACGTGTAACAGATTTTACACCCCTGTAGAAGCCTTTTACACGCATTTATGCACCTCTCCTTACTGGTGAGAAGCAGCAATTGCACAAAAAAACTATGATTTCTCTGAAGTGGCAGGGTGTGAGGTCCTTTCCTGAGGTCGCAGTCTTACTTATGCAGTAGTGGCTTGTAGTCTTCTTTCCCAGCAGAAAGGTAATTGCCATTTTCTTTTTCCCATGCCAAGAAGTATCGCCACCACTGCAGAATGTAAGTAAAGACCCAGGAGACCCAGCTGTGGGCTTCCAGTCTGATTGCTAATCCAACTTGAAACTACTTGCTTGCAGAACTCAGTGTTTATTTTCAAGCCGGTGCCTCACCTGTGTCCTGAGTTGTGTTGTAGGGCTCTCAAAGTCAAGCCAAATACCGAACTGGAAATCCAGTGTTGTCCTTTCCACTAGTTTGAACAGGCTCATCAGCAGTAGTTTTGATGTACTGATATCTTAAAACTTCTATGCCTGTTCGGCCTGGATGCTAAAGAATCAAAGGATCCTCTTACTAGAGACAGCTAATGTTTTCTTTGACAGAGATTGTCTGTCACTCATGCTTACCAGAGAATTATTTTAAAAAATAAAAGTTAATTAGTTCACAAAACATTAACAACTTCTGGCCCCTCTGCAAGCTAATTGAGAACCTGATGAGACTCATTCCCCAGTGCTGTTTGCCAGAGCCCTGAACCCCTCTGAACCGAACTGCTGATAGCCTTTGCCTTTTCCCTAGAGGAGGGCTTTGTGGGAAGAGCGTTTTGCTCTTAGGTTTTCTGGCATTTAGCACCATCGGTGATCAAATGCGCCTGTTCTGCCTTCAAGAGATTGTGAGGATGAACGCAATATACCCTGAAGTGTTCAGGTTCTTTCCATCAGACCAAACTTCAAGGTCTACTACTGTTTCTGTGTCATCTCTCACATCAAAGGTAGCTGCCCTTTGACTTTTAAGTTGAGCTGTTATTGTTGGGGCTCCTTTGGGTTGTCTGCGGCTATCACATGCCCAAATAGCCCTAACAACAGAAATAATATTTGCTTTCATATGGTAAACAGTTCCTGTTTGATTGTTATGAAGATGTGAGGCAGTTTAGGCTTGAGGAAAAAAAGAAAAAGAACTGTTAAAACTTTATTTCGGTTTGCATTCAGCTCCCTGGATCCTTGCATTTGTGTTTTCCAGACTTGATGGTGTTTGTAGCTGTTGGAATTGGATGCAGCCATGGGGATTCTCACACAAAGGAAACAAACAAATTTTCAGTCCAGATCAAGCGTAATTATCCTAGAAGTTGTTCTGGTTGGGTTCCCATTTAATTTCCAGTGAAGGTTTGCTAATTAAACTTGTTGCTATCGAAATTTATAACCATTTAAACAGGAAAGGGTTTTTTGCTGGGACAGGATATAGCAGATAGAAAGCCTCATCTCTGTTCCTCTTAGAACCTGGCCTCCCTTTGTGCTCGCAGCACTGTGCTGTAGGCAGTTCATGCTTGAGGGAAACAAACTGTTCAGACTGGTTTTTGAGTTGGAGTTCAGCTCCCCAGGCCCCCCGTATTTGTGATCTGCAGGCTTGATCGCTCCATTATCGTTGTACAGGAGTGAGTGTGTATTGGGGAAGCTCTGAGTAGCTTAAAATGCAGCAGCGCACTGGTTTAGCAACACAGATCAGTATTATCCTGTTATTCTACTGTTTTGTTTCATGTATGCAGTACTTCCTATTAAAATATTAAGCCCAATTCACTGTGCTTTTTTGTTGAAATTTAAAGCCCTGCATGAGATTACGCACAGATACTTGAAAAAATGCCATTCCCTCCATGATCCTCTTTTCTACTGGGAGCTACTTTTGTCTAGGATGTATTGCTCGTGCCTGCAGGATGTACCATGTTTCAGGGGTCGTAGACTATTAAGCTCATTCTCAGAAGAAAGTAGTGAATGCTTCCTCCGGTTGCTTTTGAATTTGGTAAAGTTCATCTCTGAATAAGAGGCCTTTCTTTAGGAAGTCTACCTTGTTCTTTCCTTCACAGAGTAACTCGATGAAGGTTTTTCTTTCTAGAAGAAAAGATAATGCCTTTACTTTTGAGTACTTAGAACTCATTACAGTGATTTGGAGCCATTAAATATGCAGATTAGTAGTGCTCAATATAAGAAAGATGCAAGCAAAGTCTAGCAGCTTGCAGCACTTTGGATTTATCTAATGCGATTGTAAAGTCTTCAGAAAAAACTTTACTTTTCTATGTGATAGCGTAAGAAACTTCACCATACAAAATATTTTACAAATTTGCTTTTCTAAATAATAAATTCCAGCAAACTTGGCATAGGTAATCTTCTTTTCTTAAAAAGTCACAAAAAAATAGAAAAAACCCCACCTACCCCCTTGCCCCCAATATGCTGCCAGTCTTCCAGAATTTCTGGTTGTGGAGTATTTCTAATTATAAAAAGACCTGGATAATTCATGTTGGGTTTATTCATAAGTAATAATATTTGAAATATTTAACTGGTAAACAAAAGTGCACTGTGCTTTGTATCTAAGCATATTGTACTGAAGTTTTAAAGGTTAAATAATTCACATGCATTAAAAAATCCACATACATAAAAACTTTGTTAACTTACTGTTAAGGTCGCTCACATTTTCTGTCAACACATTTCTGTCAGGGGAGAGGCTTGGATGGTCCTGTAACTTGCGTGAAGATTTTTTTCTTTTTTTTTTTTTTTTTTTAATAGGCTACTTCTGCTTTATGTGTAAAATAGATCTGTTAGCCACATTATTTCCAAGACCACCTTCACTGTGTTGCCTCTGAGTCAGCTCACAAAGCAACTTTTCACTACAGGTTGCTTCACCTTCTTCTGTTTTGTACCGTTGTCTGAGACAAACTGACTCAAGTAGGTAGCAAAGTGCAAACAGCTCAGTCCAAGGCAGTTATGGAGTACGATGCTGATTGGATTCTTTCATGTAGTGAACCATAGTAAAATGGCAGTCTTGGAGATAGCAGTGCAGCTGAAACTAGAGGTTTGTAAAGCAAAGCTTTCAGGTTTTCAGTCTTGCTGAACATGATCAAACATCATCTGAGTATTAAAATAGTGCATAAATTTTAAGTTTCTTAGCCTAAAAAGAAACTTTTTTATGTACTCAAAATATTTCTAAAAAATCTTCAGAATTGAATGGAATACTGAAATGAAAGCTGCATATCTGCAAACATGAGCAGATGTGTCTTGTGTCTCACTGGGTTAGATATTGTGTAGAGTACTTTGTAACTTGCTGGAGTGCTCTGATGTGATTTACTTTGGTCGAGGCATAACTGTGAGAGGAAGTAGTAGTTAGGCATTGAGTTGACACGTACTAAAAGTAGTTTGGGACTTGATTTACTTTGCTATTTGGTGCCATACTTTTGGTTTCTGGGTTCTGAGGGAACTGGAAACAAGGGAGCTATTTTGTCCCAGTGTAGTTTCTCTGCGTATCTGAAACCAGCTTGAGCATCTTCTGTGGAGAGGTTAGGAAACGATGGAGCTACGTAAAGGTAGGTGAGGAGATAGATTAGCTATTTCCTTCCACTTTGTGGCAAACACTTATATACTAAACATGCCTCTGGGATATTTTTTTTTCCTAGGAAATCATTGATACAAGTGAGAATGTCTGTTTTAAAATGGAAATAAAAAAAAAATTGGGAATTTCTGCTGGAAGACCTTTTTATTACCAGCTCTTCTCATGGCACGCTTTTCTCCTGTTTTTCTCAAAGGCAAAGAAACAGGCATTGAGTTGAAACAGACGTGCATGGTTGTTCAGGAACACATGCAAGAAATAGGAAAATTGATAACTCACGCTGTTTTCTGTCTTTCGGAGAATTATTCATTTGTTCGTGTCACCTGTCATGCTCGCCTAAGCAACAGCAATGTGTTCTCTGACCTTTGTTCTTGCAATTAAAGATGCTGCTATTAGTCAACAACTATAGTGTAATTAAGTCCACCTGGAACCTTAAAAAAGCAATTTCTGTCAATAAATGTAACTTTACAGTGTGAAAGTGAAGTTACTCTTGTGATTTCCTTTGCTTATTTTCTTTAAATGATTAAAAACCTAATAATGCTTGTGAGAGTTCTGTGTAAGATTGCCCCCCTCATAATCTGATCAGTAAGTAAAACTGTGCTCATTATAATATCCTGAGCTTAATTCACCTATATGGCTTTATTATTGCTGTACGATTTTATTCCCAATGAAGATGCTGATACATCTTTTTTTAAGACATTTGTTCACCCCTCTTTTTCAACCATGTGATAAATCCTGTTTTCTTCTACTGCAGTTTTTAGTGCTGTCAAGTTATTTACTAACCAGTGCTGTTATTTCAAGATGTAGTTAATAATTAACATGAAACCAGATCATTTTATGAAAGGTTATTTTCTGATGACTTTTAAACATCCTAGGAGAGGTTGAAAATACTATTATGATTCACAAGGATTTGTTGGAAATAACAATATACTCTCAGGTGATCCGTCTCTAGTTTAAATTGCCTGCTAGGTTTAAGATAAGCCAGTGATAGTAATGTCTTGGCTCACAGGAGTCAACTCAGATTTATTAATAATATCCACTCATAAATTCAGGGTAACACTGTGCCTGTAATTTCAGATCCTAAAATAAGGTTTTGTATACAGTTGCACAGAATTAAAATGCTATGCAGTTGCTTTAATTTCCATTGAGAATTGGGATCAGGATCAAGGGCTTTATGTAGGGCAGTGTGGTTTATTCCATTTGGATGCAGGCAACTCTCAATTCCTTGGAGAGATTCAGACAACATTTTAACCCTTATTCACTTGTTTGGTGTTGTCTAGGTTAAGATGTTCTCATGGTCCCTTAGAAATATCTTCAAGACTGATGGCTTGTTTATTCTCAGACGAGTTCTTTCTTAGAGTTAGGTTTAAAGTGTGCCAACAGAGAAATTTAGGAGCATCTCTAGTCTGAGGTTTACCTGTCAAATAGAGGCCCGGCAAGACTGATCTGTGTTATTTTTTTCCTTAGGCCATTATGATGGCTCCTGGGTCATGGTGTTGGGGAGGTTTTGTTGAGAATGAAGGTTGGCAATTTGGTTTGGAGAATGCCCAGAGCCAAGGAAAGTGTAGGATTTCTAAGAGAAGTAATTCCTTCTTGTACTGAGATATGTTGTGAGACTTCCATAGTATATTTGTGACCAGTTGTGATTTTGGAAGAACTTCACCTGCAACTTTTATTTATATATATATACACACACACACACACATGCACACACTTATGCATGTGTATATATGTAAAAAACATAAAAAATTTATTTTGAGAATTTAACATATCTTAAAGTATGGAGAAAATGGTTAAATATTAGATGGCTACGGGATGATGCTCAGACTGTTACCAGTAAGCCACTTAGACTGAAGCAACCTAATAAGTCTTTCATTAACTCTATGCCTGAGTCTTCTGAAAAGTAAATAAATTTGCAGCCCACAAAGTTAAGGGGGAATACTTAACTCCCAGCAGGAATGAAAGTGCCTTTAATCTAAACAGGCAATGTAATTTTTTGTACCTTGTGTTCAAGGGCTGCATTTTAAGCTGAGGAAGCTCCACACTAATCACAAACTGTGCTTCCCTGGCATGTTGTGGAAGTGTCTTGGGAAAACACTGGATGAGTAGGTCTCTGAGAGCATTCAAGTCCTTGTCATGCTATAGATTGGGTCTCTCATGGGACCCTGATCTTTGATTTATGTGAAGATTTCTGATTTCATGGAGTATGCTGGGCATGTTTTCTACCTTAGATTTTTGGGAAAGCGTTTCCTCTGTAACCTCTTACATTCTTATTTAGTCTTTATCCTTTCAAACAGAGTGCAGCAGAAGCTATATTTCAATACCTCTTGGCTGCACCATATTTTCAAGAAATTAATTCTTGTCTCATCTCTTGATATCCATATGCATTACTGTCTAGTCTGTATACCAGCATTAGACAGAAGAAGGGGTCTTTAGCTATTACATTAGTGCCCAAAGGGGATCACATATTGAAACATGAGATGTGTCTGGGAGTTTGGTGTTCATGTTCTTTAATTGCTGATGTCAGTTCAGTGTTCAACCTGTGACGGGCACAGCAGTGAAGGATGGGCACCTTGGACATCTGGAGAAGAAACTTCTAAGTTACTCTATATGCTTCTGTTCATTTCATAGAGAGTGGGCTCTGTCGGTGTTTAACTAGAAGAGTAGTCTGTTTTTTTCATGTTCTTCTGCTTAACATGATTTGCTTAATAATGTTTCTGTAACACCTTTTTTTGACTGTTTATACTGTTGGCCGCTGTATTGTGCCGGTGTGCCTGTGCGCACTGGACTATAGGAAACGATGTAGCTGTTCTACAAAGATTTAGTCAAAGCTAAAATATTCATCTGACTGCACCATCTGTCTTGTGCTTTCTCCCCTCTACGCATTCTTCAGGCTCCAGCATTACTTGCGCGCACAGTCGCATTCTGATTGTTGTCTCTCTAGTTCTGCAGTGAGAATGTTCTAAATATTCATAATGTTACGTATATATCATGCTAGATGGCTGTGTATTATTAGAAATCCTGGGCTTTAAGCGCACTGTCATCCATTGTTCAGTAAACACAATTACATTGCCCTATCTTTCATCTCTTCTCTAATGAATCCATGCTAATTGATTAATCAGTGCTGTTGCATCACTATGATAATCCCATATGAGGAATAGTAGTAACATAACTAGCAATTACTAACATATGTTGTACACTAAGGGAAACATAATGTAATACACTGTAAGTGGCAAACCCAGATCAGGAGGAACGGAGCAGTGCCTCGGCCAGGCCTTGTGTTCCACAGCACAGCTCTGTCTGCTGGGAGGAGAGGTGGGCCAGGAGGGCCTGATTCTAGATGGTCTTTGGGATGTGAGTGTGATCCACTGATGACTGGTACAGGGAATATCTCGGGCTATCAGTGATTAATGGTGTGTTACAAAAAGGCATGTCTGGGAAGATGTGGGCAATGTGATCAGCTCTATCTTTTCCAAAGTTTCATCTGGTGGTGGTTACTGAAGTGACTGCCTTCTTGACTTAAATATAGCTATGACAGTGACTTCTAAAGCGAGATAAAGAGCATTCTTATACCATTACAGCATCTTACTGATGTTACTGTTTAATTTCCAAAGCAATGAGTTGAGATTTCTGATCTAAGACAAAGCTTATCGTTGGCTCTCGCAGGCTGTGGGCGGTGTTTAGCAGGCCAATGGATGGCAATGATTTGGTTTTCCTTGCTGTTACAGAATCAACAGAACTGTGGATTCCTGTTGACCAGCCTAGCTTGTTTAAGGCGTTACATTATATGCTTCATTCATAAAGAGAATTAGCAGCAAAATAGCAAATACAATCTTTAGTGAAGTCCCTTTTTTAACCTTGAAAATGGGCGTAGTTTTTAAATTTTGGAAACCATTGTTGTTCACTCCCACTGTCATTGGTGGTGGTGGTGAAGATACATGTAATTTTCATTTGGATGAAAAAACTAAAGTCAATAAAGGATTTATTGCAAAGAATAAAGATGCGAGGCTAAGGTATGATTTGTATGTTCAGCTTTTAGATAATACACATTCTTTAGAAGCCTTTCAGATAATATTGAGGGCATATTGGTGTAGCAAAAGCAGAAAGTTTTGATTGCGTAGTGTAATTACAGTTGTACAGTTTTTTTCTTTTTTGTATTGCACATTAGTGTTTGTTTGGGTTTTTTAAAGTGTTCAGAATTAGTAGTTTTATGTGGTGTGAATAAAATCCAAATTCTACTTTTGGGTGAAATGGTGATGTGGCATCATGTATAAGACTGTCTAGATAAGATTTAGATTTTCATGAAGAAATTATCCTGATGTAATGTGTAGTGGTTTCAGAGATTTTTCGTTTACTTTTAAAAAGGAATACAACCAGTTCCTCTTTGCACAGATAAGAAAGGAGTCAAAATACTGATTTGTAGTTTGCAAATCTCTTGTAAAAGGTTCTGTCAATTAAAGATCTTGGGAGGCTTAAAAAAGTGAGTCAAACTAGGGAAGATAATGCTGATGTTCTCTTGGTCTGAGAAAATTTGGTGGATTTACTTGTAGAAATATTAATTTCTTTCCTATTTTTGCAATATTAATTGCCCAATGGCAGTTTCCAACCAAGAGAAGGGATTAGTGTGCATTTGTAGAGCTAATGATAGTGCACTTTTAAAATGATGCTTGTTGCCATGGGAATGCTTACAAATAATTTATGTAGTAACTCAAACATCCAAAGGTTGCACACTTTCTTTGAACGCAGATTTTTGTCTCCAAATGGATGATACAGAAGAAATCACAAGTTTTAGCTTGGAAACACCTGCTTCTTCACTGCCTTGCCTTGCTGATAGCACTGGTAAACGTTCTCTGTAAACAAAAGACCACCCAGGGATTTCTGGACAGTAAATTTAGCAATAGTCCTTAAAATATAGTTAAAACACTAAAAGGTAAATAAAATACGAATATTAATATCCTAGCAGAATCTCAGAATTTATCTACATGACCTATAACACCTAGGCACAAGAGTTGCCATGCTTCAGGTCAGCCAGAATCTTTTAAAATGCTCTTAGCATGGATGAGCTCAAATTAATAATCTTGCTGAGATGCAAATAATACTGGCTCAGGCACGCTGACCTCTAATACTGCTTTGTAGTGTCTTCGTAGTGTCTAGTTGGCTTGCGGTGCAGGCAGAGAGCTCGCGTACGTCTTCAAAAGACCATGTAGACACACTCAGAAACAGTAAAGGGTGTTTAAGTCAGTAACATTCTCTACCTAATTTTGCTGCTACTGTCCTATTAATATATATTAAAATCAGCATGAGAAATGGGGGAGAGGGCTAATAAACGTATCCTTTTTTTAAAGGTGCCAGTGGTCATATGGCTGGCCAGTTACTCCATCCCTTCAGTAATTACTCCACTGTTGACAGCTTCTAAATGTTGTGAACGCTTGCCATATTACTTATGTTTCCAGTAGTTTTTTCGTTGGTGTTGGTGTGTGGGCTTTTGTGGGGGTTGTGTTTTGGTTTTGTTTTTTCTTTTTTTTCCCCCCTACTGAAACATATCCTTTTACTTCAAGAATTGGTTCTTTGCCAGTAGAGGTGCTAAATCCAAATATTTATCAATATGCTATCAATGCTTTTAAAAGCAGCTTTCTACTGCTTTGGAAAAGACAGAGCTCACACCTCACCCTGGAAATTCTTAAAATGTTGGGCTTAAGTCCAGAGTTTTATGTGCAGGAAAGCTACTTCTGGAGACTTTTTAACTGAGGTAATTTTTCCATTTTTCTTTTCCTCTGAGCCCTTCACAAAGGGAAGTGCTTAGGCACTCAAGCTGCACCTCTTCCTTCCTTTCACTTATGCAAAACTGCCAAGAAAGGTGTGAACTCCGGGACTGTTAAAACTAGTGGAAATTTTTTAATTTTTTTATTTTTTTTTTTCCCCTCAGTGTTAAGAGAAGTTTTTCATCTGAGGACTCTTGGCGACTTTCATGACCAAAATTATATGTAACGATTTTGATCTCTGGGCCTAAACCAGTCCTTGCTGCTCTTAATAAAGAACTTAATGTTTGTGTAGGACTTTAAGAAACAGAGCATTGCTATTTCCATGTGGAGAATGCTCCTCAGCTAGTTTTTTTTGAATGGTTAAGACTAGAAACAAATGAGGAGCAGGCAGAGCAGGAAGGGTTAGAGAGAACATTTTGAAGGTTGGTATTGGTAAGGTGTTTTACATGTAGAAGCCGAACATTTCCAGAAGAGCTCAGTGGGAGTTAGGGGTGAGAAACTGGCTGGTGCAGCTTGTGACCCTGAAGAACTGAGGCTCCTCTGGTTTTGGTTCCTGCCGACTCCTGTGGTCCCTGGGAGCCATGTTTGATATTAACAATATCTTGCCCATGTGGGAAGCAGGGGCTTCAAGGTGCCTGCTGACTTTGGACCAGTGGTAACTAGGAGGGTAGAAGACACTGCCTCCGTGCTTAACCATGTGAGGTACTCTTCCCTCGGCTTCTCGGTGTGAGAGCGCCCTGTTCACTATTGAGAATTTGCCCTCATATTCTTTTGACAGAAGTTGTTGACTACGGAGCTAAGGTGTAAGCAATAATTTTGAAAGTATATGTGTGTGCGTAAGATACTCCTGTCCCACTTTTCATGATGATACTGAGTACTTCAGTTGAACTGTGCATGTGATGTAGTTGCTCCTAATCTGCTTGAGTGCAGCTGCCCAGAGTAGTTGGACCTGCAGGGGAACGGGGTTTCGGCCAGCTTGATTTTTGCATTGAACACCACAGTGTATGTAATCCATCAGTAGAGTTCATCTGTGATGATAACCCTCCGCAGAGAGTTGTTAGCAAATAATTTGGGGGAATAATTTCTTACTTCAGACTGATTCCCAGGAGAGTGTCTATTTATGCCCTTGGTTTAAAGTATCTTTTTAAGGGCCAAGACCACAGCTCACTACAATATTCAAGAAATCCATTGGTAGTTGAGAGGGGAATATGTTGATGTTGTGGTTCCTGAAACTGTCATGTAGTTGCTAAAAGGCATACTATATTATGGCTGTTCTTTGTGCTGTGCTAATTAGACATGAATCCACTTGCATATTATTAAAAATATCTGAAGATGTGCAGCTCTTATGTTGAAAAATATCTTTTACCAGTCCAGTAGAATACGTTTCAATTGACAACATTGAAAGAAGCTGTATGATTCTTATTTTCATATTTGTTGCTTGCCTAAAAATCATCTTTAGCAAGTGATTAATTGCATTTGTAGATACTGCACAATTGCATCAATTATCCATTTCAAATGAATTTCATTCTGAATAGTTGAGAGGATGATGTAGTTTAATCAGTAAGTGAAATGGAAGTATTATAAGCTGTTTAAAAATACTTATCATGTTTTATGGAGGCATGAAGCAGACCGCTGGAAAAGTAAGAAATATGCAGTAACAAACATTAATATTTTTTCCTTCAGTTTAGCAGCATTTTATTAGCTTGCTTTGCATTGGTTTCCATCCTTGATATCTTGATGATAGTTATACTGTGGGGATGTTAGATGGTTAGGAATTTTTTAGTTAAGATAAATTAGTTGTGGTTATAAATACACTTGTTTAAGTACGACAGCTTGCATGTCTGTTGATCAATGTCTTCTCTTTCGGACAAGCTCTGTAATGTTTCAGAGCATACTGAGCAACTTAGTTTTCTATAATTGGTTGGTTTTAAAAGGATGTTTGATATTTCATTGCACTTATTCAGAAGGAAAAAAGGAAAGTTTTATGTTAAAATAACAAAATTAATCTGGAAATTTTTTGAGGCATTGTTATGCATGCTTTTGCAATACTAAACCATTCTTAAATGTATTTCAGGAAGTAGTTTGGGTGTTAGGTAAAGCTGTGTGGGCAGGAAGATAGTCTGGTATTAGCTTGGTAATGAAAGGTTAGCTAAGCAGATGAAACGCAGATATTGAGAACAGCTTCATCTTAGTATCTAATATTTGAATGACTTTGTTTTGCGTAACTCCTTGAAAGCTGGTATTTTATAATGTGTAATGTTTAACCTATTCAGAGCCTCTGATTTTTAATGCTTTTCCCCAGTTACAAAATTTTTTCTTCTGCAAAGATGTTTTAGAACAGGTTTCTGCTAACTGATACCTTGTTACGTATTTCACTTGTCAGAGTGTTCCCTGGCCTTGATATAGCCTGACTCTGTACTTTGCAGGTAATAAAGATAAAATAACTGTTTTCTTACTGTAGGGGTTTAGGGCCACAGCTTTGATTAGGCCCGTTGTGGATTTAAGGCCATATGGGGGAATCTAGATACTGATTTTAAGTCTAGAACATTTTTAAAACTTGTGGTTCGCTGCATTCTTGTTTTCACAGTCTGAGGGGTGGCAGGGGTATCATAATGAAAGGCGCTGGTTATTGTGGTCAAATGAAGTTTCTTAGCTGTTTCAGAAATGCACATACAGACACAACTTATGTTTTGTCCCAAAAGACTGAAGTGAGCCATGGAGAAACCTTTCTGAGGGGCAGTCATGTTCAATTGGCCAGCACTTGAAAACAGCACTGCATCTAACTGCTGGACGTTACATCAAGATATGTATAAATTTGGTTCAAATAGGATTATCATATTTTAACCTGTGCTTGGTTATATTATTACTGAACGAAAAAGAGCCTTTATGTGTGTTCCTTGAGCTATATGGTCTTGGGGATTGTCTTCTGTATGCAATGTCAGCTGTTGCATTTGTTGGTGTAACTAAAGGTAAACACCTTTACTTTGTAACACGGATTAATTGCTTTGGGAATATTTATGAAAGTGCTGATTTTTAAAGCTAAAAATAGTACTGTGGCTTTTTAAACTCATTCTGGCTGTCAGAAATGCTCACATGATCTTGAAAGTGTTGCTAAAAGTGTTCAATTTTAAAATATGGTAATTAAAATTGTCTGTTGTGAGAGCAGTAGATGAGACATTTCCTGCATTTGTAAACTAAGCATCCCTTTCACCTCCAGGTTTCCTTGCATCTGACTGTTTGTTATCTTGGTAGGATCTGAACTCCCACTGAACCTTCTTTGGAAGAAGCTTTAGTGTTGGCTAAAGTAGGGAGAGCAAGCTCTGCAGCCTGCCACCCTGCTCCGTGACCTTCAGCTTTAGGGTTTGAATGCCTTTCCTTTGTTTTAAAAAGCTGATGCCCTCAGGGAATACAATACTGTAAACTGGAACTTCAGACATACGTTTTCACTTTTAAATTTATCATTAAAAGGCAGTTTCAGATAAAGATACTTTCCCTTGGGTATACCGGACTGCTTCAGTCCTAATTTGAGTAGATACCACGTGTATTTCTTATTAATAGATCTTATTTATTTCCTTCCAAGTTTATTGTTAGTGTTTGATGACCATTTAATACTCCAAGTATACCCTGCACTCAGGATTTTCTCCAGTTGTTTATGTAGACTTCCTAGTCTCTAAATTTATCTAGTTCTGAGATTTGTCTCATGTTGATTATTGTTTAATAAGATTTTTTTTTTCCGAGTAGAAGAGGATGTTTTTTGCTACGTAGCTTTTCTGAAAGTAATATATTTGCAATTTTATACTACCTGAAAACTTACTTCTGAGCCTATCGGGGAGAATTGAGATGATTTAGGGCCCTTTTATGGCCACTGCTGGCCCATGAATATATCTAGAGCTGTCTTACTGGGCTAGGTGGTATAGTCAACTCTTGGTTGAATGTACAAAATTTTGCTGCAGAAGAACCTCAACAAAAGATTTCTTTTTAGCTAAAATGTAATGCAAAACTACACTATAACAGAGTTTAGTTAGAAAACAAATCTGGTACAGTATTTTTAAGAGACGAAAATCCAGGTTTTCTGGGTTGCGATGATAGTGAGATGAAAGAGCAATGGGGCTGGTTGGTAGCCTGGCTGTCAGGGCAGTTGTCCGCTCTGTTAGCTGCTCAGGGCTGCACCCTTTCTTTGAAATAAAAACAGTTGCTTTGACCATTTTCAGTCAATTCTATCTCTCCCTCTCTCTTTTTCTAACCAGAAACCGATACTTTCACATCTATGTCCAAAAGCGCCACTATTGCTTTTTTCCCCCAGACGTTTTGTGGTTTTTATGAAACAAGCATTTTCAAAAATTTAAAAAAAAAAAAAAAAAAAAGGAGAATTTCTCATACTCCTTAACCTCGATAAGACCCGTGACTGATTCCAGCATATTTGTTGTTGGGGCTAATATATATCCATGGTGACTGTTGAATTGAGAAGACTGTGCATGTTCACAGAGTAGAAAATGCTACTGGTATGTATTCTGTCACTCTTTATACTGTTACACATACACGTTTACAGAATTCGAGAGCTGTCACATAATGAATATGAGACTCTCAAGCATTTGGGTTACAGTTGTTTGCAGAGGACTGTTGTTTAATAGGATCCCTCTCTTCTGCTTCGATCCTAATTTGAAGAACATGGGTTTTGTAGTAGTAGGAAAAAATACCAAATTTGAATTATCCCTATGTAAATAAATTAAAAATCTTCCACTGTTCTTAAATGCATATACTTTCTTGGTTTTTGTTTTTACCACCCCAGAAAGATGGGGATGGTCTTTTTAGCAAGGCCTGCTGTGACAGGACAAGGGGTAATGGTTTTAAACAAAAAGAGGGTAGATTTAGACTAGATATAAGGAAAAAATTTCTCACGATGAGGTTGGTGAAACACTGGAACAGGCTGCCCAGAGAGGCGGTAGATGCCCCATCCTTGCAAACATTCAAGGCCAGGCTGGATGGGGCTCTGAGCAAACTGATCTAGTTGTAGATGTCCCTGCTCATTGCAGGGGGGATGGACTAGATGGCCTTTAAAGGTCCCTTCCATCCCAAACCCTTCTATGATTCTATGATTTTGCATTTTATTCCTGTTTCCTCAGTGAAAACTGCGATTCTGTCGCTGTAAATCTGTTACACTGTCAGTTGAATTTGAGTCAAGTTTTGGGAGTCAGTGTCATTAATTCTGCTACTATTGAAAAACTGACACTCAGTCTTTAAAATATGAACAAGAGATTGAGAATTTTTGTGTGTATTGGGTCATGGTCTTCTCATAGTGTCTTTACTGGTGCAGTGTTGGTTTGCTATCATTCTGCTGGTTGGGCAGGAGATGATCTGTTTGAATATACTGTGCTTCTAATGAAATGCTGAAGTATGAAAGGAATTTGTCCCTTTGCAGTGATTGTTACATGTCTGGAGCTCTAATGTCATTCTCAGAATGCTCAGTTATAATTTCAGTGTTATGGTTCATGTTTCCTTGATCAGTTAAGACTTTAAATATATATGGGTTTGTGTTTACTGACTTGAGCATGTGATAATCTGTGATATGTGTGAGCACTATATGCCTTCAAATCAAAACAGGCGGTGGTGTGCAGGATGGGGGCCATGACACTGTACTTTCCCCTGTGGCATTTCTGAAGTCCCTTGGCACACTTCTGTGCAGCTCAGGAGAGCTTTTACCCTTAAATTAAAAAAAAAAAAAAAAAAAGAAAAAAAGAAAAAAAAAAGGCACACTGTAATGGCAGTTACGGACTCCAACCTATAATTCCTCACTGAAATTTTATCTTGTGGAATGATGAAAATGTGGAAATTTGGGACTGTCGGGCACCTCACAAGGCTGGACCATTATTTTCTGGCACAGAAATGAACATGCCTTGAAACATTTGTGATGTGTTTTTAAATCTGTTCTTGAAGACCTCTACTGAAGGTCTGATACCTCTAATAACCCTGTTATCCAGCTTCAAGACAGTTTTTGCTGGTCTGGTCTTTAGCAGAAAAGAAAGCTGTTGGTTGCCATCTTTCTGTGAGAACCTCTAGTTAGAGGTTATCTTGGAGTGTAACTGTGCCCTTACCAATCTTGTTGTGCTGTGTCACTAAACGAATCTAATTCCAAGTATAAGATTAGACTTGATCAAAAAATGGTTCCTTGTTGTTTAAAACCTGTGAATCGGTCAAGAGAAACGTGAGATGAGATTGTGTTCTGAACATCAGTATTTGTCATTACTGTGAAATCTGTTTCCCAAGGAAGTGGAGGTGGAGGACAAGTATGGACAAAACCTCACTACAGCAAGAACAGCAGTAACCAAAAGCCCAGAAATAGAGAAATAACGTAGCTTATGCAGACTTACGCAGACTTGTGTAGACTGCAAGGGCGGCTTTAAATAGCAAAACAGTTCTGAGGCATGAGTAGCAAGTTCTGTGTCATGCACTGAGCAGCACTGTGTTGCAACCAGTGTCTGGAAGAAAAGAGAGTCTAGTAAATTCACAACCCCAAATTTGCTCAGGGCTTGGCTATTTGCAACCTTCCAAACAGAAGTGCCTTTGTAGCACCAGTGTTTTTAGTGGTTATCTAAAGGAGGTTAGCTTTGTTGGGAGCATTATTGTTAAAGAGGTTTGTCTGCTTCTGGCATCTGTTGCTACTGAGGCGCTATCTTTTTTTGAGATGAAGTCAACATATGAAGGCTGTGTGTCAGATTTCTGTTGGTAACACACTGCTTGAGGTTGAGTTCCTGATTTATGAGGTTAGTATGGAATATGCTTCATATAACAAGAATTGCTCCTTGACATGTGGTTCTACTGTGAAAAGTGATTGGAAGAGATGGCACATACTCAATACGCGTTTTTTTAAAATCGTTCTTCCATTAGTGACAGAAGTTAGCTTTCAGTGAGCTATATTGGTCTTGTAGTGGAAGCCAAGTCTGTTGGCTTGTGCTCCAATTAACACACAAAGAGAATTGCTACCAATATTATAGGTTCAAAAGCAGTGTACGAACCAAAAAGGGATCCAGCTTGATCTATATTCCAAAGGTTTGCTTGCAAGGCTGGTCATGATTCTTTTTTTAAAACACAAAGCAACCCACTTTTGCCCCCAGCTCTCTTGGTACTTATAAACTGAAAATAAGTTCTACAAATCTTTGAGGGACTGAAAACACCAAACCTTTAAAGCCATCTTTCTGAGTAGAGCCATCTTTTGAGAGAAATTGGAAGTTTTAATATACAGTGTAGAGTTTTTATTGAAAATTAAATTACCTATCTAGTTGGCTTTGTTCTTTGGAATTAATTTATAACATTGCTACCTTTTGCCTTGAGACAACTTGATATGGCAAGTATATACACTGGAAAACTGTACCATTGCAACAACAGAAAAATAATTATTAACTTTAGGTTTTATCTAGTTAAGATCAAGCTCTGAATTGAATTCTCTTAGTGTGTTGACAGCTGAAGATTTATGTCTTCCAGCTATATTCCTGTTGCAGAGTTGGCAGAAGTGACCTCTCCAAAGAAGGTCTTTGTTATGGATTTTGCTCTGTTTACATTATTGCCATAAGGGTCACAATGAAGTACAGTAAGTTAAAGCTCATATATCACCTGCTGACAGTGGTCTTATCTCATTGGTACCTCTTTCCCTCTCCCAGTGTGGAAAAAATGCAAACATGAAGAGTCTAAGGATCACAAAAAGAAAGTTAAGTAATAGTTTCCAAGAGCTTTAGCCTTAATGTCAGGTCCCTGTGTGCGCTGTATTTTTGTGTCTGGTCAAATTTCTTTTTCTGTGAAATTACTGTGAAAATATGTCTTTACCAGATAAATGCTACTAAGGGATAGAAAGAGCAGAAAAAAAGCCATTGGGTTTATCCAAGGTCTGTGGAATCCATTGTGAGAAAGGAGGTGGCTCAGGGTGGGAAAGAGTGATGTTCAGGTTAGGTAGGCGGGCAAGGAAGCAGTACCGCAAGCTTCTCCAGTGGAAGCATGGTGGGACTCTGGTGTGAGGAGCAGGACTTTAGATACCCTCCTGTTTCTCAGAATGCTGTGTCATGTGTGCTGAATGGGTCTTTCAGTCCTCACTGTCAGTGAGATGACGTTACTTATAATTAGCTTTCTCTTCCAAATATTCACTCAAAAATATAAATACAGCCATTGTTCTATATACATAAATACGTACATAGTTTCAATATGTGTTTTGAAATCTCTCAACAGGGTGCTTCCCAGGTATCCTTTCAGGATGGGGAAATGAACCTCACTGGACCCACAGAACTTTTGTTGGCTCAGAGGGCCCAGCTCCCTGTCAGGTAGGAACATCTTCTGTTCAGTGCTGACTCAAGTGTGGTTTATCAACATGTAAGACAAGGCTGAGTTCTCATTCCAGCTGCACCTGTGAATCTGCATTGTGCTCATCATCATCATGGTCTCTTCCTTCTCGTCCCTTTCCCATTCTAAAAATGCACTCGATTCACATGCTGAAGCACATGTGTGCATGACAGCCTTTTACCCTCATTGGTGAATATGAATGATTTTATTGTGGTGTTTGTAGTATAAGGCTAAGGGGGGAATATGCTACTATTATATACTCAATGTTTTTGCTTTCTACTCAGTCCTGCAAGTATTTAATGTCTTAAGGTAGAGGATGTTCTTAGGTAGTATATTATATCTTAATAACCAGTCAGCTGAACCATATAATCCTAAAATGATCGTTTTCAGTTAAAATGTCACCTCTGTTTTTGAGTGGTAAGGTTATTACTTTGTTCTATCTTGTAGTAGATTTTATATCTATGTTTATACACTGTGAAAACTATAGCCAATATTTGCAATATTTCCCTGTGCATTGCCTCACTGGAGTAGTCAGATGGAATGCATCCTTTTCCTCTCTTCATTTATAACAGACCAGAGATGGCCAGTGCTGTTATAACTGAAGGTGGTAGTGGTCACATTGATAGTTGGGAAGTAACTTTTATTTTGACCAGTCTAAATTTTGAGTGAAACTTCAGTAAATATATAATCTGCATTGGAAGCCAATACAGTAAAATTTGAGAGCTGCATAGCTGAAACAAGAGGAAACTAGGTGTTCTCAAGAGGTTTAATAATGAGCTTTGGGGTTTATTGTTCCTGAAATCACAGGGAAAATTCTAAATGGCTGAAATGGGAAAAAAAAAAATATAAATTTGTAGGTTACATTTGTTACACCAAAATTAACAAGTCAGGCTGCAATACAGTGTCACAGAGTAGGTGAGTCAGATCCTCAGTGGTGGTAATAGAGGATTTGACCTGGCAAATTTAGATCAAAATGTTTCCATGCTGCTGTTCTCCTGTCCCACTGTAAGCTTAAATTTCAGTTTTGACTGATGATTCAGGTTGTGCTGAAGTCACTTTTTTGAGTAGGCAAAGGAATTCAGTCTTTTGTCCAGTATGTTGTGTTTGTTGCAGAACTGTAGTGGTATCATAGCACATTGTATAATGAAATTAACAAGTGTTACATGGCAAACTTCTGTGTGACAGCTAAAATGTCAAAAAATAATTTGTTTCGATTTTGATGATAGCAAATAATCATTTGCTATCATTTGGCAGCTTACAGTTGTTTGTCAAAACAGTATAAAATAACCATGAAATAAACAGTATCTGCATGCCTTAATCTTAGAGCATTTATCCTCACAAACACCTGAGAAAAACCAAGTATTAATTCTCCCATTTTACCTACATGGGGTCTGCAAAAGAGGCATGAAGTTATATACCCAAAGCCTGTGGGGAAGTTCGCAAAAGCAGGGACTCTGACCTTGGTGGTCATCTGGGCCATGCCAGAATTTTGGCAGAAGGGTCATCTTTCCTTTTAGAGCATGTAAAAAATCAGTCTTTTCCATGCAACAGAGTTAATTTCTTAGTTTTTCTTATTCTTTGAGTCATCATTTCATTTCTTTCATGGGAGATTTTTTTCATCTTGGTAAGGTTGTGCTTTTCAACTCATCTGTCTGTTTGCATTTTTACTCCCTCTTGGAGGCCTCCTTGTCACCTACTTTGTGTACCATTTTGTAGTTTCTTCTGTTTCCTGCTGGTACTGATACATATTTTTAGAACGGTCTCATCGTGAAAAAGAATTGGAGTACTCTTGCGGCTTTCTCTGCACCTGCCAGGCCTCTAAGTTACATACTAGCTGTTTAGTGTTCATCACGCAGGTATAGACCTTAGTTTAGTTGCTAATGCTTATTTTCTCCTTATGGAATGTTGCTAAAGACTTCTACAGCTTGTTTCACCTGAGGTAATTATTATGCATCACCAAATACATGCACTCATTTGTGTCTTGATCCGTTAATTTGTAATGGGGATTAATCAAGCTCTGTGCATGCTATGCTCATATTTCCTGTTGTCCTTATGCTTTTACTAGGGTGTTTTAGATCATCTAAGTCCTCTTAGGAATTTTCAGAGAGCATATTATTGTTTATCGAGTTAAACAAGTCATTGCTTGCATTTGGGATTCTTCAGAAGAAGGCTGTGATATTCATTTGCTTTTAATCTTCATAACCTGATTTCAGTGGCCATTGGAAACATCGACAATGAGAAAGACCTCTGTGATACTTTTCAGAGGTATTCAGTTTTCTGAAATGGCCAGGTCTTCTCTGGCATGTCGCAAAGCAGTTGATAATAAGCCTAGATTTCTGTGGATCTCTCAGGATTTTTGTTGAATTCTGCAAACTTGGCAGAGGAGTGTGAAAGGAAAAGTGATAAAGAATATAGATTGGGGCCACTCAATTGATGCCTGAGCATCAGAATGTGGAACAGACAGGGAGCAGAGGGAAAGCTGTCCAGAACAAGGTATTCCAAAGAACCTTGTAATTTTTTTTTTTTTTGAGATAAAATGAGTTTAATGCATTGATGAGAAACATGTGCCAAAAAACCACAAACAACCAAAATAAAGAGAAGGGAGCAGTGTTTCTTTAAATGCAGAGTCCCAGTAAAATAATTGTACCAAAATATCCCTTGCTTGTGCTTCCTGTGTCCTGAGGAGATTTTTAAAAACACTGTTTTGCCTGCAAGTGTTGAGATGGGCAGTATGAGGATTTTTTTCCTCAAAATTGTGAATTATATTTAAATGTTTGTATAAGAGTGAACTTAGAAAAAATTCAGAACACATTACTTTATAAAGCGAAGTTAGTTGGTATTTCTGTGAAATTCACTGGAATTCCAAAAGTCAAAGAATTGAAATTTTAAGGCAATGATTCTGTGATTCTTGTATGGCTTTTTCCATAAAAGTGAAGTGTGTTGTGTTTTGTTTTTTTTTTTAAAACTGTTTCTACAAAAGCTTTTTCAATAGGATTAATAGGTTTATAAAGGAAAATAATGAGTCACTATACACCATCTATGTATCTTACTGGCATCCTAATTGATTGAATATAAGTAGAGAAGATTTTATTAATAAAATAGTATTAAATAATAAAACTTTTTTCCCGCAAGTAGTAAAACTAGCATCTTAATATCTAATTTGACTCCTTTTACACTATTCTTTCTGAAAGAAAGTATTATTTATAATTCTCATTTGTGCAGGTATCTTTCTTGCTATATTTCAAAGACGTTAGGGCCATGAAGGACCATCAAGTCATGGTGCCTTAAGCCTTCATTTAAATAAGCCATGTTAAGTTAATGATGTTAATGAAGCTAAAATTTCAGCCTAATTGTGCGCTACTCCATGCTATGGAAGAAAGAAGAAAACCGCTATTGTCTCTGCTGCCTCACTAGAAAATATTCCTTCCTGTCACTGAGTTTGGTAATCATTATGACCTATAGCACTTAAGCAAAACAGCAGCTAGTCACCTAAGAAAATTATCTGAGCCTTCTCATCAGAGCACCAGCCTGTCTGAGGTCAGTGTCCCTTCTCTAACTGCAGCCAATAATAGGTATTTCAGAGGGAAGCCGAAAAAAGAATACCATGATTAATATTTTATGATTGTGAAGCCTAGTCACTTGAAGTTAAAGGCTTCAGACTTGGCTTGTTCTGTATTTCTCACTCAAGTAGGAAAACTGTTCCATTTGAAGAAAATCAGTTCACTGATTTAAGTAGGTAAAATTAGTTGCACGTTGGGTAAATGAAATGAGTGGCAGTGTGGAGGATTTTTAGTTCCTCTATTCAGAAGCTAATAGGAAGGAAGTTTCTTTGCCTGGATTTTCTTAAAACATTTCACTGTAAAAGTACTGGGAAACACTTCAGGGCTGTATCCCTCAGGAGTCTGAAAATTTTCATTTGACCTTTTGAGAGTTGAACTTTGCTAGAACAGGACTTGAAATATTGGGTCATTGGCATGTTTTTTAATGGAATAAATAAAGACAGGACTAATGACAATCCTCTTTTAATTTCTGAAGGTGGATTTTTTATTTTGGATTTGCTAGTAAAGATGATATTCAGAATAAGGGAAGCCAAGCTAATGCCATCAGTGTTTAAAATTTGGTATTTTTCCTTGCTTCCCTTCATGTTCTGAACTAGGACTGAAAGACTTTTTTTTTTAAAGTAACAGCAGGGTCTTGATACTCTACAGGATTCAGGTAGAAATTTGTCACAACCTTTAATGTTGAATCCCTTAGCACGCTATACATAGTAACATTGGTTTTGAAAACCTTACTTTTCTTTTCTTAGTAAAAATGACTGTGTTAAGGAACAGTAAACACAAATCTGCTTGAAAGTGGATGTTTAGCTTAATAGCAGTGGATTAGTTGGAACTCAAAGGGTAATTTATGCATAGATAATTCATTACGTGTTTTCATTATGTTCTGTTTTGCTGTCTTCCCACTTCTTTCTAGCAGAGGTCAGGGTCAGTTCCTTGGTTTAAGCACTGTAGATACATAATTAAAGCATAACTGCAGCGTTTTTTTTCTTCTCCGTATTTTACTTTTTTTTTCTAACCTTCTGTGTCTTTCATTAGTTTAAAAACACAGAAGTGGAACAACTTGATTTAAACAAAAAAAGACACAAAAACCTGGTGCCTGCAGGTAGTCTGGTTTCTCTCTAAACCTTTAGACAATTAATCTCATGAGAACTAACTAATTTTAGTGGGGGGAAAAATTTGGATTACAGTAGCATCTTTACTAGATTAACACATTTTAGTTAGGAAAGGGTGATTTGTTACCTCTTCAAACCTTGAAACTGGAAGATTCTGACAGTATTTCATAGGAAATATTTAAACTTTGTGGATAGTTTGTTTAGTTTTATGTAGAATAGAGCAGCTGAAATGTGCCTGTCTCTTCTAAAAGAGAGTGAGCAGTTTCCTTAACTGTGCCTGGAAAGCTGCTGCTTGACTCTGCATGCTCAGTTGCTTTCTCCTCTCCCTGTAGGGTGTTCTCCATCCCTATTTAGATATTGCTCAAATTTTCATCATTTGAGTGTATTCACACTATTTAACATCTTGAGCTCCAGTTTCTTCTTCAGGGCTTTCAAGACATTTTCATCAGAGCTTTGAGCATCTAGTTTAAAAGAGGGAAGGAAAAACGTCGAAAAGGGGTAGGAGGTGGGTAGGAAATGTCCTATCTGACAGCTTTAGTTGAGCTGGCTACTCTTGAAGCCTTTCTGGAAGAATGAGTACAAATACTTCATTACCATCAGCAACTGTACTGGTTTAGTATGCAAAAGTAGTACATGGACAGAGTCATCACCCTCTTTATTCGGATAAATCTGTGCATGCTTCCTTTTTAAAATTCCCTTTGGTAACTTGACATCACCTGTAGGCCTGTGCTCTCTACCAAATGTCAGCACCCCTTGTTCATGGGTGCTCTCCTCCCCTGGAACGGCAGCATCGGCTGGTGGGGCTGCAGGCGCAAGTGAGGAACAAGCAA